>NC_141175.1:103560325-104867100 GCF_055505025.1 Bos grunniens | reverse complement strand
TGAGAAGGCTGTGTGGGGTCTCAGGGCCACTGCAACCACAGCTGCTCAGAGCTTCCTCCCTCACCCTAGGGAGGGACTCAGCTTGTCCAACCAGCCATCCTGATGTTCCCAGAGACAGGGCTCACTCTGCAGGATCCCCTCTCATCTCCCATCCATCCTCGTCCCACCACCTGATTCCCAAGCCCCTTAACTACTAACAAGCCCCCAGTATAGTAGCTAAGCTCTAGGAGCTCAGGGAGGATGCCCAGTTCCTGGGTGAAGGTAACAAATGCCTCCTCTTAGGAAACTGGACTTGAGGGGGAGTCCTCAGTTCAAGAGAAACCCAGTGCCAGACCTTCACCTGCATCTTTTCTCATTTCCTAGAAGGATGGGAAGGGGGCGGGGTAGAGGGAGGGTACTGACTTCTCCGTGGCTCCCCTAGACGCTCATCTGGCACCTCTGGAACCACCCCCTGCAGAAGGACTCTTTCCTGCAAATCACCCTTCGAGACATGGGTTCAGTGAAGAAGGAAAGGTAAGGCTCCCCCAGAGAGAGGCAGGAGGAGCCTGATTCTCTGACCAAAGCTACAGCAGATGCTGTGTCTCCAGTCTCTAATCCATAACTCACTCAGATGCAAGGACTAGAACCCACTCTAGACAGCTAATACCAAAAAAAAAAAAAGGTATCAAGACTAGGATTATAGATAGACAGATCAAACAGAATTAGGAAACTGGGGACTCAGGAGCTTTCTGTCTCTTTTGAACACACAGGATCTCAAACCTGTTTCTTTCTGCCCAACACTGGTTTCTCATCACAGCCCCATTCCAGTGCCCTACTGAGACTGAGCTATGGCATCCCAGGTCAAAATTCCTAGGACAGAGAATTTGATTGGCCCAGTTTTGGTCAGATGCCCACCTCCTGGTCCAATCAGCTGTTCCTTAGCACAGGTCCTGTTCCAGAGGAGCGTGGGAGCAGAGCTTCTGGAAAGGGGCTGAGCACAGCATGGCAGAGCCAGTAACTAGGGTGCCCACTGGCAAGGAAGCCCCCAAGCCAATTCCCAGAGAGTTGCGAGTCCTGCGCCCTCTAGTGGGTGCTCCGCATCACCGCATCCTTCTTCTGTCTGGACAGCACAGCCTCAAGGAGGGAAAAGACATCCCGGGGTAAAGCTATGCCTGAGACTGAGAAGGACACCTGGCTCAGGATCTCACACCTGCTCCCTGTCTCCCCAGGTTCATTGGCATGGCCACAGTACTGCTCAAGCCCTTGGTGAAAAAACCAAGACAGATCCTTTTTGTGAATGACCTAACCCTGCTCAACCATTCCATGATGCCCACAGAGGTGAGTCAGGCCCCAGGGAGGGTGGCTGAAGGAGTGGGGGGCAGCTGATGAAGCTGGGCCATGCACTGCAGCAGTATCTCAGTGTCCCCCCCAACCAAGAGAACATTTTCTACCCTGGGGGACCCATCACACTTGTCATCATCTCCCCGAGTTACATGACGCTCTCCATGTACCGACTCACCTCTACCCTTCATCCACCCATTAAGATCAGTATTCAGCCAATTGTCTGCAGGTGTCAGCAACTGTGCTAGGTCTGGGATACAAACTTGAACGAAGCCCACATGTGTTGTCACTCACATGGCAAGCACTCCAGCACATGTGTACTGGGGTCTGTAAAGCTACTTCACTGAGGTCAGGAGGGAAGGAATGATTTCACTTGAGAGAAAATGAAAGGCTTTACAGAGGAGGTGATGAAGACCAACCAGATGAGAATAAGCAAATGCGATTTATTCAGAGCTTGCTATTAATATATAACAAGGGGCTTCCCTGGTGGCTTAGTGGTAAAGAATCTGCCTACAACGGAGGAGACACGGATTCGATCCCCGGGTCAGGAAGATCCCCTAAAGAAAGAAATGGCAATCCGCTCCAGTATTCTTGCCTGGGAAATCCCATGGACAGAGGAGCCTGGTGGGCTATAGTCCATGGGGTCACAGAAGAGTCGCACGACTTCGCGGCTAAACAACAACAACAGATGTAACAAGGGAGTCAGCACTTGGATTTGACAGAGACGCAAAGCCAGGCAGAGGAATGAGAAAACTCAATGGTAGAAAAAAGGGAAGACTTCAGGTATGTCCTGATGGGAGGCTGTTGATGTGAGGGGAGCTGTAAGTGGACCAACTAGAAGCTGAGCACCCTATGTGATTGCTTAGGGGTATATATTTGGCTTTCTCCCGTTGGCCCTGAGCTAAAAGTGGGAACAAAATTAAGGGATTCATTGGTTATTAATCAAGTCCTGGCTGTTTGTCGCTAGAGCTGGTGGTCTGACTTTCTATAGGTCCGACTCACAGCAAACTGACTTCCTGGGCTGGTTACTGTAAGTATCAGGTTCGTTTCCTGAGCTGATTGCTACAGAGTGTAGGTCAGAGTTCCACTTTTATAGATTAAAAAAATTTTTTTATGTGGTTTTATTTATTTATTTTTGGCTGTTCTGGGTCTTGGTTGCTGTGCAGGCCTTTTCTCTACTTTTTCTCAACTAGAGAGTAGCAAGGGCTACTGGTTGCAGTGTGAAGGCTGCTCATTGCAATGGCTTCTGTGGTTGCAGAGCACCATCTCTAGGGCACTCGCATTTCAGTAGTTGCTGCTCCCGGGCTCTGGAGCACAGGCTCAATAGCTGTGGTGCACGGGCTTAGTTGCTTCTCAGCATGTGGGATCTTCCTGGACCAGGGGTCAAACCTGTGTCTCCTGCATTGGCAGGAGGATTCTTAACCACTGAGCCACCAGGGAAGCCCTATAGATGGTTTTTAAGGAGAGCCGTGGTGGCTCAGATGGTAAAGAATCCACCTGAAATTCAGGAGACACAAGTTCAGTCCCTGGGTTGGGAAGATCCCCTGGAAGTGGGCATGGCAACCCACTCCAATATTCTTGCCTGGAAAATCCCCATGGACAGAGGAGCCTGGTGGGCTGTAGTCCATGTGGTCGCAAAGAGTCAGACATGATGGAGCGACTAAGCACAGCAGCACATGAGTTTGCCCAATGGATAGGAAAGAAAGACAGCCCCTGGCAGGAATATAAGGTGCTTGTGTGGAGGCTGGAGGGACAAAAGGCAGCCTGGCATGTTCAGGAGGGTGGGCTGCCTGCACTGGGGGAGGGGCCGAGAAGGCCTGACTGTGGGAGAGCGGAGATCGGGCAGCGGCCAGAGGCCGGAAGGAAAGGGTCTTGCGGGGTTTACGCAGATACGCTGTGACTTTACTCTGATAGTTTAGGGCACTTAGGGCGTTCAGGGGTCAATTCTGACGATGGCTGAGCAGTGAGGGCGCTTGGAGGCAAGAGGTCAATTGGGTGTTTGCTGGAGTTCCCACAAGGCGTCATGAGATGTTGGGCTAGCATCAGTGGTTCTAGACTGGTCCCAAGTCACCTCTCTCTCCTCCCCACCCTGCGGCATTCTGTTCTGTCACCACCACTGCCGCGCGCCTCCTCTGTTCTTCAGCCCCGTCCGCAGTGACCCATTGCTCTCTCCCCATCAGTTCATGACCTCCCTCCACCCCAGACTGCACAGTCCCCCCGGTGGGGTCCTGTACCATGGTCAGCATCACTCCACCCAGGATGGCTGGGTGTGAGTCCTGCCAGGATGGACCAGGTTCCAGTGCCGTGATCTTGCCGGGGATTGCAGGATCTTACAGCTCCCTGCCTTTGCCTTGCAGTGCACTGTCACCTTACAGGCAGCCCTTATGACCTACAAGGATATCGAGAAGATCGGTATGTACTTCCACGGGGCTGAGCCCTGCCCTTCTCCAACCGTAGCTGGATGGGCTCTTGGGGATCTTGGAGACCCAACCCTTGAGGCCTATAGGATTATGAGCTCTCCAGACACCTCCCCAGTATGTCTACTTGTCACCGTAGACATAAGACTCAGCCTCCAAGGGGCTGCAGAGAGAGGCAAGGATGACCGTTCCCCAGAGCATGCCCCGCCCATGTACAGTGAGGCCAGGGGTACCGAGGGTAGGTGGGGACCATGGAGGGTTCTGGAAGGGCATGTGCCCTTGCCAGGGCCTCTTGGCTGTGATTTTAGTTAGCACTGGGGACACTGGGGACAGAACGATGAAAGGGGGGACATGCCCTCAAGTATCCTGCTCTCCCCCCATGAGAGCCCACCCTGGGCTGTTTCCCCAGGCGATGAAGACCTCCTGGCCATAACAGCTCAAGAGGTGGCCAAGCAGAAGCTGATGTTTCCCAGCACCACAGTGCACAAGGCTCTGTCCCCAAAGCCTCAGCACTTCCAGGTGAGGCCCTTCACTGAGTCTCAGGAGAGCAGAAGAAGCACAGATCATAGATTCAACTGCAGAGAAGTTTAAAATGTTCAGTGCCTACCAACACAGCATTGTAAATCAACTATTCTCCAACAAACACTGAAAAAGTAAAATAAATTAATACCATTATGGTAAAAAAAAAAAAAAAAGCAAACCATAACATGAATGATTATTTTTTAGTTTATTGAAACATGTTTTATGTACCAGAATATGGTGTTTCTTGGTAAATATTCTGTGCACACTTAAGAATAATTTGCATTCTGCCACTGCTGGATCAAATAGTCTATAAATGTCCATCAGGTCAAGTTGATTGATTGTTGTTGTTCTTTAGTCTCTAAGTCATGTCCAATTCTTTTGCGACTCCATGGACTGTAGCCCACCAGCCTCCTCTGTCCATGGGATTCTCCAGGCAAGAATCCTGGAGTGGGTTGCCATTTCCTTCTCCAGGGGATCTTCCCGACCCAGGGATGGAACCCAGTCTCCTGCCTTGGCTGGTGGGTTCTTTACCGCTGAGCCACTGGGGAAGCCAAGTTGATTGATGGTGCTATTCTAATGTAATGATGATTTTCTGCCTACCTGTTATATCAATAGAGAGAAGAGTTTTTGCTTCTTTCTCTTTATACCTCTATCAGCTTTTGCTTCATATATTGTGAAGATCTGTCATCAGGGTATAAACAAAAATGCTTATAATCTTTATATGTCCTCGTCATTAACTGGTGCTTTTATCACAATGAAATACACTTCCTTACCTCTGGTAACAAATAAATAATTAAATAAAAATAAATAAAGTGTTCAGTTCTGTAAAAAGATCACAAGTATAAAAGACAAGATACTGGGACTTCCCCGGTGGTCTAGCAGCTGAGACTCTGCACTCCCAGTGCAGGGGCCCCAGGTTCAATCCCTGGTCGGGGAACTAGACCCACATGCCGTAACTGAGACTTGGTGCAGTCAAATAAATATTCAAAACAAACAGAACAACAGCAACTGAGAAATGTTCGACCCTATTCTGTAACAAGTCCCTCCCATTCAGTAAACCCTGTGTCCCAAAATGAAACCCAAACTGAACCCAAATGAAAAGGCAAAGAGGAGGTGACAGTTCCCTTAGGAAGAAACAGAGGGAACCAGAGCCTTCTCAGGGCTTTAGGGCCCCTTTCTATCGGCAGTAGATGCTTCTTACCAGAACATATTGTTCTTTCAGAAAAGAGTCCCCCTTGACAAATAGGAGCCTGGACCCCCAAAGTCAGTTTCCCCTGGTCTCTCCCCTGCAGGTCCGAGTGCAGGTGTTTGAAGCCCGGCAGCTGATGGGCAACGACATCAAGCCAGTGGTGAAGGTGGTCATCGGAGGCCACCAGCACCACTCACGGATCAAGATGGGGAACAACCCTTTCTTCAATGAGGTGGGTGGCCCATGCCCTTCGGAGCTGAATGGGGTACTTGGGTCAAAGGGGCCGGCCGAGGGCTAGGCATTTCCTGCTGGTGGATGGCAAGCTTGCTCCCCGACTCTGCTGCTTTTATTTGTTTGTCCCACAAAACTGGGCACAGATGGTCAAACACCACGGAGAGCATAGCACGTGGACACATAAGTGATGACGATGGGGCAAGACTACAGTGGACAGGGATGTGAGGGGACAGAGATCTGGGGAGACAGGAATCTGGGGGGGCAGGGCCTGGGGGATAAAGATCTGGGAGGGCCGCCGATGCAACCAGAAAGCGCAGGCCCCATGTAGAAGTGATAGCAATCCGGCCTCATCACTTCATGGCAAATAGAAGGGGGAAAAGTGGAAGCAGTGACAGACTTTCTTTTCTTGGGCTCCAAAATCACTGCTGATGGTGACTACAGCCATGAAATTAAAAGACACTTGTTCCTTGGAAGAAGAGCTGTGACAAACCTAGACAACTTCAATGTCTCTGTATTAAAAAGCAGAGGCATCACTTTGCTGACAAAGGTTTGCATAGCTGAAAGCTATGGTTTTTCTAGTAGTCAGGTACGGATATGAGAGTTGGACCATAAAGAAAGCTGAGCGCTGAAGAATTGATGCTTTCAAACTATGGCGCTGGAGAAGACTCTCGAGAATCCTTTGGATTGCAAGAGGATCAAACCAGTCAATCCTAAAGGAGATCAGTCCTGAATATTCATTGGAAGGACTGATGCTGAAGCTGAAACTCCAATACTTTGGCCACCTGATGTGAAGAGCTGACTCATTAGAAAAGACCATGATGCTGGGAAAGATTGAAAGCAGGAGGAGAAGGGGACAGCAGAGGATGAGATGGTAGGATGACATCACCGACTCCATGGATGAGTTTGAGCAAGCTCTGGGAGTTGGTGAGGGACAGGGAAGCCTGGCGTGCTGCTGTCCATGGGGTCACAAAGAGTCAGACACGACTGAGCGACTGAACAACAATGCTGACTTTGCCGCCGCTGGGGCCTCCCAACCTGGCATCATGATGGATGCAATAAGAACTCCATAAATAGGCACTGAATTAATTTGTGATTAGACCACCAAAGAAAAGAGAGAAGCACAGTGGGGGCAGGGAACAGAGGGTGGAGAGGACTCAGAAAAGTCTCCTGAAACCTTGAAGGAAGAGTCTACCAAGGGAAGAGGGACAAGATGGAGAAAGATAATTCAGGAAAAAGGAATCGTGTTCTCAGAGACCTGGAAGGAAGAAACAGTAGGGCTGGTTGGCAAAACTAGACATGGGTGGAGCTGGGATGGGGGGCTGGCTGTAGGTAAGCCTGCAAAACGTGCTGGGGCCTCATCTTGGATGGGACTTGAGAGCCATGGAGGGACTCAAGCAGGAGAGTGACAGGGCCAGGTCTGCTCTGGGGGGAGGAGGTTCTGGCTGCACCAGGGAGTGGGGGTGTGGTGGACAGACAGGGCGATCTAGGGAGAGGCGGACACTTTCATCTCCGTCCCAGGGCAGTTTGATGGGCTCTGAGCTGCTCCCAGGCCCTCCAGGGATCCCCTACACCACACTTTTCTGGATAAAAAATCCTTTAGGACCTGGCGGGTCTCTGCTTCTGCAAGCAGAACACATGGGTGGTAAGGAGCTGAAGGTCACCGGAATGGGCAAACGAAGGCAGAAGTCTCTTAGTTGGAGGCTTCAGGCTTGCTCAGTCCCTGGGGGATGTGATGGAGACACGTTTCCTACTCCCATCCCCACCCCCTCCCATTCTCTCTACTTCAGATCTTCTTTCAGAATTTTTATGAGGCTCCCATGAAGTTCTTCGATGAGATTATCTTAATCCAGGTGAGGAGCCAGGCAAGACGGGTTCACTTTTCTTGTCCCACCTCAATTCTGAAAAGTTCTTCACTCCCCTCCAGCCCCATCTGTAGAGATAGAGTCACATCGGATGGTCTTTCTGATCCCAAGGCAGCATCTCTGCCACCTTCTTCACCCTAGCAGCCAGACGCCAGCCCGATCCATCCATCCATCCATTTATTCGTTCATTCAATGAATGTTATGAAATGCCAACCGATAGGCCCTGAGCTTAGCTCCAAGGTGAACAAAGCAACCCTTTCCCATGTACCAGGATTTTCATGCCACCAAAGGACCCCTCAAACGTCCCTTCCAAATGAGACGTTCCATTCTCCGACCCCAGGGAGCCCAGTAACAATGAGGAACTTGTATTTATCAAATGCCTCCTATGTGTCCAGCACGGGGCTAGTGAGAGTAAGGCTTCTCCCTTGAAGAGTTCTTAGGAAACAGCCAAGACAGGATGCAGAGGAGAAAGCTGAGAGCAAGTTTGCTTTGTGGAGACCAACGGAATTGACCTCTCGGATCAAATTCCTCATCCTGAAAGTGGGACTAAAAATCTGAGCTTCTCAGGGCTCCTCTGAGAATTAAATGAGAAACACTACTTGGAAGTGTCAGTCATTAGGAAGTTGAGTCAGTCCTGGAGAGCCCAGATGTACCCTGCCGATTCCTCCCATGGGGTTTGGGAAATCGGGGTTGTAAATAACAAATCTTTCTGGGAACTCCCTGCAGGTGATGAATTCCTCAGTGATGAGATTCAACGCAGAGATCGGGAGATTCCAAGTGAGCACTGGATGGAGGAGGAGGTTTGGTGAAATAGTTACAGAGACCCACCCAGGGCTACTTGCCCCAGGCTAGGGAAAAGGACTTGGATTTTCATGCAGGAAGATCCAGTTGTTGATCCACCTACCCACTGGGTGATTTAGACAAGTTATTCGGAGCCTCTACTTGCTCATCTGTAAAATGGGGATAATAACATACTCAACCCACAGGATTTTTGTGAGGATTAAAGTATGTAACATTTATGAGAGTGCTGGGTTCCACCTTGATCCCCCCACACTTTGAATATTTATGGACACAGCTCACATCTCTGTCTCCAAAAAATGGAAACAGAGGATCCAAAAGGTCAACCAGTTGTTGGAAAACCTGGAGAAAGACTGCCCCTGAGGACAGAGTGAAAAGATTTGCTTTGGGAAAGATCCAGGTTGAGAAATGAGGAACGTTCACTCAATCATGAAGGGCTAACCAATAGGTAGGGTTGCCAGGTTAAATCCAGGAGGCCCTGGAAATTTTTAATCTTAAACAACAGGTACTTTTTAAATGTAAGTATGTCCCCAATATTTCATGGCTCTTCATGAAATATTGCTGGGGACCTACGTTTACCAAAAAAAAGGTCGTTATTTATCTGTAATCCTAATTTAAACTGGCATCTGTATTTTTATTTGCTAAATCTGGCAACTCTTGGGAAAGGGCCCTACCCTTGGGAAAGGCAAATTTAGGACAAGTCAAAGGAAGGTTTCTTTCTCACAACTTGTAATAAGCATGTGAGTTTTCATAACCTGCCCCTCCCCCAACTAACTCTCAAAGAAGCAGCACAGGCCTAGGAATTAAGAGATTCTAGAATGGTTGGGGATCTCTGAGTTGGGCAGATCTCCTGGAGTAGAAAATGGCAACCCACTCCAGTACTCTTGCCTGGAGAATCCCATGAACAACAGAGCCTGGTGGGCTACAGCCCATGGGGTTGCAAAAAGTCTGACATGACTGATTTAAAATTGATGGCCCGAAACTGCAATTGCTTTGTACCAACCTAAATATTTTGAATCCAATCTCAGACATATCATTTTACTTTAAAATATTTCACTACCTATTTCAAAAACATACAGACTTTATTAAGCATAATTAAATATAATGACAACATCTAAACACCTTTCTAATTCCTGGCTAGCACTAAATATCTAGTCAGTGTTCAAATATCCCTAATTGTCTCATGAATTCCTTCTACAGTTTATTCAAATCAGGATCCAAACCAAGTGCACATATTGCAGTTGATCAAAATGTATTTTTAGGTGTATTTTATTCAGTTGGTCCTGCACCCTAATTTTCTTTGCATTTCTTTTTCTTTTTTTACTATTTATTCAGCTGCCTTAGGTCTCAGTTTGGCACTCAGGATGTTCATTGTGTCATGCAAGCACTTTCAGAGTAGCTTGCAGACTCTAGTCATGATACGAGGGCTCAGTAATTGTGGCTCACGGGCTTGGTTACCCCACAGCACATGAGATCTTAGTTCCCCCACGAGGGATCGAACCTGTGTTCCCTGTATGGTAAGGTGGATTCTTAAGCACTGGACCACTCGGGAAGTCTGGTCGTTTATTTTTTGAAGCAACTGGATAGTTTGTTCTGCAGAGTTTTCCCTCAGTCTGGATTTTGCTGACTGTACCTCCAGCGGCTCACATCTCAGGATCCTCCGCCCAGGTATTTGCTATCTAGAGGCTGGATCAGACTTAGGTCAATTATTTGGCAAGATGACATCACCTACAGGCACAGAATGACTGCCGGTCTCTTTTTTTTGTTGTTAACAGCTATTGATGATCACTGCCTAGATCTATTGCCCATTAGAGGTGAATAAGTTTTGTTTTGGTTTGTTTTCTTCCAGCTTTATTGAGATATAATTGACATACAATGATATATAAACATTTTAAATGTATAATTTGATACATTTTCAAATATGTATTTGAAACCATTATCACAATCAAGATGATGAGCATAGCGACTTCCCCGGTGGTCCAGTGGTTAAGACTCTGCACTCCCACTGCAGGGAACACAGGTTAGATCCCTAGTCGGAGAGCTAGGATTCCACATGCTTCAAAAAACCAAAACCAAAACTGAAGCAGTGTTGTTACAAATTCAATAAAGACCTTAAAAATGGTCCACATCAAAACAAGCAAACAGAACATCTATCTCCCAGGGAAAGAGGAAAACCCATAGTCTGTTGGCCAGCTCCTCAACCATCCTCTTCCCCAGGATGGGATAAACACTTTCCTCCACAGGCGTAGGGAAGGACAAGGCTGTGTTTGTCAGCGTGCTGGTGGTGGTCAGGGTCCTTTCAACCCAAACCTCCTTACTTACTAGTTGTAAGACTTTGGGGTCTTGGCTCAAACTCAACATTTGCCTCTGTAGAGTGGAGATTACAGTGGGTCAACTTCCAGGTTGCTGTAAAGATGAAAGGAGCCAGGGCAGGACAAGTCCATGAGAGCCGACTCATTGGAAAAGACCCTGATGCTGGGAAAGACTGAGGGCAAGAGGAGAAGGGGCGGCAGAGGATGAGATGGTTAGATAGCTTCACTGCCTCAATGGACATGAGTTTGAGCAAACTTCGGGAGATAGTGAAGGACCCGGAAGCCTGGCGTGCTGCAGTTCATGGGGTCACAAACAGTCAGACACGACTTAGCAATGCGACAACAACAAAGTACATGAATTGTCATCAAGCTGGTTGGTTGTTACAAATATTGGCTGGAGACCCTAACTAGTCCTTTCTCTACTCCTGTGTTTTCAGACAGATATTGGGTTCATCTACAACTGTCCAGGTAGGTAACCATTGGTGGAAATGTGAGCGTCTTCTGAGAAAAAGCAGTCAGGTGCTGAAATCATCTCAAAATTCCTGTGTACTCAACATGGGGGACGGGGAGAGGGTGTGAGTTATTTTCTGTACTTGACAACATTTGACTGTACTTTATAGCTTTTGCTTAATGATACTGTACTTTATGGTTTCCCCAATGGTTCATCGGGTAAAGAATCCGCCTGCCAATGCAGGAGATGCAGGTTTGATCCCTGGGTTGGGAAGATTCCCTGGAGTAGGAAATGGCTTCCCACTCCAGTATTCTTGCCTGGAAAATCACATGGACAGAGGAGCCTGGCGGGCTACAGTCCATGGCGTTGCAAAGAGTCGGACACGACTGAATGACTAAGCACAAAGAAGTGAGTCCCATTTCCCTCTGCCCCTGGGTGGAAACCAGAATATATGAGACACTTTTCCACACAGCTGCCCCCACTACAGAAGCAAAGACTGGTTCCAGGGGAGATGGGGGGACCTGGAGGCTGGTCTCCCACGGGCCCTCTGCCTCTCCAGGTCACACACTCCTGAGGAAATGGCTTGGCCTCTGCCAGCCAAACGAACGCAACAGTGGTGTGAGAGGCTACCTGAAAGTCACCATCTGTGCCCTCGGTGTGGGAGACCAGGCACCGGTGAGGCTGCCCCCCACACCTCAGGAGCACTTGTTAGCCTGGCTGCTTCCGTGGGTGACCACCCCCAGCCCGCAAGCAGCCACCGCTCTTCACAGGCTTTCCCTGTTCACTGTGTCGCTTCCAGGCTGCCCATCCCCACCCCAACCAACCAGCCGAATCTGGTGGCCTGTGACCTCCTTGTGACTCTCTCCAGGTCGACCAAAAACTGATCTATAGGGTTGACGACACGGACACCCGGATCTTCAAGTCGTCGGTGGTGCCCATCAGCATAGCCTACCTTCAGTTCTTCATCTACTGCGCCGAGGACCTCCACCTCAGTCAGTCGGGGCAGGGGCGGGAGTAGCCCTGAGCTTCCCTACGGGGGACCACCTTGGTTTCACATAGGGCTCCCCAGTTCCATTTTGACCTTAAGACTTGGGGTGGGGGGAGGGGGAGGCTGAAACCCACCGAGAATGGTTTTATGAAGGCGCCTTTAAAATGGGCCACGCGCCCCTGACCTGTCCTTAATGCCCATAGTCAAGGTTCCCTGTGCCAGCCCCCACCCCGGTTGTGTGCCAGGACACACAGTGGCACAGGGGAACAGAGTGAAAGTGGGAGGGGTCTGCCCAGGGGGCATAAAACCAAATTATGACGGAGGGTCTTCATTAGGAGGTCCTGTCTCTACTCCATCTCCTCCTCCTGAAAAAATAATGCTGCCACAGAAATCTTTTAACTTCTTATTCTTAGAGAAACACTACTCTGTGAGTCCTATGTTGGAGGTGGAACTAATTGGGGAAAAGGTAAGCATAAAAACGGTCTGAAGCTTAGAGACATTGGCACCTAGAAAAAAATAGCATGGAGCAAAGGACTGGGTCGGAGGCCAGGACCCCAGGAGTCATATCCCATTTATGAGTGATGAGACTCCATGGGACCAGGGAGGGTCTCTGTGAAGGTGGAGGCCGTGGCTTAGTCGGCCCGTTTCCCAGAGCTGTGCCTAGTGCCTTGAGGGGAGAAGATGCCCACCGAAAACCAAACATCGAAATGCACAGATGAGTGGACCAGTGAATGAGACAAGTCCGCAAGTGCACACCACTGAAACTGTCACTGAGCCCTTAAACCTCAGTCTCTGCATCTAGACATGGAGGTTCTGGGCGAGAGTAACGTTCCCTGAAGCTCTCTGAGCACATGCTGATGGATGTCATGGGCAAAAAAAAAAGGACCCTGTGTTGCAATTTGGGGAATTCTGGGCTGAAATTAAGTAGATTTGTCTCAAGATTCATCGAGCATCATTTCTACCATATCTTACCTATTAGAAGAAGTCATTAAATCTAGCCCAGACAAACGGGGAGGGAGATAGTGTCCACCTTTTGAAGGGGAGCATACCAAAGAGCGTGTGGACATATTTTAAGAGCACCACACTGAGTACTTATTTCCCAGTGAGTGGTTTGGTACTCTGGAAGTAGGTGAGATACTGTTGGGTGGGAGAGGCACACGTATTTTCAGAAATGTTAATATTTCTATATTTTTCTTAGAGTGTATGAAAAAGTTTAACCAGTCCAATTAACCCTTGATTTTACCAACATGATTGCTTGGAATAAGGCTAGGGTTAAAAATAAAGTCAAGTGATACTTTGAAAAGGAGTATGCCATCAGAATCATTGTTGCTGACTATTTGTTGGGATTTTAGAATTTCTCTAACAAAAGTAACATGTTTGCATTCATGTAATAGAGTTAGTAACCCTCTATTTCAGAGAAGGCAATGGCACCCCACTTCAGTACTCTTGCCTGGAAAATCCCATGGACGGAAGAGCCTGGTAGGCTGCTGTCCATGGGGTCGTGACGAGTTGGACACGACTGAGCGACTTCACTTTGACTTTTCACTTTCATGCATTGGAGAAGGAAATGGCAACCCACTCCAGTGTTCTTGCCTGGAGAATCCCAGGGACAGGGGAGCCTGGTGGGCTTCCATCTATGGGGTCGCACAGAGTCGGACACGACTGAAATGACTTAGCAGCAGCAGCAACCCTCTATTTAAAAGTTAAATCAATTGAAAGCTGATTTGAGGGAAAATATGAAGGAGTCTGGATCTAGATAGCTACTCAAAGGACTGAAGTTGTAGCTGATGAGAAGTTGTCAAAGGGTCTTTGGACCAGGGACTCCCATGACCAGCTCTGTGCTGCAGACAGGGTCCACCCGTAGGCTGGACCAGAAGGCCTGGGAGGTGAGGCCAGTGGAGGGAGGCTGGACTGATATTTCTTTGGGATATTCCCAGCTCAAGACACATGTGCAGACCCAAACCGAGAGCCCGATATGGAACCAGATCCTGACCTTCCGGATTCAGGTATTGCTTTTTCATCACGCTTTCTCTTCCTCACCCCCCACAAACAGAAGGGGTCTTTGTAAGGGGCGTGTGATGGAAGTTAGGGGTGGGAGGGGGCAGGGGGTTCTGCTTTATAGGGAGCATGAGGAAGCCCGGGACATATTACAGTGAACTTTACTTGAAGTGAATGGGGGGAGTTCCCTGGTGGTCCAGTGGTAAGGACTCCACACTTTCACTGCTGATGGTCTGGGTTCGATCCTTCATCAGGGAATGAAGATCCTGCAAGTGCAAGCTGTGCTGTGAAGCCAAAAAAAAAGGGAAACCAATAAATGACCTAGATGATTTCAACTAGTGATCAAGTTCAGGTTAGAAAAAAAGTGAAATGAATGGGCCCTAAGACTAAACTTTCCAGAGAGCTTAAACATGCCCTTTCACTTAAAAAAAAAAAAAAAACACTTTCAAGACCCATTTTAAATTGTACTATGCATTTTCTTATCTTGTAAGCAAAGTGCCCTGAATATAGTTGTATCTCTTTGTTGACGGCTTTAGAGGCGCTGCAAGAGCATAGTTATGTACTGGGCTATGTGCAGCGTGGGGCTGTTTGTGACTATATTAAATGGTGTCAACATGGAGGGGCTTTTAGTCTGATTTCTACAGCTTTCCAGTCCTTCTCAGTCACCTGTCAGCAGTGTGCATGCCAGTTTTCTCCAAGCCCTGTGAGAGCTTTGACTGACTTTTGACTCCGTGCCAGGCTTGTAAAAACTGTGTGTAAAATAAGAGTCAGCAATCTGAGAGAGGACTTGAGCACTCTCGTGTGAGGGTGTAGAACTTTGTGTGGCACTCGTTTGGCTGCCCAGAGAGCGTTTCACTGTCCTTTAACCTTACATTGGAAAAGACCCTGATGCTGGGAAGGATTGCAGGCAGGAGGAGAGAGGGTGGCAGAGGGAACCTGGTGTGCTGCAGTCCATGGGGTTGCAAAGAGCTGGACACCACTTAGCAACTTGACACCACCACCACCACCAACATATCTTACATTTGTGTGATGTGAAATTAGCAAAGGAGATCCCCTCTTTCTTTCTGTGGACCCTTCTCCCTGCTTCTCCCAGAAACGTCTCCATCTACTTCTCTGTGAGTCAGCATTTTTAACTGTTTCTCTTCATCCCTACCTTCTTGGGTGATTTTCTAGACTCTTAAAGAAGGACCTAGTCCTTTCCGCGCCCTTGCTCTCTCCCCCTGTGCTGGCTATGATGAGGCTCAGGACAGGAATCCTCGGATGCTCTGTGGATGCTCAGGCCTTGGATGTCCTCGCTCATGTTCAGCTTCCTCCAGGCTTGGAAAACAGTGGAGGAGGGGCAGGCCCCCCCATCCCTGAAAAAGGCCTTCCATGTTTGAAGATGTCCAAACATCCCCAGACTCTTACCCATTTCCTGTAGATGCAGTCTCTCTCTAGAGCTGGGGCTGTTTGGGGGGCGGCCTGACTGTTGCAGGCAGTTCAGTCACTAAGTTATGTCCAACTCTTTGCAGCCCCATAGACTGTAGCCCACCAGGTTCCTCTCTCCATGGGTTCTCCAGGCAAGAATATTGGAGTGGGCTGCCATGCCCCTCCTCCAGGGGATCTTCCTGACCCAGAGATTGAACCTGGTCTCCTGCATTGCAGCCAGTCTCCTGCATGGCAGGTGAATTCTTTACCAACTGGACCACCAGAGAAGCCCTTCTGCCTGTTGCCAGCCTTCTGGACCTCCCTGTGAAGTGGCAGGATGACCACCTGCACAGTCAGTGGCATCTGAGACCAACTGGTCAGGGCCCGAGCAAGACAGGCTGCAGGGGGCACTGCTGACAATGGTCTGTGCCAGTTAGCAGTTCAGGGGCCCCCAGACAGGAGGGGAATCAAAACAAAGAACTGGGAAAGGGGAAGAGAATTCTCAAAGATGGATGAAAATATGGTTCCACCAATTTGTAGGGTTTGGTGCTTTGGAAGACCTGGGTGCCCAAGGGCCCCCCTCTCTCCACTTCCAGTGTCCTTCCTTAAGCAGGGTGATCTCATGGCTTACTAAATAGCTGCTCGGTGGGAAAGCCCTTTCTTTTTATATGTATTTTAATATATTTATTTATTTGTCCACACTGGGTCTTCGTTGTGGCATGTGGGCTCTAGTACCCTGACCAGGGGTTGAACCCGGGCCCCCTGCATTGGGAGCAGAGAGTCATAGCCACTGGACCACCAGGGAATTCCATGGAAAGTCCTTTATTTCCCCTGCTCCCCTGACCTCAGCCGCTATGGCAAGGGGCAGAGGACAAGGGGAGTGGAGAACAGAGGACCCCCAGCCATGCCCCATGAACAGGGGATGTGTGAGGATGGAGGGCCCACCAGGCTCAGCTAGTGGAGCTGAAATCAACCATGTGTCAGAAGCTTGGGTTCCATCCTGGTTCTGTCCCTCTCTGGGCCTCAGTCCCCCTCAGTCAAGAAGGATGGTCACACCTCGCTGGGTTATGGCAGATGGGCAGGGCTCTGCATGGTGCACAGGAACTTCAGGACCTTGGCCTCTCTGTGCCTCTGTGTTCCTGTCTGAAAATGGGAATGATTACAGCTCCTGGCTTCTGGAGTTGTTGGGGGTAGGGGTAAGGGTCACTGAGTTGATCCACATAGACTTTCAGGGCAGTCTGGGGACAATGGAAACCCTCCCCAGAGTGGCAGCTATTGTTACTCTCTGAAGAGACAGATGTCCTGCTGTTTAGAGATGAACTGCCAGGGAATTCTGTGCTGGTCCATCAGCTGGGACTCTGTGCTCTCACTGCTTCGGGCCCTGGGTTCAATCCCTGGTTGGGGAACTAAGATCTGACAAGCCACCCTGAGTGGCCAAAAAACTTTTTTTTTTAATTTAAATAGTAAATAAAGGTTAACTGCTAAATGTGAGGAAGTCTTTTGAGGCCTGCAACATCCCCGTGAGAGGCTTGGTAAACCTGCCTCCAGACTGAAGGGCCATGTAAGGACTGCAGTCATGGACTCCACGGTTGGGTAGACCCACATCTCGTGGCTCCTGGAGCTGATGCAATGAGGGACCATTTTTAAGAATGGGAATATAAAATGATCATGGGACATAGTCTGAGGCCTTCCCCAGGCCCTGGCAAAGGGCCTACACAGTGGAGAGCCCCCAGCTAAAGGTCCATAAGCCTCAGTGGTCCCTCTGGGCTCACTGGTAACAGAGCCAAACCTTGACCCAGACTCAGGACTTCCCAACTGCTCCCAGTCTCAGCAAAGACCAGGCCATCTGGGCAGGCACCCACTGCCCCTCTCACTTGCCCTTTGCAGCTTCCCTGCCTCTCCAGCTACATCAAGTTCAGAGTCTTGGACTGGTGAGCAACTGGGTGGAGGCTGGAAGACATACCAGGGAGGAGGAAATCAGAACCGGGCTGGGGACTCTACCTGCAGGGTGTGTTTCTCTCCAGCCCCAGGAACAGGTGCAATGATGAGATCGGGACGGTCAGCCTGTCCCTCAACCAGATCTCGTCCACTGGAGCTGAAATAGAAGGCAAGCAAGCCCCCTGTGCCCTGCCTCCTGCACCTCTCCCACCCGAGCCCGCCCTCTCTCACCCCTTTCCCCTTGCAGGAATGTACTCTGGCTTCCTACCCTGCTTTGGCCCCAGCTTCTTGACTCTCCGTGGGGGTAAAAAGGCCCCTTTCAGGATGAAGGAAGAAGACCCTGTAAGCTTCTTATGTCAGCTCTAGGGAATAGTGGAGGTGAAATCAACCATGTGTCAGGCACCAGGGCCTGGGAGATGCCTGGGGAGGCCCAGGCCCTGGTTTCTGTCCATGACACTCCAGGAGAGGACTTGAAGCCTATACACAAAGGGCCACAGAAGCCCGAGGCATGTGCTGTGACCCAAGAAAGGAGCAGATGGAGTGCTCTGGGCATTCACTAAGGAAGGGGCATTGAGACGAGACCCCAGGTAAGAGATTGGGCAGGGGGAAAGGTCATGGCAGCAAAAGAAACAGCACAGGTAAATGTGGAAGAGCACTGGGTTATTCAACACTGGTGACAAGGGGGGTGGGATGGATTGGGATTTTGAGATTGATGTATATACATTGCCATGTATGAGATAGGTAACTAATGAGACCCTACTATATAGCACAGGGAACTCTACCCAGTGCTTTGTGGTGACCTAAATGGAGAGGAAATCCAAAAAAGGGGGGCTATATAGTTTGCCTACAGCATAAACTAACACAATATTGTAAAGCAACCATCCTCCAGTAAAAATTAAAAAAAGAGAGAGAGGATGGCAGTAAACACCAGAAAGCCAATGGGCAAAAGAAGAGAATGGGGCTGGGAAGGCCTCTGAGTGAGGAAGAGCCTCAGAAACCAGGACCTCAATGCCTTTAGGAGCCTCTCCCACACTCACTCCATCTCTCATCTCTGCTGCTCTTTCCTGGGCCTCATTGGTTTCTACCACAGTCTGGCCTCCCTGATGGGAACAGGGCCATGGTAGCCTCTAATTGGGAAGGCCAAGGAAGCATTCTAATTGGCCTTCCTAGGTCATGTGTGCTCCCCTTGGACCAATCACTGTTGCCAAGGGGGCAGGGCTTGTCCTGATTGGCCAGCCTGGGATAATTTAATAGTTACCACAGTCCCTTCCAAGCAGAAAGGGTTTACAGGACCAGGGCAATTTTGGTGGGCCTGGAGATAGAATGAATGAAGAGGAAGAGGAGGCCTCAGGTGTGGAAGAGGGCTCAGGGCCCAGAGGTTTCCAGGCATGGCCAGGACTGGAGTTTCTGGAATTCCTCCCTGGGACTGTGATCAGCCCAAGGCAGAAAGTTACAGAACAACTCTGTCTTTGCTACAGAGGTTTCAGGAAAGACTTTTCCTGCTTTTTTCTCTCATTCCTTTTCCTACTGTTTTCCTTCCTATTACCATAGAATATTCCCAACATTGTCAAGGATGGTTTAGCTTATCGAGGCCGGGTCTTCCTGGAGTTAATCACCCACATCAAATCCCGTCAAGAAGCTAAGATGAAGGATCTCTCCCTAGATGTGATCAGCGTAGAGGTAACCACAGGAGACAGGTAACCCAGGAAGAGAGACCCCTTCTGCCTGTCTCTAGTCTCCTCTGGGTCCCATCTCTGACATTGCAAGAAGCCCTGGGTCAGGAGTGGAATGCTCTTTTTGAATGTATGGGATGTTTCCTCAATCCAGCTGAGTCTTTTTTAAACAAATTTTTTGATGTGGACCATTTTTAAAGTGTTTATTGAATTTGTATAATATTACTTCTGTTTTACATTTTGATGTGTTGGCCACAAGGCATGTGGGATCTTAGCTCCCGCTCAGGGGTTGAACCCACACCCCCTGCATGGGAAGGGGAGGTCTTAACCACTGGACCACCAGGGAAGTCCCTCCACCTGAGTCTTTACTAAGCCCCAGTGGGGGCTTCCTGCTGTGCCAAATCCCAGGAGGTCAATGGACCCAGTAAAGACAAGGTTTAGATTTAACAGACATGCAATCTAGTTAAGGAGAAATGATGTTCTAAGGAGTCTGCATTTCTTCCTGAAGGCCAAGGAGGACCACTGAGGCAGGAAGGGACAGGAGGAGCCATGTCAGAAATAGATTTGTTGTTCTTTAGTCGCTAAGTTGTATCTGACTCTTTGTGACCCCATGGACTGCAGCATGCCAGGCTTCCCTGTCCATCACTATCTTCTGGGGTTTGCTCAGACTCATGTCCATTGAATCGGTGATGCCACCCAACCATCTCATCCTCTGTCACCCCCTTCTCCTCCTGCCCTCAGTCTTTCCCAGCATCAGAGTCTTTTCCAATGAGCTGGCTCTTCCCATCAGGTGGCCAAAGTACTGGAGCTTCAGCTTCAGCATCAGTCCTTTCAAGGAATATTCAGGATTGATTTCCTTTAGAATTGGCTGGTAGTCCTTGTAGTCCAAGAGACTCTCGAGAGTCTTCTCCAACACCACATTTCAAAAGCATCAGTTCTTTGGAGCTCAACCTTGTTTATGGTCCAACTCTCACATCTGTACATGACTACTGGAAAAACCATAGCTTTAAATGAAAGTAAAATTGGGCCACCCACTTACTCAGGAGACATGGGGACACAGTCACAGGGGAGGAGAGCTGGAGAGGAGAGAGCAGAGACCCTTTGGAAACAATGGTCAAAGTCACTGACCAACAGGAAAAAGAAGTGAGGCCAACGCCCATCTTCTGCCTCAGGTTGGGAGGTGGGGGTCAGACATGGGCTCCCTGAAGGGAGAGCAGGTCTAGGGAGATGATTGTGGACTTAAAGAAATATTCACAACCTAAAAGTTGAGAGTTATATTTTATTCAGTGGAATTTTTAGGACTTCAGGCCCTGGAGGCAGCATCTCAACCCTGAGAGAACTGCTCTGAGGAGGCAAGAGGGGAGCCAGGTCATGTAGAAGTATTACAACAAAGAGCAGGTAGTCTGAACATCAAAAGATCATTGTTAAAGGAAAACCAGACATCTCAAGTTAAGGAATTTAGGTATTTTCTATGTATGGGAAGATGCAAGAGTCTGGCCTCATTCCTTTGATATGCACCTCACCTGTCTGCGGCCGGTATCCGTGTTTTCACATCCTGAGTTTCCTCAGGGTTCACCATGGGGAATGGCTGCAGTCTGATGGCTGCTAGATGGCAGATAGTCTTTCCTTCCTGAGTTCCCTCAGGGCTCACCAGCTCACTGTCAGGGGTGGCAATTGCTAATGACTGTGATGTGTTTTGTTTACCAATATGGCAGGAAATATTCCATTTATCATGATGAATCCCATCTTTGACCCGTGCTTGTGAGACACCCACGGGGACCAGTCCCTAAGCCTGCTAGATAGAGACATTTGTCATCAGCACACCAGGATCTACCCAAGATTATGGAGGAATTGCCCTGGGAGTGTAGATGGAATGAAAGGAGAAGGGACCTGAGGTTGGATCCCATTGAGAATCACAGCCTATGAGATTGCAGGGAGAAGGAGGGGGGTTGCAGGGAGATGGAGAAGGAGCTGGCAAAGGGGAACACTGGGGCAGCCTCTGGAGGGGAGAGTTGCAGAAAGGAGAGAGCAGAACAGTCTGAATGTGGCAGACAGAAAAGCTGAGGACCCAAAAGTGTGTGCTGGTAATGAGGAAGGCACCAGTAGCCTTGGGTCAGGAGAGAAGCCGAAGGCGGGAGGGAGAAGTTATTTATGGTGCATAGAGGCAAGTCTAGAGAAAGTTGGCTGCAGGGACTTCCCTGGCAGTCCAGTGGTTAGGGCTCCGTGCTTCCACTGCAGGAGGCATGGTTCGATTTCTGGTCCTGATCGGGGAACTAAAATCTTGCGTGCCATGCAGCACCACCAAAAAAATAAAACTTGGCTGCAAAGTCAAAGGAGACAAGATCAGGTCCTAGATAAATAGGGGCTCAGAGGAGAGAGGGAGGGTTATTTATTAAGGCAGGAGAGATTTGAGTTAGTGAACAGAATGGGAGAATGCAAAAGTAGGGCAGTGGTTGGCAACAGAAATGAGAGAGGGGCTCATGTGACAGACAGAGGACCTGAGAAGATGGGTTCATGGTAGTGGGATGGGGCTTGAGAAAAGCCAAGAGCAGATGTGCACGTGTATGCACCCTCTACCACACAGTCCCGCCCACACTCAGTCTCATCCAAGGGAGGTGTTTAGACCAGAAGAAGAGGGGTGGGGCAGGCCAATTCAGAGCCTAGACGGACCAGGAGAAGACCTTCCTGCCTGGCTTCAGGAAGAGAAGACCAGGGCTGGCTGGGTGGAGGGGCCAGGTGATAGAAGTCATGGGAGGAACTTCCCTTGATCAGCCACGTGAGTTGGAGTCAAGGCAGAATTTTGAGAGAGGGCAGGAGTTCAGGGATGGCCTGGCTCACACTGAATGAAAGAAACCGGGCACCTCATGCTTGCCTCCCTGCCTGTCTCTATAGCTTTGTTCATCCCTTGACTCATGCTGGGGATGTTGGGGTTATTGTTTTAGAAGCACCAGAACCGACAGAAGTATGGGCTGTGCGTCATCTTCCTTTCCTGCACCATGATGCCTGACTTTAAGGACCTGATCCAATTTGAAGTCAGCATTGGTCACTATGGAAACAAGATGGACCTGAGTTACAAGCCTCTCGTCTCAACCACACAGTACAGCCCAGCGATATACGATGGTAAGAGTCAGATCCAACTGAAGGGTAGAGAGAAACCACTGTATATCGGGCTCTGGGTTGGCCCTTTTAAGGTTTTCAGCCCAAGGGACATTCACAGACATTGTTAACCCACATTAGATGTGAGGAAAGTGAGCTTCGGGGAGGTAAAGTCACCTGTCAAACATTGCACAGCTGGTAGGTGGTGGATCCATGACAAGAGCTGCAACTGGGTTTTGACTTCAAGCCCTTCTCTACCATGCTTTCCACACCACAGCTTCTCAATCCCATCTTCTCTCCTGCTACTCTGAACCACCCTCATCCAGCCATGCATGGATCAGTTGTATGGTGTGTGAATTGTATTTCCCCCAAAAGAGGTGCCCACCTTCTATCTATCCATGAATCCACTTATCCGTGCATTCATCCACTCAACTACCAACCATCCACTGTCCCGAATACCCAACCAACCACCCATCCGCCCACCCATCTTTTCATCTAATATATGCTCACTGGACTTTTATTGGGCACTATAAGGTTCCCAAAGTGTGGTCCCTGGGCCAGCAGCATCACCTGGGAACTGATAGAAATGCACATTCTTGGCCTCACCCCAGATCTACAGAATCTGAAAACAGAACAGCAATCTGGGTTTCAACAAGTTGTCCAGGTAAGGGGCGGCATGCTAAAGTTTGAGGACCATGGCTCTAGACACTATCTCATCTTTGTCAGCTTCACCCTCTTATCATGCGAGAGCTTTTCTGTGCATCCCACTTGTCTGCCTGTTTTTTTAATAACAGCTGTTTTGGGGGAAATACAATTCACACACCATACAATTAATCCACGCAAAGTATACAGTTCAACAGTTTTTAGTATTCACAGAATTGCGCTATGATCACTGTGATTAGTTTTACAACATTTTTATCAGTCCAAAAAAGAAACCCTGTACCCAATAGCAGTCATTTGCTATTTCTCCTCTAATTCCCCAACCTTAGGCAACCACTAATCTACTTCCTGTCTTATGTGTGTCCAGCTGTTTGCGACCCCATGGACTGTAGCCTCTGTCCATGGAATTCTCCAGGCAAAAATACTGGAGTGTGTAGCGATTCCCCTTCTCCAGGAGATCTTCCCCACCCAGAGATCAAACCTGGGTCTCCCACATTGCAGGAAGATTCTTTACCATCTGAGCCACATGGGAAGCCCCTCCTCTGGTGCTTCCTATTCTGGACATTTCATATACATAGAATCAATGTATGGTCCTTGATAACTGCTGCTTTCATTTAGCATAATGCTCTCAGTTCAGTGCAGTTCAGTCGCTCAGTCGTGTCCGACTCTTTGCGACCCCATGAATCGCAGCACGCCAGTCCTCCCTGTCCATCACCAACTCCCGGAGTTCACTCAGACTCACGTCCATCGAGTCAGTGATGCCATCCAGCCATCTCATCCTCTGTTGTCCCCTTCTCCTCCTGCCCCCAATCCCTTCCAGCATCAGGGTCTTTTCCAATGAATCACCTCTTCGCATGAGGTGGCCAAAGTATTGGAGTTTCAGCTTTAGCATCAGACTTTCCAATGAACACCCAGGACTGATCTCCTTTAGAAGGGACTGGTTGGATCTCCTTGCAGTCCAAGGGACTCTCAAGAGTCTTCTCCAACACCACAGTTCAAAAGCATTAATTCTTCGGTGCTCAGCTTTCTTCACAGTCCAACTTTCACATCCATACATGACCACTGGAAAAACCATAGCCTTGGCTAGACGGACCTTTGTTAGCAAAGTAATGTCTCTGCTTTTCAATATGCTATCTAGGTTGGTCATAACTACACGTTTTTAAATTATGAAATATATACAAAAGTATATTAAATGCATATGTGTAGTTTAAAATAAATAATAAAATATGTACCCGTGAAGTCATCACCCAGATTAAAAGGCAGAAAATTTTCTTAGAAAGGAAGAAAATTATCTCAGCATCTTAGAAGTGCTCTGTATGCTCTTCCCAGATCCACTTACCCAAGAAATAACCACAACCCTGAGTCTCATGATAATCACATCCTTGCTTTCCTTCATTATTTTTACCACCTATGCATGCTACCTTAAAGAGCATACTGTTTTTGCATTTTTATATACATGGAAACTTTCAGTCTGTATTCATCTGTTTTGCATTTTTTCTCAATATTAAATTTTTATATTGGTATGTATAAATGAAGTTCATTTTCATATCTGTGTATATTCCATTGTAAGATTATGCCACAAATTATGTGGTATATGTAGACATTGAGGTTTTATCTTTTTTCTACAATAATAATGTTGCTGTGAACATTCTTGTACGTATCTGTCGGTCACAAGTGTAAGACTTCCTCTAAATTATATACCCAGGAGTGGAAGAGAAATTCAAAGCAAAAGTAATTATATCCAATTACACTCTAATCAGCGTGGCATGAGAGTTCTTATTACTCTGTGTTCTCACCAGGACTTGACCTTGCCTAGCCTTTTCATTCCTGCCAGTCTGGTGGGCATGTTACAAGATCTTGATTTACAATTTCCTGATTATAGATGGAGGTTGAGCAGCTTTTCGTATGTTTACACACATTTGTCTTTCCTCATCTGTAAAAAGTCTATCGAGATCTTTTATCTATTATCCTCAGTTGTCCAACTCTTTGTGACCCCGCGGACTATATAATCCATGGAATTCTCTAGGCCAGAATACTGGAGTGGGTAGCCTTTCCCTTCTCCAGGGCATCTTCCCCACCCAGGGATCGAAGCCAGATGTCCTGCATTGCAGGCGGATTCTTTACCAGCTGAGCCACCAGGGAAGCCCAACTATTAGCTATTGGCTCTATTTTTCTTATTGATTTTTATGTTATTTTTTCTGGGAATAATCTTTTGTCAGATGTGAGTATGTTCTAAATATCTTCTCTAAGTTTGAAGCTTTTCATTCTCTTAATGGTGGCTTTATATTTTTTATTGAGGTATTATGAAATATAAGATGCACAGACTTTCAGTGAGTTGGATGAATTTGGGCTCATTCAAGTTCATTTGGGTTTTTCTGTAACATCTTATGGAAAAACTCAAACTTTTTGACCAGCCCAATACATCCACATACACATCATGGACAGAAATTTCCATCATCCCACAGAACTGCCACGGGCCTTTTTCCAGTTAATCTCCCCAACTGCTGGGGGCAATCAATGCTTTGCTTTCTATCACTATAGACTTGTTTTGCTTGTTCTGCAACTTCATGTAAATGAGATCATACAGATGGTACCCTTTCTTTTCCTTATAGCTTCTTTAGCTCAGCCTAGTATTTTAGGTGGTGGCTCAGTGGAAAAGAATCCGCCTGGCGATGCAGGAGATGCAGGTTCCATCCCTAGTCTGGGAAGATCTCCTGGAAGAGGAGATGGCTACCCACTCCAGTATTCTTGCCTGAGAAATCCCATGGACAGAGAGCCTAGCGGGCTACAGTCCGTGGGGTCACAAGAGAGTCGGACACTACTCAGCGACTAAAACACAGCAACAAGTGTTTTAAATATTCATCTGTGTGGTTGCCTATATCATATTTGGCTCCTTTTTATATCTGATAGCATTCTGTTGTATGACTATGACAGTTTATCCATTCCCCTGTTTATGGACATCTGGATTGATTCGAGTTTTGGAGTATTATGAGCAAAGCTGCTGTGAACATTCTGGTACAGGTCTTTTGGTGGAAATGAGCTTGCACTTCTCTTGGGTAAATAGCTAGCAATGGAATTGGTTTTAAGATACCTAACATTTTCCCCACGTGGTTGTAGCATTTTACACGCTCACAGCAATGTGTTCTCTTGTTCAAAGTCCTTGTCAACCTTTGGTATGGTCAGCCTTTACCATTTGAAACATTCTGATGGGTGTGAAATTGTACCTGATTGTAATTTTTATTTTTTTGGCCACTCTAAGTGGCTTGTGGGATCTTAGTTTTCTGACTAGGGGTGGGACTTGGCCCCTGCAGTGGAAGCACCCCTAATCACTGGACCACCAGAGAATTCCCCTTCATTTTAATTTCCATTTCTCTAATCACTAATAATACTAAGCATCTGTTTATGCTCACATATCTTTCTTTAGTGAAGGGACTGTTCAGGTTTTTGCCTATCTTTCATTGTTTGTCTTTTTATAAAAAGACGGGAGTCTGTCTTTACATTGCAGGAGTTCTTTTACAAGGATACAATTCCTTTGTCAGATAGGTTCTGCTAATATTTTCTTCCTCTCTGTGGTTTATTTATTTCTTATTGTGGCCAGGTATCTTGCTGCTGCTGCTGCTGCTAAGTCGCTTCAGTCGTGTCCGACTGTGCAACCCCATAGACTGCAGCCCACAAGGCTCCCCTGTCCCTGGGATTCTCCAGGCAAGAACACTGGAGTGGGTTGCCATTTCCTTCTCCAATGCATGAAAGTGAAAAGTGAAAGGGAAGTCGCTCACTTGTGTCCGACTCTTAGCGACCCCATGGACTACAGCCTACCAGGCTCCTCCATCCATGGGATTTTCCAGGCAAGAGTACTGGAGTGGGGTGCCATTGCCTTCTCCGGGCCAGGTATCTTACTGTGGCTTTAATTTGAATTTCCTTAACATCAAATGATACTGAGCATCTTTTCATATGCTCTTAGCCATTCATGTGTCTTCTTTGTTTATACATTTAATTCAAGTCTTTGCCCATTTTTTCAGTTGGGTTGTTTATCTTGAGTTGTAAGAGTCCTTTATATGTTCTGGATACTTTATCAGATATAGGATTTGCAAAAAGTCTGTGGCTTGTCTTTTCATTTTTTTAATGGTATCTTTGGAACTGCAAACATTTTCAACTGACTGAAGTTCAGTTTCTTTTTTTTCTTTCATGGTATCATATCTAAGAACTCTGCCCAACTCAAGGTCATAAAGATTTTCTACCTTTTCTTCTAAAAATTTTACAGTTTTAATTCTTACATTGAGCTGTATGGTTCTTATTTTGGCCATGGCACAACATATGGGATCTTAGTTCCCTGATCAGGGATCGAACCCTGACTCCTGCAGTGGAATTGCAGAGTCTTAACCACTGGACCCCCAGGGAAGGTCCCTATGGTTCCTTTTGAATTATCAATAATTTTCATATGAGTATTCAGTTTTTCAATCATCATTTGTTAAAAAGATTATCCTTTTTCCAGGTGGGTTTTCTTAAATTGTGTTTTTAAATATTCTGTTCCATTGTTCAGGTTTTCTGCTATTGGGGCTCCACTTATGGGCTTAACAATTCTCCTTACTTTTCTTCTGTATCTGTCATTTTCTCCCTGATCCTTTTCGGCTCTTTATTTCTATCTTATTTTGGTCATTTTTCTTTTTTTAATGTCTACTTTTATTTATTTGGCTGCGCTGGGATTTAGTTGCAGCATATAGGATTTCCAGTCTTCATTGAGGTATGCTGAATCTTTAATTGTGGCATGTGAGGTCTAGTTCCCTGGCCAGGGATCGAACCCTGGGCCCCCGACACTGGGAGCACAGAGTATTAGCCCCTGGGCCACCAGGGAGGTCCCCGGTTGCCTTCTTCTTTCTTTGCCTCTTGCTGGATTGTCTGCTGAGTCTGATCCCTGTTGGGCTTCCTTTCGTGCCGTCTCCCTTCCTATAATGTTTTTGTTTTCTCTTCTGTTCCTTTTCTGAGTTTTGCCAGCTCACACATCCTCGTCTGAGTCCTGAGTTCGCTCCGGGGGTGTGTTTTAGCTGCACTCTGCCCCCATCTAGCCGTGGCTCCCGCTGTGTGTCTTGTCACTCACCCCCCATCCCCAGGTGACTTCCGTCACCCTTCAACCCTCGCAGCTCCTCAGGCACTCACAGCTGACTCTGGCAGCCCTTATGTGTATTTTGAGCCTGCAGACTGTATCTATCTCCTTGTTTTGCTGAAAATGGAGTTATTTCCCTTCTCCTTGTTGCTTTTGTATGCTATCCAAGAGCAGCAGAAGAAAATTGCCATCTTGTGTCGGCTCGCTCACATCTGAGAGCCCCAGTCCTGGATCTCTGTTTATTTATCATTCCTGTGAGTCACACTCAGTGAGAGGGTCTGAAACTGGTGTCCTGCCAACAATTCAGGAAAATTATAAGATACTTGCTCTTTGAAAATGACCTCTTACCCTTCTCTCTTCTAGCTCCTTCTCAAATTTACTCTGTCCTCTGTGGAACTTCTCATGCTGTTCCACACGTTTGTAAATCTTCCTTCTGTATTTTTCATCTCTCTGGGCTGCATTCTGCATAATCTCTTCCAGATCTTTTAGGAAAAGCCATAGGTAACTATTCTATTAAAAAACTTTTGGCAGCTCCCTCTCTCTCTCCCACATCATCCTTCTCCATAGCATTTTCCACCACTGACACACTGGATTTTATATATTTTGTCTTTTTTGATCCCAGTGTTTTTTTTTTTTTTTTATAATTCTTGAATAGACTTCTGATTCAAATATAACACATCTATGGAAAAGTACACAAACCAAAGTATTCAGCTCAATGAATTATTGCAAAGCAAACATAGCCACATAACAACATTCAGACCATGAAACAAAATCCCAACATCCCAGGGGCCCCTTGAACCTGCCACCCTCCAACCCACACCAAGGGCTGCTGTCCTCCTAACTGACAATTAGTTGTCTGGTTTTTAACTTTTTATTTTTTAACTTTTCTTTCGTTTTCTTTTAATTTCTGGATTTAAAAAGTGATCTATGTATTTGGCTGTGTCGGGTCTTTGTTGAGAAGCGTGGGATCTTTCGTTGTGGTGCACGGACTCTCTAGTTGCTCCGAGTTGTGTGCGATCTTAATTCCTCCTCCAGGGATCAAACCCAAGTCCCCTGCATTGCAAGGCAGGTTCTTAACCACTGGCCCACAGGGAAATCCCCAACATAGCTTTACAGGGGACACAATTCAACCTATGTCACAGGGGTGTCCTCCTAGACTGCCCACCTCAGACAGTGCTCGACTGTCTCTCCTGACCTCTGGGCCCTGGCAGTTGTTACAGAGAACAGCCAGTTCTCCAAGATTTTCCAGAAACTCAGAGGACAAATGTCCACTTTACTTCCACTTGCCTCACAGACTTTCTGCTTTGACCTTATTTTCGGTTTCCTGTGGATTTTATTTCAACTCAGCAAAATGTCTCAGAAAAAGAATGCCATGTGTTTCATCTAGCTTTCCCTGCCCTTGTTGCAATAAGAATCATGGCCGGGGGCCCAGTCTGCCAGGCTTTTGACCATGCCTGCCCCTCCACACCCCTCCTCGGCACAAGCAGGCCCTTTATCTCAGGTGTCTGCCCACCCTAACCAAACTCTGGGTCTCTGAACCCAGGGCCCACTCCTCCTCTGCCCCGACACCCAGAAGGAAGACCCCACCTCAAGGCAGACCCGGGCCTTGGCATCTCGCCTGAGTTAGGGGCACAGGCTCTGGAACTGAATGCCTGCATCACACCACCTGGCTGAGCCATTGCAGGGAAACCACTTCCCATCACTAGCTTGGGTTTTCCCACCTGTGAACTGGGGACTTTGTGACCCGAGTGAGACGGAGCACTGTGAGGGCCCCGTTAGGCCAGCTATGCTCATCAAAGCATATCCGTCCTGAACGGGCCCACAGCCTACCCTCCAGCGGGAGGGGTCCGGTTGGGATGCTTTAGCAGATCACCCCCTAGAGGAATGGAGTGGCCCAGGGAAGGTCCTCTGAGAGTGGACACGGTGAGGGGTGTCCCTCAGACACCCCCTCCCCACACACGTGGCTCTGTGTTTCAGGGAACATCTACCATTACGTGCCCTGGTACAACACCAAGCCCGTCGTGGCCGTGACCTCCTTTTGGGAGGACGTTGGCTTCCGAATGAACTGCCTCAACCTCCTCCAATTCACGCGGGATCGCCTGGTGAGTCGTGTGGGCAGGGGCGTGAGGGGGGCCGGGGAGGCCCCCTGGTGTTTTGTTTTTTTAATTTGTCTACACCGGGTCTTTGGTTGTGGCATGCGAACTGTTAGTTGCCACATATGGGATCTAGTTCCCTGATCAAGGATGGGACCCGGGCCACCTGCCTCGGGAGCACGGAGTCTTAGCCACTGGACCACTGGGGAAGTCCCAGGACCCAGGCCATTGACGGGAGACTTGGGGAAAGGAGCCGCAGCCTTAGGAATCTGGTCACTCAGCTCTCTCATGCATTCCACACCAGTTGAGGTGCCAGACACAAGCACCGAAGACACGAGGATGTGTAGACACAGTCTTCACCAGCAGGGAAGTCGGACGTGCGATAGTTAGGGCACAGAGTGGCAGGGCTGCGGTGGAGATTCAGGTGCTAAGAGCCACAGGGGCAGAGAGACTCAGGTGGGACGGGTGAGATGAAGAGAGGAGAGTCAGAGGAGCTGCTGGAAAAGGAGATGACATTTGAGCAGAGTCTTGCTGGGGTCAGTGATCGGGGTGCAGAGAAAGGAACACTGGGCAAAGCCATAGTGTTAGGAAGTTCGTGGGTGGCTGGGGTGTGGAGGTGATGAGGAAATAAGACCAGCGGAGCTGGGAAGGGTCAGATCACAAAAAGTCTTAGGTGTGTGTTGAGGGGGGAAGCCACCGAGCAGTTTTAGGCAGCAGAGCCCCCCTGGTTCCCCCACCTTAGATGTGACTTTCTCGCACCAACAGAAGGGAAGCCTGAGGTCAAGACCCTGTGACCCCTCCCCTGTGACCCATGGTCCTGGTACATCCTGGCTTCTTCCTGCCACCCATTTTTTTCTGTAGGGTAGTTGGGAGGGAATCCTAGCCTTCAGTGGTATGTGACAGCTTTGGATATGGACATCTCCAGGTTACCCCTCCGTTCAGTTCAGTTCAGTTGCTCAGTCATGTCCGACTCTGCAACCCCATGGACTGCAGCACGCCAGGCTTCCCTGTCCATCACCAACTCAAAGGTCCCTAAGCCCTGGCTGAAAGCATCCTAGGCCAATCAGCCTGTCCCAGGGGAGCCCCACACTCACATACTGCTTCTCTCCTGCTGGGCAGAAGGCCAACCTGGACACCCTGAAGTCCATGAGGAATCCGAGGGACCCAGCTCTGCTTCCCCAGTGGGAGAAACTGCTGAGGGAGCTGGTGGAGGACTGCAAGTAGGGGCAGGGGGCACCTACCCCTGGGGCTAGGGCTGAGCTAGATCAAGTCTACACAAGGTCTGGGGTGCAGACCAGACCCTAGAGAACAACTACCCTACCGCCTCCCTCCCGCACCCCTACCTCCACAGGAAACATAAGCTCAGATCTCTCTCCAAACAACAGAGCTGCTTCTCTGCCATTCAGGGACCCTCCAAAGAGAGGAGAGGTCCTGACTTCTCCTCTCATCACTGCCCCCTCTACATCCACGCCTGATGATCTTATCAAACCAAGCTTCTCTCCATTGTCCAGACAAGCCCTGCACGTCCCAGCCCACACCTTCTCCTCCATCACTCCTCGCCACAAGAAGAGCCCTTGTAAGGCCTCTCTTGGGCCTGCAGCCCACTTAGATCCCCTCCTCCCCGGGTTTGGTTGGCCCCCCTCTCACAGCTCACACCTCTGTCCACGAGGAGGTCCTGAGCACGGGCCTGGCACACCGCGGGGGCTGGGAGGACCGGAGCAGGAGGTATGAGAAGCCAGGGCCAGACCCACAGTGAGCGTGCTTCCTGAGGAGGGCAGGCAGGGCTCCCTACCACTCGCCAGGCTTGCACTCTGTGTCTGCAGGCCTGTCCACCAGGTCGACCAGCTGTTCCGGCCAACTTGGTCTCAGAGGACCAGTCAGCTGGGCCAACCAGTAGGGCAAGCTCTCCGGTCCAGGGAGGACACTGAGGCTGGGTGGGTGGGGAGCAGGTGAGATGGGACGGAGACCAGCCCCCGCTCCCCCGGTCCTGGCCACAGGCGGCCGCTGCCCTGCATGACCAGTCAGCCCAAAGCCACCGACCTGGACAAGAACAGGTGGAAGCTCCGCCGCCTCCTTCTGCAGGAACTGGCCCAGAAGGCCAAGCAGGCGCCCCCCAGGGACATGGTGGCCACTGCAGAGGGCTGGCTGTACCGCCTCAACGCTGTGCTCCCCGAGGTGGGTGCTAGACGCTCCGGCCGGGAGCAGGCCCTGGTGCCAGCTCCTCAGGCGGGCCTGACGCTCTCGCGCCCGCAGCCGCAGATGAACCTCCCGGACGTGATGATCTGGCTGATGGCCCGGGAGCAGCGGGCGGCCTATGCTCAGGTGCCTGCCCACAGCATCCTGTTCTCCCCACATGGGGCCCGGCACTCCGGCAGGTTCTGCGGGAAGACACAGACCCTATTCCTGCAGGTGGGGAGGCTGGGGGTCCTCAGGGGAGGAGAGGGCACGGGACACCCCAAGGGAGAAGCCCTGAGCCCCCCACCCCCATCCTGGGGAGCCCCCATGAGCCTCTGGAGGGCATGCCCATTTCCTCTCTGCCAGGCCCTTTCCCAGGAGAAATGGAGTTTACACAAAGGGAGGCGGGAGCCTGGGGCCATCGGCATGGAGCCGATGCCAAGTCCATGCCCATCATAAATGTTCCTCAAGTTTGTCCCCTCCATCGTCCTCAAGCCTCACTTGGTCCTGTCCCTGTTCCCTCTCCCCTGGTCCATGATTGGCTGCTATCTACATATTTAATGCCTTTAAGGTTTGGGCTCCAGCCCTTCCTATCAGATGCAATCCATAAATAAGGCTGACTGAACACAAGTCTCCAGTCCTGAAGACAGTCCTAACCTCCAGGCTTCCCCCTCCCGCCCCCGGCAAGGCAGTTTCTCAAAGACTCCCTGGCTCCCCATTGCCCTTCCCGCTGTCATGGAAGGCTCCGTCCCAACGGTGTCCATCTGAGTCCTTATCTTACAAGAACACTGAGACTTGAATCCTGGTTCTGTGGCTCACTGGCTTGTGTGAGTTGGGGCCGACTGTGTCCGGCCTCAGCCTGCTCCTCTGTGAAATGGGCTGGTGATGAAGGTACTCATTCTGTAGTGGTGTGTGAGCATCAGAGCATACGTGACATGTGTGGTGCTTAGCACAGTGCCTGGCACATCACACAGCAAGCGTCATCATCAGCGTCACCATCAGCACCACCACTCCCCAGAGCACTTCCAGGCTCCCTAGTGGCCCTGCTCCTCCACACTCCTGCACCCCACAGCCTGCACAAGACTCTGTTATGCTCGTCACCCAACTCAGTGTGAAGCCCCTGCTCCCGGGGCTTAGGGTGAAGGGGCAGGTGTGTGTGCCCCTCCCTAACCCATGCCCCTGCCCCCGGGGGACCTGAACCCCTGTGGTTGCTGACCTGCCTCTGACTCAGTACCCAGAGGGAGAAGGAGAGAAGGACACCCTCCCCGCCCAGCTCCGGGTCTGCATGTGGCTCGGCAACGTGACTGACAGTAGGGACCTGGAGCTGCTCCGCCAGGGCGAAGTGGTCGTGTATGCAGAGACGGTGAGTGGGGGCGAGGCAGGGGGGCTGGCGGGAGGGTGACTTGGCACCAGCCCAACTCCGACGGTGGAGAAAAGATCGCTGGCAGAATCTGAGAACCGTAAAAGGAGCTAGAGGGAAGTGACAGAGACTAAAGGAGTCCCTTGTTGACAAGCCATGGGCTTGGTAACAGGAGGGCAACTGACTGGTCCCTTGGAGCCAGTCACTTTCACTGGGATGAAGCTTTACAGGGAATTTCTCCCAGTTAGTTCAGGGCACATGAAGTGAGTAAGGCTCAGACTGCTTGCAGGGTCCTTGTCCATCATTAACATGACAGCCCGGGACCCCTACCCACCTCAGCTGGGGAGGGGCAGTTCTGAAACAGAGGAACTGGAAACAGGGTAGCTTCCCTCAGAACCATAAACCCAGGGGGTTGGGCGAGCAGCCGGCCAGAGGCTGCTCTACAATCAGAGGAGGGGGAGGACACGGCTCACGAGAGGTCCTGAGAGTAGAGGGGAAATAAGTTTTGAGTTTCAGACTTCCCAGGTGGCTCAGTGGTAAAGAATCTGCCTGCGATGTAGGAGACCTGGCTTCAGTCCCTGGGTCAGGAAGATTCCCCTGCAGAAGGCTACCCACTCCAGGATTCTTGCCTGGAGAGTTCCATGGACAGAGGAGGTTGGCGGGCTACAGTCCATGACTCGCAGAGTCGGACACGACTGAGCAACTAACACTTCAGACTTTTTAGCTGAGTTAAAACCTGTTTTCATGGTTCCTATGTTGCATGCTGTGGATGGAGAGATGGTAGGACTTGAGGCGCGGAGACAGAGCAGGGTTAGGATGAGTGCAGGGAGCAGGGGCTGAGTGTCCCTCAGGGGAACGCGGAAGAAAGTTCCAGACCCAGTGGCAGTGGTGGAGCAGGACTGGGCTCCCCAGTGACGTGGGGAGGACAGGTCACGTCACAGGCAACCAGCAGGCTCTAACACAGGCATCCGCCCCACTCCACTCCTCCATAGCTGAGCCACCTGGGGTAGAGGTGACCTCTGAGCCTCAGCCTCATCACCCGTGAAATGGGAGTGTGTGGCTGAAAGGGGCCTGCATATGAGCACTTGATTCATGGCATCTGCCTGTGCTGACGGACAGCGGGGGAGATGCTGTCCCATCACAGGCGATGGCACAGCTCCTGCCCCCAGGCAGGTCCCACGCCCTTTCTTGCCTGGCTCCCTGTTTCTAGGAGGCGCGTACAGCCCAGGGTAGGAGGCTCTGGGCAGGTGCCGGGTGTGCGGAGGGGGCTGTAGGCGCTGACGTTTCCCCTCTCCCAGTACGAGAACCAGGCCAAGTTTAAGGACCAGTGGGGACAGCAGTTCCTGCAACACCGCCCCAACTTCTCGGACGTCACGGGGCACAAGGCCCTTCCCAAAGAAGATTTCAGAGAGCCCCCCGGATGGCACTGGGCGGGTCCGTGGACAGTGGAGCCTCAGAGGAGGTGAGGCTGGGGCGTGGGGCCTGGAGCCTGGGGCCCCTGGACAGGCAGCCTTGGAGCTGGCACTTCAGGAGGGCCAGTAGGCAGCAACTCAGGGAGGCAGGCATACAGCCACTGAAGCCTGGTCCCGGGGGGCCCTGCCCACCCCCCTACCCTGCTCGGTAGGCCCCGCTGCCCAGCCTTGCCCAGAGCAGGTGCTGCTGCCAGGTGTGGGAGTGCTTGGCCAGCGAAGGAGGACCCCAGGGGTCCGTAAGCTCAGGGAACTTGTGCTGGGAAGTGCTGGGAACTTGGGGTCTCGCCGCCCCCAGGCTGCTCCTGGACACGGACATCAACAAGAGCCAGGTGCTGGAGGAGGTGTATGAGAACCAGCGCCGGGATGCCATGGGGGCCTGGGTGCCTGCCGCCATCCCCAACACGGATGTGGTGAGCAAGGCATGGGGGACAATCCAGCTCCTGGGGTGGGGGGCCTGGGAAGCTGGGAGCGCTGGATCAGTGGGACCCTGGTGAGCACTGATGGGGTTTGTATCCCAAGGTGGCAGGAAGAGCTGCCCTAAGTGGGACTGGAAGAACGGCAGAGTGTCTCCGTCCCGCGTGTAAAGGCAGTGCTTTTACCCAGAATAGGAGGCTCTGTTTGGGGCTGCTCTAAACCAACACTGCCCGAGAAAACGTTTTTGTTTTTTTTAACTTTTTATTTTTTATTGCAGTAAAGCCAATTAACAATGTTGTGATAGTTTCGGGTGGACAGCAAAGGAACTCAGCCTCACACATGCGTATATCTGTTCTCCCCCACACTCCCCTCCCATCCAGGCGGGCACATAATGTTAAGCAGCTTTCCCTGTGCTAGCCAGTAGGTCCTTGTTGATTATCCATTTTCAGTTCAGCAGTGTGTACGTGTCCATGCCAAACTCCCTAACTATCCCTTCTCCCCTAGCAACCGTAAGTTCATTTTCTAAGTCTGTGAGTCCAAGAGAACTTTCTGTGATGATCAAAAATGTTCTGTATCACCACTGTCCACGTGTGGCTATTGAGTGCCTGAAATGTGGCCCTTGTGGGAGTGAGGAACTGAACTTTAAATTTTGTTTCTTTTCTATTTGGCCACACTGCACAGCTTGTGGAATCTTAGTTCTGTGACCAAGGATCAAACCTGAGCCTCCGGCAGTAGAAGCTCAGAGTTTTAACCATTGGACCATGAGGGAATTCCCAAATTTTGTTTCATTTTAGTGAACTTAAATAGAAGGAGCCCCAGGAGGCTGGTGGGCTTCTCAGGTGGCTCGGTGGTAAAGAATCCACCTGTCAATGCAGGAGACACAAGTTCAATCCCTGGGTTGGGAAGAGCCCTTGGAGGAGGAAATGGCAACCCACTCCAGAGTTCTTGCCTGGAGAATCCCACGGACAGAGGAGCCTGGTGGGTCATGGTCTATAAGGTTGCAAAGAATCCGACACAGCTGCACAACTGAACACACGCACGTGGAGGCTGGTGGCTGCTGACTGGGTCAGTTCAGTTCAGCCGCTCAGTCGTGTCTGACTGTTTGCGACCCCACGGGCTACAGCAGGCCAGCCTTCCCTGTCCATCAGCAACTCCCGGAGCTCGCTCAGACTCATGTCCATTGAGTCGGTGATGTCAGCCAACCATCTCATCCTTTGTCATCCCCTTCTCCTTCCGCCTTCAATCTTTCCCAGCATCAGGGTCTTTTCCAAGGAGTCAGTTCTTTGGCATCAGGTGGCCAAAGTATTGGAGTTTCAGCTTCAGCGTCAGTCCTTCCAACGAATAGTCAGGACTGATCTCCTTTAGGATTGACTGGTTGGATCTCCTTGTATTCCAAGGGATTCTCAAGAGTCTTCTCTAACACCGCAGTTCAAAAGCATCAATTCTTCAGCGCTCAGCTTTCTTTATAGTCCAACTCTCACATCCATACATGACCGCTGGAAAAACCACAGCCTTGACTAGACGGACCTTTTTTGGCAAAGTAATGTCTATGCTTTTTAGTCTGCTATCTAGGTTGGTCGTAACTTTTCTTCCAGGGAGCAAGCGTCTTTTAATTTCATGGCTGCAGTCATCTGGAGCCCCCCAAAATAAAGTCTATCACTGTTCCCATTGTTTCCCCATCTGTTGGATCTTAGTTTTTTGAATGTTGAGTTTTAAGCCAGTTTTTTTCACTCTCGTTTCACTTTCATCAAGAGGCTCTTTAGTTCTTTGCTTTCTGCCATAAGAATGGTGTCATCTGCATATCTGGGATTGTTTCTCCTGGCAATCTTGATTCCAGCTTGTGCTTTATCCAGCCTGGTATCTTGCATGATGTACTCTGCATATAAGTTAAATAAACAGGGTGACAATATACAGCCTTGACGTACTCCTGACTGGACAGCGAGATTAACTCACATCTTGCAGGCTGGTCTCCTCTGCACAAGGGCAGAGCTGGCTTGGGTGTGGGCAGGCAGCAGCATCCACCTGAGATTCAGTCACGCTAGTTTACTTTCATAGTCATATGTATGGTTATTTCCTACTTATGTTGAGTGGTTATATAAAGTTGATATAGAACTGATAGTGCTTATATAAAGTTTCCTTTTAAAAGTACATGTACAGTTCAGAAGGGCAAACCCATGAAAGCACATTAAGTGAACACTCAGATGGCACTAGATGTAAGAGGCACTGTCTGCTCCTGGGGTGGGAGCCCACGATGGCTGCAGTAGGCCCGCCCTGTCTGTCCACCCACAGAATGGAGAGCCCGTGGAGGCCCGGGAGATTGTGAAGTGCCCCCAAGGCTGGCACGTGAAGCAAACCTGGGCTGTGGAGCTGAACCATGCAGTGGACAATGAGGGTCAGTCCTCTGGACGCTGGCTGAGGGCGAAAGGGCCTGGAGCTGAAAACCGCCAAGCTCTCGGGTGGAGTGGGCCTATGTCCCTGGGGTCCCCAGCCTTCAGAAAGTGGGGCCACCCTACTTGCCACAGACATGGGCCCCAGCTTTAAGACAGGTGTGTGCATGCGTGCTAAGTCACTTCAGTCGTGTCCGACGCTTTGCAACCCCATGGACTGCCAGGCTCCTCTGTCCGTGGGGATTCTCCAGGCAAGAATCCTGGAGTGGGTTGCCATGCCTCCAGGGGATCTTCCCAGCACAGGGATTGAACTCGAGTGTCTTCTGTCTAACCTGCATTGGCAGGCGAGTTCTTTACCACTACCTCCATCTGGGAAGCCCACGTGCTGAATGCCTCCTGGGCACATGAACTGAGGCCAAGTCCAGAGCTTGGTTCACCCTAGTGGCCCCAGGGAAGGCGTAATGAATGGGCTAGGAGTCAGGAGACGGGGGCTCAGCGTGCAGGCTCTGCTACTTATGAACTGGGTGATGTGTGCGGGTCCCAGGACATCTGTGAGCTCACCTTCTCCATCTGTCAGATGGGCTGCTGGGCTCAGGCCACCGGGTGATGCTGGGTGACCACACCTTTCCTTGTGGCCAGATAGACCTGGATCTGAGGGACTGCACTGCCCCCTTGGCCTGCCCTTCCCGGGGCCTGTGTCTCAGGCCCATCCAAGCCCCTGAGCCCGTGGCCCCTGGGCACCCACGGGCCATGTCCTGGCCCCGCAGGCTGGGAGTACGGTGTGGGCATCCCGCCCTCGGGGCTGCCCCAGGTCTGGAACTCGGTGGAGAAGACCTACTACTCACGCCGGCGCCGGCGCTGGGCGCGAGTGCGCTACCGGGACCACGGGCAGCTGAGCCACGAACAGGAGACTCTCTCCTTCCTGCAGCTGGTGAGGGGCTGCCTGGCAGCGACCGGTGGGACCACAGAGTGGGAGGGGGGCCCACAGAGGGGGCCCACCCACTCCCACACCCACACGGGGTGAGAGGGCGCCTCTGCTCTTCCTGCAGCACCACCCCGGCCTGGCTGAGGATGAGGCAGGCTGGGAGTACGGCGTCTTCGGCTCCAAGTTCCACCTGAACCCTGAGCCCCAGAGCCGCTTCCGCCGCCGCTGCTGGCACCGCAGGCTGGCCCCCAACAAGGTCAAGGGCATTGCACCCATATTCCTCCTGGAGGGATCCTTGGTAAAGCCCCAGTGGTCTAGGGGTCTCCCCCCTGCAACCCTGCCTCCGGAGCCAGGGCACACCTGGTGGGGCAGGCAGCTGGAGATGCCCCGTGTGGTCAGATGCAGTGACCGCTGTGGGGTGGTGGAGGGGACATGCTTGGGCTTTGGCTGGGGAGAAGGGTGACCTGGGCCTGGGCTGGAGGTGACAAGAAAGGCACCCAAGAGCCTCAGGGAGTCTGTCCTGGGCACAGAGCACAGATATGAAAGAGCAGGCGAGGAGGGCGGACATGGTGTCGTCCACACGGAGGCTGGACAGAATCATGAGTTCTCGGAGGGCGCCCCCGGGGATCACCCAGACACCCAGCCTGCCTTTCATCTACTGCGTCTTCAACAGTGAGCGTGCAGCGAGTCTGCCTGGGTGGCCCCAGACGCCCCCAGTGCCTGAGGGCGGGGAGCAGGGGGCCTGGGGTGGGGGGCCTGAAGGCAGGTGGCAGACATGGCTCCTCTCTCTCCCAGAGCCCCACTACTACCAGCTCTTCTGCTACATCTACCAGGCCCGGAACCTGATGTCCAGCCACGTCCAGACATTCCAGGGTAGGCAAGGGCACGCCTTCTCCGCCACCCTCTCAGGGACCTCCCCAATTTGACCACTCAGCAGTACAAAGGATGGCGAGGGAGGGGGTGACAACCATGCAGACCCCTGCCCCCAGCAGCTCATGAGCCTGGTTGCGGAAAAGACACGGGAACAGGGGACACAGGATGGGCGCGGTCTGTCGGTGTGTCCCCAACACCGTGAGGTCAGGAAGGGGAGGCTCCACCCAGAAGAGACCACTTAGCTGGGCCGTGAAGAGGGCCGGGGTGGAGGAGACACGCAGGCTAGAGAGAGGGAGACAGGTTTGGGCCCCACTTGTCCCTTGCATGGGACAGATGACAGGTGGGCATGAGGTTTGGCAATTTCTGGCCCCACAGGGAGATTTCAGGTGCCCTGGGCTGGCAGTGGCCCTCTTTGTCAGAGGTCAGAGTGCTGGACGGGGTCTAGCCGGGGCAGTGGGTGTCCGCTGGGAGCTGTGTCCATTGGGAACATCGAGAGGGCTTCCCTGGTGGCTTAGCAGTAAAAAAAAATTCGCCTGCAGTGCAGGAGATTCAAGAGACGCAGGTTTGATCCCCGGGTGGGGAAGATCTCCTGGAGGAGGAAATGGCTACCCACTCCAGTTTCCTGCCTAGAGAATCCCATGGACAGAGAAGCCCAGCAGGCTACATAGTCCATGGGATTGCAGAGAGTCAGACACCACTGAGCAGCTAAACCACCACCAGCCTCTTCCAAAGGGCCTTGTGATGTCCCCTGATGCCAAGGCCACTTGCTGATAATGAGGAAGAGTAGCCATGTACATGTAGCCTGGCCCCCAGAACCCCTCCAGAGAAGCCACGGGGCGCTCTGAGTCTGTGACGCCTGGACCCCAGCTATGACAGTTTAAGGTGGCCTCTGGCTATCAGCCCATGGGCTCTGCGCCTAACGCTGAGGTGGCCTTCTGGGGGAGCTGGAGTGGCTGCGGCTGGCGGGCCCAAGCCTCCCTGGGCACTGGATCCGGTGGTGCCAGCGGCTCGAAGAGAGGAGGGCTTCACTCAGTAGCTCCAAGGCACCACCTCCTCAACTTCCGCCCCCAGGGCCCTTCATCAGGCTGGTCTTCTTGAACCACAGCCAGTGCACCCAAACCCTGAAGAGCTCTACAGCCCCCACATGGGCCCAGACGCTCGTCTTTCAGCACCTCCTTTTGTACGAGAACCCTCAGGACACCAGAGAGAGCCCGCCTTGTGTGGTGTTGGAACTGTGGCAGCGGGACCCCCAGGTGAGGCGGGCTGGGCTGGGCAGAGCTCTGAGGAGACTGTATTTTATTCATCTTATTTTATTTGCTTCGTTGTGCAGCATGATTGGGGCTTCCCAGGTGTTGCTAGTGGTAAAGAACCCGCCTGCCAGTGCAGGAGACATAAGAGATACTGGTTCGATCCCTGGGTTGGGAAGATCCCCTGGAGGAGGAAGGCATGGCAAGGCACTCCAGTCTCCTTGCCTGGAGAATCCCATGGACAGAGGAGCCTGGCGGGCTGCAGTCCATGGGGTTGAAAAGAATTGGACATGACTGAGCGACAGCACTTATGCATGCACGTGGCAGGAAGGGATCTTAGCTGTCTGGCCAGGGATTGAATTCATGCCCCCTGCAGTGGAAGTGAGCAGTCCTAACCACTGGACCACCAGGGAATTCCTGTGAGGGGTCATTCTTGTAGAGGAGAATATTCAGAAAGTGCTCAGTGAGGCTGATTCGCAGAGCACATCCTGAGAACATAAATGTCAGCCCTGACCCTGGTGTCGTCGGAATCCCGGGAGGAGCTGGAATGCTGCCAGCCTGGGCCCCAGGTTCTGTGACTTCCCCCTTCCCTGCAGGGCAATGAGACACTGTGGGGACGGAGCATATGGCACCCGGTGGTCTGGCTGGACGCCCAAGACCGGATCCTGCCCCCTATGAGGTGGCACCCCCTTGTAAAAGGGCTGGAGGACGAGGAGGGTGAAATCTTGGCGTCCTGTGAGCTGATCCTTGAAACTGAGGTGCTAGGAGAGGGGGCCCAGCTGGGAGGTGGGGTGCTCAGCGCCCCGACCCTGCCCCACTCCTCTGCCATGGGTTCCCACAACCGGCAGCCCCCAAGCCCAGTCCCTCAAGAAAGCCCTGGGGGGCCCTGGCTCAGACACCACTGGGCTGGGTGGTGCCGACCTGCCCAGCCTCTCCATGACTCGCCACTAGCTTCTGCCCAAAGGGCTCCAGGGCCGCCTCAGCTGAGTGCTCTCAGGGTCCTGCTTGAGTGGGGGAGGAGCACAATAGGACCAGACCAATGGGGCCTCATGCTCCCTACTCCCCTGCCTCATCCCTTCAGAGCCTCAGACAGCAGCTGCCCATGTTAAGTGTGCCCTGGAAGAATGGCATCTACATCCTCCCCAAGAGCATCCAGCCCACGCTCCGGAAAATGGCTATTGAGGTGACAAAGTGTGGAGCGGGGCAGGCGGGCGGGCGGGGCACAAGCTGTCCCCAGAGCAGTTGAGCATCGCGGAGCACTCTCTGCTCACCCTCTTGTGCCTTCTGCCTACCTGACCAAAAGCTCAGACCCCGAGAAGATACCCTGTGAGAGACACAGGGAGACAGGAGAGACGTGAAGGGCAGAAGCTCTGATAGAATATTTTGCAGTATTTTAATGCAAATCTCTGCAGCAGCAAAATATCATGAAGTAGCGCTAGTGGTAAAGAACCTGCCTGCTAATACAGGAGACGTAAGAGACACAGGTTCCATCCCTGGGTGGGGAAGATCCTCTGGAGAAGGAAATGGCAACCCACTCCAGTATTCTTGCCTGGAGAATCTCATGGACAGAGGAGCCTGGTGGGCTACAGTCCAGGGGGTCGCAAAGAGTCGGACATGACTGAGTGGCTTGGCACTCAGCAAGTCGTAGACAAAGGGCTTTAGCATTCATTACCTACTGTGTGTGAGCCTCACGTGGCCCCTGAGCAAAAATTAGGGACTACTACCATCCAAAGAAGGAAATTCAGGCTCTGAGAAATAACACAGCCACACACAGTAACACAGGGGCTCAGTGGCAGCAGCAGAGTTGAAGCCTGGTCCTGCCAGACTCCAAGTGACAGGACGTTTCTCACCTCTTCCAAGAGTAGCATGGAAGGCCCCATATTAGAACCCACATGCCTGCCGCAGACCTGGCCAAGAGTGGACAATGGTCAGGTCATCCCAGCACCACAGCCCGGGTCAGGCCAGGTGGCTGGTTCCCAGTCTGCCCCGAGGCAGCTCTGTGAGGAGGGTGTGAACCGCTCGTGGGGTGCCCAGTGTGGGTCCACTGAGAGCGAGGTCTCAGGGCACTATCCCGCTGACTGGCCATGGAGCTCTGTGGGACCCAAGACATCCATGAGCTAGAGGGCACAGCCATGCCTAGGAGCCCGGGGGCCACACCAGCTGCTGTAGGCCTGGGAGGCAGCCAGCGTCAGGAACTCAGCCCCCAGAGAAATGTTTAGAGGCCAGACGGGCAGCAAGGGAGCAAGGAGGAGAGGGACAGTGCCCGGGCCTGGAGCAGAAGCGCTCCTTCTCACAGGAGAGGGGGCCTGAGTGCGCCGCCAGACTCTCCAGCACCCAGCCTCGTGCCCTGGCCCTGCAGCCCCCCAGCCAGGCTGGGCCCCCGACACAGAGGCGCCGCCTGTCCCCGTCCTCACCCGCTGTCCATCCCGCCAGATGCTGGTCTGGGGCCTTCGCAACATGAAGCAGGTGCGCTCGCCCCAGCTCCTGGTGGAATGCTGGGAGGAGTCCCTGCAGACCGAGCCCATCAGGGACTTCCAGACCAATCCCAACTTCACCCAGTCAGCCCTCCTCCTCACGCTGGTAAGGACGCTGTGGGCGAGGGCTGGGACAGTGCCCGCCGCGCGGGAAGCCTCACGCCCTGGCCTGTCCGGGGCTGCAGTACATGCCTACGGAGGAGACCTTTGCGCTGCCCCTGGTGCTGAAGGTGGTGGACAATCAGGACTTCGGCCAGGAGACCGTGGTGGGCCAGGCCAACGTCCACTCTCTGCAGCCCTACTTCTGTGACCCCTGGGCCGAGGACTACGTGCCCCCGCGGCCCCCAAGTATGACCCTCTCTCCCTGCCCCTCCCCCAGCCTCACCCACAGGGTGCCCCTCATCCTCCCCCTCGTCCCCTCTTCCGAGACTCACGACTGCGCTTTCTCCACTCAGCGCTGTCGGTGAAAAAGTACCAGGAGGTGAGTGAAGGGCCGGAGGCCCTGTGCTATTTCAGGAAATGGCCCTTGTGCCTGAGGTGGGTAAACAGAGCTCTGATGTCTGTGCCTCCAGGGTGAGGCCTACTTGTTCAAGGAAACTCAAGAGCAGCAATTCTCAACCTGGGCTGCACATTAGAATTGCTCAAGAATTTTAAAAAGCCCTGATGGCCAGGCTATTGACCAACTGCTGGGGGTAGGACCCAGGTGGCATAAATCTCTCTTTTTTTTTCCCAAGGGCTTCTCTGGTGGTTCAGATGGTAAAAAATCCTGCCATGTGGGAGATCTGGGTTCGATCCCTGGGTGGGGAAGATCCCCTGGAATGGCTTACTCACTCCAGTATTCTTGCCTGGAGAATTCCACAGACAGAGGAGCCTGGCGGGCTACAGTCCACGGGGTCACAGAGTCGGACACGACTGAGTGACAACGCTTTCATACCTCACCCCACCCCAAGTGATTCCAGTGTTTCTGAACTTCAGAACTGCTGCCCTGGAGCAGCACCTGTTGACTTTGAATGCACAGGAATCCTTGGGACATCCTGAACAAATGCAGATTCGGATCCAGGAGCCTGGGGTGGGACTTAAGGCTCTGAACTTCTGAGCCTTCCGGAGTTCAATCTGGGCTGCGGGCAACGAGAACCTAGAACAAACCTTCCCCTCCTTCTTGGCCCCCATCCTATGTCTGAGGACCCGTGAATTAAGAGGCCTCTGTGAATGGGAAGGGAGCCGTGACCTCGAGCCTGTTCTCCCCTGGGAAGTGGGAGGCGATGGGCAGCTGGGCCTCGCCTCGCTCATGTGCAGTCATTTTTCAGCTCCTAGGTTACCTCTATGAAAAGTTCTGGTTCAAGTCCAGCAAAGCTGAGGTGATGGAGGCTCAGCCTCGGGGAATAAGGAACAACCCTGGGCAGCTCAGGGGAAGGGTGGGGGCAGAGGAAGCCACCGTGCCCCTTCCCCAGGGGCCAAAATGCCCCTCTCCCTGCCAGGACGAATACGACCAGGAAGTAGACTGGTGGAGCAAGCTGTTCTGGGCCACCGGAGACGCTCCCCAGACCTTGAAGTACAAGTACAAAGACTATCACACCCTGAAGGTTCGCAGGCCCCTGAGAGCGAGGACCACTGAGGGATGGGAGAGTCCTGGGGGAGGCCAGCACACGGGTACCGAGGCCTCAGGGAACGGCCACGCTGGTGGAGACGGGGAGAGGGGCAGCAGGCAGTGTTCCCGCACCATTTTCACAAGACTCTGGACCACAAGACCCGTGGCCACACTCTTTCAGGAACCAGCACTCCCACTGGCAGCTGTGCTGACCCCAGGGGTCCCTCCGCCGGCCCCATCCTAGGAATGGTCCCCTCAGGCCAGGCCCTGGCTGGCTGCCCCCACCAGCGGGGTCCTCCGTGCCCTCCCACAGGTGTATGACTGCGAGCTAGAGGCTGTGCCAGCCTTCCAAGGCCTGCAGGACTTCTGCCAGACCTTCAAACTCTACCAGGAATGGCCCAGGCTGGACAGCCCTGTGGTAGGGGAGTTCAAGGTGTGTGTCCAACCCTGCGTGGCTGCACCCATCACCCTGGGCCCCTTCTGCCCGGAGGAAGACTGATAGGAGCCCTGGTTCTATATGTTCATTGTGAGGATGGGAATGGAGGGCTTGACAGTCTTGGGAGTGGGGGTCAGAGACTGACCTCTGAAGGGACTCAGGGTTGCCTCCCCTGATGCAGGAAGGGCTAGGGCTTTTCAATCCCTGCTCAGGCTCAAGCTTTTGAAAAGAAGTGTGGACCTGGAGGGGTGGATGGGGGTGGAGAGCTCCCTTCAGCAGAAACCGGGAGCTCAGTTCCTGTGTTAACACCCCTCTGAATGCCCTTCCTGATCACCCCTCCTGAACATCATGGTCCTCCCTGAGCATCTCTGCAGCACTTGCCCCCAAGGGTCCTTGTGGGTTTCAGGTCCTGCCATCCTCAACACAGCCCACTCTTCTGACCTGGGACCCGGGGCCCCTCCTGGAGGGACTTACACAGCCAGGCCGCTGCTGCCAGGCTGGCGGCCAAGACCTTCTCTCCCTGACACACGCACAGGGCCAGTTCCGCGTCTACCCCTTTCCTGAGAACCCGGAAGCGCCCAAGCCCCCTCGCCAGTTCCCGCTTTGGCCTAAGAAAGAGGACTTCCCCCAGCAGTGCCTGGTGCGGGTGTACATCGTGCGAGCCTTCCACCTGCAGCCCCAAGACTTCAACGGCCTGGTAACCAGCACCCCCGAGCCGCAGCACTTGGCCTCCCAGCCCTGCCCACCCCTACACCTCACTCTGCACTGCAGCATCCTGGAGCTCCCTCAGGCTGACGCCCAGACGTCTGCACAAAGGGCTCCTCTCTGACCCACTCCGGTGCTCCCTCGCCAACCCAGGCTGATTCCTATTTCCTGTCCTCCCCTCCCTTCTCTCTGAACCCCAGTGTGACCCTTACGTGATCCTGAAACTGGGACAGACGATGCTTGGCAACCGGGACAAGTACCAGCCCAACACTCTGGACCCCATCTTTGGCGTGTGAGCCGCCCAGTGCGCCGGGTCCCACACCCCTACTCTCCTCCCCCGCGGGTCAGGAGCAGTCCTGGAAGCAGACAATTCTTCTAGCTTCTGCGTTCCTAGCATCGTGTTCAACGGATGGACAAAGCACCTGCACCAACGGGCAGCCCAGCTCTCCCCTCCCTCTCTAACACGCTGCCCTGGAAGGGAGCTCAGAGTCCTGCACCCCAGGCCTATCAAAAGTTACTCCCAGGATTTCCCTGGTGGTCCGGTGGCTAAGACTCTGCACTCCCAGTGCAGGGGGCCTAGGTTTGACCCTGCTCAGGGAACTAGATCCCACATGCTGCAACTAAGAGTTCTCGCACCACAACCAAAGATCCTGCGTGTCACAACTAAGACCCAGAGCAGCCCCCCGCCCCCCCCCAAAAAAAATTGCTCCCACCAGGACTGAGGGCTGGTTATTGGCAGAGGACAGTCATGCCAGGCTCTGCTCTCTATATCCACCGGGACCAGAGTGGCGCACAGGCACAGGGGCCAGGATGCTGGAGAAATGGAGGCAGGTGGATAACATGGTCCTCAGTCTCTATCTCCAACACCCTCCCCCCAGGATGTTTGAACTGAGCTGCACCATCCCCCTGGAGAAAGACCTAGAGATCCAGCTATATGACTTTGACCTATTCTCACCTGATGATATGATTGGAACCACAGTCATTGACCTTGAAGACCGACTCCTGTCTGGCTTTGGAGCTCGTTGTGGGCTCTCCAAATCCTATTGCCAGTGAGGACCTGAGCTGGGCGGGGGGTGGCGGGTGGTGGGCAAGGGAGCAGGTGAGGGTGGAGGAAGGAACCCATAGCTCCCCTTGAAGACATCTGCATCCCGAGCCGGGGAGCTGGGGCCCAAACCCATCTGCAGGCCCGCTCCCAGCACCAGTCAGCCTGCAGCGGGCAGCAGGGGCTTCTCCAGGACTCAGGTCTCCCCACAGGTCAGGACCCTTCAGGTGGCGGGATCAGATGCCCCCAAGCTTGCTCTTGGAGCACCACGCCAAGCGAAAGGGACTACCACCACCTCTCTTCAGCCCTGAGGGTGACTCTGTTTATTACAACGGGAAAAAATTCGAACTGCAAAGCTTTGGTGAGAAGCATACACACCTGCCAGCAAGCGCAGGGCCAGGCCTCTGCCTCCAGTGGGGCTCAGGATGGAGGTGTTGCCAGAGGGCATTGCCCCCCACCCTGTCCTCTGCACACATGCCAAGTTGCTTCAGTCATGTCCGACTCTGTGTGAACTTTGGACTGCAGCCCGCCAGGCTCCTCTGTCCATGGGGTTCTCCAGGCATGGAGTCGGTTGCCATTTCCTGTTCCAGGGGATCTTCCCAACCCAGGGATTGAACCCACATCTCTCTAATCTACATTGGCAGGAGGGTTCTTTACCACCAGCACCACCCTGTCCCATACCCTCCTGTAATGGATAACCAAGTCCGCCTCCCAGGCTGAGGGTGAAGGCTGGGCCCACGTGGGGGATGGGAAGGCCCCTGACTTCCTGATACCTCCTCCCCATCCCCTCTCCGATACAGAACTCAAGCCCCCTAGAGCGCGCTTCTTGGGATCTAAGAAAGAGCGCCTGGCTCTGTACCTCCTGCACACCCAGGGGCTGGTACCCGAGCATGTGGAGACCCGCACTCTGTACAGCGACAGCCAGCCGGGCATTGACCAGGTATGAGACTTGAGGGGCCAGAGCGGGAGGCAGGGAAGCCCCACCATCTAGGATGAGAGGGGCAGGAAAGGCCAGGCATGCACAGGTGTGACTGCAAGGACGACAAATCTGTTCTGGGTGTGTTAATAAGAAGCTGCAGCGACGTCACGCAGAGTGGAGAGAGTCAGAGCTGGAAAAGTTGCTGATGAAAAACTGAGGCCCTGTGTCTGCTGTGGAAGCATTTGGGGGCCCCACCCGCCAGGGTCAGACTTCATAACCCTGACTTGGCTGTGAAATGCAGGCTGTGTTTTCTATACAGCAAGGAACCCCAAACAAAAAGAATAAAGATCCCCACAGGCACCCCAGTGATCCCCCGTCCTCCAGCCACCAGAATGGCTCGGGGCATTCTCCCCATCTCTCAACCTGACAGCACGTTCTACGTAACAAAGTTCTCTGCTGAGCACTTTTTAAAACCACCCTCACTGAACTTGTCTTCTCATTCAGTGGGGCCGGTTTCAGAAGAGTAAAACTAGGTCACGTGGTTTGAAGGACTCACCGTTGGTAGCTCTTTTTGTTGCTGTTGTCCAGTTGCCAAGTTGTGTCCGACTCTGTGACCCCATGGAGCGCAGCACGCCAAGCTTCCCTGTCTTTCACCAGCTTCCGGAGTTTGCTCAAACTAACGTCCATTGAGTCAGTGATGCTGTGTAATCGTCTCACCCTCTGTTGCTCCCTTCTCCTCCTGCCCTCAATCTTTCCCAGCATTAGGTTATTTTCCAATGAGTCGGCGCTTCACATCAGGTGGCCGAAGTATTGGTGACTCCTTCTTGCTTTCTTCTCTCCCCTTTCCTCACTGGTTCTATCCCTTCTTGCCTAGACCTCTGTGCTTGGTATCCTTAGGATGTGGTTCCACAACATGAAATGACCTGGTGATCACCAAGCTTACCCTTTTTCGGGGCCACTAGGTGGTTAATCAACACAGCCCCCATCCCATTCGTAGCCCCGTGCAGAGAGGCTGTCAGGCAGGGCCTGTTAAATGGCATCCCCCTGCAGACCCCAGTGACATGTGATGCCCCAGCACCACAGCCCCCAGCTTCACAGCCATCACACGCCACCAGCATGTTCTCCCCACCAAAAAAAGAAAGTGGAAGCTGGTGTGTGGTGTGCTGACTTCCTGTCTGAAGTCCATCGACTTCCCAGATCCCCCAATACTTAGTGCTAGAAACACAGCCTCAGCAGGCCTAGACCCTGGGACGGGGACCCCCACCAGGCCAGCATGCCGAGAGCGGGGAGTAGCGGGGTGGGAGGGTTGGCCAAGCCCAGCTTATCCTTGTCCACTCTAGGGAAAGGTGCAAATGTGGGTGGACATCTTCCCCAAGAAGCTTGGGCCTCCCGGCCCCCCAGTCAACATTGGGCCCAGGAAACCTAAAAGGTGAGTGACACCAGGCAGGGTGGCCCAGCCAGTGTGCGGGGCACCAGCAGGCTCCAACCCCGAGTCACTGTGACACTTTCCCTCTGCTGGGACTCTAGGGCGCCGCTGCTTCGTGCCGTCCCCCCAAGCCCAGCCTGACTTGGGTGGAAACGGAGCACAGCCACCCGCCCCCCCCACCTCCCAGGCCTGTTCCTTTGCTGAGGCTGCGGTTGGGGAGCTATTCCTCCACAAAGCTTCAGACAATGGTGGCTGCAGGTATGAGCTCCGCTGCGTTATCTGGAAAACTACCCTTGTGGACCCGAAGGAGAAGAGTTTAAGTTACGACAGGATAAACGACATCTATGTCAAAGGGTGAGGGGGCACAGGGTGCCCTCCGGTATGCCAAGTTCTATCATTCCTGGGGGTGCTCCTGGTCTCGGGGCATGCTGGGCGGCCCTCCCCCCAGGGGCTCCAGCTCAGGGAGTGGGGATGTTCCTGATCTCGGGGTGTGCTGGGCAGCCTTCCCCCCAGGGGCTCCAGCTCAGGGAGTGGGGATGCTCCTGATCTCAGGGTGTGCTGGGCGGCCCTCCCCCTGGGGCTCCAGCTCAGGGAGTGGGGACAATCAACCGAGAACCCCAGGTGAGAAGACTCTGGCCCCAGGTGGCTCTTCGGGCTGGAGAAGGACACGCAGAAGACGGACGTCCACTACCGCTCCCTGACGGGGGAGGGCATCTTCAACTGGCGGTTCATCTTCACCTTGGACTACCTGGCAGCAGAGCACGTGTGTGTCTTGAGCGAGAAGGTAACATGCCCAGGCTTCGCAGGTGGCACAGTGGTAAAGAATCCACCTGCTGATGCAGGAGACACGGGTTCGATCCCTGGGGTCGGGAAGATCCCCTGGAGGAGGAAATGGCAACCCACTCCAGTACTCTTGCCTGGAGAATCCCATGGACAGAGGAGCCTGGCAGGCTAAGTGCACGGGGTTGCAGAGTCGGACACGACTAAGTGACCAAGCACACAGCCAACAGGCCCAAGGTGGGGTGGGGGGTGAGACACGCTCCTCCCCTCCCCCTAGAGCCTGCGAGTTGCATGGAGACACTTGGAATGTGGCCTCCTGCCACTCCTCCTACTCCATGGCCGTCCCATCGCTGCTGGGTGGTGAGCGGCTCAGTGGCCATGAACTCTCAAGAGCCAGGCCGGTAATACACGTCCTGCCACCCTCCAGGACTACATATGGAGCCTGGACCCCACGGTGACGAAGTTCCCAGCCCGGCTCATCATCCAGGTCTGGGACAACAACATCATCTCCACGGATGACTTCATAGGTGAGACCCCGGCGCGGGGCCCGCAGCCACAGAGCAGGGAAGTGCCTTCCCGCTGACGACCTTTCTCTGGGTTTAGGTGTCCTGGAGCTGGACTTGTCGGACATGCCCCTCCCGGCCCCGCACGCTAGGCTGTGCTCTGTGAGGATGCTGGAGGCTGACCCCAAGTGGCCCCACTTCCTCCAGCACAAGCACTCGTCCCTCTTTAAGATGAAGAATGTGGCTGGCTGGTGGCCTTGCCAGGTTCTCGATGGTGGCAAATGGCGCTTGTCGGTAGGAGCTGGGGCAGGTGCCTGTTGCCTGGGTTACAGGGCTGACTGCTGAGCCACACTGTTTGGTCGCTAAGTCCTGTCCAACTGTTTGCGACCCCATGGACTGTAGCCCACCAAGCTCCTCTGTCCGTGGGATTTCCCAGCAAGAATACTTGAGTGGGTTGCCATTTCCTTCTTCAGAGGATCTTCCCGACCCAGGGGTTGAACCCAAGTCTCCTGCCTTGGCGGGTGAATTCTTTACCTCTGAGCCACTGGGAAGCCCGCCGTGCCACATAAGCTGGCTCTAACAGACTTCTGGGGACCTGAGCTGAACCCCCTTTCCCTTCTGAACCCTGGAAGAGGCAGGTTCTTGTTCCTGCTGTCTGAACTCAGTGCCCCCACAACCCATGGTGTTTCTAGGGTAAAGTGAAGATGACCCTGGAGATACTGACAGAAAAGGAAGCCTTAATCAAGGCGGCAGGACGAGGCCAGTCAGAACCCAACCAATACCCTACACTCCATCCTCCCTTGTAAGGGTCCCGCAGGGTAAAGGCACTGAGGCTCTCTTCCTGGTGCAAAAAGCTGAGCTGCTGGGCCTGGCTGGGGAGGGGGCTGAGAAGTAAAGAGGGGTACTTAACCCACCCCTCAACTCCAACTCAATGCTCAGTTATAATCAGGGGAGTGCAGCTGCAGGGAGAGAGGGGTGGGCAGAAGCAGAGCTGCTTTTTTTTTAAACTGAAAGCCCTTTTGCTCTGGGTTACTTGACCTGAAGGTTCCCTCTGCCCTCTTCCCTTCTCTGCCAACCCTGCTCTCGGACAGACGCACCCACACCCTGTTCATGTGGTTCCGGTCACCCATTGGGAAATTCATCCGTGTATTCTGGAGACGCTATCGCTTCAGAATCATAGCCGCCGCCATCATACTGCTCATAGGGCTTCTGCTGTTCAACTTTATCTATTCGGCTCCGGTGAGTGACAAGCCTAGGGGACAGGGGCGAAGGTGCCATGCCTCTTGGATGATGTGAGAGAGTGTTTCTGGGCTGCTACCTCAGGCTGACCGTTGCTCGTTCTCTCTAGAACTATTTGGCCATGAGCTGGATCAAACCGGAACTTCGGCTGAATGCCCCCATTCAAATATACGCCAATATCATCAATGCGCCAAACGCCAGTAGCACCAACTCTTCCAACCTCACCACTCCCCAGCAGAGCCTGAAACCTACAACGGCCCTTAGGCTGAAACACCTCCAGGGACACGTGACGCACCTGCGGGATATTCTTCCAGCACTTCCAGCCCCATAGAACTAATCCCCCCCATCTGCCAGGCTGGGCTCCTGGCCCACCGACAGCCCCACCTTTCAGCTTCCTACAGGTTCCTTGTTTCTGGGGACTTGGAATAGTCTAGCCATTCTGTTCAGAAACCACTTCCAACAAGCAGGGCAGAGCTGTAATTTTCCATTGAAATAAAGAGCATTTGTAACAGAGAGGCACCTTGTATCTGGGCGATTGACACCACCATAGGCAAGGCCAGCCTCTGGGACGAGACCCAGAGGGGCGGGAGGCACCTCTTTGAGCCTCCAGGGCTCATCCATTTTGTGGGCCTCAGGTTGGAGGAAACAGAAGGCCAGGGCATCCGTGAGGAGAGATGGCTCCTTGGAGGGTAGGGCTGCTGCCCTCCCCTGTCATGTGGCCAGGTGGCCCCCTCGTCCTGGGACACAGCTGGGACTCCAGGGCCCAGAGCAATGTTGGGCCCTACTCACGACAGGAAGGCTGCCCTGGGGGCTCAGCTGGAAAGAATCTGCCTGCAATGTGGGAGACTTGGGTTGGGAAGATCCCCTGGAGAAGGGAACTGGCGTGTTTCTAGAACACAAGGCAAGAACCAAAGCAAAAGCTACAACGCTAGTCAGACCTCACACATGTTGCTCTGAGGCTGGCCCCGAGTCGGGGGCTGGAGGTAGTATACCCTCTTTCACGTCTTCTTGCCTTCCTCAGAGCCTCGAAAAATTCCTGAGCTAGAATCACACGAAAGCCACAAGTGTGGTCTCCTCAAGGCTGAGATCTCCCTCCTGCACCCCCGGTTCGGGCCAGTTCACGAGCCCACCCTTGTGCCCCCAACATAGGTGTCTATCCAGTCTCCCCTGGAGCTCAAAAACACAAAACAGCCATCTGCTTCCTCAGTTTCAAAGAAACTGAAGGCCAAGCCCTGGTGCGTGGGGGCGGTCGGGAGGGCCCCACTGTCACCCCACCTGCAGGAGAGACCTACAGCTCGTGGGAAGGATGTGAGAAAGCCAAAGACGACACCACCACCCCCGCCGGCCGAGGGGACCCCCCTTGCCTTCTGCACCGAGCAGAGGGCTCTCCCATCCCAGAAGGCAGAGCAAGGGTGGATGGGCCGAAGGTTTAGCCAAACCCACCCCTAGAAGGAAGGCCACGCAAAAGGGCATGTTTGGTTTTCATCAGCCACGTTAAGACTTTCCCTCCGGCTACAGAAGCACAGGGTTAGGAGAGCCGAGCCCAGACCCTCCAGGGAGAGTCCACCTGTCAGCAACAGAATCACAGGGCAGACAGGCGAGCAGCGCCCGACTCCTCGTCGGGTAAGGCAGTGGCATCAGGGTTGACCCAGAGAGGAAGATGCTCAGGCTCTGCTGCTCAAACAACAGTGAACTCTTCCAGGCACAGGTGACGGGGATCCACTGCTCCCAGATTTACAACCACCGTTTCTTATCACTTAAGGAAGAGAAGCAAGAGTTCCTCTTTGGGGAGCATCCAAACTGAGGCTATAGAAGAAAGGTTCCTTACATTTTGACACTCTAAGTAGGATTCTGAAAGTTATGAACACAAAACATGCAGCGAAGCAGGCTCTGGAGCATCCAGAAACATCTCCACGTCCTCAGGTCACGTGGTAGATGTTGCTTTCAGTGTCAAAACGTGGAGCAGTTTCACAGTTAGTCCCACAGCACCCGTGACGTCTCCCAAGCATCTCTTGACTTCACACACCTGACCGGGGGCCTAAAGGGGCCTAACTGGGAGTGTCACGAACACACCAACAGAACCAAGATCCACCCTCAAGAACAAAGGCCAGAGTGGCAAGCCCCTGCAGAATGCCCCCTCCCCATGGCCACCTAACAAGGGTCAGTGACACCCGAGTGTGTCCTGCAGCCCCAGGCCCTAACGGACAGGCAGCCAGGTGTCTTTTCCAGCTCAGCTTGCATCTGCAGAGAATGATGGAAGGACGGAGAGGCAGGGAAGAGATTTCTATCCAGATTTCCAAGGAAAGTGCCTCAGGTGGACAGGGGCTTGGACAAAAATCAAAAACCAGTGGCTGGCTGGCCAGAAGGTGTGAGGAGTCACCAGTTTCTAGTCTTTGAAGACTTACAAGTGAAGCCCAAGGGCCCTGTGAGCCCAACAGCAAGGCAGCCTGAGCTCGGTGACTCCTTCTGGGGGTTCTGGCATCACGGCGGCCCAGGTTCTCACCAGCCCTCTTCACTCCCAAGTGGCGGGACCTTGGGGAAAGGCACATCGCAGCAGCATCACCCGGGGGAGGCTTCCTGAGCCAGAGTTGGCCGTCCTCACAGGTGATGGGGGGAGCTGGCGTCCCTGCCCGCACAGCTCCAGGGACAGACCTGCATGCCCGACCAGGTGCTGGCGACAGGAGGAGGCCCACCCGGCCGGGTGGGTAGGTCAGCGCAGCTCCCCCCGCACGCTGAGGGGACAGTCACGCAGGGCGAGGTTGCGGGGGGCGCTCAGTAGAAACGCTTCCGACTCTGGTCCTGCCATTTGTTGTAGAGTATGATCCCGATGACAATGGCAAAGACGGAAAACACCAGAGAGAAAAAGACGATGAGAAAGAGGGCCAGGCCGCTGAGGGGAGGCAGCGGGGCTGTCACTGAGGAAGCAAGAGAGAAGGAGGTCAGAAGGAGTGGGCCGCTCGAGGAGGGAAGGACCGACCGAGAGCTCTTCCAGTTTCTGGGAGCCGGAGCTCCAGTACACCCTTTCCACATGCCAAAACTGAAAACCTAAGCAGCCCTGAACTGCTCACGGGTAACGTGGAGCCCAGTGAGAGAGCAGGGCCAGTGCCCCAGGGGCCCCGGAGAAGAACTCAGAGGGGAGCCAGGCCCCACTGCTGGGCTGCACGGCCCCTGGGCCCCCCAGCAGCCTCAACCCCCTGGCCGGCCGTGGGGCCCTCTCCCGGGACCTCTGTGCTCACTCTCAGGCAGCTTCATGTTGTCCACTGAGGGCAGGAACACGTCCCGATGCAGCTTTTCCTCTTCCGGGGTCCTCTCCACCGTCAGCTCAAACAGCTTCAGGGAAATGACATCATGGTTGTCTAGAGACAGAGAGAATGACAAAGGGATGACTCAAGGCACCCTGAGAAGAATGTCCTGGTTCAAGCTTCTAGTGCACAGCTCACACACAGTGACCTGAAAAAAAAACAACAACCCACCACCAAAACCTCTTGTTTCTCATCTAAAAGTAAGGACAGGCAACAGGGAATATTCTACGTTACCCTATATATATGGTTTTCATCAACAAGCATGCATTACCTACATAAATTTATTTACTTTTGGCTGTGTCTCAGTGCAGCGGCTTCTCCTGTTTTGGAGCACGGGCTCTAGAGCACAGGCCTCAGTAACTGTGGCGTACGGGTTTAAGATGCTCCACAGCACGTGGGATCTTCCTGGATCAGGGATTGAAGCTGTGTCTCCTGCACTGGCAGGCAGATTCTTTACCACTGAGCCACAAGGGAAGCCCCCTATATAATTTCAAAATTGAGAGATAATACAAGAACTCAGCCCCAATCACAGGTAAAACCTTTCAGGAGACGCAGCAGCCCCACAGCTTCCCTTTAACATGGACTACACACATGACCAAGAGGAGAGGGCCGCACAGCAGCTGTCTAACGGGCCATGGGCAGGGCACAGCGACTGGCCTGGAGCACACTTCCCTTCTGGACTGTGGCTAACTCTTCCCAGTTCCTGTGACTATGACCCTGAATCTCACTATTAATTACCAGAGATGGATGAAGGAGTTAGGGGCTCAATTTTTTTTCTCTCCCCTTTTAAAGTAACATTTAAACTCACAGATTCAAACATATTTGATGTGTTTCAATCACTGCGGATAGTGACTGCAGCCATGAAATCAAAAGACATTTGTCCTTTGGAAGAAAAGCTATGACAAACCTGGACAGCTTATTAAAAAGCAGAGACACCGTTTTGCCAACAAAGGTCCATATAGTCAAAACTATGGTTTTTCCAGCAATCATGTATGGATGTAAGAGCTGGACCATAAGGAACGTTGAGCGCCAAAGAATTAATGCTTTTGAACTGTGGTGCTGGAGAAGACTCTTGAGAGTCCCTTGGACAACAAGGAGATCAAACCAGTCAACCCTAAAGGAAAACAGTCCTGAATATTCATTGTAAGAACTGATGCTGAAGTTCCAATCCTTTGGCCACATGATATGAAGTGCCAACTCACTGGAAAAGACTGATACTGGGAAAGATTGAGGGCAGGAGGAGAAAAGGGCAGCCAAGGATGAGATGGTTGGATGCCATCACTGACTCAATGGACATGAGTTTGGGTAAAGTCCGGGAGTTGGTGATGGACAGGGAGGCCTGGAGTGCTGCAGTCCATGGGGTCACAAAGAGTCGGACACGACTGAGCGACTAAACGGAACTGAACTGAAGGATGAGATGGTTGGATGGCATCACTGACTCAATGGATATGAGTTTGAGAAGCCTGGTGTGCTACAATCCACGGGGTGGCAAAGAACTGGACATGACTGAACAACAAAATACACTGAAGTTGTACCTCTTACTGATGCTCAACTCAAACCAACTTTACCCAGTGGGAGCCTATTCAAGTTGACTCCTGAGTCCTTTTACAAGAACCTACAAGTTTTTGATATCTTCTTTGCTTTTCTGGGAAGTTTTTAGCTTGTATTTCCTACCTTAGACCTGGCATCAGACACGTTCTCCAGGAAGCTTTTATTCTTGTTAGTGGGAACTGGTATTAAGAGGCCACAAACATGAGTGTAGGGTGCTCAGTGCTACTAGGCTGCTACTGCGGACTGGACCTCTTGCCATCTCTATTATCAGGATGACATTTACAGCTGTTTGGGCTCTTAGAATCTTTAGCAGGTAAAACCAGGTTAAAGAAAAAAACTGGATTTACCTTCAATTAGAAAAAATGTTTTCTGTGCCAGGATCGAGATTAAACAACAGGACAGCCCACAGTTTCTCCTGACAACAATGGGCCAAGACCGAGTAGATGCTGCACGTTTCAGATGGGCATTTGCTTTTCTGTTTTGACACAAGGAAGTTCTATTTCATACCAGCTTCAGTCATAATACACTATATTAATCAAAAGAACCAAAAGTTTCTTTACCTCAAAAGACATCATGATTGAGGCTTAGGGACATAAAAGAGAAACTTTGGAAACAAGTAGGTAGAAAAATCCAGAGAAGATACAAGAGCCTGGTTCTGCTAATGTCACATAAGTCAAGTAAGGCAGGAGTTTCAGGGTAACTGGTCAAATGAGCTCAAGAGAAGACAAAGAGCAAACACACAGAGCAAAGAAACAGAGGGGGCTTTCCTGAGGGCAGGGCGTGGCAGAGACACAGGTTCGAACGCAGCATTTGCCACGCGGGTAGTTTACAGAGGCCTCTGCACACACGACACAGCCAAACGTCTGAGCACAGGGTCAAGACTCCGTGCTGCCAGTGCAGAGGACGCACGTTCGATCCCTGATTGGGGAACTGAAATTCCACGTCTTTGGGCAACTAAGCCCAAGAGCCACAGCTACCGAGCTTGCAAGCTCTGTAGTCCACACACCACATCAAGAGAAGCCCCAATGCAGCCCAACTATAAATAAATAAATAAAGTGTAGGTTTTATTTAAAAAAAAAAAAAAATCTGAGCACAAAAGAGTTTGGGGGTCAGTCAAGGGTAAGCTTTGCGAGGAGAAGGGGAAGTCAGCATATGGGTGAAAGGATGTGCCTGCAGAAACAGGCATAAGAAAAAGGAGAGCACAGGCTGGAAGCACTGCTTGAGGAAGAGGCGAGCGCTGCTTGCTGTTAGCAGCAAGCCTCTGCCAGACACAAGTGTGCGAGACGACCCCAGGCCTGGCAATCTGGGCTCTACACACAAGAATGCAGGAAGGGGAGCACTCGTGGGCACCTGCTTGCCAGAGCTCTGCCCAGAGGGCTCTCACGCCCGGGCCTGCCTAGTGAGACATGATCTGAGTTAGGGCCAGTAAGGAGCATGCAGGGCAGTACCTGAGAGATCGCCCGTGATGGACGAGGTGCCAAAGTAGTAGCCCCGGGGCAGGCGGACCCCCGGCACCTCTATGCAGTCCCTCCACTCGTGCTTGCCGTCGATGTCCATCATTATCTACAGCACAGAGAGGGGGGGCAAGTCAGGGCCGGGCCCCGGCAGCGGAGCGAGACGGCCCGCACTGCCGACGGGCCCGGACAGGGACTCACCGTCAGGTGCCTCTTGACATAGCGGATCACAAGGAAGGTGTCGTAATGGAGGTTGCGGACGATGGCTGTGCAGCCCCCCAGCTCTGTAGGCCGCCCATCCCGCTCGTGATCGTAGCTGAGGGAGCCGTTGTTCACCATGGCAGAGATGTAGGGGAACACCCGCTGGGAAGGCAGGGGAGGCAAAGCAGAGGGTGGTGAGGAAGCGCTCGCAGGAACGCCTGTGCCAACAGTGACGGGACTTCTGCACACAAAGCTGAGCTCTTCACGACAGACCGGACGGCCACTCTGCCTTGTCACTAGCAGCCTCCGAGGGCCCACGCTCAGAGGGTCACTCGAGGGACAAGGCCAAGAAGTGACTGACCTCAGTACCTGCCTCCAGGAATCCTCCTCCCATCTGGGGTGGGTTGGAAATGGCCCCTCTGACACTCTGGGCCTGACTCTCCTCCCAGAGATCAGCACTGGGCACTTATACTCCACCCAAGACTGGTTTTCTTCTTACTTGTATGTGCGCGTGTGCTAAGCTGTTACAGTCATGTCTGACTCTTTCCAATCCTCTGGACTGTAGCCCAGAGGTTCCGACGTCCATGGATTCTCCAGGCATGAATACTGGAGTGGGTTAATATGCCCTTTTCCAGGGGATCTTCCCGACCCAGGGATCGAACCCGAGTCTCCTGTGACTCCTGCATCGCAGGCAAATTCTTTACCGCTGAGCCCCTGCGGAAGCCCCTGTGTGTATGCATGTGTGTGCGTATATACACATACATACAAACACATATCACCAACTGCCACGTAAACTTCCTGAAAAATCATTTATTATGCTTCTTTGTATGTGTCCACCATAGCTCCACCTCTTCCCCCACAAGGCAAGTACTAGGTTGGCCAAAAAGTTGTAATTTTCCATTAACAGCTTATGGACAAACTTGAATGAACTTTTTGGCCAATCCAATACTTGGTGCACCCAGGTATTCTGTTCGAAAATACCTGTTCGCTCAGGGAACTCTTTCCATTTAGGACAGCACCTTTCAAATTCTAACATTCTATAAGCACATGATGTGAAATGGATCAGGACTCAGAAAGGACAGTGCCAGAACCAGGTGGCCTCTCCAGCCACAGGTGACTATCCTCAGTCAAAAGACCTTCTGGCCCTTCACGACACACAACTTCTCTCAGTAATACTCAGTGGGCAAGGTTCTCCTACTGAAAGTCTCCCCGGAGCCCACCCATCCTCCCACCTACTTCGGAGACCCTCTCTCTCCAACAGCCCTTGTGGAGCAAATTCTTCCTTAGAAATGACAAGCTAACCATTTCACAACAAGCCTGGGGCTAAGGCAGTGAAGAGAGAGGCAGGGTGATGAAAGGACAGGAAGCATGAGACATGCCACTGCTCTGCGGGGTTCCTCGTTGTTCTAGACAATCAACATGCAAGATGAAGATGCAGGCGGAACTGGAGACTGGTGACTCTGGAGACAATGGCCACACAGACTGAGAACAGTCGCAAATGTCGGATGGGCACACAAGGGAATCGGGGATGGCCACAGTGAGTCAAGAATTGAGTACCTGGACTCCCGGAGAATACCGCCTCTTCTGGGCCTGAGAGGGTCCAGCAGGTTATTATAAAAACAAGACAGGGCACAGAAGACAGGAGACCAAGTCAGAAAGAAACATCTGTGCAAGAGCTATGACCCAGCTGCAGTGGAAGAACACCAATCTCAATCCCCAAATAGAATTTTAGCATCCACGGAGGGCGTCCCGCAAGGCCTCAGACCCCTCACAGTATTAGGCAAAAATAATTGTAGGCAAAAGACGACACGAGCAGGTGCCTGTACATGTTCTAAGGAGAAGGTCTGCTGCTATCATCAGATACTCAAGGGGGTCCATTAGGAAGACCTCTCTAACCCACACAGGGTCCTAAAACTTTCAGAACTCTATAAAAACACCCAGCATCACACTGTCTAAGCAGGCCTCACTTATGTCTCTGACAGTCCAAAGGTCAGGCCAGGAGTTTGTCTGTGCCCAGAGGACAGCACTTCTGCGGCAAGGAGGGAGATGAGGGTGATAAATATGGCTAGGTTCTTCCAAATTCAACATGTCCTTTACTGCCCAGGATCTCAGGCTGTAGCTCTTGCCCAGAAGACAAAAATCCCACCACTTGAGAGACTATCAAATTAACTCTAATCCAAAGGGATCATTTACCCTCTAATTGAGTCTTATGGACATATATCTCCAAACAGTTATTGTTATTCTAACCTACAACATGTGGGCAAGAAAAAGCTCCGTGGGAACGTTGCAACAGGACAGATTTAGAAAAGTCAGAAGGTTCAAGGGTGTTTAGCTTTATTCCAAAAAAACTGCTACAGTTCTCAGCACTAGCAATAAGAGATACCTACACAAGCTCAATTTAGCCCTGCCCTACTGTGGGCCAAGGGGTAGAACCCAAAGCATTCCTTTCTCTAATACTGGGTATGCACCTAATATGAGCCAGGCACTGTCCCGGACGCTGGATGCTCAATGGGAAATAAGACAGGCAGATGTCTGCTCTCATGGAGCTGACATTAGAGGGGAGGAGACATACAATCAATCTTGTTGTTGTTCAACTGCTCAGTCAGGTCCGACTCTTTGGGACCCCAAGGACTGCAGCACACCAGGCTTCCCTGTCCTTCTCTATCTTCCAGAGTTTGCTCAAACCCATATCTATTGAGTTGATGATGCCATCCAACCATCTCATCCTCTGTGGCCCCCTTCTCCTTTTGCTCTCAATCTTTCCCAGCAACAGGGTCTTTTTCAGTGAGTCAGTTCTTCACATTACGTGGCCAAAGGATTGGAGCTTCAGCATCAGTCCTTCCAATGAATATTCAGGGTTGATTTCCTTTAGGATGGACAGGTTTGATCTCCTTGTGGTCCAAGGGACTTTCAAGAGTCTTCTCCAGCACCACAGTTCGAAAGCATCAATTCTTTGGCACTTAGCTTTCTTTATGGTCCAACTCTCACATCCATACATGACTACTGGAAAACCGTAACTTTGACTATATGGATCTTTGTTGGCAAAGTGATGTCTCTGCTTTTTAAAATGCTATCTAGGTTGGTCATAGCTTTTCTTCCAAGGAGTAATCGTCTTTTAATTTCATGGCTGCAGTCACCACCTGCAGTGATTTTGGAGCCCAAGAAAATAAAGTCTGTCACTGTTTGAGACAGTGATAAATACTATGACAAAAATAAAATAGGCAATACAATACAGAGGAGAAATATACCTGAGGAGACAACACCTGAACTGAGACCAAGCAGTGAGAGGGAATCCACCAAGAAATATGGGGGCTGAAGAAGCATGAGGTTAGCATCTTCAGAACTAGGGGTGTCTGCAACTCAGTGAGTGAAGAACAGGCTGGTGGGAGCTGAAGCGGGAGCCAGACCACACTGGGCCTTACAGGTCACAGTAAGGGTCTCGGGGGAGCCTCAGACCAGCTCCCCAGCTGTTCTCTTACACCACCGGTGGCCTATGTACAGGACTACACAAGGTATGAAATGAACCAGTGGATGATTGAACTGCTGGAAAAGTACTCTTCTACCACTATCATTTAGGACAAGGGGATTATGAATGTGTTGTCAGCAGTTTACTGAATTGGGCTTCGGACGAAGAAAGTGCATAACTTCAGTGAACAATGAGGGAAAAGAAGGGATTGAAAATGCACTCGGGAGCTCCGGTGATCCCAAGGCTTGCTTGATGTATCAACCCCAGTACCTGGGATCAGAAGTTTAAGTTGTAACTTTTGAGGAGTGCTGAGAACAGTGATCTTTAACCTAAGGGGTCCTCACCCTTGCCAAGGCTGGTGAGGCACCCTCTTTTTCAGCACCAGAGGTCAGCTGGGCCTCAGCATGACCTGGGGGAGCTTTTCAACTGCACATACATGAGGGAACTACAGTCAGAGAGCCTCATTCAGCAGGTTTAGAATGGGGCATGGGACTATGTATTTTTTAAAAGGCAGGATTTCCCTGGTGGTCCAGCAGTTGAGAAGCTGCCTCCCAAAGCACGGGCCACAGGTTTGATCCCTGGTTGGGGAACTAAGGTCCCACAGCCTCGGGGTAACAACTAGAGAGCCTGTGCGCCGCTACTAAGACCTGACGTAGTTAATCAATTAAAAATTAAAAAAAAATAAAAGGCGCTATGGATGACTGGGATGTGCCAGGTGAATTTAAGAAATACAGCACTAGACAGAGGCCTGCAGCTTCCAAGCTGGAATCTGTCCACTTCAGCAACTCACGGCTTGGCCTTCAACTTGCCACCTCACGTTAACCCTAAGTCTTTAAATGCCACTTTAACTTCTACACCCAGTCAGGAGTTCCTGAAGGGTTTCCTAGGTACCCACTAATTTCACACAGAAGCTAAGTTTCTTTGCTTGGAAAGCAGCCTATATACAGCCAGAACCAAAGGCAGAAGAATCACCCTGACTGTGGCAAAGGTGGCAGTTTCATTCCTCTTTGAAGAGTCACCAAAAATTAGGAGCTCCTGCCTGCTGTGCCTGAAGAGTGGGGAAGTGTTTTTAACTTTTTGCACTACAAGGTACTAGTGTACCTTCAGCACACCTTGAATGCAAAGGGACGCGTGAACTTGTGAATCCTATGCTAAACCCCACAGGTGCAGAGCACACTCGCTGTGACTCGCTAGGTAGAAAAAGGGGCACACACAGCCCTCAGGAGGCCCCCACTGCCGCCTGCGTCATCTCGGAGATTCTCCTTCCGCGCTGTGAGCAGGGAGGGCAACACACAGCTCCCAGGGCTCGCTATGAAGATGACGTGAAATACGCAGAGCGTTCAGCACAGTGCTTGGCATTCGAAAGGCAGTCAACACTCATTCAATGACTAAGTGAGTTTCTAGATCTAAATACTGTCTACAGGTGCTCATATGTAAACACAAAACCAAACACATGTTTTCTAGAGCAGTAATTCCCAGACCACTGGCTGTTATGGACCACTAAAAATCTCTAAACACATAACACATTCTGGGGATTAACAGGTTTGCTTTTTCTTGATTTTTTTTTTAACCTATTAAATATGTTAAAATACAATTAAAATACAATAACTGTATTAAAATACAATGACAAGACAGCCATCTAAAATAAACATCAGTTTTAAAAAGAACATTTTAAATGAAAAAAAAAACGAAATATTTCATAATAAATAAATAATAAAACATTTCACATTTATGAGAAGTCACTTCACTGTTCCTACTGTCAAACCAGGGAAACTGTTACCAACCAACACAAGTCTATGAACCAGCATCCAGGAGTCACTCTCAGAGCAGGTTTACCAACCTAAACCACACTGCACTTGAGCAAGCTGGCCAGGTCTGCTCTCTGGAACCCAGGTGTGAAGACAAGGAGGATGGGAGGGGAGAAGGAGAGCACGGAGCCACAGCAGCACTGCCGAGATGTCTGCAAATGTCCCCAGGGACGTCATTTAGTGCTGTGAACACAAACAGCCAGCACTTTCTGAGAGCTTACCCTGTGCCTAAGAGGCACGTCTGAACCTTCACTGCTACACACCGTTACGGCAGCACGGGAATGCTGTGCTGTGCTGTAAAGTCTCAGTTGCATCCAACTCTTTGCAACCCTATGAACAGACTATAGCCCACCAGGCTCCTCTGTCCATGGGATTTCCCAGGCAAGAATACTGGAGTGGGTTGCCATTTCCACCTCCAGAGGATCTTCCCAGCCCAGGGATCGAACCCTTGTCTCCTTCGTCCCCTGCACTGCAGGTGGATTCTTTACCACTGAACCACTGGGAAAGCCCAGTATATGAATGCTCTTGTAAATGAGAAGATAGTTCAACTCTGTGGAAGAGGAGATCTTGTCTACAGTTCTACTCTGGGGAACCCAGGAACCTCCTGAAATTGCATGTATAATCTTATTGTATTCAACTGTAGCAGAAATAGGTTTCTACTTCTCAGCCTCAATCCCTAATGACATCTGAGAGCTGGCCAATATTCCTGGGACCTAATTTCCAAAGGAGTGTCTCTTAGAAAACACTGCCTCACCAAGGATTGAGAAAAAAACAAACAAACCCCACTAAATCACATCCAAATAGTATAACAAGAGAATTTACGAAGTTACAGAGTTCTTTTAATAATGTAAAAATTCTTTCCACCAACAATGAAGAGATCAAGAGGGATCAGTGTTTTCATCAACATAAAGGTTGGAGGGAATGTGTTGTTAAATTTACGGCATATTGCTTATTCCAGTTTCAAGAGAGGAAAAACAATCATTACGTTAAAAAAATATAGGAAGCACCTGAAACTCGACTTCCAAGCTGGCCTGATCTGAGAAGAGCAGTGAGCTGCTCACGCCACTCGCCAACCAGCTGCTTCTGCATCCTGGGGTCCTTTATGCCAGCTATATGTGGGATTCACCTAGAGATGTTTGAAAAGGTTAAGCTGCCCATCAGACTCTCTGAGCTTGGGGCCTGGAGAGCAGTAGCTTTAAATGCTTTGCAGATAATTCCAAGGGCAGTTGCAGCTGAGGCAGAAAAGTCCCAATTTTAACCACCTGAAACTGATATTTTTGGTTAACATCTACTCTCCTTACAAAACAAGGCCCATCAGATCTGCCCTCTTAGGCAGAATGACTCCCGCCTGATAGTGAAATGGAAGCTAAGAGAGCGTGAATGATTTATTTCTGGGAGAAACAGAGAGCCATGTGTAAAACTCTAGTCAAGCCCTAAAGCCCACGCGTGCTTCAGATGCATTTCTAACCACCACTATTTCCTCAACGGCACTGCAAACCCTTCTCACGACGTCTCCCTCATTAAGATCCTTTAGTGCGCTTACCCTCTAAAACACTTTTAGCTCCAGACTCCCTGATAGGCACACCACCCTTCAGAACTCGCCCCACCATGTGCATGGTGAGGGCGAGTCACCTACACTCAAATAGCTCTGCAGCTGGTCTGAACAGGTCACCAGCCACCCGAGGAGATGCTGCTCAGTCACAGTGGCCCATAAACGCGCTTGGGACAGAAGAGCGGTAGCAGCAAAGAACGCAAGGTGAAGGGAGGCCTTGGAACACGGGGAGACTGAGGGCCCTCTTTTTCTCTCTAGCCTCATCTCTCTCTCCCCCTGCCTTTTCCCCTTCACATTCATTGTCCCTTCTCTAACTTTAACACATTAACATATGCTTTTCTATCTGCATCTAATCTGATCTAATTCTGCAGATTTCAAAGTCAATATCACTTCCTGGAGGAAGTCCCCGCCAGGTGAGATGCTCCTGCCAGGTCTTCCGAGAGCACCTCCGCAGAGACCCCATCAGCACGCTCACACGCCAGGGCTACCGAGCGCGAGGGCCATGCGGATCTCGCTCACTGATTCCCAGGCTGGGCACCTCAACAGTGGCTGATGTCTGGCAGACTGAAGAAGAGCCCAGAAGCAACACCGAGAAGCAAGTCTCTAACTGACCCACAATGCAAGGTTCCCCTCGTAACTCAGGTCTCACTTTCCACCCCCTTTAAGCCAAACTCTGTACGGAAATGTGAAAAACTGCTGAAGCTGGGTTTGCATAGACAATGATCTGTTCATCCAATTTGTTTTTACACGTTTGAAAATTTTCATAAAGAACTTTTTGGGGAAAAAGTAAGTTCTGCTTCCATTTCTAATTGTGCCTTTCTTGCTAAATATGATTTAGTGATAGGATACCCAGCAACAACATGTCCTAATCATTTTCCCACCATCTGCCAGCAGTCCCAGGCAGAGAGCGCGCACAGCCCTGCTGCTAGTATAAGCAAGTACTAGAGAACCCTATGGTCAGCTAACGAAATGCAGGATGCTTCTGCTAACAGCCAGACTGCTGTTGCTGTTGTCACTAAGTCATTTCTGACTCTTTTGTGCCCCCCTGGCGTGACTGTAGCCCGCCAGGCTCCTCTGTCCATGTGATTTCCCAGGCAAGAATACTGGAGTGGGTTGCCATTTCCTCTTCTGGGTAGTCTTTCCAACCCAGGGATTGAACCCGTGTCTCCTGCAGTGGAAGGCAGGTTCTTTACCACTGAGCTACCAGGGAAGTCGACTGGACCCTATACCAGGTTTCAACAAAATGCTGAGATTTCATCAATATCTTTTTACAGCCTTTCCTAGAGGAAGAGAAGAAGAAGAAAAGGATACTGGGAACAGGGAGTAGCTGCAGAAGAGAGATCAGCAGCGACACAGGATGTCAAGGGAGTGGAGGCACACAGTTCAGCTCGCTCTGGTGCTGGCCTAGGAGCCACAGCACCACCCGGCCACACATGCTTGAGTCTAGCGGCTCCCAATGTGCGCAAGAAAGAACACTGTTTAACACTGAAAAGCCCTCATCACGAGGACCACTCCCAAGACTGTGCACCATGAACGACTCTCTTCTAGAAAAAAAAAACTGACACAGACATTAACTCTGTGCAACAGACAAAAGAGAACCAAACCCCTCACTTCCTCTTCTGTGTTCCCTCCTGAACAACATTCCTAAGGCAAAGGGCTGTGATGTCAGTTCGGTGTGGCTGACCTAAGCTATGACACTGGCCATTACCTCTTGCTGCTTCTCCTCATTGGGATAGGTGTCTACAAATACTCCCAGCCCCACAAATTTGTCCATGTTTCCAAACACAGGCCCTAGAGAGAAAGAACAGACGATGAACAACAGTGAAACAAAGCCAAGAGTAGATAAAGGAGTAACACATCACTGTGATGGAGGAAAAAGTGAGATTCAGAGGACCCCCAGGCGTCCCTTGAAGATGAAGAAACATCTGTAACAAGCATTCAGTAAGCACCTGCAGTTGTTTGTCATTAAAGGGGAGAGAGAGAAGGCCAGCGTCTCCTTGCTTAGCACTCCAGCTGCTCCCTGATTTGACCTGGTTGCTAAGGTGCGCCTGAAGAATTGTGCTTCACAAACACTTGTTGATGACTATGCCCCCGAGTGAACTGAATTCCCAAGTTTCTGCTTCTAATTGCAGAAGAGATCAGGTCAGATCAGGCTCAGTTTGTCATGTACTTGCAGCAGAGCCTCCCGTACAAAAAGGAAAAACAGCTAACTCTTCTCCTTTCTCCTGACTCAGGAGTTCTGAGATAGGTCTCTACTCAGGCCCAGGAGAAACCAGTATGCCCAGTGTCAGTATTTGGGGGGGGCCAGTGGTTTCCTTCAGCCAACTGGGCCGTGAAGTTTCAAAGAGAAAGCGGAAGTAACCAATAAACAAGAAACCATCCCAGGATGAGTCAAGGTCAGCTGTTTTTAGGACTCAGACCCCATTCTAGAGACTAAACAGGCCAGTGTTTATCCAAACATCAAGGGAGAGGGAAAACCGCTGGCACTGTGAAGTCATGCCTGCCTCACGAAGAGGGCACGTGAAAAAGCAGGCCTGTCACACCCCACAAGCGCAGCCCAGGGCCCCAGTACCTGGCTGCATCCGATCCTTCGTGTACCAGATGGCCAAGCCATCCCCATGCAGGTTCTTCTTCCCTTGCCCATGGATTCGGAAGTGCACCTGCAACTCCCAGTCTCTCAGGAAACACGGCTAAAGGGAAAGAGACGCTGCAATCAAAGAGGAGCCTGAGACACCAGGCCTCGGGCCCTCATCCACGGCCTACAGACTTGGAAAACACAAACGCGGGGGACGCGAGGCTAAGAGGTAAAACCAAAATTTAAGACTTGCTAAGGGTTTGTGTAGTAAAATTAAACAGATTGAGCCATTTATCTGTATGCAGTATTTAATATAATAAGTGAACACACCTCCCAATCAGCGTCACCATCTCCCAACAGAAACAGGATAGCATCCCAAGGTTGGAAAAGACGAGAGAACTTCATGTTAGACTTCTGTGATCCTATACCCACTCAGCAAAAGATCTCAGTGTCCAGGATAGAGGTGGCTGAATTAATACTCATCTGCAATTATGATCACTCCTCTGAGAGAAAGACTCTAAGAAGCTGGGATCTCAAGAAAGGTCAAGGCCTCATTTATTACAAAAGAAAAAGATAACCTAAGTCATCAGGCAAAGGTCTCCAGGAATAATTAACATCCACTACAAACAACTCTAATTAGCTAGACTTGGCCCTATGCCAAGCTGAGGGGCAACCCAGAGTTCCCAGGAGAAGGGATAAGCTATGCCCCCACCAGTGTCAGGCCCTCAGGCAAGGAGCAGAAATCCACCAAAGGAGACACCCCTGGCCCCACCACAGAGACAGCCTCTGGTGGAAAAACACGAAGGAGGTGGGCACTAAACAGACTCCTGTTTTTCTTTTGAACTGTGTATCAAAACCTTGGGAGAAAAAAAAAAGTAGAGACAGAAGTAAGTGGATAATTCAGTGTTCTAAATAGTTGAACACTTTCAAAGAGAAACTAGAGTAGGTATTTAGTTTAGAGAGGCTCCTGGTTAAGCTTCACCGTGAAAAACGAGGGGAAGGAAGAGCAGATAGGCCAGTTCAGGCAAAGGCCCTCCATGTAGATTGTTCAGAAACAAACAAACAAAAAAACCCAGTAGACTGCTCTGACTCTTGAGCAACAATTATTTGCAGCTTCCATTTTGAATTTCTGGGAAATCTCTTAAAGTGCTAGTATTAGTACATAGTCAAAATAAAAGGGGTGTGGACACTTCCGAGTTCACCGAAGAACCCTGAAATCTCCAATAGCTTCCCCTCCTCTGATAAGCCAAGCCCCCAGTTGTCATCTTGGGTTCTCATCTTTCTGCTATTTGATTTCGATTTCAGGGCAAGAGTGAAATTCAGTGGCCAGAAGCTGCCCCCATAGCCAGTGGGGTATTACACCTCTGGGAAGACACTGAGCCAAGAGGCCTCGGCCGCTCTTGCCACTGGCCTCGTGTAGCGCAGTGTTACACAGTCCTGCTCAGGGTTATGTCTAACCGTGGGTCTCAAAATCTGCTGCATGTCAGATTCACCCAAGGAGCTTTTAAAAATCCAAGTACCCATTCTAATTAAATTAGCATCTCTGGGGTGGGACCCAGCCACCAACTCCAAAGGACAGCCAAATTGGAGCACTACTGCTCAAACAAATCAATCCTATTCAAATAACTCAGAAACAATGCTAAGGCTCACTCTGACAGTCAGATAACAAAAAATATAGGTAACAGAGAATCTGAAAAAGAGCAAGATAACTAGATCCTAGACTAGAATCACTGCTACATAAAAGGGTTACAAAGAGACAGCCAGCAAGATAACAGCAAAGTATCAAGCCTTGGACAAAATCACTTAGAATCCATAGACCTGTATCAGTGACTCTTGTAACAGACATGTAACAAACAACAGCGCATTTCTGTAACCATCTTAACTTCCCAAAGCTTGTTCATGTCTATTGCCTTATTTTACTCTCACAGTAACCCTGGTGGGCAAGTAGAACCAATATGATGAAGCTCATTTGACAGTTGGAGAAACTGAAAACTGAGAGAGGATAAATAACTGCCAGGGCTCACAGAGGGTCTGTGAGACCATCAGATTGAGAACTCAAGTCTTTCAGCCGCCAGCCCTCCACCTCTTCTATCCAAGCACACTGCCCTGCATTCCGTCCAAGAATGAGCTCAGCACTGCAATCTGGGTTAAGGGGCCAGAGTGTACAAATAGCTCACATAGAAACTTCTGGTCTCTCTGCTTCTTCAGAAGCCTCTGCCACATAAAATGAGCAGGGACAAGAAACTGTTCCTTTTTCTGACGTGCACTTATCCACAACCAATGATAAAACCATGGGAAAGTAAGTTCGTAGCCTCTGAGCACCCAAAAGTATTGAAGAATGCCAAGGCCACTCCCCAAAGTAAAGTGATCATAAAAGATTTGCAAAGAGCCCTGGAAACCGAAAAGAAAGCATCATCTTACACTTGTACAAAATCACAGTGCAGCCACACCAGGAATACTGCATTCACTTCTTGCCGCCATACCTCAAGGAAGACAATGTCGCTAGAAAAGGCCCAGGGAAGGACAAAGAAAATGACCAAGGGCTCAAAGTGGCTTTTACATGAAAATAAAATTTAAAATTCAACTCAAAAGGAAATAACAAGGGGTGGGGGGGAAGGAGGTCAGGGATACTGGGATGAAGTGTAGGATAAATTTAAGAGTAGTTTTTTATTTTATAAAGCAAAGTAATTAAATGTGAGTTGACTTATTAACCTCCAAAGTAACACTATCAGGTCAATCAGGAACTAAAGACATTTCAGAAAACTGAATCAAAACCAATTATTTGCTATAATTAGGGGAAGAGAGATCATCTCCCTAAATATCTGATTTCAATATGAACGTCATCATAATCTCTCAAATGAAAATACTTCATATTCACAGAAGACAGAATATGGGGGCGGGGACTGAGAATAAGTCAGTATGCCACTGAACTTTTTTAGCATTTTTCTGGGTCACCAACACAGGAGGGAGAAAGACTCTTACCACCCGGTTCCACAGGGCACCCTGTTTACTTTGCATATCCGGCGTAAGGCGGATATACTGGGTCATCACCATGGCATTGCCCATCAGATTCCACAGAGAGGAACTGCTTGTGCCCACACCTACGGGGAGGAAGTAGATCAGTCATTCTCTTCAACCCCAACCCATTTGGAAAACCGCCATGGGCCCTCTGAAAGCTGGAGTCCTCTTTCTTCCCCCTTCATGTCCCACCTCCTGTCACTCATTAAATCTTAACTCTTTACCACCTTTCTTCTTTTCACAAAGACTTTCTCAGGTGAAGACCCTAGAGCACATCAGAGTTGTCACTTCATCCACGCCACAGTAACCATGCTCAGATTCATTCTTCCCCATTTTATATGTGAGTAAACTTTAGCACCGTGAAAGAAAAAATGTCCCCAGTTATACCAAAAAGAGCTTGACTCTCTGGGGCTCTAGGGCTTAATCACATTCTTTCTTTGAAGGAGAAGCTACTTTCCCCCTTACCTCAGACTATCAGCCCCTTGCAAGTGAGAACTCTGTGTCTGTTACCCACTGTATTAGCAAGGAGAAGGCACTGGAGACATCCTCTAAGTGAATAAGCAATCACCTTTAGCAGCAGAGTATACTCTCTTATGCTTTGTGTTTTTGTTTGTATGCTGTCCCCATATCCTTCAGTAGGGAAACAAATTAAGCCATCTGCACTGATTTGGTCCTCTCTGCAGCTAACCATGTAAATTTGCTGGTTGATGAGTTGTGCCTAGCGGCCTATGTACACTAAACACACCAAAGCTAACCAGCCTCTTTTATCAGTAGGGCTCCTGGACTGGAGAAGAACAGGTGTCTTAATTGACAACAGCATTTTATCTTCTCAGTGCGGCCAAGTTCTACCCCAGTTCTGCCTCATGCTTTATTTCTCGCACATCCACAGCTCCATCAGAAGCCCAGCTTACTGCTAGTGGCCCTCAATCACGGTCCACCGTTCGCAGTTCTCTCCCCTGCCCACATTCCACCTGTCCATCGCTAAATCCCCTTCATCCACGCCCGGCGCTAGTGGCATCCGAGAACCCTGCTTCGACCTGCTGGAAACTTCCAGGACTAATTCCGAGGGGTGGGGAGAGAGAAAGCTGACCCCTGCCCTTAGGATCCGTGGCTCCCGAACACAGCGAGAGTCCCCAGGGGCTCCCACCCACCGCCCCCAGCTTCCTCGGGGTCACGAAGCCCTTCGCCGCCCCCGCCTCTATGGACAAGCTGGGGTCCCGAAGCCCTCCCAGTGCACGACCACCTAGCTCCCGGCGCCTCACCCTGGTAGGGCTTCGACAGCGAGTGCTCCCGTTTCAGGTACTCGAACGTTTGACCCGCCCCGACTTGTCGTGGCCCCTGCCCAGACCCTAGCAAAAGGAGAAGGAGCAACATCCTGGAAACTTCCCGTGCCGACAAACGCCGCCGCCACCGCTGCCACCACCCAGAGGGTCCCAGGGCCACCGCCATCTTTCCCACCGCCGTCCCTTCATTAAAAGCCCGCCCCGTCCTCCAAGCCATTGGTCCGTGGGACCATCTGCTTCACGTCCTATTGGCTCTCATATAATCCCCGCCCCCGCAGGTGAGACTTTCACCGATTGGCTGGCTTGAGTACCAGTTGCCTTGCCAACCCGCCTGGCCTCCCTTACGTTTTTGCATTTATCCTGAGTGCCACTAGGCCTCCTGGCATACATAGTGATTTCCATTTTGTGTCTGCGTTCTGGAGTAAATTTAAGGAGATAAAGTGTTTCTTCTAGTCCCCACGCAAACCTTCTAACTTCACTGCCACTCACTCACTCACTCACTCACTCCTGACTGTACGGAGGTACCAATCAAGAGGCTATAAAACTGAAAGGAGAAATAGAGAAATTTACAACTCAAGGAGCTGGAAAATTATCAAATTTATAAGAGGCTTGAAGAGTACTTATCAAACAACTTGACCTGATGACATTTATAAAACCAGCCAACAATGGCAGAAGACACATTCTCTTCTGTGAAAAAGAAACATTTACCAAGATAATCTGAGCCAAAAGACTCCAAACCTCCACAAATTTAAAAGAATTGAAATCACACAAAGGATATTCTCCTATCATGACGGTATTATACTAGAAATCTGTAACAGAAAGATTTCTGAGAAATCGCCATATGTTTGGAAAGTAAACTCACTTCTAAATAATCTGTGAGAGAGTAGGGGGCTCTGGGGGACTTCAGCAGGTCCTCTGAGAAAGGAAACAGAGTAATCAATCCTTTACCTGTTAGTATAATCGCATCTCCAGCCCTGAAGCCAAAAAACTGAGATTCATCCCAGCTTCCATTCTCTTCCTCACCAATTCCATTACCCAACCAATAAATAACTGATGGTTTTAGTCTTAATTATTTCTCAGAGCCACCACAGCCTTTCCATCCCTCCCTTTGTCTTTCTGCTGAACAGCAGCAACAAGTGTCCCAACTATTGTTCTGGCCACCATCATCAACGTGGCCATCCAAGTGATCTAAAGCATGTAGCCATGCTCTTTCCTGAGTGTCAGGGTTAAGCCAGTCCGTATCGATAAAGCTATTAGAGTAGCGTCTGGCATGTTGTAAGCACTGCTTCTGTTTAGTCCCTAAGTCTTGTCCCACTCTTTGCGACCCCATGGAGTGCAGCACACCAGGCTTCCCTGTCCTTCACTGCCTCCCAGAGTTTGCTCAAACTCATGTCTATTGAGTCAGCAATGCTATCTCACCATCTCATCCTCTGCCACCTTCTTCTCCTTTTGTCTTCAATCTTTCCCAGCATAAGGGGCTTTTTCAATGAGTGGGCTCTTCACATCAGGTGGCCAAAGTGCTGAAGCTTCAGCTTCAGCATCAGTCCTTCCAATGAATATTCAGTGGATTTCCTTTAGGGCTGACTGGTTTGATCTCCCTGCAGTCCAAGAATCATCCTTATTAACAGAGCCCATGATGGTTCCCAGGTGGCGCTAGTGATAAAGAATCTGCCTGCCAATGCAGGAGATGCAAGAGATAGATGCAAGTTCAATTCCTGGGTTGGTAAGTTCCCCTGGAGGAGGAAAATTGCAACTCACTCCAGCATTCTTCCCTGAAAAATTTCACGGACATGAGGAGCTTGGCAGGCTACAGTTCATGGGGTCGAAAAGAGCTGAACCCAACTGAGCACACACACAAATGAGGGTTCACCATCACCTGTGAGGAAGAGATTCGGGCCCCTCAACTTAGCACACAAAGCCCTCTGCCATCTGACCCACAGCCCCGGTCCTTCATCTATATGCTCCAGTTTCCCTGTTCCCTCTTCTTTTCCCCAATCCACTTCCTCTGAAAGCCTTCCCTGACTCTCTCAGGCACTCTGAGCTTTCAATGTTCCAAGAACATTTCTTACACAGCATTTGCTTGTCTTCCTGATAGACTTAATTAAAATTAAATTTTTCTTTCTTGAGCATAAATATATTTAATAGGAGATACATGACTATGAGGGCTTCCTAGGAGGCTCAGTGGTAAAGCATTTCATGGACTGTATAGTCCATGGGGTCGCAAAGAGTCAGACACAACTGAGCAACTTTCACTTTCACTTCACTTTTCAGTATTCTTGCCAAGATAATCCCATAGACAGAGAAGCCCGGCAGGCTATAGTCATGGTATCGAAAAGATTCAGATGTGACTGAAGCAGTTGAGCGCACAAACACATGAATAGGAGCCTGTTGTATGCGGGATCAACTTTTTAAAATTAGAGTTGTCACAACCATTGATCTTTACACAAAGCAGATGACGGGGTGACAAAACCTTAGGAATTGAATGAATCTATTTGTGTCACATCCTGGCTTTAAAATCATTCATGCCTCCAATTACCAGGAGTTAAAATTCAAACTCCCTAGTGTAACATTCAAGGCCCTGCTCAGCCTGCATCAAGTCAATCTACATGTGTCCATTACGAAGTGTGTCATCCTGAATTACGGAGCTCAATTAGCAGAGTATGTGTTTGTTGCCCCAGCAAGTCTGGGTGCTCCCGGACCACAGGGAACACATCTTACTCATTTCCTATCCCAGGCCCCACCCACTTCCTGACTCTTTAACCCATCACCCAGCACATAGTAGGGATCCTAATTGTTTTTAATAAAACAATGTCCATTGTATTTCTCTGTCAGCTGGAATTTTTTTATGGTGGTAAAATAGACATAAAATAAGATTTTCCATTTTAACCATCGTTAAGTATATGGTTCAGAGGCATTAAGTACATTCACATTGTTGAGCAGCCTGTCAGCTGGATTTTTTGTAGATTATGTCAGGAGATCTCTCATTATAAAATTCATTACAATGAATAAAAAGGGAATAAAAGAAGGGTGTGAAAGACAAAATGCATAAATCATACTGTTGAAAAAAGCAGAATGCTCACTAGTGAGGAATGTATCACAGGAAAAGAGGGAGACCTGGGGTTTTATAGGGGCAGGTAAACAAGGAGCTGGCACGATGAGGGCTGGAGAGAATCTTATCTGAGTCAGCGAGGAAGTGTGGAAGTGAGTCTTATCTTGGAATATTCTATAACAGAATATTCTGTAACTAACCTCCTTTAAGGTTAGTCATTTTCAGAACTCAAAATGGGGTGTGGAGGGGACACAAAAACAGGGAAGGCATTTCTTGACTGTAGCTGCTTTCCAGAATTACAGGGTTCAGACGGAGTTCAACATGTCCAGGTGTGGAGGGGAGGTGGAGGGAAAGAGAAAAAGCCATGTCCCCCTCCAGCATGGCCCTACACACACGGACGCAACCTCTGAAAGCTGGGTCAGGTCTTGACCTACCACCACCTTTTGTGCTAAGTCACTTCAGTCACGTCCAATTCTTTGTGACCCTATGGACTGCAGCCTGCCAGGCTCCTCTGTTCATGGGATTTCCCAGGCAAGAATACCCAGGCAAGAATACTGGAGAAGTTTGTCACTTCCTTCTCCAGGGGATCTTCCCAACTCAGGGATCAAACCCATGTCTCTTGTGTCTCCTGCATTGGCAGGCAGATTCTTTACCACCCTTTCAGCTGTCTAATATTCCTCTTTACTCCACGGAATCATGAGCTGGGGTTGCACATCTCCAGGGAGGGGGCATTGATGTACAAAGTGAACTGTGCATTCTGGAGTTCTGGATAATTCCTAGCTTCCTGTCTTCAAAATCAGACAGGTACCTCCACTCAGGAGCACCTGAAAGCCTGATGCTCCCCTACTCCATGAAAGAGGCTCCAAGTGGAAGCTTGGCCCCATCCTTTCTTCTCTCTCCCATCCTTCAGTTCTTTTTTTTCTTTAAATTAAAGCATAGTTGATTCACAATATTGTGTTAGTACGACCCTTCAGTTCTAAACCTTGATATTCCATTTAAATCTCACCCAAGTCTAGGACACAGAGCAAGGTTTAACATCAGGCCTTCTATTCTTCCAGGATCAAGACCATCCCTTGACCCTCAGAAATCCAGGTTGGGCTCATCTTTAGCCCTGTAGTTACATCTGACCTGGCTCCACCCCCCACATTCCCAGCAGACTCTGGAGGACAGAAAGGGACAGAAGCTCGAACATTAACCAGTGGCAACGCATAAATTCTGACTTCCCAACAAGTCACAATTTTAAATAGTCTGGAGTGCTTTTGCCACGTACAGTTGCCTGAGACTCACTCCCGGACACCTGATTCATAAGTCTGGGGTAGGGCCCAGGGATATGGTTTCAAAAATCACTCCCCAGAGAATCTGCCCCGAGCCAATTTCCAGACCCACATCCCTCTCCAGTCTCTCATTTTAACATCACAAGGACTTGATGTGGTGGGCAAGGCAGCCACTGCTCCACTTTCAGATGAGGACATTTGTTCTCAGTTAACAGAGTAAATTTCAAGCAGCTTACTGCACCTGAATTTAGAGATAAGAATCAGTTATTGTTCAGTTGCTCAGTTCTGTCTGACTATTTGCAACCCCGGACTGCAGCACGCCAGGCTTCCCTGTCCTTCACCATCTCCCAGAGCTTGCTCAGACTCATGTCCATTGAGTTGGTGATACCATCCAACCATCTCATCCTCTGTTGTCCCCTTCTCCCTTCCTTCAATCTTTCCCACCATCAGGGTCTTTTCCAACGAGCTGGCTCTTCTCATCAGGTGGCCAAAGTATTGGAGCTTCAGCTTTAGCATCAGTCCTGCCAATGAATATTCAGGACTGATTTCCTTTAGGATTGACTGGTTTGATCTCCTTGCAATCCAAGGGACTCTCAAGAGTCTTCTCCAACCCAACAGTTCAAAAGCATCAATTCTTTCTTTATGGTCCAACTCTCACATCCATACAAAACTACTGGAAAAACCATAGCTTTGACTATACTGGCCTTTATTGGCAAAATAATGTCTCTGTTTTTTAATATGCTGTCTAGGTTGGTCATAGCTTTTCTTCCAAGGAGCAAGTGTCTTTTAATTTCATGGCTATAGTCACCATCTGCAGTAATTTTGGAGCCCCCCAAATAAACTCTCTCACTATTTCCATTGTTTCCCCATCTATTTGCCATAAAGTGATGGGACCAGATGCCATGATCTTAGTTTTCTGAATGTTGAGTTTTAAGCCAGTTTTTTCATTCTCTTCTTTCACTTTCATCAAGAGACTCTTTCATTCTTCTTTGCTTCCTGCCAAGAAAGCAAAGGGTGGTGTCATCTGCATATCTGAGGTTATTGATATTTCTCCCAGCAATCTTGATTCCAGCTTGTGCTTCATCCAGCCTGGCATTTCGAATGATGTACTCTGCATATGAGTTCAATAAGCAGGGTGATAATATATAGCCTTAATGTACTCCTTTCCCAATTTAGAACCAGTCTGTTGTTCCATAGGGTCTTCCCTGTAGCTCAAATGGTAAAGAATCTGCCTGCAGTGCGGGAGACCCTGGTTGAATCCCTGGGTCAGGAAGATCCTCTGGAGAAAGGAATGGCAGTCCACTCCAGTATTCTTGCCTGGAGAACCCCATGGACAGAGGAGCCTGGCGGGCTATGGTCCGTGGAATCGCAAAGAGTCAGACACGACCGAGCAAGTAACACCATTACTACTATGACTACGTGGTTCCATGTCCAGTTCTAACTGTTGCTTCTTGACTTGCATACAGGTTTCTCAGGAGGCAGATAAGGTGGTTTGGTATTCCCATCTTTTTAAGACTTTTCCACAGTTTGTTGTGATCCACACAGTCAAAAGCTTTAGTGTAGTCAATGAAGCAGAAGTAGATGTTTTCTGGAATTCTGTTGCTTTTTCGATGATCCAGTGGATGCTGGCAATTTGATCTCCGGTTCCTTTTCTAAATCCAGTTTGACCATATGGAAGTTCTTGGTTCATGTACTGTTGAAGCTTAGCTTGGAGAATTACTTTAAAATACCCTGAGGGAATATGGTGTGTGTTTGGGCTAGGGTAGGATAGATTGGAAAAAAAAAAAAAAGGCAGCAGGATATTGATAAATATTGAAACTGAGTTATGAATATATGGGGATTCCCTCTATTGATATTTCTAGCTTTACAGATGTTTGACAGTTGCCATAATAAAAAGCTTTATAAAATCTCCTTTGGAGATGATCAGGAAACGTGCTGGGTACACATTTGTGTGTGTGTGTGTGTGGTGTTTTCTAAATTTCTGCAGAAAATGAAGACTGTGATTAGCTATAATCTGTAAAGATCATTGTGACCCATCCAAAACAATGTTGTCATAACTAAAAAGAAAAGAGTCTATAATCTAGAAAAAAGAAGACTCAAGGGATGAAAATATGTCAGGGTGTATCAATTCTGTCCAAGGGAGAGGCTATTTCCAAATGTCCTGTGTTAGATATTCAAATCAAGTCTATTTTACTAATATATTCATGAGGATTTCCCACTGAACACTCTAACCCTTTTAGCAGTTTAAAAATTTTTTTTATTTGAAGCACAATTGTTTTACAGACTCTTAGCAGTTTAATTTCTCAGTATATTAAGAAATTGAGCTTCCCAGCTGGTACAGTGAGAAAGAATCTACCTGCCAATGCAGGAGACACAAGAGAAGTGGGTTTGAGTCCTTGGGTCAGGAAGATCCCCTGGAGGAGGAAATGGCAACCTGCTCCGGTATTCTTACCTGGAAAATTCCACGGACAGAAGAAGCTGATGGACTACAGTCTATGGGGTCACAAAGAGTTGGACATGATTGAACATAGACACACATATTAAGAAATTAGTATTAGTATATTATTACATTGTAAATATTAGTATATTAGTTAAGAAATTTATATTTGGGAGCTTCTCTGGTGGCTCAGTGGTAAAGAATCTGCCTGTTAATGCAGAATAAGAGTTTGATCCCTCATCCAGGAAGATCCCTTATGCCTAGGAGCAGCTAAGCCTATGCCCCACAATGACTGAGCCTGTGCTCTAGAGCCCGGGAACTGCAACTAACTATGGAAGCCCACATGCCTAGAGCCTGTGCTTCCCAGTGAGAGTAGCCAGCACAATGAGAAGCCTGTGCACAAAATCAAAGAGAAGCCCCAACTTGGCGCAACTAAAGACAGTCCACAAGCAGCAGTGAAGATCCAGCACAGCCAAGAATACAGTAATTTAAAAAAAGAAATTCATATTTGGGTTGACCACTTAGTTATGTGTGTAATTAGTGTGGCCTACCCTCCCCAATCTATTAACTCATCAGTGAATTAATAAAAGTCAGTGTCCTAAGGACCAGAACTCAGATCTGCAATGACTCAATGAAGTGGTAGAACACCTACAGATTAGGGATGGCCTCTAGGCATCCCGAGGCCTGTTTGTCACAGAGTTGGGACATAAGTGTCATCAAGAATTGCAGGCTGGGGGTGGGGGAGGGAGGAGAACCCTGGCATATTTGAGTTGGAATGAAAACCTCTGCCCTTTTGAAACCCAGCTGCACTGTATGACCTTGGGCAAATTATATAATCTCGCTGAGCCTCAAATTCATTATCTGTAAATTGGGTGTGATGGAAGTTACCATGCTGGATTGCTGACTGCATTAAACCAAAGAATGCATAAAAGATGCACAAGCACCTTGCTGACTCTAAAGAGTGCCTTAAGAACAGAAATTACTATTGTTTCGAAGGCTTTGTTATGGCTTGTCCGCAGTGTTCTGGACTGTGTTCTGGTCCCTTTGGAAGAAAGTACCTCTGTCAGAGTTGCTTTCTAAATGAAGTGGAAACCACTGGCTTATTTGAGGATATTGCTCAGGGATCTGGGGTGAAGAGTGGAAGTTGTGTAATGTGCAAATTTTATCACTGGGGTTTCTAATTACAATAATCTATAGTTTTATAGGACTTCTCTGGTACCGCAGATGGTGAAGAATCTGCCTATAATGCAGAAGACCAGCGTTCGATCCCTGGGTTGGGGAGATCCCCTGGAGAAGGGAATGGCAACCCACTCCTGTTTTCCTTTCTGAAGAATCCCATGGAGAGGAGCCTGGTGGGCTACATACAGTCCATGGGGCCACAAAGAGTTGGACACAACTGAGCAACTAAAACACGTAGCTTTGAAGGTCAAACAGCCAAGTAAAGTCTTTGTTGGGTATAATTTTCCTCATTCTCCTTCCTGTGGAAGATGGATGGATGGAGGAGCCCTGACCTCTCCAGGAGTTGGATGAGTGGGGAAGTGCTTAGGTACAGCTGAGCTACAGCTACGAGAGAAGCCATGGGAGGAGGTGGATGAGGTTGGACATTCTCATTCTGTACAGAGAATTCAGAGCCCATCACAACAATGGCAGGCTCTTCAGGGTGACTGGGAGCCATGGGGTCTAGGGAAGCTGTCCTTTGCCTTTGGAAATAAACCTGGTTCGAAGTTCTAAGTCAGTCTGATGATGGCCATTTCCAAAGTCATATAGAGGTTTGTTGGCTCTGGGAGGAAGCCAAGAAGTCAAGGTTAGACTAAACAGTAATGGACAATACCTGAAGATTAATGTACAAGAAGCCCAGTTATAAAAATATGGCTCTATTTCTTTAAATTGTATTCCACGTAGACTTTCTTTACACAACCATACACATGCATGTCTGGGCTTCCCAGCTTGTACTAGTGGTAAAGAACTCACCTGCCAATGCAGGAGATATAAGAGATGCAGCTTCAGTCCCTGGGTGGGGAAGATCCCCTGGAGGAGGACACGGCAACCCACTCCAGTCTTCTTGCCTGGAGAATCCCATGGACAGAGGAGCCTGGCGGGCGACAGCCATAGGGTCGCAAAGAGTCAGACACGACTAAGCATCTTTGCACACATGTATGTCTGTTTTATAATGAAGATTTCTGTTTTCTGTCATGAAGACTTATGCCCTTTGGTTTCAACACTTCTCAGTGAAAATGACAGCTTGGAAAGCATCAGCAGTAGACATGTTTCAGTTTCGGGACATGGCTCTGTTGACCTTGCCTAGCTGTAGGACCTTGGGCAAGTTATTTTTCCTCTTTGGGACCTGATTTTTCTATCTGTAAAAGGAGAATAATAATAATAACCCTATTCATGAAACTGCTATAAATATTTAAATGAGGAAAGGAGTTCAAAGGGCAGTGCCTGGCACTTAGTACTCACTAGATGGGAGCTTTTTTTTGTTAATAGCCTGTCCCTTCACATTTGAATTGCAATAGCAGTTTCCTCCTAGGCTTCACTGGTGGCTTAGCAGTAAAGAATCCGCCTGCCAATTCAGGAGACCTGGGTTTCAATCCCTGGTTGGGGAAGATCCCCTGGAGGAGGGCATGGCAACCCACTCCAGTATTCTTGCCTGGAGAATTCCATGGATAGAGGAGCCTGGAGGCTACAATCCATGGGACCCCACAGAGTTGGACACGACTGAGTGGCTAACACTTTCATTTTTCTGCTATATATAAAAACCTAGGCCAGACTCCTAGTTGGCCCTTCCTGGTGTCCTGCCCACCCTAGGTCAACTGTTTGGCCTAGGGTACTTTCGTGCAGGCCTGGTCAGTTGCCCACCTCCACTAGAAACCATGAAAATGCTGGTGGGGCAGGTTCCCAGAGGAAAAGCATAAAAGTGTTAGTTGCTCAGTTGTGTCTGACTCTTTGTGACCCCATGGACTATAGCCTGCCAGGGTCCTCTGTCCATGGAATTCTCCAGGCAAGAACACTGGAGTGGGTAGTCATTCCCTTCTCCAGGGGATCTTCCTGACCCAGGGATCAGGAAGCCTGGCCTTCTACATTGCGGACATATTCTTTACCCTCTGAGCTATCAGGAAAGCCCTGGAGAAAAAGGGAGGTGCCATTTCCAGGAGAAGGGGAAGGAAGCTGAGCAGACCAGAACAGAGGCCCACTACTACCTCTAATCTTGCTGGTCTGGCCTTTACCTTCCTCCCTTGGTTACCCAGGAAGAATCCAAGATCAAAGGCTTTAAATTAGAATAGAACCTAAGTATCTGATCTGGTTCCCTCAGGTTAAAGATAAAGACCCTGAGGCCTGCTAGATGAGTCGGTTGCCGAAGGCCCACGGGTGTTTGGTGACTTGGAAGTTGTTTGAGCTCTTGGGAATAAATATCTGAACGGCCCTCTCCTTTCTGGGTCAGGCTGGGAGCCAATAAGATTCGGGAATCAGGAACTTGGCTCCCTGATCTGCTGGGCTGATTTATTGCCACGTGTGGATTATGGCACGCACTGTGGGTGTGAGGGCCATTTACAAAGAGAGTCTTCTAACTCTCACCCTCCTCATAGGCACTCCCGAAGGGAATTCCAGTGGCTGCTCAGGAGCAGTGCCTGAGACTAGTATTTTTCAAGTTGTGAATCTGTCAAGACATCAATTTAGTTGGATCAAGATCAGATTTATTTTTTTTTTTAAGAAATAGAGGAGAAATGATATCAAGGGGGCAAATATGAAACAGTTTTCTCAGTTACAATTTTATACATAAAGCTACTGGCTAAATGCTTTCCTCTCATTTCCCATCCTTTTCCCCCAACAGTGTTTTTCCCATCCTCTTTTTAAGGAAAATCCAATTCATTCTACAAACACATATGGAATGCTGAATATTCTGGATACAGAGATGACTATGACATAGTTTTTGCCCTTGAAGTGTTCTCAGCCCAGTGGGAATTGATCTCCAGTCCAGAGTAGGCGAGAGATGAAAATGAAGAGGGCAGAGAGTGGCGGAATACTTTGCAGAAAGACAGCCCCTGGGCAGTGGAAAGGGGGTGAGGGGGACTTTCATGTTTTACTTTATACTCCCTGTGCTATTTGAATTTATTTCAATGAACATATATAACTCAGTCATTTTATAAGCCTAGTAAAAATATAAAAAATACACAAATGGAGAAATGAATGAAGGGTACAGTAATATGAAAGTCCTAGCCTGGGTAAAGGCAAAGAAACCAAGGTTTACAGAGCAGTGCTTAAAAAAATTTTTTTTTTCATTTATTTATTTGGCTGTATGGGATCTTCATGCAGGATCTTTAGTTACGGAGTGTGGGACCTAGTTCCTTGATCAGGGATCAAACTCAAGGCCCCCTGAATTGGGAGCTCAGTCTCAGCCACTGGACCACAAGGGAAGTTTCCAGAGCAAAACTGTCAAACTTGGACCTATTTGGTCCTTTTAATATATCAAGAAAAGTTTCTTGTTCATTTTTTTTTTTAATTTTCCTCTTTTAGCTATATGAATTCTTAATCTGGATAGACATCATGGTCAACATTTTGATCATTATTATCATCAGTTTAAGCAGGTCTTCAGTCTACAAAAGAGTTATTGGAAATCAGTAAAATGTTATTATGATCTTCATCTTTAAAGTGGAAAAACCAATGCCGTAAGAGGCCAAGCACTTTGCACCAGTTTAGCAGCTGGTGAGGTTCAAAGCCCATGACATTCCCTCCAAGAAAGAGTCAGAGACTAGGGACAATGACTCTGAAAACCGCTCTTAAGTCTGTAAATACTCAGGGTTTGTTATCTTGCTCTTCCTAGTTTTTCTCTAGTGATGAGGCATTGCTGCTGCTAAGTCACTTCAGTCGTGTCCGACTCTGTGCGACCCCATAGACAGCAGCCCACCAGGCTCTGCCGTTCCTGGGATCCTCCAGGCAAGAACGCTGGAGTGGGTTGCCATTTCCTTCTCCAATGCATGAAAGTGAAAAGTGAAAGTGAAGTCACTCAGTCATGTCCGACCCTCAGCAACCCCATGGACTGCAGCCCTCCAGGCTCCCCGGTCCACGGGATTCTCCAGGCAAGAGTACTGGAGTAGGGTGCCATTGCCTTCTCCATTACTTTGTTAAAATAGTAAAGGGTCTTGGGACTGGTAGTCCAGTGGTTAAGACTTCCCCTTCCAGTGCGGGGGTGGGTGGGGGGGTGGGTTCAACCCCTGGTCTGGGGGCTGAGATCCCACATGGCTCTCTGCCAAAAAAGCATAAAACAGAAGAAATAGTGTAACAAATCGAATAAAGACTTTAAAAAAATGATCCACATCAACAAAAGGGGGGCAGTCTTAGTGTTTTGGGAGGCAGAAGGGAAAGCTTGCTAGGGTTGCCAGTCCTGTGGACAGAAGGTGTCCCAGTATTTCTGAGGGGGAGGGAAGCAGGGGAGAGGGATGCGGGCAGAGGCCTGGGCCTGAGGGCCACCCTCACACCCAGCGCTGCCTGAGGTTCTCAAGGGGACCCTGGGTTAGTAGGGGCTCCCCAAGCCTGAGCTTGCACGGTGTTAGGTCTATCTGATCAGGATCCCAATTGAAAGCCTTCTCTCCCTCTCACCAGCCTGAGCCCTTTGGGTGATGCTCCCTGCACTTGCACTCCACCAGCCTCCCTGCTTCCTTTCCCATGGAGGCCCACAGGGGCCCCATGTGGTCTTGTTCAGGCCTCAGTGATCTTCCGCTCATCCTCAACTGATTTTCTCCCTCTGCAGGAAAGGGAAGGGAAAGGACAAGAAGACTGGCTGGAGTTGGATGGGGAGACATAGGGGAGCTAAGGACATCTGCACGTCCTCTGAAAATCCTGGCTACCTCTTTCCCATTGTCGTCATGGTTACTGATCAGGTATTGCGCTCTCACCATGGGCCAGACTTCCTCTCACTAGGCACTCAAGGATGTCCCAGAGTCCTAGGTCATGCAAGCAATCTGTGGACAAGCCAACCCGCGAATTGGGCCTCCAGAGCTCTGCCTGAATCCCCATAGTGGGGCATCCTACCTCCCGTGGGCCTGTCCCAAAGGAGAACAACCTGTCCTATGGCAATAGGAAGCTTACCCAATGCATACAAACGCTCCTCCCTCTTGCCACTCTGGCATTTGACTGCCTGTCAGGCACATCCTTTTATGGGCCTGGATCCGCTGACCTGATGTTTTCATCCACTTCTCTGGCTCCATGAAGAGTCTTTCTCACACATGGGGTCCCCATGTCCCCACTCCCTGGGATGACCTGAGTTGGGATGCGAGTCAAGGCAGCATCCAGGGACTTCCGGGGCAGTCCAGTGGTTAGGATTCTGTGCTTCCAGTGCCGGGGAGCATGGGTTCAATCCCTGGTCAGGGAACTAAGATTCCACATGCCCCTAGTCGTGCCTCCCCCCAGAAAAGAGCAGCATCCAGCTAACTCCATGCTTGCTTCATCCCTCAGAGGAGGGACAACTGCCCCTTCCCTTCTGAAACAGTTAAATAGCACAGATCTATCTTGCAATGCTCAGAGTTACTGTAGACTTGGAGACAGTGGTGAACAGGCCATGGCATGTATTTTTTAAAATGTTAATTTATTTATTTTTGGCCATATTGGGTCTTAGCTGCAACATGCAGGATCTTTGTTGTAGTGTGCAGGCTTCTCTATAGTTGTGGTGTGAGAGCTTAGTTGCTCTGTGGCATGTTGGATCTTAGTTCCCCAACCAGGAATCAAACCTGCGTCCCTTGCATTAGAAGGCAGATCCTTAACCACTGGACCACTAGGGAAGTCCTCACAGCATGTATTGAGGATGGCCTGTGTCTCACTCTGCTTCTATCCAGGCTCTCATACCCCAGGCCCACAGCATCCCTGAGGACTCTGTCCAGTGTGGGGGCTGCGGCAGGCCTCAGGCTCTGAGTTCCACCAGCAGACGGGCAGCTGTTCTGCCCGCAGCTCCCCATTGTGTAGACCCAGAGGTTGAAAAGGGCTAAGAAACCAGCCTGGGAGGATCCCAGCCTAGGGAGTAGGGGCAGGAGACCCCAGGTCACGGATTCAAGACCTCGTTCATCAAGGATCCTCAGTGTCAGCACAATGCTAGGTATAGAAAGGGCAGTAAACCTTTAAGGTTGTCTCCCTGCACAGGACCAGAAAGGAGTGGACTCAACCGAGGGAGCTGTAGGCATGCTAGTGCTCCTGTTTCATTTAGTTTATGTTTTTCAATTTCTCCATCTCTTCTTTTTTTTGATGTTCTTTTTCAAACCTTTATCAAGTGTAGTAGAGAAACTTTTGTATGCTGCTGCTAAGTCGCTTCAGTCGTGTCCGACTCTGTGCGACCCTGTAGACGGCAGCCCACCAGGCTCCCTCGTCCCTGGGATTCTCCAGGCAAGAACACTGGAGTGGGTTGCCATTTCCTTCTCCAAAACTTATGTATACCTATAATATAAATAGTAAGGGCTTCCCAGGTGGCACTAGTGGTAAAGAACCTGCCTGCCAGTGCTGGAGACATAAGAGACTTTGGTTCAACCCCTAGGTCAGGAAGATCCGCTGGAGGAGGGCATGGCAACCCATTCTTGTATTCAAGTATTCTTGCCTGGAGAATTCCATGGACAGATAAGCCTTGCAGGCTACAGTCCATGGGGTTGCAAAGAGTCAGACACAACTGAAGCACCTGGCATGCAAGTACATATAAATACTATGTATAATATATATATATATTAGAAAACTTATGAACTTTTGCCTAAAATATTAATGGCGTTTTCATTCTACTTATTTGACTTAGTATGAATAGAATGCTAGATTTCTAATTTAAAAAACAGATATGCAAAAAGAACAAAAGTTTACTATATAGCACAGGGAACTATAGGCAATATCTTGTGATAACCTAATGGAAAATAGTCTGAAAATAATATATGTGTATATATATATCCAAGTCACCTTGTTGTGTACCTGAAACATTGTAAGTTAACTGTACTTCAATAAAATATATATATATTAAGAAAAAAATATATATTAAAAAAAAATCACACACACAGGAGCTGTAGACATGCTGCCATAGGGCCGGGAAAGAACTCTTCAGGCCCATGTCAAGAATAGAGTGCTTAGGGGGACTTCCCTGGCAGTCCAGCGGCTAAGACGCCCCGATCCCAATGCAGGGAGCCCAGGTTTGATTCCTGGTCTGGGAACTAGATTCTGCATGCCACTATTAAGATTAATTAATTAAGATCCCGAATGCCACAACTAAGACCCGGCTCAGTCAAATAAATAATAATAATAATAAATTAATAAAGAATGGAGTGCTTTGGGAGGCTTGCGGGGGTCAGGTATCAGGACCCCTCAGAGAAGGATCCTCTCTACACTCCTCTCTTGCAAATGGAGGAAACTCAGGTGAGTAAAGTCTTCTGCCCCAGGTAGAGGAACAGGTCTGCCCCCCAAAGGAGGAGGATTCTCATTTGCAGGTCCCTCTGCCATTCTCACAGCCGGTTCACAGGAGCCAGACATGGCCCAGGCCTCCTGCTCTGTACATTAAAACACCTCCATCTCCACGTGGTCCTCACCATGCTGCGGGAACTCTGCAGATGAGGCAAAGTTAAATGCCTTAACCAGGGACTCAAGCCAGGCAGAGAATGAACATGGACTCCAGTCTGGGCCTCAAATACCTCTTCTGACATTTTCTGGGTTATATTATATTTGACTTTTTCTTGGGAGTCCCTCAGACAGCAAGGAGATGAAACCAATCAATTCTAAAGGAAATCAACCTTGAATATTCATTAGAAGGACAGATGATAAAGCTGAAGATCCAATACTTTGGCCACCTGATTCGAAGAACTGAATTATTGCAAAAGATGCTGATGCTGGGAAAGACTGAAGGCAGGAGGAGAAGAGGGCGACAGAGGGTGAGATGGTTGGATGGCATCATCAACTTAATGGTCATGAGTTTGAGCAAACTCTGGGAGATGGTGAAGGACAGGGAAGCCTGGTGTGCTGCAGTCCACGGGGTCGCAGTTGGACACAACTTAGTGACTGTACAACAACGAGTCTTGTCTTCCCTGCAGGTTGAAGGCCTTGGGAGGGTGAAGAGGAATTTCTTTATTCTGTCTTTCTTCTTTCTCTCTCTCTCTTTTAAGACCGTATAAACTATTTAATAACAGATTCCTTCTCTTCCTTCATTTGCAGGACATCAAGGATTTTGGATATTGCAAAAGTTTCCCTTTAAGTTACACTGGGAACCCAGAGCAAGGCTGTATGGACCCCTGCTGGGGTAGCACAGAAAGGGGAATTTCATTTCTTGACTTCATTGGATCAGCTGTATTCACTTAATCACTGGTGTGAATAAGAGCATGGATGGGTATAATTAAATGAACTGTGGTGGTTTAGTCGCTAAGTCACGTCTGACTCTTTTGCGACCCCATGGACTGTAGCCTGCCAGGCTCCTCTGTCCATGAAAGGATTTCTCAGGCAAGAATACTGGAGTGGGTTGCCATTGCCTTCTCCAGGGGCTCTTCGTGACCCAGGGATCGAAGCAGCACCTCCCGTATTAACAGGTAGATTCTTTACCACTAAGCCACCAAGGAAGACCCACCCCTTGCATTTTTAACCTAAGTATCTCGAAAGCTTCTGTTTGTTCTTCCTTCTCTTTGCTGGTTTCTGTCATTGGGCTCAGTCCATGCATAGAACACTTCTGAGTACAGACATCTGAAAAGGGCAAAATAAATACAGCCAATTGGTTGATAATAGGATGGGAGTCTCTGAGGACCCTGGGGGAAGGTGCTGGTCCTAAAACTGGCTGGAAAGATATGAGGGCAGAAGATCCCTTGAGACTGCACTTGTTCCCAGGCAATGGCACATGCTGGTTGGAGGAGGTAGGTGGAAACAGCTGGTCAAAGGTTCTGCTTGTGTTCTGTGTTGGCCAGTGCCCACCTGAGGGTCCTGTTTTCTGAATAACTGGCAAGCTGGGCGCTCCCTGTGAAATATGAAGTGAGGGACCTCCCTGCAAAGGATTGCTTTAGGCTGGCCTGGGATGCCACACTCACTACCCCTGCTAACAGGGCTTATTTGAGTCAGCCTTCTGCCACCTTCCTAAACACTATATGATTGTTCCTCTCTGTTTAGTCTCTTTCCGGCTGCTATTGATTGTTGCTTTTACTGGCAAACAGTACACCATTATAAAAATAAACACCAGTGTTTGTGCAGAGAGACAGTGAAACGGATTTCTGTGTCTCCAGGGCCAGCAAAATCCTTGCTTCAAGACACAGTGCTCAACCTGGTACCTGATCCTCTCATCAGCACGCCTCTGTGATTATTATAAGGATGTTTGTCTGTCTTTCTCCTTCCCCCCTAACAGGAGCGGCAGCTGCGGTTGGTCTTCCCCCCACACCCTGAGTGCTTGGCACTCAATTCATAGTTGCTGACTGACACTGAGGAGGGCTGGCCAGGAAGCAGTCATTTCAGGGTTAGGCCTGGCGCCGTGCCTCTCAGCTCGTTTCCACACGCAGCTGTCCCAGCTGGTCAGTCACCACAATCTAGGGTTAGGAGTTTGGTCCCGGAAGGGCAGACAATAACAACAACAATAACAATAACAGCTACATAGTCAAAGAGCATTCAGAGTTGTCCTGTCCTGTTCCACGCCTAGGGCAGCTGTTCCTACAAGCTTAGTGAAGCGGTGCTCTGTTAGCATCTTTTGCTTTTTATTTATCGATTTGGCTGCGTCAGGTCTCTGTTCCCTGCAGTGCACCCGGTTTCTCTGGTTGCTTTGCGGGCTTAGGTGCCCTGCGGCATGTGAGATCTTTGTCCCTGGACCAGGGATCGAACCCACATTCCCTGTATTGGAAGGTGGACTCTTAACCAACTGGACCACCAGAGAAGTCCCTGTGTTATCATTCTTACCCCCATTTTACAGGTGAGGAAGCTGGGGCTGAGAGACATTCCAACTTGTCTTACTGAAGTCACACAAGCCTGCTCTAAAGATAATAGTCTAGATGGGCCCTGATTTGTGCCCAGACACAATTTCTTCATCTGTAATATGGAAATATTTAGGGTTGTTTGCGAGGATTAAAAAATATTATGTATTAAATTTTTTTTTGGCTGAATTGGGTCTTCATTGCGGCACAGGGCCTTCTCAGGCAGGCAAATTCTCAACCACTGGACCAACAGGAAGTCCTTGTACGTGCTTGTTGATTGCCCATTTCCTATCCTAGACTGCCAACTCCAGGGGGCAGGATCTTTGGCTCATTCACTGCTATATTGTTTGAGCCTGGAACAAGCGCCCGGCATGGGAGCGCTCAGTATTTGTGTCCTAAAGGAAAATGACAGACCATGCTCCTTCCATCTGCATTCCCTGCATCTGGTCCCCCAGATTTCCCCTCCACTGGCCCGAGAGATCTCTGGCCTGGTCCTGGGGGATCACCTTCTAGCCTCTGGACAAGGTGGGCAAAAGCCCCAGCAGTGCAGAGGTCAGAACAATGTCTGTGGACTTGAAGACCTCCCTCAGGCCTCTGCTTTCGGATTCTCCTTTTCTTTTCTTAAAGCAGGAAAAGCAATTTTCTGGCCCGAGCACCACGTGGTGCTCCTTCGGAGGTTCTTACAGAGGAGTCACCGCCTCCGTTGCAGCTTTTTTGGGGAAGGGGAAGGAGCCCAGCAAGCGAGGCCAGGATAGGCTGCGGAAGGGGAACAGTGCGATAGGCAGAGCAAGTCGGCGCGGAGGACAGCAGGACCCGCCAAGAGGGCGGAAAAGCTTGCGAGGAGGAGGGCGGGGCGGAGAGCCTCCCGCTGCTCCCGCGCTCTCGCGCCACGCCACCTTAAATGCCGGACTTCCTTAAGGGAGGGCGCCCGAGCCGCGCGCCACGGGGCGGAGCCTCCCATGCAAATGAGAGGCGTGGGTCGCGGGGCGGGGCAGATGGGGCGCTGACCTGACGTCAGGGCCGAGGCCGGGACAGTTGGCTCGGCGGCGGCGGAGCGGCAGGAGCGGCGGCGCGAGCGGGGCTGCGCGGCGGGGCGCGCGGAGCGGCGGCGGCCGAGCCGGAGCAACATGGCGCCGGTGGGCGGGGGCGGGCGCCCGGGCAGTGGGCCGGCCCGAGGGCGCCTCCTCCTGGCGGCGCTGGTGCTGCTGGTGCTGCTGTGGGCGCCGGGGGTCCGCGGCCAGGGCGACCCCCAGCGGAGCGCGATCCTGGGCATGAGGCTGGCGAGCTGCAACAAGTCGTGTGGGATAAACACAGATGGCATCATCTACGTGTCCGAGGGCAGCACGGTGAACCTGAGGCTGTACGGCCAGGGGCTGGACTCCTTCTCCAGCAACCTGATCTCCTTCACTGAGGTGGACAACGCCGAGACCTTCCACAACTCCACTGACTGCCCCGAGCTCACCAAGGACCTGGTCGTCCAGAAGCTGGTCAACGTGAGCCGCGGGGATACGTCGGGGATGCTGGTGGTGCTCACTAAGTTCCTCCGGAGGAGTGAGAACATGAAACTCTATGCGCTGTGCACCCGGGCGGGCGTGGACGGGCCCTGGCAGAGGTGGACGGACAAGGATTCGCTGCTCCTCATGAAGGAGGAGGCTGGGAGGCTCCTGCCCCTCTGGCTGCACGTCCTCATCATTATGGTGCTGCTGGTGCTGTCAGGCATATTTTCTGGCCTCAATCTGGGGCTGATGGCCCTGGACCCCATGGAGCTGCGCATCGTGCAGAACTGTGGCACTCAGAAGGAGCGGCGCTATGCCCGCAAGATCGAGCCCATCCGTCGCAAGGGCAACTACTTGCTCTGCTCCCTGCTGCTGGGGAATGTGCTGGTCAACACCTCCCTCACCATCCTTCTAGACAACCTCATCGGGTCCGGCCTGGTGGCCGTGGCCTCCTCCACCATTGGCATTGTCATCTTCGGGGAGATCGTGCCTCAGGCCCTGTGCTCCCGGCACGGGCTGGCCGTGGGTGCCAACACGATCATCCTCACCAAATTCTTTATGCTGATCACCTTCCCCCTCAGTTACCCCATCAGCAAGCTCCTGGACTTCTTCCTGGGTCAGGAGATCCGCACCGTTTACAATCGGGAGAAGCTGATGGAGATGTTGAAGGTGACTGAGCCGTACAATGACCTCGTGAAAGAGGAGCTGAACATGATCCAGGGGGCCCTGGAACTGCGGACCAAGACGGTGGAGGATATCATGACCCAGCTGCAGGACTGCTTCATGATCCGCAGCGATGCCATCCTGGACTTCAACACCATGTCGGAGATTATGGAGAGCGGCTACACCCGCATCCCAGTGTTTGAAGACGAGCAGTCCAACATCGTGGATATCCTCTATGTCAAGGACTTGGCCTTCGTGGATCCCGATGACTGCACCCCGCTCAAGACCATCACCCGCTTCTACAACCACCCAGTGCACTTCGTCTTCCACGACACCAAGCTGGATGCCATGCTGGAGGAGTTCAAGAAGGGTAAGGCCCCAGGATGTGGCTCCCGCATCCCTCTATGCGGCACCTCGCATATCCTGACCTGTTTTGTGTCTGCTGATCTTATCATTCCATTCGTGTGACTCTGTCCATTTGCCCAGCACTCCCTATGCCTCTGCAGAGATGGGCACTCAGGCCAGCAGAAATAGCTCTTAAGCATCTGCCAGGAACCGTGCTTTGTGCCCCAGGTGGATCCAAGCAGGGCAAGACATACTTGCCCGCGTGGGAGCAGGATGGAGTGAGGCTAATGCCTTCAAGGAGGCCAGCACCGGGGCATGGAGAGTAGGGCATGGTACTGGAGCCAGCAGGTCCTATTGGGGTCGGGTGCGGAAGGGGCTGGGGAACCCGGAAAACCTTCACAGCAGAGGGAACATTTGGGGAGATCCTTGAAAGCTGGGGAGACTTGGTCCTTGAGGCAGAGGGTACCCCTTGAGCAGAGAAGCTGAGTTGGGCAGCAGAGAATGTGCTTCTGGTTCAGCAGGTGGTTCCATTCCTGTGGGTACAGGCTCTGCTGATCAGTGGTCAGTAGGGGAGAGACCGAGACACCCAGGGCCTTGGGAAGAGCCTGAAAGTCAGGGCAGTCCGTCTGCTGGGCTCTCGGAGCTCTGGAAGGTTCTGGAGCCAAGCGAGTACAGTGTCACCGGAGCGCCTGGCCCCCGGAAGCCAAGTTGGGAGGGCACTCGCTGGCTCCCTGCCGAGAGCAATGCCAGGTAATGCTTTTGACTGTTCAGCAGAAGCGAGCAGATTAAGCTTTGGTTATTCTATCTTTCCCAGGCGCCGCACATAAGCGTTCCTCCTGTGGTCTGCTGGGCATCTTCAGTCGGCCTGGTGTTTTTTTTCTCACACGTGCTCTTGGTAGTTAGACACTTGGAGGGTTTACTCGGCAGCTTCAGCGCTCAGAGCACACACCCCTTTCCTTACTTCTAGCAAAACTTTCCTCCTGCTTCTGCCACTCCGAGTGACAGTAAACAAGCCAATTATGGAGCAAAACCCTCCTCGGCCAAAGGCCCAAAGGCGGTGAGGAGACCAAAAGGGGAGCTCTTTATAAAGGAATGGGGGAGGTCACCTAAATGCCAGAACTCTGCTTCACTCCCCACACATGGGACTCCTGCTGGCTGAGGCAAGACCTCAGCCCGTTGTTGCTCATTTCTGGAGAGCCTCAACTGGCTGGATCAGTGGGTGACAGAGTAGGATAGGGAGGAGCTGGCCTGGCAGGGATGCTGGGGTTAGAGCCAGGGTGGGGACTGGGTACCTTCCCTTTTTCAGTTTGACAGACTGACTCTCAGCATCAGATCTGAGGAGAACTCCAGTTATATAAGCTTGAGTGGGAGACAGCCTGTAAGGTGGTCTGCAGAGGGGCTGGTAATGGCACAGCCCCGGGGGAGCTTCAGTGTGGGCAGACCCAGGAATGGCGGAACCCAGGTATCAAGTCCAAACAGAAGAGCAGGGGGGATTTGAGTTCCACCCCCACCCTGCAGCCTCTAGGCCCGGAGGGCTTTTCCTGTGTTGCTTGGTCAGGAGCAGGGCTAGGACTCACCAGGGCGGCTTCCTCCTTAACCACCTCTATGGTCTTTGGGACTTGCTGGTGACACACCCGACAAGCACGTTTGCGTCGTCCAGCCCGGATCTGGATCCAACCCGTATGGACTGGCATGGTCAGGCGTCTCGGCCCCTGATCAGCAGGGTGGGAGCTTCCTGAATCCTGGCAGGGCCATCTTTGGGCTCATCTTTTTTTTTAATTTAAAAAGTACCACCACTTCCTGAAGCTGGGAAAACAGAGCTAGCATCTCTGAGGGCAGAGCTGTGTTGAGTGGGGCTCTGCAGATACACACTTTAGTCCCCTGGACCCTCCTCCTTATCAAGCCTGTAGCCTGAGGCTGACGCCTGGTGGGGCTGCTGGTGGTTCTGTGGGCGCACAGGCACAGTTTGCGTCCTGCGTTGTGGGGCCCTGGGCATCACACCATCATTTCTTGGTTCCTAGTTTTAACTCATGGCTGTGCTGGGCTCCCCAGAGTGTGATCTCTCACACATCTTCTCCTCGGGCATCTAAGGCCCTCTTGGACATGGCAAATGCTCAGTGTACACCTGCAACTTACTGCCTTTTCTTTACAAATCTGGTATTTAGAAGGCTTCTTTTTTATTTCATTTTTAAAAATATTTATTTGGTTGTTCTGGGTCTCAGTTGTGGCACATGGGATCTTTCTAATTTCTACCTGTGAAATCTTTAATTGCAGCATGTGGGATCTAGTTCCCTGACCAGGAATCAAACCCAGGTCCCTGCATTGGGAACCCGAAGTCTTAGCCCCTGAACTGCCAGGGAGGTTCCAGGCTGCTTCTTTTTTGTTGTTGTTAAGAAAAACCAATGAGTCGGGTTAACACAGCATTGTCAGCAGCACAGATATTTGAGCCGGGGTCCCTGCCTAGTCGAGCCAAGGGGCTTTTCTGTGTTCTGGGGACCCTTCATCACCTCCAGGCTGGATGAGGGCCCTGAATCCCTCCAGAGTCTTTCCGCTGTGGGTGTGACCCTCTTTTAAGGTCATTTCATCTCCACCTCACCCACCAGCATTGTGAGTTCATTGAGGGTTGGCATCGTGTGTACCAGCACTTTCTCCACTCATTTGCCTGGCGAAGAAACGAACAGTAAACGTTTGTTAAACAATGAGTGAGCAACAAGTGAGTGGCTCTGTCACTAGCCAGGCCGGCCTTGCTGGCCCTGAGGACACTCCCAGCCTGGAGCCTTTGTGCTGGCTGCTCCCGCAGGCGGAATGTTCTCCCCCAGACTCTGTGGCTCACTCTCCCCTCCCTTGTGTCTGCTTCATCTTCTCAGTGAGGCCTTCCTGCCACCCTTATTTAAAGCTGCAACCCCTGGTCCCTCCCTGACCTTCCTAATCTAACCTGACCCACCCTGTGCTCATTTTTCTTTTTCTCCTATCACTTTCTAACAACTGTGTGATTTACGGGTTTACATTTTTATTGTCTGACTCCTCCCACTGTACCAAAGGGCAGGTCTAAGTGTTGTTCACCCATATATCCCTGCCCATAAAATGGTTCTTGTTTAGTCCCTCAGTTGCGTCAGACTTTTGCGACTCCACAGACTGTAGCCCACCAGGCTCCTCTGTCCATGGGATTTCCCAGGCAAGAATACTGGAGTGGGTTGCTATTTCCTCCTCCAGGGGATCTTCCCAACTCAGGGATTGAACCCATGTCCCCTGCATTACAGGCAGATTCTTTATTGCTGAGCCACCAGGGAAGCCCTAAAATGGTTCTTGGTACATAGTAAGACTTTGATTAAAAAGTCACTGAAGGAATGAATGACCTGTCAGATTTGAGAATTACCCCCATTCCAGAAGTGTTAGAATTTTGAGGAGCTGATAAGGGATACAGACAAATGGGTGTGCGGTGCTGTTATCCAGGGACTTGACCGTTTCCAGCTGCACCAGGAAAGCCAGGAGGAGCTCCTGCAGAGACACACGTGTTAGAGGTTCGGGTCACGGCCTGAGAAGCAGAGTTTGGGGTCCTGGTTCCCCTTCCCTGTGCTTCAGTTTCTCAGTGAATAAGCGGTCTTTGAGCATCAGGAACTGACATAACTTCACTCACCAGTGAGAATCATGGATATGCTCTGCACACTTAGAGACAGGTGCAGAGAGTCATTGCAAGCCTGCGGCTTTGAGCTTTGCCTTGAGACTAAAGCAAGGAGGTAACAGCTTCCTGGGCTTCCCAGGTGGCTCAGCAGTAAAGAATACACCTGCCAGTTCAAGAGACATAGGAGACACAGGTTCGATTCCTGGGTAGGGAAGATCCTCTGAAGGAGGAAAAAGCAGTATCCCTGCTCCAGTATTCTTATTCTTACTGGGACAATCCCATGGACAGAGGAGCTTGTAGTCCATGGGGTCGTGAAGAGTTGAACTCGGCTGAGCATGCCCACCTGACTGCTTCCCAGTTGCTTCTGCCTCCCAAAGGAAGGCAGCTGTTGCCAGGTGTTTACTGAGCCCTGTACAGTGTGTGAGACCTGGCGCCCGGCGCTGCGGGCCCCCAGAGCAAGGCCCGCCAGCTGGTGCAGGCTGTCAGGCCACTGGGAGGCTCCTGCTGTTGGAACCTTGGTCCTTCTCCTTGAACCTCCCCTAGAATGTTGGCAGTACCGCGTGTTGTGGTTGAGTTTGGCCACAGCTGGAAATCTGAAAACAAAGCCTCCCTGGGCTACTCCTGGCTGGCCATGTCTTTCTTTCACCACAGATGCCTGTGAAGACCCTGGAAGCACAGTAATGAATGAACTCTCCACTAGAGGGTTTGGAAGCCCCGCCCCTGATTGAAACCCACCCTCCAGCTTCTGCTCTGCCCCTCCCTGCAGCTCATTCCTCCCCGCCCCAGACATTCAGCTCTTCTTTAGTCATCTTATCTTTCCCCACCCACTTTATAACCACCTAGCCCCCAATAAAGAGCTGGGTTTAAACTCTGGGTTGGTCACTGACCCCTGAGGTAACCTTAGGCCTATTACTGTTCCTTATAGATAGTGGGTTATATATTGGAGGGAAAAAGCTAGAAATGATTTCATTAAAAACTCCTCCTGTATTTCCTATGCCATTCTTCCCCAGCGGCTTAATTTTATTCCTGAAACAACTTTATAAAGGCTGGAAAGAACACTGCATAATTTTTGCTTTCGGTTCCTACCATCTGGCACACCTTAAAAGCATCTTGTTTCCCTCCGCCTGCTTGTTCTTTCATTTGCTCAACAAACATCTAATTTTTGGAATCCTGTGTGTCAGACGGTGTGCTGGCTGTTGGGAGTCAGAGGACTAACACAGCCCTGTTCACAGAAGTCGTGGTCTACGAGGGAGACAGACGTGTAAACAAAACTTAGGTAGGCACTGTGGGGCTCCCAGGAAGGCCTAGGCTTCCAGAAACTTCTGAAGTTAGAAGGACAGGACCCAGTGATTATTTCAGAGATGTCGAAGTCCGACTGGGAAGTATTTGTGAACATGTGAGGTTTTTGCCTGGGATTCAGGTTGAAGATGTTGTCATTTAAGGGAAGTGGAGGAGGGAGCAGAGCCAGTGTGGCGAGGGTGGGGGGAGGGGCAGTAGTAAAGAATAACGGGATGACCCTTTCTGGGGCTGCAGGGTGTCTGGTGGGTCAGTGAGCATCCATACCCACCTGGGCTTCCTGTTCACGTGCAGATGGGGCACAAACAGAACTCAGTGGGGCTGGGGTGTGGCTCTCGGTCCTAGCATGTGCTTGCTGGTCCTAGACCACCCTGAGCGGCACGAGCGCAAATTCCACCCGGGTAGGTGTGCAGGCCAGGTGCCACGTGGGCTTGGGAGTGAGGCCCGTGGGGCTGAAAGGTTTGGGAGTCAGCTGAGAGCGAGCAGCATGTGTGAGGCATGGAGGAGCCTGGCTGAAGCGAGCCCAGGTGTGGGATGGGACAGTCGTCAGGAGGAGCTGGGAGAGGGCAGCCTGCAGAGTGGAGATCAGAGGCAGTCCTGCACCTGGACGGCGCCACCTAGAAACAGTCTCAATCTGAGCTGGTGATTTGATCTCCAGAGGCCTCTCTGGGGGCTGGTGTATCTGAGCGAGTGAGGGAGATGCCAGCGGGCAAGCTGAAAAGACGCTGGCCAGGCTGCTGCTTGCTTCTCTTCACTGTGAGGCTTGTGGGCACCTCTTCCCCTCGCTGGCATCGTGCAGCCCATGGACAGCTTCCACAGAGGTGCTGGGGCTGAGAGCACTTTGAGCCATCTTCTGTTTACAGACCTCTTCCTACAGCTCTTGTGTGTGTCTGGAAGGTGCTGCCTTACAGCCAGGCCCTAGTAAGAGCTGCTTAGAGCTTTACTTGTCAAAAGTCTTGTATTCCTAATTCAAAAGACCAGCTCCAGAGTTTTCCTTGACCGCTCTGGTCAGGACAGGGGGTATCGGACAGTGCACAGACATCAAACCCCAAGCCGCAGACCTGTGTCCACAGAAGTGGGTAAGAGGCAGGAGACTCCCAGGAAGTGAGGCTTGTCAGTAGAAGTCTGACGTTTCAGTTGGCTTTTCAAAGCAGAGTAGACATGGCTCTTTTCACGTGCTACAAGCACTTGGATAAGGTCATGGGGTGAGAGATGAGCTTCTCAGCTCTGGGTGCCCTCCTTGGAGAAAGCTGCTTCTGTGTGTTGTGACTGCCTCTCAGGCCTTCCCAGAGGGGCGGGGAGACTCCAGCATTGAGTGCCCATCCCCACGGTGGTGCTGTCATGTTGACCAGCCGGGTACCTGAACCGCTGGGACGTCCTTGAGGGAAAGGAATGATGCCTTGTGACGTTTTTCTTGTCTCCTCGATGGCAGGGACTGCGAGCCTGTTTATCAGACACTCTCTAACAGGGGAGTGTGCCAGGAATGGAAGGATGGACCGGGCCCTTCTGTCACTGACTTGGTGACTGATTCTGGTAGAGCCCCTGGTTACTACAGCCCCTCCCCGTGGGGAGGGACGGCTTGTCTTGTCCTCTCATCACACCTGAGCATCCAGGATGGACATCCGGTTGTACAGAGCTTCCTGGCTACAGCACAGACTCCTGGCTCGTTTCATGGACTGGATTCTAGACTACGTAGTCTATTCCTGTTCCGTTGATTATGTGATTTTCTTTTCACTGATGTTAATTGAAAAGACCTGTGTATTATTATCAGAATCTTTGAAAACACACAGAAATCAAAACAAAATATCTATAAGCCTGTGATCTTGTAGATAGAACCACTTTTGCTATTTTGATCTATTGTGATAAATTTTTAAGAAACTAAAATTTTTTTTTTAATTATTGTTGACTTTTTTTTTTTGGATGTGGGCCATTCTTAAAGTCTTTATTTGTAACAATATTGCTTCTGTTTTATATTTTTGTTTTTTGGCCTCGATGCACATGGGATCTTAGCTCCCCCGCCAGGGATTGAACCTGCACCCCCTGCATTGGAAGGTGAAGTCTTAGCCACTGGACCACCAGGGAAGTCCCTTAAATGTTTTTTTCTTCTAAGTTTATAAAGTCTTATGACAAAACAACAGGGTCAAAATCATTTTCATTTTTATTGTCATGCCCTCTCCATTGAGCTTCCCATGTGGCACAGTGGTAAAGAGTCTGTCTGCAATGCAGGAGACCTGGGTTCAATCCCTGGGGAGGGAAGATCCCCTGGAGAAGGGAATGGCAACCCTCTCCATTATTCTTGCCTGGACAATTCCACGGATGGAGGAGCCTGGCGGGCTACAGTCCATGGGGTTGCAGAGACGGACACAGCTGAGTGACTAACTCTGCTCTCTCCCAGTAGCTGTCCTTATGTGTGTTTCACACTGAAATCACTGTTTGTGTACACAGTTTGCTGCTCTGCTCTTTGGACCAGAGTTTAGATCCCTTCTTCAGATTTCCCCTTTGATAAGAAAGGAAATCCCTTTCTATCCCTGGGTTTCTTAGGAGGAGCGTCTAGGAGGATTTCCAAAGGCTGAGGGCTGGGCTGTGCCCTGTGGCTGACAGGGGAGCCCAGAGGGCTGGGGTGTGCAGCCTCCAGCCTGTTGTGTTGGGGGTTAAAGCTGCGATTGCTGGAGCGGTCCCCAGAGCTTACAGCCAGAGGCGCTCCCCTGCTGCAGGGCCCATTTACCGTGAACTGGGCAGGGTGAACTGGGCAGGGTGCTCGAAAGACTGGTTTCCCCGGGCTCTCTGGAACGCCTGGTCTCTGGCCAGCAGGCAGCCAGGAGCCTTGGTTGGAAGGTCTCCCCCTCCTCCACATTGTCACCGCCCCGGGCAGGCTCACTCACACACCCAGACACATCCACACCCCTACACACATACACAGTCCCCCACACGTCCATACCCACACACTCAACAACCCCCCACAGCCACAGCCACACGCTCACATAACCCCACAGCCACACCTGCACGCTCACACACACAGCCCCATACCCACACCCACACATTCACACGTACAACTCCATACCACACCCACACGCTCACACACACAACCCCATACTCACACCCACACATTCACACGTACAGCTCCATACCCACACCCGCACGCTCACACACACACACACAGCCCCATACCCACACCCACACATTCACACTACAACTCCATACCCACACCCGCACGCTCACACACACAGCCCCATACCCACACCCACACATTCACATGTACAACTCCATACCCACACCTGCACACTCACACACAGCCCCATACCCACACCCACACATTCACACGTACAACTCCATACCCACACCCGCACGCTCACACACACAGCCCCATACCCACACCCACACATTGACACTACAACTCCATACCCACACCCACACATTCACACTACAACTCCATACCCACACCCGCACACTCACACACACAACTCCCGCCCACCCACTGCACACCCAGACACATCCATACCCACCCCCTCACACATACAGTCCCCCACACGTCCATACCCACACACTCAACAACCCCCCACAGCCACAGCCACACACTCACATAACCCCACAGCCACACCCGCATGCTCACACAGCCCCATACCCTCACCCACACACTCACACAGCCCCATACCCACACCCGCACACTCACACAGCCCCATACCCACACCTGTACACTCACACAGCCCCATACCCACACCCGCACACTCACACAACCCCATATCCACACCTGCAAACTCATACACACAACCCCATACCCACACCCGCACACTCACACACACAACTCCATAGCCACACCCGCACACTCACACACACAACTCTTGCCCACCTACTGCACACCCAGACACATCACACAACACCCCCCCCGCCCCCCCCCCACATCCACATACATGCGCACATCCCCCTACCCAGCCTCACACACCCCACACAGGCAGGCTGACTTACACACACACAGGGACATGCTTTTACACGGGCAGACAGGCATACGTATTTATCCCCTCCAGGCAGGTGCTTCCCTCTCTCTCACACACACACACGAAGGCCTGTGCACATACACTCAAAGTCATCTGGAGTCCTGCTTTTAATGTACATCCGTCTCTCATCAAACTTGCCCAAGAGTGAGTTTAAAGAGGAGCAAAAGCTTATGTAGTGGAGTTTATTTTGTTAAAGGCTCAAAACAGTGACTGGCTTTTGGGCTCTGTGGTGTCTGGTGACTTGGTCACCCACATTAATGACAGCATCTAGCCAGAGGCTGTGGGGAGGATGGAATGAGGTGAGGCACGCATGGGGCTTAGTTCAGGGCCTGGCACCGTGTCGTCATGCAGGGTCAGCTATCTTAAACATTACTGTTATTACTGTCCGAAAGATGCCCCCATTTGGACCATGGTGGTTCACACGTACCAGCTTTGCTGGCACCTGCCCCACCGTCTGGGCGTGGTGCCTTTCTTGGAATTATGAAGACATTGAGGTCAAAAAGAGCCTGCTATATAATTACAGGCTCTTTTTAATTCAGATGGCATCTTATCTGGACCCTAGTGGGTATGTTAAGGGTAACAGAAACCAGAGCTTAAGGAAAAGAGAAGTCCAGAACAGTAACTTAAAACTGAGGAAATGCTCCTCATTTACTTATAATTTTTTCCCTGAAAATTCCTGCCACCATCCCTATTGCCAGCACCATCATGGCAGGAGCACAGAGTGGAGGTCGCTGCCCTGGGGAGATGGCCAGGGAAGCAGCGTGGCTGCACCCCGTGTGGGTTCTCTCATCTCAGGGCCTGCCAGTCGCCTGTCCTCCTGGGTGCCCTGGTTAGGGAGGGCACCTGATAGAAAAGCAGGAACAAGAGGGGGACCCACAGCCTGGAAGAGGGTGGAGCAGGGATCATGAAGAAGGAAGTGCCTTCATGAGTGGTTAGCCTTTGTTGAGTCCTGGGTTAACCCTCCAAGCGCTGTAGACGGAGAGCCAAGGCTCAGAGAGGACAAAAATCTTTCTTTCTCAGCCACGTGACAGCTAAGTGGCCGCCCCAGACTGCTCCCCTCCCCGGGGCCAAGCCCTCAACTGCTGTTCTGTGTCACTTAGTGAGATTGTAGATTCTGAAAATGAGACCAGAAGATTGGGATATCCCAATAACCCCAGGCTAAAAAATGTACTGTCTGTTCTACATTAAAAAAAAAAACTTATTTAACCAGTCAGGTAGGTGGGTGGTAGTATATCACTGTAATTTTCTTTTCTTTGTGATTTTGATATAGAGTTCCCCAGTGACTAATGTTGATCGCATTTTCAGTTGCTTATCGTCCATTTTGGTGATTAATGCCTTTGATTCCCTGTTTAAGATTCTTGGGGCTTCCCAGGCTGTGCAGTGGTGAAGAATCCACCAGCCAAAGCAGGAGACTCAGAGGCTCAATTCCTGGGTCGGGGAGATCCCCTGGAGGTGGAAATGGCAACCCACTCCAGTATTCTTGCCTGGGAAATCCCATGGACAGAGGAGCCTGGTAGGCTACAATCCATGAGGTCACAGAGAGTCAGACATGATTGAGCATGCACACATGAATGCATTAAGATTCTTTGCCCGTATGAAAACCAGGAGGAATCCTGTGTTATATTCTGGAAGCTGTATTGTTTACCTTAGAGATCTATAATCCTTCTGGAATTTGCTTTTTATGTGTTACAGGTTAAGATTTTTTTTTTTTAATTCCTATGGATGTCCAGCTACTCCAGTAGAACTCATTGAAAAGACTCGTTTCTCCACTGAACATGCTGTATGTGGGGGTCTGTCTCTGGACACTTTTCCATTGGTCTGTTTATTTTTTTTCTTTTTCCAGTACTGCATTGCCACAATTGCAGTAGTTTTATAGTGAACTATAGTTTTATAGTGAACTTTGGTTAATGTTAACACTTTGTTCTTTGTTGTTCTTCGAGATTTAACCTCTTGCCTGGGAATTATATGGAATTGCGTTGATTTCCTGCGTAGCTCAGTCAGTGCCCAAAATACGGGAGACCTGGGTTCAATCCCTGGGTGGGGAAGATTCTCCTGGAGGTGGAAATGGCAGCCCACTCCAGTAGTCTTACCTGGAGAATCCCATGGACAGAGGACCCTGGCAGACTGCAGTCTGTGGGATTGCAAGAGTCAGACTTAGCACTATCTTTTTTTTTTTTAAACATAACTTGAAGACTTAACATCTTTATAGTAAAGAATCTTCCAGTCTCCAAACATGGTTACCCCTGTCTTAGTACATGCTCTCTCTCTCTGTGTTTTCAAATCTATACTTAAAAATTTATTTATTTGGCTGCACCAGATCTTAGTTGTAGCATGTGGGATCAAGTTCCCTGACCAGAGATTGAACCCAGGCGCCTTGCGTGGGGAGCTCAGAGTCTTAGCCACTGTAATACCAGGGAAGTTCCTAATTTGTACTCTCTTAATTTCTTTCAACGATAATAGTCATTTTCTGTGTAGAAGTCTCACGCTTTTCTTAGATTTATTGCTAGATATTTGGTGATTTAAAAAAATTCTTTTTCCAGATGTTTGTTGCAGATTGTTCCAACCAGGGTGTTCTGCAGTTCAGTTCAGGTGCTAGCCACCTGGAGTTAGTAGACTCAGTCCCCTCTCGTGTGAGGGCTCAGACCTCCACAGACTGCCCTCACCTCAGATGCCAGCCTCAAGTGGGGTTCCCTACACCTGTGTACGTCTGGCCAACTGGCTCTAAATTCAGGGGTCTGAGAATTTGCTAGAATGGCTCACAGAACTCAGAAAAGTGCTCCACTCAGGATTGCAGCTTTGTTTTACGGGCTGTGCCTAGGATGGAGTCTGTCTGAGGGATGGAGCGCTCCAGGCCTTCTCCCCCTGAGCCCGGGTGTGTCACGCTCCTGGTTCATCAGTGGTTTTACCAGCCGGAGCGCTCCCCTGAGTTTTGAGATCCAGAGTTTTCATCATCAGAACTTCCTCAGCATGACTGGTGCAGGCATCGGGCCTCCCTGGAGGCAGGGCCTTGTGTAGCTTCTTGTATTTAACTGGTGACCATCTCCAGTCTCCCTCTAGGGTCCCACCTAGAGTCACCTTATTAACATCACAGAGACACTGCTGTCACTCAGCAAGTCCAAGTGTTTTCCAAGCTCTTTGACGGGAAGCAGGATCAGAGACCAGGTATATTCTTTTTATTAAAAATTAAAAAAATATATATATATATATATTTTTGGCTGCACTGTGTGGCATGTGGGATCTTAGTTCCCTGATCAGGGATTGAACCCGTGCCTTCTTTGGTGGAAGTGGAAGCTCTTAACCCCTGGACCACCAGGGAAATCTCAGATGTATTCTTTATTACATTATACAAATATAGTGAAATGTAGTTAATTTTTGTATAGTGACTCTGAATTTATTGACCTTACCAAGTTGACTATTCTGATAGTTTATTTTAGATTCTTTTGGCTTTTCTACATATATGATTATGTTGCCTATGAATAATGGCAACACTACTGATAAACTTTAAGCATTTTATATCTTGTTCTTGCCTTATTTCACTGGTTAGGATCTTTGGGATCATGTTGACCTGGTGACAGTGGGCATCCTTGTTTAAATATCTATTGAGATAATTGAATGATAAATCTCTTTTTTTTCTGAATTATACTGATTGATTTTTGAGTGTTAATCCTTAAACATTTGTTGCATAACTGGAATAAACCTAACAGTCACGATGTATTCTTTTTACACATCACTGGATTTGCCAGTACCTTTTTTAGAATTTTGGCATCTACATTCATGAGAGAGAGAGGTCTGTAATTATTTCTTCTGCCATTAAAAAAATAAACAAAAAACAATTGAGAAAGATATTATTACAAGGTGTCCCTGTTAGGTTTTTGTTTGTTGTGATAGGAAAAATAATTGCTTAATTATTACACCTTTTCCCTTCTTTCAAAATATCCCAATTTAGGCAAGCAGATTTGAACATGGTAAGTAATATTCTCACCCTCTCCTTCCCCCTCACCTGCTTCTCCTTCTGACAAGCCTCTTACATCACAGCAAATGTTGCTGCAGGTTTGTTTTTTTTTTCCCATTTTTTAGTTTTTTTCTCCTTCTTCGGGTTTATGATATCAAGGTCTTGAGTTATTTTAATAGTTTACAAATTATTTGGGAACATGTGTGACTATCAGGAACCAACTGAGATTCACCAAAGAAACCCCCCCGCCTCTTTTTTTTGTGTGTGAAAGGGGTAGGATTACTAGGTTAGTTCAGGAGAAAGCCAGCCCTAGACATAAGGTATCTTGATGTCAGCATTTAAGAGAATTTCCTGTTATGTCTTCATGGCTAACACGAGACACGTGGGCCATGAATGTCCCATTTAATTTTTTAAAATTTACTTTTAATGGGAGGATAATTGCTTTACAATGTTGTGTTGGTTTCTGCCTCACAACAAGGTGAGTCGTCCATACGCATACGTATACCCTCTCCCTGTTTGGCCTCTCTCCCACCCACCCCGAAGCCCAGCCCTCTGGGTCATCACAGAGCGCTGAGCTGAGCGCCCGGTGCCGTCAACAGCTTCCCACTAGCTCTCTTACACATGGTAATGTGTATATTTCAGTGCTTCTTTCTCATCTCACTCTCTCCTCCCCTCACTGTGTCCGCAAGACCGTTCTCTGCGTCTGCATCTCTGTTCCTGGACGGTGGTCCAGTTTTTAGATTGATTTGCCCGTAGTTATTAGTTGGTTGCACAAACAGGTCCGAAGAGTGGATGCCTCTCAAGGCAGTAAGTGCGCTGTGAGTCTGAGCCATCGTGCGAGGAGTGATGGGAAAGGAGCGCCTCCTGGGGTGGGGGGCTCTGGGGTGGGAGGCCAGGCAGCCAGGAGCTGGGGTTCTAGGGGGAAAGGCCAGAGGGGCTGCTGAGACCAGAGGACTGGGCGGAGAGAGAATCAGTTTGCTGGAAGTGTCTGAAGTCGGGAGGCTGGCGGCTCCTTCCTCCCGTCACAGGGCGGATCAGCCGGGCGGCATCTTCTCTCCTATTGCCTCTGCTGTGTAACGCTCCTCCAGTTCTGTGTTCCTCCCCGCCTTCTGCACCATCCCCGCCTGTGTCCTCCAGGAGAGGTTTTTATATCCCTGAGGACCAAGACACCAGCTCGAGGTCTGAACTCAACGCCTCAGCTGACTGAAGAAACTTCAGACAAACAAGAAATAACCCCTGTCCTTTGATCCAGGTATTCTCCTTCCAGATACCTATCTTAAGGACATGAAGATAGACCCAAATATGTTTATTACAGGGATTTTCATAATGCAAGAAACGGGGAAGGGCACACTTTAGGAACCCAGTGGGGCTTGGGATTATGTGTATGTGTGTACAATGAAATATTATGAGGCCATTCAGTCTCTACAGATATTTCTATGACATGGGCAAATACAGAGAATGTGAAATATTTAAAAAGCAGGGTACAAAACTGTTTACCCAATGATCCGGTGCGTGGAGAAAATATATTGGGTTGGCCAGAAAGTTCAAGTGTTTGAATACATGGAAAAACATGAATGAACTTTCTGGCCCCTGATGTACGGTTCCATTTTATTTATGTATATTTTAAAAGGCCAAAGAAAACATGCAGTTACCAGTACTTACCTCTGATGAAAGGTAAGATTAAAAGTTACATTAATTTCCTTTTTCTATTGTTGTTACTGGTATCAAAAAAATCATGTAAAAATTAGTTAAATGTGAGAAAAAATTACTAGAAAATTGGGAAAGTTAGAGCACTGACTGTTGAGGATCTTAAGGAATTACACGTTAGGGTGTGATGATACTGTTGTGGTTTTGCCTTTTTTTAAGGGTCCTTAACTTTTTGAGATGCTTAGTGAAGTGCTTTGGGCTTCCTTCCCTGGTGGCTCAGTTGGTAAAGAATCCGTCTGCAATATAGGAGCCCTGGCTTTGATTGCTGGGTCAGGAAGATCCCCTGGAGAAGGAAATGGCACCCACTCCAGTATTCTTGCCTGGAGAATCCCATGGACAGAGAAGCCTGGCGGGCTACAGCCCATGGGGTCACATGAGTTGAACATGGCTGAGCGACTAAACCATGGCCACTGAAGTGCTTGGGTAAAAGTAGCAGATGTTTACAGATAAGATCTGGGATTTCCTTCATAATAAACCAGTGGAGTGGGTGGGAGGAGAGAGGAAACAAGATTGGCCAGAGGAGTCGTTAATTGTTTCAGGTACGTGAGGGGTGTAATTATATTATTTCCTCTACTTTTGTATATGCTTTTATTTTCCATCATAAAAGGTTGGAAATTAGAGACTACTGGTTAACTGAAAAATCAAAGGCATGAAGACCTGTCCCCAGCGTGAGAGACCAGGCTTAGGGTCCCCCAGCATCTGCTTGTCAACAGCTTCACCCCTGGGGCACTTGGGTTAAAGAAGGCTCTTTGGGGAAGTCCCATTTCTGACTCCCACCTTGCTCACTCCCTCACAGTGTGATCCCGGGCAGGGACCTCTCTGAGCAGGGGTTCCCTCCTGTGAAGAGTGGGGTCTATCGTAGGTGCTCCTCAGGGCTGGAGAAGAGGAGAAGGGCACAGTTCCCTGCCCCCTCCCCCAAACTCACTTGCCCTGACTGCTCGGTGCTGGGGTAGGGGGGAGTGGACCCTGGGAGGGACACCCAAGTGTCCACTAAAATGAAGGGACAATGAAAGTGTGGCTGCCTTTACAGGGAGGCTCTAAACAGCTCTTTAAACTTTTTGGATTATGGACCTTATTAGGAAAAAAAAATGTGTGTTTTTTTTTAATTGTTTTGGCCACGCCGCACGGCATGTGGGATCTTAGTTCCCTGACCAGGGATTGAACTCTTGCCACTTGAGTAAGAAGCTCAGAGTCTTAACCACTGGACTGCCAGAGAAGTCCTTCTTCTAAATTTTAAAAATTTCTATTTCCGTTCAAACACTGTATACATGTATGTTTTACTAATACAAATATTATAAAACAAAGGAAAAAATTTTTGAAGTAAAAACAGAATAACTGTTCTTTTAAAATGTTTTGCTAATAGTTATCACTTCCTATCATCTCTACCACATACTTTATATATTTTCTCAAAGCACAAAATACCCTTGTGCTGGGGTCCTTCAATACTGACAGTGGCTGTATGTCTATGTTTCACATAGTTTTCTTTGTTTTGAATTATTTTGGCCAGTCACTCAGCCCTGACTCCATCCTTACTGATTTCCCCCCAGTGCTGGTTGGGGCGGCTGGTGGCAAGGGGGCCTTTGTAGGGGCCTCTGTCTTCATCCCGGGATTTCCTTGTTAAGCAGCTCTCTATCTTGTGAGCTTTGCTCCGGTTATGTTTTTCACATCATGTGTAAATCCCTGTCTGCACTTGCTCTCGATTTGCTAAAATATGAGTGAGTGAGTGAGTGAGTGTGTTTGTGTGTGCAGGATCCCCGGAGCCCCTTGGTCAACCGTGATGGCTGGTGACTTGCTGGCTTGCAGACCTAGTCTGGGTCCACCCATGGTCAGTCTGTGTATTAACAAAAGCTAAAGTTGCTTATATATCTTGGATTTTCTGTGTAGTAAGAAAAGCTAAAGTTGCTTATATATCTTGGATTAAAAATCCATGGAAACTGTCAGGGATAGGTGCTGCCTTGGGAGAGCCTGTCCTGACAAGCCATGTCTGCGTTGCTGTCTTTTTTAATCTTTCTTTATTTGGCTGCGTCGGGCGTTAGCTGTGGCACGTGGACTCTTCTCTGCGTAACGTGGGGTCTTCTGTTGTGGCTCACAGACTCTCTAGTTGTGCTCGGGCTTAGTGGCCCTGCAGGTTGTAGGGTCTTGGTTCCCGGATCAGGGATCGAACCCCAGTCCCCTGCACTGGAAGGTGGATTCTTAGCCACTGGGCCACCAGGGAGCCCCTGCGTTGTTGTCTTGCTCAGGGTGGCTGGGCTGGTTGGTTTCCTGGTCAGCCTATGAACCCCTTTTACCTGCGCTCTCCTGTCCTGTGTCTTCATTTCCATTTCTCTTTTCCATGAGGCTGTCCCCATATCACTTTTTTTTTTCTGCTTTACTCTGTTGAACCCTTTTTCTTGCCATCCATTTTCATGTCTTTCCTTTTACAAGCCCACCAAAAGGCAGTATTTTCACTGGTGATATTTACTGAGTAGCTTACTTATCGAGTACCTGCTGTATATCTAGACATGGAGGAATGAGTCAGGAACCACCAAGTAAAATTTCTATAGGTGAGAGTGTAAATGCGGACACATCCTGGAGAAGGCAGTTTGGAGGTTTCTGTCAAATTTGCCCTTTGACTTAGTGACTCCACATCTGTAAATGTTATCTCACATGTGTCAAATGAGGGATTATCCTTGCGGGGCTGTCTGCAGTAGGAGGAAACCTGGAAACAGTCATGTGTCCAGCAGCAGAAGCTCCATCCTAGCCCCTACCAGGATTTCTCCACGGGCAGCTGAGGAGCCCTGTGCTGCAGCGACGTCGCCGAGTGCAACATGCCAGGTGCAGAAAGGTGTGCCTTATATTTTTAGTTATAATAAAAATAGAAGTAGTGGACTTTATCATAGAAACTTTCAGAAAAGTGGAAAATGATTAAGAATTAAAAGTCAGAGTCACCCTCATCCTGCCACTGGAGATGTTTGTTGGGTTTTCTTCCAGTGAGTCAGCAGTGAACTAGATCGCTTTTCCCCTTCAAATCGAGATAGGCTTCTTTTCTTTTCTGATTATAAATGGAAACATTAAAAAGTAATACAGATTGACTTTAAAGTCCATTTAAAATTCGACCCCATGAGCTGTGGCCTCTCTCCGTGGAATTCACCAGGCAAGAATACTGACTCGAGTGGGTTGCCATTCCTTTCTCCAGGGAATCCTCCAGACCCAGGGATCAAACTAGGATGTCCTGCGTTGCGGGCAGATTCTTTACCATCTTACCCTTAAAATGCATTAAGCCAAAGTGAAAGAAACCGCCGTCACTCTTACTGCCCTGTTTTGGAGCTGTCTGCTTTACACGGATGGTGAGCCACTGTCTTTTAAAATAAACCTGTATCTACATTAGCCTTTGTAGTGGCTGTCGCACTGTGTCATGAGCCACACCGGGTGGGCCCTCCTGGGCACACCTTGCTGGTGGCCTGGGCACTTCCTTTGCGTTAAGGCCCTTTTTAGGAGTGACAGAAAACTGGCCAGTCCAGGCCTTGCCTGTCTACATCCTGATGCACTGTCAGATCATGATGGAAAAGCTTCATTGTTCTTTCCAATGGCACTCTCCTTTAGTCATATTTTAATTTATTAAAATGATTCTAATGAATTAAGGACCTCCCTGGTGTTTTTTTTTAAGTAAAAAACTAAAAAGTTTTTTCATTGTTTTTTTTTTTTTAGTATTTAAAAACATTTATTTATTTAATTTTATTTTTGGTTGCCCTGGGTCTCTCTTGCTGTGTGTGGGCTTTCTCTAGTTGCAGCAAGTGGGGGAATACTCTAATTGCAGTGCTGCTGCTTTTCTTTGCTGTGGCTTCTCATGTTGCAGAGCACAGGCTCTAGGCTCAAGAGCTTCAGTAGTTGCAGCCCTCGAACTCGGTAGTTGCAGCTTAGGGGGCCTAAAGCATGCAGGTTTCAGTACTTGTGACACAGGGGCTTAGTTGCGCTATGCCACGTGGATCTTCTGGGACCAGGGATCGAACCTGTGTCTCCTGCATTAGCAGGTGGATTCTTATCCACTGAGCCACCAGGAGAGTCCCTCTGTTCTTTTAAATTGCTCATTGATTAAACAGTTCCCTTCCAGCCCTCCCCAGTCAGGCCTTCCCTGCTGTAGATATTCTGGGTTATTCTTTTCGTGTGTAACTCTCCCACCCCCTTGGAATTGATGGCACTGGGGGTTGGGAGGGCTGTGCTTTGCCGCTCTGGTTCCTCTCCTGTCCAGCCCTGCCTTCCTGCTGGGCTGGGCTGAGGCTCCTCCTGCTGGCTGAGGTCAGCACTATTAATAGTCAGCTTAATCCTGCCCTGGCCGGATGGAGGGAGGCAGAGGAGGGGGATTCCCAGGAAGTCGGGGTGCCCACTGTCTGCAAGTGCCGACCTGTGGCCCAGGGCTCTGTCTTCTGGCAGCTTGGCCAGCTCCTCTCCTGGTAGGGGTTGCTGAGAGTTCAGGGCCAGCCCTGGAACCTGGGTTGGCAGGAGATGGGACCTGCCAGGAGGCCAGAAAGAGATGCCGAGGACACCATTTTGGGTTGTGGGATGCCCGCGTCTGATCTGGGGCCCCTGGATCTTTCTGTGAGCAAAGGCAGCTAGAGCAGGTGAGCAGGGCCTCTTAGAGCCCTTGTGGACTTTGAAATCCAGCACCTAGTAACGTGTGTTTTTCTTACGGTCTTTTGAGAGACTATAAAGGTTTTTTATGGGGGAGAAGAGCACACAGGCGCTTGCTAAAAGGGAGTTGTGGCGGGTTGAGGAATGGGCTTTCCGGTGCCCCTGGAGACCTCCCTGTGTGTTTCTAGCAAAGACTTTGGAGTGTCTGCTGTGTGCCGGCATTGGGTGAGGGGTGGTGGGAGGATGCCTGGAGAGGAGTGAGTTACCGAGCTGAGCCGAGCCGCATCCTGACCTGGCTGGATGCCAGGCGGCTGATGAGACAAGCCCTGCAAGTACTGAAAGGAAGACCTGGGGCACGGCGGGGGCAGTGAGCGCTCACAGGGCACCCAGGGCTGAGCCTGGGCAGGGGGAAGGGTGGAGAGGTGGGGAGGGTTGTTGAGGAACTCAGGCAGGTTCTGGGTCCTCCCTCTGCTCGCCTCCTCTTCCCCGTGGGAGAGGGAAGTGAGAGGCCCAGGCTTGCTTGGGCCACTTGGCAGTCTGTACCTGCCAATCGCACCAGGGTTTCTCGAGGTCTCACGTGCAGGCTTCTGACCTGGGCCAAGGCTGACCAGGGCAGAGCGGGCAAGCTTGCAGCCAGATATGGCCCAGAGGTGACCTGGGGACAGCAGCTTCAAGGTGCCTCTGGCCCCACAGGACTTTCCCCGTCCTCGTCCTCGCAGTGCTTGAGTGTAGAAGGCATGGGAAGCCCTAAGCCCCAAGAAGCAACATGAGAACGTTTGTAAGAGTTTCTTTCTTATGCGTTTCTTTCTGATTGTACTATTGACTATGGAAATGTTAGAATTTCTATTTAGGAAAGTATAAAAAAGAAAACAGAAGCCATACTGAGTCCTCCTAGACTGGTTAAACTGTTTGAATTGAAATTGTCTTTTTTCTTTTTTTCGGTTGGAAATACTCAAACATCAGTAATTTCATATGGCTCAGCCAAATATAATCTTTTTGCTACATTTTTTTTTTTAATTAAGACTGCTTTGGAAAATGTGGGATGATCAGTTTTTGGAGTAGACACGTTATGTCAGTTTACATGTCTCATTTCTCATTCCTACCATCCCCCAAAACCCAGTTATCCAGTTGAATGGACACTCATAATCAAATGAGGTGGCTCATTAAAATAAAATTCTACATTAGATTTAATAAATATCATACAATGAGAGTCACAAGTCTGAGTCCTGAGTTGATCCTCTTATTCTAAATGGTAAATCAGCTAACAGTAATTTCTAAATTATAGAAGCTTCTTTTTTTTTTTTAGTATATTTTCTGTTTATTTCATCTGGTTGCCTGGGTCTCACTTATAGCATATGGGATCTGGTTCCTGGATCAGGGATCGAATCTGGGCCCCCTCCATTGGAAGCACAGAGTCCTAGCCTACTGGGCCCCCTGGGAGATCCCAAAAGCTTCTTGATGACTAAAACTCAGAAGGGTTCTTTGCCCAGTCTCTGTCCTTCTCCCCCTCCACCGTTGGTTCCTAAGGCACAACCACGTGAACTGTGTCATCCATTCCACGGGTGTTTGTTGCACACCTGTTACGTGCCGCTCGCTGTTCTGAGTTTGGGGAACACAGACGAAAGCCTCGGGCTATGATGGAGCTCTCAATCTAGTGGGAGAAGATGGGCCATAAAACGATAATCACAATAAACAAGCACTTTCTATTGTTTATTGTAGGTGATAAAGACCCGGGTTGTGGGGCTGGAGGAAGGGTTGCAGTACTCAGTGAGGCCCTCTGGGTAGGCCTCACCGAAAGGTGATGTTTGAACATTGAACGCAGGCCTGAAGCAAGGCTGAGCCGGCAGGTGTTGGGGGTGGAGCAGGTCAGGAGGAGGGAGCGGCCTCAGGTGTTTGAGGAAGAGCCAGGGGGCTGAGAGTCACCTGTGCTGGAGAGGAGCACAGCGTGAAGGGCTTTGGGGCCCAGGCCTCTGTGAGGTGTGTGGCATCTCTGTGGGGTGAGAGAGCCACTGGAGGGTTTGGGGTGCAGCAGGGCTCCCCCTTGCTGCTGTGTGGAGAGTAGACTCAGGTCCAAGATGAAGACTTAGGATCTCGCTCTTTGGGTGAGAGGAGATGCCCGGGGCTCAGCATACTCAAGACGGTAAAGAATTCGCCTGCCATGCGGGAGACCTGGGTTCCTTATCTGGTTGAGAAAACCCCCTGGAGGAGGGCATGGCTACCCGCTCCAGTGTTGTTGGGCTTCCCTGGTGGCTCAGACAGTGAAGAATCCGCCTGCCATGCAGGAGACCCAGGTTCCATCGCTGGGTCGGAAAGATCCCCTGGAGGAGGGCATGGCAACCCACTCCAGTATTCTTGCCTGGAGAATCTCATGGACGGAGGAGCCTGGTGGGCTGCAGTCCATGGGGTCACAGAGAGTAGGACATAACTCAGCGACTAAACAACAACAGCAGCATGTGGCAGTAGCAGTGGAGGCTCCCAGAAGCAGTTGGATTCTGGGTGTCCGTTGCAGGCAGAGCTGATGGGATCTGCTGAACTGGCTGGATGTAGAAGGGTAGTGAAGTAGTGGAAGCAGTTTATTCCCCCAGGCCCCCATCCGCTTCCACAGGTCTGGGGCAGGAGGTTGACTGAGTCAAGGTCAAGATATTGGGTTGGCCAAAAAGTTGATTCAGGTTTTTTTCCATAACATCTTACAGGAAAACCCCAATATTAGACATCCATGTGGAGCTAGCTGTCAGCCAGCAGCTGGATGTGAGTCTAGAGGGCGCAGGAGAGGGCTGCAAACAGTTGTTGGAGATGCCTTGATGTATAGTTTGTATTTAAAGTCGTGAGGCAAGGGCCAGGGGCAAGGACTGAGCCCCGGGACTCTTCTCAGGAAGGAGAAGCAGCCCTGGGGTCACAGGAGCACCAGGAGAGCTGTGCCTGGAAGCCGAGGGGAGGGAGGGTTTCCAGGAGGAGGGAGAGAGTTGCTCAGAAACTGTAGCCTGGGCAGGTCTCCTGGGAATGAGACGCCACCATTGGAGGTCATTGGTGACCTGGGCAAGGGAGGTTTTCTGGCCAGGGGAGAAGGTTCTGCTAAGACCGAAGAATGGCCTCTCTGGAGACAGATAAGTTAGGAAAAAGGCAAAACACAGCCCAGGGTCCATACTCGGGTCAGCAGAGGGTGACCTCTGTGTCGGGGCCCCACCTGGCCCGCCACAGTTGGCGCCAGGGCTCCAGGCTCTTAGCCTACAGGGCAGGGCTGGCCGAGGGCGGTGCCCCAGGTCCGCTCACCTACAGGGTACCTCAGTCCAGTTCAGCCTCTCAGTCGTGTCCGACTCTTTGCGACCCCATGAATCGCAGCACGCCAGGCCTCCCTGTCCATCAACAACTCCCGGAGTTCACTCAAACTCATGTCCACCGAATCAGTGATGCCATCCAGCCATCTCATCTTCTGTCATCCCCTTCTCCTCTGCCTCCAATCCCTCCCAGCATCAGAGTCTTTTCGAATGAGTCAGCTCTTCCCATCAGGTGGCCAAAAGATTGGAGCTTCAGCATCAGCTTCAGGACTGGTTTCCTTTAGGATAGACTGGTGAGATCTCCTTGCTGTCTAAGGGACTGTCAAAAGTCTTCTCCAACACCACAGTTCAAAAGCATCAATTCTTCAGTGCTCAGTCTTCTTTATGGTCCAATTCTCACATCCGTACATAACTACTGGAAAAAGCATAGCTTTGACTGTATGGACCTTTGTCGGCAAAGTGATGTCTCTGGTTTTTAATATGCTGTCTAGGTTTGTCATAGCTTTTCTTCCAGGGAGCAAGAGTCTTTTAATTTCATGGCTGCAGTCATCAGTCAGAGGGGAAGACTTTTCCTCAGATTACTGGAACTGTCCTTTCTCTCCAGGGGCTCCGACTTCTAGGCTGTGAGCAGGGACCCCCTCTAACTGAGCCATATCCGACACCCACCTGCTCCCGGGGCTTAGTCTGCGGTAGGGGTTAGGCATGGAGGGTCCTTGTCTACCCTCTCTCACCACTTTCCCTTTTTTCCCTTTAATTTGTTTCTCCCCTTTATTTTTTTCTCAGTTAAAAAAAAAAAAACGCTGTAGAAGTGAAACATGCCCAGCAAGTAGAACAATATAGAAGGGTACTGAGGCCCTCCCTCAAACTCCAAATACCCGCAGAGGTGACCATCGTTAGCGCCCCCGACAGTGACAGGGCAGCTTAGCACCCCCACCCCCCGGGTCTGCAGACAGCGCCATGCATCCTGTCCCCTTGCAGTCTCACCAGGGCTTCCTTCCATGCTTGGTCCATCCCGCTCTGCCACATTCTCCCCAGAGCGGCAGTAGCCCCTGCTCCGTTGCCTTTTTTTAAAAAATTAATTAATTTTTAAATTTTAATTGGAGGCTAATGACTTTACAGTATTGTGGTGGTTTTTGCCATACATTCGCATGAATCAGCCATTGGTGTACATGTGTTCCCCATCCTGACCCTCCCTCCCACCTCCCTCCCCATCCATTGCCCTTGAGGTTTGAGATTGTTGAATGTTCTGATGAACCCTTTTGCTTTTTCTGCATTTTGAAATTTACACCCATAGAAAAAGTTCCTACCCCTGAAATTTCCAGATCCAAGGTTAGGAACCCTGAATTTTGAGACATACTGCCAGTTTGGCCTGCTGAAATGAGTGACCGACCTGCCCAACAGACAGAGTGCCTGTGAGGACCTGTGTGTCTCCCCAACACTGGGTACTGCCAGGCTTAATTAGGGCGTGTCGGTCAGAAAGTGCTAAGAGCTGCCTTGCTTTAATCCTGGCTCCCCTCCCCACCCCATGACATAGTTTAACTGGCTGCCCCAGGCCCCTGGGGACATTGCTTCTGTCTCCAGAGGGCATCCGGCAGGTCAAGAGGCTGGGGGCTTGACCCTAGGCTCAGGTCCCTGACTGGCCGCCGCCTACAGAGGACCTTGGCCAAGCTCTTGCTGGCTCATCTCTCAAGATCCTCGGGAAATTTTGATCGAGTCTAGCCATGGTTCTGCCTGGCAAGGTGCTGAGAATTATTTGACCATGTGCATGCGTGCTAAGCTGCTTCAGTTGTGTCCCACCCTTTGTGACTCTATAAACTGTAGCCTGCCAGGCTCCTCTGTCCATGGGATATCCTAGGCAAGAATACTGGAGTGGGTTGCCATTCCAGGGGATTCCAGGGGATCTTCCTGACCCAGGGATTGAAACTGCATCTCTATGTCTGTTGCATTGGCAGGTGGGTTCTTTACTACTAGTGCCTCCTGGGAAGCCCTTGTTTGACCACAAGTGGAAATCAGTGTACCACAGTGACTGGCACATTGTGGAAAAGTTTCATAGAAGGGGCAATACTTCCCCCATCACATGTGGTATACTCTGTGATTTTTGGCTTTATTTTATAAAATGCCAGTCACAGGAAGTGGCACTTCTCTGTTCCCCCTCCAAGGCCCGTGGGAGTTGTGAAGATGCGTCCTGGGGCTGGGCTTCCCAGGGACCCTGGAGACCTGGAGAACCTCCTCCAGGGACATGGTGCAGAGTCACGGCTACGATAGGGTCATGAAGGGGAAGCTGAGCGGCAGGCCTGACTTGACCTTCACTGCCCTCCGGCTCTTTTCCCCTTAGGCCCTTCCAGACCCGTGTCCCTGTGTGGGGGGCACACAGTCCCTTTCAACCCAGAGTGCGGGCTAGGCCCTGCCATTGTCACTTGCCGGGGCTCAGGACCTGCGAGACGCGGGGGGCCCCAGAAGGCCTGGGGAGCCTTGCCCCTCCACCCGGCTTTGTGGGGGGTCCTTCCACCCCACCCTCTGCCTCCTAACTTTCTCTTGTTTTGGGTTCAAGGGTGGCCCTCCTCTAATTATAGTACCCGCCTGGCCTAATTATAGCCTGGGCTAATTTGTTAATGGCTTTGGGAACTGAGAGCCTTGCCTTGGGCAGGATCATGGCTCCTGGGTACACGAAGAGGCGTTTTGCCAAGGGGCACTGAAGGAATGTGGGTGGCCCTGGAGGCCCCCCGGGGAGCCCCGTGTCCCCCGGCGCACACAGGGCTCTGACAGATGCTGTCTGTGTCTGCAGGTTGTCAGGGTGGGGTCTCCCCTTCCAGGAGCCCCTGATACACCACACCAAGCAGGGACTTGCTGTCTTCATTCTATTTAAACACATGGTCCTAAATTAAAAGATATTTTTGGTTTCCCTTTCTTTAAAAGCAATATCCGTTTCCAGCAACAGCTTCAGGACTCGTGACCCCAAATGTGTTAATATTTTGCTCGAGGAGTCTCAGGAATAGTCTCTCTGCTCCTCCAACTCATTACATTTTCTCCTCAGGGAAGTCCCACCTGGCCATCGTGCAGAAGGTGAACAACGAGGGCGAAGGTGACCCCTTCTACGAGGTGCTGGGCCTGGTCACCCTGGAGGACGTCATCGAGGAGATCATCAAGTCCGAGATCCTGGACGAGTCTGATATGTACAGTGAGTTCCCTGCCCCACCTGGCTCGCTCAGATGGACCCCTGCTGTCCTGGGGTGGGAAGGCCAAGTGTGAGGCAGGGCCATGCTTCCTCCCGGCCTTCGTGTCTCGGTCCAGATGCTGCTGCTGCTGCTTCTGGTGGAAAGAGGCCCCGCTCAGCTGGGAGCCGGCGGGTGGGCTCTAGTCTGTTCCCGAGTCCTTGCAGGACGCTGGCCTCAGTTTCAGATTCTCTCTTGCAGCTGACAACCGAAGCCGGAAACGGGTCTCTGAGAAGAACAAGCGCGACTTCTCAGCCTTCAAAGATGCTGACAATGAACTCAAGGTGAAAATTTCACCTCAGCTACTTCTGGCTGCTCATCGCTTCCTGTCCACAGGTAAGAGCAAGAGGGGGGCCCTTCGGGTAGGGGCAGAACATAGCCATGGAGGGAGACATCCTGGCTTCTCCTCCCCAGAGGGCTGTGGCAGATGAAGGGCCCGGGCAAGCTTGCCTGCCTCTGGAAGGGGGCGGGGTGTTGTCCCTGCATCCGCCCCCACCCCTGACAATCCCTGCAGTTTATTTTCCCTGTTAATGAGTTGCTGCTGCAAACTTCCAGGAAGCGTCCGGGTTTGTTTTGGAAGTTTTGTGCTGGGAGGATGGGAGGTGGGCACCAGGTTCCCCATTGAGGAGGGAGAAGGCCCTTCCACATGCCGCCTCCCGGTGGGTGTACCTGCAGCCCTGCCCGCTCATCCTCTCCAAGCCCCTGGATCCTGCTCTGTTCTCATCTCTCCACCTCCCCTCCGCCTGCATCTGCCGGGTCCCACGGGACCTGACCTCCCAGTCAGTCATTTTTCTCTCTTCTCACCCCTGATTCATAGCTCCCTTGGAGACCTCGGTGATTAAATGGGAGCATGCCTGCCTGCCCTGTCCTCTCCCCTCACTCTTGACTTCCTTCCCGCCCTCACTTGCTGAAGCTGTGATCCTGTGATTTCTCTGCCAGGATACGGATGCTGTGGACTCTGACAATAGCACTAGTCACGTGTCCCAGGCACTTCCCACACGGCAGGCGCGTGGCTCAGTGTCTTACGTCTGTTATCCCATTTCAGCAAGCAGTGACCCCATGACGTTTTAGATCCCCATTTTACAGATGAAGAACCTCAGACTCAGGTGAAGGAACGCGTCCGAGGTCGTGTTCTATTAGTGCGGGAGCCATGGTTACAGCAGGCAGACAGCTTCATGTCTACTGAGGCCGGAGCCGAGGCTGCACCCCTGCCCGCCCCAGGGAGGCAGGGCCAGGCGACGAGGAGCTGTCCAGTGCAGATGTGACCGAGCCCCAGGTGCCGCCTGGCCTGTGAAACTCTCCTCTCTCCTCCCTCAGAGGTCCCCCAGTTCAGCCCCTCTCTGGTATCAGAGAAGATCCTGCTGCGGCTGCTCAAGTACCCAGACGTCATCCAGGAGCTCAAGTTTGACGAGCACAACAAGTACTACATCCGTCATTACCTGTACACTCGCAACAAGCCGGCCGACTACTTCATCCTCATCTTGCAGGTGGGTCTGCCCCCCCGTGCCTGTGCTGCCCCCTCGCCTGCCCTCTGCCCACCCCCCACTGCCCATCCTCCTCCCGAGGCCCCCCTTGGCCTCCTCGCTGTCTCCCGGTCTCAGCGCCTCCGCTGGGTCTGCGCCCACTCACGCCTCGCTCCTCCCTTGCGCCTCAGGCTTTTCTCCCTGGTGGTGTTCTCCTCTCAGTCTGTGACCATGACCCTTGCTCTTTCAGGGGAAGGTGGAGGTAGAGGCCGGGAAGGAGAACATGAAGTTTGAGACGGGTGCCTTCTCCTACTATGGGACCATGGCCCTGTCCTCGGCCCCTGGTGAGTTGTTGGGCCACCCCCAGCATGCCTGGAGGGGTCGGGATATGGGCAGGCTGCTCCCCCGGAACCTGGGGCCGTCTACAGGCTCATAGCCCAGGTGCCTTCAGGGAGGGGAGGCCAGTGAGGGCCCGGGCTTTGAGGAGGTAGGCTGGAGAAATGATTTGCCCATGGGGACAGGGGTCTGAGGGTGGAGGGAGGAGATGGGAAGGGGATTCTGAGCAGAGCCTGGAGGGGAGTTGAGAGTGCGTTCTGAGATGGTGAGACCAGCCTGGAGGAGACAAGGGAGCTGGTGGGTGTGTGTCAGGGAGGCCCAGGAAGTCGATGGCGTTCGCTCATGATACAAAGCAGGAGGCCGTTAGTGGCCTGTGAGCAGGGGGACCTACACCAGCAGAATGGGCGAGCTGGGCAGGCAGGCCACCGTGGCCATGACGGTGGAGAACAGTTGAGAGAGAGGCAGGTGGAAGGAGGCTGTGTGGCCTCACTAGTGAAGACTGGGCCAGGGGAGTCGGATGGGGTGAGGAATCCGAGGCGCCTTTGGTCGGGGGCCAGGCCAGGGCCTGTTGGCCATGCAGTAAAGGGGCTGAGCCACCGCCTCTTGGTTAAGAGTCAGTTCTAATGGAGTAAAGGAGCTCGGGGACAGAGAAAGGACTGGGCAGCCTCTGAGAAGACCTCTCTTGCCACCCCAGTGCCCTTTGCTTCCCCAGTGTTAGGTGGCTCAGGCTCCTGTTACCAGAGGGGCCTTGTGGCTGGAGTGGGCGCCCTGCAGACAAGGCCCACGTGTCACCCAACTTGGCATCTCGCTAGTGGTGTGATGCCTCCAAGCCTTGAGAGCAGCCGCGGGTTCTGCAGGCTGGAGAGGGGATGTCTGCTTTGGTGCTGAGCGGTGCGTGGTAGTGGGAGGGGCGCCTCAACGCTATGCCTGCTGCTCTCCTTTGACAAAGACAACCCCCGTGTGGGCGGCCGGGCACACATGCGTTCTGACACAGTTCGGCTCATCTACCGGCATGAGCAGGCACCTGTAGGGAGGGGGATGGGAAACAAGGCTCCAGAGCCGGGTTTGGGAACAGGTGCCCCTGCCCAGGTGCCCCAGGCCTGGGGAGGACGTCTCTGCCCCTCCCAGGAGGACCTCTTACCATCTAGCTTGGGGAAGACTTCTAAAGCAGGGCACACCATCACAGGATGTTCCTCTAAGCTCTCTTTCTCTGCAGCGATGCCTCAGAGCCGGGTTGGGGGCCTGGGCCCTGTCTTGACCTGGAGGCCCCTGCTTTCCACTTGCAGTGGCCGGAAGGGAGGGGAGATGACTTCTGGGGGCTCTGTGTTCACTGTGAGAACTCTGGGCTCACTCCGCCAGCCTCCACCTTTCTCTGATCAGGGCTCATTAGTGGGCTCTGAGCACCCTCCCCATCAGAGCCAGTGCCCCATCTCTGCTCAAGGCAGCCTGGCCCCAGCAGGTCTGCTTCTCCTGTGGCTCTGTGTCCACCCCACCCATCACTGACCTTCTCCTCTTTTGCTCCAGTACCTTCCACCCTGGTTGGGTGTCCGCCTGGCAAGCGGAACTCCCTGCTCTCCTGGCTCTCAGGTAACAAGGCATGGCTAGAAAATTTGCACTGCCTCCTGTCGCCTGAGCCTGCATCCTGCTGCTGCATTAACCTCTCCCAGCAGGCAGTGGGGCCACCTCTGCCCCTCCTCCCAGCACCCCACCTGTTCACATGTGTGGGCCAGCCTGACAAGCGTTGGTTCTGCTTGACCTGGGGTTCTGTGTTACTGTGTCCCTTGGCCCAGGTCCTGGAAGCATTTTCCCGAAGGCCCTTCAGTCTTTGAGAAGACTCGTGCATACCTACATACACCCGCAGGTGACAGGCTGGGAGTGAAAGGCTGTTCCTGGCCAGGCCAGGTGAGCCCTGCTGCTCAGGGCCACACAGACTTCAGCAGGATGACTTGTCACCTCTCAGTATTCTTGCCTGGAGAGTCCCAAGGACCGAGGAGCCTGGTGGGCTACAGTCCATAGGGTTGCAAAGAGTCAGACATGACTGAAGTGACTGAGCACACACACATGCAACTTTCTCTAAAAAAAACTTCCCACCTTTCCTCACAAGCTTTGCTTTTTTATTCTGTGGCTGAAATGGTGTCCACCAGCCATGGGGAGGCAGCCTCTGGGAGTTAGAAGTGCGGCCATTCAAACTGCCCTAGTTGAGTGGCGTCTCCGCCAAGACTGGCTGAATGGTTCTGGTAGCTGACTGACCGTCTCTGAGTATTGATTTCCTCCTGTGAAACGGGAACAAGACATATGCCCACTTCTTAAGAATTGTTGGCCACAGTAGGCAAGAGAATTGATATAAAATGTTTAGCTAGAGCTCAATTACTACTTGTACTTTCTCTATTATAGTCAAACCAGGAAGTATTCGGGCAAAGGCCAAAGGCCTGTGCTGTTTCCGGCCTTCCACAGGTCACACTCCTGAGCGCTGAACCAGGGTCAGCGGGAACCGTGTTGGCCCCAGCATCATTCAGTTCATGGGATCCCCGTATCCCATGTACACTGGGGCAGCAGAGGTCCTGATGGCAGACCCGTGGCCTGGGCTGCTGAGCCCGGGGGTGAGGAGCATGGCGAGTGTCTCTGAGCTCGTTTCAGTGCATAGCTTAAAGCAGCTTCCGGGACCCTGGCCGTCCTAGAAACCTATCGCTTCAGGCTCCTGTTTCCCATTGATGTTCATACAGTTGGGCTACTTTCCTTCCTAAATATACGAAAGCACACTTAAAAAAAACAAACGAATTCTCTTAAAAAAGTAGAAGGATGACTTAGCAGTCACTGGTCCCATTCAGACGCAGCCAACTTTTGGCTGTGACGAGTGGCCTTTGAGCAGGAGGCTGCCTGATGAGAACAGAGTGGACCGTGTTGGCCTTCACTGGCCAGCCCCTCAGCCTCCCTCTCCTCTCTTGCACTTGCTCCTGTCTCATAGATGGCGCGGTTGACACACACATGGCTTGAATCCTAATGTCTTTACCTGATATGGGAACCGAGACACTTTTCCATAAGCTTTCTAGTTAGAGCTATGCAGGGTCTCACTAAGCAGAGATGCCTTCGTTTGTTACTTCCCCTTATGCATGTTCATGGGGGTCTGTATTCTAAATAATGGCATGATATGACCTCTTTATGGAAAAACTTCTTCTGTATTTAAGATATGTCCTTGGAATATTTTTTAAAGAAATGGAATTACCAAGTCAAAATTACTGTGGTTTTCTTTTTTGTTACATTTTTGGGTTTGTTTTAATAGTAACATAGCTTATTTAGAAAATTAGAAAAGTAGGAAAAATCCTAAGAAAATTAAGTATCATAATTTCATTATTCAGAAACAAACCTTCATATTTTTTAAATTTCTAGGACCTCTGTTTTAACACACCATGTGACTAATGTATGTTGGTTTAAATTCACTTCCTGTCTCTGGAGTGCTAATAAGCATTAATTAAAAGCATTCTGTCATCCCAATAATTAATGTTAAACAGTAAGAAATATTGAACTTCCAGGTGTTACTTAGGTTTGAATGAGTGATAGATGCACGTGGTTCTCTAGTGTTTATATACCAGGGGTCCCCAACCTCCGGGATCTAATGCCTGATAATCTGAGGTGGAGCCGATGTAGTAATAATAGAAATAAAGTGCACAAGAAATGTCATGTGCTCAAATTGCCCCAAAACCATCCCCCCTCACCCCGGTCCACGGAAAACTTGTTTTGCATGGAACTGGCCCCTGGTGCCAAAAAGGCCGGGGACTGCTGCTGTATGCTACCCGTCATAGAATAACCAGACTGTGTGTTCCTGGTTTTATGAATGCATTCAGATGTGGAGTATTACTGAATTCAGTCTCATTTGGTTCAGTCAGTCACCCAGACTCAGTGGTTGCTTTTTTCACTGGGCTGTTTGTTAGAATAGTTAACTGAGTCATTAGTAAGGTAGTAGTTAACTCAGCAGATCAGCTTAGTGCACTACCTGTTTGTTTAAAACAAGCCAGCATGCCTTCACAATTAACTTCTGGATTTCATTGTTCTCTGAATGTTCCCCCAAAATATGAGCTAATGAGGTACAATAATGTGTGTGCCCTTCCTTTTGCAAAATAAGGAGCTGGTTCCTTCCTCGTTGGAAGTTGAGTCATTCCCCTTTCCTGGTTACTATCAGCTGAGTGAAGCCTGTTCTGCCCCTAGTGATGGGAAGAGGCACTGCTATAGCTACCCCAGGGCTCTGCCTCCTGGGACGGAGACTGGGACCAGTCTCCAGACACCCCAGCGTGGGAAGCTGGAGCTCTGGGGCCTCCAGGTTCCTGTGAGAAGAGTCTGCTGCCTCCATCCCCCTGCCAGACTGGCTGGGCTCAGCAGACACAGGCAGGACTGTTCCACACACAAGTCTCATGGAACACACTTTTGAGCTCTTACAAGCATTTTGAGATATGAACAGGATGTCACGTTGGGGGTGTCTGTATGTATGGTGAAAGAGTGCAAACTGTAGGTTCTTCATCTTCATATAGTTTAAAAGTGTGCAGTTTACATCCCTTGACAGAAGTGGTCATTGAGATGTTATCTGCCACACTCGGGCCATCTTTGTGCTGCCCCTGCCTCGTTAGCTGTCCGGGAAATGAGAGCTTCTGTAGACATAGACTTTCTGCGTCTCAGGTTTTTGTTTTCTGTTTTGTTCTCTGTTCGGGTAGACTTTTGGATACTTACTGCACAACACTTCTAAACAAACTAACTCGTTTGCTCTGATGAAGTCAGACCTTGCAGTAAGGGCTTTGTTTGCACCCAAGAACTCCTTCCCATTTCCAGTGAGGGCTCCACTGCCCTGGCGTCTGAGGGACGCAGTTGGACAGGAGGCTGTGCGGGGCGCCAGGCTGGCCGCTGGCCTCACAGTCTCTGTCCCGCCACAGACCGCTCCCCATCGCACCCCACGGCCCTCAGCCGCTCGGCCTCCCTCAGCTACCCAGACCGCTCAGAGACGGCGAGCACCGTGCCCTTGGCAGGCAGCAGCAACCAGTTTGGCAGCTCGATCCTGGGCCAGTACATCTCTGACTTCAGCGTGCGGGCACTCATGGACCTCCAGTACATTAAGGTGAGCACTCCCCATAGCCCTCTGCCTGGGGCAGCCCCTCTTCTGCCTCCAGGCCACTGGCAGCTTCTTTGATCCACCGCACCCAGCATGGATAGCTTCCCAGGTATGGCTAGTGGTAAAGAACCCCCTGCCAGTGCCCGAAACACAAGAGACCTGGGTTCCATCCCTGGGTTGGGAAGATCCCCTGGAGGAGGGCGTGGCAACCCACTCCAGTATTCTTGCCTGGAGAATCCCATGGACAGAGGAGCCTGGCCGGCTACAGTCCATGGGGTCGCAAACAGTCGGACACGACTGAAGCGACTTAGCACACAGCACACGCACCCAGCATGGCGGGCCCGGACCTGGGATGTGTGTCCTTCCTACTCTAGTTTCTCACTCTGTGGTCGGGAGGGGGCTTCTGATACCCTCTGCCCTGGGTCATGCCCTCTTTCCTGGACTCAGCTTCCATCCCAGCCACGTTTCCCTGGCCCCCCAACCCTGCTCTCAGTGACCACCCCTGCCCACCCCCCTGCAGATCACCCGGCAACAGTACCAGAACGGGCTACTGGCCTCACGCATGGAGAACTGCCCCCAGTTCCCCCTGGACGGGTGTGCCATCTGCACCGAGAACTCAGCTGACAAGGCCGAGGCGCCGCCGATGGATGAGACCACGAACCTGCTGAATGAGCGCAACTCCTTGCTGCACAGAACGTCTCACGAGAGCGCCATCTGACAGGAGGGCCCGGGGTCCCCCGCCAGCCCCGCGGGGGCCTCCCCAGTGGGCCCACAAGAAGACAGGGAGCCTGTTAGGCAGGAAGGGGTACAGTTACCCTGTCTGACTGAGCAGCCAGAGGGTCCCCTGCCTGAGGGGGATCTGGTCTCTGACAGGGACCTCTGAACAGCTTGGAGGTGGCAGCTGCACAGCCCTGGACTGCAGGGCAGTATACCGACGACCAGGAGCGCTTCTAAATTCAGCTCATTGCACCTCTTTTTAAATATCATAGGGGGAAGGGAAGACAGGGTTAAGGAACTTTATTTAAAAGCAATTTTTTTTCCCACAAAAACTTTAAAAGGGGTAGGGTTTCTCACCCCGGGAAGCAATAGCCATAATGTGCTCCCAGTTGTGACCTCCTGGCTGCATCCCTGATTCAGGGAGCCACTTCTCCCTGCTCCTCTTCCACGCCCTCCAGAGATGGCACCGCCATGGCCTCCTGGAGGAAGATTTCTTCTTGGGAGAGAAGACAGTTCTTCCCAGGAAGCAAAGAACCAAATAGCGCTGAGAACAACTGCCTGGACGCATGCTGAGGCTCACCTGTCGTCACCGAGGCCAAGGGATTTTTCTGGGAACCGTGGTCAGGGAGGTGATACTCCAACTGTGGAGAGGAGCACGCCTCCTCCTGTTAATCGCTGGACCCAGGAACCTCCTAGAACTCTGCTGATGGGGTCTCCTGGTGAGTTGGGCTGGGCCGAGGACTCTCAGCCCTGTCCCTGCGATCTGCCTCACATCCACCCCTTTGGACAGCTCTCCCCTTGTCGTGGGGCTGACTCCAAGTGTTAGGGCAGGGTCTCACACCTTTAAGACTGCTAATCAGACTGCTCCCCAGGCCCTGCCCTCAGTTTCACCAAAGGTTTTCCCCAGGTGGGGAGAGTGTCTGTGTTAGAGGGGCTTACCTGTGATGCTCTTTTCGGGGCCAGGAGGGAACTTGGTCATGAGCATCTACATTGTTAGCAATCAGTTTATCCCCCTCCCACCCCATAGCCAAAGTCAAGTCTCGTTACTGACCTACAAAGCCCTTCTTTTCAGACTCCCTGCTTCTAATTCCAAACCCCAGTGTCTCTTGGGGATTGAGGTCAGGAGGATGTGTAGGAAGCCAACCCAAGTGGGTTCTTCATGGCCTTTCCTCTGTGGCTGAGGCTCACCTGACCTTGTTCATGCACTTAAAGAACCCGGGAAAGGAGGTTTCCACCTAGAAGGCACCCAGCCAGCAGCCCTGTCCTACACACGTGTGAGATCCTAGTGTGAGCTGTCATCCCAGTCTTTGCTGAAGCCTGTGGTACTGCACCCTGAGTGCCCCAGCCCCATCTGCAGTCCTGCACCATCTCCCTGAGCAGTAGGCTTCCCACTGACGGGGAGGCTGTGGGACCAAAGTCCACTTTGACCCTTTGGTTGGGTGGAACACTTGCTGGGGGGCCTGGAACAGACGAGGGAGCCTCGACAGGCTTTCCCACATATTATTTATTCACTTCTTTCCTCAACCCGTGAGACCTGGAACCCCAAGTGCGCTGTTGGCAATGACCAGAAAATGCCTCGCACCAAGTATACTGGTCAGCTTAACAGACCTTCCCAGTGACAGAAGTGATTCCTACAAGTCTGGAGAGAAGGTGGTGACACCTATGGGTTCTCAGCCATAAGGAAGACACCAGACCTTCGTGCCCTGTTCAGGGAAACCCCTTAGTTTTCTCCAGGAGCAGCTTGCTCTTCGCGTCCACATGGGGGCTTGCAGTGCGGTTTTCCTGGGGCCTGAGTGCTGCCTGAGCCCACCCACTGCCCGAACCTAGTGTTTGTGTGTGAAGTCCATGGAGCAGGTACACACACTTCCACGGCTACCTCTGTGCACACACAGATGCTCTCAAGAGACGGTCCTTCCTCCCCACCTCTCCCTGTCCCCATTTATAATCACTTTCAGCAGAGGGTCATGGTTATTTCCAAATATTACTGGTCCGATGACTTCCTCTTCCCAGTGCAATTTCTCATTTCCTATTCCAGCCTCTGGTTCCTGGGCTGAGCTGTACCCTGGACCTGGCCCAGCCTTGCGTGTCTTCCCATGGAAGGGGGACCTCCGCAAACAGCAGGCCTCCATGTGGGTAGGCGAGTCACAGCCACCGTAGCAAATAACTCGTATTTATTTTGCATAAGATTTTAATTTGTATATTTTTGTGATTTATTTTGGCATTGTTATGAGTTTTGACTCTCGGGGAGTTTTGTTGTTATGACTCTTGTGTCTTTTGTCACAAAACAATGATAATATTTGCTAAACGATATATGGAATTTATTTTTGATTGGTAATAAAAAAATGAAATATGGATAAATCTTGGTGAGCCTGCAGTTGGCCTGTCTGAGCTCCGGACTTGTCGCAGAGCTCGAAGTGGCTGTGCTTAGCTATGACAGGGCAAGAGTTAAGCATCCTGGGATTGTTTAGCACTAAAATTAATGAAACGGACATGTAACATACAAAACATAATCAAGGCTGTTGTCACAGGAGCTAGAGAGTGCCAGCTGCTGCTAGACCGGTACGGCAAGTGTGCTCAACTGCCACCGTTACGAATCCAGTAAAATGGAAACCAGAGGACCAAGGACAGCTGGAATGGACAAACTGCCCCTCCTCTCTCCTCTAGGGGCTAAAGGAGAAAGGTGCTTCATTTAAACTATGATCGCATCGTCTAAAAACAGCAGTTGCCTCTCGGTCCAGACTTGGAGGCTGGTTGTGGTCTCCAAGTTGGAGTGCCCACCCCCGGAGAGCCCACCTAGAAGGGACCTCCCAGCATCCACTCCGGAGGCTTCAATCGGGAAGACGCCCACAGTGCCCCCCAGGTGCCTAGCCGGTGGGTAACCGAGTGCACCCAGGCCAGGGGCTCAAGGAACCCTGCTTTAGAGGGGAACTGGGGGGAACGTTAGGCATTGGGTAGACAGAAAGGAAAGAGAACATTTCAGATAAAAGGAATAACAAAGGCAGAGTCCTGTGTATAGGTGGGCAAGAATAAATTTCTTTCATCCATCTGCCCCACACACATTTCAGCCTCTGCTACATGCCACATGCCACCAACCCTTCAGGCTATCTTCTCCACCTGGAACATTCTCCCAGATCTGTGTGAGGCTCACCCCTTGCTTCATCTAAGCCTCTGTTCAAATGCTACCTCCTTGAAGAAGCCTTCCCCCATCAGACCACTCAAAAGAGTTTGGCCCCCATCCCTCTGTCCGTCTCCTCATCTTGCCTTGTTTTTTTCTCTGTAGAACTTAACTGCCAGGTATTAAAATAAGGATTTGTGTATTTTTTGTTGTCCTCACACTAGAGCTTAAGCTCCAACAGGTCAGGGTATTTGTTATTTCAACTGGCAGTCCCAGTGCACTGCAGGCACCGGATGCAGGAAATACTTGTTGAATGAATGAATGAATGGGCCTTACCAGAAGGTAAGCACCGGATTTTATTGGAGGGGAGCACGCTACTCCTATAACCTTGACTGAACCTAGTAGAGATGGTCGAGGAAAACTGGCTGGAGGAAGTGACGAATATAGACTTGAGAGAGGAGGAGGAGTCAGGGGTCACACACGATAGTTTTGGGTTTAAAACTCAAGAATGAATATTTCGATAAAACATGGAAATGTCTTGAGCTGAATGGCCAGAAAGGAAAATCACCCATGGGGGACCTGAAAGTCTGGTGACAAGTGTCTCCACCGATGCTGTGATAATGGACCAAAGAATGGTGCAGAGCCAAGGAAGACAGAAGCTGGTAAAGTGGTGTGGGACCTGTGCTGTTCATAGAAAGTCATTCATGGGCAACTTTGTTTGCCCTGTGCTGGATCCTTTGGGTCTCATGGTTTAAATCATCATTTGTGTTTTCCAAGTGTGATCTGATTGTTCTATCCAAAGGTTTCCCTGCCAAAATAAGTTACAGAGTTGTTTTCCAAGGGAGTCTGAGACCAGAGGAAAAGTAACTTGTCAGAGGTCAGAGCCCTGTGTAGATGTACTGGGCGTTTTTCCCACCTTGCCTCTGGAACTGTTCTTTGCTGGTTAACTTTTCAGGCATGTGGCTCATTTCAAGCTGTTGTCCATTCTATCTGTGTCAGCATTTTTATCTGGACTTAGAGACAGAAGTGTGAACCAAAGGGACTGAATCTATTATTATTTTTTCAAAAGAGGCATGCCAGTCCGGTGGAAAGGGTCAAAGGTCATAATTGCTTCTGCTGGCAGCTTATTCTGGAATTTTTCAGACAATACTTATGTTGGTCACTCACCACAGGTTTACTCATTTTTGTACATTACCTTCCACACAAGTATATTTCACTTAATTGTGACCGCAGTGCCTAAGCTTTTTAATAGTATTTTTATGACAACATATGTGTTTCTATACAGTCCTTGCAAAGACCATTTTAAATGACACGCATATGGATGGTCTTATCAGTCTACTTATGTTAGGAAAGTTGAAAATACATAAAAATGTAGAAAATACAAAAAAAATCATTTTGTTGGGACATTTATAGAGAAGTCTTGTTAGCTTGTCTATTTCCTTCCAACCAGGCAAAGTTCACATATAACAGGTTGAGGAACATTCCATAATGTCAAGCACCATACAGTCTTCTAAAACAACAATCCGGGGAGGATCCTCTTGAATAGTTCCTGTTGGTCGTTAGGAATTATTTTCCCAAGGATGCTCTGCTAGAAGTGAAGTGACCAGATACAGTAATTTCTGACAGAGATGCCAACTCCTAGTGTGGCTGGGATGGCGACAGGGTATTAGGCTGATCGCTTTGGAACCCATCATCCGTGCCCGAGTAGTGTTCACTTTTCTCTGGTAAAGTGTATTAATAACGAAGTAGCTGCGAGGATCCAATGAGGCAGTGATTTCGTGTGTTTAGGTACTTCGTTCTCTCTGGCAGGGGTGCAAGTTCATCTAAGGAGGGACTGAGTGTGTGTCACGTCCCAGACCCATAGCAGAGTCGCGCGCGATCAAGGAATACTTTCAATAAGCTTTAGCTTCCGACGCCCGGTCGTCGGTTCTTTTAGCCCTCTTCGAGATTTGGGTCGTTGGTGTCTGGGAAAACGGACCATCTCCCTTCGTTAAATTCTCTATCTGCAATTTCAGGAGCGCCACTCCTCTCGGCGGCCCAATTCCCGAGCCAGGGACTTCCCAGAGTACGGGCCTGGCCTCCCGGCGCTGGGGACGGCCGAAGGGAACTAGATCCCCGCGGAGAGCGGGCCAGCTCGCCGCCCAGCGTCCTCCGGGTTCTGCGGCCCAGGCCCACAGGGCCGAGAGCCCCACGCCCCCAGCCCGCCCCGGGATCGCGCCGCCGCTTGTTTACTCCCCGGCGCAGCCTAGTCCGACCCTGGGGCCCGCCTCCGCCCGCCGCCTATTGGCTGAAAAGACTCCAGGGCTGGCGACGATTGGCCCGGCGGAGGCGGAGAGGTAGGCTGCGCGGGAGGCCGAGAGGGGGCAGCAGGCGATGGCGGCGGCGGCGGGTCGGCTAGGCTGGTTGCTCGCCGCACTCTGCCTGGGCAATGCCGCCGGGGAGGCGGCGCCGGACCCGCGAGTGCTGGGCGTCTGTCTAGAGGAGGACGGAGCGGCGGGCGCGGGGTGGGCGCACGAAGGGGAGGTGCGGGCCGCGCCGGAGGCCACCTTCCGCTTGCGCCTCTTCGGCTCGGGCTTCTCCAACAGCTCCTGGTCCTGGGTGGCTCCTGAGGGGGCGGGTTGCCCCGAGGGGGGGCCGGCCGCAGCGCCCGACGAAGCGGCGGCCCCCACGGGCGAGTGGCGTGCGTTGCTGCGCCTGCGCGCCGAGGCCGCGCGCCCGCACTCTGTGCGGCTGGCGGTGCGCGGGGAGCCGGGGGGTTCGGCGGCCGAAGAGGCGGCAGCCCTCACGGGCGAGTGGCGCGCACTGCTGCGCCTGCGCGCCGAGGCCGCGCGCCCGCACTCGGCGCTGCTGGCCGTGCGTGTGGAGCCGGGCGGCTCGGCAGCCGAGGAGGAGGCGCCGCCCTGGGCTCTGGGCCTGGGGGCGGCGGGGCTGTTGGCGCTGGCGGCTCTGGCGCGGGGCCTGCAGCTGAGCGCACTGGCGCTGGCGCCCGCCGAGGTGCAGGTGCTGCGCGAGAGCGGCTCGGAGGCGGAGCGTGCGGCGGCGCGGCGCCTGGAGCCCGCACGGCGCTGGGCGGGCTGCGCCCTGGGCGCGCTGCTGCTGCTGGCCAGCCTGGCGCAGGCGGCGCTGGCGGTTCTGCTGTACCGCGCGGCCGGCCAGCGCGCCGTGCCGGCCGTGCTAGGCAGCGCGGGGCTCGTGTTCCTGGTGGGCGAGGTGGTGCCGGCCGCCGTGAGCGGGCGCTGGACGTTGGCACTGGCCCCGCGCGCGCTGATCCTCAGCCGCTTGGCGGTGCTGCTCACCCTGCCCGTGGCGCTGCCGGTGGGCCAGCTGCTGGAGCTGGCGGCGCGGCCAGGGAGGCTGCGCGAGCGCGTGCTGGAGCTGGCGCGCGGCGGCGGCGACCCCTACAGCGATCTCAGCAAGGGTGTGCTGCCCTGCCGTACAGTGGAGGACGTGCTCACGCCCCTCGAGGACTGCTTCATGCTGGATGCCAGCACCGTGCTGGACTTCGGCGTTCTGGCCAGCATCATGCAGAGCGGCCACACGCGCATCCCTGTTTACGAGGACGAGCGCTCCAACATCGTGGACATGCTCTATCTCAAGGACTTGGCTTTCGTGGACCCCGAAGACTGCACGCCGCTCAGCACCATCACCCGCTTCTACAATCACCCACTCCACTTCGTCTTCAACGACACCAAGCTGGACGCCGTCCTGGAGGAGTTCAAGCGAGGTAACTGTTGGGGAATCGCGGAGGGGACTCGAATGTCAGCTCTCTCTCCCCAGAGAAAGAGTGGGGTTTAGGGAAGCCTTGGGGAAAGGTCCCAACCCGGTGGACGACAGGGAGGCCTCTGCGCGGCCTTTTAATGAAGATGATGGTTTTTTAGCTCCGAATGATCCTGCCTTTGGTTCCGAAAATGACAGTACTGTAGACAACAAAAATCTTTTCCGGGCATGCTCCCAGTTTGGGGAGATATGTGTACTTGACTAACTCTCCAGCTTTTTACCGGGTCATTTTTGTGGGCTTGGGCTTTGTGGCAGGTCCAGACTCGGATACAAACTGAAAGAACATAGAGTATACAGTCTAGATACCTGGACGCTGCTGTTTGCACATGTGTAATACCAAATTAGCTGAACCTGTGATGTTTCCAGCGTGTCGTTGTTAAGGTCAGTGATGGGCTATTGCCTTCCTGGTTACAGAAAAGGGTATGATTGATCATTACTTCCTGTAGTGTGAAAGAAACTTCCACTTTAACCAGAAGCAACTTGATGGAGGCCAGTCAGTCTCCCCTTCCTTTAAAAAAAACAATAACCCAAGTAAGGGCTCAAGTTCTCTTAACTCCACATTTTTGTCCTCTCCTTTCACCTGCGTTCAGGTGAAAACTGAGACCCTCCCATTGTGAAGGTTCGGGTTCCCCTGCAGTCTCCCTCTCTGTGATTGGGCTTGAGGTCCTCCCCAGAGCTTGGTCATGCTTCTCACACCTGAACTTCTGTGGGGACACTTGTGGACTCTGAATGAGCTTGACCATAAAGACTGCATAATTGAGGCCGAGAAGTGAGCAAGGCCCCCTCATAATGACTTCCTGACATCTGTGAAGTCTCCAGGTCCCAGGATCCCATAGGAGGTTCCCTGTGAGCCCCTGGACTGTCAGGGCAGGGAGGCAAAGCTCTGCCATAGTGACCATTAGTACTGCTGTATGCCAGCCGCTTGGAGAAGGCAATGGCAAGGCACTCCAGTACTCTTGCCTAGGAAATCCCACGGATGGAGGAGCCTGGTGGGCTACAGTCCATGAGTCGGTCGTGACTGAGCGGCTTCACTTTCACTTTTCACTTTCACGCAATGGAGAAGGAAATGGCAACCCACTCCAGTGTTCTTGCCTGGAGAATCCCAGGGACCGCAGAGCCTGGTGGGCTGCTGTCTATGGGGCCGCACAGAGTCAGACATGACTGAAGCAACTTAGCGGCAGCAGCAGCATGCCAGCCACTAGTGGGCACACTTTAATCCTTTCAAAAGGCTGGGGTTTTAAAGAATTAGGCAGTTACTGTTACTACTGTTTCTCGGGATTGGGTGGGAGACTTTGATGGGCAGCTCTGGCTGCTGCACTGGAGAATCTCTGGATACTTCTACTTGTTTCCTCAGAATGTAGCCATGCAGCCCTGCTCTGGGGAGAGGAGCCCGGGATCCCGGCAGGCAGAGCCTCCCAGGAGCAAATGCTCCATCTCTGAGTAATACGGTATTTTCTGAGGCAGTGGTGGTTCTCGTGGCTGTGTGGCCAGCTGGCCTGGCCCTGGAGTCAGCAGGGGAGGGTACCATCTTGCCCCTGCCATCTTTCAGCTTGAGGCCAGGCTTGACCACCAGGGTGGTGGCTGCAGGCAGAGCATAGCACCCTGTTTAAGTGGTTTCCACAGATCACTGACTGGTGTGGAGACCAGAGTAGGGGGGTCCCCGTGGTTGGGGGGCCCAGTGAGGTGATGGTAGCCTGAACAAGGGTGCTCAGTGAGCATAGAAAGGAACACCCAAGAAGGCCTTGGAAGGTGGGCTTAGGATTTTGTGGTTTGCTGAGGGGTTGTGGGAGAAGGCAATGGCAACCCACTCCAGTACTCTTGCCTGGAAAATCCCATGGACCAAGGAGCCTGGTAGGCTGCAGTCCATGGGGTCGCTAGGAGTCGGACACGACTGAGTGATTTCACTTTCACGCATTGGAGAAGGAAATGGCAACCCACTCCAGTGTTCTTGCCTGGAGAATCCCAGGGACAGGGGAGCCTGGTGGGCGGCCGTCTCTGGGGTTGCACAGAGTTGGACACGACTGAAGCGACTTAGCAGCAGCAGCAGAGGGGCTGTGAGGCGGGAGGAGGAGCTGGGGATGAATGTGGGTTTGGCTTGGTGGTGGCCCTGCCTTTCCCTGAGACGGAGCACACGCAGGGAAGAGAGGGCTTGGGGTTGGGGCCGGGGCGGGCAGATGAGTTTGTTGTGAACACTGGAATTTGTGTGCAGTGGCCTGAGATGTGGGTTGCTAGGAGCAGCCCACGTGCAGTGAAGCACAAGTGAAAGTCTCAAGCAGGAGGGAAGGATCTGGATGTCGGTAGGGAGGTGGTCCTGGGGAGTGATCCTAGAAAGCCGAAAGAGAGGCACTAGCAGGGCAGGGGTGGATGGGCAGTGAGGACGGGTACTGAGGACAGCCAGGGCCCTGGAATGTCCTGGAAGCTGAGGGAAGGAGAGTGATCAGGAGAGGAGGCTTACATCATGTCCTTTGGATCCAACAACCAGGATACCCTTGACCTTGCAAGAGCAGTTGTGGCATGGCGTGGGGAAGCCGGGGTGGGGGCCAGCAGTGAAGGAGGACGGCCCAAGGAGACTAGAGAGCGGTGGCTCGGAGAGGCCCGGCAGGGCGGGAGGCCTTCTGCTCTGGTGGTGGTTTCGCGCCTTTTCTTCTTTAGCTTTTAAAACATTCTTAATTAGAGGAAAATTGTTTTACAATGTTGTGTTGGTTTCTGCTGTACAGTAACTCCAGCTATAATTTTACATATGTTCCCTTCCTCTGCTGTTTTTATTTATGTATTTAATTAGGCTGTGTGGCATGTGGGATCTTAGTTCCCTGACCAGGGATCGAACTGCAGCCCCTGCGGCCAGAAGCGTGGATCTTAGCTAACCACTGGACCACCAGGAACGCCCTGCTCTTTGGTTCTAGTATGCGGGAGTCCAGTAGGCTTAGGTCTAAATGTTGGTAGGAAGTTGCTGGTAGGGAGGGACAGCCACAGTGCAGGCTGGGGTGGTGGCCTTGGGGCAGCTCTGGAGAGCCCCCTTCTAGAAGGTAGTGGGTGGGGGTACAGTGTGGAGGTTGAATGGAGGACTCTTTGGTCCCCTTGACCTTCTGATTCCTGTGGACAGTGAGGGCCATTCTCAGGGCAGGATAGCCTTATCTTTCCTGTGTCACCTGAACTCTCTGCTTCTCCTATGCAATGCAGTCCTTTGGCAGCTAGCTTTGTGTTTCCTCACTGAAGTCCTCATTAACCCAGCCCTCTTCTTCATTCCTCTGCTCATGAACGTAGAGCATACTGTAGCCTCCGTGGTGCCCGAGGTTTTAGAAATCAGTCCCCTTCTTGTCTCTCTGCCAAGGGTATGAGGCAGGGGTCCCTCTGAATTCCCTGAGGCGGAAGGCCCTGGCATCTTGGCAGTTACCATTTCAGGCCCCATTCCTTTCTCTCTTCAGATTGTGGTTTGTTCTGGAACTTTAGAGTCTGGAAGAGGCCCTTTCCCCGGTGAGGTGCCCCTCAGTCAATGTGCAGACCTGAGGTGACAGCTGATTGTTTTGTGCACACGTTTCCAGGAGGAGTGTAGACTTATGGAGGTGTAGTTCAGTTCAGTTCAGTTCCTCAGTCGTGTCTGACTCTTTGCGACCCCATGGACTGCAGCACACCAGGCTTCCCTGTCCATCACCAAATCCCAGAGCTTAGTCAAACTCATGTCCATTGAATCGGTGATGCCATCCAACCATCTCATCCTCTGTCGTCCCCTTATCTTCCTGCCTTCAGTCTTTCTCAGCATCAGCGTCTTTTCCAATGAGTCAGATCTTCACATCAGGTGGCCAAAATATTGGAGCTCCAGCATCAGTCCTTCCAATGAATATTCAGGACTGTTCTCCTTTAGAATTGATTGCTTTGATCTCTTTGCAATCCAAGGGACTCTCAGGAGTCTTCTCCAACACCACAGTTAAAAGTATCGATTCTTCAGCTCTCAACTTTTTAAAAAATTTATTTATTTTAATTGGAAGCTAGTTACTTTACATTATTGTAGTGGTTTTTGCCATACATTGACATGAATCTGCCACGGGTGTACATGTGTTCCCCATCCTGAACCCCCTTTCCACCTCCCTCCTCATCCCATCCCTCAGGGTCATCCCAGTGCACCAGCCCTGAGCACCCTGTCTCATGCATCGAACCTGGACTGGTGATCTGTTTCACATATGATAATCTACATGTTTCAATGCTATTTTCTCAAATCATCCTACCCTTGCCTTCTCCCGCAGAGTCCAAAAAACTGTTCTACACATCTGTGTCTCTTTTGCTGTCTCACATACAGGGTTATCGTTACCATCTTTCTAAATTCCATATATATGTGTTAGTATACAGTACTGGTGTTTTTCTTTCTGGCTTACTTCACTCTGTATAATAGGCTTCAGTTTCATCCACCTCATTAGAACTGATTCAAATGTATTCTTTTTAATGGCTGAGTAATACTGCATAGTGTATATGTACCACAGCTTTCTTATCCATTTGTCTGCTGATGGATATCTAGGTTGCTTCCATGTCTTAGCTGTTGTAAACAGTGCTGCGATGAACATTGGGGTACACGTGTCTCTCTCAATTCTGGTTTCCTCAATGTGTATGCCCAGTAGTGGGATTGCTGGGTTATATGCCAGTTCTATTTCCAGTTTTTTAAGGAATCTCCACACTGTTCTCCATAGTGGCTGTACTAGTTTGCATTCCCACCAACAGTGTAAGAGGGTTCCCTTTTCTCCACACCCTCTCCAGCATTTATTGCTTGTAGACTGTTTGATAGCAGCCATTCTGACCAGCGTGAAATGGTACCTCATTGTGGTTTTGATTTGCATTTCTCTGATAATGAGTGATGTTGAGCCTCTTTTCATGTGTTTGCTAGCCATCTGTATGTCTTCTTTGGAAAAATGTCTGTTTAGTTCTTTGGCCCAGTTTTTCATTGGGTCGTTTATTTTTGTGGAATTGAGCTGCAGGAGCTGCTTGTATATTTTTGAGATTAATTCTTTGTCGGTTTCTTTGTTTGCTGTTATTTTCTCCAGTTCTGAAGGCTGTCTTTTCACCTTGCTTATGGTTTCCTTCATTGTGCAAAAGCTTTTAAGTTTAATTAGGTCCCCTTTGTTTATTGTTGCTTTTATTTCCATTACTCTGGTAGGTGGGTCATAGAGGATCCTGCTGTGATTTATGTCAGAGAGTGTTTTGCCTATGTTTTCCTCTAGGAGTTTTATAGTTTCTGGTCTTACATTCAGATCTTTAATCCATTTTGAGTTTATTTTTGTGTATGGTGTTAGAAAGTGTTCTAGTTTCATTCTTTTACAAGTGGTTGACCAGTTTTCCCAGCACCACTTATTAAAGAGATTGTCTTTTCTCCATTGTATATTCTTGCCTCCTTTGTCGAAGATAAGGTGCCATTAGGTGCGTGGATTTGTCTCTGGGCTTTCTATTTTGTTCCATTGATCTATATTTCTGTCTTTGTGCCAGTACCATACTGTCTTGATGACTGTGGCTTTATAGTATAGTCTGAAGTCAGGCAGGTTGATTCCTCCAGTTCCATTCTTCTTTCTCAAGATGGCTTTGGCTATTCAAGTTTTATTGTATTTTCATACAAATTGTGAAATTATTTGTTCTAGTTCTCTGAAAAATACCATTGGTAGCTTGATAGGGATTGCATTGAATCTATATATTGCTTTGGGTAGAATACTCATTTTCACTTTAGTGATTCTTCCCATCCATGAACATGATACATTTCTCCATCTATTTGTGTCATCTTTGATTTCTATCATCAGTGGTTTTTTTTTTTTTTTTTAATTTTTTTTATTTCTACCTGCACTATAAGCACTTTATCATCAGTGTTTCATAGTTTTCTATATATAGGTCTTTTGTTTCTTTAGGTAGATTTATTCCTAAGTGTTTTATTCTTTTCGTTGCAATGGTGAATGGAATTGTTTCCTTAATTTCTCTTTCTGTTTTCTCAGTGTATAGGAATGCAGGGGATTTTTGTGTGTTAATTTTATATCCTGCAACTTTACTATATTCATTGATTAGCTCTAGTAATTTTCTGGGGGAGTCTTTAGGGTTTTCCATGTAAAGGATCATGTCATCTGCAAACAGTGAGAGTTTTACTTCTTCTTTTCCAATCTGGATTCCTTTTATTTCTTTTTCTTCTCTGATTGCTGTGGCCAAAACTTCCAAAACTATGTTGAATAGTAGTGGTGAGAGTGGGCACCCTTGTCTTGTTCCTGACTTTAGGGGAAATGCTTTCAATTTTTCACCATTGAGGATAATATTTGCTGTGGGTTTGTCATATATAGCTTTTATTATGTTGAGGTATGTTCCTTCTATTCCTGCTTTCTGGAGGGTTTTTATTATAAATGGATGTTAAATTTTGTCAAAGGCTTCCTCTGCATCTGTTCAGATAATCATGGTTTTTATCTTTCAATTTGTTAACATAGTGTATTACATTGATTTGTTGATATTAAAGAATCCTTGCATTCCTGGGATAAAGCCCACTTGGTCATGGTGTATGATCTTTTTAATATGTTGTTGGATTCTGTTTGCTAGGATTTTGTTAAGGATTATGTTCATCAGTGATATTGGCCTGTAGTTTTCTTTTTTGTGGCATCTTTGTCAGGTTTTGGTATTAGGGTGATAGTGGCCTCATAGAATGAGTTTGGAAGTTTACCTCCCTCTGCAGTTTTCTGGAAGAGTTTGAGCAGGATAGGTGTTAGCTCTTCTCTAAATTTTTGGTAGAATTCGGCTGTGAAGCCTTCTGGTCCTGGGCTTTTGTTTGCTGGAAGATTTCTGATTACAATTTTGATTTCTGTGCTTGTGATGGGTCTGTTAAGATTTTCTATTTCTTCCTGGTTCAGTTTTGGAAAGTTATACTTTTCTAAGAATTTGTCCATTTCTTCCAAGTTGTCCATTTTATTGGCATACAGTTGCTGATAGTAGTCTCTTATGATCCTTTGTATTTCTTTGTTGTCTGTTGCGATTTCTCCATTTTCATATCTGATTTTGTTGATTTGATTCTTCTCCCTTTGTTTCTTGATGAGCCTGGCTAATGGTTTGTCTATTTTATTTATCTTCTCAAAGAACCAGCTTTTAGCTTTGTTGATTTTTGCTATGGTCTCTTTTATTTCTCTTGCATTTATTTCTGCCCTAATGTTTATGATTTCTTTCCTTCTACTAACCCTGGGGTTCTTCATTTCTTCCTTTTCTAGTTGCTTTAGGTGTAGAGTTAGGTTATTTATTTGATTTCTCTTCTGTTTCTTGAGGTAGGCTTGTATTGCTATGAACCTTCCCCTTAGCACTGCTTTTACTGAGTCCCTTAGGTTTTGGGTTGTTTTGTTTTCATTTGTTTCTATGCATATTTTGATTTCCTTTTTGATTTCTTCTGTGATTTGTTGGTTATTCAGAAGCGTGTTGTTTAGCCTTCATATGTTTGTATTTTTAATAGCTTTTTTCCTGCAGTTGACATCTAATCTTATTGCATTGTGATCAGAAATGATGCTTGGAATGATTTCAATTTTTTGAATTTACCAGGGCTAGATTTATGGTCCAGGATGTGATCTATCCTGGAGAAAGTTCTGTGTGCACTTGAGAAAAATGTGAAATTCATTGCTTTGGGGTAAAATGTCCTATAGATATCAATTAGGTCTAACTGGTTCATTGTATCATTTAAAGTTTGTGTTTCCTTGCTAATTTTATGTTTAGTTGATATATCCATTGGTGTGAGTTGGGTATTAAAGTCTCCCACTATTACTGTGTTACTGTTAATTTCCCCTTTCATACTTGTTTGCATTTGCCTTACATATTTTGGTGCTCTGATGTGGGGTTCATGTATATTTATAATTGTTTTATCTTCTTGGATTGATCCTTTGATCATTATGTAGTGTCCTTCGTTGTCTCTTTTCACAGCCTTTATTTCAAAGTCTGTTTTATCTGATATGAGTATTGCTACTCCTGCTTTCTTTTGGTCTCCATTTACGTGAAATATCTTCACTTTGAGTCTGTGTGTCCCTTGTTTTGAGGTGGGTCTCTTGTAGACAGCATATATAGGGGTCTTGTTTTTGTATCCATTTAGCCAGTCTTTGTCTTTTGGTTGGGGCGTTCGACCCATTTACATTTAAGGTAATTATTGATAAATATGATCCCGTTGCCATTTACTTTGTTGTTTTGGGTTCAAGCTTATACACCTTTTCTGTGTTTCCTGTCTAGAGAAGATCCTTTAGCATTTGTTGGAGAGCTGGTTTGGTGGTGCTGAATTCTCTCAGCTTTTGGTTTTCTGTAAAGCTTTTGATTTTTCCTTCATATTTGAATGAGATCCTTGCTGGGTACAGTAATCTGGTTTGTAGGTTTTTCTCTTTCATCACTTTAAGTATGTCCTGCCATTCCCTTCTGGCCTGAAGAGTTTCTATTGAAAGATCAGCTGTTATCCTTATGGGAATCCCCTTGTGTGTTATTTGTTGTTTTTCCCTTGCTGCTTTTAATATTTGTTCTTTGTGTTTGATCTTTGTTAATTTGATTAATATGTGTCTTGAGGTGTTTCACCTTGGGTGTATCCTATTTGGGACTCTGAGTTTCTTGGACTTGGGTGGCTATTTCCTTCTCCATTTTAGAGACGTTTTCAGCTATTATCACCTCAAGTATTTTCTCATGGCCTTTCTTTTTGTGTTCTTCTTCTGGGACTCCTATGATTCGAATGTTGGGGCTTTTGACATTGTCCCAGAGGTCTCTGAGGTTGTCTTCATTTAATTCTTTTTTTTTTCCCTCTCTACTCTATTTATTTCCACCATTCTATCTTCCACCTCACTTATCCTATCTTCTGCCTCAGTTATTCTACTGCTGGTTCCCTCCAGAGGTTTTTTTTTAAATCTCATTTATTGCATTATTCATTATTGATTGACTCTTTTTTATTTCTTCTAGGTCCTTGTTAAACATTTCTTGCATCTTCTCAGTCCTTGTCTCCAGGCTGTTTATCTGTAACTCCATTCTGTTTTCAAGATTTTGGATCATTTTTACTATTATTATTATGAATTCTTTTCCAGGTAGACTCCCTATCTGCTCCTCTTCTGTTTGGTTTGGTGGGCATTTATCATGTTCCTTTACCTGCTGAGTATTTCTCTGCCTTTTCATTTTGTTTAGGTTGCTGTGTTTGGGGTGGCCTTTCTGTATTCTGGCAGTTTGTGGTTCCTCTTCATTGTGGAGGTTCCTCCCTGTGGGTGGGGTTGGACGAGTGGCTTGTCAAGGTTTCCTGGTTAGGGAAGCTTGTGTCCATGTTCTGGTGGGTGGAGCTGGATTTCTTCTTTCTGGAGTGCAATGAAGTGTCCAGTAGTGAGTTTTGAGATGTCTGTGGGTTTGGTGTGACTTTGGGAAGCCTGTATATTAAAGCTCAGGGCTGTGTTCCTACATTGCTGGAGAATTTGCATGGTGTGTCTTGCTCTGGAACTTGTTGGCCTTTGGGTGGAGCTTGGTTTCAGTGTAGGTATGGAGGCTTTTGGACTTCCCTGGTGGCTCAGACGGTAAAGCGTCTGCCTACAATGTGGGAGACCCGGGTTCGCTCCTTGGGTCAGGAAGATCCCCTGGAGAAGGAAATGGGAACCCACTCCAGTATTCTTGTCTGGAAAATCCCATGGACGGAGAAGCCTGGTTGGCTACTGTCCATGGGGTCGCAAAGAGTTGAACACGACTGAGCGACTTCACTATCTATCTATCTATGGCGGCTTTTGGATGCGCTCTTATCGATTAATGTTCCCTGGAGTCAGGAGTTCTCTGGTGTTCTCAGGTTTTAGATTTAAGCCTCCTGCCTCTGGTTTTCAGTCTTATTCTTACAGTAGCCTCAAGACTTCTGCATCTGTATAGCACAGATGATAAAACATCTAGGTTAATGGAGAAAAGATTCTCCACAGTGAGGGACACCCAGAAAGGTTCGCTGAGTTACATGGAGAAGAGAAGAGGGAGGAGGGAGATAAGGGAGATGGAGGTGACCAGGAGGAGAAGAGGGGGAATCAAAAGGGGAGAGAGCAGGCTAGCCAGTAATCACTTCCCTGTGTGCTCTCCACAGTCTGGATCCCTCAGAGACATTCACGGAGTTAAACAGAGAAGAGAAGAGGGAGGAAGGAGACAGAGGTGGCCAGGAGGAGAAGAGGGGAAATCAAAAGGAGAGAGAGAGAGAGCCAGTCAGTAATCAGTTCCCTAAGTGTTCTCCACAGCCCGGAACACACAAAGAGATTCACAGTGTTGGGTAGAGAAGAGAAGGGGGAGGGAGGAGATAGAGGTGACTAGGGGAGAAAAAGGAGAGTCAAAAGGGGAAGAGGGCAATCAAGCCAGTAATTATACTCCTAAGTAAAAATAGGTACTAAATAAAGATTGGATTCTTAAAGGTACAAAATTGATAACAAATACTAAAAAGCAAAGATTAAAAATCTAGAGTAGAGGTTAGACTCTCAAAAGTACAATATTAAAAAAACAAAACTAAATCACAAAAATTATAAAAAATATATATATAATTTTCTTTAAAAGTAGGGTATTTTTTTTGCAAGGTAATAGGTTACAAAAATGAAAATTAAAGGAGTAATAAAGGACTAAAATTTTTTTTTTTAGTTTAAAAAGTGATAATAGTAAAAATATATCTAGGAATTTCTCTGGAGCTGTTGTGGGCAGTGTGGGGTCAGTTCAGTTTCAGATAGTTCCTTGTTCTAGCTTATACTTCTCAAGGTCTGTAGGCCCCTTCCAGTGTAGTTGGTGCTAACTATAGGGTTTTAATCTGTTGCACCTGTCACTTCCAAAGCGGTTCCCTGTTCTTTGTTTATTTTGGCTTCCTCTGTTTGCAAGTCTCTTCAGTATCTAACTTCCGCCCTGACACAGGGGGGCGAAGGGGGTCACTTGTTTAGGCTAACTTGTTCAGTTGTGCTGTGGGGAGGGAGGAGCACTGCAAACAAATATCACTGGTGTGTGTGGGGAGTGCTTGCAGTGTCTGGGCCACACTGGGTTTGCCTCCACTCACGGCGTGTGTGCTTTCCCGGTCTACACTGCTCAGGCTCCAGGTTGTTCTGCAGGGGGACTGTCTAAAGGGGGCCCTGGGCTGCGTGCACTTCCCAGGTCTAAGCCCCTCAGGTTCAGGTTCTCGGGTACTCCACAAAGGCGCAGACTCAGTTGGGCCTGCGTTTGTGCCCTTCCCAGGTCTGAGCAGCTCAGGCGCCCAGGTGCTTGGCAAGCGCGCTCTCCCCAGGTGGGGCAGGGCGTCTTATCGCCTCCCCCGTCCCAGCCTCTCAGTTTCGTAGTCTCAGGTGTGCTGTGTGTCTCCTCTGGGGAGCTGATCTCTGGCTGCGACCCTCCTGGTGGATGTCAACCATCCAGAATCCCAGGAAGACTTGGTTAGCAACTGGGAGCCTGCTCGCAGTTTGGTAGAGGATGCCATCCCTGGGGCCGAGATTGCCCCTCTCCAGCTCTGGCTGCAGCCCGCCTGCCTCCCTGCCTCTGGTGGGGCATGGGCCGGTCCGCAGCTGGCTAGCTCTCCTCTGGTATTCGCTCAGTCCTTTGTTCTGTGAGCGGGCCTGGCAGTGCCCTAGGTTAGAGCTTTTTGCGGAAAAGTTCTTTCTCTCTCTCTCTTTTTTCTCTGGCTATGCACAGTCTGGGTTGCTATCTCACGTTATCTCCCTCAGATTGCCCTCAGGGCATTCAGTGCCAGTCCTTACCCTAAGCAGTGCAGGACGCGCCTCCCTGTTCAGCCCCCGCTTGCTGGTGGTGGATCCCAGCGTCTGGGCTGATCCCAGCCCAGCTGGGCTGGATCCCAGCAACTCCGCTGGGAGTTGCCGTTAGGCACGTCTGTTTTATTTATTTATTTATTTATTTATTTTTCCTCCTGGTTATGTTGCCTTCGGAGATTCCAAAACTCCCCACAGACCCGCGGGTGAGAGGGTTTCCTGGTGTTTGGAAACTTCTCCTCTTTAACAACTCCCTCCCTGGGATGGGTCTCCATCCCTAACTCTTTTATCTCTCTTTTTATCTTTTATATTTTGTCCTACCTCCTTTTGAAGACAATGGGCTGCCTTTCTGGGTGCCTGGTTTCCTCTGCCAGTGTTCAAAAGTTGCTTTGTGGAATTTGCTCAGCGTTCAGATGATCTTTCGATGAATTTGTGGGGGAGAAAGTGGTCTCCCCATCCTATTCCTCCATCATGTTAGGACTGCCCCCTCAGCTTTCTTTATAGTCCAGCTTTCACATCCATACATGACTACTGGCAAAACCACAGCTTTGAGTAGACGAACCTTTGTTGGCAAGGTAATGTCTCTGCTTTTTAATATGCTGTCTAGGTTGATCATAGCTCTTCTTCCAAGGAGCAAGTGTCTTTTAATTTCATGGCTGCAGTCACCATCTGCAGTGATTTTGGAGCTCAAAAAAATAGTCTCTCACTGTTTCCATTGTTTCCTCATCTATTTGCCATGTGATGGGGCCAAATGCCATGATCTTAGTTTTCTGAATGTTGAGTTTCAAGCCAACTTTTTCACTCTCCTCTTTCACTTTCATCAAGAGGCTCTTTAGTTCCTCTTCGCTTTCTGCCATAAGGGTGGTGTCAGCTGCGTATCTGAGATTATTGATATTTCTCCTGGCAGTCTTGATTCCAGCTTGTGCTTCATCCAGCCTGGCATTTTGCATGATGTACTCTGCATAGGAATTAAATAAGCAGGGTGACATTATATAGCCTTGTTGTACTCCTTTCCTGATTTGGAACCAGTCCATTGTTCCATGTCCAGTTCTAACGTGCTTCTTAACCTTCATACAGATTCTCAGGAGGCACATAAGGTGGTCTGATAGCCCCATCTCTTTTAAGAATTTTCCGCAGTTTGTGGTGATCCACACAGTCAGGGAGACCCGGGTTCAATCCCTGAGTTGGGAAGATTCCCTGGAGAAGGAAATGGTAACCCAGTCCAGTACTCTTGCCTGGAAAATCCCATAGACGGAGGAGCCTGGTAGGCTATAGTCCATGGGGTCGGAAAGTGTCAAACAAGACTGAGTGACTTCACTTTTCACACAGTCAGAGGCTTTGGTGTAGTCAATAAAGCAGAAGTAGATGTTTTTCTGAGATTCTCTTGCTTTTTCAATGATCCAACGGATGTTGGCAATTTGATCTCTGGTTCTTCTGCCTTTTCTGAATCTAGCTTGAAGCGTGTGAGATGTGTGCAATTGTGTGGTAGGTTGAACATTCTTTGGCATTGCCTTTCTTTGGGATTGGAATGAAAACTGACCTTTTCCAGTCCTGTGGCCACTGCTGAGTTTCCAAATTTGCTGGCACATTGAGTGCAGCGCTTTCACAGCATTGTCTTTTAGGATTTGAAATAGCTCAACTGGAATTCCATCACCTCCACTAGCTTTGTTCATAGTGATGCTTCCTAAGGCCCATTTGACTTTGCACCCCAGGATGTCTGGCTCTAGGTGAGTGATCACAGCATCGTGGTTATCTGGGTCATGAAGACCTTTTTTGTATAGTTCTTCTGTGTATTCTTGCCATCTCTTCTTAATATCGTCAACTTCTGTTAGTAAGTAACAGATGGTGTAGTAAGTAGCACATACTTTCTGTAAAGCCATTAACCCCTGCCTTCTTTGTCAACCCTCAGTTACCTCAAGGACATTCAGCCAAAGGAGGAATTAGAAGAGGGGAGCTTTTCAGAGTCCATTTCAGATTCGCTGAGTTCTAGTTCATTGTTTGGCAGAAACCAAAGGATTGTCTCAGCTCTGAAAATAGTTAGACCTGCTCAGGCATTTGTGAGGGACGATCACACGGTACTTTTCTCATAGGATACATTCAAACAGTTTAAAAAAAAAACTGAAGTGAGAAGACAGGAATTTTAACTCCAATTGCATTTTTAGGAATGTTCTAGAAATTAGGTCCTCTAGCATCCGTGTCATTGGTGAGGGTTCTCAAGCCTGCTAACTAAAATGAGAACTCTGGAGCTTTCCCCGGCTTCCTGGTTGGTATTGGCAGGTATGTGGTCCATCTTGGCCTTTTGCAGGGAGCGTCTGTCTTGGGGCGTGTATCAGTGTTTGTAGTCAGCCAGCCAGGGCCCCGTATCTTGTGAGCATTTTACCCGGTCAGATGAGGAACTTGAGTCTCTCCAGCTGCCCTTTCTCTGTGTGCCTCTTAGCCCTTTCTCCTGGTTGCCTCCTGGACCCCTCAAATGTTCTGTCTTAAGGTTAAGTCACGCAGCCAGTGTTTGAGGGATCTTCCAAGGCTCTGCTTTCTTCTGTTCATTATTGAATCATCTCCTCACTGAGAACTGAGCTTCTTCTGTAGAAGTTTAAAGCATGGGAGGACTTTGTCATTTCTGTAGTTTCCTGGAAGGAAGGGGATCCTCTCTGCTCCCAGGTGGCCATCTCGAACCTGAGCTTTGGTTCTCAAAATCCAAAAAGACTGTTGACCAATATTCTGTGTTGAGGCTCAGGCTTCCTCATGTGGCCTGATGAATTTATATTCAGTGGTTGTCTCTCCGGGACCTTCGTAGCAATGCTGCCTGCCCACTGGTGTCAGCCATTCCCAGCTCAAATATCATGGGCTGGGAAATGTGTAGAAGTTCCTCATTTGGTGTCTGTGTCTCAGCAGGAATGGGCGGGCAATGCCCCAGGCATCCCTCACCCATTCCTCATGGGAAGAGGGGAGGCAACTTAATGTGGGCTTTTCCACCTTTAATTTTTGCCCCGGGATGGTGGAACCCCCTGAAGAAGGCTGCTTGCATCTCTCCAGCTGGGCCCTGTGCTGAGGATGGTGCCTTGGCACCATGCGTGTCACCCAAAGAGAATGAGGCTCCTGAGATCCAGTCTGTTGTTCTCTTCAGTGAAAGTCACTTGTGCAGGGCATGAGGAGAGTGGACCCAGAGCCAGCTGTCTGGGTGCCAGATTGGGGGGGGCGAACACTGACTCTCTTGGCCTCAGTTTTCTCTGTAAACCGTAAAATGCAAATAAAAAATACTATGTGCCTCATAGAGTTAGTTGCCAGAGATTTGATAGGTTAATCAATGACTAAAGCACCTGGTGGCTGACACTCGCAGGCAAGCATACAGGACAGGCACGCCTCGGCTCCAGACCACCGTGATAAAGTGAGGCATGCAAATGGTTTGGTTTCTCAGTGCATATAAAAGTTATGCTTATGTTGCAGTCTGTTAAGTGTGCAATTGGCATTAGGTGTGAAAAAAACTATGTATCCTAGTTTAAAAACATATTATGGCTAAAAGATGTTAACACCATCTGAGCCTTCAGTGAGTTATAAACTTTGATGGAGGAGGGTCTTGCTTCCATGTCAGTGGCTGCTGGCTGATAATTATGGGTGGTGGTTGCTAAAAGTTGGCATGGCCACAGCAGTTGGTTTTTTTTTTTTTTTTAATTGGAAGGTAATTGCTTTACAGTATTGTGCTGGTTTCTGCTACACATCAATGCGAATCAGCCACAGATTCACATGTGTCCCCTCCTGCCCACCTCCCGCCCCATCTCATCCTCTAGGGTAAGCGCCCGACTGGGCTCCCTGTGTCACACAGCGTGTTTCCACTGGGCACCTGTTTGACACATGGTAATTCGTGTGTCTCCTTGTCCCCCTCTCCTGCCCCCACTGTGTCCACACGTCCCTTCTCTGTCTGTGTCTCCATTGCGGCCCTGCAGAAGGTTCATCCGTACCGTCTTTCTAAATTCCATGTATACGTATTAATACATATTTGTTTTTCTTATTTTGACTTCACTGTGTATAACAGGTTCTAGGTTCATCCACCTCATTAGGACCGACTCAAATGTGTTCTTTTCTATGGCTGAAGAAGAGATAAGAAAGCCTTCCTCAGCGATCAGTGCAAAGAAATAGAGGAAAACAACAGAATGGGAAAGACTAGAGATCTCTTCAAGAAAATTAGAGATACCAAGGGAACATTTCATGCAAAGATGGGCTCGATAAAGGACAGAAATTGTATGGACCTACCAGAAGCAGAAGATATTAAGAAGAGATGGCAAGAATACACAGAAGAACTGTACAAAAAAGATCTTCACGACCAAGATAATCATGATGGTGTGATCACTGACCTAGAGCCAGACATCCTGAAATGTGAAGTCAAGTCGGCCTTAGAAAGCATCACTATGAATAAAGCTAGTGGAGGTGATGGAATTCCAGTTGAGGTATTTCAAATCCTGAAAGATGATGCTGTGAAAGTGCTACACTCAATATGCCAGCAAATTTGGACAACTCAGCAGTGGCCACAGGACTGGAAAAGGTCAGTTTTCATTCCAATCCCAAAGAAAGGCAATGCCAAAGAATGCTCAAACTACCGCACAATTGCACTCATCTCACACACTAGTAATGCTCAAAATTCTCCAAGCCAGGCTTCAGCAATACGTGAACCATGAACTTCCAGATGTTCAAGCTGGTTTTAGAAAAGGCAGAGGAACCAGAGATCAAATTGCCAATATCCGCTGGATCATTGAAAAAGCAAGAGAGTTCGAGAAAAACATCTATTTCTGCTTTCTTGACAATGGCAAAGCCTTTGACTGTGTGGATCACAATAAACTGTGGAAAATTCTTCAAGAGATGGGAATACCAGACCACCTGACCTGCCTCTTGAGAAATTTGTATGCAGGTGAGGAAGCAACAGTTGGAACTTGTCATGGAACAACAGACTGCTTCCAAATAGGGAAAGGAGTACGTCAAGACTGTATATTGTCACTCTGCTTATTTAACTTCTCTGCAGAGTACATCATGAGAAACGCTGGGCTGGATAAAGCACAAGCTGGAATCAAGATTGCCGGGAGAAATATCAATAACCTCAGATACGCAGATGACACCACCCTTATGGCAGAAAGTGAAGAGGAACTAAAAAGCCTCTTGATGAAAGTGAAAGTGGAGAGTGAAAAAGTTGGCTTAAAGCTCAACATTCAGAAAACGAAGATCCTGGTATCTGGTCCCATCACTTCATGGCAAATAGATGGGGAAACAGTGGAAACAGTGTCAGACTTTATTTTGGGGGGCTCCAAAATCACTGCAGATGGTGACTGCAGCCATGAAATTAAAAGATGCTTACTCCTTGGAAGAAAAGTTATGACCAACCTAGGTAGCATATTCAAAAGCAGAGACATTAATTTGCTAACAAAGGTCCGTCTAGGCAAGGCTATGGTTTTTCCAGTGGTCGTGTATGGATGTGAGAGTTGGACTGTGAAGAAAGCTGAGCGCCAAAGAATTGATGCTTTTGAACTGTGGTGTTGGAGAAGACTATTGAGAGTCCTTTGGACTGCAAGGAGATCCAACCAGTCCATTCTAAAGGAGATCAGCCCTGGGATTTCTTTGGAAGGAATGATGCTAAAGCTGAAACTCCAATACTTTGGCTACCTCATGAGAAGAGTTGACTCATTGAAAAAGACTCTGATGCTGGGAGGGATTGGGGGCAGGAGGAAAAGGGGACAATAGAGGATGAGATGGCTGGATGGCATCACTGACTTGATGGACGTGAATTTGAGTGAACTCTGGGAGTTGGTGATGGACAGGGAGGCCTGGTGTGCTGCAATTCATGGGGTCGCAAAGAGTCGGACACAACTGAGCGACTGAACTGAACTGAACTGAATACTCCATTGTGGCTGTTTCTTAAAATAAGACTACAGTGATGTTTGCCACATCGATGAACCCTTCCTTTCACCAGCAGTCTCTCTCTAGCAGGCAGCAGAAATGTTTGGTAATGTTTTACCCACGGTAGACATTCTTCCAGATTGGGAGTGTGTCCTCTCAACTCTGCCAGCCCCTTATCAGGTAACTTTGTAGAATGTTCTAAATCTCTTCTTGCCATTTCAACAGTCTTTGCAACATCTTTAACATGAATAGCGTCCATCTCAGGAAACTGCTTTCTTTCCTCATCTATGAGAAGCAGCTCCTCATCTGTTGAAGTTTTACCACAAGATGGCAGCAATTCAGTCACTCTTCAGGCTCCACTTCTAATTCCCATTCTCTTGCTGGTCCCACATGTGCAGTTACTTCCTCTAGTGAAGTCTTGAACCCCTCAAAGTCATCCTTGAAGGTTGGAATTATCTTCTTCCAAACTCCTGTTAGTGTTGATATTTTGACCTCTTTTCATGAATCATGAATGTTCTTAATAGCTTCTTGAATGATGAATGTTTTCCAGAATATTTTCAGTTGACTTTGCCCCGATTCATTAGAGAAATCTTATCTATGACAGCTATGGCCTTATGAAATGTAGTTGTTAAATAATAAGACTTGAAAGTTGAACTTCCTCCTTCATCTGTGGGCCACAGTATGATGATGTGTTAGTAGGCATGAAAATAACATTCACCTTGTTGGACATCTCCATCAGAGCTCTTTGGTGACCAGATGCATTGTCAGTGAGCAGAACTACTTTGAAAAGAATCTTTTTTCTAAGCAGTAGGTCTCAACTGGGCTTAAAATATTCAGTAAACCACATTGTAAAATGACGTGTTGTCATTCAGGCTTTATTATTCCATTTGTAGAGCACAGGCAGAGTAGATTTAGTGTAGTTTGCATAGGCCCTAGGATTTTAGGAATGGTCAGTGAGCACTGGTTTCAACCTGAAGTCGCCTGCTAACTGCATTCAATTCAGTTCAGTTCAGTTGCTCAGTTGTGTCCAACTCTTTGCGACCCCATGAATCGCAGCACACCAGGCCTCCCTATCCATCACCAACTCCCGGAGTTCACTCAAACTCACGTCCATCGAGTCAGTGATGCCATCCAGCCATCTCATCCTCTGTCGTCCCCTTTTCCTCCTGCCCCCAATCCCTCCCAGCATCAGAGTCTTTTTCAATGAGTCAACTCTTCACATGAGGTGGCCAAAGTACTGGAGTTTCAGCTTTAGCATCACTCCTTCCAAAGAACACCCAGGGCTGATCTCCTTTAGAATGGACTGGTTGGATCTCCTTGCAGTCCAAGGGACTCTCAAGAGTCTTCTCCAACCCAACAGTTCAAAAGCATCAATTCTTTGGTGCTCAACTTTCTTCACAGTCCAACTCTCACATCCATACATGACCACTGGAAAAACCATAGCCTTGCCTAGACGAACCTTTGTTGGCAAAGTAATGTCTCTGCTTTTCAATATGCTATCTAGGTTGGTCATAACTTTCCCCCTGACAAGAGGGTCAGCCTGTCCTTTGACACTTTGAAACCAGGTCTTGACCTCTCCTCTCTGACTGTGAAGTTCTTTATGGTATCTTCTTCCAATAGAAGGCTGTTTTGTCTACACTGAACATCTGTTTTTTTAGTGTAGCCACCTTCATTAATGATCTGAGCTAGCTCTTTTGGATAACTTGGTACAGCTTCTACATCAGCACTTGCTGCTTCACCTTACACTTTCTATGTTATGGAGTCAGTGCTCCTTAAACCTCATGAACTGATCTCTGCTAACTTCAAAATTTTCGTCTATAGCTTCCTCACCTGTCCCAGCCTTGATAGAATTGACAACAGGTTGTGGCTGGTTTGATCTTCTCTCCAGACCACTCAGACTTTCTCCATATTAGCAATAAGACTGTTTGGTTTTCTTGTCATTCACGTGTTCATTGAGTTGTTCAGTCGCTCAGTCGTGTCTCAGTCTTTGTGACCCCGTGAACTGCAACACGCTGGGCTTTCCTGTTCATCATCTCCCGGAGTTTGCTCAAACTCGTGTCCATTGAGCCAGTAATGACATCCAGCCATTTCATCCTTGTCGTCCCCTGCTCCTCTTGCCCTCTGAGTACTGCATTTATTTATATGCTTGTTTGTGTTTATTTTGAGGGAGTAGCTCTTTTAATTTCCTTCAAGAACTGATTGTTTGCTCTCATGACTTGGCTGTTTGATGCACGAGGCCTAACTTCTGGCCTGTCTCAAATGAGTCAGCTCTTCGCATCAGGTGGCTAAAGTATTGGAGTTTCAGCTTCAACATCAGTCCCTCCAATGAACACCCAGGACTGATCTCCTTTAGGATGGACTGGTTGGATCTCCTTATAGTCCAAGGGACTCTCAAGAGTCTTCTCCACCACCACAGTTCAAAAGCATCAATTCTTCGGCGATCAGCTTTCTTTAGAGTCCAACTCTCACATCCATACATGACTGCTGGAAAAACCATAGCCTTGACTAGATGGACCTTTGTTGTCAATGTCTCTGCTTTTGAATATGCTATCTAGGTTGGTCATTACTTTCCTTCCAAGGAGCAAGCGTCTTTTAATTTCATGGCTGCAGTCACCATCTGCAGCCTAGAAAAATAGTCAGCCACTGTTTCCTCTGTTTCCACATCTATTTGCCATGAAGTGTTGGGACCAGATGCCATAATCTTAGTTTTCTGAATGTTGAGCTTTAAGCCAACTTTTTCACTCTCTTCTTTCACTTTCACCAAGAGGCTGTTTAGTTCTTCAATTTCTGCCATAAGGGTGGTGTCATCTGCGTATCTGAGGTTATTGATATTTCTTCTGCGTATCTGAGGTTATTGATATTTCTTCCGGCAATCTTGATTCCAGCTTGTGCTTTATCCAGCCCAGCGTTTCTTACGGTGTACTCTGCATAGAAGTTAAATGAGCAGGGTGACAATATACAGCCTTGACGTACTTCTTTTCCTATTTGGAACCAGTCTGTTGTTCCATGTCCAGTTCTAACTGTTGCTTCCTGACCTGCATATAGGTTTTTCAAGAGGCAGGTCAGGTGGTCTGGTATTCCCATCTCTTGAAGAATTTTCCACAGTTTATTGTGATCCACACAGTCAAAGGCTTTGGCATAGTCAATAAAACAGAAATAGATGTTTTTTTGGAACTCTGTTGCTTTTTCGATGAAACTAAGCTGTGTAGGGCTACCTACATGTGAAACTAGTTTTGATGAAACTAAGCATGTGTAGGGTCGTGGTGGAGAGATCTGCCAGAATGTGGTCCACTGGAGAAGAGAATGGCAAACCACTTCAGTATTCTTGCCTCGAGAACCCTATGAACAGTATGAAAAGGCATAAAGATAGGACCCTGAAAGATGAACTCCCCAGGTCAGAATGTGCTCTATATGCTACTGGAGATCAGTGGAGAAATAACTCCAGAAAGAATGAAGGGATGGAGCCAAAGCAAAAAGAACACCCAGTTGTGGATGGGACTGGTGATAGAAGCAAGGTTCGATGCTGTAAAGACCAATAGTGCATAGGAACCTGGAATGTTAGGTCCATGAATCAAGGCAAATTGGAAGTGGTCAAACAGGAGATGGCAAGAGTGAACATCGACATTCTAGGAATCAGCAAACTGAAATGGACTGGAATGGGTGAATTTAACTCATGACCATTATATCTACTATTGGGGGCAGGAATCCCTTAGAAGAAATGGAGTAGCCATCATGGTCAACAAAAGAGTCCGAAATGCAGTACTTGGATGCAATCTCAAAAACGACAGAATTATTTCTGTTTGTCCAAGGCAAACCATTCAATATCACGGTAATCTAAGTCTATGCCCTGACCAGTAATGCTGAAGAAGCTGAAGTTGAACGGTTCTATGAAGACCTACAAGACCTTCTAGAACTAACACCCAAAAAAGATGTCCTTTTCATTATAGGGGACTGGAATGCAAAAGTAGAAAGTCAAGAAACACCTGGAGTAACTGGCAAATTTGGCCTTGGTGTACAGAATGAAGCAGGGCAAAGGCTAACAGAGTTCTGCCAAGAGAACACACTGGTCATAGCAAACACGCTCTTCCAATAACACAAGAGAAGACTCTACACATGGACATCAGCAGATGTTCAACACTGAAATCAGATTGATTATATCCTTTGCAGCCAAAGATGGAGAAGCAGTTGGTGGTGCCCCCCAACAACAACAAAAAAATAGTTACAGTAGAACATCACAGATCGCCACAACAGATACTATTATATCTTGTTATATCTTATTATTACAGTGAAAAAGCTTGAAAATCAGCAAAAATGACCAAAATGTGACACAGGCACTGAACAGATGCTCTTGGACAAATGGTGCCAGCAGGCTTGCTCAATGAAGGGATGCCATAAACCTTGCATTTGTAAAAAAAACGCAGTGTCTTTGAAGCACATTGAACCATGTAGGCCTGTACTGCATCTCATCATTTCTCAGATGCATGATTTTTTTGCATTTTAACATCTCTCTAGTCTCATAATTGATGATGTCTTGGATTTGATGAAATACAGTAAATGTGATCTTTTTATTCTTTTACAGCCTCATTCCTTTTTAAAAAAAAAATTGAGTTCATTGTGTTGGTTTTATATATGTATAGTGGTTTGAAGTTTTTTTTTTCTTTTTTTACTTCATATGTTTTTTTAAATTATTTATTCAGTTTTGGTTGCGCTTGGTCTTTGCTGTGGTACTTGGGCTCCTCGCTGCGGTGGCTTCTCTAATTGTGGAGCATGGGCTCAAGGCCTGCAGGCTCAGTAGACAGGCTTATTTGCCCTGCAGCACGTGGGATATTCCTGGACCAGGGATTGAACCCTTGCATTGGCAGGTGGATTTCTTTACCACTGCACCATTAGGGAAGTCCCTTATTCCTTTCTTGACCATCTGGTTAGTGGTCTAGTAGTAATAGCTTTTGGTTGACTCTGGACAGTTTCATTCCATCCAGCTTTGGAGCAGCAGCTGCTGTTGCTGCTAAGTCGCTTCAGTCGTGTCCGACTCTGCGCGACCCCATAGATGGCAGCCCACCAGGCTCCCCCGTCCCTGGGATTCTCCAGGCAAGAACACTGGAGTGGGTTGCCATTTCCTTCTCCAATGCATGAAAATGAAAAGTGAAAGTGAAGTCGCTCAGTCGTGTCCGACTCTTTGAGACCCCATGGACTGCAGCCTACCAGGCTCTCCCGTCCATGGGATTTTCCAGGCAAGAGTCCTGGAGTGGAGTGCCATTGCCTTCTCTGGCTTGGGAGCAGAGGTCTTCCTATATCTGATTACTGGGGGCAGGGGAATGGGCTGGTGAGGAGCGTGGAGCATAGATGCTGAAAGAATGAGGCAGGGCGTGATGCTTCCAAAGAACGTGCTTCTGAACCCGGTCCCCTGCATTGGCACTGAACCCAGGGCATGTAAAGTAGGATTCACACACAGACGTGAACTTGCCTTTCTGCTTTGCCAGAAGATTCCTGAAGCAAGCACACCTTTGTGTGCAAGTCCAGGCCAGCCTCTACCCTGCGCTTTTTTCACTAGTGACAAAAGGCATGGCTGAGATGAGTTTGCTCCAGTTCTTGTACCCAGATCTGCACAGCCTGGGCCAGTAGTCACTACCCACCTGTGGCTGCTAAGTTCTTGAAAGGTCACCAGTCTGAATTGAGGTTGAGGTGTGCAGTGAGTACCGAACACAGAGCAGATTTCCAAGACCTAGTACCCCCCAAAGGCAAAGTATCTATTCATATGTTTATGCTGATTGCATTTTGTGATATTTTGACTGTACTGAGTTCATCATAATATATTATTAATTTCTTTTTATATTTTTTAATACAGCTACTCAAAAATTTTGCTTGGCATTCTATTTGTTTGGACAGGCATAAAGGTTTATAGCTTCCCTGGTGTCTCAGTGGTAAAAAAAAAAAAAATCCACCTGCCAGTGTAGGTTGTGGGTAAGTCTCTGGTTGGGGCACCCCACAGTCATTCTTGCCATGACAGAGGACCCTGGCGGGCTACCGTCCATGGGGTCACACAACTTAGTGACTGAAGAACAACAATAACAGGCTTATAGAGGGGAAGCACTTAGCTGAAGCAGAGTAAATTCTTGAGGTTTCCGCAACAGTCCCCAGCATTCTGAGGCTGGGCTTCTCTCAAGCTTACGTTTTCTCTTTAAATGAGCAGCTGCCTGACCTGAGGAGGAAGGACGAGAGTCACAGCCTCATGCTCTTCCTCCACACAGTTTGGGCTCTAACTGCCCAGGTTACCACTGTCTTCATACCCCTGCATGACTTTCGTGAGAACAGAGGGCAGCGTTCAGAATTGGGGACGCTTCCCTTGGAGACTTCCGACGTGGCCCCCTTGGCTCCTGCGTCCAGATGGTCCCTGGGGAGCCGGCGTCTCTGGCGTCAGGGCCCTGTGTCCTCAGTCCAGCTGCTCATTACCGTGTCTGTTCTGGTCCAGACGCCTCCTCGGCTAAACCATGTTTGCAGCGTGGAGTCACGCAGACCTGGGGTGACTCCAGCTGTGCCGCTGCCTGGGGGTCCTTGGGCAGGTGGATGTGGGGTCTGAGATTTAATCCTCACAGGCACTTGGAAAGTTAGGTAGTGAGAATCTAGGAATAATCTCTCCTGATGCATGGTGCGTCGTGGGAACACAAATCGGCTTCCGTCCTTCTGGTGGGCTTGTCAGTTGGGACGAGGGAAAACAAGAGGCCTCCAGCAAGCTGTAATGTTAGCGTCCTCTCCCTGCAGGGAAGTCCCACCTGGCCATCGTGCAGAAGGTGAACAACGAGGGCGAAGGTGACCCCTTCTACGAGGTGCTGGGCCTGGTCACCCTGGAGGACGTCATCGAGGAGATCATCAAGTCCGAGATCCTGGACGAGTCTGAAGACTACCGTGAGTCCGGGCGTCTGTGTGTTTCCAGCTCATCTGGTCTCAAGTTTATGGAGACATGTGTATATCAGAGGCTGGAGGTGCCCATGTTGTTGGAAGTGGGGCTGGATCTCGGGGCAGAGCTGTCATGTCCCCAGGCCCGTGTCCTTACCCCTGCAGGGGCTGGGATTGCCTCTCACTGGAGGTGGGGCTCACCTGTGGCTGGACTGTCCCACTGGTGGCTTTGCAGTCCCGGCACTGGACCAGGCTCTGGCCTGAATGGGCGCTGCCCAGTCTTCCTCTTCCTTGCAAGGCCTCTTGTGCTGTTGTACATTATAGAAGTTCTCAAAGAACCCCCAGCTTTACTGCCGAGAGGTTCTTCCCCAACCAGATGATCTTGGGGCCTGTGGTTGTGTCTTAGGAGGGCCTGCCTCTCAAGTGGCTGCGGTCTGCAGGGCAAACACAGCCCGTGCTTGGTGGGGACTCACAGGGGCCCCAGAAAACTAGCTGCCCGCCCCTGTGAGTTTGCACGTGAATCTCTTTACCCGTGTGCCTGTTCCCCAAATGCGACGTCTCGGTTCGGCTCCTCAGACAGCCATAGGCACGGGGTCTGCAGATCAGCGGCTGTTTGGCACGAGTGATGCTCATACTCACACTTCCTGGAGGGGGGCTGCTGTTTTATGTAAGCTTTTTGCTGTTACATCTGCATTATCTGCTCCCAACTTCAAGGAGGGAAGCAGGCCTTTCTGCTACTTCTCAGGCCATCCCTGGAACGCAGGCCGCTGCCCCTCTGACACGGGTACTGGATCATTGGCCTGGTGGGGGTGGCAAGGCAGGTTCCGGCAAAGCAGCGGTGCCCGGGACAGGGCCTGGGGTCCTGACGCCATTCCCGCAGGAGCCCCAAGGCCTTGGAGGCGGGAGCGGCAGCAAACCCCTCTGTCCGGTCGTGTTGGTGGAGAGCTCCTGGCGCCTCAGCAGGCCCTCTTCACCCCACCCCAGGAGACACCATAGTGAAGAAGAAGCCTCCATCTCTGAACGCCCCTCTCAGGCAGAAAGAGGAGTTCTCCTTGTTTAAGGTGTCTGATGACGACTGTAAAGTGAAAATCTCACCTCAGCTGCTCTTGGCCACCCAGCGCTTCCTGTCCCGAGGTGAGAGCCGGGGTGGGCCTCGTCCCTGCTCTCTGGCTCACCCCGCTGCCCCCTGCCGTTTCTGGCGTTCCTCTCTTCTGCCCTGTCAGCATTTTGGTTCACCGGAGGGTGGCTGTCCTCTGCTGACGACAGAGAGCCGCATCCGGTGGGTGTCGGGGAGGCTGGGGGAGCTGAGACGGGCAGTGGTGTGCTGACACAGGCTGTGCTGGGCCCAGAGGACAGTGTCCCCATCCCTCTTTCCCGCTGTGGGGCAGAGGTGGACGTCTTCAGCCCGCTGCGGGTCTCTGAGAAGGTCCTCCTGCACTTGCTGAAGCATCCCAGCGTCAACCAGGAAGTACGGTTTGATGAGAGCAACCGCCTGGCCTCCCACCACTACCTGTACCAGCGTAGCCGGCCGGTGGACTACTTCATCCTCATCCTGCAGGTACGTGCCAGCCGGCCTGCAGCCCACCGCTTGCCCAGGATGTGGGGAGGGTATAGGAAGAGGAACATCCAGGTGCATGCCCCCTGGATAGGCGGGGTCCATGCTCTCTCCTCCTGTTCTTTGCTGGCAGGAAAGGTGACCTGTCCACCCCTCTCCCTGTCCACTTTTCCTCCCTCTCTCCTCGCACCTCCCAGGGCAGGGTGGAGGTGGAGATCGGTAAGGAGGGCTTGAAGTTCGAGAATGGGGCCTTCACCTACTATGGGGTTTCCGCCCTGACAGCACCATCCTCGGGTAAGCTGGGCACTCCTCTTGTTGCTGGAGGTGGGGGTGGGTGGGCACTCTGGGGGCTCCCCAGGCCCCTCTTGCAGGGCGGTCTGCCTGGGGACCTGCTGGCCCTTACCGTCTCCTGGCTGTGTGGAGGGGAGGGCAGGGTTTCTTCAGGCCTCGTCTTTGCTGTTCTTCCCACCCCTGCCAAATCTGTCCCCGGAGGAGCGCATTTGCCCTCCTGTCCGGAGTGCCGGGCTGCATTCCCTCGCTGGGGTGATCAGTAGGGTGGCTCTCAGAGGCTGGGCAGGGCCTGGCCGCTCCCCCGTTGACAGCTGACGTCACCAACTGTCCTTTCTGCAGTTCACCAGTCCCCTGTGTCCTCGCTCCAGTCCCTCCGCTACGACCCACCGCCCGAGCCCACTGACGGCACCTGCCTGTCTGCGTATTGTCCCGACTACACCGTGAGGGCTCTCTCGGACCTACAGTTCATCAAGGTGACCATCTGGGTTGCTCCTTAGTGCTGGCTTTTAACCAGCTTTGTGTCCCCAAGGGCTAGAGTGGCTGGTCACACGTTAAAATGGATTAAATCGTGATTGAGTCTCAGAACAAAGCCTTGTAGCTGCTCTGAAGGACAGGTTGCCTGGCCGCTCTTTCTGCTGGCGGCCTAGGCGCCCAGAGTCCTTGGGGACCTTAACGCCGTAGCCAGTGGCCCCGGGCGCTTCCTCTCCCCTTGTCCTGCAGGCTGTGGCTCCACCCCTAGTTTGAGTGCTGGAGGGCAGGAGGGGCTGCTGTGGGCCTGCGTCTCACTTTGCCTGCCTGCCCGCACGAGTTGCAATGCTTCCTGCACCCCAGGTCACTCGGTTGCAGTACCTCAATGCACTCCTGGCCACCCGCGCCCAGGCGCTGCCACAGACCCCGGAGAACACAGAGCTTCTGGCCATCCCTGGCAGCCAGACAAGGCTCCTCGGTGACAAGGCGGCCACAGCCCCAGGTAAGCCCGGGTCCTGCAGTGTCGACCCAGGGTGAGTGTGCCCTCTGCCCTCCCGGCTGCACACACACGGTCCTGCTCTCTGCCTCGCCCTGCCCTCCGTCCGTTCTTTCTCCTTTCATCTCCCCATCCTTTCTGTCTCCCTTCTTGTGTTTTTAATAATTTGGACAATACTGAGCTACAGCCCAGCTGTCATTTTGAGTAGAGCGCATAGGTCAGCATTTCCTCTCAGGGGCCTGCAGTGGGGGTTGGCTTATTTAGGGAACACAGTTAACCCTTGAATAACATGGTAAGGGGCGCCAGTTCCCTGTGCAGTAGAAAATCTCTGCTTGTCACATGGTCAGTCCTTTGTATCCGCAATTCCACATCCACAGATTCAGTCAGCTACAGCCTGTGCAGTGCTCTAGTATTTACTATCGGAAAGAAACCCACATGTAAGTGGACCCACGCAGTTCAAACCTGAGTTGTTTAAGGGTCAGCCCTAGTTGCTAAATGGGAGTAAGGGTGGATTCAGACACACTATTGGTCATTTAGGGAAGATCCCCTGGAGGAGGGCCTGACAACCCTCTCTAGTATCCTTGCCTGGAGAATCCCCACGGGCAGAGGGGTGTGGTGGGCTACAGTCCTTGGGGTTGCAAAGAGTCAGACACAACTGAATGACTAAGCACAGCACAGTGCCTGGAAAATGAAGATTTAGGTCCAGTGGGCCTGACTCAGAGATTGGGTGGCAAGTAGACCCCATCCCAGAACCAAGAGGGGCACCTGCTGAGGCGTTTGTTCAGTGTACCCCTCCAGTGGGACTCCGCTGGGAGCAGGAGAAAGAGGACTCTGCAGGGGGAGAGGGGAAACCCCACCCTAACTGTGTAAGGAGGGAAAGCAAAAAGGAGTCTAAGCTAGGGGCTTTGGGTGGGCGTGGCAGGACAGGTGAGAGAGCTCTCCTGGCCTGGTTGTTCAGGAAGCTCCCGGGTGCGGCCCTGAGGGCCAGGGTTTGTGGGGCTTTGGAGAGGCCGCAGGGGGCCTGCAGGGGTCTGACTCCCCTTGCTCCACCCCCCAGCGCATCCCACCCTCCAGTGGGGACACCGAGATCTTCCTGAAGGCTGCCTGTGCCTTGCACTGTTTTGAGAGCCCGCCCTGTCCTGACTTGGCTAAGATAACTTCCCTGAAGCTCTCAGAAGTGGTAGTTGTTACACCCATTTTCCGGATGAGAGTTGGAGCCCAGGAGAGACAGGCACTCTGGCTTAGAACCTGGGCACACCCTTGGCCAGTGGGTTGTGGTGCCTCACAGGAAATGGGTCTGGTTACTGGAGCCACAGTTGGGAAGAAAACATGTTTCAGTAATGGCCAGGTGCTTCCTGAGATGTCGGGGGCAGAGCCCACCCCGGGCCTCGCTGTGGCTCCACTCCATGAGTCTGGTGCTGGTGAAGGACTCCTGGGTTATACTGGGTCCTGGAGCCGGGCACAGTCTCAGCCCTTTCTGAATGAACAGATCGTTCGTTCCCTTCAGCCCGCTCCCGTGTTTACCCACCGTGATCTTCTTTTATTTTGTGAGACACCCCCTGCACAGAAATTCACACCATCTCTTTAGACTCAGGTCTCGAAATCCAGGGTGATTTTGTTTTTCAGAACGTGAGCCCTTTGGTTTTAGTTTTCTCACGTGTGAGCCTTTTCTGGCGAAGCTCTCCAAGCCCATTGCTGCCTGAGCGGGGTTGCCAGGGAGAGCCGCGCTCAGTGCTGAGCCGCCCAGGCCCCTCTGGCTTCGTGGCTTCGCCTCAGCCGCGCTGCTGATCAGGGGCCCTGCGGGTTCAGCTCCGGAGCTCGCATCCTCTCTCTCTCCCCTCCTCCCCACCTCTTCCTCTGCTCTCTCTCTAGCCTTCCCGGTAGACCTTTCCCTCTTTGGCACATTTGGAAACTGCAGTTGATAATTGACTGTGGACTAGTGAGCATTTTTTGTTTAAGACAACACCCCAGGTAAATATCTCTCCTTTTACTTTACCTCCTCTTTGCTTCCCTTCCCCAGCCTGTTAGCTACTGGCGGGGCCCTGCAGACCTCTCCCCCCAGAAGGGAGGCTCTTCTCTGTGAGGGATGAGTGGCACTTCCTGTCCCTTGTTGCTGCTTCTCGGGTCATTTTCCTAGAAGGCAGGAGGCCTGGCAGTGACCGTTCCTGCTGGCGCCAGGTGTGCTATCAAGGGCAGGTGTCTCCCCCCTGGCCGTGTGGCCTTGGCCTCCTGTGGGCAGCAGCCCTGCCTCCCCTGCCTCTCGGTGATGGCCTCTGTCCTCACAGTGGTTTTCTCTCATGAGGCTGACCAGGCTGACCATTTTCCTAACTAAATCCTCCCGGCTCTGCCTCAGTGCCTCCCGAAGAGGCCTGAGGCTCCCCTGCCTCACCCGCCCACTCCCTTCCTAAAGAGGATTTACACCTGATTTCATAGGACCCACTCCCTTGATTGATGCTCTAACGCTGACTCTCCTCTCCTCTCTAGGATCCAACCACAGCAGACCCGGCCTCCCAGCAGAGGAGAGCCCCGGGCGGAACCCGGGAGTTTAGCTGCTTGTCAGGCAGCCCCAGGTCTGGGGAACAGACAAGCACGTGGGGAACTGGAGCAAGCCGGAAAGCAGCTTCCTGCCAGCCCATCCCGTCCCCTGCAGGCCACGTTTTAGATGGCCTTGTACATGCAGGTCCTGGCTGTCCTCCGAACCAGACATCAGTGCCAGGAACCTTCAGCAGGTTCTGCGCCCCCACCCCTAGAACATGGGGGTCAGTGGGGGCCAGCCCTCCAAGTCTGCTTCCGAATGGAATGAAAGGAACAGCGTCATCTCCAGTCCCCAGGGCCAGCCTCCCTGTGACAGTGTATTTATACCTCTTCCGGCCAAGCCATGATGTGAGCGCGGTAACTGCCTTCCTGTGGCCGTGACCTGTACTCTCTCTGCTTTATTTGCCAACCTTCTGCTGCTGGCAGCATTTCTTGAGCAAACCAAGAGCACCATTGTGGGCTGGGGGTTCACATCCATGGCCTTGGCCACAACCACCTTGTTGGCTTCCCTTATGACACTATGCTTCGGAGCACGCACCTGGCCTGTCCCACGTGCCAAACCTGGAAGCAGCTGTGTCCCTCCAGGCCCGCTGCCTCCCATGGAGGTGGCTTTTCCTGCCCTGTCCCAAGCCCAGAGCGAGCACACTGGCCCCTGGGGGGCTCAGGAGCCCCTCCTTCCTGCCGCGCCTCCACCTGCCTGGCTCAGTGACCACTAACAGTATTGTCGTTTTCCACGTGTTAAGAAGAGGGAGGTCACAGGTGAGGGGAAGGGCTGCTGTGATGCGCCTGGTCCGCTGTCGTCGGATCCGAGTGGGTCGCCGGTGGCCCCCGAGGTGCTGTGTGGCTAGAAGGCGCCTAGAGAGCAGCAAGGGAGGCAGGGCTGGGTGTGGCCCAGGTAGACCCCCATCACCTTTCTCTGGAAAAAAGGTGACATCACAAGTTTTTCTTAGAGCTCTGAAACATTTTAAGCTCTTGGCTTCATTCCCGTTCCAGCTCTCTGGGGCTTTAGAGAAGTGGGAACAAGAAGGCGTTTTTGTCGTCTTCCGGTTACCTACATCCACCTTCCATGGTGCTTTAGCTGTGCAGAAACTGGGGCATCATGGGGACCCCGGGGAGGGAGGCAGGAGGATTTCTGGAACCTTTCTCAGTGGCATTTGGGTCCTTATCCAGGATCAGTGGGCGTGAAGGCCAAAAACAGTGGCAAGCTCACTTAGAAACTCTTCTCAAGGAATTCTCTCCCAAGAGCAAACCCAGGTGGGAAATAGATACTTGAAAATTTTTTCTCTCTGCAGAAGAGTGTTTGTTAACCTTGGCTGCACGTTGGAATCACATGGCAAGTCAAATATACTGCTCCCTGGGCCGCTCCCCCCAGCCCACCCACCCAGGGGTTCTGATTTACTCAGTCCAGGCATCAGGATTTTATTCTGTAAAATTATTTTATATTCACAGATCATGCCTGCTTACCTGAATGTTAACATCTTCTATAACCTTGGTGCACTTATCAAAATTAAAAAATTAACATTGGTACAAAACTATTAACTAAATTACAGACTTCACTTAGGCTTTTATCTAATTTTCCATAATGTCCTTTTCTGTTGCAGGACCCAGCCCAGGACACCAAGTTGCATTTAGAGCTCTTGCCTTTTCCCCTATTTTCTCCTATAACTTTCTACTTTGAAATAATGACAGATTCATAGGAACTTGCAAAGATAGAGATCCCATGTAGCCTTCCTCCAGTTTTCCTCCATGACGACACTGTCTTGCATAGTTAGACTACAGTATGAAAGCCAGGAATCTGCCTCTGGTGCAATGTGGGTATGTAGTTCTGTAGCATCTTATCACATGTAGGTCTGTGTAACCACCACTTCAGTCTAGATGCAGAACTGTTCTCACTAGGATCTCCCCACAACGGACAACAGACGCTCTTAACGCCACACCCACCCCCTCTGGCCACTGTCCCCAATCCCTGGCAACCACTAATCTGTACATCATCTCTGTAATTTTGTCATTTCAAGAATGTTGTATAAATGGGATCCTACGGTATGTAAGTGTTGGGACTGGCTTTTCTCACTTGGCACATTGTCCTGGAGTCTCCTCCAGGCTCCTGCACGTGTCAGTCAATCATTGCTTTGTGATTGCTGTGTGGTATTCTACCACAGGCTCACTGTCCTGTCTAAGGACATCTGGGTGGTTTCCAGTTTTTGGCTATTCCAAATAAAGCTGCTATGAACATTCATCACAGGTTCTTGACGCAAACATTGGTTTTCTTTTCCCTGAGGTAAATGATTAGGCATGCAGTAGCTAGGTCTATATGGTTATTGCATATTTAGGTTTTAAAAGAAACTGCCAAACCTTTTCAGAGCACCTGTACAACTTTACATTCCCACCAGCAATGTGTTGAGTTTTTCCATGTCCTCCCCAGGACTTGGTGGTGTCAAGTATTTTAGCCCTCCTGGTAAGTGTGTAGTGCTGTCTCGTTGTGGACTTTATTTGCATTTCCATAATGTGTATTTTTTCATGTGCTTACTTCACTTTGTGAAAAGTCTGTTTGTCTTTCGTCCATTTTCCAGTTAGATTGTTTGGTTCTTTTACTGCTGAGTTTTGAGAATTACTAGGCTTGATTGGGTTTTTGGTTTGCAAATATTTTCTCCCAGTCTGTAGCTTATTTTTTTTATCTTAACGGGATTTTTTATATAGCAGAAATAAATTTTGATGAATTCCATTTTACTCATTTTTTATGGATCATGCTTTTGGTATCATGAAATGGCAGCCCACTCCAGTGTTCTTGCCTGGAGAATCCCATTGACAGAGGAGCCTGGCGGGCTACAGTCCGTGGGGTCGCAAGAGTCAGACATGATTCAGCGCCTAAACCACCTAAGAAATCTTTACCTAGTTTTTTTTTCTTTTTTTCTTTTTTTAATTTAGACTTGATTGTGAAGATTGTTTTTATAAAGTGTTTATAGTTTTTCATTGCATTTAAGTTTGTGATTTTTTTTTTTCTTAATCATTTGTTTTTGGCTGTGCTTGGTCTTTGCTGCTCGGGCTTTTCTCCGGTTGCCAAGAACGGGGCTGCTCTTCGTGGCAGTGTGCAGGCTTGTTGCCAAGAACGGGGCTGCTCTTCGTGGCAGTGTGCAGGCTTGTTGCCGAGAACGGGGCTGCTCTTCGTGGCAGTGTGCAGGCTTGTTGCCGAGAACGGGGCTGCTCTTCATGCAGTGTGCGGGCTTGTTGCCGAGAACGGGGCTGCTCTTCATGGCAGTGTGCGGGCTTGTTGCCGAGAACGGGGCTGCTCTTCATGCAGTGTGCGGGCTTGTTGCCGAGAACGGGGCTGCTCTTCATGCAGTGTGCAGGCTTGTTGCCGAGAACGGGGCTGCTCTTCATGCAGTGTGCAGGCTTGTTGCCGAGAACGGGGCTGCTCTTCATGCAGTGTGGGGCTTGTTGCCGAGAACGGGGCTGCTCTTCATGCAGTGTGCGGGCTTGTTGGGGTGGCTGCTCTTGTTGTGGAGCTCAGGCACAGTGGTTGTGGCTCATGGGCTTAACTGTTCATGGTATGTGGGATCCTCCCAGACCAGGGATCGAGCCCGTGTCTTGTACATTGGCAGGTGGGTTCTTCACCACTGAGCCGCCAGGGAAGCCCTTTGTGATCCATTTTGAATAAAGGGTGTTTTTTCTTTTTTTGCCTATAGATGTCCATTACCTTAAGTACCATTTGTTGTAAAGCATATCTTTCCTCCAGTGAATAACTTTTGGATCTTTTGGCATATTAATCTATTTCTGGGTCATCTCTTCTGCTCCACTGATTGATGTGTCTCTCTCCATTGGTACCACCCTGTCTTGATTACTGAGTGCTGCTGAGTGACTTCAGTCGTGTCCCCACTCTGCGACCTCATGGACTGTAGCCCACCAGGCTCCTCTGTCCATGGGATTCTCCAGGCAAGAACACTGGAGTGGGTTGCTATGCCTTCCACCAAGGGATCTTCCTGACACAGGGATCAAGCCCACGTTTCTTAACTGTCTCCTGCATTGGCAGGCAGGTTCTTTACCACTAGCACCACCTAGGAGCTATTTAGTAGTTCCCTGAAATCAGTAGACTGATTTCTCCCATTTTGTTCTTCTCCAGAGTTGTATGTTTTAAATTTTCAAATAACTTGTCTAATCTACAAAAAAAAAAAACAACAAAACTTTGCTGGGATTTTATCAGGAACTGGTTAAACCTGTGTATCAATTCAGGTGGCACTGACATCTTTATTATAACTTTCAATCCGTGCGTATGTCTCCATCTATTTAAATTTGATTTCATTCATCAGCACTGTGTAGTTTTCAGCCTGCAGGCCCTTACACGTTTTGTAAGACTCACACCTAAGTGGGTTTCCTTTTTAGCAAATCGTAAGTACTACTGTGTGCTTTAGTGTTCAGAATCATCACTAGTATATAGAAAAGGGTTTTGTATCCTGAGAGCATTCTAGGTGCTGTTTTCATTTTTTTTGAAAAGAAGATTCCTTAGGATCACCTTCATAGACAGGCATGTCAACTGTATAAAAATGCTTATTCCTGGGCCCACCTTGGGGTTCTGATTTACTCAGGCTGGACATCAAGGCTTTGTGATGTTTTAACCTTTTGGCCATACGGCATGCCGGATCTTAGTTCCCTGACTAGCGACTGAACCCCTGCCCCCCTGCAGTGGAAGCACGGGACCACCAGGGGATTTTCAGAATTCCCTGAACGTCAGGATTTTTTCAAATTAATTTTTTTGACTGTGCTGAACCTGCGTTGCTGCGCTGGTTTTCCTCTAGCTGTGAGTGGCGCCATCCTAGCTGTGGCTTCTCGTGGTGCTGAGCGCAGACGGTAGGCCTGTGGGCTTCAGTAGTGGTGGCTCCCAGGCTCTAGAGCGCAGGCCCAATGGTTGTGGCTCACAGGCTTAGTTGCTCTGCATGTGGGATCCTCCTGGACCAGGGATTGAACCCTTGTTGCCTGTGTTGGCAGGTGGATTCTTAACTCCTGAGCCACCAGGGAAACCCAACATGAGGATTTTTGAAATCTTTCCTCCTCATTCTAACAGGCAGCCTAGCTGAGAAACACTGCCCTGCCTGCCTGCTCTGCTTTCAGGGGCTGGTCTTGCTCTCAGGCCAGCACGGTGATCAGGCCTGGGGTTTGCTGCTGAGGAAGACGAAGCCCAGAGCCAGTGGAACTGGCCCTTCTGGCCCAGAACAGACAACCAGGCCATGGTGGATAATCAACCAGTTTTAATGAACAAAAAATAGTGATGCGTATAAAAAGGTATTTCTGTCACTTAAGTGTCCCCATTTTCTAGATGGGAAGTTGTCTTCTCCGTGGACTTGACCACCTGTTCACCTGTGGCCCCCATGTCTGGGTGAACGGGGGGCTTTGTCACAATAGGGCAGGAGCTGCCCGTGTGAGGGGAAGGCGTGCGGCCGTCCTTCGGAGCTCTTGCCAGCTTTTGCACCGAGTAGAAATTGCCTTGTCCTCAGCCTGAGAAGGCGGCCATTGAGACGAAAAATAACTGCTGCAGAGTGGCTATCAGCCCAGGCTCCTTACGTGAGGGAGGCTGACCTCCGTCCCGGAGCCCATCGCTCTGCCTGTGGTTCTCCATTTGGGGCAAAGTTGTTCTCAAAGGTTTGCTTTCTGGTTTCTGGCATTAAAGGGCCCAGCCCCGCCAGCCGTAGAGGTACAAGTCTGCATGTGCGTGGCGTGACCCGGGAAGGATGGTGAGAGGAAGCTTTGGGGAGTGTGCAGGGAAGGATGGTGAGAGGAAGCTTTGGGGAGTGTGCAAAGGCTGTGCCTTCAGCCACCTCATCAGGGGAGAAGGGGAAGGAGCAGGCGAGCTCAGAGCCCTCCACGTCCTGCCCTGAAGGAGGGCGAAGTGGCGTGGCCACAGGGGCCAGGCCACGGTGCCGCGCTCGGGCCAGGCCACGGTGCCGCGCTCGGGCCAGGGGGCGTCCGCGCCCAGGGCAGAGCAGGGTTACGGGCCACCGCCCCAGAAGCTGAGTGGGCCACAAGCAACCCCCAGCACCTGGGCACTTCTCTGCAAGGAGCTGCCAGCTGGCGGACGAGTGCGGCAGGCGGGCCTGACCGAGAGCACAAGGCTTCCCTGGGGTAAACGTTAGCTCCAGCTCGTCAGCCCTGGGGCTGCTGAGGCAACCGGGCTGGGGCTGGCCTTCTGTACTGGGGGGCTCAGACCCGCTGAGCAGCCCCCTCCAGACAGCAGACCCAGCTCAGAGCCTCAAGGCTGAAGCATCTGGAGCCACTCCGGACGCTATCAGGGTTGCTGCTGATAGGAACTGAGGCCCCTGGAGAAACCTGTGCCTAAGGGCACCTGTGTGGCCTGGATGGCGGTGGCCATGCGACATGTCACCCCCTGACGGCAGGTGGGCCCTCGTGGAGGGCTGAGCTGGGTCATCTCCTGGCCACAGGCCTGGTGGACACTGAGGAGCTGTATCCTGCACTGGCCCTGGAAGCCTGGGGCTCGCTCCCTTCCCGTTCCATCCTGGCGCCAGCCCCCTGCTGCCCCTCGACTGGACCCAGTTTCCTGCCCTGCATACCCGGGTCCTCTGCTTCGGCCCCCAGCTCGCGCCCTGCTGGGCACGGCTCAGCCCCAGACTGCAGGTAGGAAGGCTTTCCTACCTGTCCCCCTCGGAGTGGCCCTGTCTGACAGGGCTGCCTGGAGACGAGGGGTCAGGCCGGGGTGGGGGGTGTACCAAGGAAGGACCACGGGGAGGGCGGGGGGTGATGGGGCTGGAATGAGGCTGTGAGTGGCCCGCAGGTCGTCAGCACCGGGTCCGGGTATGCCTGACATGGGCCTGCAGTGCTTCCTGAATGCCCCTCTGCCAGTCCCGGGCCAGCTGCACTGGGGTCACTGAAGCCTGGAAGGAGGGCGCTGGCTCAGTGCCCAGTCTCGTCCCTGAGCCACCCACCCCGCCCAGCCGCCCGCCCGCACTCACCGCATTGCGCACGCCCAGCCCAGCTCCGTAGAGCAGCAGCAGCTTCATGGCTCTGTAGCGCCCGTGCCGCACTGCCTCGTGCAGAGCCGTGTCACCTTCCTGTCGAGAGGGATGGGGTGTCATCCTCCTCAGCCCCGCTCCCCGGGAGGGGCAGGCAGGTCAGCAGGCGCCACGCGTGGCTGAGCTAGGGCTCCCTCAGTCCCCGGCCGCGGGGGTGAGCATCCCCAGCCTCTGGTGACCAGACGCTGACCTTGTCCTGCGCGTCGATGCGGGCCCCACAGGCGATGAGGTGCTCCAGGCAGTCGCAGTGTCCCGTGCGCACGGCCACGTGCAGGGGTGTGCTCCAGATCTGAGGGAGCAGCGAGGGGCGGCAATGTCATCACAGGCTGGCACGGCTGTGTCCCGACCCCAAAGAGCATCGGGCTTCCCCCGGCCCGTGCCCTCACCTTGTCTCGGGCGTTGACCTGGGCGCCCCAGTTTAGCAGCTGTTTGAGGATGTCCAGGTGCCCTCTGCGGCAGGCCCAGAACACTGGGGTCCTGTCCAGCTGCAAACAGAAGCACCCAACTCACCCTGATGTTGGGGGAAGCCAGTGGGAGGCTCGCCGTGGGGGTGGCCCTTCCCTGAGTCTCACCAAGTCCCGAGTGTCCACGGCCACACCTGCCTCCAGCAGCTTGTTCACAAGCTCACAGTGACCCTTCAGACAGGCCCAGTGCAAGGCCGTGCGGTGCAGCTGGGGAGAGTGTGGGAGGTCAGGTGCAGGAAGCTTGGCCACCCTTGGCGGTCCCACTCCCTCCCCACTCAGGAGGCACCATGGGACTTGAGCCCCATGGAGCAAAAGCCCTGTGGTTTCCGAGGCATTCACCATGCCTGCACCACCCTCGATACCTTGTCATGGGCATTGGGGTCCCCTCCGTCTGCCAGGTACTTGTCAATCAGGGCCTCCTGGTTCTCAGCAGCTGCCTTCAGGAACACCTCCAGGCCCACGGGTTCCAGCTGGGCCTGTGGCTGCGGCTGAGTAAATTCAAAGTGTTAGTCGCTCAGTTATGTCTGACTCATTGTGACCCCATGGACTACAGCCGTCAGGCTCCTCTGTCCTTGGGTTTTCTGCAGGCAAGAATACTGGAGTGGGTTGTCATTTCCTACTCCAAGGGATCTTCCTGACCAAGGGATTGAACCCTGGTCTCCTGCATTGCAGGCAGATTCTTTACCATCTGAGCCACCAGGAAAGCCAGTTAAGTTCAAGGACAAGGCCCACTCACTCGAGAGGCTGTTGGGATGCACGGCCTCACCAGCCTAACCAGAGAGCCGGCTGAGGACCAGCGCACTATCAGCTTATACAAACAACAGATTAAAAAAACCTGCCCCCAGGGACTTCTCGGGTGGTCCAATGGTTGAGAATCTCCCTTGCAATGCAGGGGACAAGGGTTCCATCCCTGATGAGGGAACTAAGATCCCATATGCCACGGAGCAGCTAAACCCACACACCAAAACTACAGAGCTTGTGCACTTTGAAGTCCGAAAGCCACAACTAGAGAGTCCATGCGCTGCAACCAAAGATCCAGAATGAGGCAATTAAGACCCCACACAGCCAATTACGTAAATAAATATAAACTTTAAAAACACAATCCTGCCCTCAGAAGACTGACTGAACAGGTATGGGGTGGGGTTATGGATTGAGCTGTGTCTCCTCCAAGCTCATAGGTTAAGGTCCTAACCCCAGCACTCTGAGCATGACCTTACTTGGAAATGGGGTCACTGTAGCTGTAATTGTTTAAGATGAGGTCATCCTGGAGTAGGTGGGCCCTGTTCCAATATGACAAGTCCTTACTGAAAGGGGACATTTGGATACAGGCATGCACACATGGAATGCATTGTGGACTGTGTGAGCTCAGAGCAGAGACTGGAGCAACGCATCCACAAGCCAAGGAAATGACAGCAGATTACCACCAACCCCTACGCCGGGGAGAGGCATGGGCAGATCCACCCCCCAGAGCCTCGGGATGAACCAGCCCTGATCAGAGATGAACCCTTGATCTCGGACTGCCAGCCTCTGAGCAGACCGTACATACACAGCTGCTGTCTAAGCCCCCAGCTTGTGGTACTTTGTTCTGCCAGCAGCCGAGGCAGACTGACACCGGTGGCAAAGGGGTCTCCAGGTGGGGGCTGGGCAGCTCCTCCCCAGGTCTTTCATGGGGACAGGAGGCTCCAGCTCATGAACTCCAGCCCGGGTGTGGCACCCTCGCTCACCTTGACCTCAGGCTGGGGTGCCTTGGGGGGGACCCTGCGTTTCAGTCGCTTTTCTTTCCGTCTTTGAACCAACTTTTCCAAATCAGCCAGGTTCTCCAAGTTAGTTCTGGAACTGTTAAATCTTTCAAGCTGTGGCAGAAACAGGACCATGCCAGCCGTCAGCCGCTGGAGCCCTGGGGCATCTCTTGGTTGGTCTCACCCTCGTCTTTAGGCAGCAGGAGTGCCCACCCAGGCCATCAGCCCCTGAGCCCCGCCGCTCAGCCTGCCCGCACCCAGCCCCCCGGGCCGCCACCTCTGGCCACTCACTCTCCTCTTCTTCTCCTCGTCCAGTTTCTGCCTCTCCCGGGCCTCGGCCTCCTGGGGCCCCAGCCTCCAGCTGCGAAGGCCCCCTCCAGGATCAGGAACTCCATGTCCACATTCCAATTTCGTCCTTTCAACTCTCTCTCCACTTACCTGTAGGAACAGATGAGGACAAAGACTCAGGAAAATTAGGAGGAGCCCTAAGGCAATGGCTACCCACTCCAGTCTTCTTGCCTGAAGAATTCCATGCACAGGGGAGCCTGGTGGGCTGCAGCCCATGGGGTCGCAAAGTCAGACACGACTAAGTGACAAAACTTAGCAAACACAATTGTGCTGGACGGGGTCCTGCCAGGAGCTGACACGCAAGATCAATGAGCCTACCTGGACCTGTGCAGAGTGCCGTGGCGGTCCACCCGCTCCTTGTTGGCTCTCACCACCTACAGCATCGTCTGAGACCCAGGAGGGCAGCTGGCTGCTGCCCACTCTGTCCTGTCAGCAGAACCCAGCAGCAGGCGCCTGACACCGCATCTATTTATACTGCTGGGCCGCATCCAGGTGAGCTCAGGGCCTCCCTCGTGGGTGGCTGTCCTTAACATTCCTACCAGATCACGCCACACTGCCACCTGACCCCAGGTGGGGGCAGGGGGTAGGGGGACCGCGGAGATGCTCCTGGGTAAAATGCGAAATCCCCGCATTCACTGGCTCTTTGGGAAGCTAGCTCTTTCCTCCCGGTGCCGAAGATGAAATGAGTTACTGGGGCTGCGCTTAGGGTGGAGCCCATTGTACAGCGAACCATTTTCTCCCTCCCCTGGCCCCTGCCCCCAGGATTCAGAAGCCGGCGGCACCCAGGAAGAAGCAAATTGAGGAGAGAGAAGAGGCTGGGACGATAGGATGGCAGAGGTTATGGCTTCCAGCCACATGGAACTATTCCATTGCCTTCTAAAGTGAACTCAGGCAATCAGACAGTTCCTGGGCCCTGCAACCCGCCTCCCAGCACAGGCTGAACTGGCTGGCAGTGGGGCTGGGGGCACAAAGTGACCCCTGCGGCCTCCATGCCCGGCCTCCTGCAACAGACAGCCTGAAGCGTCACCGGCGTCCCTGCTTCTCTCTCTGCCCAGGGAACGCAAGCACCTTCTCCCCTTCCCCAGGCAAGGCGGTCAGACCCTCCAGACCATTTCCCCAGCAACGACCAGCAACACAACCCAGCTCAGCCAGCACCTGGGCCATACTCGTGTCTCCCGGGGTAACGTGCCACTTCCCAATCCTCTTCTGCCATCATAGTCAAGGGCAGAACCCACTGAACTCAAGGAATTTCTTGTCGACCATTGCCTGGCCCCTTCCTGTCTCCTCCCTCTCTCGCTCCCTAGCCCCTCCAGTGAGACCTGGGCAGACCGACCAGAACGGAACCACATGTTTCTACTCCTCAAACCTCCAGAGGCTGCACGAAGCAGCTGCCCAACACCCTCGTTCTGCTGAGACAGTCCCGGGGTGCCCAAACCACTGCCCGGCCCCTGCCCCAAGTCCTCACCAACTGCTGGATGCTGAAGTTCATGGTCCCCCCACTCTTCAGGCCCTCAGTGAGAGGAGCCGAGCAGCTCAACCCTTTTATAGTAGAGCCAGCCGGGGGGCAGGGGGAGGGCAAGGCAGAGGCCTGGGCCCAGGCCAGATAACTCTGTGGCTCTGTAACTCTCACCAAAATACTGCCTCGGGCACTTAGCCTGTGCAGGCAGGAGAAAGAGCTGTTCTCAGCTGAGTCAGCTGCATCCTCAGACACCCCCATCCTGCACCTACTCAGAGGTGCTTCAACCAATCAACACACATCCTGGACGCGGGGCCACCAGCCCAGGTTCAAGGGGAAATATCTCCCATTCTCCCAAGTGTGGGCTTCTCAGGCAGCGCTAGTGCTAAAGAATCTGCCTGCCAATGCAGAAGATGCTGGTTTGAACCCTGGGTCAGGAAGATCCCTTGGAGGAGGGCATGGCAACCTACTCCAGTTTTCTTGGCCTGGAGAATCCCAAGGACAGAGGAGCCTGGCAGGCTACGGCCCATGGGGTTGCAGAGTCGGACACAACTGAAGCGACTTAGCACACATACATGCTCCCAAGTGTAGACACCATGGAGAAAAAGAAGTGTGAGCCTCCGTGTTGCTGTGGAGGGAGACCCTGGGAGACAGCGCAACTACCCTGGCAATAGGAGGCCAGAATCCTGAAGTGGACCTCCAAGGGAGAGACCGAAGAGGCTGATTTCTGCCTCAGGAAGCTCCCTGGCTCCTACAGGAAGAAACCAAGTGACTTCCCACCTCTCGGCCAGTTTCCAGCCTGAAACCCGGCTGCTCCCACTGGTTTCCTTCCCCAGGCAACCCCCTGCCCCCTCACCACTCCAATGGTCAAGGTCAACATCCTAAGCTAGGCCACCTCAGGAGCCAAGCCCAGTCTGTCATTGGCACCTCACGCCTCTGGAAGAGACTTCCATGGCTCACATGCAGGTCCCCAGCCAGATGCCCTGCCGGGTCAGGGGCACATCCTTCCCCAGCAAGGTGAGGTTCAGATGCGCTCCAGGTCTAAGAACAAACGTTAACCATTAACCCAGTTGCAAAGCGATTCATCTGCAGCTACTGGTCAACCTTCCTGATTCTCCCCAAGACACCAAGCATGCCTTCCACCCAGCTGTGCCTTGAATTTCTGCCTTGACCTTTGAAAGGAAACCTGATAGCTGGTAAGATTCGGCCTGGAAGCCATATGAGCAGAGATGAGCAGGACGGGTGGCGGGGGAGGGAGAGCCGTGGGTCCAGGGCCGCCGAGGGCCCAACTGCAGTTGGCTCTGAGCACCCAGACCTGGGGAGCCCAGGGCTTTTTAGAGCAACTCTTCTGTGCTTACGGCCCAGGGTGTTTTTCTCAAAGGTGACTTTTGGCCTGTGGTCCTGAGGAAGGGAAGAGTTACCTGGAGGAGAGTGAGGTGAAACCGACAAAAATAAGCAGGATTTGAACTCGGACTCCACTGCCTGCCACCGACACCACGACTCCTCTCCTCCAACATCCCAGGGCGAGGATATCGACGCTGTATCTGAAATGCTCAGCGGAAGACCGTTGGTACTCACATGGAGCTAACTAGTATTAATTTATCGTTGGTATTACTTTATTGAAGAAAAAAATTACCTCTTATAAATAAGTCCACACATAGCAAATCACGCTCAGGACCCCCACCTGGGGAAACAGTGGGTGCAATTTCACACACCTCCTCCTGAGTGTGTGTGAGCGTGTTTGAGTTCCTATGTGGCTCTACCTACTCTACTGTGGTCACGACTCAGCACTCTCTCCAGGTCAGCACAGGCTGCACTCATGGCTGGGAACCTCAACTCTGCCCATGTGGCTCCAAGACCGGAGTCTTATTTGTCCCCCTGTTGGGAGCACTGGGTTTAGCTCTACTTTTTTTCTTCTTTTTTAAAACATTTCACCCCATGCTCCGGTGCACATCTTTGTAAATGCATCTGTAAATAAACATCTTTGGGGACTTGCGGTTAAGACTCTGCTTCCAATGCAGAGTACACAGGTTCCATCCCGGGCGAGGGAACTAAGATCACACACACACACACACGATAACTTTGTATACATGGATATTTCTCTAGGGAGCTACAGAGAAACTAGAAGTATTGGTCTTGCTCACTTAAATTTTCGTAGATATTGCCAAACTGCCATCCACTGTACCAATTTTCATAAACAGGTAACAACGAACACAGTTAAGACAAGAGACAGCATGAAAAAGATATATATGGATATACATATACAAAACAAAGGATCAATGTCCAAAATACATAAGTGACTCCTATGAATCCAGGAAAAAATTTTTTTAATTTTAAAATTTAAGTTTGAACAAGGTCACAGAAGACAGGCATTCAACCTCACTGGCAATTAGCAATGAATGCAACATAAAACAACAGCACCTTGTAGTCTCAGACGGAGAAGGCGATGGCACCCCACTCCAGCGCTCTTGCCTGGAAAACCCCATGGATGGAGGAGCCTGGTGCGCTGCAGTCCATGGGGTTGCTGAGGGTCGGACAGGACTGAGCGACTTCACTTTCACTTTTTACTTTCATGCGTTGGAGAAGGAAATGGCAACCCACTCCAGTGTTCTTGCCTGGAGAATCCCAGGGACAGGGGAGCCCGGTGGGCTGCCGTCTCTGGGGTCGCACAGAGTCGGACACGACTGAAGCAACTTAGCAGCAGCAGTCTCTCAGACAGTTAACATGAATGGAATTATGGTATAGATGCAGGTGCGGGTCAGGTTTTCGGGAGGTGGGAGCTCAAATGCTGTCTGCAAGGCTCTGGGCGCCCCCTCAGTGCTCCTCAGATCTTCACTTGTCTCATCCCCACAGGGACCCCACCACAGTCACTCCTATCTGAGCGATGGAGACACGGGACACAGCAGGTACCGTGACTTGTACCGAGGTCGCCTGGCTAGAAAGCAGCTGTTCATGTGTCCCATATTCCATAGCTTCTTCTCATGCTTACATAGATTTATATTTTCAGATTTGGGTCTTAACTCCAAATTTATTTTTGTGCAGGGGATGAGGTAAGGCTGTAACTTTATTTTTTCTAAATGGATAGATGTTTCCACACGAGCTAATTTAGAATACGATCATCTGTCCAGGCGACAACCCTGGCAGCCCCCGCAAGCTGAATTCCCTCGCTTCGAGGGGTCAGAACGTGGCTCTGCCGGTCCTTCGGCCTCAGGCTCTCACCCTGCGGCTCGGGTGCTGTCCAGGCGGGGGCTGGGAGAGCTGTCCGAGTCCTCAGTGCGCTGCTGAGACAGGAGGCGGCGACTCAGCTGGCCAGCAGGTCCCGCAGGTCGCTGTTGCCAGGCAGCAGGTCGCAGGCGAGCCGGGACTTCCGGTCCCGCACAGCCTTCAGGGCTGGGCTGTGCTGCAGCAGGAGGGAGCAGATGTCCACGTGACCCTTCTCGGCAGCCTGCGGGGAGAGGAGCCCGATCAAAAGCTGAACCCCACTGCGCCCCGCTCTTTCTTGCTCTACGTCTGGGGCTCTTTAGGTCCTAAAACAGGTCTTGCTGGCTGGCTGAGCAGATTTCCCTTGACTCCGGCCAATGATGTGTGTGCAGGGCGGTGGGGCACCCTGGTGCTGCTCGGGCAGTCGGCTTGAGCTTTCCCTCCTGCGCCCTTTGCTCAGGGGCCATGCTTCTTTGCTGAAGCCTGCACATTAACGACAAGTACAGAGGACGTCCCTGGCATCCAGTGGTTAAGACTCTGCACTTACACTGCAGAGGGTGCAGGTTCAATCCCTGGTCCAGAAAAATTCCACGTGCCACAGGGATCTGGCAAGGAACCAAGATCCTACATGCCGCCAGGTGCAGCCAAAGAGGGGAAAAAAGAAAGAACAAGTACAGTGGACCACAGCCTCAGTGGTCCAGTGGCTGAGAATCTGCCTGCCAATGCAGGGGACACAGGCTTAATCCCTGGTCCAGGATATCCCACATGCCACAGGACAACTGAGCCCACATACCTAGAGCCACGCTCTGCAACGAGAAGCCTGTGCACCACACTAGAGTAGCCTCCACTCGCTACAACTAGAGAAAGCCCATACACAGCAACAAAGACCCAGCACACGCCAAAAATGATAAAATTAAAAAAAATAAAGAACAGCATCTATACAAACATGCGTATTGTGTAGAGGGGGCACCATGGGCACAAGAACATCAGACATGGCCCTTGTCCTGGGGAACTTTCAGATGAGCAGAGAGAAATAGGTCTACTACCCAGGTTTCTCCTCTTCCCTCTGAGATAAACAGTTCAGATGTTAATTCTAACCCACATCCTCCAAAAAAGAACAGAGTTAGGTGACTTACACAGATTATCTTACTCAACGTCTCCAATAACCATCAGAGGTAAGAAATACTATTGTTTCTATTTTATAGATGAAGAAACTGAGGCTTATAAAAATTGAGTAACTTGTCCAAGGTCACAGAGCTAGCGTAGCAGCCTGGGGAGTTCTAAGTCAGGTCTGTCTGACCCCAAAGTTCGAGCTCTCAATAGCTGTATCACTCACTCTATTCCCCGCTTCTTCCAACAGACAAGGGCTCCTGAAGGATATCAAATATTAGTACCCAACACCATCTCAAATTTGAATCTAAATCTTTACTAGGCATAAATATCTTGATGAGGACAGACCCAGGGTTCTGAATATTATTGCTTCAATTCAGGCAGGTGAGTTATGAGCAGTTGTGAGACGAATTCCAAGTAATTTTTAGCAAAAAAAAAAAAAAAAAACCAAGGTGCCAACATTTGCAGAAGGGAGGGAGGGAGGGAGGGAGGCTGGAAGGAAGGGCCGGGTGATTCAGATTCCTCACACATACTCGCTCTCTGAATTTCTCGAAAATGCTGCAAGCCGTGGGTGAAAGCAGCTGGTCTGTCCCCGGGAGTGTCCTGCCTGTCAACACTCATCGCGGGCGCTGTGGTGGTGAAACACTCGAGCAACACCGGTTCAGACCACTGGGAAATGAGCAATCTGCCTCTCCAACCGGCAAGGGTCTCCACACAAAAGGGCCCCCAGCTGGTCTCTCAGCATCTGAGCCTGGTGCTCTGGCTGCAAGAGGAAACAAGGCCAACTCCAGCCGCCCCAGTGAGAGAGGCAGAGATCATGGAGAGGGGGCTCCAAGAGGGAGGAGGCAGGAGGCAGGTGCAGGGTGCTCTGGGCATCCGGGTGGGGGAGCTGCCCTCCGCAAGGAAGAGGAAGGTCTCTGAGCGTGTGATGGTCCAGAAAGAACACACACAAGCCAGAGGGCAAAGGGAGAGGAGAGGCCTCCGGACAGCAGGAGCCGCTGCCTGTGGCTTGCAAGGGATACAGAAGTGGGTTCTAGAGACGGGAGACGGGGGCTTCCCTGGTGACTCAGTGGTAAACAATCTGCTGCCAACACAGGAGACACGGGTTCATCTGGGAAGATCCCAGATGCCGAGGAGCACCTAAGCCCGTGGACCATGACTGGAGCTATGGTCTGAAGCTGGGAGCGGCAACCACCGAAGCCTACATCTCTACAGCCTGTCTTCCAGAACTAGAGAAGCCACTGCAATGAGAAGCCGCTCACTACAATGAAGAGGAGCTCCTGCTTGCTGCAACTAGAGAAAAGCCCACACAGCACAGCCAAAAATAACCAAATAAATACAATTACTTAAAAGAAAAAGAAAGAAAGAAACTGAAGACAACAAGCGGGGCCTGAGCATAACAGGCAAGGGGACGGGAAGGAGCTCAGGACAAGCCAACAGGCAGGCAGGGGCCAACCCCAAAGGCCTGTTAACCAGCTTAAGGACTTGGTAGAAGCAAGCCTTCAGAAGATTCGAAGGCATAGTGTGGTCCGAACTGCGCTTTAAACCATGGCTCTGGGAGAAGATCAAGTGGGCTAAGAGAGGATCAGATTATACACACAGGCCTTACAGACGCATCAACTGCCTTTCAAAGATAAACAAGAAATTGGCAAAAGGGGACGCCCTAACACATGACTGACCAGAGACATATCAATACGTTTTCAGACAGTGATACAGTTAACTCACTGTGCACTGCTGGAGTTAAAACTGATCAGGGTTCATTATATAACATAACCGTCGGCATCATTTACATTTTGCTCCATTAGGTTCCTGTCCCAACGCTGTATATGCTATAAATGTAAAATTTTCAAAAATGATGCATCGAGAAATTTTGAGTGAAGAATTTTTTGGTGAATTTTATGAAGATACTTTCTCCAATCCTCCAAGTGACACATATGCTAGTGTCTAAGAAGATGCTAGTTCTCCAGAATAAAGCTCTGATTCAGACGATACGAATGTTAGACCAACAAAAAGACAGAATGCTCCTTTGCTTCTACAGCAGAGTGGACTGAAGACAACGTGTCACAAAAATCAGAAGCCTTTACAGGTGTGTCCAGTGGTAACTGCTGAATGTAATAACCCACAACGCGTGTGCTCAGTCACATCCGACTCTGTGCAACACCATGGACTGTGGGCCGCCAGGCTCCTCTGTCCACGGGATTTCCCAGACAAGAATACTGGCGTGGGTTGTCATTTTCTCCTCCAGGGGAATCTTCCCGATCCAGGACCAAACCCACATCTCTTGCCTTGGCAGACGAATTCTTGACCACTGCCCCACCTGGGAAGCCCAATAACTTGCAAAGTGTTGGTGAAATAACAGAATTAATTTTTGGCCAAAAGAAAAATCGCCAGCCACAGGTGTTAATTTCTGCAGAAAATCCCCTCAGTCAATAAAGTGACCCAGAAGACTGAGCTGCTGGGAAGGGGGGCGGGGAGCGAAATTTGTGTCCAGAGCAGGTATTCTGTGCTCCTCAAGCTGTTCACTGCGGGTACGTGTTTCTAGGCAGAAAACTTTTAATTAAATGATCACTCTGGTCACAGTGTGGAAAGTGGACTAGAAGGACAGGCAAGGGTAGGTACAAGTTTCAAAACCTACGTGAAAAAAGCATTGAGGATGCATCACTAAAAGAAAGAAAATGACACCTTATGTTTTGCACTAATTTACGTGCACAGGAAACTGGCTGGAAAATTATATGTTAATCCTCAAGTGATGATAGGCGAGCACTGAGATTACAAATGATTCCAATTTTCTACTTTACGCTTTGCTGTTCTCCCCATGTTTCCTGCCATGAACATGTTATACCTTTTTTATTTTTGGCTGTGCCGTGTGGCCTGTGAGGTCTTAGTTCTCTGACCAGGGATGGAACCTGGGCCCAAGCAGTGAGAGTGCCACGTCCTGAACACTGGACAGCCGGAGAGTTCCCATGTTCTAGGTTTTACCATGACAAGAGACAGGTTCTCGCGGCCTGTGAGACTTCTGAGCGGCCACGCACCTTGTGCAGACTGGTCATGCCGTCGGCGTCCACCAGCCTGGGGTTGGAGCCGTGCGAGAGCAGGAGCCGGGCAATGTCCGTGTGCCCGCAGTAGCTGGCGCGGTGCAGGGCGGTGGCTCCCCCGTGGGTCTGGGCGTCACACTTGGCCCCACTCTCCAGCAGGAACTGGCACACGGCGTAGTGCCCATTGCGGCTGGCGTAGTGCTGCGGTGAACAGAGCCGGGGTCAGGAGGCAGAACCCTGGGCGAGGGCCACAGCGGCGGCCGGAGCCCCCTCTGGCAGCTGGGTGACCAGGGCGAGCCTGCATGCCTAGCTTCAGATTCAGCCACTGGAAAGTGGGAATAATAACCATTCCTTTTAAAAATATGTTTGTTTATTTTGGGGTGTGTCAGGTCTTAGTCGCGGCATGCGGAATCTTTCCTTGAGGCACTCGGGCTCAGCAGTTCCCAGGAATGTGGGATCTTGGTTCCCCAATCAGGGGTAGTACCCGTGCTCCTGCATGGGAAGGTGAAATCTTAACCACTGGGTTGCTGGGGAGTCTCAGTAATTACCACTCCTATCTCACAGCATCATTATGAAAGTGAAGAGTGAAAGTGTTAGGCGCTCAGTTGTGTCTGACTCTTTGCGACCCTATGGACTGTAACCCAAGAGGCTCCTCTATCCATGGGATTTTCCAGGCAAGAATACTGGAGTGGGTTGCCATTCCCTTCTCCAAGGGATCTTCCCGACCCAGGGATGGAACACAGGTCTCTCACGTCTCCTGCATTGGCAGGTGGATTCTTTACCGTTATGAAAATGATGTTAAACAATCAGTGAAAAGCACCTCGGCTAATTAAAAAAAAACCAGGTTCATAAGATGCTTAAACAGAAACCCTGCTGGGAGAGAAGAAAGAGTGGGAGAAGACAGAAGGCAAACACCATCCCCGCCCAGAGAGCAGGAACCCAGAGCTGAGGCTCCTCCCCAACTCACTAGAGCCGTGTAGCCTGTGGAGTCAGGCTGGCTGGGGTCCACTGCCTTTTGGATTAAATACTTCACTCGGCCCAGGTCTCCGTTCAGGGCTGCTGACCAGATTCCTGCAGAGGCAGAACCCAAGCATTGAATGATGTTCACGGACTGGGGGCTTCTAGCACTTCCTTTACCTCTCGACCTCAGTCTTCTCATCTACCAAATGGGAATTCGTCTGCTCAACAAATGTGAACTGAGCACCTCCTCTGAGCTGTGCACTGAGGGGCGCTGGAGCAAGACAGACCAGGGGCGTGTCTAACCAGGACAGGAGACTGGCCAGACACAACTTCCCTTCTTCCCCACTTCAAACACACCAGTGTTGGATAAAGTACTATTTAAGATGCTTGAATATACAGTCACAACCGAACACTGTCAGGTGTCAGCCCCAAGTGAAAACCACAGGCAAAGTGGTGAGCAGGCATCTAATCTGTGGAATCCTCAGAGTCCTCGGAACCCTACACACATCTCAGGGGCTCTGGCTGGAAGGCCTGAGCAGAGTCGGGGTCAAAGGTGGCAGGCCGTGCGGGTGCTGGGGAACCAGACAGAGCAAGGCTCTGCGCACACAGCTGTGGGCACCATGGACAGTCTGGGGCAAAGGAGTTACCCCGCTTGACGCACACGTAAGGATGACACCTGCAGTGCCGACAAACAGCCCGGAACAGCGCAGCCCCCTGGTCTGAAGCTCCATACCCTCGGGGTGGGTGCAATACCCTGGAAGCAGACTCTGCCGCCCGGTCCCTCTCAGACCCCGGAGCGGGCCTGGGTGTCCCGGGGTCGCACCAGGTGGAGAGTCGGATCCCGCCGCACCACTGCGGAAAGTTACCGAAGCCAATGCCTGTTTCTCGACCTGCAGACGAGCCGGCGTTTCTATTGCCAAGCTCGCGCCAGGTCCCCGGCGGGCTCTCATTACGCGGGAGCTGCGAGCCCACAGCCGGCCCGCGCTCCGACCAGACCCGCTCCCACCCCCACCCCGGCCGCTTCCCTCCAGGGATCCCGGTTCACGGCCACCTCCTTGGCCCCGGGGGCCTGCGGACGCCGGAAGGCGCCGGGCCGGCAGAGCCGCGCGCCCCCTCACCCCTCTCGAAGTCCATCTCGTCCAGCGTCTGCTGCACGCCGGGCGCCGCGCTGGGGTGGGAGCAGCAGGGGCCATCCGCGCAGGGCCGCGGCGCCGCCATGTCGCTCTCAGCGCCCGCCCACCGGCTGCCGGGCGCGGGCACCGCCACGGGCCAGCCTGGGCGCGGTCTCGGCGTACCGCCCGGTCTGACCATTCGGCGTCCGCACGAACCACGGGGCCGACCAATCAAGCGTCTGAGTCTGGGCCCGGGAGCCAATCGCGACGGCAGGGCGGGACCTGCGGCGCTGTGCCGCGCCGGCCCGAAGCGGCCACGAGAGGGCATCCCAGGCTAAGCGGAGGCCCGGGCGCGCCCGCTGAGACGCAGGACCGACGCTTGGGGAGGGCAGCCGGCCTTGTATGTGCCCCCCCTCCAGGTTCTCCTGGTCCCACCGGGATCCCCAGGGTCAGGGGTCACCAGGCGGGCCCCAAGGCCCTTCCCCACCTATTTCCCCCACCATCTCGGGCTCAGATTGATGGGTCCTTACGGCCGCGCAGTGACCAGTTGAAAGGCCAAGACCCCCTCCTTCCTCTTCTGCCCACTTCCTTCTGCTGCCCACTTCTTGGAACGCCATGGGAGGCAGATGGTCAGAACTTGTATTGGCTCCTGAAACCACCTTCAAGTAGGCCCGGGGTAGCGGCTCGGGGGGCAGGGAAAAGAAACTGGAACCGTCACCCCGCAGTGGACACCTAATTTACTGAATCAACTTCCTTCGGCTGTGGGTTACTGACCGTGCAGGAAGCTAGCTGCTCAAATCAGCACATGTCAGGCCTCTGTTACAGCAGGACACCGCAGCAGCTTGTTCCAGCCGCAGCAGGCCCCTCAGACCGGTCAAGGGTACAGAGGACTCTTCATTTCCACTGCCTGTGTGTGGGCGTGAATTATAGAAGCCAGGCTAGGTCCTGGTTTTCTTAAAAATATCTTGGCCCTGGACAGGCTCCTTCCTATAGCAAAGGGGCTTGGTGCCTACCTGTGGCAGTGGAGGAAGTCCCACACTGCATGGTTATCTGAAACATTCAAGACTAACATTCCTGGAGGGAAAGGCTGCAAGTAATCATTCTCCTCTTAAAGTGGCGGGGAGCCCCATCCTCACATGAGCCAGTCCACACAAGTTTAAGCTGCTTCTAGGACGTTCCTCTCCACAGCCCCCACTCCCGTTTTCCCTTCCCAGAGTGCTGGGAAGCCAGCCCCCTCCCCCTCTACTGCTTCTCTCCCCCAAGCCCCGACTTCTCCCTTTGGCCAGAAGCCACGGTTGGCTCCCCAGAGGCTGTGGCCCTGGTCTGGTTCCCAGCCGACCCACCACTGTGGGAAAACACTGGAGCCTGGCCTCTGGACCCCGCTCTAGAGGGGCACAAGCAGGAGGGGGGCCGCTGAAGGGCGGACTGAATGAGGCTGGTCCAGCCCCACTCAGCCCATAGGGAGCCTCCCTCTTGGCATCCAGGTTTCAGCCCAAGTGTCTTATCTCCATGACAAGAACGGTTTCATTTTCTCCATTTTATTTGTCAATATAAAAATACTCAAATATTTACAACAAATAAATACGCGGGGACACAATAAGTTACACTGCTGGGAGCCCTCCTCCTAGGGCTGGGAGAGGATATGCCAGATCCACAGCATGTCCACCCCTCTCGCCTCCCACCCCCTCCCCCCCACACACAACCTTTCCCAGCCCTGCCAGGGAGGACAAGTATAAAATACCACTGAACCCCAGGGCCAAGTGGGAGGCCCCTCCCAACCCTTCCCCCCAAACACACAGGAGGCTGCATCTCCCTCCCCCCCACCCTGAAAACATTCGTAGCCCTGGGAGCAGGACCAGGCCCCACCCCAGAGCCCTGACTCCCCCAAAGGGGCACAGCACCCTGCCCAACCCACCCCCATATGTACACGGCTGCCCCCTACTGGGGACAGGTGGGGGCAGGAGAGGCAAAGTGCTGCGTCCCCTTCCCCTTCATAGCTCCAATGACCCACCAGGAGGACCCCAGGTCAAGGGAAGACTTGACAGAAACAGGAAGACTGCGTCTCACACACGCGCACACACACACACGCACACGTGTGTACGTACATATGCGCACACATCTGCATTCACACACATACGTACACAAACACACCCACATCTGCAACTTCTGCCTTGAAAAGTTTTGGCTGTTGGGGTCCCACGCGTCTGTGATCCACAGCCTCACAGAGGAGGAAGGTGCCCTCTGCAAGGCTGGTGCCCTGGTAAGCCACACCAAGTGGCAGTGCCCGTGCTGGCAGAGCAGGTCCTCATGGCCGGGCGGTGCCGGGCAGAGCAGGTTGCCCACGCCATGTCCCTGAGGTAGCTGGTGCCTGTGCAAAACGTAGGGAGCCATGCCTCCCAGGCTGCCGCCCGAGGGCCCCTCATACTGAGGACTCCTCGGGGTTGGAGTCCGGCAGCGGCTGGCGCTGCTGCAGTTTACGCCTCAGTTCGTCGGCAAGCTCGGGCAGAGGATGCCCGAGGCCGCCGCGGTCCTCCCCTCCCAGCTGGAGACGCACGTAGCCATTGGCATTGGAGTTCCGGCCACCTCCCAGGTGGAGCCGTGTCGGAGAAGGCAGGGGCTGGCCGGGGATGCCGGGGGGCGGTGAGGGGGGCCCACCGCCGGGCTGGCACCGGGCGTGGCCAGGCACGATCTTGAGAGAGCCATCTGAGTAGTAGTAGCCCACAGGGTCCCAGAGCTTCTCGTCTGTCTCAGGGCCAGGCCGGAAGGGGGTGCTGGTGGGCTCCTTGGGCAGCTCCAGCGGGTACACCAGGGTCCTCTCGGCCGCCTTGGCACCTTTCTCCAGCTCCTCGCGCAGCCGCCGGCGCAGGGACAGAACCAGCAGCAGCAGCACCAGGCACACGGCGCCCAGGGCCACCACAGCCAGCCACACCAGCCCCAGGTTCTCCAGCGGGGCCCGGGCCTCCAGCGTCACCGATGGGCCCGCCACCACCGCCACGAGGTAGCCCTCGGCAGCCAGCCGGGCCCCCTGCTCCTCCGAGAAGCAGTGGTAGGCGCCGGCGTGGCGGGGTTGGGCAGCCATCACCACCAGGGCCTGCAGCCGGGCATCGTAGAGGAAGGAGCCAGGCTGCTCCGCGGGCAGGTCACGGCCCCCGAAGGTCCAGCGGGCGTGGGCGAGGTTGGAGGAGAGACGGCAGGGCAGCACCAGGTCTGTGCCTGCCACCACCGTGATGTTTTTGGGTGTGAGCCTGACTGTAGCGGCAGAGAAAATGAGAGTCAGTGGGTGCAAGACGCCCAGGCCAAGGGGGGACAATGACACCCCGGTTCTGGTCCCCCGAGGCCCGTACACCCTACAAGGAGGACTAAGACAACAGCTCACCTTTCTTACTGCCCCGGAAATTACAGATGCTTGAGGTATCCGAGACCGTCACGTGCTGGATCAGCAGGGACCTGGTGGGGGGAGAGGGATCCATCAGCGTCCCAGGTCCTGCCACCCTCCTCTCCCCGCTGGTCCCCGCACACGCAGAAGCCCCCCTCACCCGGAGTGACCGCCCACGGCCACGCAGCGGCTGCTGTTGGCGTTCCAGGCACAGTAGGGGTCCCGGGCGAGCACACAGTCGGCACAGGAGCGGTACTTCATGCAGTCGGCTGGGGGCAGCTGCACCAGCTGGGAGCGGGAGCCCGCGAAGAGCAGCTTCTGCCAGAGAAGCACAGGAGGGAGACTGAGCCAGGTCCGGACACGGCCCGGGCGGGGGCTCGGATGACTGCCAGGGCGCCGGGGCCCAAAGCAGGAAGTGGGCTGTGCTCGCGTCCCAAAGCGGGAAATCTGAGGGCTGGGAAGGCACGGAGGGCTTACTATAAGCCAGGAGCAATCCTAAGCCCCTTACAGCCGTGACCTTGTTAGAAACAAACAGCAGACCTGGGAGGCTGAGAAGTATCCTTGTGCCTGCTCACTCACACCCATGTATACACATTCTCACACTCACACAAACCCACTCACACACACTCACAGTCCCCCCACACACAAGCGCACACACATACTCTTACACTCACACACACTCACTCTCACATACACTCTCTCTCTCTCTCTCACACACACACACGCACGGCTCCAGAATAGTATAAATAGCGCAGGAAGTTCAGTTTCCGCAGATCCCGTCAGCCTCACAATAGCACCAGCAAAGCATAAGGCATTTTCCTCTGTTTCAATGGAGATCGCCAATCTGTGTGTTTCTGCAACTACAGGCTTTCTTTCTGCCATGGTTCCACGTTCTGGGGAACAACCCGAGCCTCCAGAGTTGGGAAAAGCCAAGCATGTGAAAGTGCCACAGACACGCGGGAAGAGAGTGGATGGGGGAGGGAAGCTTCGAGTGGCACTTCAGGGAACTGCTGACTACGCTGGGGGCCGGGGCTGGCAGGCAAGGAGGCATCACGCGGGCGTCAGGAGCCACAGTGGCACAAGGCCGGGCGGGTGGCGGCACAGTCCCCTCAAGGGGCCCAAAAACAGCTGACAAGCGCCGTCAGGACCAGGCTGTATAGAAGATAGGGCGCCCGCAGAGTGCAGATTCCACGAGCGTTCTCGCTTCCCTCTCGGGCATCTCCCCGCCCCTGGACTGGCCAGGCACACGACTGGGGGCCATGCGGGGACACGGTGGGTGGGGCCTGATGGCTACCTTGCTCCGGGACAGGACCAGGCTCTCCACAGGCTCCTGGTCAAACAGCTGCAGCTCCTCAATCAGGTGAACCCAGGGCCCCAGGCTCACGGCCTTGAGCAGCCAGCCGTCTCCTGCAGGGGTTGGGGGGAACAGGTGTCAAGAAAAGGGCAGGAGGGTCCCGGGGTGGGGCTGTCTCTGGATCTCCCTGCTTCGGGCACACAGGCCTTCGCCTAGCCCTCAGCTGCCACGCCCGTACCCACCTGTGCCGATGAACAGCACGGTGTAGGTGGCCCCATCGAGCCCCGTGACGCGGTCCGCCACCAGGTGGGTGAGGTTGGCGTTCTTCTTCACCAGCAGGGGGCGGCCCCAGCGAGGCCGCACCTGCTCCTCCATCAGCGGGTGCTTCTTGATGAAGTTGAGGATGTTGTCGGGCAGCTCCAGGGAGCTGGTGTAGCCGTGGCGCCGGTGCCAGTTGTTGATGCACTGGGGGGGGTGGGCAGGGTTTGGGGGGCAGCTGTCAGCCCAGAGGGCAAGGCACCAGAGCGGAGAACGTGCGCGCATCCCCGCCTGGGACAACTCACCGAGCCGGGCCGCGGGCTAGGGACAGGGTCAGTGTAGCGGCCCCACTTCTGGGCCTGCTCGTGGTACTCCTTGTAGGGCCCCTCGAACACCTTCTGGATCTCCTCCAACTGGTACTCGCACACTGCTGACAGGTCCATGTCGCCCCTGTCACAGCAAGGGAGGGACCCCAAGGGTCAGAGCTGGGGTGCCCACAGCTCAGGGCGTGCAGCAGAAAGGGAGGGCCCACAGGCACAAGAAGGCCATGGCCACGTGTGATGTGGTGGCAGCTCAAAGCACCACTGGGGGCACCTCTCACGGAGGGGTGGTGAAAAGGGCGGGAACCCAACATCATCCTGGACCCCCAGGACCTCCCCCAGAGGCCTGCCCCATCAACCATCCCTAACCCACAGACCCGCTCCTCCCCACCCCCAAGGGCTCCTAGCGAACTCACCACCGCGCCCGAAAAACCCCGAAGAAGGTGGTGTTGTGCCAGGAGGCATCCTGGAGCGTGTGTAGCGCCTGCAGCCGGTTGAAGTAGAGCTGCCAGTCGGGCGCGGAGCACACCAGCCGTGCCTTCAGAAACGTGGTCCACTTCCTCTGCAGCGTCCGCGCGCCCCCCACGTCGCCCTGGCAAACAGCAAGGGGACGCCACGGCCGGTCAGCCCTGCTGGGCTGCCGGGCACACAGGGCGCCCGCCCCGGCGGTCTGTACCTTGCAGACGCGGGCCACGCGGGCCACCACCTGCTCGGCGTAGCAGTCGTACTCCACAGCACGCTCGCTGAAGAAGAAGTACACTTTGTCGTCGTCCCCCGTGTAGCTGCCCACGCTCTCCGGGACGTAGGCGGAGCCCACGAAGTGAGGCTCTGGGGGGAAGGGGGGGGGTGTGTCAGCCCAGACATCGGGCCCTCCAGGTGCCTCCCACACCCAGCTGGCTTCTCAGGTCTCACCGTTGAGCCAGAAGGCCAGGTACTCGGTCTTCATGGCGTGATGGGGCCCCATGTTCCGCAGGATGACTGGCTCCGTGCCCAGGAAATTGTTGAGCGTGGCCGAGTACAGCTCACCGTCTACAGGAGACACGGGGTCAGCCCATGCAGAGGCGAGGTGCAGACACTCAGGCCACGTGGTCCCAGAGTGGGAACAAGTCCTGGGCACCCCCAACCTGCAATGCGACAGCCACTCACCCACAAGGAGGCCGGTGTGGCCCTTGGCCGGGTCATAGGGGCACTTGCCCTTGCCATCCTCAAACTCACTCCGCTCCAAGGTGAAGGTGAGCATGTCCTAGGGGTGGGGACAAGGCCGTGAGAATGCAACAGGGACAGGCCTGGGGGCTGGGGGAGAGGAGCAGCACTCACAATGTAGGTGCACTTGGGCTGGAAGGCATAGGTACCGCACACGTACAGGTGGGATGTGTTATATGGCTGCAGGAAGCGGATGAAATTGAAACACTCCGTCTGGGGACAGAGAGGCATCTGTTAGTCTGAGTGCCTGGAACACAGGGACCCCAGGACCCAGACCAGCACTGGGACGGAGCAGAAAGAGCGTGCATCATGCACCCCCCGCCCGCCAGCAGGTCCCAGAGAGCCGACCTGGTTACTCTTCCCTTTCTGGATACACTCAGCCTTCTTTTCCACTGGCGCCTCCCATGAGATCTGAGGACAGGGAGGGAACGCGTCAGCATCGCTGCAGGTACACACCAAGCATGTGTCATCAGCGCGGCTCGTGGCAGCAACATGGGGACTCCAAGTGAGAAGACACTGTCCCCACTCTCTGGGAGCTTATTCCAGAGAGGACCAGGGCCCCCGCTCCCCCAGCGCAGCGGTCCCAGCGAGTGCTGCAGACTCGTGAGCGAAGCGACATGCTCACCGGGGAGGATGGGGTGGGGGCGGCCAAGCCCAGGGGACAGCCTGTCCAAGCGAAGCCCCCAGGTCCTTCCTCTCTCACCCCCATGTGCCTCCCGCTCCCCCACCTCTCACCACTCCCTGCAGCTCCAGAGCCTCCACACTGAAGGCAAACAGGGCCTCCCGGGCCCCGACGTACAGGAGCCCCGTCTGCTCAGTCAGGGTCAGCGTCAGGAAGTCCTGGATGCCCGTCTGGGAGAAGCGCCGCACCACCGTGGCCAGCTCTGCAGGAACAAGGCCGGAGTGACCAGGGCTGGGGTGAGTGGACCTTCCCGGGACTCCAGGCATCCCCTCTCCCCCAGAATTAGCCCTCCTCTGACCAGTGTGGTCACCGCACATTAGAGCCAGCACCCCACAAGCAAATGCCAGCCAAGCTCCTCTGACCAGCAATAAAGGGCATTTTCTGAATAGGCTTTTGACTCTGACAGCTCCACCCAGGCCTCCCTGGCTTTCCCCACCCAGGGAGGCAAATCTGGGCTGGAGAGGAGGAAGGAAGGATATCTCAGCCACAGCTTCCGGCCAGAGGAAACCATCAGACTGATGGCTCTCACTCTCAGGGTCAGTAGCCACCTCCCCATCCCGCCCCCACTTCCTTCTCTGCTCTGTTGCCCACTGCCCCCACCAGGGTCCAGCCTTGCCCTGGCTCCTGATCCAGCTGGGCAGGATGGACGGAAGTTGAGAGCGTTCCTTGTCTTAGAGAACCCTTCCCTCCAGTGGGTCCCAAATGCAGGCTGCTAGGGGTACGAGCAGAGCCGGCCATGGGATGTGGAGACGGAATCGGGCTGGGAGACCAGGGATAGTGCTGCAGCCTGGGGCTGGGGAGACCTGCTGCCATCCGTCGAGCAGGGTGCCACGACATTCATGTAGCCACAGGATTCCCACGTCAACCCCCAAAACAGCTGCTGGACTGTCCTCAGGGTCCCCCTAAACCACCCTTAGTGTTTGGAGCCAACGATGGGCCCAGACACAGACCGGCAAGGGAGGGCTTCGTTAGCACCGAGGAGCCTGTGGGAGGTGAGCTCATCCCAGGTCCCCAGAGCGCACGGATGATACAAACACCTGACATCACCTCTGCATCCAGGTGTGTGTGCACAGAAGGGCTGTCAGGCCCACTGACCCCCTCCCCCACAGGAGCATGTGCACACACACACCCCACCCAGGGCCATCAGATGGCACGCGTATCAGGTCAGCAGAAGGGGGAGTCTATCATATCAGGGTTGCTAAGGGGGCTCCTGGGGGCACAGAGCTTGAAGACTTGGGAGTGGGCAGTAACACCCTTTGCTTCGTGCTTATCTCGGCTCAGGTTTCTCTCTTTAGGCTCTCAGTGCTAGGGATAATTCCAGAAGTGAGATGTGGGGAGAGAGGTGAAGAATGATCACTCTTGGATAACAAGGCAGCCAGGTCCTAAGCGTAAGGAGGGCCACCCCGGATCCTGGCCTAGACAACCAGTTCTGGGTTCCTAGAGTCACTCATATTTCTTAGAAAGCTGTGTCACGTACATGAGGGCCTTGAGCCCAACTGCAGAATGAAGCCAGACGTTCCAGAAGGCAATTACTTAGCACCCATCTTCCCCCAGCAGTCCCTCCTGGCCTTCTGCTCCCCAGCCTTCAGACACTCACCCCCAGAAGATACCGTCTTCCGGGGTACCAGGTTCCACCACACCTCAGCCCCAAGGCCCAGGCCCCACAGCTCCAGTACCAGCAGCCAGACGGCCCAGTGTGGGGCCATGGCACACGCCCGGGCGCCGAGCTCCAGGCCAGCTGCCCTGCTGGGGGAAAGAAAGGGTCAGAATCATAGCCAGAGAAAACAGACCGGAAGGGGGCCCACACAAGCCGTGCCAGGAGGCACTGACAGAACAGAGGATCTGATCGGGCCTCCCAGGGCTCCCCCCACTGCCCCAGCCCTGGGAGCCACGACCTAGTGTCCTCCCGCACCTGGCCTCCCTCCCCACAGCTTCCAAAGGACCGTGGGGTCTCCCCGAGGGAGCGGGGAGAGCTGAGTCAGCTGTAAGAGTGGACACTCAAAGGTCCTCCGGCCCTCCCCCACTTCTCGACAGGAAGTTGTTTAAGAAAATAAAGAGAGGACCCTCCTCCTCCCCCACTCGGGCCTGACAGATTGGAAGGACTTCTTAAAATAACCTCTGCGATCAGGACCTGGCCCTACTGGGGCTCCAGTCAGCCCAAAGGGGATGAACCTGTAAGTGGGGCAGGCGGTAGGAAAGGCCCCCGAGAGGACTCGGTGCATCAGGCCTGCGGGGGTCGCGGTCCAGCCTCTCCCCTCCCCCAGCGCAGACAATAGCCGGGCAGAGCCCAAAACCCCGTTCCACATCACAGGGCTGAAGTGGGGCCGGGAGCTGGGCCCCCTGCTTCCCGAGGCCCCTTTGTTGCCCAAGAAGGCAGGCAGGAAGTGGAATGGGATGGGCGTGGAAAGGACCGGGGCTTCATCCTGTTCCACGCACAGCCTCCTAGGAGACACCAGCCCTCGGGCTGAGGGGCCGCGGGACAGATCTCTGGTCTCATCAGGGATCTTTCCTGCGGCGCTTTCAGGCGGGTGCAGGGGCAAGTAAGGACCTGGTGGGGAGCGTCGGGGGGTTCCTCCTGAACCGCGGGGGCGCCCGGAGCAGGGCCAGCGCCTGCTGCGCTCTCCCGGGGTCTGATGAGCCTTCCCAACTCAGGGATCGCGCCGGGACCCCGGCCGGGGCAGGCCATCTGGATTAATTTCCACTGCTTCGGCCCTCCAGGGCACAGAGACACAGAAGCTGAGGATCTGTTCACCCCAAAGCAAAGGGTCCAGTTGGGACCCCGTCCTGGGTTCCCCCTCGATTCTCCCCTCCCCCAGCTCCGGGGATTTGAATGCAAACAAAGCGGAGGCTCTGGGAGCGTGGCGGAGCCCGACTGACGGACGCCCCCTGTCGGCCCAGTTCCCCAGCGCGGGAAGGGCGGCGGGGGGCGGAAGGGGGGCGGGGATGCGTTCACCCCCCAACCCGTCCCCAACACACTCCCAGCCTTCCCTCGGTTCCTTACCCCAGGCCCAGGCCGGACCCCGCAGCGCGCTCCGAGGCTCTGCCGGCACTACTCCTCCCTGGGCGGCGGAAACGGGCAGCCCCGGGGGGTGGAGGTGTGTAGAGGGGTGCGGGGTCCCGGCGGCGCGACCCCCACCCACCCTTGCCCACCCCGAGCGGCGGGCTGCGGACGGCGCCCCAGCAGCTGCAGGGCGAGCGCTCCAGCGGGGACTGGGCGGCGCGGCTCCGGAGCCTGGCTTTCCAGGACAGCCCGCCTCCCCAGCGGAGCGGGCGCGCGGCCGGGGGCCGCGGCAGGGAAATCCGATCTCACAACATCGGCCTCCGTCCAAGCCCGCCCCAAACTTTCCGTCGGGGGTGGGGGAGCCGGGGGCAGTTCGGGGGCCTGGAAAAGATCGCGGGCGTGGACCGGATAGTACGAGGGACCCCCCCCCCCCGGCACCCTGAGCCCCATTCCCCATGGCCAGTCCGTGCCTCCGGACCCTGGGGCTGCGGGCGACGCTAGCCCCGCTCGCGAGCCCCCGCGAAGCAGCCCGCGGGGGGCGCAGGGAGGCGCTCGGGCGGACAGCTGTCCTCGCCGCCGCCCTTCCCTGCGCCCCCAGACCCTGTCCCTCGCGCGTGCGGCGTCCCCTGCTCGAGTCTGGGGACAAAGCGGCGGCCCCGGAGAGCCCCTTGGCTCTGGCTCCGTGCAACCCCGGCCTCACTCACCTCTTCTTCGCTGCTTGAATCTCTGGGCGCCGCCCTCGCGTTCGGCTCCGACCACGGTCCGCCTCTTCCCGCGCGCCGCCGCCCGCCCGCCCGCGCGCGCCTGCCCGCCCTGCTCCGCTGCCCCTCTGCCACCGCCCCTCGGCCCGGCTCGGCTCGGCGCCCCTGGGCTCGGGCTCCCCGCGCCACCGCGGCGGGCGCCGGCTCTTTCTCCGCCGCTGCCGAGGCTCTCCGCCACCTCCCCCCTGACGTCAGGCGGGGTGGGGGCTGTCGTCGGAGGCCGGGGGCGGGACGCGAAGGCCCGCCCCGGAGGGGGCTGCGACCCGCACGCCTCCCTGTTCCCTGCCTGGGGGCTCGGACCCCCGCCCTTCCCGGTGCCAGGCCGCCCCGCGCCCAGCAGCAGAGATCTGCGCCACCGCGCCGGGAGGTGGGGCGGGGGAGGAACATCGGGCCCTAGCAAGGCGGGTGTCGGACTCACCCGGTTTTTCCGAAGTGTCCCCCAAAGCCAACCGTGCTGGCTGGGCAGCCCGGTTCGGGAAGGGGTCTAAAAGGCTCCCCACGCTATGGTTACTGGAAAGAAGGCGGGCGGGCCACCTCCTGGAGAGTATCCCAGGCTTCTCTTTGGGGCGCACCAGAGTGGTCTTTTGGTCCCCGATTCTGTTTCCTTTAACTCCCACTGACCCCTGCGATCAGACCGGAACGGGCCTCACCAGCCAGGAAGACGGACACCCCCCCCCCCCGCCCCCGCCTCAAATCTCCCGAGACCTTGTGTCTCTTGTTTCTCGAGCTCCAGAAGGGACCCGCTCAGCGACCCCCTAGTCCTGATCCGGGTGAAACCACCCTCGACTCCAGTTGCGCTGAGCTTACCCTCAGGAAATGACTCCTCCTGGTGCCGCTAGAAGGCTGAATAACAAGTGACATGAGCCCTGACGTTCAGATGAAAGGGACTGAAGGGAGCCACGCTGGAGAAGGACTCGAGCCTCCGCCCACAGCCGCTCCTAGAAGTATCTTGTAGCTCTGGCCTCCTGGGTGGTGCTGGGCTGTCCTCCTTGTCAGCTAGTTAGTCCTCTGAACTGGGCAGGTGAACAGAGGAACCCCAGGGAGGCCACCCCACTGGGACCTGGAGACAGGTGCCACCTCCTGGTCAGGGACAAAGGGCAGAGGTGAAGAGACTGGCAGCCCAGTGGCTTGGGTGGTAACTTTAAGCATGGTGCAGCCCTGGAGGGGAGGGACCCTTTAGGGCCTTGTCAGCAGATCTGGATTATAAATCAGTCCCGACAGGAGCTTTTGTTCTGGGTTAAAACTTGGCATCAGAAAAAGTGGAGACCAGAAGAGTAGTGGAGATAATTGGGAAAAGCAGCCCAGTTTGGATTCAGTAACAATTGGGTCTTTGCTGGTATACATAAAGGCCCCTTCTCCTGCACTGGCCACAGCCACATCTCCCAGCTCCTTTGCACCAGAAAAAGAGAAAAAAAAAAAAAAATGCTGAGGCCTTGGAGATACTGGAGATAGGGGGTGAGCCAGTGAATCAGCAGGGGTGGGCAGGGAAGGCTCTGTTCTAGTTGACAGGGCGGGAGATGTGTGACCCCCTTGTCCCAGTTAGACCCTGCTTCCTTAATTTAAGGGCAGGTAAATCCATAGGCAGGTACGCTCACATTTGGGTCTGTGCTTTAGACTTTGGAACCTGCCTTCACTCTGTCCTCATGACCACCCTTTACAAAGTAGGTACTGCTTCTCTCATTTTATAGATCAGAGGAGTGGCAGAAAGGCATAGCCTGCCCAAAGTCACACTGATAACTAGCAAGGTCAGAATGTTAAATCAGGCTTTATGACTCCTGATCCCATCTCTCCACTAAGTTATGGGATATCCTAATGTTTAGGCCACGGACACTTCGTTTTCTGCTGTCTTTCCTCACCTCTAGGTGTGAGGATTACCAGGCCAAGACCTGAGCTCTTGGCCCCACTTGCAAGACTGGCCCCAGTGGAAACTCTCTGAAGGGGTTTGGTTTCACTGGCAGGGACGTCTTCTGTAGCTCAAGGCGGGCTTCTTGGTTCCTTATCACAGAGCTGTTCCCTTTCAAACGCTCCTTGTGTGCTCCCCTTTTCTACCTTGCTCATTTCCTGCTAGATTCTCTTCCTTTCCAGTGCTCGCCTTTTCCGTGGGTGGGTGGGCAGGGGATAAAGTTTCCTGCATGACTGTTTGCTCGTGATTCATACTTTAAAATGAGGGTTTCCCTGGTGGCTCAGATGGTACAGAATCCGCCTGCCAATGCAGGAGATACGGGTTGGATCTCTGGGTCAGGGAGATCCCCTGGAGGAGGGCATGGCAACCCACTCCAGTATTCTTGCCTGAGAAATCCCATGGACAGAGGAGGCTGGCAGGCTACAGTCCATGGGGTCGTGCAGAGTCAGACTGAAGTGCAAAGTTGTACTTCAGTGCAACTAAGTGACTGATCACACTCTTATGGAAGGGGCCCAGCATTCATACCTTAGGCCTTGACAGTCCCTCTTACTTACCCCATTTGTTTAACTGCTTGTGGCCAAGAAAAGGCAGATGTGCTAAATGCCGCGCCCCCCTCCCCCTCGGCCGCCAGGTTCCCTAAGGACCTACTGGCAGCTCATGCTGGTCCCTAGAGACAGATCTGGGAGTCTTATCTAGATAGCTAGGCCCCCCTTGTCCCCATGTCTTGGTCACCCGCCATGGTGCCCGTTCCTTTTAACTCCAGCTCGCCAGAGGCTGCCTTTTGCCAGGAGCGGGGCCCAGGGTTCACGGTAGGGTTCTCTAGTCCACACTGCTTGGCCAACTTCCAAGGCAGTCAGGAGCTGCAGTCAACCCACAGCGGGGAAATGAAACAGCCTGGGTCAGCCACCCTTCAGGGATCTGGGGGCCTGGGGACCGAGGTGAGTGGGGACAGAGGAAAAGGACTTCCTCCCTCCACTTCCTCCTGAAGGAGGGTTATCAAAGCTGTCCACCTGGGAAGCTCTTCCCTTCCAGCCCCTCCCTGCCACCATCACCGAAGGAAGCAGGAAAGCATCCGTCATCACAGCCCCGGATGCTGCGTTTCCAGTGGCCTCCATCAGGATATCCCCCAGCCTTTTCCCAGGCGCTCAGGGATCTGGAAAGGGTGAGTGGTGAAGTTGCCAGCATCACTGTGAATTTCTGGCCTCAAGGAGGCTGACTCTTTCACTGGTCCTGGACTGATTTTAGAAGATCTGGTCAGCTCCAAGCCAGTTCCAGAGAGGGCCCATTACACGTCCCGAGGGATACCACACGCCCTTGGGTGACCTGAGTGCACACCTCTGCTCAGGTTACAGTGGGGCCTCTGGAGGGCCTGAGCTGGCACCCACACCTCCTCCCTCCTTGGTGTCTGTTTCTCTCTCGGGGGTGAGTGTGCTTGAGGGGAGGGGGCGGTGCACAAGAGCCCGGCCTGGAGAGGACGGGGTCCTGAGCTGGACACTCGAGCCCTCTCTCTGAGCCTAGCAGGGGCGGCTTCGAGAATTTGGAAAAATCCCCACTTCAGTTTCTTAGGCCTCCCTTGGCAGCGAGAACAAAGAAGGGAAATTTCAAAGGTGATTTCCAGGTTTCCAGAGCAAACTGAATAGCCGAGCACTAACCGTCAGGATGTGCAGTGTCAGGAGCCGGGGCCGCCCTGAAGGGGGCTGAGGAGGTGGCTTCCCGCAGCCGCCACTCTGTTATCAGAGGATCTCAGGCCTACCTGATGCTCCTGGGGCCTCAGCAGCGCCCTGGCTGAGGGGGCCTGTGACATGGCCAGGAAAAGAAACCAGAACTCCCAGGCAAGCTGCCTGCGCCTCCAAGCCTCCCTGGCAGAGAGCTTCTCCACCTCTCACCTGGCAAAGGCAGGGAGACAACCTGCATGGTGCCTGGCGCCCTGCTGTGAGCTCATGCCCTTTGAATTATAGATGCCCCTGACTCCCAGCAGCTCCCCAGGTGATGCAGTGGTAAAGAACACACCTGCCAATGCAGGAGATGCAAGAGACATGGGCTCGATCCCTGGGTCGGGAAGATCCCCTGGAATAGGGAATGGCAACCCACTCCAGTATTCTTGCCTGGAGACTCCCATGGACAGAGGAGCCTGGTGAGCTAGTCCATAGGGTCGGAGTCCGACACACCTGAGTGACTGAGCCCACACACCGGCTCACAGCATTCTGGGGACCCAGTGAGGACCTCCAACAAGCCCAGGGAGTGATGGGCTGCCCTTCCGGTCTGCAAACTGAGGCACTTGGCCTGGAAGGGCCTTTATTTTGGGGGAGTCTCTCTCCTCCTTAACCAGTCTTAACTTGGCATGACAGAACAGAGGAGAGGGACAAATAAACAGAGACAGTCACAAGCACAGCCATGGTGAATGCGGGCAGACGCTAGGGGCTGAGCTGGATCATGGGCACGGGCCCAGTGCACAGGGCTACTTCCTCTTCAACTCCTGTGGCCCCTGCAAAACCCTTTCCAACCTAGAAAGGCTGAGGAAGGGCCAGAGACTAGCAATGGATTCTCAGGGCAGAGAGAGAAAGTGATACCCAGAGAAAGTGATACCCATGGATATCCTGGGGGTGCCGAAGGATACCTGCTCTCAAAGGGAGCAGGTCGAAGACATCTAGCGCCCCTTTAGGGATCAGGGCCCACAAAACCTGATCTTGGGTAAGGCCAAGAGAAAACAAAAAGTATTGGGAACTAACCAACCCCGCTCCCAACACCTAAGTCTGGGAGTTGATTTCAGAGCTCAACAATAAACCGAATTAAGGGTAATTACAGCCCTCATCTACCATTTCACCCCATGGCTCTTCCCCAGTGGCAGCAGGGGGGTGGTTTCAGACTGGTCCAAACGGATGTTCCCCACCCCTGCTCCCAGGGTTTCTGACAGCTTTCAGGCCATAGCCAAGACTATTCATAAACCCTGAAGGTTTAATAAACAGTCCTCTGCTGCAGGGGGCAGGGCAGGGCCTGAGACCCAGTCACACAACTGGCCCCGGGTGAGAATTCTGCAAAGCACAAGCGGAGAAATCAGGAAACTGGACGCTGGGCACAGGCCCTCAGTAAAGGATCGGAGGAACTCTTCTAAACCACTGATGCTGAGACTTTAGTGTGCAGAAAGAACCCTCACATAAACAACACAGGGAGAAGTGGAGGAGGGTGGGGAGGATGGTGGCTGGGGGCTTGGGAGGCCCAGGGAAACCAGAGTTTTGGAGACGATGGTCTTGGGGAGCAGAGACAATGGGGAAGGGATGGAGACGTGCAAGGCAGAACCCTTGCCCAGCGGGCCTCAGGGCAGCGGGGGAGGCAGGCGCTCGCTTCGGCTGGTTGGTCTTCCCCTGGCCTCCATCCTCCATGACTCGTTACCTAGGCCGTGTTCAGTTCTTGCGAGCCAGAAGCACCAGGCCACCCTTGCCCTGCTCCATTAGACACCTTCCCAGAGGCTGAAGTACTGGGCCTGCGGCAAAGAGAAAAACATGGTGTGATGGCCTGGGCCCGTGGGGCCCACGGACCTGATGTTCCCTGACTCTCCATTGCCCCTTGAACATCCACCAAGGCTTCCTCCTGCCACTCGCTAAGCCCCAGGGCTCCGGGGGCTCCTGTGCAGGTGAGAATGCGGCAGGTCAACAGGCCGCCCGGCCACAGCTCTGCCTTGTTTCCCTCTACTGCCAGCTCGCAGGCCCAGGCGGTATGAGGGGAAGCTGGGGCCTGGCCCTGGCTCGGCCAGGCCGCCAATCATGTTTCCTTCTTCTCCTGACAAGCACACCGCTTCCCACCAGAGACCAGTGTGATCTAGTCCCTCAGGGGTGGAGGGTGAGGCTTGCTCTCCAGCTTTCTCAGAGACTTGTGCAATCTGAGACCCAAGCCACAGCTTGTGGCTGATGTGTCAGCCCCAAGTCAGAGGTTACGGGCCGCTGGGGGGTGGGGCACGGAGGGGAAGGAGAGCTGGGGGTTCAGGGGCAGTGGGAGGGGAGTTGGAGACAGAGTTCTTAGGAGACCCAGCTCATCTCTATCAGGGGCTGGGGGTGGGACGGCTGCTTATTGGCAGAACCGACAAGAGGCCAGAAGCCAGGCTGCCAGAGGGGCTGGACCGTGCTTAATTCTGCAGGCGTGCAAGTCAGGCTGGCTTGGTGCCTTGGTCTTGATATTTGCAAGCCACAGCCTGCGTGATGGAGCAAGCTGTTTAACCTCTCAGTGACTCTTCGCTAGCTTGACCATCTGTAAAATGGGATCGCAACAATACCTGCCTCATGGAGGGGGGCGGTTATGTGGATTTATGTAGAAGAGGATCTTTGTTCAATAAATACTAGCTATGAATATTATCACAAATCAATCCTAAAGGAAATCAACCCTGAATATTAATTGGAAGGACTGATGCTGAAGCTGAAGCTCCAATACTTTGGCCACCTGATGTGAAGAGCTGACTCACTGGAAAAGACCCTGATGCTGGGAAAGATTGAGGGCAGAAGGAGAAGGGGGCGACAGGATGAGATGGTTGGATGGCATCACTGACTCAATGGACACGAGTTTGAGCAAACTCTCGGAGATAGTGAAGGGTGGGAGCGCCTGGGTTGCTGCAGCCCATGGGGTCACATGCAAAGAGTTTGACACGACTGAGTGACTGAACAATTATCACTCCGAGAGTCTGAAAAATCAGGAGCGCAGGATCACTGCTACAAAAATTAGGAGGGACCAGAGCTGCTAAGAGTCGGGCCCGACTGAGCAACTTTACTTTCACTTTTCCCTTTCATGCATTGGAGAAGGAAATGGCAGCCCACTCCAGTGTTCTTGCCTGGAGAATCCCAGGGACGGGGGAGCCTGGTGGGCCACCGTCTCTGGGGTCGCACAGAGTCGGACACGACTGAAGTGACTTAGCAGCAGCAGCAGCAGAGCCGCCTGGGTGTGTTCCTCCCAGCAGAGTGGGAGGCCAACCTCAAGCCTGCAGGACAGCTGGGCAGAGGGTGGACAGCTGGTGCCTCTGGTGTCCCTTCCTGGCACCGCTCTCGACAAACCGGCCCTCTGGTCTAGGCGCCTCCCTCTCTCTGGGGTGAAGTTTCTCTTTGCCTTTCCCCAGGAGTCAGCTTGTCTGTGTCCCCCTCACTGCACCCTGCCTGCCCTGGGCACTTGCCCCTTGGTAAGAAGGACGACGGTCCACCAGGGATGCATCTCCCCCACCCCCACTGCCCTCTCCCATCTCCCAGCCAGGAGCCTGGCAGCTGCAGAGGGGGTAGACACTCTGCGGGCTCTGGTCAGTCAACTGACCACTTCCCTCCCCTTCCAAGCCTGGGGGCGAGTGGGGTGGGGGCACCACCTGGGGCTGGCAGTGTGCCAGCAGCTCCTGCCAGCGGATGTAGGTCTGGGCAGCTAGGTCCTTGAGTGTGGTCTGATGCATGGCCTGGGGGCTCTCCCGGATATGGGTGTTGATGTGGCGGTCCAACTGCATGCAGAGCAGCTGCAGCTCTCCCTGCAGAGGCCACGGGAGGGCAGGGAGGGCGGGCCACAGGGTAGGGGAGGGGAGCACGGAGTTAGAGAAAGAGGAGGATGGGTTTGAGTGACTGCTCAGCAGTGGGGCAGGAAAGGGAGGGGAGGCATGGGCGACTGGGGGCATGGGTCAGTATCCCTTCAGAGGGCCTGCTGGGAGGAGGATGAGGCCGGCTCCCCCAGGCCTGCTCTTTTCTCAGCCTCCCACTCTTTCCAGTTCCTGGCAGTGGGCTGGGCTCCTCCACCGCCAGCCCCAGCCCAGCCTCTCTCAGGAGACTCACCCACTGGTCTGGAGTAAGGTCCTGGCAGCTGACCACCACCCCGGCCAGGGTCAGGAGGCTGTGGCACAAGTAGCAGACCTGGGGAGAGACGGGCTTCCTTGACTCCACTGCTGCAAGCCCAGCCTGGGTTTCCTGTGCCAGCAGTGTCTGGGAGGCATCTTCCAAGAGGGGTCTGGGCCCCACTCACTCAGCACTCTCTAGGGCCCTGATGAATGACCATCCTCTCCTGCTTCAGTAAAGGAAGAACTCTCTGCCACCTGGAAATTCACACTGTCCCCCAGCCCTGGGGCTCCCGTGGACACCCCTTCACAGACAGATGTGCAGGTCAGTCTGGACACCCTCGCTGTGCTGACCTGAGGAGGCACAGAGGGAAGGAAGTCTGGTTGAGCATTTGCCCCCTCACCCACCTACTCATGCCCTTGCTCTTGCCCCCTGGACAACCAGGGGTGAACTTAGGACCAAGGCCAGTTCTATCTGATAAGAGGATGCTTTGATCCCCTGGTCCCCTTGGAGGCTGTTGGGGCCCATTCGTTTATGGGACATTCACCTGCTACACAGAGGGAATGAAGGGCAGGGCTCACCTGCCCCGAAGACGGGCGAGGCTCCTGCTGTGAAGACAGCCAGCTCCTGGCACCCAGCGGGCACACCCCTCCCCCACTCAGAGGCTCCCACTGCCTCGTCCCCTTCAGGCTCCTTCTAAGATAGGAAGGGTGGCAGGAAACACCCCACCGTGGTGCCCCGGGCAGATAAGCCACCCCGAGGCTGTGCTGGGAGGGGACAGACAGGCTCCAGAGGTGGCCAGCCGGGCTCCGGCTTGGTGATAATGAGGTGGGAGCTCAGAGTCAGCCGAGGTTCCCCTGTTCCCCCACTTCCCCTGCCCTTATCACCCTCCCCCTTTACAGCATCTGGAGGTGCCCCAGAAATAGTGACAGCCTCTTTGCACAGAGTCGGCGGCCTCCTAGGGGCAGAAGCTGGAGCCATGTTTGAGGACAGCAGACACTGTGGAGTGTAGACATTCTTCTCCCACTCAAACACCATGTGCAAAATCCGAGGACACAGGCCACCTGCCCCGCTCCTCCAGCAGCACCTGTGCTGCCCAGGCCCCAGCCTGCTCTTTAGCACAACGTCTGAGGCCTGCAGGTGGCCGATGCCATGGGCTGGCCGGGTTGGGACTTGACACCTGGCAGCAAGGGAAAAGTAGGAGACCACTGGGTGTGCCTCCAGGCCATGATGCCCCCGGGGGTGCTGGGGAACGATCCAGCATCCCTAGCCAGCTCCATCTGCAGGATTCCCCTTCCCCAGCCTGGCCTTGCCCTCGGAGGCCCAGGGCATTTGGAACTCCTGAGCTCTGCAGTCCTGGCAAACGGCTCTTTCCCGCCACCTCAGCCCCAGAGAGCAGGCTCAGGCCTGTGTACCAGACGCTGTACCCTGACTAAGACACCGCCACAAACACCCAGACGCTAGAGGGGAAAAGGTACTTCAGGAAGGCAATTGTCTGGTCCATGAATACTGAATGAATCTCAGCTTCGCCTTGGCCGGGAAGGAGAAAGGGTCCTTCCACCTTTCGGGGAAGGAGGTCGCGGCGATGTGTAGTAGTTCTGAAGGCTTCAGGGAGGAAGTGACTAAACCCAACCAGGCCCCAAAGGAGCAGTAGGATTTGAGGTGAAGATGGCCCTGTGGGGGCAGGAATCACACCAGCAGATAGACCCCAGGGGTTGATGCAAGAAGCTGAGGCAGGGCTCACTTCTGGGAGACCGATCGCTGCTGGGGAACCAGCTGAGCTGGAGCAGAGGGAGGGAGGGGCACCCTGGAAACAGCTGGCTGGCGGCACAGGGGTCAGACAGCGGGCAGTGGAGGCCACTCAGAGCTGCTCTGGAGCAGGGAGACCAAGCAGTGGGGGACAGAGGGGGTTAGGGGGCACGTGGGGAAAGCAGACACTAGAATCTGTTGGGATAGAATCCACCCAAGTGGAACCACCAATCTGAGAAGAATTACAGCTCCTCCTTCATCTTTTTTTTTTAAGATTATTTCTTTACACTGTGTGTGCTTTCCTCATATAATCAGAATATAATGAAAAAAATTTTACATTAATTTTAAAGGAGACAATGCCAATTATAACTGACCATGTCCAGTTCGGTCTGGGGTGCGTGTGGGGCGGGGCAGAGGGCGGAGACCTTGGAAAGCACCGAGCCCGAGGCTGGTCTTGGAGAGGGGCTTTGAGCAAGTGGAGGGAGAAGCTGAGAAGGGGGGACGCCAAGGAAAACATCCAGGGGCAATGACTGCAGGGAGGGTGGCTGGGAGGGGCAAGCTTGGGAGTGTGGCAGAGGGCAGAGAGAACCTGAGGCTTGTAAACATTTACTTGTTTACAGGTGACATGCCAGCTGGACCACTGGCTCAGGTGGAGGCTCTGGCCCGCCTTCCCCTGGCCCCTGACCCCCAACTCCTCTCAGAACTATCTTCCTGGCTGGGAGGCGTGGTGAGGGTGGGCCTGGGATCTGAAAACAGCCCTGGAGGGAAGTCTGTGCAGTGGGGAATTACTGAGAAAAAAAAAAACAAAACAGGTTTCACAATTTCATTCTTATGCCGATTCCCATCATTGAATCTGGAGGGAAAATCCCAGGAATACGATCCTGAATATGGGGCTTTTTTTTGGCAGGGGGAGGTGAGGGATTGGAAGGAAAGCTGACCTTTTCCAGTCCTGTGGCCACTGCTGAGTTGTCCAAATTTGCTGGCATATTGAGTGCAGCACTTTCACAGCATCATCTTTTAGGATTTGAAATAGCTCAGCTGGAATTCCATCACCTCCACTAGCTTTATTCGTAGTGATGTTTCCTAAGGCTCACTTGACTTCCCATTCCAGGATGTCTGGCTCTAGTGATGTGAGTGATCACATCATCGTGATTATCTGGGTCATGAAGATCTTTTTTGTATATTTCTTCTGTGTATTCTTGCCATCCCTTCTTAATATCTTCTGCTTCTGTTAGGTCCATACCATTTCTGTCCTTTATTGTGTCCATCTTTGCATGAAATGTTCCCTTGGTATCTCTAATTTTCTTGAAGAGATCTCTAGACTTTCCCATTCAATTGTTTTCCTCTATTTCTTTGCGTTGATCGCTGAGGAAGGCTTTCTTATCTCTCCTCGCTATTCTTTGGAACTCTGCATTCAGATACTTATATCTTTCCTTTTCTCCTTTGCCTTTATTGTCACCCTGCTTATTTAACTTATATGCAGAGTACATCATGAGAAATGCTGAATGAAGCACAAGCTGGAATATAACCTCAAATATGCAGATGACACCACCCTTATGGCAGAAAGCAAAGAACTAAAGAGTCTCTTGATGAAAGTGAAAGAGAAGAGTGAAAAAGTTGGCTTAAAACTCAACATTCAGAAAACTAACATCATGGCATCTGGTCCAATCACTTCATGGCAAATACACGGGGCAACAATGCAAACAGTGAGAGTCCTTATTTTTTCGGTTCCAAAATCACTGCAGATGGTGACTGCAGCCATGAAATTAAAAGACGCTTGCTCCTTGGAAGGAAAGCTATGAACACTCTAGACAGCATATTAAAAAACAGAGACATTACTTTGCCAACAAAGGTCCATCTAGTCAAGGCTATGGTTTTTCCAGTAGTCATGTATGGATGTGAGAGTTGGACTGTGAAGAAAGCTGAGCGCTGAAGAATTGATGCTTTTGAACTGTGGTGTTGGAGAAGACTCTTCAGAGTTCCTTGGACTGCAAGGAGATCCAACCAGTCCATCCTAAAGGAGATCAGTCCTGGGTGTTCACTGGAAGGACTGATGCTGAAGCTGAAACTCCAATACTTTGGCCACCTGATGCAAAGAACTGACTTACTAGAAAAGACCCCGATGCTGGGAAAGATCGAAGGTGGGAGGAGAAGGGGACAACAGAGGATGAGATGGTTGGATGGACATGAGTTTGAGTAAGCTCTGGGAGTTGGTGATGGACAGGGAAGCCTGGCATGCTGCAGTCCATGGGGTCGCAAAGAGTTGGACAAGACTGAGCGACTGAACTGAACTAAGGTGTGGGAACAGCAAGAAGGAATAAGTAATTCTGAAGAAAAGCCCTTTAAATCACCTTTTATAAGTCGATTTTCCAAAGGACAACACCTACCTGGAAGGATGACTGGGAGCATGTGAGGGTGACCCCTGCAGGTGGGCCTAAGTGAGCGGAGGCCCTTTAGGAAAGACTGCTCTGATTGAAGGGAATAAGGTACCACCTGTGGTCAGAAATCAGGACCCAGACAGCAGTCTTGACAGTGGTGCTTTAGGAAAAAGGGGGCTTCCCTGGTAGCTCAGACAGTAAACAATCTGTCTGCAATGTTGGAGACCAGGATTCGATCCCTGGGTTCAATCCCCGGGCAGGGCATGGCAACCCACTCCAGAAATCTTGCCTAGAGAATCCCATGGACAGAAGAGCCTGGTGGGCTACAGTCCATAGGGTTACAAAGAGTCAGACGTGACTGAGAGGCTGAACACTCTAGAAATAAGGACTTTGTTAGCAGCAGAGTCGCGTAGACCATTCCTCCACTCATACCCCCTAGACCCGCGGTCTCTGCTTTGAGGGGACGAGGGGAGGTAAGGCAGTGTGTGTCCTCTGGTTCAGACACAGGGACAGACCAGGGCACTGGGGGCCTGCCAGGATTCTCCTGAACCCCCAGCCTCCCCCAGGCTCCTCTCCCCGGCCCTGTTTCTGTGAAGGTCAGAATGTGAGCGCAGAGGGGGCTCCGGGAGGCCCTCGGGGAGATGGGGTGGTTCGGGTTGGGCAGGAGACAGTGAACAGCCAGGTGTGAGGGCTGCGTTTCCTGCTCCGTTTGAGCTGTGACCAATTCCTGAACTCAGCAAGCCCCATCCTGTCCTGCTGGCACCACAGAGACGTAGGGAAGGGAAGCTGGGCAGAGGCCAAGCCTTGGCAGGCCAGGGCCGCAAGCGCTTGGTGGCCCTTCCTCCAGCCCGCGCTCCCTTTGTTGTTGTTTCATCGCTCAGTTGTGCCTGACTGTTTGCGACCCTGCGGACTGTAGCCTGCCAGCTCCTCTCTCCTTGGGATTCTCCAGTCAAGAACACTGGAGTGGGTTGCCACTTCCTTCTGCAGGGGGTCTTCCCAGATCCAGGGATCAAACCTGAGTTTCCTGGGTTAGCAGGCGTGTTCTTTAGCCCTGAGCCACCTGGGAAGCCCAGGTCCTCAAGGGCAGGTGTGTTTGTGTATGCGGGGATAGGGGTCGGCGTGGCTTCAGGGTCACCCAGCAGTGCGGGGGGCATGCCCCTGGTAGGGGTTCGTGTCCCTCCAAGCCTGGACATCTTGTCTGTAGAATGGGCCCCTCCCCAGCTCCACAGCTCAAGCCACCCAGTCCCTCCAGACTGGCCGTGAGTGGAGGCTGAGAAGCCCCCATGGGAAACAGGGCCTGGAAACCTCAGTCAACAACTTGGGGAGAGGCAGAGTCTGAGACACGGGACGTGCCTGAACCCAATGCTGACAAGAAAGGATGGTCCCTTTCCACCGCGGCCAGCGGAGCCTGCGGCTTCCATCTTCTGGGTCTGGTGGGCGGGCTTTTCTGAGAAGAGCTGTGCTGGATGCCTCCTTCCCGGCTCCAGAGCCTGGAGGCCGCCCTGTCCTCCCCCTGGGGAAGGATGACAAGGCAGAGAGATAGGAGACAGGCCCGCAGGGCTTGTCACCGTGAGGGGCTGGGGGAGGGGAAGGCCACTGCCTCCTTTTCTGGCCCAGCTAGTTCCAACCCGGGAACTGCTGGCCAAGTCTCCGTTTGTAGAGCTTTCGTCATAAGATGAAGGGAGAAAGGGTGGACGTTTCCCAGGAAATTCATGCTTTAGAAAATTCCCCTCTAGCTAATGCCAAGGGAGCTGGCTGTGCGTTATTTACCCTAAGAAAGGGCAGAGAGGGGGAGGGAGAGGATGTCCCAGGAAGCCTCGAGAACTGTGCAGTTTCTCCCACCTCGGATCTGACCAAGAGCCTAGGATCACCCGAGGTAACCCTTTGAACCCAGCCCCCTCCCCAGACGCTGCCAGCCTGGGGCCCGGGTGAGGGTGGGGTATGGGAGACCTTGCCCTTGGTTGGGGGATCCTTCAGGAGCAATCCAGCCAGGCTCTGGGGTGGCTGCTGTGGGGGGTGGGAGGTGGGAAAACTCAGGCTGACCAAGGAACACCCGCTGGGAAGGACAGACTGACTCAAAGGACCTTCTAGCCAGTCTGCCGGGGCCCAGGAGCACACGATGCACAGGCATGGTTCAGCAAGCTGGCCTTCAAAGCCGACTGCTGCCCGGGCCCCTGCCTGGGGTGCCAGGACCCCAGAGCAGCTCCCCTGGGCTCGCCGCTCCATGCTCACAGGCTCTGGGAGAGAGGCTGTCCTGGGGCCACAGTCCACTCTGCTCTCAGCCCCATTTGGAACACCTGTGCCATAGGTCCCATCGCTACCACCTGTGGGTCCCCTCGGGGGGTTTGATCCCTTGGAGATGTTAGGTAGGTAGAATAGGGAAAAGGAGTCCAAAATGGCCGTGGCTAAAAAAGACAAGGAAGGTCCGAGGACCAGAGTGAAGACTTCAGGCAGAACAAACAGAACAAACAGCACTCCTGGCTAAGCCCAATTTGCATAGGGCAGGCCCAGGTGGAGGAAAAAACTTATAAAAGGAGGAGCCAAAGCGTTTTCTCACGGACTCTCTCTCCCGCGTGCATGCGCGTGTGCTCTCTCTCTCTCTTTCTCCCTCCCCACGCACTCCTCCACTCTCTTCTCTTTGAGTCTTGGATTCTCCTGCTATCTTCTAAATAAAATGGAGCTGTAACACTAATTTGCCTAAGAGCTGTAACACGGTTTGTCCAAGACCCGAGAGCTGTGATGCACCGAGGGCTTTAATGTCCGTTGCTCCAAATCTTTGTTGTGACAAGACAAAGAACCGAGGAACATACACTCACATGACATCTATAGAAGATAGAACATACACTCGCGTGACAGAGACACACACATGCTGAAGGTTGGTTCTAGTACCAGTGAAGTCTGGGAAAGACTGAACCATTTCAAGCCCAAGGCTAGAGCTGGGTCCTAATGCATTCTCTTCCTTGCTTTCTCCATTTGTCAAACTGAGCCCTATAGCCCCACTGCACAGTACCCTGACCCAGCACACTCCCACAGAGGCCACAGTAGATGTGGAAGCTGAGCTTAGAGAGGTCCCCTGACTGCATGACTACCTCCAGTAAGGCTTAGGAGTGAAACCGATGTGCGTACATGCTCCCTTAAGCTGGACGAGCTGTGAATGTTTCCTAACAGATTTAACCCTGGGGGCTGCAGGCCAGAGCCCCAGGAGAGGCTGGGCAAATAACAACAAAAATAACTAGTCATGAATAATCCTGAAGTGGGCCTCCCCGGTGGCTCAGTGGTAAAGAATCTACCTGGAGTGCAGGAGATGTGAGTTTGATCCTTGGGTCAGGAAGATCCCCTGGAGGAGGAAATGGCAACCCACTCCAGTATTCTTGCCTAGGAAATCCCATGGACAGAGGGGCCTGGCAGGCTACAGTCCATGGGCTTGCAAAGACTGGACACAACTGAGCGACCCCAGGGGCTCATCAGGTAAAGAATCTGCCTGCCAATGCAGGAGACACAGGAGAAGGGGGTTTGATCCCTGGGTTGGGAAGATCACCTGCTAAACAACAACTAGAGGAGAAAATGGCACCCCACTCCAGTACTCTTGCTTGGAAAATCCCATGGACAGAGGAGCCTGAAGGGCTATAGTCCACCAGGTCGCAAAGAGTCAGACATGACTTAGCAACTAAACAACAGTCCTGAGGTAGGGTACGTGCGGGGTCCCAGGCCAAGAGCCTCAGTGTGGTGACAGACAGATAAGAGGGGATGCACTTCCCTGGGCAAGCTGCTTCTGGACCTGTCCTGGAGGGTGGTACCTTCCAATACCTCTAGGATGCTATTTCTTCCTATCTTCTTCCATCCCACAAGTTAACTGCATGATTTATTCTTCTTGCTCAGGCTGCTCCTGCTCCAACATCACACTCTCTGACCTTGGCTTCAGTAAGCCCCAGAAGCAGCAAGTGGAGGGCGGTGCCCAAACGAAAGCCGAGTTTGAAAGTGACTGACCAGGGCAGGTCACTGGTCACAAGTCCCAGAGAGAAGGAAATGACAGGGACGCACGCAGCATCACCAGGAAATGACATGATGACACAGCACCTCTTCCCAGCCCAGGGTCCCTGAGAGCCCAGGCCACAGAGGCCAGAGAATAGACGTCACAGCCGCAGGCCTGCCAGACTCAGCCCGGGGGCCTGCGAGGCCAGACACTCAATGCTGTAAATGAAAGCGCCTCTTTAGGCAAGGGCGTGGGCGGAGCCCTAAACAAGGAGCAGGATGAGGCCGACAGGGTGATGGGAGATGGGCTGGCAGCCTCCAGTGGGACCAGGACTTCTGGCTCAGCCGCCAGGAACGGCCACCTCCTAGACAGCTGCTCTCAAAGCCCCAGCTGGGCGGAGAGATGTGATATGACGTCTCTGTTGAGGCTGTGAGAGGACCCCGGGGCCCAGCCTGGGTCCCCCTCTACAGATTCCTCAGAAGATGAGCCCCTCACCTGCTCTTTTAGCTGTCTACAGGAAGTGCGTTCACAGACCTGAGACCCTGAGCTCACTGGAAAGGGACGGAGGGATTCTTTTTCAGCTGTATCCTGAACTTGGAATTGGACCTGGAGTGGCCCTGGTCCCTGGGCTCAGCAGTGAGATACGGAAGGAACTGGGTGCCTTGGTGGGGCCAGGTGGGAAGGAGATGAGTGTGTTAGACGCTCAGTCGTGTCCGACTCTTTGAGACCCTATGGACTGTAGCCCGCCAGGCTCCTCTGTCCATGGGATTCTCCAGGCAAGAATACTGGAGTGGGTAGTTGTTCCCTTCTCCAGGGGATCTTCCCGACCTGGGGACTGAAGCTGGGTCTTCCGCGTTGCAGGCGGATTCCTTACTGTCTGAGCCACCAGGGAAGCCCTGTGAAAGAGATAAGCTGAGGCAAAAGCAGGAAGGCTGAGGGATTTTTGTTCCTGTGGATCTGCTGCAGGGGGTTATCTGGGAACATCTGCCCCGTCCAATGTCCACGGGTGGGAGGAACCAAGGGGCTGTAGGCAAACCCTTGTGAGCGCGCTCCCACCCAGCCTACTCTTCCTTTCTGGCTTCCTGCTGGCCATGGGGTCAGGGGAGATGACAGGCAGGGACTGACAGCCCTTTCTGCTTCTTGGCTGGGACAGAGACCCTGACCCCAGGGGGATCTGGAACCGAGGCCCTGCTCTGCCGGCTGCCCTGAGAGGGATGGGATTCTCAGTGCCTCTGTCTGGGAATCTATGTCTGGGTGTGCGCGAGCACATCAGTGCATGGGTGCACTGCAGGGAGCCCCTGAAACTAGCCGGGGTGCGGGTAAAGGCCTCCTCCAGGAGAGGAGAGGCCCCTTGGAGCAGTGGCTTCCTGCTTTCTCTTTCTTATCTTTCTTACTCACTGAGTTGTTGGGAAGCACTTCCCTCCTTACATTTCCCAAATGGGGCTCTGAAGACCAGAGGGATGCTGTGGACACTCAGGTTTCCCAGTGCCCAGGATCCCATCCCCTCCTTCTGTCAAGTCCCAGCCTCCCGTCCCCAACACCCAGGCCAAGGTGCCCCATAGTGGGGACTTCAGCCCTGACTCCAGGTGAAGCCCAGTAGTCTAGGCCTGCCAATCACTGTATGCCTGGCTATGTGACTGGCTGAGAGGTGAGCACACGACTCAAGCCAAGCCAACCACACTCAACTGTGGGACTCTGTTAGGATCTAGCACAGAAGCTCTTTCTTCTCCCTGGCTAGGGAGTCGGCTTAAAACTCTATATTAAAACAACTAAGATCATGGCATTCGACCCCATTACTTCATGGCAAACAGAAGGGAAAAAGGTGGAAGCAGTGACAGGTTTCTTCTGCTTCGGCTCTAAAATCACTGTGGAAGGTGACTGTAGCCATCAAATTAGAAGACGACTGCTTCTTGGCAGGAAAGTTATGACAAACCCAGACAGTGTGTTAAAAAGCAGAGACATCTTTGCCGACAAAGGTCTGTATAGTCAAGGCTATGATCTTTGCAGTAGTCATGTATGGATATGAGAGCTGGACAATAAAGAAGGCTGAGCACTGAAGAATTGATGCTTTTGAACTGTGGTGTTGGAGAAGACTCTTGAGAGTCCCTTGGACTGCAAGGAGATCAAACCAGTCCATCTTGAAGGAAATCAATCCTGAATACTCTTTGGAAGGACTGATGCTGAAGCTAAAGCTCTAATACTTTGGCCACCTGATGAGAACAGCTGATTTATTGGAAAAAACCCTGATGCTGGGAAAGACTGAGGCAGAAGAAGAAGAGGGCAACAGAAGATGAGATGGTTGGATGTTGTCACTGATTTAATAGACATGAATTTGGGCAAACTCCAGGAAATGGTGAGGAACAGGGAAGCCTGGCGTGCTACAGTCCGTGGGGTCGCGAAGAGTGTGCTCTCACTGCTGGGCCCTGGGTTTGCTCCTTGGTTAGGGAACTAAGATCCTGCAAGCCGGCCCTGCTCCCCTCCACTGGCCTTCTCGAGACTGGTGGGTGGGGCTGGGTATACAGAGATGGGGAAGGGTTCCTCACCAGACTGTACCTGCTCAGGGCAGGCATTTTAGTGAGCGCATTAGACCCTAGCCCCTGCCCTCAAAGGCGACTCTGTTCAGGCGTGTGAAGAAATGGGCGGACAAACCAAGGGCTGAATAAACAGACTGCAATGATCACCAAGGACAGAAGAGACGGGCCAGGCATCACCAGGAAGGAGGACCAGCAGGAGCAAAGACAAAGGCCGAAGAGCAGCAGGTTTCTGGGAAGGGCACCCGTTGCTCGGAATCAAGTGGAGTGGTTTGATTCACAAGAGAAGAACTGCATGGATGGAGCAGGGTGAGCTGACAAAGCCCTTGGATGGTGGGGTTTGAATGTGATGTGACAGGCGCTCAGGTTCACTTTTTCCTAAGAAAGAATAGGAGGAAGACGATCACAGAGTTGTCCAGGAGGACTTGAAGGAGGAAGAGATGGAAGTGGGCTGTTAGGTCAGAAGCCGATGAGTCACCCGCCTGGGATGAGGACTGAGCTTAAGGAGGGACCCTTGAAGGGTCCTCAGGAGAACTGAGCCCAGGGTGGGGCAGGGCAGACAGCAGGCCCAGAAGCTGCCGAGGAGGCCAGCTGGCTGGGCTTAGCAACAGCTGCCTGCAGAATCCACGCCTCTCCTCCCAGCTCAATAACATCACTTGAAGCCCGGCTCACACACTTGCAAAGAAGCCAGAATTCCTGGGAGTTGGAATTCAAAGTTGGTCTCAGCCCTGGCCCCCTGTGCCTTCAGATGCTCAGAGGTACCCGCTCGGAAGAGGCCTGCAGCCACTCAGGTGGCTGTGACGTGTGGCTGGGGCACAGGCCTCCCCTTAGGGTCAGCTGCCCAGAGGCCACCTCTTCAAAGTTTATTTCAAAAGATGTCAGATGTTCCTCGTTTTGGAGGAAGTGAGGAGGAACCCACAACAGACTAGCCAGGGAAGGGATTCAGGAGTCCAGAATAGCCACAACCCATTCTTCAAAACCAGCCAGTTCTTCCCAACCCTCCTCCTCTTGGCCTGACCAAGGTCCCCAGCCCTGTGGGCACAGCTCTCCCTGTGGTGCAGGGCAAGGGGCAGAAAGTTCAGGGAGAGGCAGAGAGGGGAGGGAGAGGGAGGGCTTCCCCCTCCACCTGCCCTTCTAGGTGACACGGGGCTAGATGCCTGTGCCCCAGCCAAGCCTGAGAGACTCCTCGTCCCCTTGCTGGTGCTGCCTGCCTGCGCGAGAATGTAGGGTGCAGAGGCGGCTTGGAGAGCCTGAGGGCAGCGGCACCCTCCCTTCCTCTCTCCAAACTCCCCAACCACACCCCAGTCACTTAAGGCCGCTCTTGGCAGGGTCACCCGACACAGGGACAGGCCGGCGCAGGAGCAAAAGTGGTATAACTTGTCTGTCAACTCCATGAACACCTGGGCACACCATGAAGATATACACACAGGGGATGCACAGGACACACACACACACCCGCGCACGCATACACAAGACATATGTGCACACGCATGTGTGGCAGGCCCGTGCCCTTTGCAGAAGATGTGCAGAGATACGCAGAGGTGCAGAAATCCCAGCAGTGAGTTCAAAGGAATCCATGCAGTCGGGTGGGGTTCACCCCAGAGCTTTACCCGACCTCAGAGCACACCCCGCCCCTTCACCTCTCCATGAATGCACTTCTCCTATAAACAAGCCGTCCCAAAGCCTCGTGAGCACAGATACGGGTCAAAGGCCCCGTGCCCGGTGAGGACGCTGATGGGGGCTCCTGCAACTGCCAGGCTCAGTTTGGGTGGGGTGGCTTCTTGCAGCTGGGCCCTGGAGGACAGGGACCACCACAGAGGCAGAACCTCCAGTGGGTCCTAGGCTGTCTGTCCCGTGAGGACACTGTCAGACCATGAGGAGGATGCAGCCTGGAGGCAGAGGAGACGGGACTGGCTCCACACAGCCCCAGCCTTGGGACACCTGGCTCCATGGCCTTTGGTCTTCTTTCTACACAACGAGAGATAGTTAACTTCTCGAAATCTCCAAGTTCAACCAAACCGAGGGGTAAACCTCCACCCTACCATAAAGATCCTGGTTCTACATGTGGTGTGTGCTAAGTCACCTCACTTGTGTCCAACTGTACACCCCTGTGGACTGCAGCCTGCCAGGCTCCTCTGCCCATGGGATTCTCAGGCAAGAATCCTGGAGTGGGCTGCCACGCCCTCCTCCAGGGGATCTTCTCTGCTTGGGGATCGAACCTGCGTCTCTTACACCTCCTGCACTGGCAGGCGGCTTCTTTACCACTAGTGCCACCTGGGAAGCCCTCTTGGTTCTATAGACTTTCCAAATCCCTAGGGGAAAAACAGAACCCCAGATTCCTTCATGGTAGCATCGGTGAAGAAGATAGCCCTGGGGAGAAGCCAGAAAGGGCAGGGGAATGCCATCAATAGGAACATCACACGTAGCGGAGTTTAACATGACCAAAGCATCAGTCATCTGGATAAAAGTGAGTAAGTCAGTCTGGCCAAATATGGTTTACACATGTCGGCTACAAGAAAACAGAAAGCCCCCAGGAAACCCTTGGTTCCAAGCTGTATGGCTGAGCTGGCTGCTCTGAGTCCAGTTACATGAAGTCTGTCTGCACAGGAGCCGAAAGGACAGCCTCACACACATGGAGGCTGCTTGCTGACCTGGTGCCCATGGACCAGAGGGAAGCACCTGGAGGCCAACTCCCAGAGCACACACGTGCACTGAGACACCCGCTCCCACCTGCAGACCCGCAGGGCCCCGGCCCATGCAGGTCCCCAGATCATCACTTTGACCGCAGTGATCCTTCTCTGGGAGACCCTGCCTTCTCAAACCAGGCAAGCCCAGCCCCGCCCCGCCCCCCCTCCCCCCCCGCAAAAGCACCCAGGGGGCTGAGCAGCTTCTTTATCCAAAAGCACTTTAAATATCGTATGACATCACGTATATGTGGAATCTACAGAGAGATGATACAAATGAACTTACAAAACAGAATCAGACTCACAGACTTGGCGACCTTATGGTTGCCGGTGGGGAAGGACGGGGGAAGGGATACTTAGGGATGGACACGTACACACTGCTATATTTAAAACGGATAACCAACAAGGACCTACTGTGCAGCACAGGGCACTCTGCTCAGTGTTATGTGGCGGCCTGGATGCGAGGGGAGTTTGGGGGAGAACGGAAAGATGTGTGTGTATGCGTGAGCCGCTCCGCTGTGCATCTGAAATGATCACAACACTGCTGATCATGCTAAGTCGCTCAGTCGTGTCCAGTTCTTTGTGACTCTATGGACAGTAGCCCGCCTGGCTCCTCTGTCCATGGGATTCTCCAGGCAAAAATACTGGAGTGGGTTGCCATTTTTTATTCTATGGGCTACCCGGCCTAGGGATCAAACTCATGTCTCCTGTGTCTCCTGCATTGGTAGGTGGGTTCTTTACCCAACTGAATCACCTGGGAAGCCCTAGGCAGGAATCTTACTAGCTGATAATTACAAACATTGGCTGTGATTGGTTTTCTCATAAGCTGGTGACACTTCTGAAGTCAAGGGCCTCCCACAGAAGAAGCCCAGGCCATCAACCCTTGTAGCCTTAATGAAACGAGGACATTAGAAGACAAGGAGGCCTGCCGGTAAAGGCTGGTCTGAGGGCAGAGGGCATGCAGAGGGAGGGTGCTCTCCAGCGGAGGGGTGGGAGGCCCAGAGCGGGTGGAAGAAGAGAGTTTAGACAGGGAGACTTGCAACTGCATTCATTCACTTCTTCACTCATTCCATCATCTAGTGCCAAACCCAGCAGGCGATGCTGGGACAGCAGCTGTGCCCACAGTCTAGCCAGGGAGACAGACAAGTCAAAGGACAACTGCAAAGCCAGGGAACCCGAGAGGAGACAGAGTCATGCCATGGGCATCTGAGCACCCAGCCTCTCGGGAAGCAGCTTCCCAGGGGAAGCAGGAGCTGGGCCAAGGCCCCAGGCAGAGACAGGATGGGGGAGGTGGGATGGAGGCTGGCACGAGTGTTTATCCGCAGCTGGAGAAGGGCTGTGACCCGGCAGCCTTGGGCAGGAAATCTCCTAGACAGAAGGGAGTGGGAGCCCAGGGGATGGGGCCCAGCGCTGGGAAGGGCCTGTCCCCCTTTTCTCCAGGCTGGGTTGCCTTGGGCCAGCCTCACTCTGGCCTTAGTTTCCCCTCTGCACCCCAGGGAGAAAGAAGGCAGACACTTTGAGCTCTGCGGATAAAAGCTCAGCGAGCCCCGACCACCACTCCCTGTAAAACAGGGCGGATGACGCCACTGCTTCTTTTGGCTGGTGAGCAGCCTGATCACCTTTGAAGATGAAACACGCTGGGGCCTAATGAGGAGTCAGTCAGCTGAGTGGGGAGTGGGGCTGGGTGGCGGGAGTCTACTTACCTGCCCCACCTAGCCCCTCCCAGTCAGAACAGTCCCCGGCCCAGGGAAACAGGATGCTTCACATTGCTGTGCAGACCCCGTGTCCCCCCACCAGCCCTGCCCCTCCTCTGGTGTAGGCTCCCCACCTCTTGGGCCAGGATCAATCCCATGGGCTCGCGCTGCCACAGAGGCATGCAAGAGCTGCCTTGGCCTCCCTAGAGCAGCATACCCTACATGTGTGGGGCGCCTGGCCGAGACATGCCTGCCCCTTTCAATATGGCAGCCGACCAAGGGGACACTTCACAGCATCCTTCACATGCGTGAGTGTGTTAGATGCTCAGTAGTGTCGAACATTCTGCGACCCCATGGACTGTAGCCCACCAGGCTCTACTGTCCATGGGATTCTCCAGGCAAGAATACTGGAGTGGGTAGCTGTTCCCTTCTCCAGAGGATCTTCCTGACCCAGGGGTCGAACCCAGGTCTCTTGCATTGCAGGCAGATTATTTACCGTCTGAGCCACCAGGATTACATGCATGAAAACAATCCTCAAGAATAAAAGGATACCCTGAGCCTGCTACTCCCCTCTGTTCCCAGGCTTTTGAAGGGACATCTCCTACCAGACGAGCTCTGGAATGCAATGAGCCAAATGGCACCCTCTGGCCAGGCAATGACACCACCTCTGCGAGGCAGATGAGGCCCAGGGGTGGCCCCAATGTGCCTTGGCCAGACCCAGACACAAGCCTCCACTCTCCTCTCTCAACCTTCCCTTCTTCCTGTCACTTTTCCCATCTCTAGCCCAGGCCTGGGGCCTGCCCACTTGTGTTCTGCTCAGACGTACCGTCCCCATGGGCTGACCCCACCTATGTTCTCGAGCCCCGCACCCCTCATCCCTCAACAACCAGACTCAGTCTTCGTAACAGGCTCCAGATTCAGGGGAAAGGGACAAGAAAGAAGACAGGCTCTCCTGGGAGGCAGCAGCCTCATAAGTGTGCTCACGTCAGGCTCAGCTGAGAACCTTCTCTCCATGTTCCAGGAGAGGAACGTACACCTGGGGGTGATCACATCTTCTTAATAGTTCCTTTGTGTTCATTAAGTAATTAATTCCTTATCTGATTTTGAGAATGATGCCCAAAGGCTGGCCTCCTGATCGTTAACATCCAACCTCCAGGAGAGCTTTAGGAATTAACCACCTTCCGAAATTAGGAAGATGCCTATCTGCATCCTTCATCCCCCATTCCCCAGGGATGGAGGGATGGGGGTGCTCATTGAGGGAGCACAGCTTGGGAATCCCAGCCTGAAGGCCCTACACAGTCACCCCGGCTTGACATTCACCCCAGAGGCCACAGGCCTGACCATTCCAAGCCCCACGACCTGCAGGCTCTGGGGCTCCTTGTTGCTCCTGACTTACTCCAAGTGTAATTTTCAGGCAAGCTGAGTGAGGTCTGGGAAGCCACTTTGGAAGAACTGGGAAAGCTTAGGACTCGGCCTTAGTGAGGACCACAGGCATAGGAACAGGGAGCTAGACTCGGCTCTGATAGCCAGAAACAGGCAGCTTCGTGCGTGAGAATGTTCCCTGTGTTGCTTGTCTACGGCACTCCTTCCCACCCCACTCCCCTCACCAGCAATTCAGTTCCTGTGTCCTCTCCAACAAAGCCACGCCAGGCTGCAAAGGACGCAGCAAACCCCACAAGCCTGCGTGCCTGTGCCCACAGCGCGCCACCTCTGTGAGGGGTGCCAGGGACAGGCTCTGTGGAGGTGGGTGGGAGCAGCTGGTCGGGCGTGGTCCTGTGCGGCAGGGGTTTTGGGAATGGCAGCCTTAAGCTCCCGAGGCTGTGACGTGTGGACAGCCCTGCCATCCCTGGGGTGGCGCCCTGGTGGAGGCGGGCAGGGGCTGGGTGCTCACCTTGTGGTCGAGCTGGGCACTGGCTTTTGGCTGTTGCTCCTGGCCAGGCAGCACGGTCTCAGGGCCCAGGTACCGCCTCAGGGATGATGGCCTCATGAGGCTCAGGAGCTGGCAGAGCGAGGACAGCTGGGGAGGAGAAAGGGGGCGTCACTCACGAGTTCTTGGGGCGCTTCGGGAATGCGTGGCGGGGATACTCCGGCTGGCAGGAATATGGGCTCTGGAGCCAGACCGTTGGCTCCTCTCCCTTGGGAGTCGTGTGGCCTCTTGGAGCCTGTCCCCAGCTGTGGAGTGGAGACAAGCTCCCCCATTCTTCCTGGGGGAGGAGGCTCACGTGCTCATAGGTAGTGGCCCAGGGCAAGCATCCTTGAGACCAGGGGGCCCCAACCTCTGGGATCTAATGTCTGATGATCCGAGGTGGTGCTGATGTAATAATAATAGAAATAAAGTGCATAATAAATGTAATGCGTTCAAGTCATCCCCAATCCCCGCCCCTCCAATTCAACCAGTCCATGGAAAAACTTTCTTCCACAAATCTGGTTCCTGGTGCCAAAAAGGTTGGGGGCTGCTGCTTCAGACAAGTGAAGGAGGACACGCAAGCGCTTTAATCCACAGCCCGGGACTGAGCAGACACTCGGTTTAGAAGAAACAAGACCAGAAAGAGGGTCTCCGCCGCCGCCGGACAAGACCTTCCCACTCTGAGCTGCTGCTGCTCAAGCCCACTGGTTACTATGGGGGTTGTCAACCCTATAGGAAATCAACTCAATATTCATTGGAAAGACTAGTGCTGAAGCATCAATACTCTGGCCTCCTGATGCAAAGAGGTGGCTGACTGGAAAAGACCCTGCTGCTGGGAAAGATCGAAAGCAAGAGAAGACGACGCAGGATGAGGTAGCTGGATGGCATCACCGACTTGATGGACATGAGTTTGAGTGAGCTCTGGGAGTTGGTGATGATCAGGGAGGCCTGGCGTGCTGCAGTCCACGGGGTCGCTAAGAGTCAGACGTGACTTAGAACCCGAACAACAACACAGGGCTTTCAATGCTCTTGAAAGAAAAGAGGCTGAGAACTGCCCCCAAGCCCATGTCTGAATGTGAATGATGACTGCACTCATCACATCCTCCCCAACCCCTCCAACCTTTTTCCTTCCAGAGAATTTAAAAGCAAATCTAAACCTCAGATCATTTTACCCACAAAGATCTTCTAACAGAAAAGGATAAGGACTTTTTTCCCCTTGTAAAGTAATCACATTATTTTCTTGCCCAACACAACTAACAAGCATTCCTTACACGACCCCACACCTGTGCTCAGGTTTCTCTGATCGTCTCAACAATGTCTGCACGCAGTTGTTTTGTTGGAATAGGATTCCCCAGGAGGTCCACACGGTGCCCTTTGGTTATTATGACACTGGGCCTGCTAGCCGCCCTGCCCTGCACCTAAACCGCCCACCCTCTGTGAACGTGGGCACACGCAGCTTCCTAAGTCAGGGGTCTGCAGCAGGCTACCCTTCCTGCCCAGCCCTTGCACCTGGTCTCGGCAGTCTCGACTGGGCCCCAGCAAGGACAACCAGCTGCCCCAGGGTTGACTGAAGGCTGGGGCTCCAGAAGGCAGGCAAGTCTTGGGCCCCTCTGAGGCTGCCTATAGCCCTGGGGAGGGAGGACCCAGAACGAAGGTGTGGGGCCAGGGAGGTTCACAAAGGCGCCATCTCTTCAGATGTAGCAGGTGTGGGCTGGCCCAAAGGGCGAGGGCTAAGCCCTGGGCCAGCTCCCGCCTGATCACAGCCCGGTCCGGCACACCTGGCTTCCTCCCCAGCTCAGCCGCAGACACCTGCTCAGCACCTCGGCCAGTCACGGGCTGAGACAGCCCACAGGAGCAGCTGGGCTGGGTGAGGGCTAGGAGTCAGGCCCGGGGCCCTTGGCTGCTGGAAGGCGGCCAGGGCTTTTTGGCTGAGCGTCTGATCCCTGCAGAAAGGGAGAGCAGGCAGCAGGGAGACAGAGCGGGGAGGTTCTGGGCAAAGACAGGCACCATCTGGATTCTCACCAAAACCAGGGCTGTGCTGCCTTGCTCAGGCCTTCCAAGTCTGTGGATAGTTTCCACAACAGTCCTGCCTGCTCCAGGCTCACAGCTGTGCACGCACAGGGCGAGCTTAGCAGCCCACAGCCCCAGAAGCAGCCCTCCGGCGGGCAGCTCCACCCCGGCCAGGACCCTGGGCAAGGGTGGGGGCAGGCAGGGGCCCACAGGGCAGCGGGCTGGCTGCTCCCATGTTTTTCCTCTCCAGGAAAACAGCTTCACTCTGCTCAGCATGGCAAGCTGCTGCCTTCTGATTGCTTATTCTCTTTTGTTCCCAGCTCTGGCAGCCCCAGCCGTTCCCTCTCCAGCAGACACACCCTTCTCTGGGATGAGGACTTATTTGGGCCGCATGGGTCCCCGGCAGGGCCAGGCTCTGACCAGCATGTATCCCCGCTCCACCCCTACTGCTGAGAGCTGTCTCTGCAAACAGTCAGCCCTTCAGGACAGACATCCCCCGGCAAGAAGCAAACTATCACCCAAAAAGGCAGGCCTCCGCTGGCCTCAGCGGTTCGTCTGGCCAGAGGCAGCAGACCGTTCCCAGCCAGGCAACTGTCCACACAGCGGTCACTCCTGTGCTCAGACCCCAGCATCTACTTCTGTTAGCTCAGTGGAGAAGGCCAGGACATGAACATATTATTGACCAGAGATGTATTCGTATGTCTGTTGATACCCGACCTTTATGAGCTGCAAAAGTTTCAATATTCACTTATCAGAAACTAAGGCCACAGGTACTAGTTTCTGCAAAAATCCTCTAGTCAGTAATGAAAGTGTCTGCAAGGCCCAAAGTGCCCCTACTGTTCCCCGGAGCCTGTGCCCTGCGTGGACCTTCTGACTCGACACTGCGTGGCTGCCCCGACCTTCTTCCAGCCTTCTGCCGCCTCCCCCTCCCGTCTATCCTGCGGGCCCACAGCACCTGCACTTGCTAATCCCCTTCCGGCATGACTTTTGTTTTCCAAGCAGTTAGCACCTTCTGACACTGGACAGGAGGCAGTGATCAAGATCATCCCCAAGAAAAGAAATGCAAAAAGGCAAAATGGTTGTCTGAGGAGGCCTTACAAATAGCTGTGAAAAGAAGAGAAGCAAAAGGCAAAGGAGAAAAGGAAAGATACACCCATTTGAATGCAGAGTTCCAAAGAACAGCAAGGAGAGATAAGAAAGCCTTCCTCAGTCATCAATGCAAACAAATACAGAGAAACAATCGAATGGGAAAGACTAGAGATCTCTTCAAGAAAATTAGAGATACTGAGGGAATATTTCATGCAAAGATGGGCACAATAAAGGACAGAAATGGTAAGGACCTAACAGAAGCAGAAGATATTAAGAAGAGGTGGCAAGAATACACAGAAGAACTATACAAAAAAGATCTTCATGACTCAGATAACCATGATGGTGTGATCACTCACCTAGAGCCAGACATCCTGGAGTGTGAAGTCAAGTGGGCCTTAGGAAGCATCACTACAAAGCTAGTGGAGGTGATGGAATTCCAGTTGAGCTCTTTCAAATCCTAAAAGATGATGCTTTGAAAGCGCTGCACTCAATATGCCAGCAAGTTTGGACAACTCAGCAGTGGCCACAGGACTGGAAAAGGTCAGTTTTCATTCCAATCCCAAAGAAAGGCAATGCCAAAGAATGCCCAAACTACCGCACAGTTGCACCCATCTCACATGCTAGCAATGTGATGCTCAAAATTATTCAAGCCAGGCTTCAGCGGTATGTGAACCATGAACTTCCAGATGTTCAAGCTAGATTTAGAAAAGGCAGAGGAATCAGAGATCAAATTGCCAACATCCATTGAATCACTGAAAAAATGAGAGAGTTCCAGAAAAACATCTATTTCTGCTTTATTGACTATGCCAAAGCCTTTGACTGTGTGGATCACAACAAAGTGTGGAAAATTCTGAAAGAGATGGGAATACCAGACTACCTGACCTGCCTCCTGAGAAACCTGTATGCAGGTCAAGAAGCAACAGTTAGAACTGGACATGGAACAACAGACTGGCTCCAAATAGGAAAAGGAGTACGTCAAGGCTTTATATTGTCACCCTGCTTATTTAACTTATATGCAGAGGACATCATGAGAAATGCTGGACTGGATGAAGCACAAGCTGGAATCAAGACTGCCGGGAGAAATATCAATAACGTCAGATATGCAGATGATACCACCCTTATGGCAGAAAGTGAAGAAGAACTAAAGAGCCTCTTGATGAAAGTGGAAGAGGAGAGTGAAAAAGGTGGCTTAAAACTCAACATTCAGAAAACTAACATCATGGCAAATAGATGGGGAAACAATGGAAACAGTGAGAGACTATTTTGGGGGGCTCCAAAATCACTGCAGATGGTGATTGCAGCCAAGAAATTAAAAGATGCTTGCTCCTTGGAAGACAAGTTATGACCAACATATTAGACAGCATATTAAAAAGCAGAGACATTACTTTGCCAACAAAGGTCCATCTAGTCAAAGCTATGGTTTTTCCAGTAGTCATGTACAGATGTGAGAATTGGACTATAAAGAAAGCTGAGCACCGAAGAATTGATGCTTTTGAACTGTGGTGTTGGAGAAGACTCTTGAGAGTCCCTTGGACTGCAAGGAGGTCCAACTAGTCTATCCCAAAGGAAATCAGTCCCGAATATTCATCGGAAGGACTGATGCTGAAGCTGAAACTCCAATACTTTGAACCACCTGATGCGAAAAACGTGTCTCATTTGAAAAGACCTTGAGCTGGGAAAGACTGAAGGCGGGAGCAGAAGGGGACAACAGAGGATGAGATGGTTGGATGTCATCACGGACTCAACTGACATGAGTTTGAGTAAGCTGTGGGAGTTGGTAATGGACAGGGAAGCCTCGCGTGCTGCAGTCCATGGGGTCGCAGAGTCGGACACGACTGAGGGGCTGAAGTGAACTAGCACCTTCTGATATGTGATGCCATTTACTTGTTTGCTATGTTTATTATTATCTGCTTGTCCGTCCCTACTAGGATGTCAGCTCCACGAGGGCAGGGGTGGTCCCTGCAGTGTTCCCAGAGCCGCGTATAGCAATGGCGCCTGGCACAGCTGTGTCCCCTTATCCAAAGTTTCACTCTCCATGGTTTCAGATACCCGTAGTCAACCAAGATCTGAAAATGTTAAATGGAAAATTTCAGAAATAAATAATTTGTGGGACTTCCCTAGGGGTCCAGTGGCTAAGATGGGGTTCTCAATACAAGGGGTGTGGGGTTTGATCCCAGGTCAGGGAACTAGATCCCATATGCCACGAGTAAGAGTCCACGTGCTGCAACTATGACCTGGCTCAGTCAGGCGCCCACAAGCAGCCTGCACCGTACCTCCCGTGGAGAGCAGGGGCTACTGTGTGTGCTTAATACGTGTTTGCTAAATGAGTGAACAGATGAACAGCAGGTCAGGTCTGCAGCTGGTCTTTCCACAATAGATGCAACTCTTTGTCCCCCTTGATTTCAGCCATTTGAAGCCTATATTTTCCAAACTCCAGACTGGAAGGCACGGCTTGACAAAAGAGGCTTATGGTGTTGCAAGAGGTGGCCTGGGATAAGAAAGAAACTCCCAATTTCTCTCCAAACCTGTTTTGCCTATATCTTGCCTGTCTTAGTAAAGGGCTTCTCCATCCTGCCAGTTGCACAGGTTCTGGAGCCCTCCACGTCTCCTTTCTCTTACATTCTACTTCCCGCTGGCTGTACTTGGGAAATGCGCCAAGAACCTAACCTGCTCACCACCTCCGTCACCATCTCCCCAGGCCACATCGCCAACAGCTCTTACCAGGATTACTGCAACTGTCTTTTTCTACCCCACCCTAGGGGCACTAGTGGTAAAGAACCCACCTGCCAATTCAAGAGACAAAAGAGATGCAGGTTTGATCCCTGGGTCCGGAAGATCCCCCGTAGGAGAGCATGGCAACTCACTCCAGTATTCTTGCCTGGAGAATTCCATGGACAGAGGAGCCTGGTAGGCCACAGTCCATGTAGTGACATGGAGTTGGACATGACTGAAGTGACTCAGCATGCATGTACCCCACCCCTAACAGTCTAGTCTCAATGCAGCAGCCAGTGTAATTGTAAAAGATTTTTATGAATCAAGTTATGTCTCTCCTGTTATCAACACCTTCCTGCAGCTCTCCACTTTGGCACGGAAGTCCAGCTCTCTCCTGAGTCCCCACTTACCCCTCTGGCCTCAACGCCTCTTACTCCACTCTCAGCCCTCTGCTGCAGCCACACTGGCCTTGCCTTTTCTCTAATCTAAGAGGCCTTTGTCTGCTCCAGTGCCTTTACACATGCTGTTCCCTCTGCCTGGAATGTCTTCCCCCCAAGAAACCTGTGTGACTTCTTCAGGTCTGTGCTCAGATGTCCCCTTCTCTGTTCATTACTATAAAGCAGCGTCTTCTCCCAACACTCCCTTCTCCTCCCTTCTCCTCTTTATCAGGCTTTATTTTTCTCCACAGCACTTAGCACCATCTGGAATGCCAAAGATTTGCTTCTCTCCTGGTGCCTGTGTCTGTCTCCCGGAGAGTTCTAGGAGGGAGGGACTGAGCTCTGTTCAGGGCTGTGTCTTCCACACCCTGAGCTGTGTCTGGAGCACACTGGTGCCTGGAGTCCAAACCCTGCTGTTTCTGGGATATTCTCAGGATTCACAGGAGCAACAAGAAAGAAGCAGTTTGATCCTAAGACTCTCCTGGAAGATGCAAGCCTTGGGGCTGGTGTGTTCCAACCACCTACAGAAGTCCTGTCACTCAGATTCAGTTCTCCAGCACCCGCTTCTGCTCCTGGGGCCTTAGGCTGCAGCCTCAGACAGAAACGCAACCCATCCAGGCCCTGGGGGCTCCTCCTGCCCAGCAATGCCCCGAAAGCCCCTGCCTGGGCACTCACCCCAGACCTTCTCCTCTGGTGAGCCCGTTCTCACCCCTTGAACTGCCCTTCACGGTGAGTCAATTGCTAAGGTTTATCAAGCAAGTAAGACAGAGATTCGATCCCTGGGCTGTGAAGATCCCTCGGAGGAGGAAATGGCAACCCACTCCAGTATTCTTGCCTGGGAAATCCCATGGACAGAGAAGCCTGGAGGGCTACAGTCCATGGAGGTCACAAGAGAGTCAGACATGATTTAGCGACTAAACAACAACAGCAAAAATCAAACCTGTATATATGGATGAAGGAAGTGGGAGGGCTGGCCCTTGTCCTCCTGTCTGCCGTCTGGGACCAAAGTTCAAGGCACCAGCTGGGTGCATCGGCATGAAGCAGCAGGTATGGTTCAGGCTGTCCCCACAATGGGAGCCGAGGAGGAAGGGGCTGGACGAGCAGAGGCGGCACGCTGCAGGGGTCCAGGGCACAGACTCTGCAGTCAGGGCACCTGGGTTTTGCATCCTAGCTTCACGGTTCTTCCACCTCATGACCCTGAGAAATTTCCTAGTTGTACCTGCCTCCATTTCCCTATCTGTAAATGTGGATGGCATCACTGACTCAATGGACATGAATTTGAGCAAAGTCCAGTAGATGGTGAAAGACAGGGAAGCCTGGTGTGCCTCAGTCCATGGGGCTGCGAAGAGTGGGACGTGACTGAGCGACTGAACAACAGCAAAGCGGGGACAAGAGAACCAGACCTGACCACTGGGCCTGCTGCAAGAGGCGAGTCCTGTACAGGGCACCGGGGCTCAGCTGTGCTCCGTGGCACGTTAGAGCCAACACTCTGGTTGGCATGTGATGGGTGGAAAGGAAGAAGTGCCCTGGGCACAAAGCCGCGTACAGAGGGCGGCCAGGCTGGCCTGTGAGGAAGGCGGGGGCAGCCCTGGCAGCCAGGGCTTCGAGGAGAAGTGGGGAAAGGGGGCATGTGGGCGGGACGTGGGTGGCTCTGGGCTTGAGGCGACCCTTTGAAGGCGTGTCTCCTAAGGAACCGTCTGACAGGCCCAACTGGAAAGGGGAGCGCTTGCAGCCCGGAGACCTGGGAGGAGGCCGTGCGGCAGTCCTGGGCTTGCAGGGAGGACAGACGGGGAAGCGCACGGGAGGGATGGCTGAGGCAGACCCCAGCCGGTCCGTCCTCCCCTTCCGTCTGGCGTGGGTCTGCACGCGCTGCACTGCCCGCCTGCTGATGGTCTCAGCTCCTCTGCACAAGCACTGACTCATCCTTCAGGACCTGGTTCAGGACGTCTCTGGAAGCCACTTGGCTGCCTGGGCCAGAATTAGTCATTGTGTCCTCAGCCTGGCTCGCTCACAGCCTCTCCTTTGAGGTTGTCTCCGGGTGCGGAGCCTGTACACGAGAGGTGCACCACTGGGGTTTCATGAATGCATGGTGGGCATGCGGGCAGGTGGGTGACTGGTGTGGCAGGACAGTCCTGGAGCTGGGACCCACCGGGCAGGGCTGGGCCTGGCCGGACAGGCTGGGAGCACCCAGGCCAGCTCTCCCTGGGGGAGGCCTGCCTCCCACCCCCGCCAGCCCTGCTCACCTGCCTCCCCTGCGGGTCCCCCCCAGGACCAGACCCCCGGCGCTCCCCCTACACCACTCTCCTCACCCTCTCCGGCCTTCATCACGCTCCCCACACTCTCCGCTGCACAAGCTCCAGCCAAAAAACAAATCAAAACAAAACCCCAAGCCTTGACCTGGCCCTGACGCTCTAGCCAGCCTGTGTTTTCCTGGTTGCTGCCAAGTGCCGCCAGAAGGTGGCTACTCCCACCCCCCACCTGCGGCCGGTCCTGCCTTTTCCGATCTCGACACTCTGGCCTCGCACCTGCTCTCGCTTCTCTGCAGAGTTCACAGGTTGCCCTGCAGTGCCTGTCTGTTAGGCTGCCCCCGTCGCCCGGGGCCTCCTGGGACCACTGGTCTCGCTCCCACCGCATCTCTGCCTGCCCTGCACCTGTCTGGTCCCTCCGTCCTCTTTCTCGCAGAGGCTCTGTCATCAGGCCCAGTGTGCAGGCCACCCCTCAACTCCTCACTGTCCTTCCCAAGCTCTCTGCCTGGGGAACCATCCTTGAACACCCTGGAGCTCAGCCCTGGGTTCCCTCAGCCCACGAGTGTGTGCTGAGGTCCTGTGTGTGCCAGGTACTGTGCTAGGAGCTGACAAGCAAGAGTGAGCATAGACCATTTGGTCCTTGCACTCAGGGAGCTGCTCTTGGGTGTGTGTGTGTGTCTCTCTGTGTGTAACATAGACCCTGAATAAATTAAAAAATTATTCAGGAGGTGAGCATCATGTGCTGTGTGTGCTTAATCGCTCAGTCATGTCTGATTCTCTGCGACCCCATGAACTGTAGCCCACCAGGCTCCTCTATCCATGGGATTCTCCAGGCAAGAATACTGGAGTAGGTTGCCATTCCCTTCTCCAGGGGATCTTCCTGACCCAGGGATCAAACCCAGGTCTCCTGCAGGTGAATCCTTTACCAGCTGAGCTACCAGGGAAGCCCAGTGAGCACCATGAGTACTTTCAAATAGGGTGCTGATGCCAGGGCACTTTGGGTTGGGTGGTCAGGAAAGGCTTCCTGGAGGAGGTGACACTTCAACTGGAACTGAAGTGACCAGAAACTCCTGCCAAGCTTGCCCTGCGCCTTTTGCAGGGGAAAAGCGTGAAAGGCAGAGGGGGCAGCCGGGGCAAAGCCAGGGCCCACTTGGATGAGCCCACCCAACCAGTCACCTTTCTGAGCTCCTGCACTGGGACTGTGGTCTCTCAGGCCACCCCACCCCAGGAGGGTCCAGAACATTCTCGGCACTCTGGCCAAGGGGTGATGCTGCCGTGCCGTGTGCACCTCCAGTGACTAGAGACTCAGCCTTTCCCTGGGACTGCCTCGCCTGGCTCACGCGGCGGAGCTAGATGGCTCAGCTGTCCCCGGCAAGTCTTATGGGTTCCAGGGAGACTACTGGGGTTGGAGGCAGGTAAGAGCATTCTCACCTTCCCCCCAGGCCCCCCAGGCCTCCCCCCACCCCACATCCTGGGCGGTTGTGACCCACGCTGCCTCCAGGGCCCCTTAACTACTGCTCTCTGAGCTGCAAAGAGATTGCAATCAGAGCTTCCTGGAGAGAAGAGGGAAAAGGAAAGAAGACCCTTCCTCCCCGCTGCGCCCAGCACGCTGACATGGGAGAGCAAGGAAAGAAGGCCCTTCCTCCCCGCTGCGCCCAGCGCGCTGACATGGGAGAGCAAGGAAAGAAGGCCCTTCCTCCCCGCTGCGCCCAGCGCGCTGACATGGGAGAGCAGGCAGTGCTCACAGCCGTATTCGTTTTCACCTTCGTCGTTCTTCCACCTATAAACGTCACAGACGCTGGGGCTGGGGAGGAGGGAACGGGAGTCGGAGGCCAGCAGGCGCAGTTTCTGTTTGGGAGATGGACAGTGGTCCTTCAGAATGGTTAGAGCTCTGCACTTAAAACTGCTAAGATGGGGACTTCCCTGGTGCTAAGCGGCTAAGACTCCAAGCTCCCAAGGCAGAGGGCCCGGGTTCAATCCCTGGTCAGGGAACCAGACCCTGCATGCTGCAATTAAAGATCCTGCATGCAGTTGCTGGGGGGAAGGGACAGTTAGGGAGTTTGGGATGAATTTGTACACAGTGCTATATTTAAAATGGATAACCAGTAAGGACCCACTGTGTAGCACAGGGAGCTCTGCTTAATGTTATGTGGTGACCTGGATGGGGGGCGGCTTTGGGGGAGAATGGGAACATCTATATGTGCGGCTGAGCCCCTTTCTGTTCACCTGAAACTACCACAACATTGTTAAGCGGCTACACCCCAATACAGGACAAAAGGTTTAAAGTTTGGAGGAAAAAAAGATCCAACATCCCCAACTAAGGCCCAGTGCAGCCAAATGAGTAAATATTCCTTGGGGGCCCTGATAGTTAAAGACTCTGCCTGTGGTGCAGGAGGCCTGGGTTCCATCCCTGCGTCAGGAAGATCTTCTGAAGAAGAGAATGGCAACTCACTCCAGTATTCTTGCCTGGAAAGTTCCATGGACGGAGAAGTCTGGCAGGGCTGCAGCCCATGGGACACAAAGAGCTGGACACGACTGAGTAACTAACAAACACACACGAAAATTGTTAAGGTAGTAAAAAAAAAAAAAAAGTCAAAATAGTAAATTTTATGTTATGTATATTTTACCACAGCTTTAAAAAAAGCAATACCGGCTTCCAGCTCATTGCTTTATCCTCAGTGGCTGGCACAGAGTAGGCGTGCAGAAAGTGACTGTTAGATGCAAGGATGTGAGCAGAAAAGGCAAACCCACCTTGAACTTCCCTGGCCTGAGGCTCCCAACCTTCAGGAAAAGTGGCAGGAGGGGCTGGCCGGCTTCCCCCAGCCCCCAGAGGATGCTGAGGCAAACACTTACCTGGGCCTTCTCCTGCCAGAGAGAGAGCCTCTCTTGCTGGTTCAGCAGCCGTGCCATGACCAGGAGGCTGAGCTGGCCTCGAAGCTGCCTGCGGAAGGGGAGACAGGGACTGAGGGCATGCACTCTGCTGGGCTTGTGGGGGTTAAGGTCGGGGGGTGGGCAGGGAAGTGTAGGACACACACCGAGAGGGAGCAGAGCCCCTCTGTCTGGGGAATTTTAGCTTTCTCCTTTGGTTTCCAGCATTTATGATTTATTTTAGAAGTTATAAAAAACATGCCAGATGGGAAAGTTTAAAAATAAGCAAAAAGAAAATAATTAATGAAAAAAAAGGTGGTGATTTCAGAGGCTAGCATAGTAGTGTTTTTCTTCTTAGTTTTTTCTTTTTCTCTATAAGTCAGAGATACCGTTCAACCACTTCTGTACAGACCATCGTCCTTTTTTTCCTTTGCAGCGTTAAGATCTTTCAGCCTGTGGAAGGTGGTAGAAAGTGGGTGATCGGGGCTGGTGAGGCCACATTTTGTTGTTTTTTTTCCACCCAGTATCCAGTGATTTTTCTTTGGAGAGTCCCCTCACTCCCACCCCCAGCCCAGATTCGGGTTCCCAGGCGAGCATGTGAGCCGGGCCTGGTCCATCAGCCCCTGTGTTCAAGCCACTGCAAAGGGGCCTCCAGGTCTCGACTGGGACCAGTGGAGTGAGTGCTCTTCCAGCAGGGCCACTAATCTGTTGGGAGGGGCTTCTATAGTCCCTGGTGCCCACCCTGCCTCTCTGGGGGGCTGGGGCAGGGGTCAAGGAGGCTGGAGGATGAAGCAAGTAGAGATAGAGCCCTCCCTGCCTGAAGCCTCCAACCCCCAGACCTATGCAGTCAGCGGATAAAGCCCCCTTTGCTTCTTCAGCAAGTCTGAGCTGTGCTCCTAAGACTAGCGCCAGTCCTGACTGATTCCCTCAGGGTGGAGTGGGTACTGGCTCTTCTACAGTAAAGCCTTATAATGGGGATTTCAGATGCTAATGTTTATGGCTCTGATTTTTTCTTTCTATTTTATTTTTTAAATTATGAAAATATGATAACACACTTACAGGAGACTTGGAAAATACAGAACAAAGTTACACATAGCTCCACGATATATTTGGAGAAGGAAATGGCAACCCATTCTAGTCTTCTTGCCTGGAGAATCCCGTGGACAAAGGAGTCTGGTGGGCTGCCGTCTATAGGGTCATACAGAGTTGGACACAACTGAAGCAACTTAGCAGCAGCAGCAGCAGCAGCCACGATATATTGGGGCTTTCCTTGTAGTTCAGTAGTAAAGAATCCACCTGCAACGCAGGTGACCAGGGTTTGATGCCTGGGTAGGGAAGATCCCCTGGAGAAGAAAATGGCAACACACTCCAGTATTCTTGACTGGAGAATCCCACAGACAGAGGAGCCTGGCAGGCTACAGTCTATGGGGTTGCAAAGAGTCAGACACGGCAGTGACTAAACCACCACCACCATCACTATGTATTACAATGATTTTTTAAGTAGATTAAGGTTTTTAATTCGAGTTTCAATATCAAATTCTCAAAAATTAATAGAATGGATATACAGAAAAGTAGAAGGATACAGTAGGCCTGAAAAGCACCACAAACCAATTCAATAGCATTAAGATTTACATAATTTTCACGCAAGTAGGATACAAATTCTATTCAAGTTTCCATAGACTATTAACCAGGAGATACTGGAACATATCCAGGGACATAAAACAAGGTGCAAACTTTTCATGGTCTAAAGGTATTAAAATCATAGAATCTGTTATCAGTGGAATTATATTAGAAATCAGTATCGAAAGATAAGTGAAAATAACCCACATATTTTCAAGTGCAATGTGACATTTACCAAAAGAGACCTTTGACTTAGTCGGGCTCTGGCTTTCATGGGTCCCTGAGGGCTGGGGTGAGTAAGGGGAGAGAGAAGAGGGGAGTAGAGACCAGAGGATGGGACTGGGGGTGGCAGTGGCCAGGAGGGGCTGGAGGGGGCGATGGGAGGCGGGGTGGGAGGGTTACATCTTCCTCACACTTCGACACATTTGTGGCCCCCACGGGCAGCAGAGGTCAGCCCCTGACATGGATTCTGCTGTGGCCACAGTCTCTAATTCCCGCAGAAAGCTATCACCAGAAAGCCCGGCGACCGAGGTGGATGTGCGCGTTTGTGTCCCCTAGAGCCGGAGGAAACCGAAGGAACATGGTGGAAAACACTTGGGTCAGAACCAGCTCCATAGAGGAGACATGCCCTCGAGCAGCAACACTGCTGGAGGGACCCCGCGGGCGCCCCCGCCCCCATCCCGGAAGGACACCACAAGGAACAGAAGGGTGGCACAAGGGGACGGCAGGCTGCAGGCAGTCCTCGGAAATGGCGTCTCCCCAAAGAAGTACTTGGGGGAGGCAGGACTGAGCCTGGCGCCCCCTCAGCGGGGCTGAAGGCGCCCCTGCAACTCCCCCAGGGCCTGCACCCATCCTGGCCTCATGTGGCGGGGGTGGGGAGCTCCTGGGTGGTGGGGAACGGAGGTGGGAATGGCCTCCTCCAACTTCCCATGGGGCTGAGCAGGTGGTACCTGAAGCAGGCACCTTATTTATATTCTTATTCAAGAAAATCAGAGGAATCAACAATGCAAGAAGCTCTTGATCTAAAAAAACAAACAAAAAACAGCATCAGGCAGCAGTGCCCCTTACCAGAAGGGCAGCCGTGAGAAAGAGCAGGGGACGCTCCCACACAGCTGGTGGGGACACAAACGCGCACACCCAGCTGGGTCACCTGCCGGGCGAGACCTGCTCACCCACAACCCAGCAGTCCTCCTCCCTGGCACAGAGATACAACGCAGGAAAAAACAGAGAGGCAGACGTGCAATGTCGGTGCACGAATGGACAGACGACTGGACTCCATCTGCAGCACTCAACAACCATGGATGAGCCAGGATTCCTTCCACCCAGCAGCGTGGGTGACCTCACAGCGCTGTGCGGAAGAAGCCATTACAAAAGAGTACATGTGTATGATTAAGTACAAAAACGGGGATCCTGCTATCCTTGGTGGGGGGCAGGTTCTGTTCACGTTTCATTTTATTTCGTTTTTTTTTTGGTCGCACCACATGGCTTGCAGGATCTTAGTTCCCCGACCAGGGATTGAACCTGTGCCTAGCAGTGAAAAGAGCCCTAACCACTGGACCGCCGGGGAATCCCCTCCTTTCGTTCTGGGTGCTGCGTGTGTTGGACTTGTGAAAACTCGCTGAGGACACACTTACAGTCGGTGTTTTGTTTGTATGCTGCAATTCAATAGAACGATTACTTAAAGAAGTTCAGCTGGGTGGGGGTGGGGGTGGGCTAAGGATTGCCCAGTTTAGCCAATAAAAATACAGGTGGTGGTTGTTGTTCAATCGCTAAGTGGTGTCCAACTCTGCGACCCCATGGACTGGCAGCATGCCGGCCTCCCTGTCCCTCACTATCTCCCAGAGTTATAGGATGATATAGGATGCCCAGTTAAATTTGAATTTCTTATAGATAAGGAATAATAATATCCTACAGACAAGGAATAATTCCTTAGCATAACTTCCTCCCATGTGATCTTTGTGTTGTATCTGGCGTCCCTGAGAGAGATCAGCCATCCTGGACTGGCAAGAGCTGCCATTAGGCAGCGCAGGGCCCTCTCTGACCCTGGTTCCCTCTGCAGAGCGCGTCAGTGTTCCCACCGACCACCTGAGTCCTGGGGAGAGGCAATCCCACCTGGACTCCGCCAAGAGACAGAAAGCAAGAGCCCCTCATCCAGCGCCCCCCATACCAGCCTTCTGCGGGTGAAGGCAGGCAGGGCCCCGCCCCACATCCGGAGCTCCACCCCGTCTCTCCTTGGGCTCCGCCCACCACCGCAGCACTGTCTGCCAGAACCTGCTCTCCAGCTGTTCCCCGCCAGCCCGGCCCGGCAGCAGCTGGGCCGGAGCACAGTGGGAGGTAGACGGACCCTGCAGCCCCTCCAGCCGCTGCTGCAAGGCGAACTTGCAGCGGGAGTCAGAAGTCCAGCATCTGGGCTTCATTAACCCAAATCCGAGCCTTCGGCAGCGCTCTTGCCCACAGCGGGAGGGGAGGGGCCGACCCTGGACGGGGGTGCAGGCAGAGCCAGGGCTGGTTCCAGGAGGAAGAGGCGGACAGAGCTGTTGTCCGGGGGTGAAAAATAAAGAGCAAAGCGCTAGAAAGAGTACCGAGGGGACGAATGGATGAAAGAAACCCACATCTGCGGGCGGCGTTCCCTGCTTGCCCACTGCCTTTCATCCCCACGGCCCTTCTCTGCCTTCTAAACACAGTCCCCTGCCCTCTCAGTTCCCACTGGGACACAGACAGGGAGACAGGACCGGTTTTCAATTTTACACTGAGAAGTTACTGGTCAGAGGAGGAAAAGCCAAGACTCATCCCAACCACCACCCAAACTGCACAGGGCGCAAGCAGGGGCGGGGGCAGGGAGGAGGGTGGGAGTGGGGCGAGGCCTGCGGCTCGGGTGGTTGACCCCACCCGGGAGGCCTCCCAGGAACTCAAAACAGGCGGACAAAGGAGGACGCAGAAAGCCCTGGAACCTTCCCAGCTACTGTCATATAAGGCAACGGGCTCAGCCCACTGCGCTCACACCAGGCCAGGCCCCTTCAGCGGCCTGCCCCCTCCACCCCGCGGGCCTCTGCAAGACCAGGACGCTGGATCAGCACACGGAGGGGCCTAAGGCGCAGGGAGGTTTGGAAATGACTTTTCCAAACCGACAGCAGAGCCCGGTCAGACGTGGAGCACAGGCGCTCAGTTTCCCAGCCTCCAGCCTCTCTCCCCCCAGGTCCTGCAAGGGGCAGCCTGCTGGGGCCCTGGGGGCAGCAAAGGCACCATGCCCGCAAGGGCCAGGAGGGTGCCAGGACCACCACACAGGTCAACGCAGCCCCTTCAGACGGGAACCGGGCCCTGCCGAAGCTGAACTGCCCAGAAAGGCCATCGGGCATCTGGCCAAATGTGTGAGCGGCCTTTTCCATGTCTCCAGGGCAGTTCAGGAAGCAACCACTGCGGCTGGTTCCCGGTGGAAACACTGCCCAACACCCTGCCCCAGGCCAACAGCGGGCCTGCCTCTCCTGGGCCGCTCAGGCCCCCTCACCCGCACTGCCTTCTCTCAGCCACCTGCCCCCCGGTCCTTCCCCTGGAGTCTCCTGTCTTGCATGTGAGCATGTGTTACCCGGGCAGGCAGATGGGGGCCTGGGCTCAGAGGTGCGGGTCACCTCCTCAGACGTCTGCCCGGTCATCTCACACCCACTGGGGCATAAACGTGAACACAGCACAGGGCTGACAGGAAGAGAAGGCGGCATGCAGCCAGCCTCGGACCCACACAGGGGGCTCCCACCGGGCAACGTGAAGGAGCTGTCTATGATCGCTGGCTTTGCCATGACTTATGCCCACAAGTGCTGGACATGCCAGGGGAGCCAGATACGAGGCAGAACACTGTATGGTCCCACTGGGACCCGAGTCTGAAGCTCAGCACAACAAATCCATGGGACGAAAGCTGCCGAAGTGGTTCTTTTCGCAGAGCGAATGCCTGGGAGGGGTCCAGGGACCTTCTAGGGGAGCAGGTGTTTCTGGCTGGTGGCGCAGTGATGGCTGCACAGACCTGGCGCAGTGCCCAGTGTCCACCTCTGATATGTCCTCTCCTGCATGTACATTATAACCAAACAAGAAGATGACTGCCCTTAGCAAACAAAGTTCCCATCGACAGTCACATCTGGACTGCCATCCTCCTCTCTCCCTTCCTCCCTCCCTTTCTCTCTTTCTGGTATTATGATGAAACCTAGACCCCTAACAACACCTGAAAAGTCACCTGGTCTCGTGTCCCGGGACCCGCATATCGGTCCATTCAGTCAGGGCCTCCGCATACTTGAAGAGAAGTCGCCAGGGACTTCCCTGGTGGTCCAGTGGCTAAGGCTGCGCTCCCAGAGCAGGGGGCCCGGGTTCGATCCCTGATCAGAAAATTAGATTCCACATGCTGCAACTAAGACCCAGCACAAATAAATAAATATTAAAAAAAAAACAGTTGCCATACTTCGCACACTATCCCTTCCCTCTAGTGCAACAGCTACTCTTCTGTCTTTTGGAATCTTTTTGCCATTCTGGGTGGGTTCTTCTGAAAGCCCTTGAGGTTGTTGACATTCTTTCTCATCAAGCAAGGCGCTCAGAACTGAAGTGGACCCTTATTTTGGGGGGAGCCCCTCGACGATACGCTCTTGACAGGTTGAGCCCAAAGTCTAGTTCACACACCTGACTGCCCAATCCCGTTTCCTAGATCCTGTTCTTCATTGTGCAGCTCAGTCTTTCTCTCCCACTCAGCCCATCATTATGGTCTTTCGAGATCTTCGGGGATCTTCACTGTCAGTTGCCTTCATGTTATGTATGAACCCGACCACTGTTCTGTTAATGGCCTCGTCCAAGACCTTGGGTCTGTGCTGGCCCACCTGTCAGTGGAGACAGAGTTCTGGGTGGTGCCCAGACCTGTCCTCCAGGTGGACTCTGATGGCCAGTGGCACCTTCTGATGACGAGTCCGTCTAATTGGACATCACTCTTCAGCCCACGCTTCTGTGTGTTGTGGCAAGATAGGAAGTGCATCTCCATCAAATGCCCTACAGAATCCAGACAGCCCTCTCCAGGGTATTCTGGTTAGCCTATCAAAAACTAAATGCGGCTAGGCTGGCATGATTTATTCTTAGGAATCCTAGAGAGCAGGGCTTCCTTTTCTATGTATGCGCTCACAAGCTTTCCCCTGGGGAGTTCTGTTGAGGAACACGTCAAGTCCACAGCGCTGAGTGAAGAAGGACACTTTTCTTCTTCACCCCCGGGGAGCTCTCCCTTCCCCAGAGGTCTCTGTGGAGTCAGGGCACCCCCACGTCGTGCAGGACGGACGTGGAGGGGACCTCAACTCATCCCACCCAGTTAGATGCTGCCATCCCGTCTCCCCCTGCTATTACAGGCTGCAATCCCCTTTGATCAATATTCTAGTCCAGGTGAAAAATTAGGCTCCTTCACAAAGAAGACAGAAACAAAACAGGAATTACATGGTGTTGTTCTCTCTTCACCAGGGTTATCATTTCCCTGTCAGCCCAGAAGAGTGCTCCTCGCACCAAAAATAACTACACAGGGGACATCCCTGGCGGTCCAGTGGTTAGGACTCCACGCTTCCACTGCAGGGGGTGTGGGTTCAATCCCTGGTCAGGGAACTAAGATCCCACATGCCTCTCAGTGTGGCAAAAAAAAAAAAAAAATATATATATATATATATACACACACATACAGAAGCTCCTTCCGTGGGCTTTAGCTATTCCCAAAAGAACTGTCAGCGGTTCATCTGGTTCATGTTATTTTTCCATGTGCCTTGCCTTCTTTCTCTCCTGTATCTTTCAAGATCCGAGATCATGCATGATGAGCTCTGGGTGCAGACCTTGCCGTCTCTAGATATTAATACTTCCTGCTTTTTCCTTCGCTGGGTCCATTTGCAATCCATGTTCAAAGTCTTACTGTAGGATCTTCTGGCCCACCGGAGCCACTCTGTCTTTGGAATCTGCTACTAAAAAATTCTCGCTCTCTCTGCTTTTTGAAATCTGCCCTTCAGAAGCCAGCTCTCCACCAGCAAGCTCCCTCTTCTGTGCCAGGATTCCAGGGACCCAGAGTGCAAAGTCACAGCCCCTGTCCTCAGGACACTCACAGCCCAAGGCGTCAACCAAGGGCACCAACAACCAGGATTCTGCATCCAGAGGTTTCTACAAAGCGGAGCTGCCTCCTCGGAGCCTAGTCTTGGGGTTGAGGAAGCACCGACCAGGCAAAGAGGCTTTTCGGCGAAGAGGAAACAGACTGAAACGTTCGAGACAACTGCTCCTCATGGGTTTGGGTAGTGGCACAGCTTCTGGATAGGGCTGGAGTGTGGAAGCCTGCAGGGGTTGAGGGGCTGGGGAACATGGAGGGACATGGAAGGTTCTGGAAAGCAGGCAGGAAGGCCCTAGCACACCAGGCAGGGCTGTTTGAATTTCATCCTGGGCACAGAAGTCTGAAGGATTTTAAGCGAAGGAGTGACAGGGCCAGATGTGCACCAGGAGCAGGATCCCACTGCCAGACAGCATGGGGACGGTCACAGTGGTAAGAGATTGGAGATGGCGAGCTTCGGCCAGCCTTGGAGGGTGACGTGGAGAGGCAACGGTTGTGGGAGATGGGGCTGCTTGAAGGACACTGGTTTGTACTCTCATTTTTCACTGCTACGCTCCACTTTGCCTTCAGCTTAACACCGCATCCCTGGTTGAGGAGGTTGGGGAGAGCGCGGGCAGCACAGCAGTGTTGGTGAGTTGATCGTTTGCGCTTAACTAGTCGGCAGACAGAGGCAGTGGCAGCCCCTCACACAACAATACGCCCTCCTTCCCGGGTCGGTCTGGGCACCGAGCCCAGTGGCTCAGCCGCCAGCGAGGGAGGGGGGACAAGGCCACCAACACGGGGGCATGGCGAGGGGAGGGGGCAGCTAACTGAGACCACAGGAAACATAGGGCAGCTGTGGAAAAGAGTTAGGGGCTCTTTCTGATCCAGTTTGGAACGGCTGCCAAAACCCACGCTGAAGTGGAAAGAGGGGCGGGGAGGACAAGCTGTGTGCAAGAGCAGACGAGAAATGGGGACAGGCTGGGTGGCACAGGCGTGGGGGAGGGGGACGGGTGCGTTTTCTAGAGGCACTCACTGGTCCTTGTTGAATTTTGTCCAATTGGAGTGCTTTATCTATTCAGAAAAAAGAAATACAACTTCTAAATAAATGAATAAATAATATCCGCCCCGATAAGGAGCCCTCTTTCTCAGCAAAGTGCTCAACAGCAGGGTTTACCCTACGTGGTGTGTCTGTTCGAAGGCAGGTAAGTCTGTTCCACGATATTCACTCCGAGTATTTAAGGAGCATCTGCCAAGGGCACCGGAGCCCCAAAAAGACACCCTCTGAAAGACACTGACTCCTGGAATCCGAAATCGCAGCTTGGCTAACAGATGAAGGGTGTCTAAATTCAGGATGTGACAAAAGCAGTTTCAAATCTTTTGGGAAGTGACGGATTATTAAGACTGAAAAGAATTGGTATTGGGTCACTGGCTCTTTGAGGGTGGGGAAAAACATCAAGTTAGATCCCTGTTTCGTACCTACAAAAAATGGATTCCAGATGGGATTAGGAGCCAAGAGAAACAAAGTTATATAAGTACTGAAAGAAAATAGAACACAATATTTTTATGCTCTTGGGGTGGGGAAGGCCTTCCTTTTTAAGCTAGAAAGATTCAATTACAAATCAACCCTCTGTACTATGTACAGTAACTTTTCTGAAAGTCTGAAACTATTCTGAAATGAAAAGTTTACTGGAAAAGGAAAAATAATCATTTTGTGAAAGGATAAACACAAAGGTTTAAAAAGGACAATTTACAGGCTTAGGAGAAAACATGGTGCCCCAAACATACGTAATAAGCAACTTACAAATCAATATAGTTAAGAAGAAGAGGGACTTCCCTGGTGGTCCAGTGGTTAAGAGTCTGCCTTGCCATGCAGGGGATACAGGTTTGATCCCTGGCTGGGGAACGAAGATCCCACATGCTGTAGAGCCCCTAAGCCTGATGCTGAACTATTGAGCCTTCACACCACAACTAGAGTCCGTGAGCTGCAGCGAAAGGTGATGCAACGAATATCCCACATGCCTCAGCTAAGACCAGATGCAGCCAAATAAATAAATATGTAAAAAAGAAGAAGAAGAAAAATTACCAGATAAAAAAATAGGTTAGGAATATCAAGAGATAATTTACACCAAAGGAAACACAGAAAAAGATTCTCAGTTTCACTGGCAACCAGGGAAATGAAAATCAGAATCACAGGATGAGACTTTTCACTTACCAGATTAACTAAAACTTAAAAACAACACTGAGAATGAGAGTGCTAATAAGAGTGTGGAGAAACAGGCATGTTCATGTCTATTATTGATTAGTATGGCTTCTTTTTTGGAGACCAAATTTTAAATATTCATACTTTAGGATGGCAGTTTCAAAGAACTCATCCTATCGAAGTATTTGCAGAGATGCACAAGCTTGCATACTGGACAAACATGATAACCAGGGACCGGCTGCACGCACAGCCGGGGAATACTGTGCGGCTATGGAACATGAGGCAGTTCATCACACACACGTGTGTAGGCACACCTAGGAGGAATTACAGGTTTGGTTCCAGACCACCACAATAAAGCGAACACTACAATAAATCAAGTCACATGAATCTTTTGATTTTCCAGTGCATATAAAAGTTGTACAGACCAGGAGAAAATATTTGCAAATGATGTGATTGGCAAGGGTTTAATTTCCAAAATATACAAACAACTATAATTCAATTAAAAAAAAAAACTCCCAAACAATCCAATTGACAAATGGGCTGAAGATCTAAATGAGACATTTCTCCAAAGAAGACATACAGATGGCCAATAGGCACATGAAAAGATAATAAATATTGCTAATTATTGGAGAAATGCCAATCAAAACAACAATGAGGTACCACTTCACACCAGTTATAATGGCCATCATTAGCAATTTTGCCAACAATAAATGTTGGAGAGGGTGTGGAGAAAATAGAACTCTCCTACACAGTTGGTGGGAATGTAAATTGGTGCAGCCACTATGGAAAACAGCATGGAGGTTCCTCAGGAAACTAAAAATAGAGTTGCCAAATGATCCATCAATTCCATTCCTGGGGATATATCCAGACAAAACTATAACTGGAAAAGATACATGCACCCTCATGTTAACGGCAGCACTGTTTACAATAGCCAGGACAGGGAAGCAATCTAAATGTCCATCAACAGATGAGGCGATAAAGAAGATATGGCACATATATACAACGGATACTACTCAGCCGTAAGAAAGAATGAAATGACGCCATTTGCAGCAACATGGATGGTCCTAGATTTACCATACTAAGTGAGGTAAGTCAGAAAGACAAAGACAAATGCCATATGATATCACTTTATGTGGAATCTAAAATATGACACAAATAAACATATCTACCAAACAAAAACAGACTCAGACACAGAGAACAAACTTATGGTTGCCAAGTGGGAGGAAGCTGGGGGGAGGGAAGTACTGGAAATCTGGGATTAGCAGATATAAACTGTTATATGTGGGATGGATAAACAACAAGGTTCTACTGTATAGCTCAGTATATACATTTAATATCTTGTGATAAACCACAATGAAAAAGAGTATGAAAAAGAATATATATATGTATAACTGAGTCACTTTTCTGTGAAGCAGAAATTATTAAATAAATAAAATTATTTCAAAAGTTGTATTAATTCTGTAGTCTATTAGTGTGCAACAGCATTATGTCTGAATAATAATATACCTATCTTAATTAAAAACATTGCAGTGTTACAAAATGCTATCATCTGAGCCTTCAGAGAGTGAGTCCTAATCTTTTCACAATAGTAACATCCAAGATCACTGATCACAGGCCATCATCACAAATATAATAATAAGGAAAAAGCTTGCAGTATTTCGAGAATTACCAAAATGTGCCACAGAGACATGAAGTGAGCAGACACTGTGGGGAAGATGACACTGGCAGACTTGCTCAATGCAGGGTCGCCACAAGCTTCACTTGCGAAAAACGGAGTATTTGTGAAGCGCAATCAAGTGAAGAAGCACAATAAAACGAGGTCTGCCAGTACACAGACACATTTCCATACATGTAAATATACATACACATGAAAGTGAAAACAACAGCTACAAATCACATGGCCTGGCTGGAGCAAACGGGAAATTGGGGCTGGGCCACAAGGGACCCGGAGGCCAGGCTCAGCCCTCTGCGCTTCTCAGCGCAGGTGACGGGGAGCAAGGCCGGGCAGAGACAGGACAATCACGTGCAGCCACAGAACAGACAGGCTGCGGAGGAGGAGCTGGAGTGTCTGTGAAGGCGTCGGGTCCCCCTGGAGGGGATCCAGGACAGCCTGGCTGGAAGGTGGGGAGAGGTGTCACTCTAGGTGGTGGTGTTTAGTTGCTGAGTCATGTCCGGCTCTTCGCCACCCCATGGACTGTAGGCCGCCAGGCTCCTCTGTCCGTGGGGTTCTCTAGGCAAGAATACTGGAGTGGGGTGCCATTTCCTTCTCCAGGGGATCTTTTTGACCCAGGGATCGAACCCAGGTCTCCTGCACTGGCAGGCAGATTCTTTACCACTGCGCCACCAGGGAAGCGCCATTCTAGGTAGTAGCAGCTGCAAACAGAGCTAGAGAGGAGAGGAGGGGACGCAGGGAGAGGCCTGCACAGGGAAGGGAGAGGGACTCCCTGGGGCTGTGCCCTCAAGTAGGAGAAGGAAGGAGGGGCGAAGGGGAGCCTGGAGTGGGTACAGAAAATTGGTCCTTATCTTCCTGCAGGCTGAGTTTGTTTGTTCAGCACATTCATTCACTCAAGAAGAATTTACAAAGTGCCCACAGTGTGCCAGGCTCTGTTCTGGATGAGGGGTGATATGACAGTGACCCCAGTAAAGGACCTGTTCACTGGAGGTGATAAGGAGGAGAGGCAGCCATGAACAAGGAACACACAGGACTTCCCTGGTGGTCCAGTGGTGAAGAATTCGCCTGCCGATGCAGGGGACATGGGTTTGATCCCTGGTCCGGGAAAATCCCACATGCCTCAGGGCAACTATGTCCATGTGCCGCAGCTACTGAGCCCCTGAGCTGCAACTACTTATATCTGAGCGCCTAGAGCTGCGCTCTGCAACAAGGGAGGCCACCGCAATGAGAACCCCGCTCACCGCAACCAGAGAAAAGCCCTCACTCAGCAAGGGAGACCCAGCACAGCCACAAATTAATTAAACGTTTAAAAAAGGGAAACAAATATAAAGAAATTTCTGGCTGAGATCAGCGCCGTGTAGAAAATAGAATGATTAACGGAGAGTTTGAGAGGAGGGTGTCAAGGGGATTGATGAGGGGACACTGTGCAGCTGATGTCTGAATGGCGAGGAGGAGCCCTACCTCCACGAGGACTGGGGGGAGCAGTCTGGAAGGCGGGTAGGGGTGCTGTGAGTCTGAGGCTAATTGCACAAGGCAATTGTTTTGCTAATAAGACCGTGTTAAGAAAATGAGGCTTTTTTTTCCGTTTGGTAATGAAGTCATTAGTGAGTTGTATTTTTAGTTCTTGCTCCTGGGTTTATGACACTGGGCGGGAGGAGGAGGTCTGTGGGGACTGATGGGGCAGACGGTGGTTCCTCCACACCCCACAGGGTGTCACGGGGGCGGGGATGAGCCTCAGAGGGCGGGGAGACGGAGGTGGGGCAGCACCCACCTGCTCCGGGGGCTCACGTCCAGGAAGAGCTGCACGAGTGCCAGCAGGTTGTGGTGGTGATCAGAGGCCCGACTCAGGGCGCAGCACAGCTGCCGGAGCTGCGGGGCACAGAGGGCATCCAGCTGGGCTTCCAGAGGCAGGGCGCCTCCTACCCTGACCTCCCATCAGCCCACTAAGCAGGGAGGCCTGGAGAGCAGAGGGGAGGACCGCTGGAGCAGCGTGGGCCCCGCTGGGGGCCGAGGGAGCACCCTGGCGACCTCACAGGTGAAGCCGGGGGCTTGGGCTTTGACTCAGGGGTCCACAGTACCTTTTCCGGCCACTCTCGGATGTTCTCCAGGAGCTGGAGCAGAAGCTGCTGGAGATCAGTCTTGGGCAGTAGGCGGAGTCTGGTGTCCAGGCCAGCTCGGCATAGCAGCTCAATCAGGTCCAGAAGGTTCTGGTCAGTGTAGGCCCCTGGCTGGGCCAGTGCGCACAGTGTCAGGAACTGGAGAGGAGAGAGCGCTAGGGCAGGGGTGCCTCCCTGGCACTGCGAGCTCCCAGCTGTGCTGGGAAGGAGCTGAGAAAAGTAACATGGCCTGAAGTCGAGCCTCCCAGGGTCGTCAGGGGCAGGCACGGGCGTGGAGGGAGCCAGCTTCAGTAGCATCCATCCTGGCAGCCAGCAAAGCGCCTGTGATGGTGCCCAGTGGGACCCCCTGAATTAGATGATGGGTGGGTCTGGATCGAGAGCGGGCACGGGGATGGATGGGACTCACCTTACAGATGTAGTTCAGGCTGCTGTCCAAGGCCACCTCCTGGAGGGCGTCCTGTTGCTCACTGTGGCTCAGGCTGGCCTCGCTACGTAACACAGAAGCACAGGAAGGGAAGCAGTCAGAGGCAGGCACAAGGGAAGAACTTAGGCGGGGGGAGGTGGTGCCTGCTGGAGAACAGAGTTCTTGGACGATCCATTCAACTCAGGGCCCTGGTGCCCTGTGTTTGCGGGTCTTTCTCTTGTTGTTATCGTTCAGTCGCTCAGTCGTGTCCGACTCTTTGCGATCCCATGAATCGCAGCACGCCAGGTCTCCCTGTCCATCACCAACTCCCGGAGTTTACTCAAACTCATGTCCATTGAATCGGTGATGCCATCCAACCAGCTCATTCTGTCGTCCCCTTCTCCTCCTTCCTTCGATCTTTCTCAGCATCAAGGTCTTTTCAAATAAGTCAGCTCTTTGCATCAGGTGGCCAAAGTATTGGAGTTTCAGCTTCAGCATTAGTCCTTGCAATGAATATTCAGGACTGATTTCCTTTACGATGGACTGGTTGGATCTCCTTGCAGTCCAAGGGACTCTCATGAGTCTTCTCCAACACCACAGTTCAAAAGCATCAATTCTTCGATACTCAACTTTCTTTATAGCCCAACTCTCACATCCATGCGTGACTACCGGAAAAACCACAGCTTTGACTATAAAACCACAGCTTCGGATCTTTGTTGGCAAATTGATGTCTTTGCTTTTTAATACACTGTCTAGGTTTGTCATAGCTTTTCTTCCAAGGAGCAAGCGTCTTTTAATTTTGTGGCTGCAGTTAACCGTCTGCAATGATTTTGGAGCCCAAAACAATAAAATGTCACTGTTCCCATGAACACAATGTCACATGTCACATGTCATGAACGCAATGAATATGTCATTCACTGCTGCGTAACAAATTACTCCCCCCAAATGGAGAGGCTTAAAAACAACAAATACGTATTATCCTGTGCAGTTTCCGAGGGTCAAGAACCTAGAAGCAGCTTAGCCAGGGAGCTCTAACTCAGGGTCTCTGGGGAGGCTGCCCCCAAGGCTTTCGTGGGGGGTGCCTGCTGTCAGCATAGGCTTGACTAGCCTGGAGGAACTACTTCTTAGGTCACTAGGGGGTCACCAGCCTCAGTCATTCCATGAGCTTCACCCCAGGGTTCCCTAACTTGCCCAGACTTTCTCTAAAGTGAGTGATCTGAGAGAGAGGAGATGCCCGCCTAAGATGGAGGCTGCAACCTTTTAGAACCTAACCCTGGAGGTGACATTGCTTCTGTGATCTCCCCTGGTCACATGGGCCAGCCTCACTCAGGGTGAGAGAGCTGCACAAGAGGGTGAACACCAGCACGTGGAGCCACCGGTGCCCCTCGGGGGCTGGCACCCCAACACTGGCACTTCAGGAGGGCCCCTAGCTTTAGTTTTCTGGGGCTTGGAAGCCTGAAAAATCATACTCCAATGATTCCTGCCACGTATTCCTCAAAAGCATTGTTTGGAGTTTCCCTGGTGGCCCACTGGTTAAGAATCTGCCCTGCAATGCAGGGGCCAAGGGTTCAATTCCTGGTCTGGGAAAATCCCACATGCTGCAGAGCAATTAAGCACCACAACTACTGAGCCTGTGCCCAGAGCCCGTGCTCCACAGCAATGAGAAGCCTGCATCGGCAACTACAGAGTAGCCCCCACTCGCCACAACTAGAGAAACCCTGCTCGCAGCAACAAAGACCCAGTGCAGCTAAAAACATAAATAAAAATAAACAAACAACTAAAATAAAGAAAATCCATTTAAAAGCGTTCTCTGTGCACACAGGTATGGTGAGTCTGTGCATGCACGGAAAAGCATGCTTCATTGTAGCTTATGTCAGGTTAGCTTCCAAAGTCTGCAAGTAAGGTGAAATCGGACTGAGAGAGATCCTCAACAACTCCCCCAAAGGTGTTCCACGACCATGCTGTCCACAGACAAGCCTGGCACGAACAGATTCCTCTTAGACAGCAAACAGCCTGGACGAAGACAGGCCACGGTCACATTTAAAACACCCTCTTTAAAGACCAGAGTCACACACAGTTTGGCGAGGGCACCCCACTCCAGTACTCTTGCCTGGCAAATCCCATGGATGGAGGAGCCTGGTAGGCTGCAGTCCATGGGGTTGCAAAGAGTCAGACACGACTTGAGCAACTTCACTTTCACTTTTTACTTTCATGCATTGGAGAAGGAAATGGAAACCCACTCCAGTGTTCTTGCCTGGAGAATCCCAGGGACGGGGGAGCCTGGTGGGCTACTGTCTATGGGGTCACACAGAGTCTGACATGACTGACGTGACTTAGCAGTAGCAGCTACAAGAAGGGAGGTGCTGGCAACACAGCAGACTCACATCTCTGCACAGGCCTGCCGGGCACATGCTCCCCGGGTGAAACCCTGAGCTTGGGTGTCCTTACTAAATGATGCTCTTTCTCTGGCCACGTGTATATCACTGGCATCAAATAAGTGAGGTGGCTTTTTAAAAATTAACGTGTTATTTATTTTTGGCTGTGCTCGGTCTTCCTTGCAGTGCATGGGCTTCTCATTGCAGTGGCTTCTCTTGATGCAGAGTGCAGGCTCTAGGCACAGGCTTCAGGAGGTGCAGCCACGGGCACCGGCCCAGCTGCCCCATGGCATGTGGGATCTTGCTGGACCAGGGATTAAACCCATGGCCCCTGCACTGGCAGGCAGATATCTCAACACTGGACCACCAGGGAAATCCAAGTAGGATGACTTTATGACAAGGCTCCCTGTGCCGTCTCTTCCGCTGCTGCAGTCTTACTAACTAGCTTGGAGTTCCTGATAACAAGGGACTCCCTACAAATGAAGTCCCCCGTGATGACAACGACACTGCCGACAGCAACAGCCTCTGGGGCCGCCGCCCTGGCCACGGTTCCCAGACGCTCCAGAGAAGAGGCTCCGCTCTTTCCTTCTCTATGCTGCTTCTCAGAGAGGGAAGAAAAATGCCATCTCTAGGCACCCAGGAAGTCGGTATCAACAAATCACTGCTGGAGTGGAGGAGTGGGGCCAGTGCTAGATAGGCCTGGGCTGGGCCTTTCTTCCAGGCCATTCTTCCTCAGCATTCGTGAGGGCCAGAGAACACGAACAAACGGTGGAAACTGGGGCTCACGCACTGGGCCTGGGTCAGAGTTGCACGGGAGTCCTGGCTTACACCAGTCCATGAGCGTGCGCAGGGCCGTGCAAACATGGGAGGCAACGCTTTTAGATTGCCCAAAGAGGCGGGGAGCCTCAGAGCCAACTTTGTGACTCTGCCTAAGTGGAGGGAGCTCTCAGACAGTTTCGTGCTGCTAGTGGGAGAAAGAGGGCAGAAATTGTGAGCTGGTGACTCATCTTCTCAGAGCTGGGGAGGGGAAGTGTGTCTGTGACAAGAGTCTCTCCTCCTGGGGATGGACAGAATGCCAGGCTTTCCAAGTGGGAAGATGCATGGCCTCCCCCTACTGCTGCCCCCGCCCCCGCCACACTGCGCCCCAGTGTCTCCCCAGGCTTCCTCTGCTGAGAACAGCCAGCAGGCAACATAACGGGTTCCCCTTCCCCACCTGCCTCTCTAAGGAGCCGCTCGCCTGGAACGTGGCATCTGAGACTGCTATTCTGGGAAGTGGCATCGGCTGATCCCCAGGCCTCCGCCGCGAAGAGGAATTCATAGTCTAAGGAGCCCACTCCTCTCCTGGATTCAGCAGGTTGGAATCAAGTTGAGGGTCCCACCACCAGCCTCACCAGCAAAGCAGCTTTCCCCCACCCCCACCCCCAGCCTTGACACTGGCCTGGCAGAGTTAGGGTTCCTGGCCCGTGGCCAGCACCCAGGAGCTAGAGTTTGGGTTGCAAAGGCATTGTTCTACACTCTTAAGAGAAGCGTGTTGGCTTCTAGCAACTGATCTGATTATTATTTGAGAAAAAAAAAATTAAGTGAAAGTGACCCTCTGCTCCTTTTCCTTGGGAAGACGGGAAAACCGAGGGTCTAGTTGGGGGTCTGGGCCCACCACACATTCCATGGGCAGGGCACGCTCCCAGGCTGGCACTGCTAAACCAGACCAGCGCTGTCAGCTGGGCTCTAGTGACCGAAGTCAAGGCAATGAAGAGGAATCGATGCTGAGCTAATGGGGGGGCGGGGAGGCAGCAACTTTTACCTGGATCCAATTACTCTGTCCCAAGGCCACCACCCCCACACTTGACAGGATGCCCTTTCAGTGGACTGATTGCCATTTAGCCGACTGGCCTCTGTATCAAGCCTCCCTCTCAGAGAACCCAGTGGGTGAAGGCCACCAGCAACAGGCAACAGCAGCAGGCTGCCAGTCCTCAGGGGCTGGACCTGCGGTCTGCGCTTCCCAGGTGGCACAGTGGTAAAGCAACTGCCCGCCAGCGCAGGAGACACAAGAGATGGGCGTTCCATCCCTGGGTCGGCAAGATCCCCTGGAGTAGGAAATTGCAACCCACTCCAGTATTCCTGCCTGGAAAGTTCCATGGACAAAGGAGCCTGTTGGGCTACAGTCCAGGGGGTCGCAAGAGTTGGACACAACTAAGCGTGCACACACACCTATGATCTGACCAGGGCTCTTCCTCTGGGCTTTGCAATCAGGGAGCAGCCCAGGAAGATCAGCCACTGCTCCCTCTCTTTCCAGGTGAGACCGGGGACACCTGATGAAAAGTCTGTATAGCTGAGCGTGGCACTGGTCCCCTCTGAGGATGCTCAGGCTCTCATCTGCTTCCTGTCCAGCGTTCACACTCTGGTTCCTCCTCTGCTGGCTGTCTCCCTCCTCAGGCTCATCACAGGGCAGAAGGCAACTCTATCTGCAATAAGGCAGACGTCAGATGATGCACGTGGTCCGGCAGCAGCAGGGCTGTTTCCTTTTGGAAGGAAATCTTGAAGCATTCGATGAGATGGTGATGAGTTTCAGGGAAATCTGGGATTAGGAACAGCTGGCGAGAGACCTGTCTTTCTCACAGCGACTGGAGAGATGGCAAGCCGTGGGCCCACACGTGGCCTCATTTCCAGTCTCGGCCACTGACGGCACGTGAGTGCCTCAGAGGAGCCCTAGATGGGGACATCCCTGGAGGTCAACACAGAAGCACCTGATGTGGAACCAACTGACATGGGACGAGCCTCTGAGGACGAGGACGATGGAGAGAGGGCACCCTGTCCTGAAGATGCTCTTGTGGCCCATGGAGCTGTGAAGGCTGCCACCACCTTGGTAGAGGAGATGCCAGAACTTTCTTGATGTTCCCTGAGTGCTCTAGAAGAGTCTTCCAACCCTGAGACACCCCGAGTTTCCCAAACACAGAAGCAAGCCAGCACTTCACCATCCCCCACCCCAGGGAGGTCACGGGAGAGGTCTCTCCTGGACCTGTCTGCTTCTTGAAAGGAGGCTATACTCCCAAAAGAACGTCCCTAGACTGAGTGGTTTGGCGGCTGGTCCCAGCCCCTCTTATAGAGATGCAATCTGTACAGGGGCAATCTTAAAGGAGCAATTCATCGGCCAGATTCTCTGGGCCAGTTTTGAATCCTCGGTGGAGAGCGTGTGCCAGCAGCCATCCCAAGGTGGGGGGCCCAAGGAAAGAGGCAGGGGTGTCAGAACAGCCGTCTGGGGCCGCGGCACTCTGGGCCTTGCCCTAGGACCACGGGGCTCTGCCTTGCTCCCACAGGGTGCTGAGAAGCGGGAAGCCTTCGTGCTGGGGGTTTGTGCTCTCAAGTATTTGTGCTAGCGTGCTCAGTTCCTCAGCTGTGTCCAATTCTTTGCCAACCCATGGACCGTTGCCCGCCAGGCTCCTCTGTCCATGGGATTCTCCAGGCAAGAATACTGAAGCAGATGCCCTTTCCTCCTCCAGGGGATCTTTCCAATCTAGGGATCAAACCCGGGTCTCCTCAGTCTCCTGCATTGCAGGCAGATGTTTTACCACTCAAGTGAGCCACCCTCAAGTATTTGAAGTGATGAATTTAAATGGCCACACTTCTACAAATCACCTGCCCCTGGGGGAAGGGGGAAGTTAGGGGAGTGTGGCTCTTTGCAGAGTAAATGGGGAGGTTAAGAGCCTCCAGTGCCACCTCCCACTTTCCAAGTGGACACCAGGTGCGCACCACTTTCCAAGCGTTCAGAAATAGCTCCTCTGAATCCTCAGGCCCTCCGGGCCCTCCCCTTCATGGACTTTTGTTTTTCTGAGTGTAATTCTCTCCCTGATTCCTCCTAGAAGGTGGTTCAATTGAAGCTCCGTGTTGGGGAAGAGACAAGTGACTTATTACACCTGGTGTGAATGCCAAGGAGGGGGAGGGGCAGGCGCAGGGCAGGCTGGCACAAGCACAGGGTATTTATAGCAGAGCGAGGGTGGTTTGGTCTGGTTTGGCTTGGCAGACAATTACCAAACACAGTGGTGGAACAGGTTCTTGAGAAAGCTCGGGCCATACCCTAGAGGGATGTCCGCCCACCACAGCCGGCCCCAGGACTACTTGGCAGGAGGGAGGGGGCTCGGCCTGTCCAGCGTCCTAAACACTCGTGTACGCGTGTGTGCTAAATCACTTCAGTTGTGTCCGACTCTCTGCGACCCTATGGACTGCAGCCCGCCAGGCTCCTCTGTTCATGGGATTCTCCAGGCAGGAATACTGGAGTGGGTTGCCATACCCTCCCCCAGAGGATCTTCCCGACTCAGGGATCGAACTAGCATCTCCTATGTCTCCTGCATTGGCAGGTGGGTTCTTTACCACTAGCACCACCTGGGAAGCCCCCTAAATAGTCAAGTCTCACACGGACTACTCAGAGAAGTCTCAACAAAAAGTTTGCCTTTACAACCCAGATCTAGTCCACCATCCATCCAACAAGAGTCGTTTCTGTATTGCACCAGTTAGCATCCCTGTCCCACCCAGCCCGAACCCAGTGCACAACGGGGCTGCAACAACACAAAACGGGGCATTGCAGACTTTCCACGCAAAGTGTGCCCGGCTGGCCACGAGCTGATGTTAGGTCATGTGTCAGGAGGGGCTTGGAGACAGACCAAAGGGACTGGGACACATCTTGGAAGAGGAGGGGCAGCAAGCGCTCTGAGTCAGGAAGGGGCAGGAGCAAATGTCAGCCTCCAGGGCAGTAAGACCTGGCAGTGCCTGGTTCTTCCCATCGCTGCCTTGAGCTGTGAGCACAGGGACTCACACACCGATCACCCGTGGTAAGACGCACAGTTCACTGTGGCCCCTCAGACTCTGTGCTTCACTCTTTGGGCTGGAGTCTGGAGTCTGCAGTCACCAGCCTGATGACTTTTTAACTTAAAAAAAAATGCACATAATTTCCAATAATCATCAGAAGAAATCTCTCCTTTATCTAACTAGTAAAATGCTCACTGAGCCCCAGCTATCGCCAACAATGACGACAATGGAGCTTTGCACAGTGACCGGCCAGGTGTATCACATTTATGGAAGAGGAGCTACTTTAGTGTTTCCAAGCAAGAATACGTGGGCTTCCCAGGTGGCGCAGTGGTAAAGAATCCACCTGCCAGTGCAAGAGACACGGTTCGATCCCTGGGTCGGGAAGATCCCCTGGAGGAGGGCATGGCAACCCACTCCAGTATTCTCGCCTGGAGAATCCCATGGACAGAGGAGCCTGGTGGGCTACAGTCTGTGGGGTCACAAAAGAGTAGGACACGACTGAGCATTAGGTGCATGGATGTATTCAGTTGGCTGATAAGTTCATTCAGGTTTTTCCGTAAGATGTAACACAAAAACCCCAATGAACTTTTTGGCCAACCCAATATGTTTAGAAGAGCCTCCTTTTTGTTTTTTTTTATATATATATATATTTACATTTTTCCTGAGGTGTAATTGGTACTGCATGTATTTAATGGACACGATTAGATAGGTTTGAACTGCTTTCAGTGGCCATGGCCGTGTGAGTAAGGGTACCAGGGAGGGGCGTACTCACCTCCCAGTGTGCTGTGTGGGCCCCAGGGGCCGCAGAGTAGGGCTGTGGGCTCCGAGGTTGTGGAACGTGGCTGAGACCTCTCGCAGTGAGGGGCACCACAGGTTCGTGTTCCCATCTGTCAGACCAAAGAAGGTGCGGGGGTTAGGGGGCAGAACAGGACGGGCTGCACTGGGCCCACGGCAGGGCCACGGGGACCAGCCGCACTCCTGGGCAGCACAGGTGTTTCCTGGAGGGTGAAGCCTCCAGAGGTTTCAGACACTTGTGGTGCTCTGGGAACCTGGATGCTCATTCTCCTGTCTTCAAGCTATGGCCAACTTGACGTGTGGGCCTGGGGAGGACGGCTCCCTCACCAGCTCCATCAGCTGCCCTGAGCTGAGCCAGGTGCTAAGTCCCCAACCAGAGGCCTCCAAACCACAAGACAGGAGACACAAGGCTCCCCAGCCGTGCACTCTCCGCCACCGAGGCCTGAGTCTGGCTTGGCACCTACTACGGACTCTCAATAGTGTCCTTAGGGCAACGTCTGGACGTTCCCAGGTCTACTGATCCTGCCGGAGGGCCTCCTCACAGTCCCGGAGGCGTTTTCTCAGCAAGCTCGAGCTTTGAGGACCATTCTCTCTTGACAGGAGCAATCATCTGACCTCCTCAACAAAGGGGAAAAACCTTACGGACTGGAGGGCCTTTCTTCCTTCAGACTGTTTAAGGATATTTTCCGAACTAGGAGAACAGAGAAGCAGAAGACAACGGGGTGGAGTGTGCTTCCCAAGCTGGCTGCACCTCTGCGGCCCCAGCCCCACGCTGGCCCCTCTCTCTCCTTCTTCTCCCTCTTCTGCATCATCTTATTTGCTGATCTGCTCGCTGCTCGTCTGTGTCTCCCCATTAGAATGTAAATCCCGTGAGGACAGGGGCCAGGTCCATGCTGTTTCTCCCTGCACACTCAGAGTGGCCGGTGTGTGGAGGAAGCTGAATGGATGGAAGGATGGATAAATGATGAAATGAATGAATGCATCCTACATAAGCCTGACCAAGCAGCAGACGGCTAAAAGGGAGACTGGTAACAAGTCACAGGACAGGCTGGCAGTGTTTCGGAACACAAACGAAGGGTCTGATGGAGGGTGAGCTGCAGGAATGCAGAACCAAGAGCAGCGCCGGCTTGAACCTTCACCGGAGGGCGAGCCTTCCGTCCTAAGGGTACCCCTTGATGGACCCCACCGTGTGTAGGATGCATGCCAGCTGCCAAAGACTAAAAGGTGACCCAGTAGATCCCTTGACCTCAGGGAGCTTGTGGTCTAGGAGGCGGAGAATCCAGGTGGATAAATCAATACAAAAGAGTATGTTGCTGTAAAACCCAGAGCTGGTGAAAGGTGGGGAACCTGCTCAGGCGAGAGAGACTTAACTGGGGGCTGGGGCAGGGGGCAGACAGCACAGGTAATTGGAAATGAAGCCCATGCCTAGCCAAGGGACGGAAGTGGCAGAGGGCATGAAACAGCGTGGGCGCATCTAGCCAGAAACAGGGCACTGAGATGTCTTGGCCACGGTCCCTCGTGGCGGCCAGCTGAGGGTCTGAGTCCCAGCCAGGGCCATGCCTTCGGGGATGGTGGCATTGAGTGTCTCTCTCTGGAAACACATCTCAGTTGAGGCTCACCCAACAGTAATGAGACTCTGGGAGGAGGAAAAACATTCTTGTGTTTTTTTCCTCTCGGGCAACTTAACAAGTCAGAGAATGGTAATAATACCCCTTGCCCAAGTCGCAAATGAGCTGGGAAGAATGAAGGCTGCAAAACACAATGAGAGAGGGCTGTCTGCCTGAGCAGAGCCCGAGCCGGGAAGTGGGTGGGAGCGGGGCTGTATGGGAGGCCGGTGACCTTGCCAGGGCGGGGAGGACTGTGTGGCAGGAGAATCGCCAAGGGCGAGGCCCCAGGGAGGCCCGGCTGGGTGGGACATCCTGCCCGGGCGGCCTGCAAGCCCCCTCCCCACGGCGGCCCCCGCAGGTGCCTCGCTCCAGAAAAGCCCTTGACAGCATCGCAGACCCCACTGGCCTGGGGCCCAGTCAGGCCTCACCCCTCTCCGTGTGCCTGCCCGGCCATTTACTGCACACCCCCGCTCCCCTGGGGCTGAGAGGCCAGAAGTTCCAGAGAAAGGGGTCTGGGTGGCCCCAGGATAAACCAGTCCCGTCAAACTGACAGCCCAGGAAGCTGGTTAAGTGACAACAGGCCTCCGGAGCCCGTAATTAACGCTGCCTGTAAGTAGGCCAGGCACTCAGCTTTTCCCGAGCACCGTGCGTCCCCAGTGAGGGTTTTCTGGAGAGCTGACACCGAAGAAAAGTCTCGAGAACTCGGTTTCTGTACGCCCACGGCGCGGTCATCTGAGGTGATCCCCCGGGGGGAGCACCGGGGCCCTGGGCTGATTCCAATGCCAGCCCCAACAGCCAGCGCATCTGGGCTCGGTTGAGAGGCTGAGTCTGAAAGCTCTCCTGGGGTGGAGCGGAGGCTTGGGCGGGGGCGGGGAAAAGAGGCACAGGCCGGAAATAAAAGCGACTTTTCCATCTGCGCCTCAGCAGCCTCTTCACTTCATGTAGCCACCCTTCTTCTGGCTCCGTCTGTGCACAATGGGGGAAACCACGCACATCCCTGCAAGCCTCTCAGTCCCCCAAGTTCCAGCCCCTCTGCGGGGGCTTCCTTGCACCTTCCTGACACCTGCCAGGACCCACCCGGGGCCTCAGGGGAGCAGGGTCTGCAGACATCTGTCCTTGTTCATGCCCTCCCCCGCCCCCAATCAAGCTGCTAACGCGCACTCTGAGTGTTGCTGTGGGGAGACCCAAGTGACATCATCTGATGGGGTCCCGATTTTCAGACATGGAGACCCCACAGGGCCACAGCAGGGGAGCCCCCATCAGCCTTAAATGGGAGTGCTGATTCCCAAAGGAATGTGAGCTACTGAACCATCACACATCTGAGCATGGGGCTCATGACTTTTTTTTTATTGTTGTTTCAATGGACGTGAATCTGAGTGAACTCCGGGAGTTGGTGATGGACAGGGAGGCCTGGCGTGCTGTGATTCATGGGGTCGAAAAGAGTCGGACACGACTGAGCGACTGAACTGAACTGAGTCACTAAGTCGTGTCTGACTCTTTGCAACGCCATGGACTGCAGCCTGCCAGCCTCTTCTGTCTATGAGATTCTCCAGGCAAGAACACTGGAGTGGGTTGTCCTTTCCTCCTCCAGGGGATCTTCCCCACCCAGGGATAGAACCCGCATCTCCTGCACTGCAGGCGGATTCTTTACCGATGTGCCACCAGGGAAAGGGAGGCTTAAAACCTTACTCTTTTTCATCCTCCCAACTCAGATTATTTAACTTCCCTCAGCATTTTTGTATTTAAATTTAAACTTGCTCTGTATCACAAGTTTTAGCCAATCAACTCTAGCCTTAGTCACATAAAATTGTTATTCAGAGGACTTCCCTGGCGATCCAGTGTCTTAAGACTCTAACTCCCCATGCAGGGGGTCCAGGTTCAATCCCTGGTCAGGGAACTGGATCCCACATGTTGCAACTATTGAGTTCACCTGTGGCAACTAAAGATCCCGCATGTAGGAGCCACAACTAAGACTTGGTGCAGCTAAAAAAAAAAATTGTTATTTAGTCAACAAACATTAAGTGAACACCAGGTGACTGAAGTTCTGGTCTTGTGGAGCTGAAGGTTTGATAAGGAAACAAACCATGTGCGTGGAAGTGAAGCATGCCACACCAGGAGGTGTAAATGGCATGGAAGGCGGTGGGTGGAAGGTCAGCGTGATGCAAGAGTGATGTAATGGTCAGGAGGAAGAGCCCTGCAGACCCTGGGTCCAGCCAGGAGCCCGTGGTGCTGGAGCTGGTGCCAGGCCCAGGGGTGGGTCAGGGTTAGGGTGAGGTGGGGACGGGAAGACACGGGAGGGGAGGGGACAGGCCTGTCCCCCGTGGGGCCTGGGCAAAGAACAAAGGGGATGTTATCAGAGGAATCTGCCATGTTTGTGGTAGAAACATAAAATCCCATCAAGTCCACATTTCACAAACACGAACATTTCATTGCCTTCAGGGCTCACCACAGAGGACCATGCCCCAGGGCCTTGAGGAAGCCCACCCAGACCCATGCCACTCACATCCCTGTCTCCCCTCCAGACCCGCTCTGCTCCGGTCTCCTTCCTGCTCCTCCTCCGCTCTGCAACCCTCACGGCCCCTTCACCTGCCCTCTTCTCACCGCGCCCTGGGGCTCAGGCCCTCTCCCCCTATGGCCTCCTTGCATGTAACACAGCCTGCGCCTGCCCCTCCACACACACACACACCCATCCATCCACTCACATACTGCACAGACACACACAACTCACACACACCCCACCACACACACACACACACCCATCCACACACACACACCACACACTGCATAGACACCATTCACACACATCCCCACCCCACCACACACACATACACTCATCCATTCACTCACCACACACACATACCACACACCACATTGACACACACCACACCACTCACACAATCTCCATCATATACATCCCTGTATCCACTCACCACACACACACCCCACACACGCACACCCCCCCAACTATTTACTTATACCCATCTATTTACTTATCACACATACACATCCCCCCCCCACCATGCCACTCACACATCTCCACACATATGTGTACACACCACTTATTCACACACACATCCCACAACACACACACACACACACACACACACACACACACACAGGGCTCGGTCAGCTCCTGGTCAACTGATCCACGAGCTGAGGGGGGGTGTGGGGTGCGTGAGGCCGTCCCCAGGCCACCTCTCCTCCCTGCTGCCCTCTGTAACTCACACCACTGTCACTGCCATCTAACACTATCGAGCCTTCCAGGCCCGTGTGTAGGTCAGACCTGCTTTGTGCCAAACCACCGAATCCCTGGTATCTGCTAGAATTAGCTTCAGCTGCAAATAACAAAGAGCTCCAAAACAAAACAAAAAACCCACCTGGGCTTAACAAAACTAGAGTTTCATTTCTTTCTGATGGAAGAGAAGTTTGGAGGTGGGTGGGCCACACCGTGCAGGAACCCAACTGATGAGTGGGATCATCGATGGCTCTGCTGCTCTGTTGTCCTCTGCAGGTGCCTCTTCTTGGGACCACCTGGTGGCCCAGGATGGCTGCCGGAGGCCAGCCTTTGCATCTCACCTCCAGGCAACCACTTCCTCCCTTTGCCACTTCAGTATGCATCCCTGGGCTGTCTATAAGGATGCCAGGCCCCCTCAGTGTGAGTCAGGAAGGCACCTGCAAACTGCCCTCTTAAATTTCAAAAGCAAGAATTTGAAACTTCTCAAACAAAGAGCTTCCCAATAACATCCCTGAAAGCACGGCCCACCAGTTCTCTCTACCTTTGGATTTTGGGAATGGTCCTGAGGTCTAGAACAAAATGAAGAAGACAGCAAATGCTGGTGAGCATGTGGAGCAACGGGAACTCTCAGTCGTGCCGACAGAACAGCACGGCAGTTTCTTACAAAATGAAACGTACTCTCACCGTACCACTCAGCAGTCGTGCTTTGTGCTATTTATCCAGATGAACTTAGAAACTGAACGTGAATAAAGCTGCAGCTTTATTCATAACTGACACACCAAAGCCACCAAAATGTCCTTCAATAGGCAAATAAACTACATCCAGACAATGGAAACCCATTGAGCAATAAAAAAATAAACAATCAAGCTATGAAAAGACATGGAAAAACGTCCAATGGATATTGCTACGAGAAAGAAGCCAGTCTGAAAAGGCTATATGCTGTATGATTCCAACTATATGATATTCTGCAAAGGGCAAACTATAGAGATGGTAAAAAGATCAAGCGTTGCCAGGCGGAGGGAGGGAGGAGCACAGGATTTTCAGAGTGAAACTAATCTATATCATGGGGCTCCCCAGTGGTGCTAGTGGTAAAGAACCCACCTGCCAATGCAGGAGATGCAAGAGGCATGGGCTTGATCGATCCCAGGGTCAGGAAGATCCCCTGGAGAAGGATATGGCAACCCACTGCAGTATTCTTGCCTGGAGAATCCCATGGACAGAGGAGCCTGGTGGGCTACAGCACATGGGGCTGCACAGAGTCGGACACGACTGAAGCGTGCATTCTGTGCGACAGAGACATGGTAATGAGGGACACATGCCATAAACCGTACAACAGAGTGCGAACCTTAGACAATGAGTTTCCGTTAATAATAATGGCTCAGTAGAGACTTCCCTGGTGGTCCAGTGGCTCAGACTCCATGCTCTCAATGAAGAGGAGCCTGGCGGGCTACAGTCCACGGGGCTGCAAAAGAGCTGGATGTGACTTAACAACTAAACAACAACTACTCTAAAAAAAAAAAAAAAATACAAAAAACTCTAAAAACCAAAATCAAGAGAGGAAAAGGTCTCCCCACACAGCACCTTTAGCAGTAGAGCCCGATGGTCTGAGGGACGGCGGTGTATTCTAGATTGGGGCCCCCCTGGGAACCTAATACAGTGCTTCCCAGACTTGTCTGCAGAGTTTGGAATCAGGGAGCAGCTTCAAAAGTTGCTGCTGCCTGTGTCCCACCCCAGGGACCGTGGTTTAATTAGCATGGGTGTGGCTTGGGCGGTAGAATTTTTAAGAATTCCCAAGTGATTCTAATACCAGACAAGTTCAGGAATCACTGAGCTAAGAAGAGCCGTGGTATCATGGGGCCCATCCTCACCTGCTCTGGCAGATAGTGTGGGCAGGGTAGGGGAGGAATCAAGGGAAGGCAGCCCTAGCTCCACATCACACCCAGGGCTCCCATCTTTGCCCCTAAGCCAGCTGCCTGTGGCATGATCTAGGGAGGTTTCAAGGTACCTGCACCCAGGCTGCATCCAGACCAGTATCAGAGGATGGGACCCCGGCCCCATTCTTTGTAAAGCTCAGGCACAGCTAAGAATTGCAGCGGCCAGAAGCTGAGTCCTGGGGGAGCTGCTGACATCCCCCGATCAGGGTCTGACGCCAGACGTTCGGGTGTGCTCACCACACGAAAGTCATCTGAGTCTATTCCCCTCATTTAAAAAGGTGGGTTGAGAGTCTTAGCAGCTAATGCAGCAGGATGAGCCCCTCTGATGCGTGGCCTCTGCTCCATCAACAGGCTTGCACACTTGCACACACCGGCCCCTTCTCAGCCTGGCTGTGCCTTACAGCCACCTGCAAGCTGAAAAGATCCTGTGCCTGAGAGCCCAGCGCACAGCAGGACATGGACTAGCCCCACTGAATGAGTGGATGCGTCTCAGGGACCACGTGTGTTACCTACAGTGGACATCTGCATCCCCTCCTACCAGCTCCTCTCATCCCATGCAGTCAGTGGTTGGAGAGCTGCAGCCAGTGGTTGGAGAGCTGCCTGTCTGCTCCTGCAAGGTTGGGACACGGGTCTGCTGGCCCCGTGGAGACCGGATTGCATGTGTGCTCCACCCTCACTCAGCAGCACCTTCCTGGTCGATTCTGACCACCACCTGTACAGCTGGCTCACAGGGGCCACGTCAGGAGCTGCTGGGTTCAGCTGGTTTTGCTCCCAGGACACAGGTACAGTGAGAGAAAAAGATAAAATGAGCTGGATTGGGGTCAGGCTGACCATATAGGAGACCACTTCATACGAAGACTGTGAAGCTCAGTCTTTCCAGCCCCCGGAAAGTGAAGTGCTAGTCGCTCAGTCAAGTGTGACTCTTTGTGACCCCATGGACTGCAGCTCGCCAGGCTCCCCTGTCCATGGAGTTCTCCAGGTAAGAATACTGGAGTGAGGTGCCATTCCCTTCTCCAGGGGACCCTCCTGACCCAGGGATCAAACCTGGGTCTCCCGCACTGCAGAAAGATTCTTTACAGTCCGTGCCCCCTTCCAGCCCCCTGACTACCTGCAAAACGGGGAAAATGACAGGATCTACTTGTTGGATGGTTATGGTGACTGAAGGAGATAGGCAGAGCCAGGGGCTCAGGGGCTGGCATGAGCTCTCTAGAGAAGTTAGCTCTCATTCTTAATGAAATCACGTTTATCATCACAACAAACAATAATGTGTTTCAAAAACGAGGCTCAGTTATGAAGCTGAATTACTATTATTGGTGCATTCCAACTGGAGACTCTGGAGAGGCTGTGCTGAGCCAATGACAGTTTCAAGGGAGCCAGGGAGTCGGGGGCAGATTTCCTGAGTGGTCCTCAAAGTGTCTTCCTGCCCATTTGGGTCTACATGACACTCTTGCAGCACCATCAGGGTTAGGATGGAGATTTAGTGCAGCTGGGCCCATAGAACTGGATCCCTGGGCCCTTCCCTGGTGGCCAAGTGGTTAAGACTTCACCTTCGAATACAGGGAGGTGTGGGTTCAATCCCTGGTGGGTGAGCTAAGATCACAGGTGCCTCCTGGCTAAAAACTGAAATCCTAAAACAGAAGCAATATTGTAACAAATTGAATAAAACTTTAACAAAATGGTCCACATGAAAAAAAAAAAAGTCTTTAAAAAAGAACTGGATCCTGGCCTGTCTCTCTTGGCCCGGGGATGGGGCAGCTGCCCTGAGAAATTTAGGAATAAAGGGCACCCACATAGCAATGCAGAGCGGGCCCTGGGCCCAGTACAGACGTGCTCCCTGTGTGTGTGTGATCCACGAGTAACAAGGCTGCGGGGAGCCCCGGGGGCAGCTGTGCACAGGCTAGGCCTTCACTCAGCTCCAGGAGGCTCTGAAGGGACTGCTTCCCACCCCCCGCCCCCCGCCAGCCCCGTACCTGGAGACTGCCCGGCCCACCGTGGCAGGCAGAGCAGGTGAAGTGAGGACAACTCCTTATAAGCCAGCGAAAAGCAGACAGTGTCAACTGGATCTAGAGACTAAGAAGTTTTTGACTGCTTAAAAATGTGAGAAAACAGAAAAAAGAAAAACAAAACCCAGCCATCCGAGAATAGGGTGAGAGATAAATGGCCAAAATAAAAAGCTGCAGAAATTAAAAGGAAGTACAGAGAGTATTTAGAACATTCGTGCTGCTCAGTTCCTGTGGTCTATCTAATGATCTCTGATTCATAAAGAAATACATTAAAATTTTTTTTATTTTGGCTGTGCTGCATGGCATGTGGGATCTTAGTTCCTCACCAAGGACTGAATCCCTGCATTGGCAGCTTGGAGTCTCAACCACTGGATGGCCAGGGAACTTCCTATATTTTGTTTTGATACTAGCTGTCATTCTGAATGTCCACTGTACACCAGGTGCTTCATATATGTAATTACTTATTGTTTAGTCCCTAAGTTGTATTTGACTCTTTGCGCATGCCAGGCTTCCCTGTCCTTTACTATCTCCTGGAATTTGCTCAAATTCATGTTCGTTAAGTTGGTGATGCCATCCAACCATCTCATCCTCTGTTGTCCCCTTCTCCTCCTGCCTTCAATCTTTCCCAGCATCAGGGTCTTTTCCAATGAGTTGGCTCTTCACATCAGGTGGCCAAAGTATTGGAGCTGCAGCTTCAGCATCAGCCCTTCCAGTGAACACCCAGGGTTGGTTTCCTTTCGGATGGACTGCTTTCGTCTCCTTGCAGTCCAGGGGACTCTCAGAGTCTTCTCCACACCGCACTACTAACGCTGAGGACAGCGCTCCGTGCTCGGCACCTGCCGCTCAGGTGAGGACTTGGTGCCTGACCGCCGAACTCCGCCTGGGTCCTGAGGTGGCCCGGACCTGCTGCACGGCCTCCCCACCCAAAGCCCAAGAAGGGTATACCAAGGGGAGCCCAAAGAAGACATACAGATGGCAACTGAGGCAATGCAAAGATCATCAGGCTTTAGGGAAAGGCAAATTAAACTGCAATGAGCTACCACTGCATACCTCTTAAAAGGACTGACTAAACCGAGTGGTGGGGAAGACGGGGAGCAACTGGAGCACGGCTGGGGGAGGCTGCATGAGAGCTTTAGAGAAAAGTGGGGCAGTGCTGTCTGAACAGCTTGAACACACATCTACCGTAGGACCCGGGCTACGCACGCATACATGCTTACCCTAAGGGCCCACACAGAGACCTACATGAGAACGTTTATATCCACTTTAATAGCTCCCAAACTGAAAGCAACCGAAATGTCCACCAAGAGGTGACTGGATGAACACACCGTGGTGCTGCCCCACAAAGGACACCACAAAGCTGCTGACTGGAGGAAACTATGATACACACAGCGCTGTTGGTGCATCTCAAAGCGACTGAAAGAAGCAAGACAAAAAAGTGCCCACTGCATGGTCCCACTTATATGAAACTATAGAAAATGCCTGGAGAATCCCATGGACAGAGAAGCCTGGCGGGCTATGGTCCATGGGTCGCAGAGAGTCGGACACGACAGAAGCGACTTAGCACGCATGCAGGAGTAGGAAATGCAAGCTGATCTGGGGACAGAAAGTAGATTGATCGTTTCGTAGGTGTAAAAGGGGAGAGGGATGCATTAATGACAAGGAGGCACCAGAAAGCTTAAGGGCCCGGGACAACGGACATTATTATTTTGATCGTGGTGAGTTTTATGGGTCTATGTTTGTGTTTTGTGTGTAAGTTGCACACGCTGAATGCATATAGGTTAAGGTATGTCAATTATGCCTCAACAAAACTGTCTTTAAAAAGATGAGTTAAAATGTAAATGTAAGTGTTGATGTTTTTCTTTGCACACCCAGGGGTAGGGGGGGCTGTTTCATCTTCCCCCACTCTGGAGAAAACCTTGACTTGTGCCGTGTGGCCTGTGGCCTCTCCTGACATCCGGGAGAGAGCAGGGAAACTTACAAGATTAACTCTCCATGGGAGGCAACTGTAGATAAATGTCCACGTGACAGAAGAAAGATGGTGTAAATAAACCCGTAAATACAAGAACACACACTAAGTGGATTGTGCATTAATTCCGCTCCTGAAAATCATTACAAGAAGCTATTGATTATGAGGAGAGGAGCGGGCTGTGGGGAATGGGTGGAGAGCTGGCATTCGCTTTTCAAATACCTTTCTCTTGTCCTATTGGAATGTTCTGAGCTTGATGCGTAGACCACTTCTGAGAAAATAAAAACAGGTTCCGGGCTACTAAGATTATTGGTCATCTTTTGGCATTATTCTTTTTTTTTTTAATCATTTATTTAGCTGAGCTGGAACTTAGTTACAGCACTCGGAGTCTTCTGAGCTTCATCGGGGCATTTGAGATCTTTAGTGGCGGCGTGCAAACTCTTAGTTGGGGGCATGTGGGATCTAGTTACTCGACCAGGGATTGAACCCAGGGCCCCCTGTATTGGGAGTGCTGCAGAGTCTTAGCCGCTGGACCACCAGGGAAGTCCCTGTTATTCTTCTTATAAGAAGTAATCCTATAGATATTATCTGGGAGGCAGGAAGGAAGGAGGGTTGAAAAGGAGGAAGGAGAGAGGATGCAAGCAATGACAGAAAAGAAAGTCACCCACAAAACGGGGCGCGTCCAAGAGAGCCCCAAAGTTCCAGTGACTACAATCCTAGAGCTCTGGCGACACAGGGAAAAAGCATGGCGATCAAGGGAGGCAGGACGCAGCTTCCCAAGACACTGCTCATGAAAACAAATTTCTTCTGAAAGCTAAATGTCACACCCACTGAAAAAAATATCCAGAGAATGTCCTGGCCAGAGTCGCTTTATTCTGATATATCCTCTCCCTCCTACACAGCTATCATAGAAGCTGGCAGGGAATGGAAGGAGTAGGTCAGAATGAACCACACCATCTTGAAAACTAATGGGAAAGAAGCTACACGTGTTTTACTTCTTGTCCAGTGTTTTGACCTCACTGACGAGCTCCTCTTCTCCAGGCACTGCTGCCTACTCAGTGTGACTGCCCTGGGTTACTGGCCAGTCCTACATGGGCACGGCTGAAGCATGTTTGTTACAGAAACATGAGGTCATTTCTCACAAGCAATTAGTTGCACAAGAACATGTTTGCTTTCAAAATCAAACTCTGCCATTAAAAAAAAAAAAAAACTGTTAGTGTTAATAAACAAGTTCAGCAAGGTTCAGGATATAAGGTCAATACAGAAATACTCTGTTGTATTTCTACACACTAGCAAGGAATTATCTGAAAAGAAAATGAAGAAAAAAGTCCCACTTATGATAATATCAAAAAGAAGAAAGTAGTAGGAATAAATTTAACAAAAAGAAGTGCAAGACTTGTATACCAAAAACTACAATACATTCTTAAAAAGAAATGAAAGAAGATCTAGAGAAATGGAGAGATAGCCCATGTTCATAGATTAGAAGACTCAATATTATTAAGATGGTAGTAACTCTCAAAGTAATTTATAGCTTCAACACAATCACTATGGAAAACCCAGCTGTCATTTTTGGGAGAGGTTGATTCAGTTCAGTTCAGTTCAGTCACTCAGTCGTGTCCGACTCTTTGTGACCCCATGAATCTCAGCGCTCCAGGCCTCTGTGTCCATCACCAACTCCCAGGGTTCACTCAAACTCATGTACATCGAGTCAGTGATGCCATCCAGCCATCTCATCCTCTGTCGTCCCCTTCTCCTCCTGCCCCCAATCCCTCCCAGCATCAGGGTCTTTTCCAATGAGTCAACTCTTTGCATGAGGTGGTCAAAGTATTGGAGTTTCAGCCTCAGCATCAGTCCTTCCAAGGACTGGTGTCCTTTAGGATGGACTGGTTGGATCTCCTTGCAGTCCAAGGGACTCTCAAGAGTCTTCTCCAACACCACAGTTCAAAAGCATCAATTCTTCGGTGCTCAGCTTTCTTCACAGTCCAACTCTCACATCCATACATGACCACTGGAAAAACCATAGCCTTGATTAGACGGACCTTTGTTGGCAAAGTAATATCGCTGCTTTTTAATATGCTGTCTAGGTTGGTCATAACTTTCCTTCCAAGGAGTAAGTGCCTTTTAATTTCATGGCTGCAGTCACCATCTGCAGTGATTTTGGAGCCCAACAAATAAAGTCTGACACTGTTTCCACTGTTTCCCCATCTATTTCCCATGAAGTGATGGGACCAGATGCCATGATCCTCGTTTTCTGAATGTTGAGCTTTATGCCAACTTTTTCACTCTCCTCTTTCACTTTCTTCAAGAGGCTTTTTAGATCCTCTTCACTTTCTGCCATAAGGGTGGTGTCATCTGCATATATGAGGTTATTGATATTTCTCCCAGCAATCTTGATTCCAGCTTGTGCTTCCTCCAGCCCAGCGTTTCTCATGATGTACTCTGCATATAAGTTAAATAAGCAGGGTGACAGTATACAGCCCTGACATACTCCTTTTCCTATTTGGAACCAGTCTGTTGTTCCATGTCCAGTTCTAACTGTTGTTTCCTCACCTGCATACAGGTTTCTCAAGAGGCAGGTCAGGTGGTCTGGTATTCCCCATCTCTTTCAGAATTTTCCACAGTTTATTGTGATCCACACAGTCAAAGGCTTTGGCATAGTCAATAAAGCAGAAATAGATGTTTTTCTGGAACTCTCTTGCTTTTTCCATGATCCAGCGGATGTTGGCAATTTAGTTTCTGGTTCCTCTGCCTTTTCTAAATCCAGCTTGAACATCTGGAAGTTCACGGTTCACGTATTGCTGAAGCCTGGCTTGGAGAATTTTGAGCATTACTTTACTAGCGTGTGATATGAGTGCAACTGTGCGGTAGTTTGAGCATTCTTTGGCATTGCCTTTCTTTGGGACTGGAATGAAAACTGACCTTTTCCAGTCCTGTGGCCATTGCTGAGTTTTCCAAATTTGCTGGTTGATTAGCCAATCCTAAAATTATTATTATTTTTTTTAATTTTTATTTAAACTAGGTCATGAAGTGAAGTGGCTCAGTCGTGTCCGACTCTGCGACCCCATGGACTGTAGCCTACCAGGCTCCATCCGTGAGATTTTCCAGTCAAGAATACTGGAGTGGGTTAATCCTAAAATTAATATGGAAATACAAGTGACCCAGAATAGCTAAAATGATTTTGAAAAGAATGAAGCTGGAGAACTCACACTTCTCAATTTCAAAACTGACTACAACTATGAAGGCCGAGAAGGGGATGACAGAGGATGAGGTGGTTGGATGACATCACCGACTCAATGGACATGAGTTTGAGCAAACTCCAGGAGTTGGTGACGGACAGGGAAGCCTGGCGTGCTGCAGTCCATGGGGTCACAAAGAGTCAGACATGACTGAGCAACTGAACTGATGATAATCAAGAATTTGTGGCACTGGCATTAGGACATATATATACCTCAATGGACTAGAACTGAGAGTCAGAAATAGACTCATATATCCATGGTTAACTGATTTACTGATTTTCAACAAAGGTGCCCAGATAACTCACTGTGGGAAAGCATAGTCTTTCAATAAATTATCCTAGGACAAGAGCATCTCCACATGAAAAAGACTGAAGCTGGACCCCTATCTCACACTGTATACAAAAATCAACTCAAAATGAATCAAAGGCCTAAATGGAAAGGCTACAGCTACAGAATCCTCAGAGTAAAACATAACAGGACACCTTCATGACCTTAGACAAAGCAATGCTATCTTGTTTGACATCAAAAGCATAGATAACAATAGAAAACAGAGCTAAATTAGATTTTATCAAAATTAAAAACTTCTGTGCATCAAAGGCCACCAGCAAAACAGTGAAAAGGTAACCCACAAGATGGGGGAAAATATTTGCAAATCACATATCCTGTAAGTGAAAGTGAAAGCTGCTCAGTCACATCTGACTCTTTGCAACTCTATGGACTATACAGTCCATGGAATTCTCCAGGCCAGAATACTGGAGTGGGTTGCCTTTCCCTTCTCCAGGGGATCTTCCCAACCCAGGAATTGAACCCAGATCTCCCGCATTGCAGGAGTACTATTTTACCAGCTGAGCTATCAGGGAGGGGTCTAGTATCCAGCGTATATAAAGAACTCCTGCAACTCAACAGAAAAATACAAACAATCCAATCAAAAAAACGAGTGAAGCAAACGAACAGATACCTCCTCTAAGAAGATACGAAACGGCCAACAAGTACAAGAGCAGGTGCTCCACATCCTTAGTCATTAGAGAAATGCAAGCCCAAACCACGATGAGATACCACTTCATACCCACTAGTATGACTCCTATCAACAGATGGACATAACAGATGTTGGAAAGGATGTGAAGAAACCGGAACCCTCATATATTTCTGGTGGGAAAGTAAAATGACGCAGCCCGTTAGAAAATGGTTTTGCAGTCCTTCAAAAAGTTGAACAGAGTCACCCAATTAGCTAGCAATTCCACTATTAAGCATATACCGGGGAGAACTAAAAGCATATGTCCCCATACACTTGTGTGGGAATGTTCATGGGTGCTTAGTCGCTCAGTTGTGTCTGACCCTCCGCGATCCCATGGCCTGTGGCCCGCCAGGCTCCTCTGTCCATGGGATTTTTCAGGCAAGAATACTGGAGTGGGTTGCCACTGCCTCCTTCAGAGGATCTTCCCTACCCAGGGATCAAACTGCATCTCCTGTGTCTCCTGCACTGCAGGCAGATTCTTTACCTGTCACAGTAGCGTTATTCACAATGGCCTCAAAGTGGAAATAACCCAATAGTCCATTAACTGATGAATGGATAAAATGCAGTATATCCATAAAATGGAATATTATTCATCCATAAAAGGAATAAAGTACTACTATATGCTACAACATGCATGAACCTTGAAAACATCACGCCAAGTAAAAGAAGCAGGCACAAAAGGTCCCATATTATGTCATTTCACGTACATGAAGTGTCTGGGATAAGCAAGCCTGTCGGGACAGAATGCATTAGGGGCTGCAGGGAAGTGAGGGGTGACTGCTGATACACGAGGTCTCTCCTGAAAGTGTTCCGGAATTAGACAGTGGTGGTGGCTGAACAACTCTGAATCATACTGAATCATACACTTTAAAAGGGTGAATTATATGGCACATGAACTGTATCTAAATAACAACGGCAACAACCACCTGTCCTGGTCTTGCCAAATGTTAATAAAGCTTCATGATGCCTGCAACGGTCCCCACTGTCCTCCAAGAGATGGCCCCAAATGTCCAGTCTTCTCTCCTACTCGGCCTACTCTTCCCACTTCCTCGTCTTCATGCCTGCTGCTCCCATTTCTCCTCAGCCAGGGCTATGCCCAAGGTTGCAAACAGTAGAACTATGTTCCACCTTCAGTCGAATATAGTCTGCAGATGGGCTCACAGTGGGGGTTTTCTGGGTTTCGTTTTTTTAACTGAATTTGTTACCACCGGGAGACGGCACATAAACAAGCGTAGTCTGGCTACAACAAATTCTGTTGGCTGTCAATCCAAGTGCCAGGCTTCCCTTCTTCCCAAGAAAGGGAACTCCAGTTTCACCTTGTGTCTGCTCAGGGACAGTGGCCCACCCCCAGCGGAGGAACCGTGTCATCCATTTATCTTTGAAGATAATGGCCGAGGGTGGCTACTGGAGCTCTGAGTCACAGCAACAGCAAAAGGCTCTGGCTCTATTAGCAGAAAACAGTTTTATTATATGTCAGAAACCAACTGACCTTAAAGTTCATGAAGCTTAAGCTCCAGGACACCTCACCTGCATGGCCCTGTGAGTGTTCTAGGTTAGGCAGGGAAGCCACGCTGCAGTCAGCAGGTGAACGTAAACAGTTCTGAAATATATCCTATAAAGAGATTGAGCGCAAAAGGCCCTGAGACTCCCAGGGTTTAATATTTATCCAGTACGATTTCTCGACTCATTCTCAGTAAACACTCACTTCCATATTTAATTTTCCATGTAATGAATTAGATGCTTCAGGTGTCAGAACTGCAGACAAAGATTTTAAAACAGCTGTTAGAAGTATGCTCAAGGTGGTAAATGAAAATATGCTCATATTAAATGAACAAATAAGAAATCCCAGTAGAGAAACATAAACTATTAAAAAAGAAACAACAAAGGACTAAATGGAAATTCCAAAACTAAAAATTCAAACATTTGCAAGGAGGCTGGAAAAAGTGAATCTGCTGTATTCTACCCTGGAGGTGTAGGACTCACGAGGTTGAAAATTCTTCAGACCTAGTCCATGTTCAAAGGGCGTTGGTAATCAGAATACAGGGAAAGGGTCCTCTAAAGCCTGTGATCCAGTTCTGTGTAATGAAACAAAATGGAAAGAATGTCCTGACAAAAAGAGAGAAAAAAGTACAAGAAGCTATGACCTCTTACCCTTCACCCTTGTCCTTTCTGCCTTGAATACTGATGTCTTGTGAGAACATGATGATGCTTGGAGCAATAACAGCCATTTTGCAACCTTGAGGGGGAGTGGTGAGAAGCGGGACACAAGCTAAACCAGAGCCCTGAGAGCATAAATCTGTTGAACATCCTATGGAACAACCTGGTTCTGGATTTCCTGTCATGTGAGATGATAAATGGCTCTTAACTGGACACCTGTTACTTAGTCTGAGCACATCCCAAGGAAGACACAGCTTCTCTTGAAAATGGAGAGATCTGGCAACATGGTACCTGCCACCCTCTTTAGAGAGGGCAGGAGCTCTCTAGTTACTGATCTCACTTGGTCCCCACTGCAACAAAGTTTGCAATCCCTGCCCTACACATCTGTTGAGAGATGGATCCATCAACCGCTCCCTCTTCTACAAAGCACTTCCCGATTCCCACCTCCCCCACCCCAACCCCATCCAACTAGAAGTAATTTTGCTGCAGTTCAATCTCTCCCTCCTTTCTGTCTCCTATTGTAACTGGACATTTAATCCGCTCCCACTTGACTGTCAGCGGAAAACATGCCTTATTCTTCCCTGTATCTCCTGCTCTCTGGTGAAGTCCCTGCATATATATGGGAGGCACTCAAGGTCTGTTTGCTGAATAAATGAACAAACACTCCTGCCATTAAGAATGTAGGCGCTCCAGAATATCCCACTCTCCAAGTTCATCAGGTGCTATGTGTTGCTTCTTAATCTAGGAAGACGATTCCCACCTTATTCCAACAGTCTAGCGAATTCTTCTCAGCCCTCAGCCCTAGTCACCTGGGCATACCCATGACAGTCACCTCTGAAGCCTGGATCCCAGGTCCTGCCAGAGGCCCAGACTTGTCCCTTAGGAAGCATGCGGGGATGAAGGCAATTGTACAAGACCTTTCCCAGGATAATTTGGGAAGAACTTCTGGTCAACCACAAATTCCAGGAAAAAGTAGATATTTACACACATACAAATCCCCTGCTTTACAAGAGAAAGGCTAGGCAACTTGAAAGTTCACATCCCTACCACAGACCCAAAGACCTCAGAGGGCAGCTCCCCCACAGGGGACAAGGACACTCAGAGCACCTCATGGTGCCGACAACTCTGAGAAGCACAATTTCCTTTTGCATCAAGCCTGAGAAACCTGTATGCAGGTCAGGAAGCAACAGTTAGAACTGGACATGGAACAACAGACTGGTTCCAAATAGGAAAAGGAGTATGTCAGGCTGTATACTGTAACCCTGCTTATTTAACTTATATGCAGAGTCCATCATGAGAAATGCTGGGCTGGAAGAAGCACAAGCTGGAATCAAGATTGCCAGGAGAAATCAATAATCTCAGATATGCAGATGACACCACCCTTATGGCAGAAAGTGAAGAGGAACTAAAGAGCCTCTTGATGAAGGTGAAAGAGGAGAGTGAAAAAGTTGGCTTAAAGCTCAACATTCAGAAAACGAAGATCATGGCATCTGGTCCCATCACTTCATGGCAAATAAATGGGGAAACAGTGGAAACAGTGTCAGACTTTCTTTTTTTGGGCTCCAAAATCACCGCAGATGGTGACTACAGCCATGAAATTAAAAGACGCTTACTCCTTCGAAGAAAAGTTATGACCAACCTAGATAACATATTCAAAAGCAGAGACATTACTTTGCCAACAAAGGTCCGTCTAGTCAAGGCTATGGTTTTTCCAGTGGTCATGTATGGATGTGAGAGTTGGACTGTGAAGAAAGCTGAGTGCCAAAGAATTGATGCTTTTGAACTGTGGTGTTGGAGAAAACTCTTGGACTACAAGGAGATCCAACCAGTCCATTCTGAAGGAGATCAACCCTGGGTGTTCTTTGGAAGGAAATGATGCTAAAGCTGAAACTCCAAGACTTTGGCCACCTCATGCGAAGAGTTGACTCATTGGAAAAGACTCTGATGCTGGGAGGGATTGGGGGCAGGAGGAAAAGGAGACGACAGAGGATGAGATGGCTGGATGGCATCACTGACTCGATGGACGTGAGTTTGAGTGAACTCCAGGAGATGGTGATGGACAGGGAGGTCTGGCGTGCTGCGATTCATGGGGTCGCAAAGAGTCGGACACGACTGAGCAACTGAACTGAACTGAACTGGGTCTAATTTAACCGTACGAATGCTTCCTGAACTGGCAGTTGATTTTCAGTTCCAGCTCTTGGTAGATTCTCTCCTGGCACCTGACTCTTGACTCTGTAATTGGCCTTTTGTTTTTCAAAATTATGTAAAAAACAGGTAATACAAAAAGTACCATCTTAGGCATTCTCAAGTGCACAGTTCAGTAGTGTTAAGTACATTCCCATTGTTCTGCAACCTTCATCACTACCCATTTGCAGAACTTTCTCATCCTCCCAAACTGAAATTCCATACCCAGGAAATACTAACCCTTCCAGTCTCCCTCCCCCAGGCCCTGGTAACCACTATTCTATTTTCTGTCTCTATGGATTTGACTACTCTAGGTACTTCACATCAGAGAAGTCCTACAATATTTGTTCTTTTGTGTGTGATTGCTTTTTCTCACTTAGCATAATGTCCTCAGGTTCATCCACGTCATAGCATGTGATGGAATCGCCTTCCTTTTTAAGGCTGATTAACACTCTGCTGCACGTACAGGCCACATTTTGCTTATCCACGCATGTGGACGTTTGGGCTTTGGGTCACTTCCTCTGTTGGGCTATAGTAATGCTGCTGTGAATGTGCATGCATGCGGGCGTGCTTAGTCACCTCAGTCCTGTCCGATTCTTTGCGACCCCATAGACTGTAGCCCACCAGGCTCCTCTGTCTATGGGATTCTCCAGGCAAGAATACTGCAGTGAGTTGCCCTAACCTCCTCCAAGGGATCTTCTTGACCCAGGGTTCAAGCCTGTGTCTCTTCTGTCTCTGGCGTTGGCAGGTGGATTCTTTACCACTAGCGCCACCTGGGGAGTTCGCTGTTGTGAACACGCTCGGGGGGAGGGGGTGGCAGGGGTACTGATAACTGCTCCAGTCCCTGCTTTCAGTTTTTTTGTGAACCAGACCTTTGCCCAAATCAATCAAGATCTTGACCTTGGGCATGGGATTCTGGGGGCCAGTCTCTATTCCAAGGGAAGGGAAAAAGACATCTCCCACCCCACACCCTACACACGATGCCAGGAGAACTGCTCTGTAGTGGAGGGGGCCCTCCCAGCTGAGCTGAGACTGGGACCGAGGAAGCCGTTCCTGGCCCCACCCCCTCCCAACAGGGCGAATCAGGGACAATGTGGCCAAGGAACAGAGAGGAATGGGACGCCCCCTCTGCCTCTGTGTCTCTGAGGGGACACATACCACTGCCTGGAGGAGAAGAGTGGGACAAGGGAGGCCTCTGTTGCCCCAAAGGGCAGGCCAGCCGCAGAGGCGGCCCCAGGGGCTCGAAAGGGCAGCCGGGACTGCAGGGGCAGAGGTTATGTAAAGGCAGAGGAGGCTGAGACTGGTGCTATTCAGAGGACCTCAGTGAGAGGGGTCCCAGGCGTGGGGGTGGGGCGTGGGGGAGCCGGAGGAGTCTGGAATGCTCTCATCTGACAGATGGCCCCTAGCTCAGCCAAGTCCTCCAGGAGGGGAGGCACAGAGGCAGAAATCCAAAGGGCTGGTGGCCGCTGGGAGTAGGGTGGGGTGGGGGTTGGTTAACGGCGCGTCGTGGGTCTATAACCTCGGCCTTCAGAGCTCGGTGCTCCTGTGTTTAGTGGGAGTGTGGGTGGACTGCAGCTGGTGGGCAAGGTCTGGACACCAGTGGGTCTCCCTGTCTGCCGTAAGCAACTTTCAATAGGTTATTTGATATTTTTTGGTGCCAAACTGTCTAGGTTCAGGCACCAAATGATGACAGGCGGGGAAAGGTGCAGTCACTAAAGGGGAAATTAATTGCGTCTGTGCACTCTGAACATCTTAGGAGTATAAAAACGACTAAGTGTACGCCTTACATGTCAGGACCGAGGTACAGACTCAAGGCTCTTCCCCCAGCCCGGTCCAAACTTCGGGGCTCTGCAGATGCCCTGGGAACTGAGGAGGGCTGCTGCTGGGGGCTCAGCTTCAAGAACCACCCCCCACCTTGGTGACTCCAACTCAGAGAGCTTCCCTGATTCAATGCAGAGGCTCCTGCAACCCTCCCAAGCAAACTGGCACTCTCGGTAAGAAACTGGAGGCCAGCCGTCCCCATAAATCCAGAGAACCCCCCTTCCAGAATGTTCTGGGATCCTAAGGTTGTGAAGTCAGCCTGGACTTGGCCCCTGTGATGTGATTCTGAGGCCAGATAAGGTGGCAAGAAGCCTGTTGGCTCAGCTGTTTTCCTAACGCTGGAGCCAGAGCCCAAGAGGGCCTGATGTCTACATGTCCCCACAGTGATGCAACACCCCCACCAGCACCTGCCTGCATGCTGGACTGGGGGCGGGGTGGGGGCGGCGCCGACAGCTGGGCACTGGGTGGGCTCCCCAGCTTGGGCCCCCAGAGTGCAAGCTGCCACCCTGCACTTCTGACAGGCACTAACCAGACTGACGGAAGAGCCCGTCCAGGCTGAGGTCCCACAGGAGACCAAAGGCTCTCGAAGAAGTTTCTGGAGGCCATGTCAGCAGCTAGGAGGAGAAAAAAAAGAAAAACAAATTAGTTGGGTCATCACTACGGAGTAACAGTAGTAAACCTTTATTACGTCATATTAAACAAGTCCCATTTAATCCTTACAAATCCACATGGTAGAAAGATACTGTCATTACTGCCACTTTGCAGATGATGAAACTAAGCTCAGAGAGGTCAAGCAACTTCCCCAGGGTCACAGCAAGTAAGGAGCAAAGCCAGTAGTCAATCCCAGGTCTAGGTGACTTGACTTCTCCTACTCTGTCCACCGCCCTGTGTGGGAGTCTTGTTCCTTTCGCTGCTCACGCCCTGAGGCCCCAGCCATGCCCCTCAGGGCAGGCACCTGTGTAGGGAAAGAAGGAGCTCAGAAGCACTAACTAAGCTGGACAAGGTCAAGTTGGCTCCTCTTCGTGAGCCTCACATGGCTTCCAGCTCAGCGCCTTATCTCACAGGCATGGGTGATCTCTGACTGCAGAGACCTTTCAGGACCAGGGCTCCCATCACCAAGGGCTGGGAAAAACTGTTGGCCGAGGGCCCAGAGCTGAGTCTAAGGAGAGTCTCTCACTCAAATCACTCAAGAGCACACACCCCCCCTCCCAGTGCAGTCTTCCTCTGATAACTGGCCAATGCAGGGGCTCAAAGGCCAGGACCCTTGCCTCAACTGGGACAACTCTAAAGTGCAATCCCAGTTCCAGGGCCCCCTGCCCTGCTGCCGAGGACCAGCCGTGACCTCTCTTGCATTAGTTTTGCTCCTCAGCTTCCCTCTCTGCCCTCGCCTGCTGCCTCCTTCCCTCACAGGTGCAGTTGTCTGCTTCCAAGAGATCTAAGACACCAGAACTCTGCCTCCCTCTTCCTCTCCTAACTTCTTCATAGCTAAACACACAATCACTCCCCAGCAAGAACATGAATTCAGTGACAGCATATGCTTCCAGGTTTTGGCCTCCGAGGCTCACCTGAGAAGTCCACTCTAGGGCTCTGAGGACGAGCTTACATAATTGGTGAGCACTAAAGCTGAAGCCTGAGCTTTCCAGGTGGCTCAGTTGGTAAAGAATCAACCTGCAGTGCAGGAGACATGGGTTCGATTCCTGGGTCGGGAAGATTTCCCTGGAGGATGGCACTCCAGTATTCTTGCCTAGAGAATCCCATGGACAGAAGAGCTTGGTAGGCTACAGTCCATAGGGGCGCAAAGAGTCAGACACGACTGAGGTCACTGAGCATGCACCAAGGCTGAAGCCCACTCACCCAGTGCCCACTGTTCGCCCCGCCAAAGCCCTGGGAGCAGGGAGGCTGGCAGGCACCAGGAACTGGTTCCCATGGGGACTCAGGATGGCCCTCTGGAGATGCAGTTGAGGGAGCAGGGTTGGAGAAGTCTAACTCCCCAACCTCTGGCTCTAGAATTAATCCCAGGTATGTGTGCCGGCCTCCAGCAGCCTTGTGGCCCTGCTCCCCTAGCTGCCTTTGCTTGGGGGTGGTCCCTTAACCCCTCATAGGCCAATTAGGCTCTTCTTCCTGGGGGTTTATTTGACCACGGAGAGCCTGGGGCATAGAGAGAAGCCGAAGTCTATCCTAGGATCCTGACCTGTCTCCAATGTGATTCCAGCTCCTGTGAGGCCCAGTGCTGTCCCTATCCTTGGAGCCCACGAATCACCCCTGCAGCTTCACAGGAGGCCCCCAGCACCTTCGGGGATCCCCCATGGATTTGCACTTCTCTGAACTGGAGTCCTCATCAACAGCGTGAAGTACAGGGAGCCATGTCTACCTGGGATGTGTGTGTGCATGTCAATCACTCAGTCGTGTCTGACTCTTTGAGACCCTATGGACCGTAGCCCACCAGTTTCCTCTGTTCATGGGGATTCTCCAGGCAAGAATACTGGAGTGGGTTGCCATTTCCTCTTCCAGAGGATCTTCCCAACCTGGGGATGGAACTCCGGTCTTCTGCATTGGCAGGTGGATTCCTCACCACTGCGCCACTGGGGAAGCCCTCAACGGACACCTGGGTCACCGCTGCCAGAATCTTTCTGTCCCTGCAGCTCAGCACGCAGCCAGTCCTCAGCCAAGGTCTGTGAGAGAACAAGTGCTGCTGCTGCTGTGGGAAGAGAAGTTCCAAGCGGCAAGAGAACCTAAACCTCGGGAGTGAAGCGTCAGAGCCCACCCTAAGGCCTGCGGGGTGGTCACGTGAGTGGGAGAGGTCAGCACCCTGCTCGCTCTTTCCCTCCAGAGACAAGATGTTGGGCGGGGTCTCCCGAGAAGACACCCCCAAGGCCAAGTGCACCCCTTGCATGGATCTGGCTTCAGCTTTTGTTTCTCCTTCCTGAAGATGGAGAGCCTGGCCTCCGGGTTGACATCATTCCTTCCTGATGGTGTCCAGGCCCTGGGCAGAGCAGCGGGTGGGACCAGAAGGACAAGGCAGGCCACGGGAGTTCCCCACTCGACCTTCACATGGGATTGCTGAGCCCAGTTTACGGAGTGAGAGACAGAGACACAGCTACTGCTGCTGCTAAGTCGCTTCAGTTGTGTCCGACTCTGTGCGACCCCATAGACGGCAGCCCCATAGACGGCAGCCCACCAGGCTCCCCTGTCCCTGGGATTCTCCAGGCAAGAACATCAGAGTGGGTTGCCATTTCCTTCTCCAGTGCATGAAACTGAAAAGTGAAAGTGAAGTCGCTCAGTTGTGTCCGACTCTTCGTGGACCCCTTGGAGCCTACCAGGCTCCTCCATCCATGGGATTTTCCAGGAAAGAGTACTGGAGTGGGGTGCCATTGCCTTCTCCGGACAGAGCCGCTGTTAAATGACGGCCCACGTCCTCTGCTGCCGTGCCCCTCCCCCACAGGCGACAGAGGCTGGGGAAGAGACCAGGCGGGGCTTGTGCACACCTCCATGCTGTGCCAGGGTCACACAAGGACCCTCTGTGGCCAGCATCTCAGACTGGCTCTATGTCTGTCGTGTGCTGGGCAAGGAGAGAGAAGCTGCACTGACAGGACAGGGAAGAATGGCCACTGTGTCCCCTGTGTCGCCCGGAGCCTGGGGGAGCAGCAGGGAGGGGCAATGGGGAAGGACCCCAGTGGGAAGGAGAGCTGGAGGGCTGTTTCTGGAAGGCAGCCAGTCTGCCGAGGCTGAGGAGTCCCAAGAATGATCCGCCCCGCATGGCGGCTCTAATTTACAGCCGGGGTCCAGGCTCCAACTGGCAGGAATGAGACCAGCTGGAGCTTGGGACCTGCTGTCCCCGGCAGAGATGGTCCAGGGTGGGGGCCAAGGCCTCATCCCCGTGCCCTGCATACAGATCCCAGCAGCTGGTGCCTGGGCTTTCCCTGCTGGCTGCTCCTCGCTGTCTTTCTCTGTGTGAAGGTTCCGAGCCTAGGGCAGAAAGCAATGTTCCGCCAAGGCAAAATGTTCTGGCAGTGACCAGAAAAAAGGGAGGTGAAGACAGAACAGCTGTTCTAGGCTTTTCCAGCTGACCCACAACTCCACAGCGAGCACCCCAGCTCCATATCCACGAGGGCCCCTCACACCTGCAAGGCCGCTGCCCACGGGACGAAGGCCCAGACCCGGGGCCTGGAGAATGGCCTGCACACAATGGGAGCACCTGTTGAGCAGGAATCACAGAGAGGCAACACTCTGCAAGGCACACGCGCTGGGGGTTCCCGGCGTGAGGTACAGGCCGGTGCCTGCACGTTCCTTACTCCATCACCACAAGTCTCCCTCCCTCCTCCAGCCTCAGCGAGGACCAACCCAGCAGCCCCACGGGCAGGAGGGGGATGGGAGCCCCGCCCCGCCGGCCAGCGGCCCTTCCCCGGGTGCTGGGCCGGCTCGCTCCCGCCACCTAGCGGCAGTCGCGGTCCTCACCTGTAACAGCCACCGGAGCAGGGGTATGGGGCGGTCGCCCACCGGCAAGTAGACGCTGCTCAGGAGGCCCTGGCGCAGGAAGGTGAGCTGCCGGGCCGGCGAGGACCTGCGGGGGCAAAAGGACAGAGCGGGAGGTCAGGGAGGCGACCCTCCTCCGTGACCCTCTCAGCGAGGCTGAGCGGGGGCGTCCGGATTTCAGCTTCTCCGGGACTAGAAGCGGTCACTGCTGTGGACAAAGACGCTCAGTGCAGGCAGCTGCTGGAACAGAAAACAACCCACAGCGCCATTCAGAATCATCTGCTGCCCACGAACACGTCTCATGATGGCTTTTGCTTTTTTTTTTTGGCCGCGCCCTGCCAGGCTTGCAGCATCTTAGTCTCCCCGCCAGGGCTAGAACCCAGGTGCCTGGCAGTGGAAGGGCCAGGGAAATTCCCCTCTCAGTGTTTTACACACAGGACTGGGGAGAACAGTTTGTTTTTCCTGCGTGATGGAGGGGGAAACTGAGGTGCTGACCAGTTTTGAGAAGAGTCTGGGTTGTGATGAGGAGCGTGCCCAGGAGCCTCGCCTCTTAGCCCGGCTGCAGCCGGGGGACAGGATTACAGGGCAGGACAGGCGGCGTGGGGCGGGCGTCTGGGTCCGGTTACACAGAGCATGTCTGCCCCATCTTGTGTTTTTCCAAAACAAAGGGGACACCTGAGAAGACGGGAAAAGAACAGGCAGGGGCCCAGGACGGGGAGATCTGGGGAAGGAAATAACTGAGGGTGGCAGAGGGGGTCTCAGGAAACCATGTGAACAGCAACGGTCCTGACCGGGGGGCGGAGCGGGGGTGGAGGGGCACCCCGGGAGGGGGACCCCCGTGCTTCTGGGGCCATGATTTCATGGCAAGCTATCAGGCCTCACCCTTCTGCCCTGAGCTGCTGGCGAGGGGAGGAGCCCTGGTTTGAGCTCACTGTCACCCTGGGAGATCACCTGGACCCATGGGACCCCCGATCCCCGACAACGAGGAGTTGATGTATTTTGTGTGATTTTCGGGCCTCTGGTGGAAGGTGCCGGACTTCACTCACCTCCTGTACTCCTGGCATTCTGGGGAAGTTGGGTTTGGGGTTGAATCCTCCCTAGAGGACAGGGAAGATTGGCATGCTAAAGTCCACGGAGTCACAGAGTCCAACACAACTTAGCGACTGAATAACAACAACCTAATACTCTCTCTGAGTCTGGTGAATGCCTCTTTGCTCTCTTTCTAGATAATGTCCTAAAAGCAATTAATAAGGATTCCAGATAAATGAAACCGTTAACTTCATGTCCATTTTTCTTTTTTTGACAACCAAATCCAGGCAAACAACATTTCGGACGGCATTTAAAGTCATGACTCTAGATAGAAATTTCCTCGGCCGGCCCACCCTCCTCCTCCTCCTTTTAAAAAGGACATCATATTTTAATCTGCCAGGAACAGAATGCTCCAAAACAAAGATGCTCCTCCAAGCCAAGTTGCTGTCTCTTTGAGTATATCCAGGCAATTTACAAATTGTGTACTTTTTCTCCACCACCCCCCCAAAATCATTTAAGTTCAGAGGAGAAAGCAGCTTTGTTCCTGTGTTTGTGAAGCTGACGGTTCTAAAGCAGACCTTTATTTGTACATACAAACACGTGTATACCCCAGGGCTGCTGGCACACACCGCTTCTGCCCCACGTGCCCAGTCACACAGCCACTTCATGTGCTGACCCCGGCAATGCCTGTGTGGTTCATGCACAGCCCCGCAAACGCAGACAACAGCCAAGCCAGCCACGTCTGGAGGACCTCACAGATTGGCAGGGCCTGGCCGGGGGCCATGTGTAAGGAGGCCGGCGCTCCAGGGACTCCAAGAAGACGCTGGCTCTGGCATTCTGCTCAGGGGGCACCCGCCAGCTTCTCTGTAGGGGAATGGATTCTACAAGCCCCTGCCGGCTCAGATCAACACATTTCCAACTGCTGCTCAGAGAGAGAGAGACGCCTCTTGCTTGACGATGTCTCCCTTCTGCTACACACTTGGCAGTGCGGTTTCTGCCAGAGGAAGGATCAGTCTGCCTTGGGGTTCACTGCTGTTCAGTTAGGCTTGGTGTGTAGGACCAGGGGTCAGAGATTAGGCAGCAAAGGGCATGGTTCAGCTATGCCTGGAAGCAAATGGCTGTCAAAGAATTCAGCTAGACGAGATGCGAGGAATCCCCTGTGAGTGTGCTCAGTGAAAGGGCACTGCTGCCTTCCCTTGGCTGGACCGCAAGCCCTGCCACCCTTCAGGGGAAGGACAGAGAGATGGCAGGAGGAACCTCCTGCTTGGTGGAAGGGCAGGGAGAGGCCTGGCAGGCAGAGACCACTCTGATCCGAGGTCTGCAAGTGGGGAGGCCCCGGGGGGAGAAGGTGAGCGGGTTACGGAATCCACTGAGGTTAGATGTAGAAAAATCCCTGGCAGGTTCACAAACTGAGAATGCTGACTCGGGGTCCAAGCGGGCACCCATGCCTGTGGCAAAGCCAGCGCCAAGGCTGGAAGTTATCCTGAGAATGTCAGAATGCCATGGGGCGAGCAGGGAGGAGCAGAGCCTCCTCTTGGAGGCAGATGCAGCTCCGGCCCAGCTGGGCGTGAAGCCCCAGCTGCCAGCCCTAAGGATCCAGGGAGGGGAGGTCCCCACCCCAACAAGGAGTGGCCATGGTCAGAATGCGCTAATCCCCAGCCTTTGCCCACAGGGCAATGGGAAAAGGAAGGAAGGAAGACAGGGTGTGGGGTGGGGGGATCAGCAAGAAGGGGGAATCACACAGAACAAAGGCCCCAGCCTCAGTCAGCATGCTGGGCTCCTGGTGGAATTCTGATCTTCTGCTTGGACTGTGTGTTCCTGATAAGGCCCAACTCAGGATCTCCCAGCCCCCATCTCTGGTCTAGTCTACGGGCAGCAGCCCCAGGGGGGAAAGTCTTTAAATGCCTCGGGAATCCCAAGTGACAGCAGAAAGGTAAACACCGAGTGTCGTTATTTATAGGGCATCAGTTTCTGCGCCTTTGCCAGGCTACTAAGATGAGAGCTTCAGTGAGACGCCAAGGGGGACCAGCCACCAGTAGCGGTCCCAGTAGCTCTTCTTGTCCCCTCCTTTGTTTAAAGATCAGCGAGCCGAGGGCTTCCCTGTGGTCCAACGGTTAAGAATCCACCTGCCGATGCAGGGGACACGGGTTCACTCTCTGGTCCAGGAAGATGCCGTGAGCCACGCAGCAACTAAGCCGCGCGCCACAGCTGCTGAGCCTGTGTGCCCTAGAGCCCCATGCTCCCCAGCAAGAGAAGCCACCACAAACAGAAGCCTGAGCACCGCAACTGGAGAAAGCATGAGTGCAGCAACGAAGACCCAGCACAACCCAAAATACATAAATCATCTTGTAAAAAAGATTAAAAACAAAAATCAGTGATCCTAGCAACTGCCTGGAGGGCCACTCTCACTTGCTCTGGATTTGGGGGCAGGCGCATGCAGTGGGGCGGCTGAATGCTGCCCCTGCTCTGGGATTGCTGGATTTATTTCACCCGGTCTTCCCCTGCCTGCCAGGAAGACAAGAAGGAGGTCTTGGCAAAACAGGAGCTGGGGCCTGGGCCTCAGGGAGGTCTGATGCCTGAGCACCATTTACATCACTGAACTCGGACCCATGCCGCCCCCGCCAGCTGAGGCCATTGCTGAGGAAAGTCCCCAGTGGCACTTCCAGTGTCCTGAGAACAAACTGCAAACTGCAGGTGCACCCAGAGGACAAACGTGGGTCCTGACACCCCCACACACACTGGGGGGAGGGTGGGGAACAGGGAGGACCCAAGGCGCTTCAGCGGGCAAGCTCTACCCCCGAGGCGCTGGTTCCTGTCTTAGAGCTGCCCTGGGGCACTAGCTGCTCTAGGCCCTGTCACGAGGCTTGGATTTCCCGCTGAAGTGCTGTCAGGGGACGAGGAAAGAGTTCAGCCACCCTCCTCCTCCGCTCCCCCGCCCAGTACCAGCTTCTGTCACAGCAGCATGTGACTCTGGTCTCAGGGAAGTGACCTGAGGTCACACGTCCAGCAGGGTGACAAATGAGAGAGGACGGTCCAGGCACCTCCGGTCCTACTGCTGCAGTTCAGGGAGGAGTTCAGTTCAGTTCAGTCGCTCAGTTGTGTCCGACTCTTTGCAACCCCATGAACCGCTGCACGCCAAGCCTCCCAGTCCATCACCAACTCCCGGAGTTCACCCAAACTCATATCCATTGAGTCGGTGATGCCATCCAACCATCTCATCCTCTGTCATCCCCTTCTTCTCCTGCCCTCAATCTTTTCCAGCATCAGGCTCTTTTCAAATAAGTCAGCTCTTCACATCAGGTGGCCAAAGTACTGGAGTTTCAGCTTCAACACCAGTTCTTCCAATGAACACCCAGGACTGATTTCCTTTAGGATGGACTGGTTGGATCTCCTTGCAGTCCAAGGGACTCTCAGAGTCTTCTCCAACACCACAGTTCAAAAGCATCAATTCTTTGGCACTCAGCTTTCTTTATAGTTCAACTCTCACATCCATACATGACCACTGGAAAAACCATAGCCTTGACTAGATGGACCTTTGTTGACAAAGTAATGTCTCTGCTTTTTAATATGCTGTCTAGGTTGGTCATAACTTTCTTTCCAAGGAGTAAGCGTCTTTTAATTTCATGGCTGCGGTCACCATCTGCAGTGATTTTGGAGTCCCCCAAAATAAACTCAGCCACTGTTTCCACTGTTTCCCCATCTATTTGCCATGAAGAAATGGGACCGGATACCATGATCTTAGTTTTCTGAATGTTGAGCTTTAAACCAACTTTTTCACTCTCCTCTTGAAAGAGGCTCTTTAGTTCCTCTTCACTTTCTGCCATAAGGGTGGTGTCATCTGCGTATCTGAGGTCACTGATATTTCTCCTGGCAATCTCGATTCCAGCTTGTGCTTCTTCCAGCCCAGCGTTTCTCATAATGGACTCTGCACATAAGTTAAATAAGCAGGGTGACGATGTACAGCCTTGACGTGCTCCCCTACTCAGGGAGGAGAGGCGCACGTAAAGCTGCGTAGGTCCGACCCGGGAGACACCAAGACTGCCTGCTCTTGCTCTGAGACGAACTGCTGGCTTAATCTGTGCCAACATTCCCCACTGTGTACAGTGGAAAGAAAGATAACATCCCTCTTCACCAGACAGCAAGCAGAGGTGAATCTACTTCAAGAAGTGATTTTTTACTTTTGTATACCTTTTGTTCATTCAGCGTTAAGTCATGTCCGATTCTTTGCAACTCCATGGACTCTAGCCCATTAGGCCCCTCTGTCCATGGGATTTCCCAGGCGATAACACTGGAGTCGGTAGCCATTTCCTTCTCCAGGGGAACTTCCAGGGCTCGAACCTGCATCCCCTGCATTGGTAGGCAGACTCTTTACCACTGAGCCACCATGCAAGCCCAAGAAGTGATTTTTTAAAACTGTATTCATTCTCCCCCCAAACCACTAATGATTACACAAAGTGTGAAAATACAGAGAAGTCGAATGAAGAGACTGAAAGTCACCTGAAATCTCACCTGAAAGGTGAGAAACCGAACCATACTGCTCTTTGAGAGAGGAAGTAACCTTTTCTTCTTCCTGCATCCTCACATTTCCGGCTGCCCACAACACACTAATTATTGAATGGCTAGTAATCCCCACTCTCTGTCTCGACTTGAGGTCTTTGGCACAAACAGGAAATAAAGAATGACCCCCAGGCTAAAGGGCGACCTTCAGGAAGTGGCCCTTCCCCAGTGCCTGGCAGGCGTCCCCTGACCTGGCCTCGGGCAGGGCACAGACACTCCTGGCCCCAGGCCCCATCTCCGCTCTGCTTCCTTAGCAAACTTGAGGGAGGAGGGTCTGGACTCTCTGCTCCAGGAGGCTGGCCGGCCACCTGGCCCCATTAAGCACAGCTGCTCTGATCCCAGGCCACCACTCCACCGGCCATCTCCTCTGTCAAACACTTCCTGCCCGCCATCCAGCCTGGGGCAGAAAATCTGCCATCGGCCCCAAATCCCGAGGAGAAACAGCTCAGGAAGCCACCTGCCTCCCCCCTCTTATGTCCTCCCTGTCCAGCCGCTTCTCTGTCCCTGTGCTTCCTCTGGTTCCACTATCTGTCTTCTTTCCCTTCATTTCTTCCCCTGCCCCCTTTTCATCATCTCTTTATGAGATATATTTGTTTTTTAAAAACTCTTTATTTATTTGGCTGCCCTGGGCTTTAGTTGTGGCATGCAGGATCTTTAGTTGCAACATGTGGGATCTAGTTCCCTGACCGGGGATCAAACCCGGGGCCCCCTGCATTGAGAGCTTGGAGTCTTAGCCACTGGACCACCAGGGAAATCCCTAGATGTATTTTCAATTTGGCAATGGGAAATTTTACCACTGTTCATACCCTAAGACCCAGTCATCTCACATCACATCCAGAGATCTATTCCAGAACTGCTGACAAATGTTTCTGTATAAGGATACTCTCTACCACACTGTTTACTATCAGGGGGAAGCTGGAAACCACCTGCATGTCGAGAAAAAGGAAGAAGATGGTTAAATATGTCGGGCATCAGTGACATGTGAGGTGTTATTTCGACATTAACATTACTTGGTCTGATTGCAACATCTGGGCCTTATATTTAGATTCTTCTTTCAACAACATATAAAAAAAAAAACACTTAGCAATCACAGAAATCTGAATGCTGATCGATATTAATGATATTAAGACGTGCAAAGATGGAGAAGCTCTATACAGTCAACAAAAACAAGACCAGGAGCTGACTGTGGCTCAGATCATGAACTCCTTATTGCCAAATTCAGACTTAAATTGAACAAAGTAGGGAAAACCACTAGACCATTCAGGTATGACCTAAATCAAATCCCTTATGATTATACAGTGGAAGTGGGAAATAGATTTAAGGGACTAGATCTGATAGATAGAGAGCGCCTGATGAACTATTGAATGAGGTTCGTGACATTGTACAGGAGACAGGGATCAAGACCATCCCCATGGAAAAGAAATGCAAAAAAGCAACATGGCTGTCTGGGGAGGCCTTACAAATAGCTGTGAAAAGAAGAGAAGCGAAAAGCAAAGGAGAAAAGGAAAGATATAAGCATCTGAATGCAGAGTTCCAAAGATTAGCAAGACGATATAAGAAAGAAATAAGAAAGACTTCCTCAGCAATCAATGCAAAGAAATAGAGGAAAACAAAAGAATGGGAAAGACTAGAGATCTCTTCAAGAAAATTAGAGATACCAAGGGAACATTTCATGCAAAGATGGGCTTGATAAAGGACAAAAATGGTATGGACCTAACAGAAGACATTAAGAAGAGGTGGCAAGAATACACAAAAGAACTGTACAAAAAAGATCTTCACAATCCAGATAATCATGATGGTGTGATCACTCACCTAGAGCCAGACATCCTGGAATGTGAAGTCAAGTGGGCCTTAGAAAGCATCACTACGAACAAAGCTAGTGGAGGTGATGGAATTCCAGTTGAGCTATTTCAAATCCTGAAAGATGATGCTGTGAAAGTGCTACACTCAATATGCCAGCAAATTTGGAAAACTCAGCAGTGGCCATAGGACTGGAAAAGGTCAGTTTTCATTCCAATCCCAAAGAAAGGCAATGCCAAAGAATGCTCAAACTATCGCACAATTGCACTCATCTCACACGCTAGTAAAGTAATGCTCAAAATTCTCCAAGCCCAGCTTCAGCAATATGTGAACTGTGAACTTCCAGACGTTCAAGCTGGTTTTAGAAAAGGCAGAGGAACCAGAGATCAAACTGCCAATATCCGCTGGATCATCAAAAAAGCAAGAGAGTTCCAGAAAAACATCTATTTCAGCTTTATTGACTATGCCAAAGCCTTTGACTGTGTGGATCACAATAAACTGTGGAAAATTCTGAAAGAGATGGGAATACCATACCACCTGACCTGCCTCTTGAGAAATTTGTATGCAGGTCAGGAAGCAACAGTTAGAACTGGACATGGAACAACAGACTGGTTCCAAATAGGAAAAGGAGTTCGTCAAGGCTGTATATTGTCACCTGCTTATTTAACTTATATGCAGAGTCCATCATGAGAAATGCTGGGCTGGAAGAAGCACAAGCTGGAATCAAGATTGCCAGGAGAAATCAATAATCTCAGACATGCAGATGACACCACCCTTATGGCAGAAAGTGAAGAGGAACTAAAAAGCCTCTTGATGAAGGTGAAAGAGGAGACTGAAAAAGTTGGCTTAAAGCTCAACATTCAGAAAACGAAGATCATGGCATCTGGTCCCATCACTTCATGGGAAGTAGATGGGGAAATAGTGGAAACAGTGTCAGACTTTCTTTTTTTGGGCTCCAAATTCACTGCAGATGGTGACTGCAGCCATGAAATTAAAAGACATGTACTCCTTAGAAGAAAAGTTATGACCAATCTAGATAGCATATTCAAAAGCAGAGACATTACTTTGCCAACAAAGGTCTGTCTAGTCAAGGTTATGGTTTTTCCTGTGGTCATGTATGGATGTGAGAGTTGGACTGTGAAGAAAGCTGAGTGCCGAAGAATTGATGCTTTTGAACTGTGGTGTTGGAGAAGACTCTTGAATCCCTTGGACTGCAAGGAGATCCAACCAGTCCATTCTAAAGGAGATCAGCCCTGGGATTTCTTTGGAAGGAATGACGCTAAAGCTGAAAACTCCAGTACTTTGGCCACCTCATGCGAAGAGTTGACTCATTGGAAAAGACCCTGATGCTGGGAGGGATTGGGGGCAGGAGGAGAAGTGGACGACAGAGGATGAGATGGCTGGATGGCATCACCGACTCGATAGACATGAGTTTGAGTGAACTCCGGGAGTTGGTGATGGACAGGGACGCCTGGCGTGCTGCGATTCATGGGGTCACAAAGACTGAGCAACTGAACTGAACTGATTAAGTGTATATTAAGACACACATATTAAGTGTAATAGTGTATTGAAGTTATGTCTAAAGATAGTATTTTAGAGACCCAGATTGAAGGACTTAAAGGAATTGTATGTGTCTGGGACTTGCTTAAAAATGATCTTGAGGGGACAGGGTGAGTGGGCAGGTGTATGGAAGAACCAAGACTGGCTCTGAGTCAGTAACTGATGTTGACTGGTAGGTACGCATAGGTACCCTTTGCTTCTATGTGTGTTTGAAACTTTCCACGATAAAAAGCTTTAAAGGAAACACATCAAAACACTGTTATTTTTCTGTTATAAAATAAGATGGGCTAGCCGGAAAAGAGAACAAGGTTCTTGTGTTCAAGTCCTAATGTGTCCCTAACCTCCATGTGCCTTATGGGCTGGTGGGGAGCGGTCAGGTGGTCTCAACTTCATCTCCCAAGTGGCCGGTGCCCAGCAGGGCACCAGCCCGCAGTGGAGGGCCGATGGCCTGAATCCTGCAGGCTTTCTCGCTCTTATTCTTAGACATGTAAACTCACAATCGCAAGAGTTGCATGTTATTGTGGTAAAGTTTTCAAAAATCCCCTAAAAAAATCAAACATAGTCAGGGGTTATGTGATAATGCCTGTGAACAAGTCCCACCAAGACGAGGACCAGGGCAGCTGTCCTGATGTTATGCTGAGTTGTCCTTGTGGCTGGGGACAAACTTTCCAGGAGGAAGAGAGGAGGGGATGATGGGCCCTGGGAAACTGCTGGACGGCCAGGAAAGTGGTTCCAGTGTTGATGGAGACATAACCCCAAGGGCATGTGTGATGAGTCTGACCATGCAACGGGGCCATGGGGGAGGAAAAGGCAGCACATAACAGATGCTGAATATCTGCTGCAGTGTAAGATTCTGTGAAGGATATACATCTAAATTAGTGAAGAAAATACCATAAGCAGAAATGTGTGTACTGCGTGTTCCCTAAAGGCTGACACACCCACACTGGGAAAACACAACTTCCGAAGGCCTCCTCTGGGGTGGTCCTCACTGCTGGGCTCCTCAAGGGAGGGGCCTGGTCAAGCCGCACGGATGTTTACCTGAGGAACAGCTTTTCCAGGGGGTTCCGTGGCTTCAGCTGTGAACTGTCCAGGATGCAGGGCACAGGGTGGTGCCTGGGAAGAAACACGGTCTCGCCCGGATGCACTGCTGGGATGGCCTGCGGTGGCACGGAGAATCTCTCCACCAGCGTCCTGGCAAATCAAGGGGCAGGGGAGAGCCGGGCATCAGCAGGCGCACCTTGTCTGTAGTCTGGAGGGAGGCCAGGGAAGGCCAGATGGCGGCCCCTCCCCGCAGCCCCCGCCTGGTGGGGACCAGACCGGGGGCACAGCGCCCCCTGCTGACGGAGGGAGAGCCCGCCAGATGGAGACAAAGGGGCTCGCTCCCACTCCCTGTCGGACCCCAACCCCTCTCTCAGGGCCTTAGTGCAGGAGCTGGAAGTTCTGGTCCCCAACCCTGCCCCACTCGCAGGCTCTGGTCCAACGTCCACTGAGTGCCCACGAGTGCAGGTGCCAGATGCTCAAGATGAGGCAGGCGTGGGCTGCCCATGCTCCCCCAGGACAAGTGTAAGGGGATCACAGCGAGGCCCTCCAGCGAGTGGACCAGCCCCAGAGCAGCAACAAGGTGCGGGGAGAGGCTTGGGAGAGAAGCCCCGGATGGTGCAGCAGGCCAGGGAGGGCCCCTGCAGCATGATGAGGGGGCCAGGGCTCTTTCTCTGAGCAGCATCCTCAAGGCCTCGTGAGCAGGAGGACTCCCCAGGGAGCCTGGGAAATGCAGAGGCCCAGGCCCGCGCTGCTCTGAGAGTCATTTAGTGAACCAGAGCTAGGTCCCACAGATAGGGAAGGAACAGGCAGAAGAGGGGACACATTCCAGCTCTGTGGGGATGTGTATAAGGCAGGAGGTGAAGACTGTCCCTCAGAATGAGGCCAGTCGCAGCGCTATGCAGGATGGAAGGGTCTCCCTTACACAGAACGTGGAGGGTGAACACAGCCAGCCACAGAACAGCAAGAGTGTGTGTGTGTGTGTGTGTGTGTGATGCAGGTACACAGACATGCACACAACAGCCTGCACACATCTGACACACCCAACCACGGTCCAGGGTCATCCTGAGGGAACAGGATGGGGGAGGGGAAGGAAGGGGAGACATTTCCTGTTTACATCAAAGAACAGTGTTCGGCTTGATTTTGCACTAACATAACATAAACTCAACAGTAATAATAACAAAATAAAGCAAGCCACAGGCACTGCACCCCTTCTTCTCATCACAGGAAGGCCGGTACCCAGGCTGCCAGCTGGGCCCTGGGGCAATGGACACGGAGGGGACACGGCCAGGGCCTCCTGTGAGTATCTGGGGCCCGGCAGCCAGCGCTGGAGGTGCACGAGCTGGGCTGGGGGCCCACCAGCTGCTGGAGGAGACCTGTCACTGTCCTGCCAAGTGACCCAAGGTAAGGAAGGTCATCCTAAGGGTGAAACGGCACAACAGATGTGAATGACATCGGAAAACCGGACAGATTCTGACCTTGCAAACTTCGGAAACAGCCTCAGCAAACCACCATACAAATGGCACAACAACTTTAGTTTTGTTAATTTATTTGCCGTTTGAGTTTTTGAGTATCTGCGGCTTCCTATGTCCGCAAAGAGTTGGACACGACCGAGTGACAGAGCAACAACAACAACGGCTTCCGAGGTTGCTTTTATAATTTTAGAAAAAGTACAGATTATTAAAAGTCTGTAAGAACCAGATTCATCTGCAAAAAGCTCTCAGCTCCTGACCCCAAACCATCGCTCAAAGGGAGTTTTGTGATATTAAATACAATGTATGTGCATTATTAAGAGCTCTGAGATGACTCTAATTGAGAACTTCCTGTGCAGCCCAGAAGTGAGGATAAAGGATGATGCTGTGGTATAAATATCCTCCCCTCCCTGGCACTGGCACACACATAAAGGGCTTTTAACTTTAAGGGCTAGAGAATGCAGGATGTTGTCTGTTCAAGACACAGGCTACCCTTGGATTAGAAGCAGCTGATCAGCTCGGGATGACTGGGGGCCTTCCTCTGCCGGCCAAGGGTGAGGGGTTACGTGACTCCTGGTCACAGGGGACCTGTCCGCCAGATGGGGGCCAGCCCCCCGGCCTAGGCCTCACCCCTTCTGAACCCGTACTCCTGCATGGCACCTCCCACCCACCCCGGCCCCACTCAGGGATGGAAGAGGCTGCCGGGCTTTGTACATCAGTGAGTAATTTTCTTTGAAGCAAAGAACCGAACTGACCCATCAAGATGATCGCACATCAAAACGACCACCTCAAAGTGGCTGTTGTCAGAAGAGGCTGTCTCAGAGTACTACTTGAAAAGGTCACGTGCCCAGAGTATTATCAGCATGATATTTCAAAGCCCAGAGCACCAGCTGCCCAGGTTAACTCCCTTTCTGTGGGGAATTTTAAAAGCATCCAGGCCACAACTTCCAAAATCCTGGATGCACTCGGGAGAAAGGGAAAGAGCTAGGGAGATTATCCAGGCTACAGAAATGTCTTAAACCATTTATTTCCAAGGTTCTCCATCCAGTGAGTGGGGACCGTGGGAAGTGAATCCCCAGCCCTGACAGAGAAAATTGCGTCATTACTCATGATGCCACGAAAGCCTCTGGCCCAAACCTGCTGATTCCATCTGCCAGGAGTCACCGTGTGCCCGTCAGGCACCCTTTCCCGGCCTCTGGGCAGCACGTGGAAACTGGGGCCAGCTACAAGGCTGCTGCTTAGTTTTTTAGTCCAACTCTCTGTGACCCCATGGACTGTAGCCCGCCAGGCTCCTCTGTCCTTGGGATTCTCCAAGCAAGAACACTGGAGTGGGTTGCCATTCCCTTCTCCAGGGGATCTTGCCGACCCAGGGATCAAACCCGCCTTTCCTGCACTGGCAGGTGGATTCTGGACCACTGAGCCACCAGTTAGGAGGCAGATGTCCCTAATCCAGGCTGCGGCCACCTCCTGCCCATTTCTTTTTTTTTTTTTTTTAATTTTATTTTTTAAAAAAAAATCACATGCTCCCCATCCTGAACCCTCCTCCCTCCCAACCTCCCCATACCATCCCCCTGGGCCTTCCCAGCGCACCAGCCCCAAGCATCCAGCATCGTGCACTGAACCTGGACTGGCATCTCGTTTCATACATGACATTTCACATGTTTCAATGACATTCTCCCAAATCTTCCCACCCTCTCCCACAGAGTCCATAAGACTGTTCTATACATCAGTGTCTCTTTTGCTGTCTCGTACACAGGGTTATCGTTACCATCTTTCTAAATTCCATATACATGCGTTAGTATACTGTATTTATGTTTTTCCTTCTGGCTTACTTCACTCTGTATAATAGTCTCCAGTTTCATCCACCTCATTAGAACTGATTCAAATGTATTCTTTTTAATGGCTGAGTAATACTCCATTGTGTATATGTACCACAGCTTTCTTATCCATTCATCTGCTGATGGACATCTAGGTTGCTTCCATGTCCTGGCTATTATAAACAGTGCTGCGATGAACATTGGGGTACACGTGTCTCTTTCCCTTCTGGTTTCCTCAGTGTGTATGCCCAGCAGTGGGATTGCTGGATCATAAGGCAGTTCTATTTCCAGTTTTTTAAGGAATCTCCACACTGTTCTCCATAGTGGCTGTACTAATTTGCATTCCCACCAACAGTGTAAGAGGGTTCCCTTTTCTCCACACCCTCTCCAGCATTTATTATTTGTAGACTTTTGGATCGCAGCCATTCTGACTGGTGTGAAATGGTACCTCATAGTGGTTTTGATTTGCATTTCTCTGATAAAGAGTGATGTTGAACATCTTTTCAAGTGTTTGTTAGCCATCTGTATGTCTTCTTTGGAGAAATGTCTATTTAGATCTTTGGCCCATTTTTTGATTGGGTCATTTATTTTTCTGGAGTTGAGCTGTAGGAGTTGCTTGTATATTTTTGAGATTAGTTGTTTGTCGGTTGCTTCATTTGCTATTATTTTCTCCCATTCTGAAGGCTGTCTTTTCACCTTGCTAATAGTTTCCTTTGATGTGCAGAAGCTTTTAAGTTTAATTAGGTCCCATTTGTTTATTTTTGCTTTTATTTCCAATATTCTGGGAGGTGGGTCATAGAGGATCCTGCTGTGATGTATGTCAGAGAGTGTTTTGCCTATGTTCTCCTCTAGGAGTTTTATAGTTTCTGGTCTTATGTTGAGATCTTTAATCCATTTTGAGTTTATTTTTGTATATGGTGTTAGAAAGTGTTCTAGTTTCATTCTTTTACAAGTGGTTGACCAGATTTCCCAGCACCACTTGTTAAAGAGATTGTCTTTAATCCACTGTATATTCTTGCCTCCTTTGTCAAAGATAAGGTGTCCATATGTGCGTGGATTTATCTCTGGGCTTTCTATTTTGTTCCATTGATCTATATTTCTGTCTTTGTGCCAGTACCATACTGTCTTGATAACTGTGGCTTTGTAGTAGAGCCTGAAGTCAGGTAGGTTGATTCCTCCAGTTCCATTTTTCTTTCTCAAGATCGCTTTGGCTATTCGAGGTTTTTTGTATTTCCATACAAATTGTGAAATTATTTGTTCTAGCTCTGTGAAGAATACTGTTGGTAGCTTGATAGGGATTGCATTGAATCTATAAATTGCTTTGGGTAGTATACTCATTTTCACTATATTGATTCTTCCAATCCATGAACATGGTATATTTCTCCATCTATTAGTGTCCTCTTTGATTTCTTTCACCAGTGTTTTATAGTTTTCTATATATAGGTCTTTAGTTTCTTTAGGTAGATATATTCCTAAGTATTTTATTCTCTTCGTTGCAATGGTGAATGGAATTGTTTCCTTAATTTCTCTTTCTGTTTTCTCATTATTAGTGTATAGGAATGCAAGGGATTTCTGTGTGTTGATTTTATATCCTGCAACTTTACTATAATCATTGATTAGTTCTAGTAATTTTCTGGTGGAGTCTTTAGGGTTTTCTATGTAGAGGATCATGTCATCTGCAAATAGTGAGAGTTTTACTTCTTCTTTTCCAATTTGGATTCCTTTTATTTCTTTTTCTGCTCTGATTGCTGTAGCCAAAACTTCCAAAACTATGTTGAATAGTAATGGTGAAGGTGGGCACCCTTGTTTTGTTCCTGACTTTAGAGGAAATGCTTTCAATTTTTCACCATTGAGGATAATGTTTGCTGTGGGTTTGTCATATATAGCTTTTATTATGTTGAGGTATGTTCCTTCTATTCCTGCTTTCTGGAGAGTTTTTATCATAAATGGGTGTTGAATTTTGTCAAAGGCTTTCTCTGCATCTATTGAGATAATCATATGGTTTTTGTTTTTCAATTTGTTAATGTGGTGTATTACATTGATTGATTTGCGGATATTGAAGAATCCTTGCATCCCTGGGATAAAGCCCACTTGGTCATGGTGTATGATCTTTTTAATGTGTTGTTGGATTCTGATTGCTAGAATTTTGTTTAGGATTTTTGCATCTATGTTCATCAGTGATATTGGCCTATAGTTTTCTTTTTTTGTGGCATCTTTGTCAGGTTTTGGTATTAGGGTGATGGTGGCCTCATAGAATGAGTTTGGAAGTTTACCTTCCTCTGCAATTTTCTGGAAGAGTTTGAGCAGGATAGGTGTTAGCTCTTCTCTAAATTTTTGGTAGAATTCAGCTGTGAAGCCGTCTGGACCTGGGCTTTTGTTTGCTGGAAGATTTTTGATTACAGTTTCAATTTCCATGCTTGTGATGGGTCTGTTAAGGTTTTCTATTTCTTCCTGGTCGAGTTTTGGAAAGTTGTACTTTTCTAAGAATTTGTCCATTTCTTCCTCGTTGTCCATTTTATTGGCATATAATTGTTGATAATAGTCTCTTATGATCCTTTGTATTTCTATGTTGTCTGTTGTGATCTCTCCACTGTCATTTCTAATTTTATTGATTTGATTTTTCTCCCTTTGTTTCTTGATGAGTCTGGCTAATGGTTTGTCAATTTTATTTATCCTTTCAAAGAACCAGCTTTTGGCTTTGTTGATTTTTGCTATGGTCTCTTTTGTTTCTTTTGCATTTATTTCTGCTCTAATTTTTAAGATTTCTTTCCTTCTACTAACCCTGGGGTTCTTCATTTCTTCCTTTTCTAGTTGTTTGAGGTGTAGAGTTAGGTTATTTATTTGACTTTTTTCTTGTTTCTTGAGGTGTGCCTGTATTGCTATGAACTTTCCCCTTAGGACTGCTTTTACTGTGTCCCACAGGTTTTGGGTTGTTGTGTTTTCATTTTCATTCGTTTCTATGCAAATTTTGATTTCTTTTTTGATTTCTTCTGTGATTTGTTTGTTATTCAGCAGCGTGTTGTTCAGCCTCCATATGTTGGAATTTTTAATAGTTTTTCTCCTGTAATTGAGATCTAATCTTACTGCATTGTGGTCAGAAAAGATGCTTGGAATGATTTCTATTTTTTTGAATTTACCAAGGCTAGCTTTATGGCCCAGGATGTGATCTATCCTGGAGAAGGTTCCATGTGCGCTTGAGAAAAAGGTGAAATTCATTGTTTTGGGATGAAATGTCCTATAGATATCAATTAGGTCTAACTGGTCTATTGTATCGTTTAAAGTTTGTGTTTCCTTATTAATTTTCTGTTTAGTTGATCTATCCATAGGTGTGAGTGGGGTATTAAAGTCTCCCACTATTATTGTGTTATTGTTAATTTCTCCTTTCATACTTGTTAGCATTTGTCTTACATACTGCGGTGCTCCCGTGTTGGGTGCATATATATTTATAATTGTTATATCTTCTTCTTGGATTGATCCTTTGATCATTATGTAGTGACCTTCTTTGTCTCTTTTCACAGCCTTTGTTTTAAAGTCTATTTTATCTGATATGAGTATTGCTACTCCTGCTTTCTTTTGGTCCCTATTTGCATGGAAAATCTTTTTCCAGCCCTTCACTTTCAGTCTGTATGTGTCCCCTGTTTTGAGGTGGGTCTCCTGTAGACAACATATGTAGGGGTCTTGTTTTTGTATCCATTCAGCCAGTCTTTGTCTTTTGGTTGGGGCATTCAACCCATTTACGTTTAAGGTAATTACTGATAAGTATGATCCCGTTGCCATTTACTTTATTGTTTGGGGTTCGAATTTATACACCATTTTTGTGTTTCCTGTCTAGAGAATATCCTTTAGTATTTGTTGTAGAGCTGGTTTGGTGGTGCAGAATTCTCTCAGCTTTTGCTTATCTGAGAAGCTTTTGATTTCTCCTTCATACTTGAATGAGATCCTTGCTGGGTACAATAATCTGGGCTGTAGGTTATTTTCTTTCATCATTTTAAGTATGTCTTGCCATTCCCTCCTGGCTTGAAGAGTTTCTATTGAAAGATCAGCTGTTATCCTTATGGGAATTCCCTTGTGTGTTATTTGTTGTTTTTCCCTTGCTGCTTTTAATATTTGTTCTTTGTGTTTGATCTTTGTTAATTTGAGTAATATGTGTCTTGGGGTGTTTCGCCTTGGGTTTATCCTGTTTGGGATTCTCTGGGTTTCTTGGACTTGGGTGATTATTTCCTTCCCCAGTTTAGGGAAGTTTTCAACTATTATCTCCTCAAGTATTTTCTCATGGTCTTTCTTTTTGTCTTCTTCTTCTGGAACCCCTATGATACGAATGTTGTAGCGTTTAATATTGTCCTGGAGGTCTCTGAGATTGTCCTCATTTCTTTTAATTCGTTTTTCTTTTATTCTCTCTGATTCATTTATTTCTACCATTCTATCTTCTAATTCACTAATCCTATCTTCTGCCTCTGTTATTCTACTATTTGTTGCCTCCAGAGTGTTTTTAATTTCATTTATTGCATTATTCATTGTATATTGACTCTTTTTTATTTCTTCTAGGTCCTTGTTAAACCTTTCTTGCATCTTCTCAATCCTTGTCTCCAAGCTATTTATCTGTGATTCCATTTTAATTTCTAGATTTTGGATCAATTTCACTATCATTATTCGGAATTCTTTATCAGGTAGATTCCCTATCTCTTCCTCTTTTGTTTGGTTTGGTGGGCATTTATCCTGTTCCTTTATCTGCTGGCTATTCCTCTGTCTCTTCATCTTGTTTAAATTGCTGAGTATGGGGTGTCCTTTCTGTATTCTGGCAGTTTGTGGAGTTCTCTTTATTGTGGCTATTCCTCACTGTGTGTGGGTTTGTACAGGTGGCTTGTCAAGGTTTCCTGGTTAGGGAAGCTTGTGTCAGTGTTCTGATGGGTGGAACTGTATTTCTTCTCTTTGTTCAGTCGCGCTGTGGGGAGGGAGGGAGGGATGCTGCAAGCAAATAACACTGGCGTGCGCTCGCAGTGCCTCAGCCACACTGGATCTGCCCCCGCTCACTGCGCGTGTAGCCTCCCTGCCCACACTGCTCGGGCTCTAGGTTATTCCGCCGGGAACAATCCAAGGCTGGCCCTGGGTTGCATGTACCTCCCAGGTCCAAGCCGCTCAGGTTCAGGCACTCGGATAGTCCTCAGAGGCGCAGACTCAGTTGGGCCTGAGTATTGTGCTCTTCCCAGGTCCGAGCAGCTCAAGTGATGAGGTGTTTGGCGAGCGCCAATGCTGCGACTTATCGCCTCCCCGCCACTCGGTTATCTGGGCGCAAAACCGGCGCACCTTCTTAGGCAGATGTTAACCGTCCAGACCCCCAAGAAGTTTTAGTTAGCAAAGAAGCCTGCTTACAGTTTTATAGATAATGTCTCTCTGGGGCTGCGATTGCCCCCTTCCGGCTCTGGCTGCCTATCACCGGAGGGGGAAGGTCTGCAGCCGGCTATCTCTGTTCAATTCTTTGTTCCGTGCACGGGCCTGGCGGTCTTAGGTTGGGGCTGGCTTTTCGCGTAGTAGATATCCCACAGTCTGGTTTGTTAGCCCAAATTATTTCGCTCAGATAGTGCTCAGGGTATTCAGGCCAGATTCTTACTCTAAGCGATGCAGCCCGCGCTGCGCCTCCCTGCCCAGCCCCCGCTTGTTAATGGCGCCTGCAGGCGTCTGCGCTGCTTCTCCACTGGGGGAGTTACCGTAGGACTCGCAATCTTCGAGTTTTAATTGTTTATTTATTTTTTCTTCCTGTTACGTTGCCCTCTGTGCTTCCAAAGCTCGGCACAGATTCGGCAGTGAGAAGGTTTCCTGGTGTTTGGAAACTTCTCTCTTTTTAAGACTCCCTTCCCGGGACGGAGCTCCGTCCCTCCCTCTTTTGTCTCTTTTTTTGTCTTTTATATTTTTTCCTACCTCCTTTCGAAGAGTTGGATTGCTTTTCTGGGTGCCTGATGTCCTCTGCCGGCATTCAGAAGTTGTTTTGTGGAATTTACTCGACGTTTAAATGCTCTTTTGATGAATTTGTAGGGGAGAAAGTGTTCTCCCTGTCCTACTCCTCCGCCATCTTGGCTCCTCCTCCTGCCCATTTCAATTAATGAGGCTTTCACTGCCACACAAGCAAGCTCACCATTGCTACCAAGCAGCACAGCCCAGCAGGCTGTAAAGGCCCTCAGAGCCAGAAGGAACTCTTTACAGTTCACACGCTTCACAGACAACCCGCTGAGCCCCGATCTGAGGGGAACCATACAGGGGTCCTGAGAGAGGGGGCCCCGGGGAGTCTGTGTCCTGTGGACACAGGATGCTGACTCAGTGTAGGCATTCCAACCAGACCGCCCAGCTCAGGCCTGAATAGCGCCACCTGGTCACACGGAGAAAGCGAAGCCTGGACAGGCGGACAGTCCAGGGCGTGTGGACCAGCCTGCCCCGGGGTCACGTGGGGGCACGCGGTTCCTGAGGGAGGGAAGGAAAGAAGGAGGGAGGGAAGGAAGAATGGAAAGGAAGGCAGACAGACAAACAGAAGGATCTGTCCTGGCTCCACTTTCCCCCTCAGCTGCCGCCCGATCTCCTCCTTTGCCCTCCCCTCTTGGACTCCTCTGAACCGTTTCCAGGCAGACTCGCCCCTGGTCACGCACCGGAGCTGCTCCTGTCAAGGTCACCGTGACCCTGAGGCTGCACCCTTGGGCCGTTCTCTCTACACCATCTTCCCTGGTGATCTCATCTGGCTTTGCGGTTTTAAATGTCACCTATACATGGTGATTCCCAAGCTGGGCTCTCCAGACAAGGAGGTCCTTGTCTTGGTCTGGCCCCAGGGGTCCCACAAGTGAACACTTGTTCCCGTGCCTGCCACCACCCCCAGCCTGCGTCATTCAGCCCTCCCCAATTCGAGCCAACCCCAACCATCCATCTGTTCAGGCCTCAATTCAGGGGGTCCACTCTGATTCCTCTCTTGCTCCCACAGCCTCCATCCAGCTCATCAGCAAACCCTGTCAGTTCTACCCTGAAAGTCTACCCAGAACTTGCCTCCTCCTCCTCCCCTGTCCTCACTCTCTTGGATTACTACCACGGCCCCCTGTGCCCCCCCAGTCTACCCTGGACGCAGCTGCAGAAGACCCTGCTCAGATGAGTGGCAACCAGCTTCACGCAGCCCCGACCTCCACTCCCCACCTCCGCCCCCTCCTCACTGCTCCCATGGCAAGGCCCTCCCAGGGCCACCCCTCGCCATCTCCAGGACTCTGCTGAAAACCTATCTGTTCTCAGAGTCCCCGACCCCTCGTCCAACTCTCACAGCACCCCCAACACTGCCGATGCCCACTGTCTCCTTGCTCATCAGCCCTGGTCACCAGCTTCCTGCATTCACCACTGCACTGCTGGTTTCCGGCCCTGACCCCAGGCAGCGCGAGGGCAGAGACCTCTGTCTGGCTCTGTTCCTGTTGCATCCCAGAGCCTGCACAGTTGTTCAGTCACTAAGTCGTGTCTGACTCTGTGATCCCGTGGACTGCAGAGACCTCTGTCTGGCTCTGCTCCTGTTGCATCCCAGAGCCTGCAGTTGTTCAGTCACTAAGTCGCGTCTGACTCTGTGATCCCGTGGACTGCAGAGACCTCCGTCTGGCTCTGTTCCTGTTGCATCCCAGAGCCTGCACAGTTGTTCAGTCACTAAGTCGTGTCTGACTGTGATCCCGTGGACTGCAGCACTCCAGGCTTCCTTGTCCTTCACTATTTCCACAGAGCCTGATGCAAAGTTGGCACATAATGGATGCTTGTTGGATAGACCGACAAACGGAGAGACAGATGGATAGACGAATGAATGGAAAACCGGGTGCCCTGAAGATGGATTCAACTGTGGTCCTTGGGCATCTCCATGGTACAGAGGAATCCAGCCCTGGTTCCGGCCAATAGGCCAGGAGACTCCAGCCCAGATGACGCCTCTGACAGAAGCCACTTCCCTCCCCCTGCACAGGGTAAGACAAGCGTGTCGCGCGGCTGTACTCTCTCTTTCAAAAGCAGTGTTCTTCTGGACTGTGGCTTGGGATCTGGTCCCACGAGTTTGGGCAGACAGTCAGGGAAGAACAGGCCATGTTTTACACCTGTGTATCCTCAAAGGCCCACACTAGACCCTGACACACAATGGGAGAATAAATATTTCTCGAATCAATGAACAGATGTGGGATTACGAGGAGGCAGCTTGAAAACTTATCAAGAGCACACAAACCTCTGGCTGAAATGGTCCAGGGACTTCCCTGGTGGTCCAGCGGCTAAGACTCCATGCTCCCAATGCAGGGGGGCCCAGGTTCGATCCCTGGTCAGGGAACTAGATTCCACAGGCCACAGCTGAAGACCCCACGTGCCTGTGTGTGTGCTCAGTTGCACTCAGTTGTGTCCAACTCTTTTGTGACCTCCTCTGTCCATAGAATTTCCCAGGCAAGCAGACTGGAGTGTGTTGCATGACGCAACAAAAATCAAAGATCCCGCAGGTCACAACTAAGACCCAGCACAACCAAATAGATAAATATTGAAAAAGAAAGAAGCTGTCCAAAACAAAGGACAGGTCAGCACTTCAACCCTCTGTCTGGACAGGCGGGTGTGGACTGGGCCCTGAGTGGGTAGACCCTCCCTCCTGAGGGCACCCTCTCCCCCAACCTGTCCCCACTCCCCTTACCTGTGCTCAGGCGTGAGCAGCACTTCATCTTCATTAAGATCCCAGGCTCTGAGGTCAGCATAGTCCAGAAAAAGTAGCTTCTCTTGCTCCTGCTCCCTGCAAGGAGGTGAGAGGTGTCAACCAGGGTCAGCCCAGGGCCTGTTCATCCAGCTCCGTCACAGGGCCCCAAGGGCATCCCGGAGCACAGCCAGGCCCAGGCACAGGGACCAGGGAGCCCAGGGCCCTATCTCCCTGCACAGAGGCTCTCAAACTCAGATTCCAGCAGTGGGGCTGGGGAAGAGGGTCTGCGTTGCCTGAAAGACGACAATTTACACCACACAACTTCAATGTGAAGAGCTGACTCATTGGAAAAGACCCTGATGCTGGGAAAGATTGAGGGCAAGAGGAGAAGGGGGCAGCAGAGGATGAGATAGTTGGATGGCATCACCAACTCAATGGACATGAGGTTGAGCAAACTCCAGGAGCTGGTGAAGGACAGGGAAGCCTGGCGTGCTGCAGTTCATGGGGTCACAAAGAGTCAGACACAACTTAGCAACTGAACAGCACCACACTGGGTCCTGGGCCTTGCCTTTCTGCTGCCCCTGGGCCCAGGTGCCCCAAGCAGGAGCAGCCCCTGTGCCCATGGCCGCCCTGGGCCTGCCTCTCCGGCCCCAGGGCTGCTCCTCCCTTCCTGTGCATGCTGCCCCTCAGCCTGTTTCTTCCCGCAGCCCTGAGCGCCTCAACTCCCTTTCCAATCAGCCCCACTGCAGCCCTGTGAGCTGGCCATTACTTTGCAGGAAATCAGCTCCCTCACCTTCGGCCCTGACCACACACAAATTCTGAGGGACACCAGTCCCCGCTTTGACCTTCTTATTCCCTCCGGCTGTTAAAGGAGTCCTGGGAGCCCCACCCCTCCAGCCCTTGCCTCACCCTCTGTGTGTGCACCCTGGCTTTGCCCACAGGTCCTCGGTCTCCAAGGTTTTGTCTCCTGCCCAGCCACTGTCTTGGACTGGGCTAGCTGGATGACTGCCAGCCGAAGGGGGACAGCCCTTGGTCCTCAGATGCCCAATTCTGAATTCCACTTCCCAACACAGGCCCCAGCCACCCAGGGTGAAAAGGTCCCACGGGAGCCAGCTCATTGCCACTCTCTTCCTCCCTCTCACACCTCCTGCCATTCTCCACAATGCCGCCTGGGCACTCTCTCTTAAACACATGGAAAACACACCACAACCTGCTTGAGGTCCCTCTGTGACTCGACCTTGTGTTCACGAGGCCCCGGTTCACATCCTGGTTGCAACTCCTGCTCTGGCCTGCCCCCACACTCTAACACAGAGTATTCCAGTCCCAGCACCGTCTGCCCGACATGCCTTTAGCTGTGTGGTCATTCCCATTGCCCTCCCAACTGTAATCGTCCATGGTCCAAGGACAAGGACCCCCTGGGGATCCCGTCCTAACCTTCAGGCTGAGTTAGGTGCTCCTTTTCCAGCCCGCTCTGTGTGTGCTCAGTCACTCAGTTGTGTCCCGACTCTTTGAGGTCCCCTCTGTCCATGGGATTCTCCAGGCAAGAATACTGGGGTGGGTTGCCATTGCCTATTCCAGGAGATCTTCCCAACCCAGGGATTGAACCTGTATCTCTTGCGTCTCCTGCACTGACAGGCAGATTCTTTACCACCAGCGCCACCTGGGCTATGAAATACCAGAATCACTGTGTTCAGTTTCCAGGGGAAAATACGATAATGCATGCCACACATGTGTTTAACCCTCTCCGGTAGGGCAAGAATATGGGGCTGGGAAAAACAGAGGCCACTGAGACGTTATTCCGATAAGAACCCGAGCGTCTGGCAATAGCAGTGCCTCTCTCCATGTGTAACTTCCACAAAGGGAGCGTGCAGCCACTGAGCGAAAACAACCCGAGAGATGCGAAGAGGACACAGAGAAGCAGCCTGTGGACAACGCGCTCCTGTCAGACGCAGTGCAGGTCCAGGGTGGAGTCCACCTGTGCCCCGGCCACCCCAGTCCCTATGGACAACGGAGGCGTGGGGTTCTAGTATCTTCACTGCAGGTGGGACCTCAGTGCAAGCCAACCACGTCATCTGCTTCCCAGGGGAGAAAGAGCACTTGTACTGGTTTCCATTCCCCCACTGTGCCTCCCTAAGGGATTTCCGGTTCTGATCCCCTGTGACTTTCGCTTTAAGAAACCAACTTCAGGCTTCCCTGGCAGCTCAGTGATAAAGAATCCACCTGCCAATGCAGGGCACACGGGTTCGATCCCTGGCCCAGGAAGATCCCACATGTTGCAAGACAACCAAGCCCGCGCCACAACTCCCGAGCCTGTGCTCTAGAGCCTGGGAAGCCCGACTTCTGAAGCCTGAGTGCCCTAGAGCCCTTGCTCTGCAACAGGAGAAGCCACAGCAATGAGGCCGGCTCGCCGAAACTCTCCCCTCAACTAGAGAAAGCCCGTGAGCAACAGTGAAGACCCAGCACAGCCATAGCTAAACAAGTCCTTTTTAAAAGAGGAAAAAAGAAACCAACTTCTACGTGAGACAGGCTCACTGTAATCCCAGAGGGAGGGCAGGTGAGCTAGAGCAAGCGCTACAGGAACACTGCTCAGGGGCTGGCCTGGGCCAGGATGACCGGGAAGGCCAGCTCCTTATGGCTGCCCCTGACCCCCCAGCACTGTCAGAGCCATCGTCAGGCTGCACGCCTCCATGTCAAAGCCATCTGTTTCCTCCACTTCCCTCGAGCCCTTGGATGGGAGCTGAATGAGCGCCATACTGGCAGGAACTGGGCTGAACGGGGCTCAGGTGGAGAGAGAACCAGAGCTAGGTCTCTGTGCGTGCTCCGGTGCGGCGCTCTCTGCCTCGAAGATGCTATGCTGTCCTCTGACCCCCTGACACTCCGAGTGCTGGTTACGCACCAGGGCATACGGGGCACTCACTTGGGAGGCCTGCTGAGAAGGGAGGGGAGTAGGCTGCTTTATCCTGGGAGGAATTTGCTCTGAGTCTTCGAGTACAAACGAACGCTGTAAAATTACCGCTAACCTCAAAGAAAAGAAGATCGTCCCCGCTCACCTCTTCTCCTGCAGTAAGTAATCCAAGCTGTTGACATAGCACCCTGAGCTCCCAGAGGTGAGCTGGCGAAACCATACAGGAATGGGCGTCAAAGACAAAGACAAAGGGAGAAAAAAGACTGATCAATGTTAAGCCCTCTATTTAAGTTTTCTTTTCTGAACAGGAAGTATATTCACTCAATTAAAACAATCGGAAGGCATAACGGCACACAGCCCACGGACTTCGCCTCACCGCCACCCCTGGCCCCCGGGGCCCCTCCGCACAGGTGGCCTCAGGTGTCCACTGCTGGAGACCCTGTTCACACAGAGAAGCAATCAGGAATACATCAGACTCTCTTTCAACACAAATGGTAGTGTAGTGCACCCGCTATTCTGTACTGAGCTCTGATTTTCAATTAACAATATGTAATCAGGGTCATTCCATATCAATACTAAAGAGATAATTAAAAAAAAAAAACACCACTTCCATGGTATTCTGAAGTATGATAATGACACAATTTACTAGTTCACTACTGATAGGCATTTTGGTTATTGGCAATCTTGGGCTGTTACAAATAAATAGGTCCTATTCTTAGAATACATTTCCTGGATCTATGGGCGCTCAAATGTTCCCAAAGTCTTCCCAGCAACCATGGTTTATTGCTAGGAATGCAGTTCATCACTCAAGTTCCCACTTCAGAATTCCCAAGTCGCTGGACCACAGTTAGCCTGAGGCTTTGTGCCTGACCTAGCCCAGATCCATGAACTCAACCTGGGCTGCGAAAGCCTTGAGGGGCCCCGCATCACCCCAAGCATTTCTGTTAGGAGTTAGGGGCAGAAATAAAGGGGGAGACAGTCCAGCCTCAGGGGCCCAAGCTCCCAGTCACGAGGGCCCAGGGGCTGAGGAGAGGTCAGAGGGTGTGGAGAAAAACTTATGGTCAAGGGGAGGGGGCCAAAGGAGGGTAGCTGGGGTGTGGCTGAAGAGGAGTGGCTACAAAGGGATGGCCTGTCGACGACTCTGGAGAAGTGGCCAGAGAGGGGTGGCAAGGAGAGGAGGCCCCGACTTACCGAGGCGTGGGCGCCCATCCCAGGAGTTGCAGCCTCTGGGCTGGTCCCTGCCACGTTCCAGAACAGCTCCCCCAGTGAGGGCAGGCCTCCTAGTCGATCCAGGTCCTGGGGCTCCTGCTCTGACACCTCGGGGTGCTGGACAGCCAGCCTCCTCAGGCCCCGAGGCCCTGGGGCTGGGTCCCCCCTCTTGGCCTGTGGGACGCTCAGGTTCAGGAACTCCACAGGCGGCGGGCTCCAGTCATTGGAGACCGTGTTCCCGGTGGCCTGCATCTTGGGCTTTTTTGATGACTTGGAGGCTGGAGCAGAGGCGGGACTGCAGAGGCGCCGGGTGGGGTGCGGGAGCCCCTGGTACAGGGGATGGTCGAAGCAGCTGCCCTTCAGGCTGGGCAGGAGGATGGGCCTGGTGGTGGCAGCCTGGTCATCTGTGGATGGGACACAGAGCTGTGGTGTCCCCAGTGGCCCACCACCATCCCAGCCCCTGGGCCACTCTGACCAAGGAGGGCGCAGCAAGCAAGGGGAGCCTATCGACTGGGTTTTCCACTCCCTCGTGGCCCCAAACCTCAGAAGGGCTCCACCTGCACAGGTGAGAGATACCTACCTTCTCTCCAAGGAAGGTCTAGCACCGCCTTCCTGGGCCCGGCCATAGGCAAGCCGCTGGGAGTTTTCTCCTGGAAGGAACCACCTGTCAGGTGAGGCTAGCCTTCAAAAGGGCCGAGCGCTTGAGAGGAGGGCCCTGGGCCCCTGGGTGCCCGGGAAGGAACTGCCCTCCTCCAGCTCCACGCCAAGGACCCAGCAGATGCTCCATGAACATCAAGTTGCTAAGGTCAAGGAGGCTCCATCTGACCTCTCATTTCAAGGACGCGATGTGCAAGTGTACAGACATCAACATTTACAAAACCTGTATGAAATGAAAACCAGCACAGCCCAGACGAAAGGCCATATTCTAAAATGATATCCTGGGACTTCCCTGAAGTCTTAACCACTTCCCTAGTCCAGTGGTTAAGACTCTGTGCTTCCAATGCAGGGGGTGTGGGTTCGATCCCTGGTTGGGGAACTAAGATCCCATATGCCATGCAGCACGGCCAAAAAATAAAAATGAAACGACATCCTGTGCATCTTGCTTGCTTGGTGTCACCCCTGTGAGGTTGTCTGTTAAGAAGGGGCTGGACAGGGCTGTCTGGTCCCTGCCATCTCCCCAGCATCAGCACAGACCTGGCACACGGAAGGCTGGGTGCATCTCTGTTGAATGAATGAATGATTTCAAGAGACCCTGGGGCTCCAACGAGCCTCCTCCTGTGTTAGCAGCTGCCTGTCCTCAGCTAAGGTGGACCCAGCCACATATACAGACATCTCTCATCATAGCAGGCCCAGGCTCAGACAACCTGAAACGCAGATGAAAGGCTAATGTCTGAATGACTAATGATCAAAGAAAATGACAGTTTACAAAAAAAGCTCAAATACTCAACGAGGGTTCAAACTCAACAATAATAGAAGAAACCCAAATCAATATGACTATGAAGTATTATTCAATAATAAGAAAACAATCAAAAACTTAAAAATTTATAATAACGAATGCTGGCATGGCTATGAAGACGTGCATGACTGTTAGCACTGTCTAACTGGTGTATACTTTCTAGAGAGTAATCGAACAATACAAAAATCACTGCGAGATGTCCAAATCAGGGAGTCAGGAACCCCGGAAATCTGTCCCTCCACAAATGCAATAATTAAGCTGGAAAAACCCGTCAGGACCAACACTTATGGAACTCTGAAACTAATAAAAAACTAACAACAATGAGGGGAGTGTTTAAAGAAGAAGGATCTGCTAGATGTCAGTAAGCCTGTGATCTGCCTTTTGATCTGACCTTCCCAACACCCCAGCTCCCAGCTCAGGGGCAGCGGTGGGGGTGGCATTAGTGGTGTGGCTTGCTGGTGCCAGCAAGGCAAAACAAACTTTGTTCTTCAAGAACTGTGGTTGTGTGTGTTGATCTGTTTTGCAGCTCCCAGAAGAATCAACTCACGGTCTTGCTTTTGTTTTACACCCACTCCCGTACTGGAACTTTCTTAGGGCTGGAGTGTCCTGGGTGGCATCTATTGAAATCATTTAAAGATAAATCTACCAGTCAGAGCCACCTGGGGCAAGGAATTGACAGGTGGCACAAGCAGCCAGAGAGACCGAGTGGCCCAAAAAGGAAGGGGCTGAGGAAGCAGATGATGGAGGAAAAAAATAAGTTTTAAAAAGTTCCCATGGGACTTCCTGGGTGGTCCAGTGGTTAAGATGTCTCACTGCCAATGCAGGGGGCATGGGTTCAATCTCCCGTGTTGGAACTAAGATCTCACATGCCAGTGTGGTATGGCCAAAAAAAACAAATTAATAACTAAACTATAAGTTAACAAAAAAAAAAAAAAAGAGAGAAAATGAGAAAATTCTGGACTGAAAAATATTCCAAATTTCTAAAATAAATAAATAGTTCCCAATAGTGTCTAGAAAGCCACATGCACGCCCAGGACTAAGGCATGCCGGTGAAAGACCCGACAAACCCGTAAGCTTTCTCCTCTGTTCACTGTTGTTATTGTTGTTTGGTCAACAACAACACAACAGTTGCGTCTGACTCTTTTGCAGCCCATGCGACTGTAGCCCACCAGGCTCCTCTAACCGTGGGATTTTCTAGGCAAGAATACTGGAGTGGGTTGCCATTTCCTTCCGGAGATCTTCCCGACCCAGGGGTCGAACCTGTGTCTCCTACATTGGCAGGCAGATTCTTTACCACTGAGACTACTCATTAGGCTCCACATAATTAGGGAGTGAAGGTTAAGGCAGAGTTGCCAAAGGCGTGGCTAAGTGTTGAAGGGAGACTCCAACTCAGAACCAATCTGCAGACCCTAGAAGAGTTTCGTCATTGTTTGGGCTCTAGGCATTTCAGGAAATCTATAAAATTGCCAGCTGGCCATAAAGCTAAAGAACAGTAACTTTGGGGACTGCATACAACAAAATAATTGTCTTTTGGGCTTCCCTGGTGGCTCAGATGGTAAAGAACCTGCCTGCAACGCAGGAGACCTGGGTTCAATCCCTGGATTGGGAAGATCCCCTAGAGAAGGGAAAGGCTACCCACTCCAGTATTCGTGCCTGGAGAATTCCATGGACTGTATAGTCTATGGGGTCGCAAAGAATCGGACATGACTGGGCAACTTTCACTTACAAAAATAGTTTTGAAAAGTCATTACATGAACACATGAACACCACCACTCACAGCCAGTGGCAACAGTGAACTCTCATTTCCAGAGTTACTACGTTATAACAAGAAAACTGCCCCAAACCAAGCAAATGCTTTGCTGCTCACAAGTCCATGGAGATGATAAGATAAAACATAAAAAGAATCAGAAACCGCTGATACAAAGAGACCAATTCCACGTAAAAAGCTGTGTGCTGAGGGGATGGGGGGTGAGGGGGTGGGAGGGGGAGGCTATGTTCTCTCTTTCAAATCGGTTTCTTTTCTGAGCACAAGTGCTTTCTGTGTCTTCCTAACAATGCGGAGCTCACTAAGTTTAGGAGACACAGCACAGCCTTTGTTCCAGTCCAGAGTCGCTGGCTTTTGCCATTCCACTTTCATGATTATGACAAGCAGCTCACTCTGGTCCCTGAGAGCTCAGCAGTTGAGGGCTCTGGATGGGAGGATGATGGGGTTGCCAAGGGGTGGGCCATCCTGATGAGTGAGGAAGCTGCACTTTCATCCCCACACTGAGGCGGGGTGGGGTAGGGTTGGGGTCCGTGCTCTTCCTGCATCACTTGAGTGCACAGTATCTCCATACTCCAGTGCCAAGCCCAGAAGGAAGCTCAGAAAACTAGGCGGACTTCCCTGGTGGTCCTGTGGTTGAGAATCTCCCTTGCAATGCAGGGGATGTGGGTTCGATTCCTGGTCGGGGAGCTAAGATTCCCACATGCCTCGGGGCAACTAAGCCCACATGTTGCAACTAGAGAGCCCACACATCACAGCTAGAGAATGAGCGCCACAACTGCTGAGCCCGCGTGCAACAAGGGAAGCCACGCACCACAAAAAAGACGTAGCACAGCCAAAAGAAAAAAAACTAGGTTGTTGATGCTATCGTACATTTATGTGTCAGCTTGGGTGGTCTTAACGAAATACCATAGGCTGGGGGGTTGCTTCAACCACAGATTTATTTCTCACGGCTCTGGAGGCTGGAAGTGGCAGATCCAGGTGGTGGCAAGGCAGGGTGCATTCTGAGGGCTTTTCTTGTGCTTTGTGGCGGGACTGCCATCTCTCTTGCCCTCTCTCTTATGGACTCATGGGACAGGAAGTGAGACGGGGCAGGGAGAGGGAGACAAAGTGAACCTAAGAGTGGGCGCTGGTCTCTTCTTTTGCTAAGGTCACTAATTGCAGCATGGGGTCCCACCCTCATGACCTAATCTAACCTTAATTTCCTCCCAAAGGCCGCATTTCCAAATAATATCACATTGGGGGTAAAGGCTTCAATGCAAGCATTTGGCGGGAGATGGACACAGTTCAGTCCATCGTGATATGCAATATATCAAACATTACTATGCTAGGTACAAATCAAATGCATCAATTTGAATGGACAATACACATGCAGAAAAGGGAACCACAGTGAGAATACAGCTCGATGAACTTCCACCAAGTAAACACACCCAGGTAACCATGTTGTCGTAGCTGTTGTTTAGTTGCTAAGTCATGTCTGACTCTTTCGAGACCCCGTGGACTACAGCCCACCAGGCTCCTTTGTCCATGGGATTTCCCAGGCAAGAATACCAGAGAATTCCTTCTCCAGGGGATCTTACCGACCCAGGGATCAAACCTATGTCTCCTGCATTGGCAGGCAGATTCTTTACCAGTGAGCCACCAGATAAGCCCAGGTAACCGTGACGCAAGTCCAAAAAATAGCATATACCAGCACCCCAGAGTCCTCCTCACACTCGCTCCCAGTCAGGACTCCATCCTCTGCTCGAAAGGTAGGCCTAACCCCGCAGATGTGTCTGCCCGTTTTCCGAGTAATGTGTAATGAGTCACACAGTGTGCATTCTTCTGTGTCCGGCTTCTTTTGCTCAGGGCCGTGTTTTCAGGGCTCTGCAGGGTTTCATTGTGTGAATACAGGCTCAACTCTTCTACTCCAGAGGGACACATTCGTTGTTTTCAGGTTTTGACTACTATGAATAATGCTTCCATGAACACTGTTACACTTGCATTCTGGACACACACAGCCACATACCCACACACCCAGCCACACGCATTTCTGTGGACAATGCACCTAGGTGTCAAATTGATGGGTCACAGGAATAGTTATGTTCATTTGCGGTAGAAAAGGTCAAAGGATTACAAAGAGGTAGAACGGGTGGGACCTCCCTGACGGTTCAGTGGTTAAGAATCCGCCTGCCAATGCAGGGAACACATTTGATCCCTAGTCTGGGAAGATTCCGCATGCCTCAGGGCAACTAAGCCCGTGCACTGCAACCACTGAAGCCCACGTGCCTGAAGCCCTTGCTCTGCAACGGGAGGAGCCACCGTAAGGGGACGCCTGTGCACCGCAACTCAAGTAGCCCCTGCTCGTGGCAACTGAAGAAAGCCCGAGCGCAGCAGCGAAGACCCAGCACAGCCAAAAATTAAATAAATAAGACAAAGAATTCCACATGACCCGCATCCAAATCTCTCCAATGTTAATATTTCACTACGTTTGCTTTATCACTACCTCCAACGTGTGTGTGCATGTGTGTGCACATGTATGATCTTGACTGTTGAAGAGTACTGGCTACTTTGTAGATTCTCTACATTTGGGTTTATGTGACGCTTTGTCATGACTGGATTCAGGTTATATGTTTGGGGCAGGAACATACAGATGCAGTGGTATGTCCTTTGCAGAGCCTCATATCAGAAGGCACAGATGTCAATTTGTTCCATTAATAATGTTGCTATTAATAACTTTCATCTCCTGGCGAAGCTGATATCTCCACCAGCATATCACTATTTTCTTTTTGCTGTAATTAATCAACATCTTATGAGAAGATCCTTTGAGACTATGTAAACACCCTCCTTCTGATCATACTTTCATTTCCTAGTTTCAGCATCAATTGATGATTCTCACCTCAATTTTTACAGTAATGGTTGAAAACCCGTGTTTGTTTTTAATGACTTCAAATTTTGCAAAGATCTTAAAGTAATAATCACTGTGTGTGCATGTGTGCTCAGGCCCTTCAGTCGTGTCTGACTCTTTCTGACCCTATGGACTATAGCCTACCAGGATCCTCTGTCCATGGGATTCTCCAGGCAAAAATACTGGAGTGGGTTGCCATGCCCTCCTCCAGGGGATCTCCCCAACTCAGGGATCGAACCCAAGTCTCCTGTGTCTCCTGTATTGCAGGCAGATTCTTTTACCATTTACCACAGTAATAACCAGTACTTCTCACAAATCAAATGGGAACTGGAAGATCATTAGACAGTTCAGTCTTTCAGTCATGTCCAGCTCTTTGTGACCCCATGGACTGTAGCACGCCAGGCCTCCCTGTCCATCACCAACTCCAGGAGGTTACTCAAACTCATGTCCATACAGTCGGTGATGCTATCCAACCATCTCATCCTCTGTCGTCCCCTTCTCCTCCTGCCTTCAATCTTTCCCAGTATCAGGGTCTTTTCCAAAGAGTCAGTTCTTCCATCATCAGACGTTTACCATTAAAACATCCTGAGAGTCCCCTTCAAAGATTAAAAATAAACAAACAAAAAACGGCAAGCTGGTGGTGGCACTGGAGATGGCTGCTTCTCAGGCAAAGTATAACCCTCCCTTGAAGGCCTGAAAGGCAGCCAAAGAAGACAAGATCACTTCTCCTCAAAGTCTCCACTTCTGTACAAACCACCTGCAGGCAATCCTGGTGCAAGCTGAGAAAAGACGTTTGGCATGCTCAAAGCATCTCATTCTAGAAGAAGCACACAAGGTCACCCAGGGCAGGGGTGCGGGCAGGATCAAGGCTGGCAGATCTGGAGGGCTCTAGGGTCAGCTCATGTCTTCTCTGAAGACAAAGAAGAAGATGAACTTTGGCCCATGTTTCCAGGACAGTCTCACTCCTGTCTGTAGTTCTCCCCAGGCTGGGACCTGCTCATCTGCTCAAACACCAAACCCAACACAGACAACCTGCTGCACCAGCTGGAACCCTGCTCTCCTGCGGCTTAACTAGCCAGGCTCTCTGGGGGCAAAGTCACCGAGCGAACTGACATAGAAGCAGGTTCTGAAATTTATAAGTGGACTTTCATTGTGTTGTTTAGTCTCTAAGTCTTATCCGACACTTTTTGCGACCCCACGGACTGTAGCCCACAAGGCCCCTCTGTCCACATGGTTCTCCAGGCAAGAATACAGGAGTGGGTTCCCATTTCCTTCCCCAGGGGATCTTGCTGACCCAGGGATCCAAACTGAATCTTCTGTATTGGCAGGCAGGGTTTGTTTTTTTTTTTCTTTTACTGCTGCGTCACCAGGGAAGCCTGTAAGTGGACTAAGAAGTCCCAAAAACTCATTCTGAAAGCTGAGGATTAGAAATAAGAAAGATGAGGGCTGGAGAGAAAGACAGCCTCCAGGTTAGCTCACAAACTCAGCAACCCACAAGGCAGCTGCATGGAGGACTGAGGACCGTGAACGGAGTCTTGACCCAGAACATGATTCCTATGGGATGCAGACTGACCTGGGCACTGGACAACAACTTGCCCCAGAGTGTCCAGTACAGTTCCACTCAGCAAACCCAATTTAGCATGTCTGATGCATCAAGCCTTGTGTTGAGCCCTTGGACACCAAGGAAGGGGAAGAGAAGGTCTCTGCCCTTGAACTTGCAGCAGTGGGAGGTGTCTGCCAAGAGACAGACCCAGGGTCACCAAGACTCCAGCAGATGGAGCCTGGGCCCCACTGCCCCAACAGGTGTATTCAGATTGGCTGGCTGTGAGCAGGCTCGTGGGCTAGGGCCACCTGCCCAGTGGGCAGCCTAAGCCTGGTTGCCGCAAGACACCTGTCACTCAAAGCTACCGCACTGTCAGTGGCTGTACAGCAGTCCAACTTTCCCTATAAAGGAGACACAGCCGCCGGCTGTTTCTTTCCTCTCCAACCCACAAAGGAATACATTTTCATGCTTGTACCTGTTGCTCCTGGCTTTTACCAACCCCTTCCCTCCAGTTCCTTAAAAACATTAGCATCTTCAATGAAGAAATGAGCCATGCTGCTGCTAAGTCACTTCAGTCGTGTCTGACTCTGTGCGACCCCATAGATGGCAGCCCACTAGGCTCCCCCGTCCCTGGGATTCTCCAGGCAAGAACACTGGAGTGGGTTGACATTTCCTTCTCCAGTGCATGAAAGTGAAAAGTGAAAGTGAAGTCGCTCAGTCGTGTCTGACTCTTAGCGACCCCATGCACTGAAGCCTACCAGGCTCCTCCATCCATGGGATTTTCCAGGCAAGAGTACTGGAGTGGGCTGCCATTGCCTTCTCCAGAAATGAGCCATGGTACAGTCTAATAAGGGATCATCTTTTCTGCCTGAATCACCAACTCTGAAAACTGCAACTCATCGGAGCTAAGATAATACTGATTTTAAAAGCACTGTGGGGACTTCCCTGGTGGTCTGGTGGTTGAGACAAACCAGGGGGCACTGGTTTGATCCCTGCTCTCCCTGGTCAGAGAACTAAGATCTCACGTGTTGCTTCATGTGCCAAAAAAACAGAAAAGCCCCGTGACTTTCTGTTCAACAAAAAAACATAAAAAGCTGCTAAGTGAACGACGGCACAAAGGAAGTCACCATCCATCATGGGGCCCAGCTCAACGCCGAGCTGTGAAATGGAAACAAAGACGCATTCCAGAATGGATGAAAATGATAATTATGGTTAGTAACAGGCTCCAAGCACTGCGCACGAGGTGTCGAGACAGGACGCAGCGCGAACAAAAGCGATGATGTCAGGGCCCTGCGCCAAACAGGGAGACACACTTAACTGTCTCAACTTTACTTCTGCCGTTGTCTCCCTCCCAAGCCCCCACCACCCAACATCCAGGGCCTGTTCCTCCTTGTTCTCACACATATTCTTTCCAGGTTAAGAAAACCATCTTAGGGACTTCCCTGGTAGTCCAGTAGCTAAGACTCCAGGTTCTCAAGGCAGGGGGCTTGGTTCAATCCCTGGTAAGGTGACAAGCTCCCACGGGCCACAACTAAAGACGTGCATGCCGCCACTAAGACCTGACACGGCCGAATACACCATCTCAGAGCATGGGCCTCTGGTCCAGCCATGCTCCTTCCTTCCCAGTCCAGCCCAGGAACCGGGTTCCATCTTCCAAACACACCCCACTGCAGGGCTGGTGCTTCCCCAAGTCCCTCAAACCCCAGCCCAAAGCTGTTAATGCTTGGCCTCTGTTCCCAGCCTCTCCCACTCTTCAGCATGCTCTCATGTGTGATTTCAGCACATCACCTCACTTTTTTTGTTCATTTACTTTCCAGGTTACAAGAAAAATAAAACAATCTGTCTTAAAACGTGACTACCAGGCCAAATAATTACAGGTACCAAAGTGTTTTGAGCCTTTGGTATATAAAGAGATCCAAGATTAACTCAGAATATAAGTGTACTTCTTATGAAGATCACTTCTTCAAGATGCCATATTCCTAACACCGTGCTTTGTATCTGTCCTTTTAAACAAATATTTAATAGCTCAGGAATGTTAGTCAGGGCAGAGGCTGCCATCAGCAAGGACTCAGCTCACAATGTGAAAGATGAAGCGAGATGAGTTTTATCCACAAAGAAAAGCCAAAGAGTCTCCAGCATCATAAACCACACATCCATCAAACAGGGAACAGGCTGGGAAGAGAAAGCCTTTCTGGAAAGAAAAACAGCAGTGACCCTTTGTGCCCTGGGGAACATGAAAAACAAGCAAACAACAACAAACCATCAAATCAAAACATAAACTGATTCCAAATCAGTCTGAAGAAATTTCACCCCAACAAAGCAAACCGCGGCTTGGCGACTGCGCCACCGACAGGGCCTGCCCATCTTGGTCAAGGCAGTCCCAGAACAGATCAGAGTCAAACGCAAACACGTAAACACACCCGTAGAACCAAGGAATCCATTAAAATACAATACAGAAGGAGAGCTGACCAACGCTGGGCTTGGGACCTACCGCAGTTGGGCGGGGGCGGGGGTGGGGGGGGGCGAGTGGGCGGCGGGGGAGGGGGCGGGGGGGGGCGGGGGAGGAGTGGGGGGCGAGTGGAGGGAGTCGGGGGAGGGGGGTACTGTTGCTGCCATGCAGCTTGAGGATCCTTAGCCTCAGTTTCCTCACCTGTACAATGGAGCTGACCAGCCTACCCCCTGAGTCACAGGACCAAAGGCCCCACCGGGCGCCCACACCATGGAGGCCTGACAGGGCGGGACTCAGGAGGGCCCGGTTGGTGGCAGGGGACCCGGCCAGCTATTGGGGAAAGGGAGTGGGTAGAGGCCTCTAGGGTGGTGGGAGTGGAGGACGGGGGACCGGCGGGCCGGGTGGGGACAGGCGCAGGTCTCCAGGGCCTCCCCGCGCCCAACGCTGACCTGGACACAGCAACAGAACCTCGGTACACGCTGCATCCGCTATGGCTGCTCTCACTCCCCCCTCACCCCGCCGCGCAACACGCATGCGCAGCCGCACCACGTGCGCGCCACATGCCCGCCCTCTAGGGTGCGCGCCTGCCCCGGTGGCTCATCGCAACAGTCTGCTTCGCTCCCACTGCTCCTACTCAGACCCCACCCCCTCAGGAAAATCCCGGCGGAAGTCGCCAAATCCTGGGCATGATGGCTTCCGTTTTTCCGTTGAGAACACCGAGGCCCAGGGGAAGAGGGCCACTTGCCAAAGGCACACAAACAGAAGGAGGTGGCTTCAACATTTCATTCCAGAACAGACCTGCCCTTCCCACCTCTTTGGTCCTTTTTGAACTGTGAGACCCTACAGGCCTGTTGTGTTGAGAACACTCCGCTCGTAACCACCAACCACATTATGGTTCCTCACACGTATCTGAGTGTGTATGAATACTCACGTGCACTTTGGAGGATGCTGGCCCTCAGATTCACACTCAACAATGGATTGAGCCCCAACCCAGTGCCTGGCACGGAGCTGGGCCATTAACACATTATTCCTCTTTATCCGGAGAAGGCAGTGGCACCCCACTCCAGTACTCTTGCCCGGAAAATCCTCTGCCAATTCTGTCATCAGTTAAAACCCCCATCCTGCTCTTCTGGGGGACTGATTTTTAGTTAAGTGAAAGTGAAGTCGCTCAGTCGTGTCCGACTCTTTGCGACCCCATGAACTGTAGCCTACGAGGCTCCTCTGTCCATGGGATTTTCCAGGCAATAGTACTGGAGTGGATTGCCATTTCCTTCTCCAGGGATCTTCCCGACCCAGGGATTGAACCCAGGTCTCCCGCATTGTAGACAGCCGCTTTACCGTCTGAGCCACCAGGGAAGTCCGATTTTTTTTTTTTTTAATTAGGCATCACAAATAACTTATTAAAATGATCCCCTGGCATGGTTTTTAAGACAGGATGGTGGCAGAGCTGCTGCTGGAACTCTGGGGAAGCCCATACTCTGCGGGAGCCCCTATTCTGGGACAAGTGATGGGTGGAGAGGCAGCAGCCCTCCTGTGCTGAGAGGCCCTCCCAGCAACATTGCTTCTTGATTTTCTTTGATCAATACCTCTAGGGGTTTGGGCCCTTTAATTCACCTTACTTCCAGTTGTCAAAAGGGATAATGGGGAGGTTCAAAGGATCCTATCTGAACTTCTTACTGTTCTTTTGAGAATTTCTGCTGTTTTAAATGTTTTAAACATACATAGGTTAGACCCATTTCAATGAACATCATTTCTAAGTTTAAGATAGACAGGCAAAATTGAAAACAACTTACACAGTAATAATGCTTTTCAGTATATAAAATAATGCTTTTCAGTATATATCCGACTCTGTGCGACCCCATAGATGGCAGCCCACCAGGCTCCACCATCCCTGGGATTCTCCAGGCAAGAACACTGGAGTGGGTTGCCATTTCCTTCTCCAACTAGCTGATTTCAAAATTATTAGAGAAAAGATTAAAAATCAAAACCACAAAGAGGAGAAAGACCCAAATGTGGCCAAGGGGACTAATGTGATTATGTGAATGACTATTAAATCTGTCTTTGAGCTTCTTGGAAGCAAGAAGCAAAGTGTGGGGAGATGAAGGGTTACATGCTTCTCTATATAATACAGAGTCTCTGTGGTCAAAGGAAATAAATTTTTTCTCTTTATTTTCCATTCCAGGAGTAATTTCTCATGTGGGGTTTTATACAAGGACATTGCATAACAAAATGAATAAAGTTTTCAAAAACCAGGTGCAGCAGAAGACAGATAAATAATTGTCCTGTGTAATGTGTTTGTCCATTCAGCAATCATTCAATAAACACTGAGCACCTACCATGCCTTGGCTGCTGAGATGCAAAACACATGCAAAAAGATAATTATCCTGCAGTGTAATCAACTGTAATGGAGGTATCTTTGATGCTTTGGGAGTACCCAAGTGGGATGATACCCTGCAAATATGCAAAGACATGAAGGTTAATGTTGCATCTGAGTACTGAATTGTCACCTCTCAGCAGGGCAGGACAGGACTCAAAGGTGACAGCCAGCTTGACAGGAACCTGGAGGGCCAGCAGGATTCGATTCAGTACCGAAGGAACAGAGGCCAAACAGAGATGGCAGGAGCTGGGAACAGGGTAGTTACAGGAGTACACACGGGAGTCGGTGGGTAGGCTCCAGCAGGGGCCATCCTGGGGCTACTGCTGAGGAAGAGCCACAGCCTGATGGGGGAGGGGGCAGAGGGAGAGACGCGAGGGGAACTCCAGTGAGTCAGCCCAGAGGACAGATCCCACTACCTGGATGAATGGACTCAAAACGAGTTCAGTTGGCAACCAGGTGAATTTTAAGGATCCACAGAGTGTCCAGGGGGTGAAATCTAATACAAAGTTATTCCTGTAGGTGAACAGTAGAATATCAAAACAAAAACTGGTGAGGGTGGCGCTGTGCAAGAATCTGCTGATGGACCCAGAGCATTTGGGAACTAAGATACTCCCCACTGGGACAGAACTGAGATCGGAGGATGAGGACCGAATAAAGGGTGTATACTATGGGCTATCCTTGGTATGTCACTTTTCCACTTTTTTTTTATTCTTTAGACCTGTATGTGTTTGTTATTGGCTGTATGGCACATAGGATCCTAGCTCCCGGACAAGGGACTGAACTGGAATCCCCTGCATTAGAAGCATGGAGTCCTAGCCACTGGGCAGCCAGGGACTTCCCTTTCGACCTGTATTTAGAAGATGATTTGGGCTCAGGCTCTCTGATGTCATTCTGGGAGGAGAAAATTTTTTGAAGCTTCTTCACTGAATCTTCTGCTTACTCTGAGGGTTAGTCATTCAGTCGTGTCTGACTCTTTGTGACTCCATGGACTTTAGCCTCCCAGGCTCCTCTGTCTGTGGGATTCCAGGCAAGAATACTGGAGTGGGTTGCCATTCCCTTCTCCAGGGGATCTTCCTGACCCAGGGATTGAACCCAGGTCTCCAGCATTGCAGGAAGATTCTTTACTGTATAAGCCGCCAGGGAAGCCCTACTCTGAGCTGAACAAATGTCCAGTTCAGATGAGTTCTCCCAATTACCCTGAGGATTCATGAACTTATTTGTTGACTGTATTCACATACAGGTGTGCCTATGTATGATGAAGTATTCCCATTGATTTACAGAAACAGAGTAATTGTCTTTCATGGTGACAACTGGAATTTGTTGAATACTTACTACATGCTGGAATCTGGCACTTGGACAAAGAGAGGAATAAGTTGGATGTGGTCCAGGGGGCTAACCCTGGAGGAGTTCGTACTCCTGGGATGAACTCCTGGGTTCAGTTTAATTTTCTTTAAAGTGGGCCTAGCACAGGGACTTCCCTGGCAGTCAGGTAGTTAAGACTTCGCCTTCCAGTGCAAGGGGTACAGGTTTGATCCCTGGTCTTGGAGCTAAGATGGCACATGCCTCACAGCCAAAAAACCAAAACATAAAACAGAAGCAATATTGTAACAAATTCAATGAAGACTTTAAAAATGGTCCACATCAAAACAGAAATCTTAAAAAAATGGACACAGCACCTACCTCTGGAGCTGTTTTCCGGACAAAGTGCTCAGAACCATGCCTAACACAGTGTAAGTGCTGGCATTAAAAAAAAAAGTCTATTCAGAACCACCCTATGACCCAGAAATTCCACTCCTGGGCATATATCAGAAAAAAGCACACTAATTCAAAAAGATACACCCCAGTGTTCATAACAGCATAATTATTTACAATTGCCAAAATATGGAAGCAGCCTAAGTGTCCGTCAACAAATGAATGTGAAGTTGGAGGTAGATGCCCACTCCTCCCAGGGTGAGCAGTGGGAGTTCATTCCCTGTGGACAGAAACTCCAAAATATCAACAGGACAATCCAGAGAGGAGGCTGAGCCCTGCCTAGATAAGAAAGAAGAGATCACATATTTGTCTAAGTCAAGAACTTCCTGACTAGAAAGCTTCTTGGAGGTCAAAGGGAAGTGATGCCAAACAACGCACAGGCCCCTTTGCTGGACTCTGTCTTGGCTGAGAGTTGCATGCACACACGTGAAAGGATCCTGTGCTGTGCTTAGCTGCTCAGTCGTGTCCTACTCTTTGTGACCCCATGGACTGTTGCCAGCTCCTAGAGGATCCTGAGATATACCAAATACAGACTCAGAACCAGGCAAATCAAAATGATTGGCCCAAGGAAACCTGGAAGAAATGCCCCATAAAAGCTATTTAAACTGCTTCAAGAGAGCGACTCTCTGAGGCTGGCCCTGTATCTATCCATGTGTACTGTACTCTTTTTCCTCCTAGTAAACACTGTTTGTTTCACTACTTTCCATCTTTGTGGGAATTCTTTTCTGCAAAGCTGAAGGGCCGGGGCCTTGTCACTGACTACTGGTCTAGTAGCTAGTGGTCAGGATTAGATCCCAAACTAGTGGCTAGGATTTGGTGCTCTCACTGTCATGGCCCCACCTCAATCTCTGGCCAGGAACTGAACCTCACTTCAAGGCCCTGCAGGCTGAGGCCACCCGAGATCATATTGATTAAGAAAATGAGGTCCATTGTAATAGCTATAAATACCCACAATGGAATATGACTCAGCCATAAAAAAAGAATGAAAATTTGCCATTTAAAGCAACAAGGATGGACTTGGAGGGCATTATGCTAAGTGAAATAAGTCAGAAAGAGAAAGACAAATACTGTATGATACCACTTATATGTTGGAATCTAAAAAATACAACAAACTAGTGAATATAACAAAAAAGAAGCAGACACAGATATACAGAACAAACTAGTGTTTGTTTGCGGGGAGAGGGAGGGGCAAGATGGGGGAGGAGATTATACATAGTAACAGATAAGGATATATTATACAACACAGGGAATATAGTCAGTATTTTATAATAACTGTAAATGGTTATAACATGTAACATATACATGTTATATATATATAACATATATAACATATAACCATTTACATGTAAATAACATGTAAATGGTGCATGTACACTAAATAGTTTCAATCATGTCCGATTCTTTATGACCCTATGGTCTGTAGCCCACCAGGCTCCTCTGTCCATGGGATTCTTCTGGAGTGGGTTGCCATGCCCTCCTCCAGAGGATCTTCCCGACCAGGGATCAAACCAGCATCTCTATATGTCTCCTGCATTGGCAGGCGGGTTCTTTACCACTGGCGCCACCCAGGAAGCCCAAGTAAATGCAATATAACCTTTAAATATTGTGAATCACTATATTGTATACATCTATAGGAGAAGGCAATGGCACCCCACTCCAGTACTCTTGCCTGGAGAATCCCAGGGATGGAGGAGCCTGGAGGGCTGCAGTCCATGGTGTCGTTGAGGGTCAGACACAACTGAGCGACTTCACTTTCACTTTTCATTTTCATGCATTGGAGAAGGAAATGGCAACCCAGTCCAGTGTTCTTGCCTGGAGAATCCCAGGGACAGGGGAGCCTGGTGGGCTGCCAACTATGGGGTCGCACAGAGTCGGACATGACTGAAGTGACTTAGCAGCAGCAGCAGTATAGTTTGTGTAATATTCTACAGCAACTATATTTCAATAAAATTTTCATCATTAATCAGTATTTTAAATCAGTATTCATAGTTGTTTATATTTACCTAAAGGAACTCTTGGAAGGATACACAGGAAACCAACACAAGCAGTTGCCTCTGGGTACGTGTTGGGGGAGGGGGGAGTGGAATGTGGCTTCTGCCTTGAATCCATCTCAAGAAAGTAGAAGAGAGGGGGTTGTTCTTCACTTGGGCCAAGTTCACACAAGCTTGAAGGAATGGGGTCATAAAGGACTTAATCTGCATTTCTATCACCAGAAAGAGCAGCTCTGACTGGACCACAGAGGCCCTGACCTCTTACAGAAGCAGAGGTAGCGCTAGTTTTTAATTATCACAGGAGTGGTGGAGACGGTTGCTGTTGAGGGCTCGCCCCATCCTGCACCAGAGACAGCTCAGAGCCCTGGAGGGGGCCTGAAGGCCACGCGACAAAGTGGCTGAGCCTCTGGTAGGCTGTGGGGGCCAGGGCCCTTCTGGAGGAAAAGCCAGGTCTGACAAACGTTTTTGTGTAGATGCTGCAAACCCAAAATGGGTCGCCTCGAACCACTGTCAGCATGAAACCTGGGTGGGACTGCCGCTCAGAGGGATCTGAGGAGGCTTCTTATTTAGTGTGTGTGTATGTGTCTGTGTGTGTAAGAGACAAAAGCAGGAAGCATAGGACAGCTCGCACGGGAGAAAAGTGAATTACTGCCCTTCCTTTTCCCAGGACCCTTCTCTCACCCACTGATTCCCCTGCCGCTCCATGGAGCTCTGTTTATTCTTTCAGGGAGGAACCTGACCCCAGCAGGGAAGTCCTAGTATTCCTCTCTTCCTCTCCACCCATCTCTTCCTTTCCTCTCCTTCCCCCTCCATCTCCCACCCTCCTGCTGGGCCTGCCCACAGGATCTGCCAGTGTGTAGAAGGTGCTCAGGGTTTAGGGAGCCCCAGAGTCGGACATGACTGAAGCGGCTTAGCAGCAGCAGCAGCAACAGCATGGGATGGTGAGGACCAGGGCGGGCCTCGGTGGGATGTTCTGACCAGCTGGGCTGGGTGGTACTGGCACCTGTGAGGCTGTAGCAGCAGGGGGCGCTGTGCCCTGACCAGAACCAGGCAGAAGGGGTGGGGTGGAGGAGCTTTCTTGCCCAATCTCTCCCTTTCCATCCTCCTCCCTGCCCCGCTGCAACCAGAGGGTAAGAGAGTCCCTTGATGCAAGCCATGAAGGTCAGTTCCCCAGGCAGAGAGAGGGGTGGAGGGTGGATCTGGAGGATAACGTAGAGAGCGACCAGCCTGCTTCTCCGGCTGGGACAGCCCGGTCAGATGGTTCCACCAGTCACTGACATCCTCAGTTCCTTTCTCCCTTGCCCAACATTAAACTTGCCCAACCATTTGCCTTCTATTTTCCTGCTTCCAAGGTGGCTGGAGAATGTCATACACTTGGACAGGCTTGTGGCAGTTGCCCTTGGCTGAGCCGCTGGTGTTGGAAGCTTGGCAGTTCTCTCGCTCATTGCCCTGAAGCCCCAGCCCTGCCTACTTGTATTTCACTAAGCCTCCCTTCCCTCCTCTTTGACCCTCCCTTCTCCCCTTCCCTCTGGTCTTGGAGAAACTGGGTCTCTCTCCAGGGCTCTTCCTCCCCTCTGCATTGGGCACCCTCGGCTGGCCCTCAAGGATGCTCAGACAGTCTTTTTCTCACACGGTGCCTCTGTGCACTCAATCTGTCTGCTCAGGCAAGCTGCCTCTTCCCCTTGTCTGCATCATCAGCAACCACTTGCACGTGTTCTCACCCAACCGGCCTTCCGACTGCACTGTGCCGAAACTGTCACCCTGTAGGCCTCCTATATGCCAAGCCCCAGCCTCTCTTTACAATCTTGTTTTGATAAGACACCTTCTTGTTGTTAACCCTTCTCCTTGCCTCCCCAAATTAAGCTTCCTCGACCTTGCCTTTCAGCCTCTTGGCTTTTCTCCCTCTGCTGGAGGTTGGATCTCAGCTCCATTTCCATCACTCAAGTCCCACTGGAGCCTTCTGCTTCCAGCCAACTCTCCCCAGCTAACCTGTCCATCCCAATATGCACCTCATGATTCTTTAGGGCCTGCAAAATCAAGTTATCCAGACTCACCTTTCTCCTCCAAGTGTCCCCTTCCTCTCCTTGTCTTCTCTGCTAACATACCTTCAGGGACTCCCCTTCTCCCAGATAAATGAAGGCCAAATACCCTTGCAAGTCTTTGGCATTCCAACCACAACTTATTCTTTGCTGTTTTTCCAAAGGCCTCTCTGCTTTTTCCCTTTGGAGATTTTAGGACCAGTCCTGACACCTGCCTCCTGGGGTGGGAAGTTAATCGTTCTCCCCATCATGTATTCTCACAGCACTTTTGACAAATTCTAAGGAGCTGGGTTTGGATCCGGTGTTTTTATTAGCTCTGTGACTGTGGCCAAATAGCTTAACCTCTCTGAACCTCTGTAAGGTGATAATCTGAGTCCAGAAATAACCTTATACGTTAGTGGTCAATATTCAACAGGGCACAAAGACAACGGGAAAAATAGTTTTTCAACAAATAGGAAATGTCCAGAATAGGCAAATTCGTAGACAGAAAGTAGGTTAGTGGTTGTCAGGAGCAGATGGGAAAGAGAAGAGGGGGTGAATGCTAATGGGTACTGGCTTTTGAGAATGTTCTGGAATTAGTGATAATGACTGCAAAACTTTGTGCATTTACTAGAAACCACTGAATTGTACACTTCGAGAATGAATTTTACAGTATATAAATTATATCTGAATTTTTAGAAATTAAGTACACAAAGAAAGAGAAAGGTCCATTTCACAGGGTAGTTGTGACAGTCAACTGATGCCAAGTATGGGAGTGCCTGTGCTGCCTTTAATGCTGAAAGGGTGGCTGTGTATTCACCTTTCTCTCCCACTAGAGCGTCAGCTAGGCTTCTCAGGTGGCTCAGTGGTAAAGAATCTGCCTGCAATGCAGGAGACCCGGGTTCGATCCCTGGGTCAGGAAGATCCCCTGGAGAAGGAAATGGCAACCCATTCCAGTATTCTTGCCTGGAGAATTCCATGGATAGAGGAGCCTGATAGGTTACAGGCCATGGGGTCACAAAGAAGATACAATTTAGCTCCCAAACAACAACCCACCCTCAGAGAACATGATCCCAGTGACAAAGCTAGAAGATGAAGCCAACATTACAAGTCCAGTCAGCCTGACTGTTTTCCCCATACCGACTGTCATCACTGCATTAGGGATCGACAATCTCAGTGTACAAAAGCAAGGGGATAGGAAGCTAATATTAACAGATAGCTATTTCTGACATAAAAATTATCCACACTTCCCCCAAAAACACAGGAAAAAAATAAGACCAGCCAACTATGGGAGGAGAAGCCAATGTAATGGCTAGTCTTTACTGGAAAGAAGAAATTCCACATCATATTCTGAGTGCATTAGTGCAGTGGCTCAGTGGGCCAGCTGGTGTGGCACCAGCTTGTAATGGGTTCCACAGCTGGGGCATCGCTGGGCCTCGCCTTTGTGCAGCCAGAACCAGATGACAGTACTGTTGTCTTCTTCACCTGAAAGAAAAAAGGTAGCTGAAGGCCATGCAGCCTAGAAGAAGGACTTTCACTGTTAACCTACTGCCCTCAGACACCTCTGAGATGCAAATAGTTATGGTTGACACCTTAAGGTCAGTTCAAGCTGATCCCATTTTTCAGATGAAGGAACTGAGGCCAAGTTTACCTCTGAGTAAACTGACCTCTGACCAGTTCCTTATTAGGTCCTCACAGTTTCCTGCCTGTGTAGAACCCCAAAGCCGGGTCCGTTTTGGCATGTACAGCTAGTGCCTGACGTGGTGTCTGGCAAAGAGAAAGTACGGTATTTTCTAGATGAATATTTCTGCACGCCACCTCTCCACTGAGGCAGTATTATTCATGTTCCAGGCCTCTTTACAGTGAGGGTGACCTACTTTGGCAAAAGGGCCTGAGGGTCAAAACCTTTAAAACATTTATCCACGTATCTTTACACATATACACTCGTGGACAACAGATGTGAAAAAACTAGTAGACATCTTCCATACTAAACAGATATTAAATTAAACAAATGGGTGAGACTTCCTGGTGGTCTAGTGGCTAAGACTCCATGCTCCCAATGCAGGGGGCCTGGGTTCCATCCTTGGTCAGGAAACTGGATCCTGTATGCTGCAACTGAAAGATCTCACACGCGGTAACAAAGATCCCGAGGGTCACAACTAAGACCTGGCAGAGCCAAATAAGTAAATGTTAAAAATAAGTAAATACATAAACAGAGACTTCCCAGGTGGTTCAGTGGTTAAGATTCTGTGCTTTCAATGCAGGGGCCGTGGGTTCCATCCCTGGTTGGGGAACTATGATCCCACATTCTAAACAGCCAAAAAATAAATAAGCAAACAAACAAAAGGGTAAGAAAATAGTAGAGAAGCACTTACAGATGCAGCCCACTATCCGCTTGTTGGTGATGGAGGGGACTAAATTAGGGTCCTCCTTGGTACCTGAGGTTGCCTTTGGGGCAAGTATATTGTATGGGTCCTGAAAAAAACAAAATAAAGGGTCTATTATGCCAAATGATTCCTACCCTCTAGGGACTACCAATACTGTTCCCAAAAGCCAGGTTTCCTGGAGGGAAGGCTCCCCAGAGAGAAGGCTGCTCTGATCCCATCCAAGGCAATGAACTCTCCCAGAAGGCATGGAACATTCTTCTCACCTGTCCCTTGCGAGCAGCCAGCATGACCTCCCTCTCTAGCCCAGTCGCCTGCTCTTCATCAGTAGGAACACCACCTAAAGGAAAATAAAATAATGATGTCGGCTGAAATGATAAAGAGGGAAAACGCACATAAGTCAATTTTTGCTTACAGTCTTAGCGGGCCCAGAGGCTCCCACAGTCTACCAATAGCCACTGTCCCTTAAGAACCAGTCACGTTACCCAAAAGTGGAACACGGGGTGATCTTATCTTCCTTCAACCACGGAGGCCGATTTTTCTGCCTTTTTTTTTTTTTTTCTAAAAGCAGGTTAATCAACATCCAACTGGAGACGGGCGCAGGTCTGAAGGGCGGCTTGGCCCCTTCACGCCCCGGTTGCAAACCCTGCCCACCAAGGTCACCCGGCAACTCCGTTTAGGAATTTTTCGCAACCCGGTCACTTTGGTGGTCAGCAGCAGCTGCGGTCGAGAATAACAGGGAGAGGTCCGCAGAGCCTCAGGGCTTTGGGGCCGAGGAGATGAAAGGCCTCCCCCACCCCGGCCTTTGCTGACCTAACACCAACCGCGGGAGGGCAACGGCGCACGTTGCCGGCGAGTACCTCCAGACGCCATAGAGCGCACCACGGAGACTCCATTTGGACCCCGGGCCCTCAGGGCCTGGGACGCCAAAGCTCCAAATCCACGGAGTAACCTTGACGCCATCACGCCCGCTACAAACACCAGCACTTCCGGGAGCAGGCTCCTGAAACAGAAGGGATTTCCGGGGGAGGGCTTTTTTCCCCTTCCGCTTCCTTCCGGCCCAGACTCCGCCTTGTTCACGTGATCTTTCAGGGGCGGGACATCAGGAAAGGCTGCGCCTGTGCACCTCTGCCTCATTGCCCACTCCGTGCAGCCGGCTAGGGGCGGGGCTAGTAACGGTTTCAGTTGTGGGCATCTGGACACCTGCCGTTTGCTAACGCTGAGGTTGGGTGGAACTTGTTTTGCGCCTGTGAGACTCAGTGTCGTCGTCCGAATGGGGCAACCCCACTGTAGTTCATATGCTTTTTGGCTGACAATTGTGCTCGGGCGACGTGGAGGCTGCTGATGGAAGACATGAAGCCAGTGCCCGTCAGGATACTTGCCACACATCAAGTGGTCCCCATTTAGCAGTAGCGTCCCAAAGGCCACAGTATTAATTGTGATGGAGACAAATTGTGAGGCTGGGTCTCCTGGCAGTGTGACAGCCACTGTGAACGTGGGGCCCGACTTATAAGAACTTGGACAGAATCTGCCGGCAGACCTAGCATCATTTTCCTGTAGCTGTGGCTTTGAGGTGGTGAGATCCAGGTCTGAGGCGAGGCTGAGGAAGGGGGAAAAGGTAGGGCCATGTTGTGGGCCCGTCCCAGAACCAACCCTGGAGGAGGGCACGGCAACCCACTCCAGTATTTCTTGCCAGGGGAATCCCATGGACAGAGGAACCTGGTGGGTGGCAGTCCATAGTATCGCACGGTCGGACACGACTGAAGCGACTTAGCACACCCAGAACCAAAACCCTTGGTGATGTGAGGTAAAGGGCTGGCTACCTCCGGAAGCTGTTAGCTAAGAAGAGGATAAACAAGATTCCCCCTTGGGAAGCGGAGTTGTTACTGGTAATGGAGTCCCAGAATGTACTAGGACGAGTTCCCCGTTGAAAACTGGAAAGATCTTCCATAGCTCCCCCCGCCCCCACTTAACCACGAGCTCGGGTGTGCAAGTTTCTTAGGGTGGGCTTTGTAACACTGCCTTCCATGGGCTCCTAGGCCCTAATTCCCATGGTCAGTATAGCCCTGTCACAGTCTGGCTACATGCAGTGTCTGTTTCCCTACCTGATTTAAAAAACAAAACAACCCTTTAGAGCAGAAATTATGTTCTATTCATCTTTGAATTCTCAGTGTCTTGCAGAGGCTCAGCATGTAAGAGGATCAAGGGAACTTTAGTAAATTTATTTCTTGGAGAGAATCTACAGAATCAGTTTTGTAGGGCTTCCCCTGCCCCAAGGAGATAAACTTGAGGTAAATTTGGGAGGGTTGAAGTCCCAGGTGTTCCCACCTGCCCTGTGCAGGTTATATTTTCAAAAGGATCAGGTGGAGCATCCCTTCACATGAGCACAGTCTTCATGGGTGCCTCTCCATCAAGGAGAAAAAAACATCTCTAAGACCAAAAATGTCTTGATTCTATTGAAAGGCAAGTTTTGCTTTGAATGACTTCCACCGTTCTATCTCCCTTGCCCCCACACCAAATTAAATTGGAAAAAAAATCCCTTAAGTCCTAGAATGTTTCCCAAGAATTTGATTTGTAACTATGGTGAGATGTTTAATGCTGGGGTGGGGAGAAGCAGTGGTCTAAAAAACAAGTGTTCTGAGTGAAACCCACCAGCCAACTCAGTCACTTTTTGTTTTGGCCACCATTTCCTAATCTGTAAAACTATCACTAGACTAGGTTAGTATTTCCTGAAGTGTATTCCATGGATTCTTGGTTTCAGAAGATGCTCTCAGTTTAAAAGACTTGGTTAAGATAGGGAGGGCTTCCCAGATGGCTCGGTAAAAAATCTGCCTGCCAGTGCAAGAGATGCAGGAGACGAGGGTTTGATCCATAGGTTGGGAAGATCTCCTGGAAGAGGAAATGGCAACCCACTTCAGTATCCTTGCCTGAAAAATTCCGTGGACAGAGGAACCTTGTGGCTATAGTCCATGGTGTCGCACAGAGTCGGACACGACTTAGAGTCTGAGCATGCACTTTGTGTGAAAGAGAGGGAAGTTCTGCATTTGATAACTGCCCTTTTGGGGATGAACACACTACTACGTTAAAGACTCTGATTAGACCTGCAGCAGAGAATGCTATTTTCGTTTTTCCACCTTAATTGACCATTCTTTGCCAAGAAACACCTGCTAATTCAACTCTCAGCAGACCAGGGAGAAATTCCCTTCTGATGTGTTACAGTTCTTGATCATAAAATGGTTTATTCAAGCCTATAAAATGGAAATAGAGTTGAGGCTTGTTTCTCCCTCTCACAGTACGCTTTCCTAATCATAGGAAATTTTTTTCAGGTCCCTATTCAACTCACAAAAGCACTGGGATTGTTCACTCTAAGCTGGTGAGCTCCAGTGTCAGGGCCAGGCTCCAGGGCATCCCCATCCATCCCCTCCTGCCTCCAGCTCTCATTACCCTCAGTTTACACTCCTGCCCCTAGATCTCTTTCTGAGAAACAGCTTGGCTTGGGCAACAGTCTCCCACTCCTTCCTGCTCCATTGTCTTTGCCATAAGAATAAACTTTTATTTGAGTATTATTTTTTATTTTTATAGGATAATTCTTAGAGGTCAAAATAAATGCTCATTGTAATAAACCAAATGACATATAGGTTTTAAGGAACAAGTTGATTGTTAATAGTTTCGTGTTTATCCTTTTTCTTTTCTCTATGCCAGGGTTTCTCAACTTTTGTGCTGTTGACATTTTGGACTGGAAAATTCTTTGCAGGGTGTTGAGGGGGGGAGGTGCTTTCCTGTGTGTATTGCAGGATGTTCAGCATCTACACCATTAGCGCTCCCCAGTGGTGACAACCAAAAATGCCTTCATAGTTCACAGTGAAGTTGCTCAGTCGTGTCCAACTCTTTGCAACCCCATGGACTGTAACCTACCAGGCTCCTCCATCCATGGGATTTTCCAGGCAAGAGTACTGGAGTGGGGTTCCATTTCCAAAAATTCCTTCAGCCATTACCATATGTCCCCTGGAGGGCAATGTTGCCCCTGATTGAGAATCTCTACTCTGTGCTCCTATGGTCATACTCAAGCACATGCACATATTGAGATATTTCTTAAAAATGTACAGACATGTAAATGAACATAAAATAGAAAAATCACTACTATACAAATTATAAGTTGCTTTTTATTTTGTGGGCATCACAGATCAATACAGAGGTCTAACTCATTTTATGTAATTACTACATAGTAGTCCCTACTATCGGAGAAGGCGATGGCACCCCACTCCAGTACTCTTGCCTGGAAAATCCCATGGATGGAGGAGCCTGGTAGGCGGCAGTCCATGGGGTCGCTAGCAGTCGGACACGACTGAGCGACTTCACTTTCACTTTTCACTTGCATGCATTGGAGAAGGAAATGGCAACCCACTCCAGTGTTCTTGCCTGGAGAATCCCAGGGACCGGGGAGCCTGTTGGGCTGCCGTCTTTGGGGTCGCACAGAGTCGGACACGACTGAAGCAACTTAGTAGCAGCAGCAGCAGTCCCTACTATGAGAGTAATACCTATGAATTTACCTAATCATTTTCTGCTTGATGGATATTCAGATGGTTTATACATTTTTGCCTCTCAAGCAATGCTGCACTGCACATCTCTAGTACATGCAAAGTTGCTTCAGTCATGTCCAACTCTTTTCAACCTTATGGACTGTAGCCCACCAGGCTCCTCTGTCCATGGGGATTCTCCAGGCAAGAATACAAGAGTGGGTTGCCATGCCCTCCTCCAGCGGATCTTCCCAATCCAGAGATCAAAGTCTCTTATTCTCCGGCATTGGCAGGTGGGTTCTTTACCAGTGCCACCACCTGAGAAGCCCAATTATATAGCCATAAATTCTGGAGCCTTCATTTCTGAGGAATAGGATCAGAATTCTGAGGAATTGTGTGCATCAAGCATAACAATAAGTTCTGTCAAAAATTTTAAAAATTACTGCAAAATATAATATAAAAAATACTACAAACATTTCTGTACAGGGTAACAAATCTATGTGCTTCCAACCAGGTCAAGAGCTTTGATAGTATCTGTACACCTTTTTTTTTTTTAAGAAAGCTTTGAAGAAAATATGACAAAATATTAATAACTTAAAAATCTACATGGTGATTAAAAAAAAAAATTCTGCCAGACTGTGTTCCCAAAAGTTTGGAGCAGTTCCTGCTCCTGCCAGCTGGGTATGTGAGTCCTAGTTCCCAACTCCACATGTGAGCGTTACCCATGCTGTGCCCTGCTGTGTTGTCACTTCAGTCGTGTCAGACTCTTTTCAGTGGTAGCCTGCCAGGCTCCGGGCAAGAACACTGGAGTGGGTTGCCATGCCCTCCTCCACATGTGAGGGGCACCCACCTTTTGCCGAATCTGTCCACTGTTGGATGAAAACTGAGATGCTGCTGGAGTCTGCGTTTCAGTTCCCTGACCTCTAAGAGAGCTGGACTTATTTTCATAAATTTAGTGAGTATTTGCATTTCATCCACATCTTTGTCAAACTAGTTATTTGTGGCCTTGTTGATGACAGCCATTCTGACATGTGTGAGGTGATATCTCATTGTGGTTTTGATTTGCATTTCCCTGATGATTAGTGATGCTGAGCATCTTTTCATGCATCTGTTGGCCATCTATATGTCTTTGGGAAAGTGTCTGTTAAGGTCCCCTGCCCATTTTTTAATTGAGTTTTTTTTTTTTTTTTAATGTCGAGTTGTATGATTTCTTCAAGTACCTTGGATATTAACCCCTTATTGGATATGCTGCTGCTGCTGCTGCTAAGTCACTTCAGTCGTGTCCGACTCTGTGCGACCCCAGAGACAGCAGCCCAACAGGCTCCCCCGTCCCTGGAATTCTCCAGGCAAGAACACTGGAGTGGGTTGCCATTTCCTTCTCCAATACATGAAAGTGAAAAGTGAAAGCAAAGTCGTTCAGTCGTGTCCGACTCTTTTCGACCCCATGGACCGCAGCCCACCAGGCTCCTCCATCCATGGGATTTTCCAGGCAAGAGTACGGGACTGGGGTGCCATTGCCTTCTCTGCTTATTGGATGTATCTTTTGCAAATATCTCCTCCCATTCAGTGGGCTGCTTTTTATTTTGTTGATACAAACCTGTTCTATTGATCTGTATGTCTGTTTTTGTGCCAGTACAATACTGTTTTGATTACTATATCTTTGAAGTATAGATTAAATCAGGGAGCATGATGCCTCTGTCTTTATTCTTTTCATGATTGTTTTGGCTATCAGGGTATTTTGTGGTTCCATAAAAATTCTGGAATTATTTGTTCTAGTTCTGTGAAAAATGCCTCTGGTATTTTGATAGGGATTGCAGTAAGTCTGTAGATTTAAGTACCCCTTCTTTTTCTCTGTCTTTTAAAAATTTTAACCAGTTTTCCCTTAAGAAGAATCTCCATACATTTCCAGACTGCAGTAGCTGAATACTGGTTCCCCAAGGATGTCCAATACTTTGCCCATGTGGTGCAAAGAGCTGACACATTGGAAAAGACCCTGATGCTGGGAAAGATTGAAGGCAGAAGGAGAAGGAGGTGGTGGAGGATGAGATGGTTAGATAGCGTCACCGACTCAATGGACATGTATTTGAGCAAACTCAGGGAGATGGTCAAGGACAAGGGAAGCCTGGTGTGCTGCAGACCATGGGGTTGCAAAGAGTCAGACGCGACTTAGCAACTGAACAACAACAACAAAAACGACAAAGATGTCCATGTCCTAATTCCAGAATCTGTGAATATGTTAAGTTGAATGGTAAAAGGTTATTAAGGTTGCAGATCCTTAATTCCAGTTAAGGTTGCGTATCAACTGACCTGAAAATAGGGAGAGTATCCTGGATTATCTAGGTGGGCTCAGTAATCACAAGGGAGGCAGAAGAGGGTCAGAAGGAGATGTGACTGTGGAGGAATGTTCAGAGAGATGCAATGTTACTGGTTTAAAGATGGAGGAAGGGGATCACAGGTCAAGGAATGCAATTAACCTCTAGAAGCAGGGAAAAGCAAGGAAAAGATTCTCCCCCAGTCTCCAGAAAGAAACACAAACTTGGTTGTCATAGTGATTTCAGCCCATGAGACCCAGGTCAGACTTCTAAAGAACTGTAATGCTTCCATGGCATCAGTAGATCAGTTAACTCCTGTATCCTGGGTTAGTGGGTCTCAAATTTAGCTGCACATTAATTAGAATCACCTGTAGCCAGTACTTTGGCCACCTCATGTGAAGAGTTGACTCATTGGAAAAGACTCTGATGCTGGGAGGGATTGGGGGCAGGAGGAAAAGGGGACGACAGAGGATGAGATGGCTGGATGGCATCACTGACTCGATGGATGTGAGTTTGAGTGAACTCCGGGAGATGGTGATGGACAGGGAGGCCTGGCGTGCTGCGATTCATGGGGTCGCAAAGAGTCGGACACGACTGAGTGACTGAACTCAACTGAACTGAACCGGAGCTCTTTCTGTTCCCAATACCCAGATCGTATCCAGACCATCCAAGCAGAATTTCCAGGGGTGAGATCCAGGCATTATTACTTTAAAGTTCCTCAGGTATTTTCAACATGCAGCCAAGGTAGAGAACCTCCACCTCAGGCTAACCAAAAAAGCATGGAGAAGCTCTTTTTCTTCCCTCTTGGTAACTGGGACCCTGGGGTCAGAGAGGAAGTGTAAAACTACCGCCCCCCCCCCCCCAACCCCAACTAAGAATACCAAACGTATACTTTTGGATAGAAATGGGCTCCATTTGAACCTTTGGCCATTTAGTAGCTTAGAAATTGGATCCCATCTCTCCTCATTAGGCAAGAATGCAGATAGCTCTCTCTTTTCATATTTATTATTCATTTTTGGCTGCCCTGGGTCATCATGGCTGCGCACGGCTTTTTCTAGTTGCAGTGTGGGGGCTTCTCATTACAGTGGCTTCTTTTGTGGAGCATGGGCTCTAGGCACACGGGCTTCAATAGTTGCAGCATGCAGCACACTGGCTTAGTTTCTCCATGCCACGTGGAATCTTCCTGGACCAAGGATTGAACCCACGTCTTCCAATCCACATTGGAAGGCAGATTCTTAACCACTGGACCTCCAGGGAAGTCCACAGGCAGCTGTCTGATGGTATTTATTAAACAATCTGCAAAGACAGAACAAAGATTTTTTTTTTTCCTGGAACAATTTGAGCAAGTCACTGATCGGATGCCCCATCACAGGAGAATGGGTGTTTCCTACAGACGTTCTCTTGTGTAACTCCAGTATGACTATAAAACTCAGGATATTACAACTTGTACTTTTTTTACCATTTAATCCTCAGAGCCTATTCAGGTTGTGCTAAATGTTCCAAGAATGTCTTTTATAGCAAAGATCCAGTTTGTGGTGCCTTTAGTTGTCATGTCCCTTTAACCTCCTTCACACTGGAACATTTCTTCAGCCTTTCTTGATTCTTATGACCTTGACACTTTTAAGGGCTTCCCTTGTGGCTCAGTTGGTAAAGAATTCGCCTGCAATGTGGGAGACCTGGATTCAATCCCTGGGAAGATCCCCTGGAGAAGGGGAAAGCTACCCATTCCAGTATTCTGGCCTGGAGAATTTCATGGACTGTATAGGAGATACCCCACGTCCAAGGTCAGGAGCGGCGGTGGCAAGGAGATACCCCATGTCCAATGTAAGAGAAACCCCTCTAAGATGGTAGGTGCTGAGAGAGGGCATCAGAGGGTAGACAGACTGAAACCACAATCATAGAAAACTAGCCAATCTGATCACATGGACTACAGCCTTGTCTAACTCAATGAAACTAAGCCATGCCGTATAGGGCCACCCAAGAAGGTCAGGTCATGGTGGAGAGTTCTGACAAAATGTGGCCCACTGGAGAAGGGAATGGAAAAACACTTCAGTATTCTTGCCTTGAGAACCCTATGAACAGTATGAAAAGTCAAAAAGATAGGACACTGAAAGATGAACTCCCCAGGTCAGTAGGTGCCCAATATGCTACTGGAGATCAGTGGAGAAATAACTCCAGAAAGAATGAAGGGACGGAGCCAAAGCAAAAACAACACCTAGTTGTAGATGTGACTGGTGATAGGAGCAAGGTCCGATGCTATAAAGAGCAATACTGGACAGGGACCTGGAATGTTACATCCATGAATCAAAGCAAATTGGAAGTGGTCAAACAGGAGATGGCAAGAAAGAACGTCAACATTCTAGGAATCAGCGAACTAAAATGGACTGGAATGGGTGAATTTAACTCAGATGACCATTGTATCTACTACTGCAGGCAGGAATCCCTTAGAAGAAATGGAGTAGCCATCATAGTCAACAAGAGAGTCTGAAATGCAGTACTTGGATGCAATCTCAAAAATGAAAGAATGGTCTCTGTTTCCAAGGCAAACCATTCAATATGGTTTGTAATCCAAGTCTATGCCCTGACCAATAATGCTGAAGAAGCTGAAGTTGAACATTTCTATGAATACCTAACGACCTTTTAGAACTAACACCAAAAAAGATGTCCTTTTCATTATAGGGGACTGGAATGCAAAAGTAGGAAGTCAAGAGACACCTGGAGTAACAAGCAAATTTGGCCTTGGAATACAGAATGAAGGAGGGCAAAGGCTAATAGAGTTTTGCCAAGAGAATGCACTGATCATAGCAAATACCCTCTTCCAACAACACAAGAGAAGACTCTACACATGGACATCACCAGATGGCCAACACTGAAATCAGATTGATTATATTCTTTGCAGCCAAAGATGGACAGTCAGCAAAAACAAGACTGGGAGCTGACTGTGTCTCAGATCGTGAACTTATTGCCAAATTCAGACTTAAATTGAAGAAAGTGGGAAAAACCACTAGACCATTCAGGTATGACCTAAATCAAATTCCTTATGATTATACAGTGGAAGTGACAAATAGATTTAAGGAACTAGATCTGATAGAGTGTCTGATGAACTATGGATGGAGGTTTGTGACATTGTACAGGAGGCAGGGATCAAGATCATCCCCAAAAAAAGAAATGCAAAAAAGCAAAATGGCTGTCTGAGGAGGCCTTACAAATAGCTGTAACTAGAAGAGAAGCAAAAAGCAAAAGAGAGAAGGAAAAATACACCCATTTGAATGCAGAGTTCCAAAGAATATCAAGGAGTGATAAGAAAGCCTTCATCAGTGATCAATGCAAAGAAATAGAGGAAAATAATAGAATCGGAAAGACTAGAGATCTCTTCAAGATGATTAGAGATACCAAGGGAACACTTCATGCAAAGAGGGGAACAATGAAAGACAGAACTGGTATGGACTTAAAGGAAGCAGAAAATATTAAGAAGGGTGGTAAAAATACACAGAAGAACTGTACAAAAAAGATCTTCATGACCCAGATAATCACGATGGTGTGATAACTCACCTAGAGCCAGACATCCTGGAATGTGAAGTCAAGTGGGCCTTAGGAAGCATCACTACGAACAAAGCTAGTGGAGGTGATGGAATTCCCAGTTGAGCTATTTCACATCCTAAAAGATGATGCTGTGAAAGTGCTGCACTCAATATGCCAGCATATTTGGAAAACTCAGCAGTGGCCACAGGACTGGAAAAGGTCAGTTTTCATTCCAATCCCAAAGAAAGGCAATGCCAAAGAATGCTCAAACTATCGCACAATTGCACTCATCTCACATGCTGGTAAAGTAAGCTCAAAATTCTCCAAGCCAGGCTTCAGCAATACATGAACTTGAACTTCCAGATATTCAAGATGGATTTAGAAAAGGCAAAGGAACCAGAGATCAAATTGCCAACATCCACTGGATCATGGAAAAAGCAAGAGAATTCCAGAAAAACATCTATTTCTGCTTTATTGACTATGCCAAAACCTTTGACTGTGTGGATCACCACAAACTGTGGATAATTCTGAAAGAGATGGGAATACCAGACCACCTGACCTGCCTCTTGAGAAATCTGTATGCAGGTCAAGAAGCAACAGTTAGAACTGGACATGGAACAACAGACTGGTTTCAAATAGGAAAAGGAGTACATCAAGGCTGTATATTGTCACCCTGCTTATTTATCTTATATGCAGAGTACATCATGAGAAACGCTGGTCTAGATGGAGCACAAGCTGGAATCAAGATTGCTGGCAGAAATATCAATAACCTCAGATATGCAGATGACACCACCCTTATGGTAGAAAGTAAAGAACTAAAGAGCCTCTTGATGAAAGTGAAAGAGGAGAGTGAAAAAGTTGGCTTAAAGCTCAACATTCATAAAACTAAGATCATGGCATCCAGTCCCATCACTTCATGGCAAATAGATGGGGAAATAGTGGAAACAGTGGCTGACTTTATTTTTGGGGGCTCCAAAATCACTACAGATAGTGACTGCAGCCATGAAATTAAAAGACGCATACTCCTTGGAAGAAAAGTTATGACCAACCTAGATAGCATATTAAAAAGCAGAGACATTACTTTGTCAACAAAGGTCCGTCTAGTCAAGGCTGTGGTTTTTCCAGTAGTCATGTATGGATGTGAGAGTTGTGGACTCTAAAGAAAGCTGAGTGCTGAAGAATTGATGCTTTTGAACTGTGGTGTTGGAGAAGACTCTTGAGAGTCCCTTGGACTTCAAGGAGGTCCAACCAGTCCGTCCTGAAGGAGATTAGTCCTGAGTGTTCATTGGAAGGACTGATGTTGAAGCTGAAACTCCAATACTTTGGCCACTTGATGTGAAGAGCTGACCCATTTGAAAAGACCCTGATTGAGGGCAGGTGGAGAAGGGGACTTCAGAGCATGAGATGGTTGGATGGCATCACCAACTCGATGGACATGAGTTTGGGTAAACTCCGGGAGTTGGTGATGGACAGGGAGGCCTGGCGCGCTGTGGTCCTCGGGGTCGCCAAGAGTCAGACATGACTGAGCGACTGAGCTGAACTGATAGTCCATGGGATCGCAGAGAGCTGGACATGACTGAGCAACTTTCACTTTTGACACTTAAAAAATTACAACTTGGGTTTGTCTGCTGTTCCCTCATGATTGGATTCAGGTTATGTATCTTGGGCAGGAGTAACAAGAGGCGATACTGGACCTGTCTCAGTGGGCATGCAATGTTGGTTTGTCCCACTGCTGATGAAGGGGCTTTCCTGGTAGCTCAGCTGGTAAAGAATCTGCCTGCAATGCAGGAAACCCCCGTTCAATTCCTGGGTCGGGAGGATCCCCTGGGGAAGGGATAGGCTACTCACTCCATTATTCTTGGGCTTCCCTGATGGCTCAGATGGTAAAGAATCTGCCTGCAATGAGGGAGACCTGGGTTCTATCCCTGGGTTTGATCCCTGGGTTGGGCAGATCCCCTGGAGGAGGGCATGGCAACCCACTCCAGTATTCTTACCTGGAGAATTCCATGGACAGAGGAGGCTGGCAGGCTACCGTTCAGGGGGTCGCAGAGAATCAAACATAACTGAGCGACTAAGCACAGCATTTTGCTGATGAGGTGTCCCCTTTGGTCACTTGACTAAAGTAATGTCTGCCAAGTTTCCCCACTGTGAAGTTGCCTTTTAATTATTATTATCAGAACTTAAAAAAATACTTATCTATTATCTATAAATAGTTATTTATTTACATATACATATATCCACTTTTTCAGAGAAGGCAATGGCACCCCACTGCAGTACTCTTGCCTGGAAAATCCCATGGATGGAGGAGCCTGGTAGGCTGCAGTCCATGGGGTCGCTAAGAGTCGGACACGACCGAGCAACTTCACTTTCACTTTTCACTTTCATGCATTGGAGAAGGAAATGGCAACCCACTCCAGTGTTCTTGTCTGGAGAATCCCAGGGACAGGGGAGCCTGGTGGGCTGCCATCTATGGGGTCGCGAAGAGTCAGACAAAACTGAAGCAACTTAGCAGCAGCAGCAGCAGCATATCCACTTTTCAGATTCTTTCCCCACATATCCCATTACAGAGTATTAAGTAGAGTTCCCTGTGCTATGTTTTATATATAGTAGTGTGTATATGTCAATCCTGATATTCCAACTTATCCCTCCCCCATCCCAATAAACATGTTGGTTTTCTACATCTGACTCTACTTCTGTTATAATTAAGTTCACTGTAGCCTTTTTTAAGATTCCACATATACGCAATATCTCATTTTGTCTTTCTGTGTCTGACTTACTTCACTCAATATGATAATCTCTGGGACCATCCATGTTGCTGCAAATGGCATTATTTTGTTCCTTTTTATGGCTGAGTAATATTCCATTATATATACATACCACATCTTCTTTATCCGTTCCTCTGTTGATGGCCATTTAGGTTGCTTCCATGTTCTGGCTATTGTAAATAGTGCTGCAATGAACACTGGAGTACAGGTATCTTTTTTATTTATGGTTTTCCCTGCCCTTTAATTATTAATAAGTATCTAATTGGAAAAGACTCAGATGCTGGGAGGGATTGGGGGCAGGAGGAGAAGGGGACGACAGAGGATGAGATGGCTGGATGGCATCACCGACTCGATGGACATGAGTCTGAGTGAACTCCTGGAGTTGGTGATGGACAGGGAGGCCTGGCGTGCTGCAGTTCATGCAGTCGCAAAGAGTCGGACACGACTGAGCGACTGAACTGAACTGAACTGAATGGGGTAATACTTTGAGATGTCAATATCCTATTCTTCATCAAACTTTCAATTTATTAACCTATGTCAGTATAGACTCATGCTTTTATATTGTATTCAATAAATCATAATTCATAACTGTCATTATTTTTTGAAGTTTAATTTGTTCCAGATTTGACCACTGGAACATCTTCAGGCTGGCTCATGGTCTTTTGACAGGTCCCTATCAGTCTTGTAGCACTTCTTCTATCCTCTGACACAAAATGTCCCAGGCTGTTAATAAACCCATGAGGTAGGTGCTATTATTATCATCCCCACGTTAGAGATACAGAAACCTAGGAGCAGCTCAGGATTATGCAGCTAGTGAGTTATGGTAGCAGAATTGTGAATCCAGACCATTTAGCTCAGGCCTGAGTTTTTCTCCCTAACTTTTTATTCTGAAATAATTTTAGGCTTACAGAAATGTTGCAAAAATAGTACAGAGTTCCTGACTACCTTTCACCCAATTTCCACTGACATTAACCTGTGACATTAACACACAGTGCTGTTAATGGAAACCAGGAAATTCATGTTGATGCATTACTGTTAAGTGATTTTGCCAGCTTTCTCAGTAAGGTCCTTTCTGATCCACTGCATTTCATCATCACAGCCTCTTTTGTCTCCTCCAACCTGTGACAATTCCTTAGTCTGTCTTTATATCTTGTCACTTTTGAACAAGACACCTGGTCCATTCATTTGTAGAATGCCCTCAGTTTGGGTTTGCCTGCTGTTTGTTCCTCGTTAGACTGAGGGTATCCAAGAACACACAAGTGACATTGCAGCCTCTTAATTTATCACATCAAGAGAGTGACTCATTACCTGGGATGTAAACTTGGATAATTTGATTAAGGTGATATTTACTAGGTTCCTCCCCTGTATAGTTACTACTTTTTCCTTTTTAAACTAGTAAGTACCTCACGGGTATATACTTTGAGATAATGCAAATGTCCTTACTTTTGCTTACTAGTTTTTGGATCCATTTCTGCCTGCACCAGTGGTGACTGGGATGTTTGCCTAAGGGTGATTTTCTTTTCCTACCATTCCTTCTACATTCATTAACTAATTTAGTAAGAATGAACTGCCCCTGCTCCCCTGTGTATCTATTTATTCAATTATTTTTCTCAGACTAGACTCATGATTAATGACTTACCATCCATTACAGACCTGACTACTGGTTGCTCCTTCAAGTTGGTCCCTGAGTCCTTTAGACAAGCCCCCTCTTTTCTGAGCACTTTGCTTCCACAAGATATCCCAGGTTCAGATCTCTGCCCCAGATCTGCAATTTGTCCAAGGAGCTCTGACTCCTTCCTTTGAAGAACTGTATTTAGAAACCAAGACCTGGGTATTTTATGTGCTTACTCCTACTGGGGTGTCACTGCCTTCAACATACATCTATGGTAACCATGCACCCCCAGCTGACTGCCCATCACCCAAGACACTGCTAAAAGCCCTCTCAAGAGCCCTGACACGCTCGCTCCAACTTACCCCTTTGGTTTACCTCACATCATGGCCAGACCACTCACCCTGCCCTGCTGCTCTGGCATCACTCTGGTCCTTGTCTTTTTTTCTAGCCCCATGGGCCCCAGGCATTTCTTTGAACTCTTACCTCTCCCAGGAACATGCCCTGTTTACCTGGCTAACCCCTCCTGGATAAAAGCAAGTCAGCCTGCCCCACCTCCTGGCTTAGACATAGCAATTCTGTACTGAAACAGGCTGTTTACCTTTCTTCCCTGATATGTATGTTTTGGGGAGCAAAGATATGTCTTGTTTACCATTGGCTCCAAACACATAACACTTCCTGGACCTACTGTATGTGTTCAAGTGTTTGATGGAGGCGGAAGAGGGCAGTCACTCCAAACTCACTTCTCACGGCTCCCTCCTCCTCTACCGCCCTTCCTCTCCATGCTGCTCAGCTTCTCCCTTCAGAACCCAGCTCATTGGCACAGCCGTCTACATCTCTCCCATCACCCGCCCTTCTTGTCTGAACTGGGAACTTGCATCAGTGTTGGTGTGTCGGCCTCAGCTTCATCGCAGCCAGGCAGCAGAGGTGCTCCAAATAGAACAGGTGAGAACACGGGCCCACTGAGCCCCACCTGCCACAAGGCCCCATCTGGGAATAAGGGGGAGGAGGGCAGCATGCCACCTGCTTCTCCTGGTGCACTGCAGCAGGCGTGTAAAGAGCCTGGGGAATTGTGCCACCAGGCTGAGAGCCCAACCTCCGGGGCCTCCCGTGCTGCGTCGCCCCACCAACCGCTGAGGCTGCAGGCTTCTGAGCCGCCACCAGAGCCCCACTGCTTTGGTCCCCAGGGATGTGTAAGCAAACAGTGCAAAGAAACACATGAAAACAGAGCCGTGCGCTGGGCCTTTTCCATAATTATTACTATAATGACTTACAAAAAAAGTTTTTTCAGGCAACTGTGTTGAGTTATTGTACATATGTGGGAGAGGGAGATGGGGGTCCTGGCCATAGGGTAAATGAAGACCTCTTTCGTGGGAGAAGGAAATGTGCCTCCCCTCTCCCCCACTAGGTCTGACTCCTGATTAAGTGGCTTCCCCTCAACAAATGAAGACCATTAACCCTTCCTGTCCCAGGTACTGGGGTAGAGGAGAGGGAGCAGCAAGTCCATGAAGTGCTTTGATGGGGAGAAAGCACAACCCGCTGTGGCTGCCCAAACCCCATGCATCCTGTCCTGGTTCCACAGGGCTGGACCCTGGCCCACACCCCCTCACTGGGGTCAGAAGACTGCCCAGAACTCAGTCTACACCAAAGCACCCACCTGGGAAGACAAGAGGACAGAGCGTGAGGGGGTCAGGGACGCCAAGGTGTGGCCTTCTGGGCTGCCCGGTTGGGTCAGGATAAGGATGTGGCACAAGGAGCGGTCACACAGCAGAGGGAACTGCTGGTGCCCACCCCCCAGCCCACCCCCCCCGCCCCGACCCCACCACTCCCCAGGGCTAGTCACCCAGGCATCCAGGCACTCTCGGAGGGGTTCTGTCAGAGGCAATGGGGGCGTTCCGGTGTCTGGCCTTGGAGCTTGGGGAAGCAGAGAACCATGGGCCTAACTGGCTCTGCCAAGGGGGACACCCAGAACCATCCAAAGCTGGGCCCCTCAATTCCTATCTTCCAGCTCCAGCCTCCCATCCATGCAGCTAACTGTGACCGTGTGTGTGTATCTGTTATGTGTGTGCACGTGTGCACATGTGTGTAGGGGAGGCTTAGGGAAGCGCTGTGGCACCACTTGCCCAGGGTTCAGGGCGTGCAGGGGGTCCAGGCCTCATCTGTGAACCCAACCACAGAGGGTTAAGGACTCTGGTTCCCCCTTCCTCCCAGAGCTACGCCTTCCTCCTTGGCCACTAGAAGGTTTTTCGATGAATAGCCCGGGAGCCGTCCTCTTCATACTCCTTTTTGGATACCCACATCTTCTTAAAAGTGTCCAGTGAGGCCAGGATAGAGCCCCTGTGAGGAGGGAGGGACAGCATTCTTGGGGACCTGAGGGCTGAGCCAGCCACCCGCCCTGGGCGCCCAGGACTCCACTTTTCTAACCTGCGGGGGACATCCCCCCGCCTCCACCTGGCCTGGACCAGCCCAGGAAAAAGTGTCCAGAGCACAGCGGCCTCCTCCTAGGGCCTCGGCTCTGGGTCCCGCCTTACCCGATCCACGTGGAGTACAGCCGTTCCTGAGGGGCTGAGATCTGGAGGGAACAGCACAGTGTAACTGCCCTGCCCTCCCAGCACCCCCATCCCAGCCTTGGGGGCATTTCCCCCAGTGCCTGCAGCGAGGCCTCAGCCAGGAGCCGGAAGGGCAGCAGGGCTGGGCTGGGTGTGAAGTCAGAGGACATCTAACAGTGCTTCTTGCCCTTCCCTCCCCAGGTCAAAGTTGCCCAGCACCCCCATGCCCTACAGGGACTCCACACAACCTCACCTTGATTTTGACGTCCTTTGGGGCAAGCTTCTTTACTTCACTTAGTAATCGATCACCAAAGCCTGTGAACACAAGGCTGGCTGAACCCAGGGTTCACATCTGACCTTTCATCACTAGCTCCCTCACATCCAACTTCTGGTGCCTCAGCCCCAGCCACTTTTTTTTATTTTTTAAGCTACTATTTTATTTTTTGGCCATGCCATGCAGCATGTGGGATCTTAGTTCTCTGACCAGGGATCGGACCCATGCCCCCTGTAGTGGAAGTGTGCAGTCTTAACCACTGGACTGCCAGGGAAGTCCTTGTTTTAGTCATTCTTGCCAGGAGTAAGGGTGGAGAGAACCACACCAAAGGCAGAAAAGATCCAGCAGTGTGCCTGCAGGTGGGCCCGCTTCCCTCTTCAGGAAGGAAGGCAGCAGGAGATGGGACCCCGAGTCACCCACCACTGCCTGACCCCTACCCTCTCCCCCTTGACACTCCAGAGCCAAAACCACCAGAAGCAGTCAAAGGCAAACGATGAGTCAGGAGAACAAGCAGTCACTTCCATCCAGTAGACAGGCAAACGTCTCGCACAGTGCTGGGACGGGGCTGGGGGACTGCCGTAACTGGGGGAGCCTCTCAGGAGGGAAACTTGTGATATCTACCAGGTATCAAGTGCACACATGTGTACCCTCTGACTCAGCAATTCCATCCCTAGGATTTATCTTTCAGGTATCTTCCCATTACGTGAAATGATAGTGCATGCAATCACCCAGTGGAACATTTTTGTGATGAGAGAGAATTTCACCACCTCCAAGGCCATCAGCAGGTTAATGGTTCAATGGCACATCCAGCCCTCAGGGCCAGATAAAGAGAACCTACACAAACATCTGCCGTCTGTGGAGCAAAATCAACAACACAGGAGCTGGAGAGTATGCTCGTGTTCCTGCTCTGTCGCTAAGTCAGGTCTGACTCTTCGAAACCCCATGGACTGTAGCCCGCCAGGCTCCTCTCCATGGAATTCTCCAGGCTAGAATACTGGAGTGGGTTGCCATTTCCTTCTCCAAGGGATCTTCCTGAGCCATGGATTGAACCCATATCTCCCGCACTGGCAAGCTGATTCTTTACTACTGAGCCACCTGGAAAGTCCAGAGAGTAAAGTCCAGGGCTAAGTAAAAAGGATGCTTTATCTAGGCACAGATGTTACCTGAGAAACTAACAATAACTGTGGGGAGGGAACTGGGTGACCAGGGCAATAGAAGGCAGACTTCATCGAATACATTTTAGACCTCATCAAACTTACCATCTATTTGTAAACAAAATTTAATTTCAAATCTATCCCTTAAAAAAAAAAACAAAACTCACTGAACATCAAAAAAACCCACAGAAAATGGGCCATGTCCCAGGATTTCAGGAATTGGGGTGCAGTCTGAGGGCCACACTACCTGTGGCCTCCAAGCCATACCATCCCAACTAGGTACCTTTGAAAAGCGTGGAGCCACCAGAAAGCATGATGTTGGCAAACAGCGTGCGGCGCAGATCCATGTCAGACTTGTGGATGGCGAAGACCAGCACCTCATGGAGTCCCTCACTCTCATCCCCTATCAGGTCTGGCTGGAACAGCAGCTCAGGGGCCCGGAACCGCGCTGGTCCCACCTTCGGAACACAAGATGAAGTTAGTCCCGCCTCCTCCAGTCCCGGCATCATCACCCGCCTGCGTCCGGCCTGAACTTACGTTGAGCGTGCTGCCGTCTGGCAGGGTGTACTGCACCTTCTCTGTCTCCAGAGCCTCATCCTTCTGCGGGTTGATGGACAGGTAGCAGGCCCGCTGCGGTGGGCAGAGACAGGGCTCTCAGGAGGTGGCCACAGGGACCTGCACACCCAGGGCTCAACCTCATGCTGGGTCCGACCACCCCCGCTTCCCCACTCCCTGCCCCGAGTCACCTCTTTGATGGTCCGGACGACCTCAAACTCAGCCGAGGTGTGAAAGTCCGCCCCCTCCTTGCGCAGCAGCAGCCGGAGGTAGCGGGAGACGTCGCGGCCAGCAATGTCCACCCGCATGATGGAGTGGGGCATGGCGAAACCCTCGTAGACGGGGACGGCGTGTGTGACCCCGTCCCCCGAGTCCAAAACCACTCCAGTCGTGCGTCCTGTGGCGTACCTGTCACCAGGTCAGCATCCCTTCACCTCAGCCACTGAGGCACTGGGACCTCCGCACCCCTGGAAGGGACCCCGGGGCGTGTGCATTATCTGATCTGAGAAAGGGACCCACAGGCCCCCCAGTAGGGATCGTCATCGGAAGGCTGTTTGTACAGGGAAGTCAGGCGCCACGGCATCCCAATCAGGAGGCCAGAGATGCGAGGACCAGGGCCAAGGGAGCACTCACAGGCTGAGCACGGCCTGCATGGAGATGAACAGGGCCGGCACGTTGAAGGTCTCAAAGAACACCTCCGCCGCCTTCTCCCGGTTCTTACTCGGGTTGAGCGGCGCTTCCGTAAGAAGAACAGGATGCTGCAGGAGACGGCAGGGTTGCGGGCAGGTGCAAAGGCAACGTGCAGGCCCCGCCGGGATCTTTCCAGAGAGCCACCTACCCGGGAGCACACAAACCTGCCGTCTCCCATCCCTCCCGAGGGCGCCAGCACGTCATCTGCCAGCAGTGAGTCTTCCAAAGACCCAGCGCCCCCTGTAATATTCTACCTGGCAGCCGCTAGCTGTGTGGACCCACACCCACACAATGCGGGGCGGCAGGGACCCACACCCACACAATGCGGGGCAGAGGGGTGGCAGGGACCCACACAATGCGGGGCGGAGGGGCGGCAGGGACCCATACCCACACAATACGGGGCAGAGGGGCGGCAGGGACCCACATCCACACAATTTGGGGCGGAGGGGAGGCAGGGACCCCCACCCACACAATGCGGGGCAGAGGGGCGGCAGGGACCCACACCCACACAATGCAGGGGCTTCATGCCAGACAAGAGCCAGAGAAAGTGTGGAAGCCTGACGCAGACGCCGCAGGCGGGGCAGGGAGAGGGCGCCGCGGCCCCACCTCCTCCGAGAAGGTCTGCAGCTGGTCCTTAGAGTAGACGTACTGCCAGATCCGCTCCATGTCGTTCCAGTCCCTCACCACGCCGTGCTCCATGGGGTAGCGGATGGCCAGCAGCCCCCGGTGCTCCTGCAGACCGGAGGCTGGAGGTGGCAGCAGACACTCACCCAGCAGCTGTTCTCTGCCCTCCGGGGGGCCACCCCTTCATCCGCTCACCGGGGGTCCCTGTGCCCCTTACATCCTTAACCCGGCATGGGTTCATCTGCCCAGTTGTTTCCCTGGCTCTGAGAGTCCAGTCCAGGACCACAGAGGGTGGTGGCATGCTCCCCCGAACCCCAGAGTGCCCCCATTCCTTTCCCCACGGCCCGTGTCCTCTACGGTCACTACTAGCACATCCTTCCCTTCCAGCCTCACACACAGCCTGACCTCCAGCTCCACCGCCACTTCAGTTCCTGTCCTCATCAGCGCCAGGAGCCTCTGTGACGGCCGATCCTACGACAGCCATCCTATGTGGCCCCTCCTGCGGCCACGTGCTGCCACCTCTCCTCCCAGCTCTTCAGCCAGTACAGGTGTGTCTCGCAGAGACCTGCCCTTCAACGTCCCCCCACAACGCGGTCCTTCTGTCCAGTACCATTCTCTCACCCACAGCTGCGGCTCCTGCTGACCGCATTTTCTGGGTCCTCAGCACCCCTTCCTGTCTTCCCCAGGTGCCTAAACTGCACTTGCTGGTCAGTCCCTGCCACCCCCGCCCCCACTCGCTCCTCCTCCCAAGGGCCTCACCTGGCTGTGCAGTCCCTTCCCCACCCCCTCAACCCCCCAGCTGGAGCACAGAGCTGGCCTTCTCGATCAGTCATCAGTCCAAGTGACTCATTTAACCAGTTCTTTCCTCTGTGGCTTCTAAAGGAAGGGGCAGGAAGTAGTCTTACTGTGTCGCCTTACACAGGAACCCTGGACCATCTCACAGAGCAAATGGACCACAGTGCTTATGACACCCAGTAGATGGTCCCAGAGAGGGCCCAGGGCCCTCTGACCACCAGTCAAGGCTCCTAGGACAGAAGACCTCAACCCAGGCACAGACAGGCACCACAGATGTTACCTCTGCTTTTGGTCCGATAAAGAGGTCTCCTTCCAGGGCTCCAGCCATCACCCGCATGTGCTTGGGGCGCCCGACACTGCAGGGACAGAAAAGTCAGGGAGATGGGCAGGGGCCATAGTCGAGCCTAGTCCAGGAAAACCAAAGTCCGACTCCAATGGTCAGAAGCTAGGCCTACAGGCCATGGGACCACAGAGCAGGCCTTGGAAGGACAGAAGACTCAGGGTCAGAAGAAAAGGGGTTCCCACCATTTCCCATCAGCCCTCCCAGAGAGGGCCAAGAGGTCTGGAATGTCAGCCCTGGCAGAGGGTCTGCTTCTGCAGCCATGATGACTCAGCCCTCACTGTGGATTTCACGGGGGTAGAACAAGGTGGGGTGGCCCCAGGAAGCAGGGCCATGGCTCCTTCGTAGACCCCTCTCTCACTCAGTCAATCCCGTCCTTCTTCCTGCCAGGGCTTCTGAAACACAGATGCAGCTCTTGGCAGAGTGGACGAGCTACCATTCCAAAATCTCACCCAACTTCCCTGCACATCAAGAGGAACCTTTAATTACACTCCAGGTGAGTTCAGAAAGGACAGCTGAGGCCTGGATACCCCATGCAGGCTTTGTCTTGACATGGCCAGTTACTTCAGGGGCCTGAGGACTCCCCTACCCTGGCTTTGGCCACTAAGCTCTAAGGCCCGCAGGATTTGAGACAAAAGACCATCAAGGGAAAACTTCCCAATGGGCTTGAGCGGCCAGTGGAGTGCCCCCAAATTTCCCTGGGTTTCACTCCCCTCTCTCCTCTGCCATCACTGGCATCATGCAGGGAAGGATTCCCCCTGACCGCACAATGTATCTTCTAGAGTCTGAAAATAAATGAGCCCTGAAGAGAGCATTTCCTGGGGGGAAGGAGCAGCAGTAACTCCCCATTCTTTCTCCTCTGGGTTTAGGTCTCTCTTGTGTTCTTGCTGCTGCTACCATGCCCTGTTCCCAGGGGAATGCTGGTGGTAGCTCCTCCTTTCCAGCTCCAGGAGGGACCAAAACCAGACTCAAGAGGGGTGGGGGAAGCCCAGAGCACCTGTCTTCTTCCATAGCCCTTCACAGCACCAGCTTCACAAATCTGGTGCTTTCCCTTACAGGCAGGGGCAAGAGTTAGCCTCAAAGAGAGTTGTGACACAAGACCCATGTTCTCCCCAGAAGCAAACCAAAGGGTTAGGAATACTGCCTGAGCAACACTTACTAGTTCGGAAAACAGTATTTGGGAATCTGGTCTCCTGCAAAGCCAGCCTTGATCACCCCGGAACCCTGCAAAGAAAAACAGCAGCTAGATTCCAACATTCATCTCCAGATGAAGGTGGTGCCCTGCTGTGGAGAGGGCTTCCCCCGACAGTAGCCTGGGAAGGAAGCCCGAGATCCTGCCAAGAGGGCAAGGCCATTTACACATACACCAGTGGTTCAAAACTAGGGGCAACTTTACATCTCATCCCCCTAATTTGAGGGCTTCCCAGGTGGCTCAGTGGTAAAGAATCTGCCTGCCAATGCAGGAGATGTGAGGTCAATCCCTGCGTTGGGAAGATCCCCTGGAGAAGGAGATGGCAACCCACTCCAGTATTCTTGCCTGGGAAATCCCATGGACAGAGGAGCCTGGTGGGCTGCAGTCCATGGGGCCGTAAAGATTCAGACACAACTTAGCAATGGAGCATGCATGCAGCCCCAAATCTGACAATGTCTGAAGACTGGGGGCAGAGGCTGTTATTGCCATCTAAGTGGGTAGAGGCTAGGGATGCTGCTAAACATCCTACAGAGCACAGGACACATCACTAAGCATTATCCAAGCCGGAACATCACCAGTGTGGAGATGGAGTACACCCTCCTAGGCACACTTGTGGGTCGGCTCCAGGCAGGAGGACTCCTTAGCAAGAAGCAACCCTTAAGGTTGGTTGCTTATGGGTTTTTTTCCAGATGTTTGAAAAAGCACGGCCCACTCCCCTCAGCAGCTATGGACCACAGACAGGACTGGCTGGGGAAGATACTGGGTGCATGGGGACCAACTAGCACTCCTCTTCAAGTGGCTTCCCCAGAGACAACAGGAGGAGAGCTTGGTCCTGCCACTGCTCCAGCATGGAAGCTGGATGGAGACTTTTAAAGGGATCCTGGTATCTAGAAACCTCCCACCCACAGCAGGAATCAGCATCTCAACCTCTCTCTCCACCACCCATCACCACCCCTGGGGCCTGGAGAGCAGAAATAAACATCCCCTAGAGTTTGGGGGAGAATGGATACATGTGTACATATGGCAGAGTCCCTTTGCTGTTCACCTGAAACTATCAGAACATTGTTTTTTAATTGGCTATTCTCCAATACAAAATGGGCTTCTTGTGTGGTGTTCATGGTAAAGAACCCGCCTGCCAAAGCAGGAGACAGAAGAGATGCAGGTTTGATCCCTGGGTCAGGAAGAGCCCCTGGAGGAGGGCATGGCAACCCACTCCAGTATTCTTGCCTGGAGAATCCCATGGACAGAGGAGCCTGGTGGGCTACAGCCCATAGGGTCACAAGGAGTCAGAAATGACTGAGTGAGTGAGCACGCAGGCAATACAAAATAAAGTTTTTTTTTCAAAATAAAGTTTTTTAAAAAGAGAAAGAAACAGCCCAGTGGGACCAAGCAGGTTGTTCTCAAAACTCAAACTTGTTGAGTAGCCTGCCAAGAAAGGAAGTGGCTGATCCTTCCTGAAGCCTGATGGAGAGCATCCCCAAGCCCAGCTTCAGCTATCTTATTAAACACCCCTGCTGTGACTCAGGGCCCTCACATGGTTACTCCAAAACAGACAGCCATTCAGAGATTACATGGGGATCATGTGCAAGGGAGACAGATCCCAGAAAGAGCAGTGAGTCATTATTAAAAACTCCAAGGCCCACTGTTCAGAGGTAGACACTCAGCTAGGGGCAGATCCACTGATCCCTGCCCTTTATCTTCTTCCTATAGACCAGAAAGCATGCTGAGCTGAGCTACGGTGCTGAAGGACAAGACCACGATGGAGCCAGGCAACTTTCCTCTGAGGTTTCCAAGCCAGACCCCCAAACTGCTTACAGGTCCTGGGAAGAGTGGTCCTGAATTCTCTCCACTGCCCTCCCAGCTGTGGAACATCCCCTTGGCTCAGGGAGCACTTAAGGAAAGGGTCAAAGCAGGCGAGTGCCCAGTCAGGCAGCGGCGGGTATATGGTTGGCAAAACTTAACGTGCATTTCCGCAGTCCCAGGAAAAGGGCGTAGTGGGGCCTGCCTACCCTGGAAGTGCTGCCTCGGGGTGCAGCACTTGGGAAGAGCTATTGTAGAGGCCCGCAGGTTAAGCGTCCCCAAAAGATGGGGCCAGCAGTGTGCAAAGGGGCAAACACTGTCTTTCCTCCAGTAGGAGGGCAGCCAAAGCCTGAGGAGAGGTAACGGGGCTGGGGTCGAAACCCATCCAGTGAGCCTACTCTCCACCGAGAAGGGTCCGGGGTGAGTCCCCGGGCCTGGCATATCGGTGCATCGGTCGGTCGCCCGGCTGTACCCCGGCTCTCTAGATGCTGATCAAGCGCTGCCAGACACATGGGACCCCTTCCTCTCCCGACCTCCCCGCCTGCTCAGGGAGCGCTGGGGCTGGGGTTCTGCCACGCTTGCGGGGGGCTGGTCCCGCGGCTCGGGATACAGGGCCAAGTGGGGACAGCCCGCAGGAGTGGCGGGCCGGCAACGAGCCGAGGACCAGGCAAGACGGGCGGGGGTCCCTGCGGACCTCGACTCGTCCACCCCGCCCTCCCCCCCGGTTGCCAAGCCTCACGTTGTCGATGACCACGGGCTGGTTGGCGATGATATCGTAGGACTCCATGGCCGGGCCGGGCCGGCCCTGCCCAGCAGGCGGGCTGCAGTAGTAACCAACGGCTGGCAGGCAGGCAGGCGGGCGGACCGGGACCACCGCGGCTCCTGACGCGCTGCTGCGCCCCTCCCACCCCAAGCACGCAGCCTACGCGAGCCCGGCGGAGAATTTCAAGAGGGCGGGCCCCGCGGCCAGTCACCGCTCCCACCTAGGCAGATTGACACCCGGAGCCGGGGGCCCGCGAGGGCAAAGGGGCGGGGCCGTCGGGTGCTGGCCAGCCAATGGAGGCGCCGGGAAGAACTGCCTGGGCGCCTCCAAGGTAGGCTGCAGCGCGTGCGGGTGACGTCATCGCTCCGCGCTTAAAGAAGGCGCGGTCGGAGCCGGCGGGCTGGTAGTTTACTCGTCCAGGACTCTTGTTTCTTCAGCGAGCAGTCCCCAAGGAGGCCGGCGGTGGATTTTTCACACAAAGCATTTCTTTATTGAGCACTGAGGAAGATCCTTTTCCTTATAAAAATGATAATTTCGTGATAACGGTAGCACGTTATCACGTGAAGTGAATGCAGCACCAGCTTAGTGCTTGCGCAGCACTTCTGCTCATTTTACATAGATGATTATATTACACCCTTGCAATTACTTAGGTGTTATTTTCCGATTTTACAGATACGGGAACCGAGGAGCCTCAATGCGTGTGTACCTTGCCCAACAGTTATCCTGTTGGCAGCAGCTGGGAAGAGCACGCGGGGAGCCTCCAACGGCTCAGGGGTCCACAGGGCAAGAAGATACTCAGTCCTGAATTCATTGAGCAGACTGAGCTATAGTTATTTGCCGCTCTATAGAACTTTCCCACTAGACTATGAGATTAAATTTGGCCAAGTTGAAGCACAACATCATACAGGAAAGTGCAGAAATCGTTAAGTGTACATTTCAATGAATTATTAACTTGTGAACACTGAGCTTAAAAAACAGCATGAGCAGCACTCCAGAAGCCTCCCACCCCTCTTGCTCACTGCCCTCTTCTTCCTCGAAAGGGACTGCTATCCTCCAGTCTACAGGTCACCACAGGTTAGTTTAGCCTATTTTGGAATTTTATGCAAGTAGAATCATAGTTATGTGTTCATTTGTATCTGGTGTCTATGCGTTCATAAAATGGGTCAGCGTGCAACTGTTTAAAATAAGGAAGGAGTTCTATATAATCTGATATGAAATACATCAGGACATATGGCTAAGTCAAAGCAAAGAAAGGCAGTCACACTGTCCAGAAGGTTTTATGTGTGAATGGCTCTGAAGAATGTCTGAGGAACCTTCAAGACTTTTTAATATGGGGAAGGGGGACCACTGGCAAAGGTGGGGGAATGAAGAGCAAATTCTTTGTACAATGTGAACTTTTATTTTAATTTTTTAATTTGTTCATGTATTTGTGCATGGGTGCTGGGAAGCCTGGTGGGCTGCCGTCTATGGGGTAGCACAGAGTCGGACACGACTGAAGCGACTTAGCAGCAGCAGCAGCAGCAGCAGCTGAGTTGCTCAGTTGTGTCCAGCTATTCTGTGGCCCCACGGACTGTAGCCAGCCAAGCCCCTCTGTCCATGGAATTTCCCAGGCAAGAGTACTGGAGTGGATTGCCCTTCTCTTTTCCAGGGGATCTTCCTGACTCAGGGATCGAACCTGCATCTCCTGCGTCTTCCGCATTGCCATGCAGATTCTTTACCACTGAGCTACCTAGGAAGCCCCTGTTCATGTATATATTACTTTTTCCTTATTTTTAAGTTGTGGTAAAATCCATGCAACATACAATTTACCATCATAACCCATTAAATTCTCTTAATTTCGGGTATAGTTGGTTTGTAATGTGCAGTTTCAGGTGTACAGCAAAGTGAATCTGTTATACATATGCATATATCCACTGTTTTTAAGATTCTTCTTAACTCATTTTAAAGTATATGGTTCAGCAGTATTAAATAACATTTGTAATATTGTGCAACAATTATCACTATCCATCTCCATAACATTTTTCACCTTATAACACTGAAATGCTGTACTCATTAAACAGTAACTTCCCATTTCCCATGTGACAGAATTTCCTTCCTTTTTATGGCTGAAGTATATCCCATTGTATGTACATACTATATTTTGCTTATCCATTCATCTGTTGATGAATTCTTGGGTCTCTTCCACATTTTAGCTATTGTAAGCAATACTGTGAACATTGGTGTATAAATACTTCTTCAAGACTCTGCCTTCAATTCTCTGGGATATATAACACGATATGGGATTGGACTGGATTAAAGATTTACTGAGCATGGCCCCACCCATCAGAGCAAGACTCAGATTCCCCACAACTAGTCCTTCCCATCAGGAGGCTCCCATGAGCCTCTTACCCTTATCCATCAGAGGGAAGATAGAATGGAAACCACAGTTACAGAAAACTAACCAAACTGATCACTTGGATCACAGCCTTGTCTAACTCAATGAAACTATGAGCCGTGCTGGATAGGGCCACCCAAGATGGATGGGTCATGGTGAAGAGTTTTGACAAAACGTGGTACACTGAAGAAAAGAATGGCAAGCCACTTCAGTATTCTTGCCTTGAGAACCCCATGAACTGTATGAAGAGGCAAAAAGATATGATACTGAAAGATGAACTCCCCAGGTTGGTAGGTGCCCAGTATGCTACTGGAGAAGAGTAGAGAAAAAGCTCCAGGAAGAATGAAGAGGCTGAGCCAAAGCAAAAAAGAACACCCATTTGTGGATGTGACTGGTGATGGAAGTAAAGTCTGATGCTATAAAGAACAGTATTGCATAGAAACCTGGAATGTTAGGTCCATGAATCAAGGTAAGTTGAAAGTGGTTAAACAGGAGATGGCAAGAGTGAACGTAGACATTTTAGGAATTAGTGAACTAAAATGGACTGCAATGGGCGAATTTAATTCAGATGACCATTATATCTACAAGTGTGACCAAGCATCTCTTAGAAGAAATGGAGTAGCCCTCATAGTCAGCAAAAGAGTCCAAAATGCAGTACTTGGATGCAATCTCAAAAATGACAGAATGATCTCTGTTTGTTTCCAAGGCAAACAATTCAGTATCACAGTAATCCAAGACTATGCCCCAACCAGTAATGCTGAAGAAGCTGAAGTTGAATGGTTCTATGAAGACCTACAAGATCTTCTAAACTAACACCCCAGCATATGTCCTTTTCATCACAGGGGACTGGAATGCAAAAGTAGGAAGTCAAGAGATACTTGGAGTAACAGACAAATTTGGCCTTGGAGTACAGAATGAAGCAGAGCAAAGGCTAACAGGGTTTTGCAAAAGAACGCACTGGTCATAGCAAACACCCTCTTCCAACAACACAAGAGAAGACTCTACACATGGACATCACCAGATGGTCAATACCGAAATCAGATTGACTATATTCTTTGCAGCAGAAGATGGAGAAACTCTATACAGTCAGCAAAAACAAGACTGGGAACTGACTATGACTCAGATCATGAACTTATTGCCAAATTCAGATTTAAGTTGAAGAAAGTAGGGAAAATCACTAGACCATTCAGGTATGACCTAAATCAAATCCCTTATGATTATACATTGGAAGTTTCAGATAGATCCAAGGGATTATATCTGATAGATAGAATGCCTGAAGAACTTTGGACAGAGGTTGGTAACATTGTACAGAAGGCGAAGATTAAAACCATCCCCAAGAAGAAGAAATACAAAAAGGCAAAATGGTTGGCTGAGGAGGCCTTACAAATTGCTGAGAAAAGAGCAGAAGCAAAAAGCAAAGGAGAAAAGGAAGGATATATCCATCTGAATGCAGAGTTCCAAGAATATCAAGGAGAGATAAGAAAGCCTTCCTAAGTAATCAGTGCAAAGAAATAGAGGAAAACAATAGATTGGGAAAGACTAGAGATCTCTTCAAGGAAATTAGAGATACCAAGGGAATATTTCATGCAAAGATGGGCACAATAAAGGATAGAAATGGTATGGACCTAACAGAAGTAGAAGATATTAAGAAGAGGTGGCAAGAATACACAGAAGAACTGTACAAAAAAGATCTTCATGACTCAGTTAACCACGATGGTGTTATCACTCACCTACAGCCAGACATCCTGGACTGTGCAGTCAAGTGGGTCTTAGGAAGCATCACTACGAACAAAGCTAGTGGAGGTGATGGAATTCCAGCTGAGCTATTTCAAATCCTAAAAGATGATGCTGTGAAAGTGCTGCACTCAGTATGCCAGCAAATTTGGACAACTCAGCAGTGGCCACAGGACTGGAAAAGGTCAGTTTTCATTCCAATCCCAAAGAAAGGCAATGCCAAAGAATGCTCAAACTACTGCATAGTTGCACTCATCTCACACGCTGGTAAAGTAATGCTCAAAATTCTCCAAGAAAGGCTTCAACAGTATGTGAACCGAGAACTTCCAGATGTTCAAGCTGGATTTAGAAAAGGCAGAGGAACCAGAGATCAAATTGCCAACATCCGTTGTTGGATCATAGAAAAAACAAGAGAATTTCAGAAAAACATCTACTTCTGCTTCATTGACTATAGCAAAGCCTTTGACTGTGTGGATCACAACAAACTGTGGAAAATTCTGAAAGAGATGGGATTACCAGACAACCTTACCTGCCTCCTGAGAAATCTGTGTGCAGGTCAAGAAGCAACAGTTAGAACTGGACATGGAACAACAGACTGGTTCCAAACAGGGAAAGGACTACATCAAAGCTGTATATTGTCACCCTGATTATTTAATTTATATGCAGAGTACATATAAATGTGGAATGCTGGACTGGATGAAGCACAAGCTGGAATCAGGATTGCAGGGAGAAACATCAATAACCTCAGATATGCAGATGACACCACTCTTATGGCAGAAAGGGAAGAGGAACTAAATAGCCTCTTGAAGAAAGTGGAAGAGGAGAGTTAAAAGATGACTTAAAATTCAACATTCAGAAAACTAAGATCATGGCATCCAGTCACATCACTTCATGGCAATAGATGGGAAAACAGTGGAAACAGTGACAGACTATATTCTGGGTTCCAAAATCACTGCAGATGGTGACTGCAGCCATGAAATTAAAGGACGCTTACTCCTCGAAAGAATAGCTATGACAAACCTAGACAACATATTAAGAAGCAAAGACATTACTTTACTGACAAAGGTCCATCTAATCAAAGCTGTGGTTTTTCCAGTAGTCATGGATAGATGTGAGAGTTGGACCATAAAGAAAGCTGAGTGCCAAAGAATTGATACTTTTGAACTGTGGTGTTGGAGAAGACTCTTGAGAGTCCCTTGGACTGCAAGGAGATCAAGCCAGTCAATCTGAAAGGAAATCAGTCCAGAATATTCATTGGAAGGACTCATGCCACCCATGCTTTGGTCAGTTTGTGAACAACTGACCAATCGAAAAAGACCAAGACCATGATGCTGGGAAAGATTGAAGGCAGGAGGAGAAGGGGATGTCAGAGGATGAGATGGTTGGATGACATCACCGACCAGATAGACATGAGTTTGAGCAAGCTCCAGGAATTGGTGACAGGGAAGCCTGGTGTGCTGCAGTCCATGGAGTTGCAAAGAATCGGACACGACTGAGCGACTGAACTGAACAGACTGATGGGATTGCTGATTTATATTAAAATTCTGCTTTTGATTGCTTTAAGAACTGCCAAGCTCTCTTCCATAGTGGATATGTTATTTTTCATTCGCAACAACGGTGCACAAGGATTCGACTTTCTCCACAGCCTCATCACGGTGGTTATATTCGGTTTTTGTTTTGTATTATAGCCATCCTAATGAGTATGAGATTGTAGCTCATCATTGGTTTGATTTGCATTTCTGTAGTGATTCATGCAGAGAAGGCAATGGCACCCCACTCCAGTACTCTTGCCTAGAAAATCCTATGGATGGAGGAGCTTGGTGGGCTGCAGTCCATGGGGTCGCTGAGGGTCGGACACGACTGAGCGACTTCACTTTCACTTTTCACTTTCACGCAATGGAGAAGGAAATGGCAACCCACTCCAGTATTCTTGCCTGGAGAATCCCAGGGACAGGGGAGCCTGGTGGGCTGCTGTCTATGGGGTCACACAGAGTTGGACACGACTGAAGTGACTTAGCAGCAGCAGCAGTGATTCATGATGTTGCATAGCTTTTAATTTTCTTATTGGCCACTTATGTATCTTCTCTGGGTAAATGTCTACTCAATTCCTTTACCCATTTTTTCAAGTTTCTTTTTAAAAATTGTTTCCTTGTTTGTTTATTATTTTTGGCTGTGCTGGGTCTCTGTTGCTGTGCGCAGGCTTTCTCTCTTTGCGGCGGGTGGGGGCTACTCCCTTGTTGCAGTGTGCAGGCTTCCCATTGTGGTGTCTTCTCTTGTGGAGCATGGGCTCTAGGTGTTCGGGCTTCAGTAGCTGCAACACAGGGGCTCACTAGTTGTGGCTCGCAGGCCCTAGAGCGCAGGCTCAGTAGTTGTGGCTCGAAGGCCCTAGAGCGCAGGCTCAGTAGTTGTGGCACACCGGCATGTGGGATCTTCCTGGACAGGGGATTGAACCTGTGTCCCCTGCACTGGTGGAGATTCCTAGCCACTGTGCCACCAGGGAAGTGCTTTTGATATGTTGCTTTTTAAAATGAAATATGAAATGGAAATGAAAAAGTATTTGCATACCAAACCTCTGAGCTTTAGAAGTGCCAGGGTCCAGCTTGTGAAGAGTCCTCAGGACTCTTGTCAGCAGGACAGTGGTGCTGGAGAAAGAGTGCCTGAGGCAGGGCCCCCAAGGTACATTCTGTTAAAGGTCATTTGGCACCTTTGTTAGTTATTAGTTGACCTCGTGCGTATGGATTTATTTCTGGACCCTCTGTCCCATTGATCTGTATGTCAGTACCACATGGTCTTATTCATAGTAGGTTTCTCTATCTTGAAATCAGATAATGTTAAGTCCTCTTTTGTTCTTTTTCAAATTGTTTTGAAAAATCTGGATCCTTTGACTTCTGCACAATTTGGGGATCAGCTTCTCCATATCTTCGAGGAAGCCTCTTGGAATTTTGATTGGTTTTGCATTGAATCTATAGGTCAGTTTGAGGAGAGTTAACATCTTAACATAATGTCTTCTGATCCATAAGTGTGTCTCTTCTCATATTAGATCTTTTAAATTTTATTATTATTATTATTGAAATATAATTGGTTTACAGTGTTGTGTTAGTTTCTGGTGTACAGCAAAATGACTCAGTTATATATACATATATGTACATATAAAGAAGTATATATTCTTTTCCAGATTCTTTTTCATTGCAGTTTATCACATGATATTGAATATAGTTTCCCGTGCTATACAGTACGACCTTGTTATTACTTTATAATAGTAGTTTATATTTGCCAGTCCCAAACTCCTAATTTATTCCCCCCTTTCCCCCTTTGGTAACCATAGGTTTGTTTTGTCTTTCTGTTTTGTAAATAAGTTACTTTGTATTATATCTTAGATTCTACATATAAGTGATATCATATGATATTTATCTTCTGTCTGAATTACTTAATATGATAGTCTCTAGGTTCATCTGTGTTGCCGCATTATTTCACTCATTTTTATGGCTGAGTAGTATTCCAGTGTGTGTGTGTGTGTGTGTGTATATGTGTGTGCGTGTGCTCAGACATGACTGACTCTTTGCAACTCCATGGACTAGCCCTCCAGCTCCTCTGTCCATGGGATTTCCCAGACAAGAATACTGGAGTGGGTTGCCATTTCCAGCTCCAGGGGATCTTCCTGATCCAGGAATCCAACCTGCATCTCCTATGTCTTCTGCCTTGCAGGTGGATTCTTTACCACTAATGCCACCTGGGAAGCCAATATGAAGCAAAAGTGAAAGTCATTCAGTTGTGTCCGACTCTTTGCAACCCCATGGACTATACAGTCCATGGAATTCTCCAGGCCAGAATACTGGAGTGGGTAGCCTTTCCCTTCTGCAGGGGATCTTCCCAACCTAGGGATTGAACCCAGGTCTCCCACCTTGCAGACAGATTTTTTACCACTAATGCCACCTGGGAAATCTATATGTATAGGACCAAATCTTGATGGATACTTAGGTTGCTTCTGTGTCTTGCCAATTGTTAAGTAGTGTTGCTGTGAAGATTGGGATGCATGTTACAACATTATTTCTGTTTTATGTTTTTTGGTGTTTTGCCCATGAGGCATTTGGGATTTTAGCTCTCTGACTAGGGATCAAACCCATACCCCCTGCCTTGGGAGGTGAAGTCTTAACCACTGGATCACCAGGGAAGTCCCTGTGATCCATATATCTTTTCAAATTAGAGTTTTCTCTGAATGTATGCCCAGGAGTGAGATACATTTTATTACTTTTGAAAGTTTTTGGTGTATAGATTTTAGAGTCTTCCATCAGGTTTATCCCTAAATAATTCCTATTTTTTATGCAAGGATCAATAGTATTGTTTCTCTAATTTAAACTTTAATTATTAATTGTCAATAGGTAGAAATAAAATTGACTTAAAAACAATAATAGATTTTATAGTTAGAGCAGATTTAGGTTTACAGAAAAATTGTGCAGAAAATACAAAGTTCCCCTATACCTCCATAAATGCCCACCCTTCCTTGCTGCAATTTCCTCAGTTCTTAACATTTTGCATTACTGTATGCATATGTTGCAACTGATGAACCAATATTGATACATTATTATTAACTAAGGCCTATAGCTTACATTCGGAGAAGGCAATGGCACCCCACTCCAGTACTCTTGCCTGGAAAATCCCATGGGCAGAGGATCCTGGTGGGCTGCAGTCCGTGGGGTCGCTAGGAGTCGGACACGACTGGAGCGACTTCACTTTCACTTTTCACTTTCATGCATTGGAGAAGGAAATGGCAACCGACTCCAGTGTTCTTGCCTGGAGAATCCCAGGGATGGGGGAGCCTGATGGGCTGCCGTCTATGAAGTCGCACAGAGTCGGACACAACTGAAGTGACTTAGCAGCAGCAGCAGCATAGCTTACATTGTTTCCCCTGTGGCTTAGCGGTAAAGAATCCACCTGCCAATGCAGGATATGCAGGAGACGGGGATTGGATCCCTGGATTGGGAAGATCCTGGAGGAGGGTATGACAACCCACTCCAGTATTCTTGCCTGGAAAATTCCATGGACTGAGGAGCCTGGTGGGCTACAGTCCATGGGGTCACAGACAGTCAGACACAACTGAGCGTAGTGACTGAGCACAGTGTAGCACATGGGTTACATTAGGGTTCACATTTTGTGTTTTACTTTCTGTGGGTTTTTGACAAATGCATAATGTATCCACCATTACAGTATCATTCAGAATAGTTTATGGCCTTAAACAAATTCCCTGTTTCCACATATTCATTGTTCCCTTCCTCCCCCTCCTTTTTTTTACTGTCTGTATGATTTTGCCTTTATACATAATGTCGTACAGTTGGAATCATGCAGTGTGTAGTCTTTTCAGGTTGGCTTCTCTCACTTAGAATTACGAATTTAAGGCTCCTCCATACCTTTTTGTAACCCGATAGACTCATTTCTTCTGTTGCTGAATAGTATTCCATTGTCTGGATGTATTGCATTTTTTTTCTTCGCTGCACCCCTCAGCACTCAAAACTTCCCTAACCCAGGATCGACCTTGTGCCCTTTGTGTTGGGAGCACAGAGTCTTAACCCCTGGACCACCAGGGAAGTCCCTTGCAGTTTGTTTATCCGTTCATCTATGGATGAACATCTAAGTTGCTTCCAGTTTTCGGCAATTATGAGTAAAGCTGTGGTAAACATCCATGTGCAGATTTTTAGGTGGACATACAATTTCAACTCATTTGTATAAGTACCTCAGAATATAACTGATGGATGGTAAACCTATGTTTAGCTTTGTAAGAAACTGCTAAACTTCGTTGCAAAGTCGTTGTACCAGTGTTGCATTCCCATCAGTAATGAATGAGAGTTCCTGTTTCTCCACATCCTCTACAGCATTTGATGTTGTCAGTGTTTTGGACTGTAGCCATTCTAATGGGTGTGTAGTGGCATCTCATTGTTGTTTTAATTTGTAATTTCTTAATGACATATGATGTTGCACATCTTTCATATGAATATTTGCTACCTATATAGTGTAGGAAATATGGTGAGGTGTCTGTTCAGGTTTTGCCCATTTTTTAATTGAGTTGTTTTCTTGTTGAGTTTTAAGAACTCTTTGTAAATTTTAGAAGCAAGTCCTTTATTACATGTGTATTTGCAAATATTTACTCCTGGTTTGTAGCTTGTCTTTTCATTCTCTTAGTACAATTGGTTTTAAAAACGTTTAGCTACCCTGCTAAACTCACTTATTTTTTCCTTAGGAATTCTTAGATTTTTTAACCTAGATAAATCAAGTCAACTAAGAATAAAGACAGTTTTACTTCTTCCTCTCTAATCTGTATGCCTTTTATTTCTTTTTATTGCCTTACTGCATGAGTAGACCCTTTAGGACAAAGTTGAATGGGAGTGGTAAGAGTGGACATCCTTGTTTTGATACTGAACTTAGGGAGAAAACATTCAATCTTTTACCATCTTGTTTGTGATGATGTTACTTTAGGTCTTTCATAGATTCTCTTTATCAAACTGAGAAAATTCTCTTTGTTTTCTAGTTAATGGGAGTTTTATCCTAAATGGATGTTGGTTGGTTTGGTTGGTTGATTTAGTCACTAAGTCGTGTTTAGTTGCTAAGACTATTGCAACCCCATGGACTGGAGCCTGCCAGGCTCCTCTGTCCATGGGATTCTCCAGGCAAGAGTACTAGAGTGGGTTGCCATTTAGCTTTCATCAAGTGCCTTTTCTTTAATATGGGGCTTTTTTCTTTTTTAAAAAAGATAAGTGCTTTCTGTCTTACATTACTATTAAGGTTATTTATTTCTTCTTGAGGAGGCTCTATTAGTTTGTGTTAAGGAATCTGTACATTTTATCTAGTTGTTGAATCTATTGGCAGAAAGTTTTTTTAAAATAATTGTACACTTATCTTCCTTTAAATCTGTAGAATCTCTAGTAATGTCTACTTTCTCATTCCTGATATTGTTAATATGTTTTCTGTCTTTTTCTCTGATCAGTCTGGCTACAGTTTTGTATTTTATTGATTTTCTCAAAGAACTAGCTTTTTGTTTCATTGATTTACCACCCCCCCCCGCCCCCAGTTGTTTTTATGTTTTAAAAAGGTTATAAAAAACAACAGCAAAGGAAAAACAAACATAGTCTGCAAAACTTGAAATATTTTCTATCTGGCTCTTTACAGAAAAGATTTATTGATTCTTACTCCATACTTGGATGAGTATGTAAATATAGATGTTGTTGAACTGAAAGTAGACTGCTGGTAATTTCTCCAGGAAAAAAGAAAAAAAGAAAAGGGACTTATTTTGGGATCCACAGAGAATTCCAATCTGGGGTCTTCAATCATGGTGTGCTACGGTTAAGTCCCTGCACGGCAAGAGAGGGAGAACTCTTTTATAAAGGAGAAAAGCAAGTTGGGGGCGGCTATAGCAAACAAAGAATCCACAGCTTTTCACTGGCGGAGCCCTTGCTGGAAATGAAGAGGAACGGTTTCTTCTTCCTGTTGGGCTCTGAGAGTAAGAGCGCCCCCTTGTGGTCTCTCAACTCTAAATAGAGCTGAGGTTTGTGTTCATTAATTTCTTATATTTTTCTGTCATACCTTGGTACTTAACAGTTCTGCCTGGAAATAAGAGAATCAGGGAGGATAAAGTCTGTTGATCATGTAAAGGCACCTGGTAGAGCACACATTGTGTCCTCAGGTTGCAAAGCAGCCCATATTCTCTTCCTCCGGTGATGTGAGCACATAGAAGGGAAAGGAGGGGTAAGTGGGAGAGGAGGTGGTGAAGACTTTGGGAATGACCTGTTGGGATCAACAGTGGCCTCTCATTTCACCCGCACTGAAGTGAGGATGGGATGCTGCTGGCTGGTGTCTGCTGTGGCAGTAGAGGTGAACCAGCTGGCCAGGTTTGGGGACGTATTTGACAATCAGAGGATTTGCTCATGTGATGCGTGGTGAAAGAGAAAGAGGAGAGTCTGGGGTGTACTCTGGATTTGGGCCTGAACAAGTAGAAGGATTCATTTGTTGCTGAGATGGGGGAAAGTGGCAGGAGTGGGCTATAGGACTTGAAAGACGGATGCTTGTGCATCTGGAATTTGAAGCTAGCCATTGCTTTGGTTTTCTTGACCCTCAGCATTGTGTGAAATCTCCTTGGTTACAGTCCCTCAGAGGACTCCATCTCCAACCTACTTCCAGCCCACGCCCAGGCCCTTCCAGGGTCTTGCTTGATTGAAGCCTCCCCAATCTCTTGCCCAGGTCTTTTCCACCTCTGGGAATTTAAGTAAAGCCCAATTCTGTAAAGAGCAATATTGCATAGAAATCTGGAATGTTAAGTCCATGAATAAAGGCAAATTGGAAGTGGTCAAATAGGAGATGGCAAGAGTGAAGATTGACATTTTAGGAATCAGCGAACTAAAATGGCCTGGAATGGGTGAATTTAACTCAGATGACCATTATATCTACTACTGTGGGCAAGAATCCTTTAGAAGAAATGGAGTAGCCATCATAGTCAACCAAAGAGTCTGAAGTGCAGTACTTGGGTGCAGTCTCAAAAACAACAGAATGATCTCTCTTCGTTTCTAAGGCAAACCATTCAATATGGTTTGTAATCCAAGTCTATGCCCTGACCAATAATGCTGAAGAAGCTGAAGTTGAATGGTTCTATGAAGACCTACAATACCTTCTAGAACTAACACCCAAAAATAGATGTCCTTTTCATTATAGGGCACTGGAATGCAAAAGTAGGAAGTCAAGAAATACCTGGAATAACGGGCAAATTTGGACTTGGAGTACAGAATGAAGCAGGGCAAAGGCTAATAGAGTTTTGCCAAGAGAATGCACTGGTCATAGCAAACACCCTATTCCAACAACACAAGAGAAGACTCTACACATGGGCATCACCAGCTGGTCAATACTGAAATCAGATTGATTATGTTCTTTGCAGCCAAAAGATGGAGAAGTTCTATATAGTCAGCAAAAACAAGACTGGGAGCTGACTGTGGCACAGACCATGAACTCCTTATTGCCAAATTCAGACTTAAATTGAAGAAAGTAGGGAAAACCACTAGACCATTCAGTCAGTCAGTCAGTCAGTTCAGTCACTCAGTTGTGTCCGACTCTTTGCAGCCCCATGAACCGCAGCATGCCAGGCCTCCCTGTCCTTCACCAACTCCCGGAGTCTGCCCAAACCCATGTCCATTGAGTCGGTGATGCCATCTATCCAGCCATCTCATCCTCTGTCGTCCCCTTCTCCTCCTGCCCTCAATCTTTCGCAGCATCAGGGTCTTTTCAAATGACTCAGCTCTTCGCATCAGGTGGCCAAAGTTTGGAGTTTCATCTTCAACATCAGTCCTTCCTATGAATACCCAGGACTGATCTCCTCTAGGATGGACTGGTTGGATCTCCTTGCAGCCCAAGGGACTCTCAAGAGTCTTTTCCAACACCTATGACCTAAATCAAATCCGTTACGATTTTACAGTGGAAGTGACAAATAGATTCAAGGGATTAGATCTGATAGAGTGCCTGAAGAACTGTGGATGGAGGTTCATGACATTGTACAGGAGGCAGGGATCAAGATCATCCCCAAGGAAAAGAAATGCAAAAAGGCAAAATGGTTGTCTGAGAAGGCCTTACAAATAGCTGTGACTAGAAGAGAAGCAAAAGGCAGAGGAGAAAAAGAAAGATGCACCCGTTTGAATGCAGAGTTCCAAAGAATAGCAAGGAGAGATAAGAAAGCCTTCCTTAGTGATCAATGGAAAGAAAGAAAGGAAAACAATGGACCGGGAAAGTCCAGAGATCTCTTCAAGAAAATTAAGGGATACCAAGGGAACATTTCAAGCAAAGATGGGCACAATAAAGGACAGAAATGGTTTGGCCCTAACAAAAGCAGAAGATATTAAGAAGAGGTGGCAAGAATACACAGAAGAACTATACAAAAAAGATCTTCATGACCCAGATAATCACGAGGTGTGATCACTCACCTAGAGCTAGACATCCTGGAATGCTAAGTCAAGTGGGCCTTAGGAAACATCACTACAAATAAAGCTAGTGGAGGTGATGGAATTCCAGCTGAGCTATTTCAAATCCTAAAAGATGACGCTTTGAAAGCACTGCACTCAATATGCCAGCAAATTTGGAAGACTTAGCAGTGGCCACAGGACTGGAAAAGGTCAGTTTTCATTCCAATCCCAAAGAAAGGCAATGCCAAAGAGTGTTCAAACTACCGCACAGTTGCACTCATCTCACATGCTAGTAAAGTAATGCTCAAAATTCTCCAAACCAGGTTTCAACATATGTGAACTGTGAACTTCCAGATGTTCAAGCTGGATTTAGAAAAGGCAGAGGAACCAGAGATCAAATTGCTAACATCCGTTGGATCATCAAAAAAGCAAGAGAATTCCAGAAAAACATCTATTTCTGCTTTATTGACTATGCCAAAGCCTTTGACTGTGTGGATCACAACAAACTATGGAAAATTCTTCAAGAGATGGGAATACCAGACCACCTGACCTGCCTCTTGAGAAATCTGTATGCAGGTCAAGAAGCAACAGTTAGAATTGGACATGGAACAATGGACCGGTTCCAAATAGGAAAAGGAGTATGTCAAGGCTGTATATTGTCACCCTGCTTATTTAACTTATATGCAGAGTACATCATGAGAAATGTTGGACTGGATGAATCACAAGCTGGAATCACGATTGACAGGAGAAATATCAATAACCTTAGATATGCAGATGACACCACTCTTATGCAGAAAGCAAAGAAAAACTAGAGTCTCTTGATGAAAGTAAAAGAGGAGAGTGAAAAAGTTAGCTTAAAACTCAACATCCAGAAAACTAAGATCATGGCATCCAGTCCCATCACTTCATGGCAAATAGATGGGGAAACAGTGGAAATAGTGACAGACTTTATTTTTGGGGGCTCCAAAATCACTGCAGATGGTGACTGCAGCCATAACATTAAAAGACTCTTGCTCCTTGGAAGAAAAGTTATGACCAACCTAGACAGCATATTAAAAAGCACAGACATTACTTGGCCAACAAAGGTCTGTCTAGTCAAAGCTATGTTTTTTCCAGTAGTCATGTATTGATGTGAGAGTTGGATTATAAAGAAAGCTGAGCGCAGAAGAATTGATGCTTTTGAACTGTGGTGTTGGAGAAGCCTCTTGAGAGTCCCTTGGACTGCAAGGAGATCCAACTAGTCCATCCTAAAGGAAACCAGTCCTGAATATTCATTGTAAGGACTGATGTTAAAGCTGAAAGTCCAATACTTTGGCCACTTGATGCAAAGAACTGACTCATTGGAAAAGACCCTGATTCTGGGAAAGATTGAGGGCAGGAGCAGAAGGGGACTTAAGAGAATGAGATGACTGGATGGCATCACCGACTCAATGGACAAGAGTTTGAGTAAACTCCAGGAGTTGGCGATGGAGAGGGAGGCCTGGCATGGTGCAGTCCATGGGGTCACAGAGTTGGACACGACTGAGCGACTGAACTGAAGCAGGACATACTTGCAGCATTTGCGTTCATAGGGTGAGTGTTCTCTTTCTATAGGAGATTTTAGGTCATTTGGGGGCCATTGTGTTTCCTCTCCACCAAGACATGTAGCAGAAGCCAGAGAATCAGTGCCTGGGCTTAGGACTTCTTTTTACATTTACCGGAATTTGAAGCTGGACATGTTCTGTCTTCCAGTTATGCTGAGGATGTGAGTTTTGTCTTGTGGTATATGTTATTTTTGTTGTTTTTGTTTTCTTGAAGATATTTTAGGGAAGTAACATTTTTGCTGCTTCAATTACCTCCTGTTACGGGTTGAATTCTGTCCCCACCCCAGATGTATATGTTGATGTCTTAACACCAGTAGTTCAGAAATGAGGTGCATTAGGGTAGACTATAATTCAATATGACTGATGTCCTTATAAGAAGAGAAACTTTGGACACAGGTGATTGTGGAGGGAAGTCACAAGGAGAAGACAGCTGCCTACAAGCCAGGTTGAGAGGCCTCAGAAAGAACCAACTCTGTCTCAGACTTCTGGTCCCTGGAACTGTTAGATAATAGACTGATGTTGTTTAACCTCACCATTTTGTGGAACTTTGTTAGGGCAGCCCCAACAATCCAGTACATCTGAGCTACTCAGAATTCGACTCTATAACTTTTTCTGTAACTTCTCCCTCCATCCCATCCCCTCCTCAGATTTCTTTCACCCTGTCACTGCATACAAAGCAGGACTGGCTACATAACTTGTAGGACACAGTGTATAATGAAAATACAGGAAGGAAAAGTACAGTTAAAGGTGCTAAAATATAAAGACATTTTCCCCCTTTGGAAATACTTTAATCTTATGAAATGTAATAGGGGAAATAGTGACATATGAGTGACAGCATCAACTTATATTTTTATTTATAACATTTTTGGTGCTATACTTCTGTTAAAGAAGAGGGCAGCAGAGGATGAGATTTAGGTAGCATCACGGACTCAATGGACATGAGCCTGAACAAACTCCAGGAGATAGTGGAGGACAAGGAAGCCTGGTGTATCATAGTCCGTGGGGTCGCAATGAGTTGGACACGACTTAGGGACTGAACAACAACAACAATTCTATTATGTGATGCAATAAATAACGATACTTTTGTAATGTGATATGTTGATTTGTCCTAAGATTTTTCTGGCTATTCTAGCTACTTGCAGTTCATTTAAGTTGATTTAATTGAGTTTTTGTCAGTTGCAATAGAAGAGTTCTGGTTGCCTCCAGGAGGCGGTGCCTGGGGATGAAGGAAGGCAGTGCAGAGCCCAGGAAAGTGAGTGGAGAGGCTGTTGCCTTATGGCGGCCTCTCCCTTTCCGGTCCTGGCCCATAGACACCGCCCCCTCCTTCCCACCGTGCACCTGCCCAGCCCCTTGCTTCCGTTTCCGGGCGTGACGTCACAGACTGTGGGTTCTGAAGTATCCTGGAGTTAAAGGCTGTTGTGTCTGAAGTGTTTTGGGAGATTGCTCCTCTGTAATGGTACACAGACAATGGCAAAGAAGAGGGAAGCAGAGGCCCTCTTCTTTGTTCTCTTCCTGGATTACTGGCAAGGTGCAGAGCCACCCCCCCCGCCCCCACCTTTCCATCTGACCAGAGGCGCCACCCGAGGTGTATTGTGGCAGGTGGAGATGCGCGTGAAGACTCACCGTGAGCCTGAGTCAGGCAGGAGACGGCGCTTGCCTCCCATGGGTGCTGGAGTGAACGCAGGGTTTCTCCTCGCTCTACCTGCTTGACCTCCCCGGATTTATCTTAGGGATTCTTTGCCAAGGAGAAAGGAGAAACGTTAACAGTATTCCTAACTTTGCACATTACTCAAAATCCAGAGCTCCGTGCGAGAGTAGCATACTTGCACATTTTAACTTTTCCTTGTGAAAAATTTCAAACAAACAAAAAATTCAAACATGTACAAAAGGAGAGAGATTAGTATTAATATAGTGAACCTATATGTGCTAATCAGTCACATCTTGTTTTGTCTATCCCCTCATATACACACACACACACAGTTTTATTTTTTAAATTTTTATTATTTTCACACTATTTTTTTTCCTTAATTTACTTACCTTTGATTGAAGGATAATTGCAACATTATGTTGGTTTCTGCCATATAGCAACATGGATCAGCCATAAGTCTACATTTGTCCTCTCCCTCTTGAGCCTGTCTACCACTTCTCATCTCATCCCACCTTTCTAGGTTGTCCTGGAGCCTGAGTTTGAATTCCCTGAGTTTTATAGCAAATTCCCATTGGCTATTCACACACTGTACTTTAAACAACAGCTTGATATATTGGTCACATAACACAAAATACACCCTTTACAGTGTATATTCATGGGGTTGTGAGCCACCACTATCTAATTTTAGAACATTTTCAGCACTCCCCAAAGTAATATCAAACCCACTTGCTACCAATCCCCATCCCCCATTTTCCACAGCCCCTGGCAACCACTAACCCACTGTCTGTCCTACGGATTTGTCTATTCTGGGTATTTGTATATGGAATCACACACGATATGGTCTTTTGTGACTGGTTTGTTTCATTTAACACGTTTTCAGGGTTCATCCACATGGTAGCATGCCTCAGGAATTCATTCCTTTTTATGGTTGAATGATATTCCATTGCATGGACTTACCCCATTTGGTTGATCCATTTATCAGTTGATGGACGTTTGGGTTGTTTCCACCTTTTGACTATCTGAATAGTGCTGTTATGAACATCTTATGAGTGTGGCTTTTTCAAAGTGAACATTAGATTTCCATGCTCCACTTTTAGGATCTTATTGCAATTGGAAGCACTTGTGCTATTTACTAAACTGATTGGCTGACCACATTCTGGGACATTCTCTCAATGTAAAGAAATTGGGTCTGTGGAGAAAAGCAGTAGACACAATCCTTATGATGGAGGAAACTACAGTACTGTTTTCCAAAAATGCAGTAGACCAAGAGTACAAAACAGTGTCATCTGTCATGAAGGACAGAAGTACATTATACAGCAGTCAATCAGGGGTGAATTCAAGGAAAGGGAAGATAGTAACTCCTCTTGTTCTTGTTGTTGTTCAGTCATTAAGTCCTGTCTGGCTCTTTGTGACCCCATGGACTGCAGCACACCAGGCTGCTCTGTCCTCCACCATCTCCCCTAGTTTGTTCAAATTTATATCCATTGAGTCGCGCATACTGTCTAACCATCTCAATCTCTGCCAGCTCCTTCTTTTGCCTTCAGTCTTTCCCAGCATCAGGGTCTTTTCTAATGAGCCAGCTCTTTGCATCAGGTGGCCAGAGTATTGGAGCTTCGGCTTCAGCATCCGTCCTTCCAATGAATATTCAGGGTTGATTTCCTTTAGGATTGACTGGTTTGATCTCCTTGCAGTCCCAGGGACTCTCAAGAGTCTTCTCCAGCACCACAATTTGAAAGCAACAGTTCTTCAGCGCTCAGCCTTCTTTACTGTCCAACTCTTACATGCATACATGACTACTGGAAAAACCATAACTTTGACTATAGGGATCTTTGTTGGCAAAGTGATGTCTCTGCTTTTATTTTTTAATGTCCCTGCTTTTTAATACACTGTCTAGGTTTGTCATGGCTTTCCTTCCAAGAAGCAATCATCTTTTAACTTTGTGGCTACAGTCACTGTAAAGGGTTTTTGTGAACAAATATTTTAATGCATGGGCTTACTTACACTTCCACCTTAGTGATTCTTAGTGATTCACAGCTGTCTCAGCAAGAGGAAAAATTTTGTTCCCTTCATTCACCAAAAAGCCATCATATCCACGCACTATTAACCACTAGTCAGCAATTTCCCTGCAGAGTGGGGACCTGTCATGTGCACATACTACTCAATGTCTTTTCAGACTGTGAGGAAACCATGAGGTAGAAGTTCAGATTCTTGAGGAAACTTCATAAATACTGTGTGGAACTCAGAACGGGGTCAGGGGGTTGGGCACTGTGCCCTAAAACACTTTCATTAAAGCACAAGTTTCTCCTTCCTGATGGGTTTGCCCACTCCTTAGGGGCCAGACGGAGAAGGTGATGGCACCCCACTCCAGTACTCTTGCCTGGAAAATCCCATGGACGGAGGAGCCTGGTGCGCTGCGGTCCATGGGGTCACTAAGAGTCGGGCACGACTGAGCGATTTCACTTTCCTTTTCACTTTCATGCGTTGGAGAAGGAAATGGCAACCCACTCCAGTGTTCTTGCCTGAAGAATCCCAGGGACAGAGAAGCTTAGTGGGCTGCTGTCTGTGGGGTCACACAGAGTTGGACACGACTGAAATGACTTAGCAGCAGCAGCAGCAGCAGGGGCCAGAAAAAGGGGCTGACCTTGAATCAGGAAAGTATGTCACAGACATCATGACCTCCAAAAAGAAAAGCCTGATATTGTGCTCAAAGGGCTTCCACAGTGGCTCAGTGGTAAAGAATCTGCATGCAATGCAGGAGACGTGGGTTTGATCCCTGACTTTGGAAAATTTTCTGGAGGAGAAAATGGGAACCTACTCCAGTATTCTTGTCATAGAAATCCCATGCACAGAGGAGCCTGGAGGGCTACAGTCTGTAGGGTCGCAGAGAGTGGAACATGACTGAGGGACTGAGCACACACACGCATAGCTCAAAATCTCCCCAGGCTGTTACAGTCTTTTTGCACCATTAATTCATGTCCTTGACGTAGCCACATGTGGGTCAACAGGAGTCTTAACACCCATTCATGCTGTCCCAGGGGAGATGGCTGACCTGGTCCATCTCTGGTTGCATCTTCATTTTTTCAATCCTGAATGACAACATCAGGAATTCCTTGTATTTATCAAGTCAAATTAGGATAACCTTAGGCCCTTAAGCCCCTCCTAAATACAAAATCCTCAGGATCAGTGCAGAGTATGCAGCAGGATTGTTCCCTTTATTCCAAAACAAGAAAGCATCACATTTCCAGAATGGTCAGGCACTGCCCATTGACCTCATTACTTGTGGAGGGGAGACTTTTTGTTGAATATCTCCTGAGACGTGTGTCCATTTGTCTCCGTTCCTCCCACAACTGAGTACTGAGCATACCCTTGCTTGGAACCAGCTCTGTTTACTGTCGTCCATCATAGATAATAGCACAGAGTTGGGATGAAGGGTGAGCATTCTTAGTCTGAAGGTCACATTGGTGAATTTCCTCCCCCTCCGCACAGCCCTCCTGTGGTCCGTAGCTTTCCCTCCAGCCTCAGAGGAGAAAACCACATCCCACGGAACCTCACTGCCCAAGGTCATGCAGTGTTCAAATGTCATACCAGAACCCAAGTCCAGTGCTCTCCCTCTAGAGCAGGCCAAGTGCGGGATGCTCCTCTCAGAATACCATCCCAGAGAGTGACGATTTCAAAAGAATCACATGCAGCTCCTAAGTGAAATACTGACTCACAGCTGAGGCTTATTTTCCCCACAGGTTCAAATGCTGAATCTTCATCACATTCAAAAATTTTGGACAAAGGACTGGCTAAACTCTTTGGTAAGTACCTCTCTCATGTGAAATGGTCAGGCTGTATTTGAAGAGTCTTATGCTTGTCCGTGGTGGTCTCCTGGATAACCTGCCCCTGCTGCTGCTCTGATGGGAAGGAAAGTGCTTTGCCTTGAGGCTAGAACAGATTTTCTAGATGTCAGAATCTCAAGATTTATTTAATCTCAAATTAAATAAATCATTGAAGATAAATAGTTGGAAAGGATTGTGCTCCTTAAAGAAGGGTCTATGTAGCAGTAGCAGGGCCCCCATCAGGGAACTCTACTGGAAATGCAGTGTCAGACCCCAGCTGAGACCAGCTGCGTCCATCTGTTCAGAGGATTTTTGCTTGTGTTAGGGATGGGCAGGGCTCCCTAGGTAGCACAGTGGGAAAGAATCCATCTGCCAAGCAGGAGACATAAGTTCAATCCCTGGGTTGGGAAGATCCCCTGGAGAAGGAAATGGCAACCCACTCCAGTATTCTTGCCTGGAAAAATCCCATGGACAGAGGAGCCTGGTGGGCTACAGTCCATGGGGTCACAGAGAGTCGGACGCAACTGAGCACAGCACACAGGGATGGGCAAGGCCCCACGGCTAAGATAATCCTCCTTCTAGGTACTCAGCCCTTACTGCACATGAGAATCCTCTGGGGAGATTGGTAGAAAGGGACACCCAGGCCCACCTCCAGTGATCAGATTCCTTGGTTTGGGGTGAGACCCTTTCATGAGTAGTTTTCTAAGCTCTTCAAGGGATTCTGTGCTGGGACTTACTGGTCTACTCCAAGCCTCTCACTTAATATTAGAGAAAATCTGAGGTTTAGGGAAGTCATCTTTAGCAGAGCTGAGACTGACGAAAAACACTAAAAATCACAGTCCTCTGCTGAAAGAAGCCGTCTAGATTCTAGAGAAATCTTTCCTCTCTGGCAGCTGTGTCATCATGAGTGGACACTGAGAGTCGTCTCTGGTCTGAGAAAGAGCTCCCAGGTGTGTAAGTGTTGATGCTTCCTCTGGGTTAGGAGCTGGGAAGGGGGACTTCTGTCTACACGAGATGTGGATTGTTTTTCCTGTCTCATGTCAGGAATTCTAAGTTTGGCCTTTTCCCATGTGTGCTATTACAGAAGCTTCATTAAATCTTCACTGTCTGGCTGATTGATCAATGGTCTGTGACCATGATTGAAGGGCTTTCTCCATGGCTCAGCGGTAAAGAATTTGCCTGCCAATGCAGGAGAGGGGGGTTCAATCCCTGGGTTGGGAAGATCCCCTGGAGGAGGAAATGGCAACCCTCTCCATCTCCAGTATTCTGGCCTGGAAAATCTTATGGATAGAGGAGCCTGGCGGGCTACAGTCCATGGGTTGCAAAAGAGTTGGACATGACTTAACAACTAGACAACACCATATATGTACATATACACACCCTGTAAGTTAGGAATATGGAATTAACAGATACACACTAATATATATTAAAATAAATAACAAGGATTTACTGTATAGCACAGGGAACTATTGGACTAGGAAATGGCAACACACTCTAGTAGTCTTGCCTGGAGGATTCCATGGACAAAGGGCCCTGGCGGACTACAGTCCATGGGGTCACAAAGAGTTGGATATGACTGAGCGACTGAGCATGCACACAGGGAACTATATTCAATATTTTGTAATAAACCTATATGGAAAAGAACCTGAAAGAAATATGTATAACTGAATCACTTTGCTATGTACCTGAAACTAACACAATATTATAAATCAGCTATACTGCAATTAAATTTTTTTTAAAAGGGAAGGAGAAATTAACGTATTTCCAACATGTAGCTATGAAAGAGTACTAACACTTTATAACTGTGGGGACTAAGTAGGGGCTGCCGTATCTGACTGATACCTTATGTCTATGGACAGGAGAGACCTTGAGGGGGACCTTATTAAATATTGTTGTCAGCTGGATTCAGAGCTCAGCCTGCCGGACAGGGCCCACTGCTTTCTCCTGCAGGCCACTCAAACTCGCGTCTGTCCTCTGCTGCCTTGGCTGAGCTGACTTTCCTCTCCCATGTGCTGCTGACCCTTGTCTCATTGCTCTTGGGTGGCTGCGTTGGTGTGTCTGGGCTTGTCTCTGTGTATTTATGCCTCTCCTTCGTGTCTGAGTGGCTCAGGGACACAGACCAGGAGGCAGATCTGTCCTCTTTGTTTTGTTTGCTTTAAAATATTTTATCATTCATTCAGTGCCTACTATGTATGTTATACAGAGTTTATTTGTCCAATTTATTTTCTTATTCTTTTTAAAACATTAGCCATTTTATATGTATTTTTTTTTAATTTATTTACTATTTATTTGGCTGCATGGGGTCTTAGCTGTGGCATGTGGAGTCTTCCATCTGCGTTACAGCAGGCGAACTCTCAGCTGCAGCACACGGATTTAGTTCCCTGACCAGGGGTTGAACCTGGGCTCCCTGCATTGGGAGTGCAGAGTCTTAAGCACTGGGACACCGGAGAAGTCCTATTTGTACAATTTAGATTTCAAATGTTTATTTTGACCTTGTTAGTTTGAAGTTAGACCACATTTCACCTCCAAACAGTGCTACTAATAGTAAGCCATTTCCCATGTAGGTTCATAAACAGACAATCACCTTATGCACGTCCAGCTTTATGAGCTATAACTGATACATAGTATCATGTAAGTTTAAGATGTAAATGTGATGATTTGATACATTATACATTGCAAATTCAGTAACACCATAGTGTTAGCTAATTCTTCCATCATGTCACATAATAACTATTTCTTTTTTTGTGGTGAGAACATTTAAGATCTACTGTCTTGGCAACTTTCAAGTATCTGATATAGTATGATTAACTGTAATGACTACACTGTATTTTAGATCCCCCAAACATACTCATCTTATCACTGGAAGTTTGGACTCTGACCTATATCTTGCCATTTCCCCCACCCCTGACTCCTGGCAACCACCATTCTACCTTCTGTTTCTGTGAGTTCGACTTTTAAATTCCACCTATACATGAGATCACATAGCATTTGTTTTTCTATCTAACTTATTTCACTTAGCATAATACCCTCAAAAATCCATTCAGGCTGTTGCAAAAGGCAGGATTTCCTTCTTTCTCATAGCCGAACAATATTCTATTGTGTTGTGTGTATAAAACATATTACCTCTTCTTTATCCATTCATCCACTGATAGACACTTAGATTGTTTCCGTATCTTGGCTATTGTGAATAATGCTGTAATGAGAGTGAAAAAGTTGGCTTAAAGCTCAACATTCAGAAAACGAAGATCATGGCATCTGGTCCCATCACTTCATGGGAAATAGATGGAGAAACAGTGGAAACAGTGTCAGACTTTCTTTTTTGGGGCTCCAAAATCACTGCAGATGGTGACTGCAGCCATGAAATTAAAAGACGCTTACTCCTTGGAAGGAAAGTTATGACCAACCTAGATAGCATATTCAAAAGCAGAGACATTACTTTGGCAACAAAGGTCTGTCTAGTCAAGGCTATGGTTTTTCCTGTGGTCATGTATGGATGTGAGAGTTGGACTGTGAAGAAAGCTGAGCGCCAAAGAATTGATGCTTTTGAACTGTGGTGTTGGAGAAGACTCTTGAGAGTCCCTTGGACTGCAAGGAGATCCAACCAGTCCATTCGGAAGGAGATCAGCCCTGGGTGTTCTTTGGAAGGAGTGATGCTAAAGCTGAAACTCCAGTACTTTGGCCACCTCATGCAAAGAGTTGACTCATTGGAAAAGACTCTGATGCTGGGAGGGATTGGGGGCAGGAGGAGAAGGGGACAACAGAGGATGAGATGGCTGGATGGCATCACCAACTCGATGGCCGTGAGTCTGAGTGAACTCCGGGAGTTGGTGATGGACAGGGAGGCCTGGCATGCTGTGATTCATGGGGTCGCAAAGAGTCGGACACGACTGAGTGACTGAACTGAACTAAACTGAACTGAACATGGGAGTGCAGCTATCTCCTTGAGATACTGTTCTCATTTTCTTTGGATGTATACCCAGAAGTGGGATTACTGAATTAAGATAGTTCTATTTATAATTTTTGAGAAACATCCATATTGCTTCCCACAGCAGCTGTACCAATTTACATTCCCACCAACAGTGCACAAGAATTCCCCTTTGTACACGTCCTTGTCAGCACTTGTTATGTCTTGTCTTTTTGATGAGAGCCATTCTAACAGGTGTGAGGTGACATCTCATTGTGGTTTTGATTTGCATTTCCCTGATGGTTAGTGGTGTCAAGCACTGTCTCATGTATCTGTTCATCATTTGTATGTCTTCTTCAGAAAAATGTGTCCCATTCCTCAGCCCATTTAAAAGCTAGATGGATAATTTTTTTTGCTATTGAGTTGTATAAATCCTTTATATATTTTGGATATTAGCCTCTTAACAGCTCTGTGATTTTCACATATTTTCTCCCACTCTGTAGGTTGCCTTTTCATTTTTTTGATGGTTTCTTTTGCCGTGCAGAAGCTTTTTAGTTTGATGATGTCTCATTTACTAATTTTTGCTTTTTTGTTGCCTATGCTTTGGATATATCCAAAAAATTGTTGCCAAGACCAATGTCAAGAAACTTTTATTCTCTGATTTCTTCTAGATTTTAAAAAATGAATGAATGAATGAATGAATGAATTTTTGCCTGCATCAGATCTTAGTTGCGGCATGCAGTATCATTTGCTGTAGCACTTCATCGTGGCACTCAGGCTTCTCTTTAGTTTGGCATGGGCGCTTAGTTGCCCTGTGGTTCTTTAGCAGCTATATAGTTTTAGTTCCTTATGTTTAAGTCTTTAATCCATTTTGAGTCAAATTTTGTGAGTGGTGTTAGTGATCAAGTTTCATTCTTCTGCGTGTGATTATCCAGTTTTCTCAACACCATTTATTAAAGGACTGTCTTTTCCTTGGCTCCCTTGTCAAATATGAGATGACTGTATACGCTAGGGTTTATTTTGGCTCTTGATTCTGTTCCATTGGTCTCTGTGTCAATATGTATAATAGTACCATACTGTTTTGATTGCTAGAGCTTTATAGTGTAGTTTGAAATCAGAAAGTGTGATGCCTCTAGCTTTGGTCTTACTTCTCAGGATTGTTTTCGCTATTTGAGAGCTTCTATGGTTCCAAATGAATTTTAGGATTGTGAAAAAATGCCACTGGAATTTTGATAGGGCTTGCATTGAATCTATAAATGGCTTAGGGTTGTGTGGACAATTTAATAATGTTAATACTTCTCATCCATCAACACAGGATATATGTCAATTTGTTTGTGTCTTTAAATTTATTTCATCAAAATCTTGTACTATTCACTGTATAGATAGATCTTTTACCTTCTTGGTTCATTTATTCCTAAATGTTTTATTGTCTGTGATGCTGTTGTGAATGAGACTTTTTTCTATATTTCTTTTTCAGATATTTCATTGTCAGTGTACTGAAATGCAACATAATGTTGATTTTGTATCCTGCAACTGTATTGAATTTGTTGATTAGTTCTAACAATTGTGTGTGTGTATACGTGGAGTCTTTAGAATTTTTCTGTATATGATCATGCATGCTAAATCGCTTCAGTCATGTCCAGTTCTTTACAACCCTGAGGACTGTAGCCTGCCTGTCTCCTCTGTCCATGGGATTCTCAGGGAAACATACTGGAGTGGATTACCATGCCCTCCTCCAGGGGATCTTTCCAACCCAGGGATCCAATCTGTGTCTCTCACAGATGCATTGACAGGCAGGTTATCACTAGCACCACCTGTCAACTGTGAAAAAGGAGATAATTTTACTTTTTCTTCTATGATTTGGATGCCTTTTGTTTCTATTTCTCGCCTGGTTGCTCTGGTTAGACTTCCAGTACTATGTTGAGTAGGCACGATAAGAGTGGCCACCTTTGTCTTGTTCTTAATCTTAGAGGAAATGTTTTCAACGTTTCATGGTTGAATATGGTATTAGCTATGTGTTTGCCACATAGAGCTTTTATAATGTTGAGATATGTTCCTTCCATACACAATTTGGTGAGTGTTTTTATTGTGGGATGATGATGTGTTTTTTCAAGTGGTTTTTCTGTATCTGTTGAGATGATCATGCAATTTTTGTCTTTGATTCTATTAGCATAATATATCATGTTTATTGATTTACATATGTTGAACTATCCTTGCATCTCAGGGATAAATCCCACTTAATCCCCTTGCTTGATCCTTTTCATTTGCCATTGAATTCAGTTTAATATTTTGCTGAGAATTTGACATTTGTATTCATTCATCAGTGATACTGGTCTATAGTTTTGTTTTTGTTTTGTAGTATTCTTATCTGGCTTTGGTATCAGAATAATGCTAGCCTCATAACATAAGTTTGGGAGGGTTCCTGCCTCTTAAATTTTTTGTAATATTTTGAGGAGGATTGGCATTATTTCTTCCTTGTTTGGTAAAATTCAACAGTGAAGCCATCTGGTCCTGGGCTTTCCTTTGTTGGAAAGGTTTTGATTACTGATTCAGTCTCCTTATTCATTATTTGGTCTATTCAGATTTTCTATTTTTTTCATGATTCAGTCTTAGTAAGTTTATTGCTAGGAATTTATCCATTTCTTCTACGTTCCAGTTGATATATATTGTTCATAGAGATTTCCTATTATTCTTTGCATTTCTGTTGTATTAGTAGTAATTACTACATTAGTAGTAATGTCTCCTCTTTTTTGATCTTGAGTCTTCTCTGTTTTTCTTGGTTGGGTTAGCCAGAGGTTTGTCAGTTTTGTTTATCTTTTCACCAAACTGACTCCTATTTCTGGTAAAATTTTCTGTTATTTTTCTGGTATCTATTTCATTTACTTCTGCTGTAATCTTTGTTATTTCCTTTCTTCTTCTAACTTTGGGCTTACCTTGTTCTTCTTTTTCTAGTAACTTAAAACATTTTTTTTAAATTATTATTTAAAACTATTTTGGCTGTGCCATGTGGCTTACAGATCTTAGTTCCCTGACTGGGGATTGAACCTGGGCCCCTGGCAGTGAAGGGCTAACTCCTAACCAGTGGACTGCCAGGGGATTCCCCTTTTCTAGTTTCTTGATATGTAAAGTTAGGTTGTATTTCATTTCACTTTATGTCATTTCCACTTTTATGGAGATATAATTGACACATAGCGCTGTATAAGTTTAAGGTATAGAGCATAATTATTTGATTTACATGCATCATGAAGTGATTATCATAAGTTTAGTGAACATCCATCATTTCATAAATACAAAATTAAAGAGGTAGAAAAAAATTTTTTTTCTCTTCATGAGAACTCTTGGACTTCCCAGGTGGCTCTGTGGTAGAGAATCTGCCTGCCAATGCAAGAGATTCAGGAGACAGGTTCCGTCCCTGTGTCGTGAAGATCCCCGGAGAAGGGAACGGCAACCCACTCCAATATTCTTGCCTGGGACATTCCATGGACAGAGGAACCTGGCGGGCTATAGTCCATGGGGTCTTGAAGAGCTGGCCACGACTGAGTGACTGAGCACAATCTGTATATATGTATGCACACACACTATACCTTCTTTATCCATTTATCTACTGATCGGCACTTAGGTTGTCTCCATGTCTTGACAATGAACATAGGGGTGCATTTATCTTTTCTCATTAGTGCTTTTGTTTTCTTTGGATCAATACCCAAGTGTGGAGTTGCTGGATTGTATGGTAGTTCTGTTTTTAATTTTTTCCCATACTTTTTTCTGTAGTGACTACACAAATTTACTTTCCCATCAACAGTGTATGAGGGTCCTTTTCTCCACGTCCTTGCTGACACTTGCTGTTTGTTGTCTTATTTATTTGGCTGTGTTGGATCTTTGTTGCTGCGTGCAGACGTTTCTCTAGTTATGGCAAGCAGGGGCTACTCTCTAGCTGTGAGCAGGGACTTCTCACTGTGGCATAGCACGGGCTCCAGAGCTTTCAGGCTTCAGCAGTTGCCTACGTGGGCTCAGTGGTTGCAGCTCCCAGGCTCTAGAGCACATGCTCAGTAGTTGTGGCACACGGGCTTAGTTGCTCCGTGGTATGTGAAATCTTCCCCGACCAGGGGTCAAACTCGTGTCTCCTGCATTGGCAGGCGGATTCTTTACCACTGAACCACCAGGGAAGCCCTTGTTGTCTTTTTGACAATAGCTATTCTGACACGTTGAAGTGATATCTCATTGTGGCTTTGATGTGCATTTCACTGACGCTTAGTGATGTTGAGCATCTTTTCACATGTCTGTTGGTCATCTGTGTGCCTTCCTTGGGAAAAAAATCCAGTCAGGTCCTCTGCCCATATCTGCTCCCAGGACAGGAGGTAAAGGAGTGTGGAAGTGCAGCCCCAGCATTACCTTTGCATCCATCTGAAGGTCTAAGAGTCTTCCAGGGTCCCAGGGGTCTTTGGAGGAGATGTGCATGTCCCACTGCCCTCCCTCCTGCCAGGGAGGGTGGAAAGGAAGTGTTTTTCTGAGGTCTGGTTCCTTTGGCTCTAATCATAATTAGGCATGAAAGGAGGTGAAAGTGGCTGGTGATGGAATGCTGTGGAATCTGTGGCAGATATCTCTTTTTTCTGTCACATACTAACATCTTTGTTTTCTTTGTGTTTTATGTCTTTCTTCTTCCTGCATATCATTCCACTTGCACAGGGTTCCAATGAGCAGAAAGCAAGCAATTAATACTAGCTGATCTGGGCAAGGGGGGGGTCTTTTTTTTTTTTTTTTTTTAAGTTTTATTGATTGATTTTTGCCTGTGCTGGGTCTTCGTTGCTGTGTGGGCTTTTCTTTAGTTGTGGAGAGTGGGATTACTCTATAGCTGTGACGTGCAGGCTTCTCTTTGCAGTGGCTTCTCTAGTTGCGGAGCACAGACTCTAGGGTGTGCGGGCTTCGTTGGTTGTGGCACCTAGGCTCAGTAGCTGTGGTTCCCGGGCTCTAGAGCACTGGCTCGGTAGTTGTGGTACATGGGCTTAGTTGCTCTGCGGCATGTGGGATCTTCCCAGATCAAGGATCGAACCTGTGTCTCCTGCATTAGCAGGTGGGTTCTTTACCACTTAGCCACCAGGGAAGCCCTGGGGGTTCTTATAAGTAAGATGATGATCAGTAGTTTCCAAATACTTGGGCTTTGTTGCATGGTCCTCACACTGGCACTGTGTGTTAAGTGCTTTTACAAACATCGTTTTATTTACTTTTCACAAACATTCTATGTATTAAGTGATCATGTGCCCATCCTTCCAGTGAAGGAATAGAAGCTCAGAGAGGTGGAGTTATTTGCCCAGGATCACATCTTGGTAAACAATAAAATCAGGATTTGCTTCTAGGTCTGTGCCAAAAAGGGTCTCACTGTGAGAAGGTTTCTGGGAGAGGCATTAGGTTTCAGTGGCAGAAAATGATGTGTATCTTGTGGAAACAGGGAAGAGTTTGTTCTTATAAAGGGACAGCTTGGGGACAGTCTTGGAGGAGGGGAGAACGGCAGCAGCAGGAGCAAGAAGAAAAACTATGACATTAAATATAATGAAATCCGGGGCAAAATTTGTAGTTGCATATTTACAGAGGATAGTGTTTCCTGAATCAACCATCTAGTGTAATCACAATGATTCAGAAATGCTTTAGATAGACCAAGTTCCCCTTTTTAAGACAAGGCATTGTGTTGCATTTGCATCATTTATTCACCATATTTGTAGACTACTTGAGGTACTTACAGAACAGAATATGCTAATCCCAGATTACTGGTATTAACATACCTTTCTTTGCTTCACTTGAGATGAAATTCTACTGCAAGTGTTTTCCAAAGTTCCATTAGAAGAAACAAGAAGAACAGCAGACAGATCAATTACAAAGAGAGACATGCAAGAAAGCAAGTATATGTCTTTAAAACTCTAAGTACACACATTTCTAAAGGCTGATGTACCGGCCAGACCTCTTATTATTGCGCTGTGCTTTACTGCTTTTGGCACATACTGTGTTTTTACAGATTGAAGGCTTGTGGCAACTCTTCATTGATCATGTCTCTTGGTGCCATTTTCCCCAACAGCACGAGCCCATTTAGTGTCTCTGCATCACATTTTGGTAATTGTCACGATATCTCAAACTTTTTCATTATGATTGTATCTGTTATGGTGGTCTGTAATCAGTGGTCTTTTATATTATTACTACAACTCATTGAAGGCTCAGATGATGGTTAGTATTTTTTAGCAATGAAGTTTTTTAAAATTAAGTGCATGATTTTCTTAGACAATGCTACTGCACACTTAATGGATTACAGTGAAGACATAACTTTTACACACACTGGAAAAAAATCCTGGTGACTCGCTTTATTATTACATTAGCTTTATTGAAGTGGTCTGGAATAATTCAACCTGCAATGTCTCAAGGTGTGCCTGTATTGTATTATTTTTACTCCTCTAGCATTTTAGCATTCCTTAAACCGGGTAGGTATGGGGCAAAAACAAATTGAGATACGGAAGAAAGAATTGCTGCCTATGGAATTTATGGTCTTAAGTATGAATCGCCTTGTATTTAGGGGTGATCCCTGAAGTTTAAAAGTCAGACAGGTTCTCTCACTCTGGAGGCTGTTCAGGGGACAGGAACTAGACTTTCTAGTGGTGTCCTTTATTTCTGGTAGAATTTGTAATGACTCTATTCAGCAGCCCTTCATAGTTTAGGGCGCATGTGCTCCACTCACTGGCTTCTGAGAAGGAAGCCCTCCCACATCCCTTCCCATCACTGCCCCCATTGTAGCCACTGGAAAACATTTGCACTGAGAAGCCAAGCTGATTTCTCTGTTCACACTGATGCTCAAATGCGAAAGCTGAGGGAAAGAAGCTGGTCACAAATGCCCAGAACATGGACATTAGCCCAAATCAGACAAGGGACTGAGAAATCCTTTAAGGTGACACTGTGTGCATTAGGATAATATTAAACTTAGGTAATATTTATTGGAATAAGCCAGGCATGCATGCCATGTTGAAATTGCAAAGCTGTTGGCAAACCTGTTTTATAACTAACACCCCTCCTGGTGCATTTTATAAACCACATGATTAAATCAATGAATTTGTACTGTGTAATAGTGATGGTGTGTCCCGCACAATATCTTATTATGCCATTGACTGACACTGTGTGTTAAACACATTTTAGAAAGTGCTTGAGTGTGTCTATTCCTAGTAATCACCAGTGTCTCATGAACAGAGATATGGGCATTTGTCATTCACTGGATCATAGTAGTCATACTTTAATCATTTGGCATGCATGAGGTAGGCCTTCCTATTGATTATTTCTTTGTAGAGTTGAAAGTTGCCATGTGCACAGATTACTCAATGGCTATGCAGATTATGAGGAAACCATAAGAAAACTGGTGTTATCGCTGGTTTTGAGTTAAAAGTTCATATTCTTGCAGACACTTCATGAATGCTCTGCGGCATTCAGAATAGATGGCTTCTGTGGCCTGAAACACCTTCATGAGGGCACAAATATAGCCTCCCTGATAGGTTTGCCCTCTCCACAGGGGCCAAAGAAAAGGATTGACCTTGATCTTGAATCAAGAAAATGTGTTCAGACCCTGAGACATCACAACCTTCATTAAAAAAGCTTGATAATATAGCTCAAAATCTCCACAGGTTGCTATAGTCTTTTGGCACAATTAGCTCATGTCCTTGATGTAGCCACATGTGGGTCAGTAGAAGTCTTAACACCCATCCATGCTGTCTTAGGGGAGATGGCTGACCCAGTCCATCACTGTTTGCAACTTCATTTTTTTCAATCCCAAATGACAACTTCAGGAATTCCTTGTGTTTATCAAACAAGTCAAGTCTGGATGACCTCAGGCCCCCAGGCCCCTCCTAAGTGTAAACCTACAGTGAGGTTTAGTACAGAGGATGCAGCAGGATTGTTTTCGTTCTTCCAAAGCAAGAAAGCATCACATTTCCAGAATGGTCAGACACTGACTGTTGGCCTTATTGCCTGTGGAGGGGAGAGTTTTGGTTGAAGAGCCACTGAGACGTGTGTCCATCTGCCTCCCTTCCTCCTACAGCTGAGCACTGAGCATACCCTTGCTTGGAACCAGCTCTGTTTACTGTCGTCCATCACAGATAATAGCACTGAGTTGGGATGAGGGGCGAGCACCCTGAGTCTGACGGTCACATCGGTGTATTTCCTCCTCCTTCCCACAGCCCTCCTGTGGTCCACATCTTTCCCTCCAGCCTCAGATGAGAAAGTCAAATGCCACAGAACTTCACTGTCCAAGGTCAAACAGTCTTCAAATGTCATACCAGAACCCAAGTCCAGTGCTCTCCCTCTAGAGCAGGCCAAGTGCAGGATGCTCCTCTCAGAATACCATCCAAGAGAGTGTCGATTTCAAAAGAATCACACACAGATCCAGCAAAAGATTGACTCACAGCTAAGCTTTATTTTCCCATAGGTTATCCTTCACGAAAGAGCTCAAGAGAAACCGACTTTGCACTGAGTTCAAATAAGCGAGATGAACATTTGGCTAAATTGTTTGGTAGGTATCCCTCCCATGTGAAATGGTCAGGCTGTGTTTGTAGAATCTCATGCTTATCTGTGGTGGTCTCCCAGATAACGTGTCCCCGCTGCTTTGATGAGAAAAAAAAGTGCTTTGCCTTGAGGCTAAAACAGGTTCCCTGGATGCCAGAATCTCAAGAAATTAAGCAAAACATAGAAAATAAACAGCTGAAAGGATTCTGCTCCCTGAAGAAGGTCCCATGTAGCAGTGCAGGGCCACCATCTGGGAGCATTGGAAGTGCAGTGTCAGACCCCAGCTTGGACCCGCTGTGTCACACCAGTCTGGATGAGGTCCCCGGGTGACTTCTGCACGTGTTAGAGATGGCAAGGCCTTGAGGCTGAGACAGACTTTCTCCCAGGACCCTAACTGAGCATGAGAATCTCCTGGGAGATCATTAAAAAAGAGACAAGTGATCAGGTTACTTGGGGTGGGATGAGATGTTTGCTTAAGTAATTATTATAGCTCTCCAGGTGATTCTAGTCTGGTACTTATTGATCTCTTCCAAGCTCCCCTGTAACATTTGAGAAAAACCAAGGCCTAGGTAGAAGATTGGAGAAGGCAATGGCAACCCACTCCAGTATTCTTGCCTGGAAAATTCCATGGACAGAGGAGCCTGGTGGGCTGCAGTCCCTGGGGTCATGAAGAGTTGGACACGACTGAGGGACTTCACTTTCACTTTTCATTTTCCTGCATTGGAGAAGGAAATGGCAACCCACTCCAGTGTTCTTACCTGGAGAATTCCAGGGACGAGGGAGCCTGCTGGGCTCCCGTCTATGGGGTTGCACAGAGTTGGACACGACTGAAGCGACTTAGCAGCAGCAGCAGATAGAAGATGGTGGGGGTAGGAAGTTCTAGGAATACATCTCTTAACCAAAGCTACACCTGAGCTGGGAAGAGCTATCTTAAGCAACTAATTTGGAGCTGCTGCTGCTGCTAAGTCGCTTCAGTCATGTCTGACTCTGTGCGACCCCATAGACGGCAGCCCACCAGGCTCCCCCGTCCCTGGGATTCTCCAGGCAAGAACACTGGAGTGGGCTGCCATTTCCTTCTCCAATGAATGAAAGTGAAAAGTGAAAGTGAAGTCCCTCCAGTCGTGTCCGACCCCTAGCGACCCCATGGACTGCAGCCTACTAGGCTCCTCCATCCATGGGATTCTCCAGGCAAGAGTACTGGAGTGGGGTGCCATTGCCTTCTCCAATGTATGAAAGTCATAAGATATCAATTGAACACTTGCATTGTCCTGAAGAGCCTAATACATTTTAGTGAATTTCAGTGTTCCATGTAGAGTCTACCATTCTCCACCCTCCAGCCCCATGGCAGGTACCCAGGTGGTTGGCAGCCCACATTCTCAGTGTGCTTGCTGGTGCCAGAATGGGCAATTGGGAACCTTTTCCTTCAAAAACTTGAGTGTATGTTGATCACTGCCTTTGATCACTGAGGGCTGGCACTGAGGCTTGTAGTCGTTTCCCTTTCATGACCTGAAGAGGCTTCCAAGAAACTCTGTCAAGGATGAAAGAGATGGTGTTTTTGTTTTTCTCCTTTGGAAATACAGACACTTAAGGCTAGCTTTGTCAGGTCACTGAGTGACAGCAGACACAGGGAGCTGGAAACTCGGAACCCAGACACAGTAAGGAATACACACTTTGCCGGAACAGTTCAGAGAGGCCAAACTAAGCCTTAGCCCAGCTAAGGCTGTAGCCCTTGAAAGCAGAAACTGGCCATCCCTGAGGACTGGGAGAGGTAGATTTCCAAATTTATCAAAATATAATACTCAGCGTGTTTAGCTCTCAACAAAAAATTTTACAGAACATACAAATAAACAGGATAGAATGGCCCCTTCACAGGGTGAAAAAAAAAAGAAATGGATAGAACTCATCCCTGAGGAAGCCTAAAAATTGGAATTATTCATCAAAGATATTAAATTAACTGTCTTCCGTATGTTTAATGAGTAAAGGGAATGATAGACAAATAACTTGCAGAAACCAGGAAAACAAGGTTTGAACAAAGTAGGAATATCAATAAGCAAATAAAATTATAAAAAAGAGCCAAATAGAAATCTGAAGTTGAAAAGTACAGTAACTGAAATGAAAAACTCACTGGAGGGATTTGACAGCAGATTTGAGCAGACAGAATTAAGGATCCTTAACTTTGACCTGGGACATTTGAAATAATCCAGTCTGAGAAGGAGAGAGGAAAAGATGAAATGAATAAACGGAGCACAAGAGACCATGAGACACCATCAAGAATACCAGCATACATTAATACACCTTAGAAGTCCCAGAAGGAGAAGCGAGCAAGAGACCAAAAATGTCAGGAAGCAATGCTCTAATAAAGCTTCCCAAATCTGATGATTATTCACATTCAAGATGCTCTACAAACTCCGGGCTGGGTAAATGGAAGAGAGCCACGCTAAAGCACCTTATAGTCAAATTGTTGAAACCAAAAGACAAAGAGAATCTTGTGAGCATCAAAGAGAGAAGCGACTCATTATGTACAAGGGATCCTCAATAAGATTAATGGCTGACTTCAACACAAACATCTTGGAAGCACGAAGCAGAGATATGACATAACTGAAGTCCTAAAAAAAAAGTACTGTCCCCCAAGAATTCTGTATCTAACAAAACTATTCTTTGATGATGGAGGGGAAATCAAGACATTTCTGGGTAAACATAAGCTAAGAGATCTGCCCTGATAGAAATACTAAAGAGAGTGCTTCAGAGTGAAATGAAGGAATACTAGACAGTAACTCAAAGCCATAAGGAAAAAATAAAGAACGCTGGGAAAGGTGACTATATAGGTAAATCTAGAAGCCAATGTTATTGTCATTTTGGTTTGGTTTGTGACTTTCCTCTTTTTCTAGTATGATTTAGAAGACAAGTGGGTAAAACAATCTATGTAATAGATTTATAACAAATGTTTGTGACAAGATTTATAACAATCTATGTTAATAGGCATGCAGTGTCCATAGATGTAATCTAGGATAATAACAACATAAAAGGGGAGGGATAAAGATGTATTAATATATGAGCAGTGTGTTTGTATGCTATTGAAACTAAGTTGGTACTTTAGGTTGTTATAAGTTTAACATCTTAATTGCGAGCCTCGAGGTAAATATGAAGAAAATTTAAAAATACAGAAAAAGGTATGAAGGTGCAATCAAAACGTAACATTGCAGAAAACCAAAGAACTCCCAAAGAAAAGTAGTAATGGACGAACTGAGGGATAAAAAATATATAAGTGGAAACAAATAGTTAGATGGCATTAGTAAAGTCTTCCTGGTCAGTAATCACATTAAATGTAAATGAATTAGATGCTCATTAAAAGGCGCAAAGTAGCAAACTGGATAGAAAGAAAGGATCTCTTTGCTGTCTACAAGGACTCAGGGCAAAAGGATACAAAGAGGTTGAAAGTAAAACAATGGAAGAAGGTATTCCATGCAAATATTCACCGAAATAATATAGCTGGAATGGCTAAAAAACAGATTTCAGGTAAAAATGTTTACAAGAGACAAGGAAGCACATACACTGATAAGAATTTCAGTACAGAAAGAGGACATAACGGTCATAAACACATATGTACACAGCAGCAGAGCCCCCAAATATATGAACCAATAATGGACAGACTTGAATGAAGAAATAGTTCTACAATAATACTTGGAAACTTTAATATCCAAGTTTAAATAATAGATAAGACTAGATAATCAATAAAAAATAGAATACTTCCCTGCTATAAGCTAATTAGACCTAACAAACTTATACAGAACATGCCACCCAACAACAGCAGAAAATACATTCTTATCAATTTCGTATGTAATATTCTCCAGGATAGACCATATGTCGGCCACAAAACAACTCCTGAATACATTGAAAAAGGTTAAAATCATATAAAGTATCTTTCCTGATCACGTTGGAATGAAACTAGAAATTTATAACAGAAAATTGGAAAATGCACAAATATATGAAAATGAAACAATGAAAAATTGAAGAGGAGGGAAAACTTCCTAACTCATTTTAAAAGACCAGTATTACCCTGATACCAAAGCCAGATAGAGACACTGTAAGAAAACTACAGAGCAATATCACTTGTCCATATAAATGCAAAAAAATAAATGCAAAATTCCTCAACAAAATGCTAGGAAACGGAATATAATCCTATTAAAAGGATTATACACTAGACCAAGTGGGATTTATTCCTGGAAGTTAGAACAGTTCGGGCTTCCCTGGTGGCTCCCTGGTGCAGAGGTAAAGAATCCTCCTCCAATGCAAGAGACGTGGGTTCGATTCCTGGGTTGGGAATGTCCCCTGGAGAAGGAAATAGCAACCTACTCCAGTATTCTTGTCTGGGAAATCCTAGGGACAGAGGAGCCTGGCCAGCTACAGTCCACAGGGTCACAAGTGTCCCACGTGACTTAGTAACTAAACCAACACCAAAACAGTTCAACATAGGAAAATCAATCAATCAATGTAACATACTATTATACATTAAAAGAATGAAATAAAAAACCACATGATCATCTCAACTGATGCAGATAAAGCATTTCAGGAATTCCAGGTTTGCCCTTATTTCGTGTGTGAGATAAGGATCAATAAGTCTGGCTAATTGATCGTTGGTAAGTGACCATGATTGAAGGATTGAGTAGATGCAGATAGCTCTTGGAGTCACTGTATCCAGGCTTTCAGAAATTCCCATCTAGGAATGAGAGCACATTTCTCTTCTTAGCAGTTCCCCTGTGTCTCTGAATCCAGCCCCGCCTGTGTGAAAAGGGAGTGGGTGCATCTGAAGACGGTGTCTGGTGCAGAGTTTGGAGGGGTCCCATCTCCCCCTTGGGTCGACTGACATGCCCACTGCCAGGCCAGTGTTGATTTTGGCATTGGTGAGCCACCAATAAACTTGCCAGTCTCTCTGAGCAATCGTTTAGGAGCCGGTAGGTCATTGCATTCATCAAGGAAGGGGCTGTGAGAACTCATCATCTTGAATGAGTGAATGTGATGGCTAAACTTGGCATCCTCATTGTAAGCATTTAGCCCATCAGGTGAGTAGACCCCTCACCAATGTACCAATAGCTCTTGAAAAAGGATTCAGAATATACACAAAATAAACTGAATTTGTGATAACTATTTTCTGTGGCTTTGCAAAGTCAACCTAGAAGGACAGACAAAGCTGCTGTCCCCAGGGAAAAGTAGAAGACGGGAAACTTTTAAAAGGGAAGGAGAGGGACTTCCCTGGTGGTCTAGTGGTTAAGAATCTGCCTTGCTATGCATGGGACATGGGTTGGTTGCTGGTTGGGGAACTAACGTCCCACACGCTGAGGAGCAACTAAGCCCATGCTCCACAACTAGAGAATCCACCTGCTGCAACTAAGACCCAATGCAGCCAAATAAATAAATATTGTTTAAAAAATAAGGGGACTTCCCTGGTGGCGCAGTGGATAAGAATCCACCTGCCAACGCAGGGGGCGTGGGTTTGATCCCTGCTCTGGGAAGATTCCATATGCCATGGAGCAACTAAGCCCATTCACCCCAACTACTAAACCTGTGTTGTAACTACTGAAGCCTGCATGCCCTAGAGCCTGTGCTCCACAATAAGAGAGGTCACTGCAGTGAGAAGCCTGTGCACCACACCAAAGAGCAGCCCCTGCTCGCTGCAACTAGAGAAAGCTCTTGAGCAGCAACGAAGACCCAGCACGGTCAAAAATACATGAGTAAAAAATTTAGGAAGTGAAATGTGTTAGTCACTCAGTCGTGTCAAACTCTGTGACCCCCATGGACTGTAGCTCGCCAGGCTCTTCCGTCCATGGGATTCTCCAGGCAAGAATACTGGAGTAGATTGCCATTCCCTTCTCCAAGGAATCATCCCAACCCAGGGATTGAACCCAGGTCTCCTGCACTGCAGGCAGATTGTTTACCATCTGAGCCACCAGGGGAGCCCTAAAATGGAAGAAGAAGTGCATATATTAAAAAACTGTAACGTGAAAAGTTAGGAACAGTTTATAAACAGATTTCTTTTAAAAAACTTTTTATACACAGAGAGGTTTTTCTGGCTTAAAGATCTATTCTGCTTTATTTTTACCCTCCAGACTTCACCCATTTTTATGTGCTGTCCTGGGGAAAGTGTCAGAGGTGGGTCAAAATGACAACAAGAATAAGAAGGAAAATTATGACTCCATATTATGAGATTTGGGAGAAAGTTTCTAGCCACATATCTTTAGTGGACAATTTTTACTGCCCAGGACATCTAGTGGAATCACAATTTTTCAGAAATGATTTATATCATTAGAAGTTCCCTTTCTAACAGAAAGACTTTGAGAGTGTAATTTCATATATTTGTTGAGTTTGTATTATTTATTCACTGTATTAAGAGAGAAAAATTGTAAAATTTTTTTACAAAATTTTTACAAAAAATTATAACACCACTGCTGATATTAATACGCCTTTATTTACTTCTCTTGAGATGAAATTCTACTGCAAGTATTTTCCAAAGTTCCATTAGAAGAAACAAGAGCAGCAGCTGGCAGATCAATTACAAAGAGAGACACAAAAGAAAGCAAGTATACATGCTTAAAACTCTTAAGTGTGTGTTTTTCTGTTGGCTTATATTCTGTGTTGGAGGCACTGTGCTATCATCTTACCGTTCTTTAGAATAGCTACTTGTGCGGCAAAGACAAATTGAGATGTGAAGGAAAGAACTGTCTGAAATTTTCTCTATAAACCTCCGAGATGAAAGCGTGACTATCCCCCTATTTGGGGCAAATCCCTCAAGTTCATGGGCCAGACAAGTTCTTACTTTCTGGAGGCTGTTCAGAGGACAGAGACTGGAATTGCAAATGGGGTTTACCGTTTCTAACTTTTTGCTGAACACGCTTCATACTTCCACGTGCGTGACATGGCTTGAGGGAAATCCCAGGCCTGGGTGAGAGCTGGTGCAGTCGTTAGAGCCTCATTCCATGGATAAGATCAAGGACAAAAATCACTTGCCCTAGGGACATCTGTAGAAATAACAAAAGTGTAAAGCAGCTTCATAACATTATTATTTTTGAAGGAACACTTTGAGGATTAAGGCAGATCACAGGTCACAAGGACGGAATTGTGTGTCAGAAACTGCCAGCAGGGCCTGGCAGCGGAGGAGTGAGTGCTGTGTTGAAATTTTTGCATAAAGATGTGAACTTCGATTTCTGAGGTTCCATTCCCATGGCCTCTGCACTCAGCAACTAGCTGGTGCTTCTCTCCACAATAACATACAAACTTCCAAACACACATTCCAAGTACAATTTGCTTTCTACATTAGCATTAGCATTTGCTTTCTACATTAGCTCCCTGGATTGGGAGCTGCTTGGGATTAGTAGATGCAAACTAGTATATAGAGGATAAATAAAAACAAGGTCCTACGGTATGGCACAGGAAACTACATTCAATATCCAGTGATAAGCCATAATGGAAAATAATATGAAAAATCCTTTTTAAAAAAACACTGAAAATAGGGGCCTGAGGTGCTTTTAAGGATATACTGATAAATTTTTTTCAATTTTTTTCATGTGTTTCATCATCACAGGAGCAACTGTTGATGGGAATTCTCATGAACCAGAATTTTTCTTTGACAGCACAGGCAGAATGTCCAATAACGGTAAATGCAGATGGATAAAATTGGAGTTAGGGGTCAGTAAGTGATACCTCTTCTTCCCGTTGCCCAAGTTCAGAACAGAGTGTGAAGCTGAAACTAAGCTGAAGCTCCAGCAGATGGAGCTCAGACCATCTTCTCCAGGAATACTTGGCTGGCTGATGGGGTGCTTCCCCTGGAACCAGGAAGAGTGCTGTGACCACTGCTAAGGTTTGGGATACCCTTGCCTTCTCCAGTTCCCCTCCGCGAGAGATGTGGCTTTTGTAAAACTCATAGCATAGAGGAGCAGATCAAAATGTTTGCTCTCTGCAGAGAGACAGAGGCAGAGAGCTAGAGAGAGAGGGAAGGAGAAAGGAGCCAGTCACAAGCCCCTGAATCCTCCCAAACTTAGTAGTGAAGTCCCTCCTCTACCCCGGGGGCAGGGCTAGTGAGGGGCTGAGCACTTCCTGGAAGCGGTACCCGGAGGGCTCTCTCGATTCTTCAGAGGATGAGCAGACTCATCTCAGATCCAATTAGGATGAACGCAAAACGGGATGAAGACAGGATAAGGAGCTAGAATCCCACGCAGCATTTCTTCCCTTGACAGATTTAAAGATTTAAAAGGAAAAATAAGGACTTCCCCTGGCAGTCCAGTGGTTAGGCTCAGCACTTGCAGGGGCACAGATTTAATTCCTGGACAGGGAACTAAGATCCCAAAAGCTGCATGGTGCAGCCAAGAAAGAATCAAAAACAAAAAAGGCTAAATATGTCACTGTCTGAGCTGGCAACTCTGTAGTCTTTCCTGGGTGCAGAAATAGAAACTAGGTCAGTGGTTCCCAATCCCAACTATGCATCAGCCACAGGGAAGAGGCTGTGGAACGGAAAGAGCTTGTTCAATATCCTTCTTCTGGGACTTTCCCGGTGGTCCAGTGGTTAGGACTTCCGCACTTCCAATGCAGGGGATGAAGGTTTGATCCCTGGTCAGGGAACTGAGATCCCACATGCCGCCCCCACCTCCCCCTGCCAAAAAAAAAAAAAATCCTTATTTCCAGAAAGTAGAAAGTGTTAGTGGCTCAGTTATGTCTGGACTCTTTGTGATCCCCTGACTTGTAGCCCGCCAAGCTCCTCTGTCCATGGGATTTCCCCAGGCAAGAATACTGGAGTGGGTTGCCATTTCCTTCTCTGGGAGATCTTATTTCCAGAAGTGACCAGCAATCTCTAGAAGTGGAGTCCTGGTTCTGCACATCTTTTCATATTCTCTGAGTGACTTGGCTATAGTTGGTTAGACACCAGCCCCTGGCATTTGGAACCATTGGCTTAGATGGTTTTCGAAGATCGATTTACCACAGAATTCTCTTTAAAATAAATAGTTCTAATATCCCTGAATTTGCCCTACACATTTCCTTCTGTAAATTGCTTGATAGTCATAAATTAGATATGGTCGGGCATCTCTTTGGTACCTGGGTCTCCACTGAAAGCAGCGAGAGGATGTCTTTGTGCTGAGGACCACACTTGGGCGAGAGTGGCCTTATCGACACAGTCCACGTCATCCTGTTTTTCTGTGAAATGACTACCCAGGGTTCCTTTTAAGGACACCTGGGAGAACTTTTAGGTAAAAGAGTTTCACAGACACGACACTGAGCAGTGATTTGACATTGCTCGAGTCCTTACATTTTCTCACTAGACTAGCTGCCCAGTATCCCCAGGCCAGGACCTCCTTCTGTCTTCTGCTGAGTGGGCTCCCCCTGCTGGAAACATTACCAGTGGAGAACAGTGAGGGCAGCGTTTTCCTTTCAACTGATTGCCATGTGAAAGAACTGTCAGATGCAGACCCTGACAGTGAGCACTTGCTGCCTCCCTGTTATGACACAGGAGTCCCTGGTGCCCAATTAAACTTGGTCCCCTGGGAAAAATGTGCCGCCCCCTCAGACATTTGTGGCATATCCCTACTGGTCCTGTTGGTAGATTTCAACTTTTGTGTATTACCAAAAATGACATCACCTCTAAAACTGTCGATCGATCATCAGCTTTATTGCTTTTTCTCCTTGAGAAGAGCTTGACTGGATGTTTGACCACTTTCTAAGTACAAAATGGACTTATTTTCCTCTCTTTTCCCAGATCCCCAAGGTGTGCAGTGATCGATCTAAACTTGGTGTGAAGCCAATTCTGTATTTTCTTTGTAAACAAAGGATCACATTACAAATTGATCATCACATTTATCTTGCTAATCCTTAATGTTGGGTTTCTAGGAGTCTCAAAATTAGAAGAAATATGTAGACTAGAAAACTTCCCTTGGGACTCTAATGTTAAGTTGAATCATTTGAACTTACTGTTTTTACAGGTCAAAAATTGTCAAAGATCTCCGGTTTCATGCGGTTCAATCTAATATCTTGGGAATCCTTCAGGGGTCTCTGCTTAATGGTACAGGTTGTATACCTAGATCCTGGCTTCCTGCAGAGTATAGACGCCTCTGTAAGGATGTTACTTCTCTCCATCCACAATTCTTACACCAAACCAGAGGCAGCTGATTAACATCCCCATTTATATAGACACAAGTGAATGTTCCTTTTTTGTTCAACGGTTTTCCTTGGAATTTCATTCTTACTGTGATTTTAGGTAGAGCAGTGATAGGAGACACAAGAGATGCAGTTTCAATCCCTGGGTGGGGAAGATCCCCTGGAGAAGGGGATGGCAACCCACTCCACTGTTCTTGCCTGAAGAATACTGTCTCCCATGGACAGAGGAGCCTGACGGGCTACAGTTCATGGGGTCACAAAGAGTCACAAAAACTGCAGTTTTAAAATATGTCCATAAATTTTTTGATACCCCTCCCTTCAAAAAATGGAGCTTCATCTCCATTCCCTTGTTTGTGGGCTAAACGTAGTGACTTGCCTCTGATGACTGAATATGGCAGAAGTGATGGGCCACTCTTGAGATTAGGCCATAGAAGACATTGGGGTTTCCGCCTGGCTGTGTCTGGGATTGACTGGGGGTAAGTTGGCTGTCATGTTGTAAGGACACTCCAGCAGTTCTAAGGGGTCCCCTGTGATGGGGAGCTGAGTCCTCTTGCCTACAGCTGGTGCAGAGGTGAGACCTTCTGCCAACAGCTGTGTGAGCCATCTTGGAAGCAGAGCTTCCAGTGCTTTTCAGCCTTCAAATAACTACAGTCTGGGCCAACAAGACAGGTATAACTGGTGGCTCTGGTTCAGTGTCTTTCACGAGGTTGCTTGCAGTTGCAATCTCAGTTAAGACCTACCTATTGCTCTCCTTGGGAGAAGGCAATGGCACCCCACTCCAGTACTCTTGCCTGGAGAATCCCATGGACAGAGGGGCCTGGTGGGCTGCAGTCCATGGGGTCGCTAAGAGTCGGACATGACTGAGCGACGGCCCTTTCACTTTTCACTTTCATGCAGTGGAGAAGGAAATGGCAACCCACTCCAGTCTTCTTGCCTGGAGAATCCCAGGGATGGGAGAGCCTGGTGGGCTGCCGTCTTTGGGGTCGCACAGAGTCGGACACGACCGAAGCGACTTAGCAGCAGCAGCAGCATTACTCTCCTTCTCAGTGGTCAGCATTGTGCCAGGAATTGGGGATTGGAGGGGGCATTTTTGTCTTCCAAAAGCTCACAGCTAGTAAGAGAATCAGTGTCATTAATAATTCCTGGACAGAAACCTGCTATAATTGAAGGTATTTAAAAAATGTTTTAGGGACTTCTGTGGTGTGAAAGTGCTGCACTCAATATGCCAGCAAATTTGGAAAACTCAGCAGTGGCCACAGGACTGGAAAAGGTCAGTTTTCATTCCAATCCCAAAGAAAGGCAATGCCAAAGAATGTTCAAACTACCACACAACTGCACTCATCTCACATGCTAGTAAAGTAATGCTCAAAATTCTCCAAGCCAGGCTTCAGCAATATGTGAACCGTGAACTTCCTGATGTTCAAACTGGTTTTAGAAAAGGCAGAGGAACCAGAGATCAAATTGCCAACATCCGCTGGATCATGGAAAAAGCAAGAGAGTTCCAGAAAAACATCTATTTCTGCTTTATTGACTATGCCAAAGCCTTTGACTGTGTGGATCACAATAAACTGTGGGAAATTCTGAAAGAGATGGGAATACCAGACCATCTGACCTGCCTCTTGAGAAATCTGTATGCAGGTCAGGAAGCAACAGTTAGAACTGGACATGGAACAACAGACTGGTTCCAAATAGGAAAAGGAGTACGTCAAGGCTGTATATTGTCACCCTGCTTATTTAACTTATATGCAGAGTACATCATGAGAAACGCTGGACTGGAAGAAACACAAGCTGGAATCAAGATTGCTGGCAGAAATATCAATAACCTCAGATACGCAGATGACACCACCCTTATGGCAGAAAGTGAAAAGGAACTAAAAAGCCTCTTGATGAAAGTGAAAGAGGAGAGTGAAAAAGTTGGCTTAAAGCTTAACATTCAGAAAACGAAGATCATGGCTTCTGGTCCCATCTCTTCATGGGAAATAGATGGGGAAACAGTGGAAACAGTGTCAGACTTTCTTTTTTTGGGCTCCAAAATCACTGCAGATGGTGACTGCAGCCATGAAATTAAAAGACGCTTACTCCTTGGAAGGAAAGTTATGACCAACCTAGATAGCATATTCAAAAGCAGAGACATTACTTTGGCAACAAAGGTCTGTCTAGTCAAGGCTATGGTTTTTCCTGTGGTCATGTATGGATGTGAGAGTTGGACTTTGAAGAAGGCTGAATTCGAAAGAATTGATGCTTTTGAACTGTGGTGTTGGAGAAGACTCTTGAGAGTCCCTTGGACTGCAAGAAGTCCAATCAGTCCATTCTGAAGGAGATCAGCCCTGGGATTTCTTTGGAAGGAATGATGCTAAAGCTGAAACTCTAGTACTTTGGCCACTTCATGCAAAGAGTTGACTCATTGGAAAAGACTCTGATGCTGGGAGGGATTGGGGGCAGGAGGAGAAGGGGATGACAGAGGATGAGATGGCTGGATGGCATCACTGACTCGATGGACGTGAGTCTGAGTGAACTCTGGGAGTTGGTGAGGGACAGGGAGGCCTGGCGTGCTGCGATTCATGGGGTCGCAAAGAGTCGGACACGACTGAGCAACTGAACTGAACTGAAGTGTGGTGGTCCAACGGTGAAGAATCCGCCTTCCAATGTAGGGGACTCAGGTTCTATCCCTGGTTGGGGCAGGGATCCCTCATGCCCATGGGGCATCTAAGCCTGCTTGCCACAATTAGAGAGAGGCCCTTGTGCCACAGCAGAGACCTAGCACCACACACTCCCTGCCACCTAAACAAGTGTTTTCGGTTGTACTTGCATGGGACTTTGGAAGGTCAAACGAGAAGCAGGTCTGCTTCCTAAGGTGTTTCGAGTAGGGGGGTGTGAAGAAAGAAGGGGTCTGAGGAGCCCCTGCGGACAGTGGAGAAGGTGACACCCCACAAGAAAAGGAGGCTGACTGGACCCCTCTTGAGAGGCCAGGAGCCACTCTGGGCTACTCTGTGGGGACCAGGAAATCCCAGACCACACTGTCCGAATCTCTTCCTTAGCAGACCTTTCAAAAAACCAGAATTAATGGTAAAAAGTAAGACAGCTGGCTAGGAAGAGGGATGAAGAAATTATCCTTTTGAGAAGTGAAGTGTCTTGGAAAGAGTGTGCCCAGGTTTGTGGAGAGTTCAAGCCCTTAATGATTAGTAGTAGCTCCACTGAAGTGAGTTTAGTCTTCAATAACAGTGTAGCAATACATTGTTAACACAAGCAAAGGCTCATTTCTATGCAAGAGCCTCCTGAGAGTAAAACAAACGAAACCCAAAGAAATTCTAAAGATGTAAAACTTCAGCTTTTCCGTAAGGACAAAGTCAAAATTTCTTGGTTCTGGGCTCGTTCAAGATGATTTTTACCAGGTCTAGGATGTTACTGATGGACAGCTTGGATCAAGTCTCCACCGTGGAAATGCGGCCCGTGGGGCAGGGGGAGGGGGGGTTGTTCCTTGTACTTGCTCTTGTAATGGATTGCTGCTTTTCTCACAGTTAATGGCTTTCTAAAGTTGAAATAGAGCTTGAAAATTGACTGTATTTGGCGAACCTTGGTAATCGTGCTTATTTTTTGTCTCACAGAAAACAATCCAGCAGATGATCAGAATCACAATCCACCACATGTGGAAAACATCTCCCAAACTCTCCGAAGATCGTCAGGTAAATGAGAATTTATGACCATATTGGTGATAAGTGTAGATTGTGGCTCCTGATTCTGCTTTTTGTTTTTGTGTTACAGAGACAAGGAATGTCAAAATTTGTGTTTAAGTGGCAAGTCCATCTTTTTTTTTTTTTAACAACGCTATGGAAGAGCAAGGCAAACACAACCCCTTAGTAGATTAAATCTATGTTATCCAGAGTTTTCTGTCTGTAGTGGTTAATTTCTCAACTCTGATTGGACAAGCTGGCATTTCCAAAGTCAAGTAATTACCAGTCATATCAATCTGCACATTTTCTCTCTTTTTCTAAGCCAAATTGAATAAAGAACAAGTTTCTTTCTTTCTCCAGAAATAATTTAACCATGTGAGGCTGTTATCACATACTTCCTGGACAGATTCATCTGCAGAGTTAGCTGTAGATTTTCAACCCTGTCTGTTTCTATTAAACCATTCTGTGGTCCCTCTACCAATAAATGAATATTTGGGTGTATTTAATCTTCTGCATTGCCCTTGCAATTCAAGAAACATTCTTTTTAAAATTGAAGTATAATTGACTTAAAATAATCATATTAGCTTCAGGTATAAAATATAGTATTCCAATATTTTTATACATTACAAAATGATCACCATAAATTTAGTTATTGGGCTTCCCAGGTGACTCAAGCGGTAAAGAATCTGCCTGCAACGCAGGAGACCCAGGTTGATCCCTAGGTTGAGAAGATACCCCAGAGAAGGGAATGGCTACCGACTCAGGTATTCTTGCCTGGGGAATTCCATGGACAGAGGAGCCTAGCAGGTTATAGTCCATGACATCGCAAAGAGCCAGACGTGACTGAGCAACTCACACTTTTCAAGTTTAGTTGCTATCTGGCACCACACAAAGTTGCTACAATATTACTGACTATATTCCCTGTGCAGTGCATTACATCCTCGTGACATGTTTATTTTATAACTGGAAGTTTGTTCCTCTTAATCTCCCTCATCTGTTTCACTCCTCTGTTTGTGTGTGTGTGTGTGTATGTGTGTGTGTGTGTGTATGTGTGTGTGTGTGTGTGTATTTGTATTATTTTTTACATTCCACATACAAGTGAGATCGTATAATATTTGTCTTTGTCTGTCTGACTTACTTCACTTAGTATTATAATCTCTAGGTCCATCCATTTGCCACAGATGGCAATATTTCATTCTTTTCTTCATACAAATTTTAGAATTATTTGTCCTAATTCCTTGAAAAACGCCATTGGTATTTTGATAGGAATTACACTGAATCTGTAGATTCCAAGTGTTTATTTGAATTCCTCATTTTTTTTTTTCTTGTCTGGTTTCTCTGGCTAGGACTAATACCGTGCTGAATAAAAGTGGACAGAGTAGGCATACTTGTCTTTTTCTGATCTTAGAGGAAATTCTTTCAGCTTTTCACCATTGAGTATGATCTCTTAAGTTCGAATGCATTCTGATAGTCCTGCATTTCCACTCCTGCATCCTCGCCGTATTTAACGTTTTTGACGTCAGATTTTACACCTTTTTGTTCTGTGTATCCTTACTTTTTGTGGCCGTAGATGATTTTACTACTTCTGTCTTTTAACCTTCCTACTAGCTTTATAAGTGGTTATTCCACTACCTTACTGTATGTTTGCTTTTACCAATGAGATTTTTCCTTTTGTAATTTTCATATTTCCAGTTGTGGTCTTTTTTTTCTTTCCCTGCTTAGAGATGTCCCTCTAAGTTTTCCTGTAAAACTGCTTCAGCGCAGCCTTCGCATGTCTGTAAAACTCTTTATCTCTTTCTCAAATCTGAGTGATATTTGCGGGGTAGACTATTCATGGTTGCAGGTTTTTTCCTTTCACCACTTTGAACGTCGTGCCACTCCCTTCTGGTCTGCAAAGTTTCTGCTGAAATGTCAGCCGATAGCCTAATGGGAGTTTCCTTATACATGACAAATTGCTTTTCCCCTTGCTGCTTTGTGGGTTTCCTCTTTATTTTTTTCTTTTAAAATTCTTTTTATTGGAGTATATTCTTTATCTTTAATTTTTGCCACTTTAGATCTTGGCGCAGACTTCTTTGGATTCATCCTGTTTGAGACTGTGCTTTTTGGACCTGGATGCCTGTTTCCTTTCCCCGATTGGGGAAGTTTCAGCTATTATTTCTCCAAGTGAGTTCCCTGCCCCGTTCTTCACTCTTCTCCTTCTTGTTCTCTGCAGTGTGAATGTTAGTTTTCTTGATGTTGTCCCAGAGGTTTCTTAAACTATCCTCATTTTTTGGAAACATTTTTTAATTTAATATACATATTAATATATTCCAGGCTTCCCTGGTGGCTCAGTGCTTACAATGCAGGAGACCTGGATTTGATCCCTGGGTTGGGAAGATCCCCTGGAGAAGGAAATAGCAAACCACTCCAGTATTCTTGCCTGGGAAATCCCATGGACTTGGAGTCTGGTGGGCTACAGTCCATAGATTTGCAAAGAGTTGGACATGACTTAGTGTACACAAACACATTAGTATATATTAAGGGCTTCCCTTGTGGCTCAGCTGGTAAAGAATCTGCCTGCAATGTGGGAGACCTGAGTCGATCCCTGGGTTGGGAAGATCCCTTGGAGAAGGATATACACACTAATATATTAGCATATTATATTTAATTTAACACAATATATTAACATGTTATATTTTAAAATTTACTATCCTCATTTTTTGAAATGTTTTTTAACATATGTATTAATATATTAACATATCCTCATTTTTGAAATATTTTTTATTTAACATACATATTAATATATTAACATATCCTCATTTTTGGAAATATTTTTATTTTACTTTACTTTATTTTTAAAAATTAATTAATTTATTTTAATTGGAGGCTAATTACTTTACAATATTGTGGTGGTTTTTGCCATACATTGACATGAATCAGCCACGGGTGTACATGTGTCCCCCTGTCCTGAACCCCCCTCCCACCTCCATCCCCATCCCACCCCTCTGGGTTGTCCCAGTGCACTGGCTTTGAGTGCCCTGCTTCAGGCATCGAACTTGGACTGATGATCTGTCTCACATATGGTAATATATGTGTTTCAATGCTGTTCTCTCAAATCACCCCACCCTTGCCTTCTCCCACAGAGTCCAAAAGCCTGTTCTTTACATCTGTGTCTTTTTTGCTGTCTCACATATAGGGTCATTGTTACCATCTTTCTAAATTCCATATATATGCATTAATATACTGAATTGGTGTTTTTCTTTCTGACTTACTTCACTCTGGGTAATAGGCTCCAGTTTCATCCAGCTCATTAGAACTGACTCAAATGTGTTCTTTTTAATAGCTGAGTAATATTTCATTGTGTATATGTACCACAGCTTTCTTATCCATTCATCTGCTGATGGACATCTAGGTTGCTTCCATGTCCTGGCTATTATAACAGTACTGCAGTGAATATTGGGTACATGTGTCTCTTTCACTTCTGGATTCCTCTGTGTGTATGCCCAGCAGTGGGATTGCTGGGTCGTATGGCAGTTTTATTTCCAGTGTTTAAGGAATCTCCACACTGTTCTCCATAGTGGCTGTACTAGTTTGCATTCCCACCAACAGTGTAAGAGGGTTCCCTTTTCTCTGCACCCTCTCCAGCATTTATTGCTTGTAGACTTTTGGATCGCAGCCATTCTGACTGGCGTGAGATGGTACCTCATTGTGGTTTTGATTTGCATTTCTCTGATAATGAGCGATGTTGAGCATCTTTTCATGTGTTTGTTAGCCATCTGTATGTCTTTTTTGGAGAAATGTCTGTTTAGTTCTTAGGCCCATTTTTTGATTGGGTCGTTTATTTTTCTGGTATTGAGTTGTATGAGCTGCTTGTATATTTTTGAGATTAATTCTTTGTCAGTTGCTTCATTTGCTATTATTTTCTCCCATTCTGAAGGCTGTCTTTTCACCTTGACTAGAGTTTCCTTCATTGTGCAAAAGCTTTTTAAGTTTAATTAGGTCCCATTTGTTTATTTTTGCTTTTATTTCCATTACTCTGGGAGGTGGGTCATAGAGGATCTTGCTGTGATTTATGTCAGAGAGTGTTCTGCTTATATATTCCTCTAGGAGTTTTATAGTTTCTGGTCTTACATTTATATCTTTAATCCATTTTGAGTTTATTTTTGTGTATGGTATTAGAAAGTGTTCTAGTTTCATTCTTTTATAGGCAGTTGACAAGTTTTCCCAGCACCACTTGTTAAAGAGATTGTCTTTTCTCCATTAACATTAATATATTAACATATTATATTCAGTTTAACATAACATATAAACATTATTTAATATAACATATGAATATATTATATTTTTTAATTTGCTATCCTCATTTGTTAAAATTCTTTTTTCCCTTTTATGCTCAGCTTGGGTGACTCCCACCCCTCCATCTTCCAGTTTGTTGACCCGTTCCTCTGTATCACCTAATGTACTGTTGGTTCCCTCTAGTGTATTTTTTATTTCAGTTATTATTCTTCAAGTCTGTTTGTTTCTTCTTTATATTTGCTGACTCTTTGTTAAACTTCTCACTGTTCATCATTCTCCTAAGTTCACTGAGCATCTTTATGATCCTCCCGTGACCTCTTTTATCTGCTAGGTTTCTTCTCTATACTTTGCTTAGTTCTTTGGGGGTTTTGTTTTATTCCTTCATTTGAAATATCTTCATATGTCTCCACATTTTACATAATTGTGTTTATTTCTAAGTGTTAAGTAAATCAGTCATGTTTCCTTTTCTTAGAGAAGTGGCCTTATGTATGAGATTTCCTAGGGGGCCCACAGCCCACTTCCCTATGGTCTCCCAAGCTATGTGCTCTAGCAGTGCCTGCTCTGTGGGCTTGATGGGCTCTTTTGTTGTGACAGGGCTGGCTACTGTGGGTGCTGGTAGATGAGGTTGGCCCTTGACTTAGTTGGCTGCCAGGCCCTGCTGGGCCCTCTGGTGTTGCGGCACTGGGTCCTGGGGTGGCTGGCTGCAGAGCCCAGGAGTCGTGGGACTGGTGCCAGTCCAATGGTGGGAAGGCAAGCCCCCAGCACTGATAGACTAGAGGGAGGACTCAAAGACTCCACGATGGTGCTTGCCAGTCCCAGAGTCCTTGTGGAAGAGCAAGTCCCCCAAAATGGCTATGCCAGCGTCCGTGTTCTCAGGGGGGTCCCTATTGCGTCCTCCCTCTCTGGGAGCCTCTCTGAGATCAGCAAGGGGCTCTGACCAGAGTCCTTTCAAATTATTGCCTCTGTGCTGGGACTGAGATTTTGGGTGTATTCTATAAGAGCAGAGTCTCTGTTGGTTTTTGTTTATTTGTTTTGTTTGTTTTTTAATATTTATTCATTTGGCCGCACCAGGTCTTAGTTGTGGCAGGCGAGCTCTTAATTGTGGCATGTGGAATCCAGCCCCCGACCAGGGATCGACCTTGCCTTCCCTGCACTGGGAGCGTGGAGTCTTAGCCACTGGGCCGCCAGGGAAGTCCGTGGTTTTCTACAACTGTTTATCTCTTCTGTTTGCAAACCCTGCTGGTCTTCAAAGCCAGGAAGCTCATCTTCCTGGTGCAGGAGCCCTGGGCTAGGGAGGCCAAAGTGGGGTTTGAACCCCTGCTCCTTGGGGAGAATATCCACGGTTGTGATTATCCTCCTGTTTGCAGATCACCTTGCCTGCGGAGTAGGTCCTGATTATACCCTGTTTCACCATGGTTCCTTCTTTACATCTCCAGTTGTGGGAAATCTTTTCTACTGGTCTTCAGGTCATTCTCATAGATGGTCGTTCTGTAAATAGTTGTAATTTTGTCATGCTCGTGAGAAGAGATGAGCTCAGGGTCTTCCTATTCTACCATCTTGGCCACATACCTCAAGAAACATTTTTTAAATAGTATTTTGTGGTTATGAATTGTTTTCACGAACATCATACTATCAGGGAGATAGGTCTTATTATCTCTTGTTTTATACCAGTCGACCCTGGGGTCAGAGAGGCTCGGCAGCTAGTCGAAAGGCTCTTGCTAGGTCCTGTAGGTGTGGTCCCTGACCAGTAGCACCAGCATCACTTGGGGTGCCACACCCCAAACTTACTGAATCAGAAACTCTAGGGTGGTGCCCAGCAGTCTGTGTTCTAACAGGCCTCCTGGTGATTCTGATGCACACCCCAGAGTGAGAACCACGGCCTGGGTCTATCCAGGAATGTGTTAGATTAAAAAAATAAACAACGCACGCTCTGGAGCCTGTGTGCCTCATTAGAGAAAGCCCACACGCAGCAACTAAAACCAAGTGCAACCAAAAATGAATAAATTTAAAAATCCCAAAACACTGATGTACATTTTGACCTTTCTCCTGACTCCTCACTTTGACTCTGGAGGCATTAACTTTCATCATGAAAACAGAACTAGTCAGAGGCTGCTGGTTGTTTTCAGATGAACACGTTTTGTGTTTGTGTTTTGCAGATCACATTGCAGAGGAGCAGAGGGATCAAGAATCCTCTCTATTCAACAGGGATGTGAGTGATATGCAGTCAACGACCATCAATAAGGGGACACTTCAAGAAGCAGTCAGTCCAGGTATTAATAATAATCTGCACAGCATGAGCTAAAAAAGATGCCTCAGTATGGATGTCTTCAGAAGGCATCTGTTTGCCCTTCATGGTATTTTAATGGAACAGACTAAATGTCAGCACACCTTTAATTTACTCACAAAAGCATACAGACAGCAGTTAAAATTATGAATTGAATTAACTCCAGGAAATTAAAAAAAAAATCTGTCTTTTGGCCATGCCACGAGTCATTCGAGACCTTAGTTCCTTGACCAGGGATTGAATCAGTGCCCCCTGCAGTGGAAGCACAGAGTTTTAATCACTAGACTGGTACAGAAGTCCCTAACTCCAAGAATTTGCCCCTACCCTTTCAAAAAGATGGTCTTCCACGGTGGCTCAGATGGCGAAGAATCCTGCAATGCAGGAGACCTGGGTTCCATCCCTGGTTCGGGAAGGTCCCCTGGAGAAGGGAATGGCAACTCATTCCAGTATTCTTGCCTTGAGAATCCCATGGACAGAGGAGCTGGTGGTCTATAGTCCGTGGGGTCGCATGAGTCGGTCATGACTGAGTGAGCAACATTTTCACTTTCACTTTCAAAAAGATGCTACTCTGATGTTGTTTCTACACAGCTAGGGTCACTCATAACATAGGCATCATGTTCACAGTCCTTGACATTACTGAGCACTGATGCTTTCTAACAAGCAGGAGGGATTACATGCCAAAGGTTAACCTAGTCCTTGATCTTCACCTTGGATAGCCTGAGCTGGGTCCATTCAGAATGGATAGAAACTTACCCATCATGGCAGTGTGCTGGTACCAAGCCCAGGATACTCCCTTCACATAGCCACCCACTATCAAAATCATAGCTGGTTGTCACTTCCTAACTCTCAGGGATTAAATGCTGAATCATCCCAGCAGAGCCCTTAGAGCTGCTTGCTGCTGCTGCCTTTTGACATACAGCTGATGAAGGTGGGGAGTTGGCGGTGCCCCAGTTGACTCCCTGTATCCCAAGAAGGCCCTTGGCCAGCATCCTCCTGCCTGCATCACTAAGCTCCCCTCAGCAGCTCTCCACATCTGACTCCTATCACTCTACCTCTGTGCCCCATTTCCCTGGTTCCTGTGTCTGTTTTGGGTCACGTTACAAATGGGGTAACCGAAGCTCTGAGTCCCCAGTGTCAGCTGGGACACCTTCCTTTGAGCTCTAGCTAAGATTGCCTTGTAGTCCCCAGCCCACATGCAGGGACATTCCAAATCTACCCTCAAGCTTTCTGCAAGTCCTCAAGAGTCGAAAGAGCTTGGCATCATGCTTGCCTTATGTCATGAAATTCCCGCAAACCCACACACACACAAGGCAGATAGTGTGCATGGCAGAATTTCCTGAAGCTGGGAGTGGCAGGCAGCAGAGAAGAGACTGTATCTTTGCCCTATGAAAGCCTCGGACTGAAGACTTGACTCTGTTTTTCTTTTTTTGTTGATTGAGGTATAGTTGATTTACAATGTTGTACCAGTTTCTGGTGTACAGCAAAGTGATTCAGGATATAAACATATATATATACACACACACACACACACGCACACGCACACACACGCACACATATTCTTTTTCAGATTCTTTTTCACTACGGTTTGCTATAGGACATTGAATATAGCTCCCTGTGCTACACAGTAGGGCCTTGTTGTTTATGTAGTTCATATGTAATAGTGTATACCTGCTAATCCCAAACTCCTGATTTATCCCTGCCCCTCCTTGGTAACCATAAAAGTTTGTTTTCTACTTCAGTCTGTTTCTGTTTTGTAAATCAGTCCACTTGTATCATTGTTTGTAGATCCCACATGTGAGTGGTAGCATGTGGTATTTGTCTTTCTCTGTCTGACTTATTTCACTCACTGTGATCACCTCTAGGTCCAGTCATGCTGCTGGGACCAGCATTATTTCACTCCTTTTCTATGGTTTGGGCTGTCTTTCTTAAAAGCCGTCGCAGCAGGACTTTGACCTCCTATGGTGGTCCTACCTCCTCCCTCCGTCTTCACTCTCACCTTTTTCTCTTCCTCACCTCCTCCAAACCGGCCGCTTGGCTCCTCGCTAACTCGTAGCCTCAGCATCTCACCTTCACCACCAAAGAGGTCATGAATGTCTTTCCCTAAACATAGCCCATTTCTTCCCCAAGAGGACTCCTGGAGCCAGCAGCTGAGGTTTTCATCTGGGTTCCAAGCAGAACCAACAGGCTGTGCTCTGGGTGTGTATGGGACGGCCGCTGTCTGCTGACTCGGCTCTGTGTCTTCTCACATAGATATTCCGAGCAGGGGCATGCCGTGCTCACAGCTTCTGCAGTTCCTCCAGAAGAACATCATCGTCACTGCCGTCTCAGTGGTGGGAATCGTCACGGCCACGGGGCTGCTGCTGCTGGCACTGGTCATGTACATCAGGAAGAAACAGTCACTGTGAGTGGCTCTCAGGGCCCGCCTTCCTCCCAGGAGCCCACAGGTGTTTGTGCCGGCGTCGGCCCGGAGTGTCCTCTGACCCCGGATCCGGAGGAGGGCGGGGCCTCCGAGCCTGGCTGTGTGTCCGCACTGGTTGGCGTGCGTCCTGGACACCCTGCCTTTGGTTCCGATGCACAGCTAGGTTTGGGGTTTCCTGGTCTGGGCCGTCCTGGCCTCTGAAGGCCACCACAGCTCAGGCCACACCGCTTCTTATACTGAGGGCCACTGAAAGAGGAGACGGGACAGCCTCTGGCAGAAAGGTCAGAAAACAGGAACGTGGGGGTAGAAAGGAATGGAAAGGCCCAGCTCCGGGATTGTGGGGAGGGAGGCTCCGGAGGAGAGGAGAGGACGGCTGACGTTCAGCTAGCTCACGCTCCTGCAGCAGCGCTGGTTGTTAGAATATTGAAATATGCCTCTGCTGGTTGGTAAACAGCCCCTTCCCAGGGACCTCCCCAGACTTCCCAGTTCCCCATGAGCCAGCAAAGGAAGGATTAATGTCTGGCACATCAGGGAACCCTCCAGGACTCTGTTCCAACTGTGGCCGTCTTGACTAGTCAGTTTCCTCCTGTGCTACCTGTTAAATCCCTGGTTATCCCCCTGATGGGAGAGCTCAAGCACAGTGGCTCTGACCAGAAGCAGGCGTGACAAAGGGTTTACAACCTTATGCATTTGCAGTAACGGTACCTCGAAATTATCTGCCTCAGTCTGCATCCCTTGGGACACACACGGGGAAGATCAGCTCCCTAGGGCCGCTCAGGTCCTGCCCACCACTGTGTTGGATACTGAGCCTGTCCACAGGGAAAAGAGGGCCATGGTGTGTGGTGACCCCACCCGCCCCCATCACTGCAGTATTTACATTTCCCTACAACAATGGCATGGCTTTCCCTAAAAGTGTCCTTTAAAATGCCAAGGCTCCCAGGACCAATAACCCTTTCAGGCCAACCACCACCACCTCACACCCAGCAGTGGGTCCCTTGAAGTGAAAGAGGAGCCCTGAATATGGCAAATGTTAAGAGAGAAGATTTAAAGAGCTCCTGGGAATAACTTGACCCGTTTCGTGGTTCTGACCGGGGCCTGTCCATCAGATTCGCCATTTCCCTCCTGGGTCTTTCAGAAGTATCAAAAGAAGTAGTGAAGGCTGCGGCTCCATTCCAAAGACAAGAAGCAAAGCTGTGAAGAGCCTGGGTTGGTTATGAGAAAGTTGAGGGTCGGGGGGGGACATTTCCAGAGGCTCCATAATTCCCAGAGGCAAAATGAATTTCACATGTGACACACCTTCCTGACGGGTAGTACTCAGACTCCTCCCCGCTCAGAAATGTCAGCCTCTGTTGCCTCCCAGGGAATAGACCTTAGGAATTGCTACATATTTAGTTGTGGAGTACAGCTTCTGTGTGTTTTCTTTTAGACATTCTCCGGCAGACATCACATACAATATTTTTATAATGAATGGAAAGACTTGGTGGCAGAAGTCTCAAGACAAGAAGACCAAAAAGCATGCAGGAAAACAGAAACGGTTGAAGTTAAATGCCGGTATCTAAGCCAGGTGGTGAGCCCAGCCACCAGCACCTAAAGCTGTGACGTGAGGTGCTTCTCCATCCAGACGCATGGAAAGGCATTTGGATTTCTGGCTGTGAGGTGCACCCTAAAAAATGTACCTTTTCCTCTCAATTTTGAATGGACCAAGAAAACAGTTTTGACCACAGATTGCTCATATGGTAACAGCATTAATGGCTAATACAGGAGGCTTAGCATGTTTCCCCAGAGACTAACCTGACAAAATAATGGATTGATTTATTTATTAAAACATTGGTTCGTTTTTTTCAGCCATTCATTGAACAGATATGAACTGAACAACTAATATCCAGGTGGTATTAAAATACACGAGGCAGTCAGAAGTATTTGAATCAGGCATGGCTATCACAGGTTTCTGAAGACAAGCAAACAGCCAGCTGAAGCTCTCTGGTAGTCAATTTATGCCTCTGTGTCTCCACTGCTGAAGGGGCCAAGGGTCTGAGGCTTGGGGTCCAGAGAAGAAAGGAGGGGAGAGGAAACTTATGCTGGTCTTTCAAGAGCAAGAGAGTGGCCATTATAGCTCAGGCTATTCTTGCCCCTACATTGGAAGGCAGGGGCCGGAGAGAAGGATGCTACCTTCCTGTCTCCTGGAAGGGGGTTCCTGAGGCTGGAGGAGGTTGCCCTGCAGCTGCGTGTGTGACCACAGGGGTCCCTCAGGTGCTGTCCATGCCTTCCCATGTCACTTGAAGGGGACGCACACCTTACGTCTGGGAATGTGAAAGGGGCGATGGAGGAGCCCAGCCAAAAGCACACTCTTGGGGTTGGGTCTTAGTCATTCTGGGAAGGACAAGGACAGGAACGAGATCTGAGGTCAGAGGTTCAAGAAAGGGCTGTGGCCTAAGCAAAGTTCCCAATCAAGGGATGAGGGGACCTGGCCCAAGACATCTATGAGGAGCATGTTATTTGTAGACATTTTAATGACGGCCATTCTGACCGGTATGAAGTGGTACCTCGTTATAGTTTTGATTTGCAGTTCTCGAATTAGCCATCTTGAGCATCTTTTCGTGTGCCTGTTGAAAGTGAAAGTGTTAGTCACTCAGTCATGTCCCACTCTTTTCGACCCCATGGACTATAGCCTGCCAGGCTCCTCTGTCCATGGAGTTTTCCAGGCAAGAATACTGGAATGGGTTGCCACTGCCTGTTGGCCACATGTGTTTCTTTTTTTGCAGAAATGTCTACTTAGATCTTCTGCCCAATTTTCAATTCAGTTGTTTGGTTTTTTGTTGCTGAGTTATATGAGCTGCTTATATATTTTGGAAATTAAGGCTTTATCAGTTGCATTGCTTGCAAATATTTTCTCCCATTCTGTAGGTTGTCTTTTCATTTTATTTATGGTTTCCTTTGCTGTGCAGAAGCTTTTAAATTTAATTAGGTTCCATTTGTTTATTTTTGTTTTTATATCTATTGTCTTGAGAGACCTAAGAAAACATCGGTACAATTTATGTCAGAGAATGTTTTGCCTATGATCTCTTCTAGGAGTTTTATAATGTCATATTTTCGGATTCCCAGGTGATGCTAATGGTAAAGAATCCTCCTGCCAATGCAGGAGATGTAAGGGACATGGGTTCAATCCTTAGCAGGATCCCCTGGAGGAGGGCATGGCAACTCACTCCAGTATTCTTGCCTGGAGAATCCCATGGACAGAGGAGCCTGGTGGGTTGCAGAGAGTTGGACACAACTGAAGCAACTCAGTACGCACCTTATATTTAAGTCTTTAAGCCGTTTTGAGTGTCTTTTTGTGTATGGTGTGTGGGAGTGTTGTAACTTCTTTGATTTACATGTGGCTGTCCGACTTTCCCAACACTACTTGCTGAAAAGACTTTTCTTCCATTGTATATTCTCACCGCCTTTTTGAAGATTAATTGACCACAGGTGAATGGGTTTATTTCTGGGTTCTCTAGACTGTTGCATTGATTCACGTCTGTTGTGCCAATACCATGCTGTTTTGATTATTGTAACTTTGTAGTGTTGTCTGAAGTCTGAGAGAGTTATGCCTCCTGTTTTATTGTTTTTCTTCAGGAGTGCTTTGGCAATTCTGGCTCTTATATGACTCCATATGAATTTTAAGATAACTTGTTCTAGCTCTCTGAAAAATGTCATGTATAATTTGATAGGTATTGCATTAAATCTGTAGGCTACTTTGGGTAGTATGACCATTTTAGCAATCATTATTAATTCTTCCAATCCAAGAGCATGAGATTTCTTTCCATTTCTCTGTTCAGTTCAGTGCAGTTCAGTTGCTCAGTCATGTCTGACTCTTTGCAACCCCATGGACTGCAGCATGCCAGGCCTCCCTGTCTACCACCAACTCCTGGAGTTTACGCAAACCCATGTCCATTGAGTCGGTGATACCATCCAACCATCTCATCCTCTGTCATCCCCTTCTCCTCCTGCCCTCAATCTTTCCCAGCATCAGGGTCTTTTCAAATGAGTCAGTTCTTTGCATCAAGTGGCCAAAGTATTGGAGTTTCAGCTTCAGCATCAGTTCTTCCAATGAATATTCAGGACTGATTTCCTGTAGGATGGACTGGTTGAATCTCCTTGCAGTCCAAGGGACTCTCAAGAGGCTTCTCCAACACCACAGTTCAAAAGCATCAATTCTTCAGTGCTCAGCTTTCTTTATAGTCCAACTTTCATATCTATACACGAATTCTGGAAAAACCATAGCTTTGACTAGATGGACCTTTGTTGGCAAAGTAATGTCTCTGTTTTTCAAAATGTTGTCTAGATTGGTCACAACTTTTCTTCCAAGGAGCAAGCGTATTTTAATATCATGGCTGCAGTCAGCATCTGCAGTGATTCTGGAGCCCAAAATAATAAAGTCTGTCACTGTTTCCCCATCTATGTGCCATGAAGTGATGATGGGACCAGATGCCATGATGTTAGTTTTCTGATTGTTGAGTTTTAAGCCAACTTTTTCACTCTCCTCTTTCACTTTCATCAAGAGGCTCTTTAGTTATTCTTCACTTTCTGTCGTAAGTGTGGTGTCATATGCATATCTGAGGTTATTGTTATTTCTCTCAGCAATTTTTTTCAGCTTGTGCTTCATCCAGCCCAGTGTTTCTCATGATGTACTCTGCATATAAGTTAAATAAGCAGGGTGACAATATATAGCCCTGACATACTCCTTTCCCTATTTGGAACCAATCTGTTGTTCATGTCCCGTTCTAACTGTTGCTTCTTGACCTGCATATAGATTTCTCAGAAGGCGGGTCAGGTGGTCTGGTATTCCCATCTCTTTCAGAATTTTCCACAGTTTGTTGTGATCCACACAGTCAAAGGCTTTGGCATAGTCAATAAAGCAGAAGTAGATGTTTTTCTGGAACTCTCTTGCTTTTTTGATGATCCAGCGGATGTTGACAATTTGATCTCTGGTTCTTCTGCCTTTTCTAAATCCACCTTGAACATCTGGAAGTTCACGGTTCACATACTTTTGAAACCTGGCTTGAAGAATTTTGAGCATTACTTTACTAGCGTGTGGGTTGGGTGCAATTGTGCAGTAGTTTGAACACTCTTTGGGATTGCCTTTTTTTCAGATTGGAATGAAAACTGACCTTTTCCAGTCCTGTGGCCACTGCTGAGTTTTCCAAATTTGCTGAGTCATCTTTAGTTTCCTTTATTAATATTTTATGGTTCTCAATGTATAAGTCTTTCACCTCCTTGGTCAGGTTTATTCCTAAATATTTTATTTGTTGGGGTATGATTTTAAAATGTATTTTTTTAAAATACTCCCTTTCTGATATTTCATTGTTGGTGTAAAGAAATGTGACTGATTTCCATATGTTAATCTTAAATCTTGCTACCTTGCTCAATTCATTGTTCAGTTTTACTAGTTTTTGTGTGGCTTCTTTAGGATTTTCTGTATATAGTATCATGTCATCTGCATATAATGACAATTTTACCTTTTCCTTTCCAATTTGAATACTTTTTATTTCTTTTTCTTGTCTGATTGCTGTGGCTAGGAAGGACTTCCAATACTGTGTGAATGGAAGAGGTGAGGGCATCCTTGTCTTATTCTAGATTTTAGTGGGAGGGCTTTCAGCTGTGAGCCATTCAGTATTTTATTGGTAATGAGTTTGTCGTAAATAGCTTTTATTGGTATATGTTCCCTCTGTACTCACTTTGGTAAGAGTTTTTATGAATGGATGTTGAATTTGGTCAAATGCTTTTTCTGCATCTATTGAAATGATCCTGTGGTTTTTGTCTTTTGTTTATGTAGTGTATCGAATTTATTCACATATGTTGAACCATCCTTGTGAACTTGGGATAGATCACACTTGGTCATGGTGTATGATCTTTTTTATGTGCTGTTGGATTCAGTATTTGCTAATATTTTGTTGAAAATTTTTGCATCTATAGTCATCAAATTTAGTGGTATATAATTTTTTTTTGGTGGTGTCTTTATCTGATTTTGGTATCCGTGTTATGGTGGCTTCATACGATGTCTTTGGAGAATGTTTCCCCCTCTTCATTTTTCTGGGAAGAGTTTGAGCAGGATCAGTATAAGTTCATCTTTGTATGTTTGGTAGAATTTGCCTGTGAAACCATCTGGTCCTGGACTTTTGTCTGTAGGAAGTTTTAAAATTACAGATTCTTTTTTTTTTTTTTTTTTTTATCCACAGTGCATGGCTTGCAGGATATAAGTTTCCTGGTCAGAGATTGAACCCAGTTCAAAGCAGTGAAAGTGCCAAGTCCTAGCCACTGGACCACCAGGGAATTCCCTACTTACAGATTCTGCTTCACGTCTAGTGATCAGCCTGTTCAAATTACCAGTTTCTTCTTGATTCAATTTTGGTGGGCTATTTGTTTCTAGAAACTTATCCTTGTCCATTTCTTCTAGGTTGTTGAATTTTTGGCATATAATTGTTCACAGTATTCCCTTATGGTTTTTTGTATTTCTGAAATATCAGCTGTTATGTCTCCTTTTTTGTTTCTTATTTTGTTTATTTGAGTTTTCTCTTTTCTTCTTGGTAAGCTGGCCAGAGGTTTGTCAATCTTGTTTATCTTTTAAGCATGATAGTCCTCATCTTATTTAGAGAAAAGGAAAACCCAGACAGATAAATTCACTAGCTAGAGGTCATATGGAGAAGGCAATGGCACCCCACTCCAGTACTCTTGCCTGGAAAATCCCATGGATGGAGGAGCCTGGAAGGCTGCAGTCCATGGGGTCGCTAGGAGTCAGACACGACTGAGCGACTTCACTTTCACTTTTTACTTTCATGCATTGGAAAAGGAAATGGCAACCCACTCCAGTGTTCTTGCCTGGAGAATCCCAGGGACGGGGGAGCCTGGTGGGCTGCCGTCTATGGGGTCACACAGAGTCGGACACGACTGAAGTGACTTAGCAGCAGCAGAGGTCATATAGCTAAGGGGGTATCCTGGCCTCTAATCTGGATCCAGAGTTTGTGCTGTAACCATTGAGTAGCCCAGCCCCTGTCATCTCCTGAGTCTCCAGAAGGACCCTTGGGACCTGCTGAGGAGGAATGGATAGGAAGGATTCTGATCTCCTTTTTTTGGGGAGGCAGAGTGGGTGAAGCAGCCCCAGGGGAACAGAGGTGGTTCTGAAAAAGCAGGCCTGGTAGATGGTTTTCCCAGCTCTGTGGTTTTCCTCATTTGCCCTCCAAAACTGGGGAAGCCCCCGAAGCTATGAGCCACGGGGAATGGGGGAGGGTCAAGGCCAGGTTGGGTATGAGTGGGACATTCTTGGCACCTGTGTCTCTCCAGTGAAATATCAGCCCACTTTCTTCTCTCTGAAGCCTACTGGGGCTGCCCAGGCCTTGGCCTCGAGGATGGACCAGCTCAAGGAGTCATTGTGACCCTTTAGGTCCAGGTTAATATCTCTGGATAAACTCCACTGACTTCAGCTATGGGAGAACTCTTTAGACTCTCTAACCTACATCTCAGTCCAGTCCCACAGGACTTCCCTTTGGTAACTGGGATCGTCTGTCCTCTTTAAAAAAAAGGTTACAAGGAAGCACCACCCATGTAACCCTCCCTTTGAATCTGATCCACCCAAGCTTTGAGAACTTGGAGTTTGACCAGTGACTGTAAGAGGGGACCCTTCCAAAGACAGTCCCTGAGTGAAACCGGCTCATGGTAGGTTTGCTGGGTTTTCTTCAGATCTGCTCCATCCCCCCTGTTCCAAAGAGTCCCTGATTTCTGCCCCCTCATGCAAGGCATTTCTTGGCTAAAATCTCAGCCTGGTTTTCTGACTTCACTTGGCTGGTGTCCCCCCGAGCAGTTCTAAAAATGTTAACCCTGCCTCAGATCCCACTTTTGGCAACTCATTCAAAGACCTGACTTATCCCAGCTCTGCCTTAGGCCCCCTCTCCACAGAGAGGCCGGAGAAGGCAATGGCACCCTACTCCAATACTCTTGCCTGGAAAATCCCATGGACGGAGGAGCCTGGTGGGCTACAGTCCATGGGGTCGCTAAGAGTTGGACACGACTGAGCAACTTCCCTTTCCCTTTCCCACAGAGAGGCACTGTGGTGTAACTAGATAAACCTTGGCCACTCTAGGAGACCTCACCTCACCTCCCCTCTGTGGGCCTTTCCTCTTCTACACAATGGACAGCCTGAGGTTTGCCTTGTTTACACTGCAAAGCTGAGACAGGCAAGTGTCAGAGTCAACATAAAAGTCCACATTGCCTAATATGAGTAATAATGACCACATCTCTGTGGATCGGACCTAGGCCTGGCACTTTACATCTGTTAGCCAGTTTGCCTTGCTAAGTCACTTCAGTCGTGTCCGACTCTGTGCGACCCCAGAGACGGCAGCCCACCAGGCTCCCCCGTCCCTGGGATTCTCCAGGCAAGAACACTGGAGTGGGCTGCCATTTCCTTCTCCAATGCATGAAAGTGAAAAGTGAAAGTGAAGTCGCTCAGTCGTGTCTGACTGTTTGCGACCCCATGGATTGCAACCTACCAGGCTCCTCCATCCATGGGATTTTCCAGGTAAGAGTACTGGAGTGGGGTGCCATTGCCTTACCCAGCCAGTTTATAGATAGCAAATCATTTCCCCCTTTGCTCTTAGGGACAGAAGATGTTTCTTCAGAAGATAAAAGAAAGACTGAATTCAGTATGGTGCAATACCCACTGCGTGTGCCAAGCTGTCTGTGCTTGGGCTTCTTGCCCCCTTGAAAGCCCCTCTCTTTTTTCTGGGTATCTTAGTATTATCATCAGTGTTAGGGTAACCAAGGCACAGAAAATGCTTGGGGGTAGCTTCAGAATTCTTTAGAAATTCATTAGAAGGCTCAGTGGTTACCAGCCAAGTTAGGGTCAGCAGTAAGCATGGAATGACAATTAGGTATAAATTGTTCCAGAGTTTGTCTCTCACCCAGCCCTAACCCCACTGGCAGCTGCTCAACATTTGTGAATAAAGGAAATGAAGTGAGATTTCAACAGCTGCTCTATCTCCCTTTCAAGTTAACATAATTCTAGCTTGGATATAGCCTGAATATGTTTGAATGGTGATCCCTAAAAAGATATGTCCACATCCAAATGCCTAGACCCCTATGAGTATTCCTTTCTTTGAGAAATGGATATTTATAGATATAATTAAGTTAAGGGCCTTACTAATTTTTTATTGAACTATAATTGATTTACAATGTTGTATTAATTTTTGCTGTACACCAAAGTGACTCAGTTATACATGTATATACATTCTTTTTTATATTTGTAATTAAGGATCTTAAAATGAGATAATCTGGTTTGCCTGGGAGGGTCCTAAATCCAAAGACAAGTGTCATAAGAGACAGAAGAGGAAAGACAGACAGGCAGAGAAGACAGAGGCAGAGGCTGGAGTGATGTGGTCACAGCTGGGGAAGCCAAGGACTGCTGACAGCCACCAGAAGCTGGAAGAGGTAAGGCAGTAGGTCTGCTCTAGAACGGGGGTCCCCAGCCTCCAGACATGGACCAGTCCCTCCTGTCAGATCAGCGGCAGCTTCAGATTGGAAATAAAGTGCACCATTAATATAACGCGTTTGAATCATCCCCAATCCATCCCCATAAACCGGTCCATTAAAAAATTGTCTTCCACGACATCGGTCCCTGGTACCAAAATGGTTGGGGGACCAATGTCCTAAAGCCTCCAGGCTCACTGTGGCCCTTTTTTCTTAAAAAAAAACTGACTGGCTGGTTGTGCTGGGTCTTCGTTGCTGCTCAGGCTTTTCTCTGGTTGTGGTGGGTGGGGGCTGCTCTCTCGTTGGGTGAGCAGGCTCCTTGTTGCATGGCTCAGGCTTTTCTCTGGTTGTGGTGTGTGGGGGCTGCTCTCTCGTTGGGTGAGCGGGCTCCTTGTTGCGTGGCGTCTCTTGTTACAGCTCCCGTGCTCTAAGAGTGGACTTGAGCAGTTGTGCCACAGGAACTTACTTGCCCCGAGACATGTGGGTTCTTCCCAGACCAGGGATCCAACCCATGTCTCCTGCATTGGCAGGCAGATCCTTTACCACTGGGCCACCAGGGAAGCCCCTGATGACACCTTGGTTTTAGACTTGTGGCCTCCAGAATGTGATGATAAATTTGTGAGGTTTTAAACCACGCAGTTGGTGGTAACTTACTGTGACACATACATGGCCATGCACACTGTCTCTGATACTTAAGTCTTGAGGGCCCGTAAGACTGGCCTTGGGGGCCCCGGGGGATTGAGGCGGTGAGGAGCATGCAGCGCTGTGTTCAGGGCAGCCAGGAAAGTGCACGGTGGTGGCACAGACTCTGCAGTGGTGGCCGGCAGGTTTGATGTTTCCTGGGTTTGGCTGGAGGGGAGCCCTGGGCCCATCCTCTGCTGGCCTGGGCAGCGTCACCCCAGCCCCCCAAAAGTGTCACCACAGGGAGGGAGGAAGCAGGGAAGGAGGAGAGGGGAAGGCGCTTCCTGAGGGCCTTCCATGAAGACTCCCTGCCGCCAGGCCTGGTGCCCCGGAGGGTTGGGAGGGGTGGGCATGGGCAGAAGAACTGGGTGCGAACAGGATGGGAGAATAAGGTGGGGAAGGGCACAAGGCAGAACAGAGTGGGGCGCGGGGGCACTGCTGGGGAAAAGGAGGGTTAGGGAAGAGTGATGGGGGGAGGGGAGAAAAACAGAGGGGGATAGGGGAGGAGAAAGGAAGATTGGGGTGCAGGGGAAGAGTAAAGAAATGGGGTGATGGAGGAGTTTTATTTAACTTGTATATTGTCAGGGGTAGTTTGAATGGAGGAGTGTGGGAGCAAGGAGGGGAAGGAATAAGGAAAGGGAGACAGGAAGAATCGGGGGTGAACACAGCAGAGGGGTGGGGAAGGGGCTGTCCCTAGTTGGCATCAGCAGCACCATCAACAGCAATATTATTTATTGAGCACTTGTCCCCATCGAGCAAGCGTACAGCAGGCACCTCCCGGTGCCGGACACAGTTCCCTGGCGGCAAATACCCCTGACTCCCCCGTGCTCCCAGAGCTCATGCTGGATATGGCGTGGCCCTGGTCTTTGTCTCAGTGAGCTAGCCCTTTCATCACGGGTGGGTGTGATTGTTCCCATTTCACAGACAAGGAAACTGAGGCCAGGGAGGGGAAGAGCTAAAGTTTAGTGAGAGCGGGGCCCAGGTTACCCCACAGGTCTCTGGGTGCCTGGCCAGCCACTTCTACCTGATGTCCATCTGCCCCCAGACCTCACCGCTCCAGCATTTCCCGAACATGCTCCCCTGGGAAGCGGGGCCCAGCTGGACCCCCGTACTGGCCCCGCTTTTACCTTCTCTGAGCCTCAGTTTCCTCATCTTGGCAATGGGGTACGAATTTATCTCCTTTACGGGGCTGTTGGGTAGTTCGTTCAGCAGCACATATTTATTACCTCCCTCCAGCACATATTTATTACCTCCCTCCATGTGCCGGTTGCTGTGTGAGGCTGGGTGCTGGGGATGTGGGGAGAGCAGGTGGATTGGTTTCCTAACAGCAGGCTCCCAGTGCCCTCCTGAGCTTGGAAGGAGGTGTGGCTATCAGGCTTGGGTATACAGCAGGCACTCGGTAAATATCAGATTCTTCCTGAGCTCCCAACAGGTTGTGCCCCTGCGCTCATCCCACCCTCATCCTGACCTCTCGGGACCCCAGCCCGGAGAGGCAGCCCACCCTCCCTCTGGCCTCCTCCCCATCTGCACTTCGGTTTGAGAAATGAGTTGGGGTCGCATGCCTCTAGCTGTCACCAGCAGCCTCCCCATGCCTGCGGGCCCACTGGAGCCTGCCTTGCACCATCTCTCTCCCTCTTTCTGTGCCAGAGAGCCTGCTCCCTTTGTGTTCTCAGTCTGCTCAGGGCTTCCACCTCCAGCTCAGAGGTTGGCCCAGCCAGCCTGGCCCTGGCGTGATGGGGTGTCAGCAGACAGCACCGGGAATTTCAGAGCAGAGCCTTGGAGAAGCTCTGGGAAAACCTCAGGCTCTGCCACTTTACTAGCTGTGAGATCTCAAGCTTCAGTTTCCTCTTGGCCTCAGTTTTTCTATCTGTAGAATGGGGCTAACCTGCTTTGTGGGGCTGTTGTGAGCATTAAATGCACTTTCGTTGGGTCAACACACGGCTGTGCCCAATCCAAAGAAATAAAGAAATCTTAGCTGTTAAGATTTGTAAAATTTGTGTTTGTTTTTGACTGCCTTGGGTCTTCATTGTGCAAGAGTGCTTGTCTCTAGGTGCGGCAGTGGGGGCTGCTCTCTGTGGTGGTGGGGGCTGCTCTCCGCAGTAGCTTCTCTTGTGGAGCGCGGGCTGTGGGCCGTAGGCTTCATTAGTTGTGGCTCACGGGCCTTAGAGCACGAGCTGTTATGATGCTTCTGCGAAACTTTGACTCTTCACCTGTCTAGCATCCTTCCAGTCATAGCCTCCAACTTTCCTCTGGGTTCTTGCCCCAACCTCAGTGAGGTGTGGATGGGCTTTGTGACCAGTTCTCAGTCAGTCCATTGGTTTCAGGGGTTGACTAGGGGAGGAACACGAGATTCACTCAGCCATTGAGCATTTGCTCAAAAGGGGTTTTGCTGGCAATACTGAGAAACAGATGTTTGCTCCTGAGTGGGATTTGAGGCTGAGTTGCTATCTTGGACCACAGAGAGAAAGCTGTCTGAGCCAACAGGTAGAGGAGGTGATAACCCTGAGAACATCATATGAGCCTTGAGCAGGTTGTTCCTGAGGTCCATACCTGGGCTTTTCATCCACCGTGCTGTATTTGTTCAACTCTGTTATGTGCCAGCTGCCATTCCAGTTGCTGGGGATGTAACCAGGAACAAGACACTTCACCTCACAGAGGTCCAGTCGCCAGTGCCCCAGGGCCCTTGTGCCTGCTGTTCCCTCTGCCTGGAATGCTCTTCCCCCAGTATCTCCATGACTCCCGCCTGCACCTCCTTCTTCAAGTCTTGACTCAGAGATTATCCCCTTGGCGAGGCCTGCCCTAGCTTCTCTGTTCAAAATCACACACTTGTGCACCTTTTCTACCCTTTTCTGATTTTATTCTTTTTCTGATTGATTTTATTCTTTTTCTGATTTATTTTATTCTATAGAATACTTGATTATTTTGTAACTTCTCTGTCTCCTCCACTAGAATGTCAGCCTCATGAGGGAAGGGGTTTTCTTTTTTTTTAATTTTTAAATTTATTTTTAAAAGCTTTATTTTGTATTGGTTATAACCAGTTAATGTGATAACTTCAGGTGAACAGAGTAGGGACTCAACCATACAAATACATGTCTTCTCCTCCAAATCCCCTCCCATCCAGACTGCCACGTAGCACTGAGTAGAGTTCCCTGTGCTGTATAGCAGGTCCTTGTTGGTTACTCGTTTTAAATATAGCAGTGTGTACATGTCCATCCCAGACTCCCTCACTGTCCCTCCAAGGAAGGGCACTTCTACCTGTGTTGCTCACAGCAGCTCCATGGTGCCTCGAACAGAGCGTGCCAGAGGGTAGGTGCTCAGTGTTGAGTAAGTAGGGAGCCCCCAAAGACTGATCTAAAGAGATGATGCTGTCATTGTGGTTTGGTTGTTTAATAAGAAGGAGGCATCTATTTGCTGACCCTCAGAGGAGGGCAGAGCACGTGGCTGCTGTAGCAAATTGATTCTCTTCTGTTCCTGAGTGGTTCAAATGGTAAAGAATCTGCCCGCAATGCTGGAGACCTGGGTTCGGTCCCTGGATCAGGAAGATCCCCTGGAGAAGGTCATGGCAAGGACAGAGGAGCCAGGACAGAGGAACCTGGTGGGCTGCAGTCCGTGGGATCGCGAAGAGCTGGACACAACTGAGCGACTAACGCGTTCTGACTTAAGCCGGACTGGATTGATTTTATTGGGCGGGTGTGTTACTTTCACCCTTAGAATCCTAAATTTCTCGGAAGGATGCTATACTCAAGAGTCCCTGGAGGGCGCAAGGAAATCCCGTCCTTGCCCTTGGACATGCAGTCACTAGCGCACTCTAGAGACGCAGGTGGTGATGCGGATGAGGACGACGGTGATAAAGTAGCATTTGCTTTAGTGCTCACGGGGTGGGTGCCATTATCATCCCTATTCCCGAATGAGGAAACCAAGGCACCAAGAGGCCAAAGAACTTGCTCAAGGTCCCTCAGCTGTAAGTGGAAGAACCAGACATGAGCAAGTAGATAAAAGTCATGTTGTCTGGCCACCCAGAGGAAAGGAGCGTGCTGCACGGCCGAAGACACCCAGGAGGGAGGGCGTTCAGGAGGGGCCCCGGGAGGACCACTGTGCTGAGATGTGAGGCTTCTCTGGCAGCCTGAAGCCTCCGACCCACAGCCTCCCTGCCGGATGTCCCCTCCACCCCCGCAGTGGCCTGGTGTCCTTTTAGGTGTGGAACTAAATTTGGTGGGCTCAGGGGCAGGTGAAACCAGCACAGTCTCATACCACTCAGTCTGAGGAGGAGGGAAGGCTTCCTGGAGGAAGCTGCACTTAATCAGAGACCTGGAGGAGGAGTCAGGTACGGGAGAAGAGGTCAGGAAAGAGAGTTCAGCCGGGGACACGGCTGGCCAAAGGCCCCAGGGAGTGTGAGAGTGAGTGATCAGCTTCTTCCGAGCTCTTCACACACCTCAGGTACATGTTTACCCAAACCCACGCGGCAAACGCACCGCAACTTTCCCAGCCCACATTTCCATCCGTTCACTCTTTCCTCTGCGTGTTCAAAAGATGCATCCACCGCCCTGCACTTTGGCAAAACATGTGGTCTTATCTGCAGGCCCATCTCAGAACTGTCTGAGCACCCAGCTGGCCTGGGCCCCTCAGGACGTGGTCTCTGGGACGGAAGGGGGTGAGCGGGTGGCTAAGCCAGTGCCTTTCTGAGGCCGGGAGCCCCTTTCTCAGGCCTTAAGACCCTGGAATCTGGAAGTCCCAACTGCTGCCTCCCCTCGGGTGCCCCACGGGCAGGCTGCACACCTTCCAGCTCTCAGGGGGGCCGGCCCCACAAGAGCTGCTTTACAGCCAAGCTTCCCTCCTCCTGTGTCCATCATCGCCTAGGCTATGGGGCCAGATCGCCCTGCTCCATCACCTCTGGCCACTTGGAGTTGGTGGTTTAACCTCTCTGGATTTCACTTACCTTATCTGGAAAATGGATTCATTCAGTGATATGGCACATAGTAAGTGCTCAGTAGGAGTTACTATTATTGTTGTAGATCATGTGGTTCTGATGCTGTAATTTCGCTCCTTTCCAGTTCTCTGGGGTGTTCTTTCCTCACTACCCCGGGAAAAGAACATGCAGGATGGAAACAGAGAGTCTTTCTGCATCCTGAATTTCACCATGTCCCTGGGGAAAGGGGAGCCTTCTAACAAAAACAGTTTTAGGGGAACTCTATGGGTGGGGGTGCTTCCCAGGTGGCTCAGTGGTAAAGAATCTGCCTGTAAATGCGGAAGATGCAAGATGGGTTGGGGAGAGCCCCTGGAGGGGGAAATGGCAACCCAGAGCTGTATTCTTGCCTGGAGAATCCCATGGACAGAGGATCCTGGCAGGTACAGTCCATGGGGTTACAAAGAGTCTGACACGACTGAGTACTGAGCGCACACACATATGTAGGGGAAGCTGGAGCTTAGAGAAAAGATTTCCTGAGTGGGGAGAGTGGGGCTTAGGGAACTGGGAGGTAGTAGAGATTGTGGAGAGGGCCCCAGGAAAGGAGACCTGGGGTGAAGCGTGGAGGAAGCGCCAGGCCTGTTGGGGAGCTGCACCCAGCCCTGCTCTGGCAGGGCTGAGGCACAAGAGAAGAAGGGTTCCTGGGGTCTCAACAGCGGGCCTAGGACGGCCCCACACAGGTCCCTGAGGCCCCAGGGTGATGGCCCACTGAAGAGGTCCCCACCGTGCAAGAAGGCAGGGAGCTGTGGGTGAGCAAGCCCTGAGGTCTCGGGGCACCAAGGGCAGATGGGGCAGAGTGGATACCAGGACGGACTCAGCCTTGCTGCCCCACAGCTCTGCGGGCCGAGGGAGCAGATGTGAGGGTGGTCACGTGGTCAGAGGGCGGGCTAACATGGGAAGAAAGGGTGAGAAGAGGCTGTGAGCAGCGCAGGAGGTGGTCAGCGGCCAGGTGCGGGCCGTGGGGCCGGGCTGGGATCCGGGGGGCGCGGGGGACACGCTATCTCCCAGACTTGACAGCACAACCCATCCCTCTGAGAGTCTGTCCCCTCCGGGGGGCGCGGGGGACACACTATCTCCCAGACTTGACAGCACAACCCATCCCTCTGAGAGTCTGTCCCCTCCGGGGGGTGCTGGGGGGACACGTTATCTCCCAGACTTGACAGCACAACCCATCCCTCTGAGAGTCTGTCCCTAGCACTGGGCTGCATCGGGCTCCGCTGCGTACACAGTGCCTAGGTTTCTGCCCTCCCAGCTCTGGCCTCCCTGGTGACTCGGCTGCCCCCTCCTTGAGCCTGTGAGCCAAGGGCAGGGACAGGGCCGTCATTGTTGGCCTGATGGCTGGCACACAGGAAGTGCTCTGAACCTTTGCAGTCTGGACCTACTTCTTAGGTTTCTCCTCTCTCCAGCTTTCACCTGCGTATGGAATAAATAACTCACATGAGCAGTTCAGCCATGGTCAGGCCCCAGGTCCACACCTCCTTGGGAGGGGAAAGTAGGGCTTTCTAGTTTCTAGCGAGTCTGGGGGATCCCTTTCCCTTTGCCACTACCCCAGCGCTTCTCCAGCACACAGCCTCCCTCTTCTCCCCTCCCCAGGTTTGGGAGATGCTGTTGGAAGCACCCTACTAGTGTAAGCCCACCTGTGGCTCGCCCCATTCCTCCCACTGCTGGGGGGGCTCTGCTCAGCCCGGGAAGTGCCCTCTGCCCTCCCCGGAGCACGTGGCCTCGCGATTTTCCTTGAACGCAGCACTTTGTGACTTTGACGTAAACTTCAAACACGGCCCCGTTTCCTACTCGCTCATCAAGGAAATAGGCCGAGTTTCACAGAAGAGGGCTTCCAAGAGCACACCAGGCCTTCCGGGCCGTCCCTGCCCCGCTCGGGCGTGCTGGTCTTCTGGGGCATCTAGGTGAGTGGCTGTCCTCTGGCCTTCTGCGTCCAGCACGGCCACCGACTGCAGGGCCTCCTGGGGCAGCTGGGAGAGGGGGACTCAGGTTCCGCACCCCCCGATCTGAGTGAGAAACCCTAGTGGGGTATGACCTCTTTACACCGGGCCGGGCTGTATGAGGGGGTGGTTAGCTGGTGGGGGCCTGGGCTGGGCGCTCGGGCTGCAGAGAAGCCCGAAGTGGTTTCTCGGATCCCAGTTCTTCATCTAGAACCAGTTATCTGGTGCCTTTGGAACCCGCCACCTTGCAGGTGGCCCGGGCCTTGGCGTCCATCAGCACATCCCCAGGTAAGTCATTCTGGATGAAGCAGCAGCTAGCCGCCATCTCTAGGGGTGGCCTGGATCTGGTGGAGGAAGGAGGAGGAGAGAGTCAGGAAGAACTGGAGTACCAGAAGGGCTGTGGGGCTTTCATGGGTGGTGTCCTACAGGAGAAGGAAGCAGACGTGGCCTGTGACCATCCTGAGGGAAAGAGGTCTCTCTCCAGAGCGCCAGCTGAGTGGCCATGGACGTGTGTATTCAGGGGCCCCACAGATGCCGGCTCAGTCCCTAGCCTCCTGCAGGGCCCCGTCAGTGAGACAACCTTAGTTCCAGGAAGCAGAGAAATGTCCAGAGAAAAACATGCGCTCTGTCCCCCAGGCTCAGGAATATGAGGGAGCATCAACGGGGCCGTAAACAAACATCCAAATGCCGGATGGTTTGCGTGAGGGGGCCCAGGGCAGGCTCCAACCATTGGTAGGCAGCTCAGGTTAAAGGGGAGATAGAGGTGAAGGAGTAAACAGCTTGAATCCTGCTCAACTGACGTGTGTCCTTGGCAAAGGACTGGCCTCTCTGAACTTCAGTTTGCCCATCTTTTAAATGCAGAAGCAAATTTTGGCGCCTAGTATGTGCTTGGCTCTTTGGCTCCTGACTGTTGGGTGAGAGGTTGGGAAAGCTGTCCCAGGCAGGGAAGGGTCTTGGCAGGAAGGAACGGGTTCGTGTGGTGAACAGCTCAAGATGAGCTTTGTTTCTTTTTTAAAATATTTGTTTATTGGCTGCCTCAGGTGTTAGTTGCAGCAGGCACTCGAGATTGTGCTGCTTCATGTGGGATCGCTCGTTGCCGCGCACAGACTCTAGTTGTGGCTCTTGGGCTCTAGAGCAAGCAGGCTCAGTAGTGGCCGCGTGAGGGCTTAGTTGCCTCTCAGCATGTGGGGGGCTTTGTTCCCAGACCAGGGATTGAACCTGTGTCTGCTGCATTGCAAGGCGAGTTCTTAACCACTGGCCCACCAGGAAAGTCCCTGAATGTTGTTGCTGTTGTCTCAGCCAGGGCGGCCAGTACGCCGTAGGTGCTTAATAAAGCTTTGCCGAGAGATTAGGGCCTGCGTCCTATGACAGTAAGTCCCTGGGTGTCACCCGCGGGGGCTCTTCCCCTGCCAGTGCTGTTTCCTGTCGCCGCCCGGCCTCCAGCCTTGTCGGGGACGGGGACGCGTGCCGGGCAGGCAGATGGTGTTTTGTGTGCACTCTGGAGCCAGGAGGCCGATTCAGGGCCCGACTCTGCCGCCCGGACTGTGCGTGTGCCATGTGACCTTCGGCTGGTTCCTTCTTCCTGTCCCTCCTTCATGTCCCAAACCCACGAATTCTCCACACGCAGTGTTCTCGTCAGGATTAGGCGACCGAATTGCTCTCGAGTGCCTGGCATGCTGGAGGTGCTGTATATGCATAATGTTACAGTCTTTATTCTTATCACTAGTTCAGGGTGGTCTCATGGCTCCTGGAGGGTCTCCTAAGGGGCTGAGCAACCAGCCTTTTCCATGCTGGCTGCTCCCCACCCCACCCAGAACATAGGGTCAAGGAAGTGCTTCTTTTTAAAAAAAAACATTATTATTTTAAAAATTTATTCATTTCTCTATTTGGCTGCACCAGATCTTCATTGCTGTTCTCAGGCTTTCTCTAGTTGTGCCAGTTGGGGGCTACACTCTAGCTGTGGTGTGGGGCTTATGGGGGTTTCTTGCCGTGGAGGCATCTCTTGTCGTGGAGCATGTCTTAGGGCACGAGGGCTTCCGTAGATGCGGCCCACGGGCTTAGTGGTTGTGGCCCATGGGCTTCGTTGCTCCACGGCATGTGGGATTTTCCTGGACCAGGGATTGCACATGTGTCTCCTGAACTGGCAGGTGGATTCTGAACCACTGGACCCCAGGGAAGTCCCAAGGAAGTGCTTCTTAACCGGAGCCAATTTTGCCTCCCCCATCCCCACTGGGAGCGTTCAATACCGTCTGGAGACATTTTTGGTCACGACTCAGTGGGTGTTACTGGCATCTAGTAAGACAGAGGCCAGGGATACTGCTAGACACGCTGCAATGCATGGATAGCATGAGATCTCACAGTCAGGCTCTGTTGTCCCGACTCATCCCACTCTTTCCATCCCCTAAGCTTTTTCCCATCTCCCTTTTACAGTCACAGAGCCTGACACCCAGAGAGGGCTAGCTCCTTGCTCTAGTTACACAGCCCTTAGAACCCTGGCAGCAGAGGTTGGAGTTGGTGGGGAGTGGTGGTGGTGGAGAGCTGGTCTTGGAGGCGTTTGAGGTCTGAGGACCTGCCTCCAACCCCACAGCAGCCCAGCAGTCTGCACCCTGACAGTCATAGGCAGCTCAGAGTGCAGCAGCACCTGGGCCAGGCACGCATGGGAGCCCTGGAGACCCAGCTCAGAGTGGCGGATGCCGTTTCCTTATGGCCATGCACTGGAGTGGCTAGTACTGGCTGCTGGGTCAGAGGAACCTGGGTTCAAATCCTGACTGCCTCTCTTAGGCCACATGACCCTGAATATGACATTACCCTCCCCAAGCCTCAGATTTTTTAGCTGAGGAATGGGGATAAGTGAGGATTAAACAGATCATGCTTACAAGAGGTGTCATAAAGTCTTTAGCACACAGGCTATTGTTATTGTTGCTGATTTGACAAATATTCATTGGGAGGCAGTGGGAGCTACGATGAAAACCAGACAGGTGTAGGCTCTGCCTTGGGGAGCTCAGGCTGGTCAGAGATTGTGGGGCAAACGGAGACACTGATCATACATGGCCATCAGGGCTATGATGCGGGAGGAATGGGGGCCCTGGGAGAACAGAGTAGGTGACTCAGCGGGGGAAGGAAGGGGGAATCATGGAACATCTCTGCGTGGAAGGGACAGCTGAGGGGACCTGAGGCACGTGGCTAGGAGAAACATGTGGGTGGCTTCCCAGGTAAAGAATTCACTTGCCAGTGCAGGAGACCCAAGACATGTGGGTTTGATCCCTGGGTTGGGAAGGTGCCCTGAAGGAGGAAATGGCAGCCCGCTCCAGTATTCTTGCCTGGAGAGTCCCGTGGACAGAGGAGCCTGGCAGGCTATAGTCTATGGAGTCACAAAGAGTCAGACACGACTTAGTGGCTGAGCATGCAAGCTGTTCCAGGCAGAGGGAACAGCCTGTGCAAAGTCTCCTCCAGTGGGTTGTCCCCTCTTCCACCATCTGTTAGTGAAGGAAGCCTCTAGGTCCTCCACTCCCTCTCCTCTCCTAGGGAAGCCCCCATACCTCTCCACCCTCATCAGACTGCTGAGTTCCAAGAACCTGCAAAGGCGTCCCCACCCACCACAGCAGGCTACATACCCTCTCAGGTACCTGGTATCAGAGGGTAGCCTCTGCCCATCACCAAAGTTTACTGGGCACCTACTCTGTGCCTGGTTGGCACAAGCAGGAGAACAAGACAGTCTCCACTTTCCTCAGGCTTACATGCTAGCAGGGGACAAAGGCCTTGTGTCAACAAGTTGATAGAACATCACAATTTCCATGGTGAGGAACAGTAACACTGGGTCAGTGATAGAGAAGGGGAGGTGACTTTAGACAGAGGTCAGCGAGGGCCTCTTGGAGGCTGAGACCCGAATGAAGTGACAGATGTTGAGGGAATGGTGTTCGGGCAGAGGGAACAGCCAGTGCAAAGGCTCTGAGGTTGGACCAGGCCCAGGTTGTTCCAGTTTTCTCAACAAGTAACATAAGGAAGCCGGTGTGGCTGGTGGGGAGTGAGTGAGGACAAGAAGGTGGCAGGGCAGATTGTGCACGGCCTCAGGGGCTGCTGTAAGGACCTGGGCTTTCAGCCGGAGTGAGGCGGGAGTCCTGGAGGGCTGCAAGCAGAAAAGGAGGCGGTGGAGCGAGTGGGCTAGGCCCGTGCTCAGCGCTGGGCAAGCCTTGCCTCATGGGGTCCTCACAGCCCCCCAGCACTGGGCACCATCGCTGGCCCTGTCCTCCAGGTGGGTCTTGGCGAGTGTACCTCCCCCCGAGATCCACATTGCTGCTACCCATAAATCTGTGATCCCATGATCGGATCGCACGCCATGGTGTCAGAAAAAGAGGGGAGCCCGTCGCCATCCACGGCACAGTGCTCACCACTGTCGTGGGGACTCGGAATGGAACAAAGTTGGCGTTTTGTTAGTTGACAAATGCCTGTGCTGCCTCTGTTGTTGGCCTGTGGACTGCTGCTGCTGCTGCTAGGTTGCTTCAGTCATGTCCGACTCTGTGCGATCCCATAGACAGGGGCCCACCAGGCTCCCCTGTCCCTGGGATTCTCCAGGCAAGAACACTGGAGCGGACTGGGGAGCAGGAAATGTGGCTTCAGGGGGGACTTGGCATCTCGGGCAGAGGACTGGGGTCTGTGAGAGGAGGCCTGGGCAGTTGGGGCTGTGCCTCCATTCCAGCAGCGCCGTGGGTGGGAATGCTGTTGATGCCGGGCTGTGGGTGGCACACAGGGCCTCCAGACCTGACTGCTGCCACTGCCCCCTGCCTCCCTGCCAAGTCCAGTTGGATCATCTCATTCTGTCGGCAGCCTGATGCCCTCAGTCTCCCCTCTGCTGTCTCAAGGTAGGCATTTAACTGGGGCTTTGGATGCCCAGAGCCTGTTCTGTGCAGCAGTAGTGCTTCCAGGCTCTGCTACTTAGGTGTGGGGCTTGTTGTTGTTGTTGTTGAGCCTCTAAGTCATGTCTGACTCTCTGCAACCCCATGGACTACAACACACCAGGCTTCCCTGTCCTCTACCATCTCCTGGAGTTTGCTCAAATTCATGTCCATTGAGTCATTGATGCTGTGCAACCATCTCATCCTCTGCCACCCTCTTCTCCTTTTGCCTTCAATATTTCCTTCCCAGCATCAAGGTCTTTTCCAATGAGTGGGCTCTTCTCATCAGGTGTGGGGATTAAACAAAAGGGTCCTTCCTGGCAGGTCTTTTCAGGGCCTTTAATATGCTAATATATTCCCTACAACTTTTCAAAATGCAGTTGGTCCCTTGACCTTTTTTCCTTTGAAATATATTTGGGCATCCTGTGCAGAGAAGGCAATAGCACCCCACTCCAGCACTCTTGCCTGGAAAATCCCATGGACGGAGGAGCCTGGTAGGCTGCAGTCCGTGGGGTCTCAAAGAGTCGGACACGACTGAGCGACTTCACTTTCACATTTCACTTTCATGCATTGGAGAAGGAAATGGCAACCCACTCCAGTGTTCTTGCCTGGAGAATCTCAGGGATGGCGGAGCCTGGTGGGCTGCCGTCTATGGGGTCACACAGAGTCGGACATGAATGAAGCAACTTAGCAGCAGCAGCACCAGCAGTGCCTGGAACAGATAGAGTTTAACCCTACCTTGCCCCAGAAAGGAGGCTTGAAGGGTGGAATTTCAGATAGAGCTGTTTAGCCAAGGATCATGGTTTCCTCCCCTCCCCACAGGGCCTGGGCTGTGAGAAAGCCTGGTGGTCTCCTGATGGAGCTGCAAACTCTGGGAAGGCCAGATGAGCATCTTTGAGTTCACGAGGAGCTCGCAAGCTCAAGGGGAGCCTGGGGGGAGTCAGCCTGGGCAGGAGTGTGGTGGGAGAGTATGGTGGGCGCATCTCCTGGGAGAGTCATGCAGTCTGTGGGGACTTGGCTCAGGACAGAAACATCTGGTCCTCCAGGAAGCTGCAGACTGGCCAGGCCCTTCTGGAAGCTGCTGCGGTTACTGCTGTCTTTGTTATTTACAAAGAGACAGGGAAGTGGGGATAAAACTGAGGATGCACGGGAAGGCTCCAGCCTCTGGGACACCTTGGACTCAGGTCCGAGGTGGGCCATCACAACTTCTGGCCCTGGACAGGGTCCCCAGGGCCGGACTCTCCCCGCTCCCGCCTCTGCACCGACCTGCCTCTGGCTACCCAGGCTGCACCTGCGGCCCCGCGGGGCGGAGCTTCTCAAACCGTGTTGTTGACAGTTTCCTGCCGCAGCTTCCGGCCCCAGAGGCCAGCTTCACCACCCCCACCCCTCCCCGCTGTCCCTGGACGAACCTCCACTTTGCTGCATTGTCTCAGGTTCTGATCCCCTTGAGGAGCAGGGCTGTGAGTCTGCCAGGCTGGGCTGGCTGGACCGGGGGAGCAGAGAGGAGTGGGGAGGAGGTACCCAGTGGCGGGCACTGCATGGATTCAAGCATGGAAGTGAATTTGAAGAAATTCACTTCAAATAGCACAGCCTCGCTGGAGCAAAGGAAGGGCCGAGGAATTCAGTTATTAATAGATTCAATGATGTAGGCAGGAGGGAGCCACTGAAGGTCCTTTTTTATTTTTTAAAAGTTGTTTTGTTTTGTTTTTGATGTGGGTCATTTTTAAGTCTTTACTGAATTTGTTACAACATTGCCTCTGTTTTATGTTTTGGGTTTTTGGTCCCTGAGAGATGTGGGATCTTAACTCCCCCAACTAGGGACTGAACCCACACCCCCTGCATCAGAAGGTGGAGTCCTAACCACTGGGCCACCAGGGAAGTCCCACACAGTAGCTTCTTGAGCCAGGGAGGCCCTGGGGGAGAACTACCTAAAAGCAACTTGCAGACCCCAGAGCTTCAGCTCGTGTGGGAAACAGACTGTGGGGTTTAGCCAACCACAGGCACTACGTGAGTTAGATCTGGATCTCAGGTTTTATTAATAGTAAACAGCTGGTGCAGATCAAAGGCGGTGATAGCAGCAGAAACAGACCACAGGGGACGAGCTCTGGACTAGACAGGTGGGAGCAGCTGCGTGGGCAGGCAGAGACAGAATGGCCTGAGTTGGGAACAGAGGATGGAGAAGGAGAGAGAACAGGAACCATCAGAGAGGAAGGAGGCAAGCCGGGGGGTTGGTGAAGGACTCAAGAGAGCCGCGATGCTCAAGCAGGAGCGGGAGTGGTCACAGTGTCCATCACTCAGGGGACCCAGCCTCGAAGAGGGTGCCTGGTGCCCATCAGGTGGTGATACCTTGGCAGCTGGAGGGCAGCCAGGTGGAGGTGGGGGGAGCAGATAATGACAGGCGTGTAGACAGCCTGCTCTTTTCCCTTTTTAATTAATGTTTTTAATGCCTGGTATGTCTATATGTGGGCTTTCCAGGTGGCGCAGGGGTAAGGAATCCACCTGCCGATGCAGGAGGCGTGTAGATGCAGGTTCAATCCCTGGGTCTAGAGGATCTCCTGGAGGAGGAATGGGCAGTCCACTCCAGTATTCTTGCCTGGAGAACCCCATGGACAGAGGAGCCTGGCAGACTACCGTCCACGGGGTGGCAAAGAGTCAGACGCGACTGAGCGCATGTGCACATCGTGTCTATAGTTTCCTGCTGCCTCTTCTCTTTACATAAAGTATCATTTACATACAGTAAAATTTACCCCTTTTAGTGAAAAACTGTAAGATTTGACAAAGGCATACAGCTGAGAAACTATCTTAAGATACAGGCTGTTCTTCTGAATTCCCTCATCCCCCTCTGTAATCAGTCCATATCCTGACGCCCCCACTTCCCAGCTGGTCTGCAGCCTCAGCAGCCTCCACCTGTTCTGCAGCTCCGAATGGAATCAGATGGTTTGTAGCTTTTTGAGTCTGGCCCTTTGCTCTCAGCATGATGCCTTTCAGGTTCATTCATGTGTATGCAGCACCATGTCCTTCCATTTCATGATAGAGTAGGATCCCACGTGGGATGTACCCCCACTTTCTTCAACTGCTGGAAAACGTTGATTTTCCCAACCCAGGGATCGAACCTGGGTCTCCCTTACTGTAGGCAGAATCTTTACCATCTGAGCCACCAGGGAAGCCTTTGAGTTCTTCCTACATGTTGGCAATCGTGAGCAGAGCTGCTGTAAACACTCCTGTGCAGGTCTTTGTGTGAACCTAAGTTTCCATTTTTCTAGGATGAATACCTAGAAGCCATCCTGACTCTATTTTTTTTTTCAAACGTTAAACTTTTTATTCTGTATTGTGGTGTAGGTGATTAACAATGTTGTGGTAGTTTCAGGTGAACAGTGAACAGTTTCAGCCACACATATACATGTATCCATTCTCCCCCAAACGCCCCTCCCATCCAGGCTGCCACATGATATTGGGTAGAGTTCCCTGTGCTGTAAAGTTCCATGTCCTTGTTGGTTATTAATTTTGAACCAAAGCTTTTTATTTTAAAACTTTTATTATTTATTTATTTGGCTGTGCCAGGTCTTAGTTGCTGCAGGATCTTTAGTTGAGGCATGTGGGATATAATACCTCGACCAGGGATCAGTCTCGCTGCCTTCTCCCCCCAACCCTGCATTGGGAGCTCGGAGTCTTAGCCACTGGACCACCAGGGAAGTCCTCCGATTCTTTAAACACTCTTAAGGGATGATGGGAGCTTTTCTGGTGGCTCAGTGGTAAAGAATCTTCCTGCCATTGCAGGAGACACAGGTTTGATCCCTGGGTCGGGAAGATCCCCTGGAGAAGGAAATGGTTATCCACTCCAGTACTCTTTCCTGGAGAATCCCAAGGTCAGAGGAGCCTGGCAGGCTACAGGGCATGGGGTCAAAAAGAGTTGGACATGACTTAGCAATTCAACAAAAACAATAAATGGGATGGTGACTGCATTTCCTGGTCCCCAGTTAATCACCTGCCTGTAACTATTGGGACATCCAGGGCCTGCCCCCCACCCCCAACTCTGGCCCTCCCAACCCCAGTGTCAGAAGCCGTCTGGTTAGAATGCTGCTTCTGGCCCCTCTTCCTGAATCCAGCTGCCTTGATTCAAGCCTCAAATGATTCTCACTCAGTCCCAGTGCCTGTCTTTGCAAGTCCCTGAACACCAGGGAAAGGCAGCCTTTCTCAGTCCACAAAAGCTTTCTTTCCACCCCCTGCTTATAATTGCTGAACTAAAAAGGGTGCCCGAGGACCCTTCCTTGAATGCAAAACTATGTCCGGGTGGCCTTAACTGGACTCATCTTAGTAGAGAAACAACCAGAAACTGTTATGGGCATAATTTTTTCGACATTATATAAAAACTTAAAAACATACAGAAAATGAGAACAATTCGTTGTACAAATTATCTACCTCTTAGATTTTACAGTGGAATTTTGCTATATTTGCTTCATAACATGTACTTGATCCTCATTATTATTGGATTCTGTATCTCCCAACTCGCCTGCTTACTAAAATTTATTTGTAAACTCCAAGCTTATGCTCGTTGCACTTTCACGGTCGTTGGAGGGCATGTGCAGAGCGGTGTGAAATTTGAGTCAACCCACATGCTGGTTCCTGCAGAGGCTGAACAACGCAATGCTTTGCCTTCTCGTTTCAGCTCATATTGTAAACAAGTCTCTTTCTCACAGTCTATTTGGTACCACATTTTTGTGCTATTTGTCCATAATTTCACTGTGTAAATGGTCCCCAAGGGCAGCACTGAGGTGCTGTTTAGTGTTCCTAAGTGCAGGAAGGCTGAGCTACGCCTCCCAGAAACAGTACGTGTTGAATAAGCTTATAGGGCTGTTGGCCAAGAGTTCAGTGCTAGTGCATCAATATAATTATGTAAGGTGTTTTTAAACAGAAGTAAATAAAACAAGGTTATATACTGATCTGTTGATGAAAATTGTGTGACCAGAGACTTAAAGGAACTTAACCCCGAATTTCTTCTAGAAGCAATGGCTTAGTACTTCCTCACTCAATACCTTATAGAAATATTGCAGACAGCAAGACTCAACTATATCAATCTATTTATCCATACATCAACTTTTGCTTTTGGATGCCTTCCTTTCAAAATAAATGACAGTCATCACTACACTACCCATCACACCTAAATATTTCTGCACACAGATCATTGACTGGGGTTCAATATTTTATGGTGCCTTTAAAAAATATATTTTAAAATTTATTTTAAATTTGGCTGCATCGGTCCTAGTTGTGACAGGCACTCAGCATCTTCATCGTATAATGAGGGCTCTTGCACCGCGGTGCATGCTCTCCAGTTGTGGCACTTGGACTCCAGAGTGTGTGGGCCCAGGAGCTGTGGCGCAGGGGCTAGGCTGCTCCACGGCGTGTGAAAGTTTAGTTACCTACCAGGGTCCAGCCCTGGTGGATCCAGGGAATTTGAAGGGGACACGGCTTCGGCGATCAGGATACAATAGAATTAAAGATATAAAGAGTGGTTAGATAGGGATAGCTCAGCGAAGAAATTCAGTGAAGAAAAGAGGCTGAATAACTTGGTTTACGTGGAAAGCCAATAAAACTCCAAGACAAGGAGTTTGCGTCACCTACGTAGGCCACAGGCATCCTCCCGTTCTCCTGAAGGAGAGGAGACACTAAGGTCTCCCCGGTCAAATCTTAAAAGCCCAGGCAAAATTAGTAGGCATGACGAGCCTCCACGCTCCAGATGGGAATTCAGCCAGAAGGTGAGAGAAAGAATGATATGGGGAGACCAAGCTTCAGTGAGCAAGGCCCGCACTTTATTTTCCAAAGTAGTTTTTATACCTTAAGTTATGCATAGAGGATAATGGGGGAAGGGGTAGAGTCATGCAAGGTCAGCAGTCCTTGATCCTTATCAAAGCAAGGCTTTCTTCCTGCAAACTTATCATATGCAAAAGTTTAGGTGATTTACATCATCTTCTGGCCAGGAGGCCTGTTAACATTTTACGACCCTTTCTTCAGAAAACTTATTTTTCTCTAAAGCTGATTATTCTAAAGTCAGGCGCCACCCTCCGAAAGCATTAAAGTTGCATTCCTACAGGGCAAAGGTGTGGTAGGCTATAACAAGAAAAGTATTAACTCAAGGGTCCAAAGTTACAAAAATTAAAGCTACTACTTACATTCCTATACACCATTTATATTAATCAGTACACTCCCAGGGACACAGTAGGTAAGGGATATGGAAACTTAGTAGCAAACATTGGCCCAACAAGTGAAAAACCCTTCACCAATACAATGGCAACCCACTCTGGTGTTCTTGCCTGGAGAATCCCAGGGACGGGGAGCCTGGTGGGCTGCCGTCTATGGGGTCACACAGAGTCGGACACACTGCAGTGACTTAGCAGTAGCAGCAAGGATATAAAGAGTGGTTAAATAAGGATAGCTCAGTGAGGAAATTCAGTGGAGAAAAGAGGCTGAATAATTCAGCCAGAAGGTGAGAGAAAGAACGACATGGGGAGACCAAGTTTTGGTGAACAAGGCCCGCACTTTATTTTCCAAAGTCGTTTTTATACCTTAAGTTGTGCATAGAGGATAATGGGGGAAGGGGTAGAGTCAGGCAGCAAGCCAGGCTTTCTTCCTGCAAACTTATCATATGCAAAAGTTTAGGTGATTTGCATCATCTTCTGGCCCGGAGGCCTGTTAACATTTTAAGACCCTTTCTTCAAAAACTTATTTTTCTCTAAAGGTGATTAGTCAGGCGCCACCCTCCAAAAGCATTAGATAAAGTTGCATTCCTACAGAGCAAAGGTGTGGTGGGCTATAACAAGAAAAAGAATTAACTCAAGGGTCCCAGGTTACAAACATTAAAGCTACTACTTACACGAATTACAGTAATCAATACACTGCCAGGGACACAGCAGGTAAGGGATATGGAGACTTAGCAGCAAACATTGGCCCAACAAGTGAAAAACCCTTCACCAATACAATTTCTAATCAATCTTTTAACTGCTCAAAGGAGTCTGTATTTAGACAGTTTAGAACATCTCATGCCTCTCACAGTTGGGAGGCTCTGAACAATCACATGTGGCTGGAAAAACCTATTCAAGCAGGCTAGAGGACTTCCAAAGGAGTTTGTAGGTTAAACACTGTCACACCCAGGAATTATTAACTGGAGCTGTAAGTTAACTCTTTTTTCAGAGAGAGGTAGTGGGGGACAGCCCCCTGTAAAGTCAGAGGTGTAGGTGAGAGTCCAAAGCAGAAAGTAGGCAGACTCTGGTTTTGGGGGTAGATGCTCGAGAATTTCCAGGGGGACTCCCGAGGCTTGATCCCGCCTTTGCGTATGCCGAGCCTCCTTCCTCATGACCTTTGCCATGGGTGGAGCTCCTCACGCTGGCTCCCGGCATCTCCGCCTTTTTTATTTCTTAAAACAGCCAGATGCAGCTCACTCGAGAGCTTCTGAATGTTCTGCCGAAGAATCCTGACAATACAAGGAAGAATGATTCTGAGAAGCAAAATTAAAGCACCAGTAGCGACGTATCCAAGGATATTAGACAGAATGTTTTTTCCTGAAATGAAGTTAGAGAAAGTGTGAAAAAAGTCATTAGCTGCTCCAGCGGCGGTAAAATCCAGTCGAGAGTGTTCCAGGGTCTGTATTTGATTATGAAGTTTCCCTAAGTCCAGGCCAATGTCAGAGCTGTTCCAAACACCTGAGATATGATTTTTGATTTTTTTCCCATTCGTAATCTGTCTCGTTTACCTTTAAAGATGTCACACATATCCACCGGTAATCAGCGTGGCAAGACAGAGCCATTTTCACTTTTAAAGCCTGTAACTCAGTCACAATATGCATTATTGCCTCCTCTAAAGCATCTACCCTCAGCTCTAATTTCCTATCTATAGCTTCCTGGGTTGCTAGAGTTAAAGAAACACTTTTAGACATGGTATCAACATATTGGGCAGTATGCACTTGTTGAGTCAATGATATTGCTGCCACAGTAACAGAACTAATTGCTGCTATTAAAGCTGATATTCCTAAAATAAGTAAGCCCACAAACCATCGCGATCGCATTAAATCCTGTAGTTGTTGTAATACAGCAAGACCAAAATTATCATATCAATAAGTGGTTACATCATAAGATAAGGTGGACGTTGTAACACTACAAAGAAGCAAACATATCGAGGGTTTAAACAAGATGAGAGCATACATTGTTCACAAGTTACTACATTGGGTCCACCAGTGAAAGTCATATGTACATTAAGTTTTCCAGAATCGTTGGTAAAGAGAAAAACATAAGGAGAGGGTAGACAAGCCAAAACAGAATAAGTAGAATTATTTTTTGGCTGGAGTTCGCACTGCAGCAGCCCCGTCAGTCTCGCCGGGATCTCCATGTTTATCTTGCCTCCCCTGTCGGCGGGCGCCGCCCCTGCTCCCTCGCTGAACCGGCCTCGGGCTCAGCAGCGGCCAAGCCGGACAGACAGACAGTAAGGCCAAGCAGACAGACGCTGGCGGGGCTATCGGCTGCGAGCGCTGTGCACTGGGCCCCGGCAGCCAGGCTGGTCCAGCCCGGCTCCCGACGCGCGGCTGTTCTGTGCAGAGGAGTGCCCCTCCTCTTTTATGATCCAAGCAATGGGGGAACTGGATGTCTGGGGGACTGCAACATGGCGAATCAGCCTGTCCCGGATCTAAATTGGAGAATCTGCGTCCTGTGGAAAAATACAAGCACATCCTCCACCGCTAGTTAATAATGGGTCAGGACCCTTCCATTGTCCTGAGAGGAGGTCCTTCCATTTGACTAATGGCTTTGCATTTAATTGCTCCAGGCACCAATGACATAGCATTGCAGTAGTTCTGGCCAGATCAGTATTTAGAATATTTATTAGGAAAAGAGCATGTTGCAAGATTTGATGGGGAGAGCTATACTTAAACTCCCCTTCTTTTAGTTTTTGAATTTGGATTTTTAATGTTTGATGCGCTCTTTCAACAATGGCCTGTCTCTGGGGATTATAAGGGATGACAGTATTATGTTTAATCTGAAACTTTATACAAAATTCCTGAAAAGACTTAGAAGTGTAAGCAGGAGCATTGTCAGTTTTCAGAGCTTTTGGCAGGCCCAAATATGAAAAACAAGTAAAGAGATGTTGTATCACATCTTTAACTGCCTCTCCGGTACGAGCAGTTGCAATAATAACGTGAGAAAAGGTATCTACAATTACATGAACAAAGGGCAGTTTTCCAAATGAAGAGACGTGAGTTACATCCGTTTGCCAGAGTACGTTAGGTTTGAGACCCCGAGGATTAACTCCCATAGGTAGACTACTATAAACAGTGGGGCAGTGTAGGCAAGAACGCACAATCTCTTGAGCAGTCTGGGAATTTGGAATTGATATCTTAAGGCAGTAGCATTTTGATGATGAAGTAAGCGAGAGGCTCTGGCCTCCTCAATCACAGTAGCCACTGTATTTCTGGTTAATAAGTCAGCCAAATCATTAAAGGCATTTAAAGGGCTGGGCAATCCAGAATGAGCCCAAATGTGTCCAATGAAAAATATTTTATTTCTTTTCCAAATTTGTTGCTGTAATTTAGTTAACAAATGAAATATGGTAGTTTTATTTTCAGGCAAAACTGCAGATTCAATATGTGGAAACAGCTTGACTACATATTGAGAATCAGAATAAAGGTTAAATTCCTCATCTGCAAACATATCAAAATCCTCTATGACTGCTGTTATTTCAGCTCTTTGAGCTGAAGTTTCCTGTGTTTCTAAAACCTTTTGGTGATTTTTAGTAACTATGGAGGCTTTACCGTTTGCTGACCCATCAGTAAAGGCTATCTGAGCATTTGGAATAGGAGACTGCATCTGACAGGAAAAATAACTGGATGTTTGGACATAAAATTGAGCAAAACATGCGAGGGTAAATGATGCAAAATTTGACCACAATAATTTCCTATGGCAATCTGCCAATCCTCGAACATTAGAAGAGCATCAAGTTGTTCTTTATTATATGGAATTAAAATTTCTGATGGCTCTTTACCAAATAATTCAATGCTCCGCTTTTTTCCTTTAATATCAAAGTAGCTATCAATCCTGGATAAGAAGCCGCTACTTTTTTTTTGGTTTGAGCGGGAAGATGGACCCACTCTAGGGGGCCGTTTTGCAATAAAACCAATTTTTTGTCTGGCTACCCCAATTACACCTATGGGGGTTTTATGGCAAAGGAATTGTCAAGCAGTTGTCAATTTAATTTTTTAAAGTTTTAAAATTTACATTTTAACAACATAAATTTAGGGATATGTTAATTTAGGTCTAATGTTTAGTTTAGGTCTCTGTATAAATTTAAATAATAAATGTATAGCCTCCTTATCTCATTTTGGTATACAGATATACCTAAATGCAAAATGTATTTATATATGTATTTATATATGGCAACAAGTATAAACTTATTGACATATAATATATATAAATCAATATACTTGAACTAATCTTTATAATTAATATATTAATTAATATATATTACAGCAATACAACACGTACACAGCTAATACCAACCAAAACAAACCAATGTACTGCAATAATACTTGTCACACATATATAATATAATTATACAGTATATAGAACATATATCATCACAGCACATCAATCCATACCAATTAATATCAGCCACACACACATTATATTACTGCAATACATATTTAATTATACAGTATATATATAATATGCATATATAGTATACATATTAATTTATATACAAATTAAGTATAGATCTATAAATAGAATTAGGTATACCTTTATTATATTTTATTTATACCCATACCTAATTAGGCAAACTGTAATTAGGCAAATATATTTATACTATGTATTTATAACAATATATAAAGTATTGTTAATTGTACCGCCTGTTGACAACTAAGAAATTGAGAAAACCCTTCTCTGAGTATCTCTTATTTGAGACAGCACGTCCCTCCCCCATAGGGTAAAGGGGAGCGTAGGAACTACATAGGGTTGGAAAGTTCCACAGGTATCCTCAAACTGCCAATCTAACATTTTTGAACTTTTAACTACTGTGGGGGCTTGAGGGCAAATGAAACAAAATTTGACCCCTGAAATGTATCAGGGCAACTTGCCAATCATCACTATTTTGTAAAAGACTTGTAGTTGATCCTTATTGAATGGAATTATTATATTTGCTACTTCTTTTCTAAAAAGTTCCACACTTCTTTTTTCCTCCTTTTATAATTAACTGTGCCACCAAGCTGGGATAAGATAAAAGTATTTTTCTTGGGGTCACTGGTAGATGGGACCAATGGGCCTTTTTGACACAATCACCCTGTAGGTGTATGTTTTGTGGCAAGAATAATTTAATCTCATCTTTTGGTAATATTAATCCTAATTAACTGATCATTTAAAGTCTCATCTACTTTAACAAGAGCCTACTCTGTCTCATTAGTCAACTTTCTCTTAGAACTGGAATTAGGATCGCTTTTTAAGCAATCAAACAAAGGCTTTAAATCTGCAGTAGTCAGTTTTAAATGTGGGCGTATCCAATTAATGTCCCCTAATACTTTTCAGAAATCATTTAAAGTTAGTACTCTCCGCAGCTTCAAAGGGGCATTATCAGTTTTCAAAACTTTTGGCAGACCTAAATATGAGAAGCAAGTAAAGAGGTGTTGCACAACATCTTTATAAGCTTCTCCAGTTATTGTTTTATAACCTAAATCTGGTCTATAGCTTTTTAGATGACAAGCAACCATCTAATCTTTGCTTGAATATTTCCAGCAACGGGGAACTCACTACTCTTCAAGGTTTTAAACTCTCCCTCACCTTTTTCTCTACAGCATTCCCACCCCGCATACCACTTTCTCTTATCCCACCAACTCATTTTCAGTAATATGTGTTGGCCAGGAACTGGGCCGGTCTTTCCCAGCAATGTTAAGAGACGTCTGTTCCTGTGTCTAATAGTCCTGACACTTTATTTTCTTGAATTAAAAAAAATTTTTTAAAGGCCTAGAAGCTGTAATTTCCTGTACCCAAAAAGCTAGATCACTAGATCTAAATGCTCTATAGCTCTTAGCTTGAGAAGTCAAGTTTTATCCTGTCTGATAAGGTAAAAGCAAAAGCGGTGTTACTCTTAGACCTTTATTAATTTGCACAGTTTTAGTAGGCAGCAAGGTCAAAAACTTTAATTTCTCAATATAATCAGAATCTACTACACTATGCACCACCGAAATTCCTTGAAAAGAAAGCAAGCTACGCCCTAGCACGAGTCCTACAATGCCCTCAGGTAGGAGGCCAGCCACTCCCATTGGAATTGGAGCAACCAGCAGGGGTTAATACTGTTGCTAAATCCCCTTACCGTTCTGCTTGGTCATAAGAGAAACACTTTTTATTTGTAGAATCTTTTTCTATTACGATTATTTTTCTTTCCTTTTTTTTTGCTTGGGTGGGGCCCCCTGAGGGGTTTTTCTGCAAGGAGCAGGCTCTGTATATTGTGTATTCTTTAAAAGCTCCTTTGTTTAAAAGAAAAAAAAAATTTTTTTTTAAATCTTTTTCAGCCTTAGGCAATGCTCTGGGAGGCTTTGGATGTAAACTGGGGAATTCCTAGGCCCTGGGAGGTGCAAGCGGAGGTGGGGTAGTCGCCTTAAATCAGAAATTGTTGGCTAAATTTTTAAAGGTTTGTGTAGAGGGGGAGGGGGCTCACCAGGGCGCCAGGCCGCAGCGTCCTGTAAGCCCTCTCCTTCCTCCAGAGGTAGAGCACAGTCTCCCTTTTCTTCGTCAATGGCAGAAAATATGATCTGCGCAGAAGGTGGAGACCCACTACCATCCACCGCTATAGCCTCTCCCATAGGCTATCCAACAGCCTCATGACGGGGGTCCAGAACATTTTTAATCATATTTATAGGATAAGTGTTTAGTTGTTTTTTTACCTTCACCCAAGTATCTAAATTAACAGTACCCTCTTCTGGAAACCAAGGACACTATTCTTGTACAAATGAAAAAAATGATTGAATGGTAGATTTTTTAACTTTGATTCCTCTCTTACTTAATAACTGCAAAATTACTCCTATAAAGAGCTGTCTTTCATTTGATTCAGTGTTATCCATGTCAGAAAATTAAGTATAGCAGAATATTTAGGTTTAGTTTTCAAAGATCGGGTTTATTTCAACCTTTTAACTCTAGAAACCGGGTTTTCTCTCAAACCACTTTGACACTTTCAATAAAAACCGGGTTTCCTCTCAAACCCCTTTAACACTTCCCACCATTACTCGCCCTGTCTGTCCTACAGTGGGACACCCTGGGTGCGGGCCTATCAGTCCCGTAAATTCAACACTTTCTCAACACTTTTTCTGAGGTAGCTACCTTCGAATTAGCCTGTTGTGGGCGCCACTTGCCGGGGTCCAGCCCCGGTGGATCCAGGGAATTCGAAGCTGGGACGGCATCGGCGAGGATCAGGAAACAACTGCTTAATTAAACGTTAATTAAGGACGTAAAGAGTGGTTAAATAAGGATAGCTCAGTGAGGAAATTCAGTGGAGAAAAGAGGCTGAATAATTCAGCCAGAAGGTGAGAGAAAGAACGACATGGGGAGACCAAGTTTCGGTGAACAAGGCCCGCACTTTATTTTCCAAAGTCGTTTTTATACCTTAAGTTGTGCATAGAGGATAATGGGGGAAGGGGTAGAGTCATGCAGTAAGCCAGGCTTTCTCCCTGCAAACTTATCATATGCAAAAGCTTAGGTGATTTGCATCATCTCCTGGCCCGGAGGCCTGTTAACATTTTAAGACCCTTTCTTCAAAAACTTATTTTTCTCTAAAGGTGATTGGTCAGGCACCACCCTCCAAAAGCATTAAAGTTGCATTCCTACAGGGCAAAGGTGTGGTGGGCTATAACAAGAAAAAGAATTAACTCAAGGGTCCCAGGTTACAAACAATAAAGCTACTACTTACACGAATTACATTAATCAATACACTGCCAGGGACACAGCAGGTAAGGGATATGGAGACTTAGCAGCAAACATTGGCCCAACAAGTGAAAAACCCTTCACCAATACAATTTCTAGTCAATCTTTTAACTGCTCAAAGGAATCTGTATTTAGACAGTTTAGAACATCTTATGCCTCTCACAGTTGGGAGGCTCTGAACAATCACATGTGGCCGGAAAAACCTATTCAGGCCGGCTAGAGGACTTCCAAAGGAGTTTGTAGGTTGAAACACTGTCACACCCAGGAATTATTAACTGGAGCTGTAAGTTAACGCTTTTTTCAGAGAGAGGTAGTGGGGGACAGCCCCCCGTAAAGTCAGAGGTGTAGGTGAGAGTCCAAAGCAGAAAGTAGGCAGACTCTGGTTTTGGGGGTAGACGCTCTAGAATTTCCAAGGGGACTCCTGAGGCTTGATCCCGCCTTTGCGTATGCCGAGCCTCCTCACCCTGGCTCCCAGCAGCAAATGGTCAAGCTCCTTTGGTGAGCAAAGGTTGTTCCAGCTGCAGGGCCTTTGTACTTGCTGTTCCCTCTGCCTGATGCTTTTTGAGAAGTGGGGTCCTCTTTATCCTTCAGATCTCAGCTCACATGCTACCTCCTCAGAGATTGTGACCATCCCGACTACAGTGGCTTCTTTCTTGGTCTCACTCTATTTCCTTTAAAACACTGACCTCAATCTGTAATTATTATTTTTGTCTCTTCTTTGTTTATTGCATCCTCCCTCCCTCACTGTCATCTCGGGGAGGGCAGAGACCATGTCTGTCTTATTCACCCGTATCTCCAGCCTGAAACACTGTAAGAATCCAACACGTGTTTGGGACATAGATGTGCCCGGTGCGTGTGTGTGTGCAGGCCAGTGAGGGGTGCCTGGGTGCTCCGGACTAGGTCTGAAAAGTCGAAGGCTGGTTTAGGACTCCCCAGTCTGAGTCCAGCAGGGAAAGGCGCCTTTCCAAATTGACTCCGGCACAGATCAGTTTCTGCACGACTGGCACACACAGCTGTGCTGCACGGATGCCCTTTAACAAGGGGTCTCTCCTCCTATCTCTGGGTCCAATGGATGGGTTCAGGAAGGGAAACCAAGGCCCTGACGTGCCCTCAATCCCGTTTTGAACCCACAGGGTCTGGAGAGGCGCAAGGCCACGCACCCTGCACAGGGAGGCGGCGATGCCGGACCCCGCGGCGCACCTGCCCTTCTTCTACGGCAGCATCTCGCGCGCCGAGGCCGAGGAGCACCTGAAGCTGGCGGGCATGGCCGACGGGCTCTTCCTGCTGCGGCAGTGCCTGCGCTCGCTGGGCGGCTACGTGCTGTCGCTCGTGCACGAAGTGCGCTTCCACCACTTCCCCATCGAGCGCCAGCTCAACGGCACCTACGCTATCGCGGGAGGAAAGGCGCACTGCGGCCCGGCTGAGCTCTGCGAGTTCTATTCACGCGACCCCGACGGGCTGCCCTGCAACCTGCGCAAGCCTTGCAACCGGCCGTCGGGGCTCGAGCCGCAGCCCGGGGTATTTGACAATCTTCGCGACGCCATGGTGCGCGACTACGTGCGCCAGACTTGGAAGCTGGAGGTGAGAGCGCGGGGTGCGAGAAGCGAGCCCTGGGGCAGCTTGGCCAGAGTGCAGCTGTTTCAGGAGGGGGCAGGTCTTTGGTGGACGGGGCTGCGGAGGGGCTTGGGGCGGAGCGAGATGGGCGGGCCTTGAGAAGGTGGGACCGAGGAGGGCGGGCCCTGGGGCCGAGGGAGCCATGGGAGTTGGTGAGAGCTGCAGTCTTCGCCAGCCTGCGCTGGGCTTTGCTGCGCCCATTTTAGATGCTAGAGGGGTGGGGCCTGGTTGGGGGCAGGACCTGGGAGGAGACCTCGGAGGCAGGGGCCTGAGCGACGCTTTGGTGCTTATCCGAGGCAAAGCGTAGTCGGGGAAAGTTGAGGTCGCTCTGAGTCCGGAACGGACGAGGTCGGGAGCTGGGCTTGGGCTGGGAGCGGGGTCCAAGAACGGATGGTGGGAGCAGTGCCCTGGGGTAAGTTGGCCGGCAGGGGCAGTGGCTTGTGGTCTTCGACAGCCTGCACTGCCTGATTACCCGTGTCAGGTCTTCAAGTGGGAGATGAGAGTGGGGCCTATTAGAAGGCGGGGCCTGGGCCGTGGCCCGTGCGCGGGGCCTGGATGGATGGGAGCGGGACCATAGAGATGAGAGGAGGGGTGGCTGTCCTCATCAGCCTAAAAGACTTACGTCCTAGAAGTGCCTGAGTTGGGAGTGTCCAGGAGATGGAAGAGGGGTCCTGTGGCGCGCACTTAACGACACTTACAAGTCTTCTTCACCCTCCCTTCCCCAGGGCGAGGCCTTGGAGCAAGCCATCATCAGCCAGGCACCCCAGGTGGAGAAGCTTATTGCCACGACAGCTCACGAACGGATGCCCTGGTACCACAGCAGCCTGACGCGCGAGGAGGCTGAGCGCAAACTCTACTCGGGATCCCAGACCGACGGCAAGTTCCTGTATGTGGGGCTTGGGGCTGGGGTTTTGGGGGGGTGAGGCTGGGGTGGACCTCAGTGTGCAGGTGGGTAATGAGGGGGTGTGCCTGTGGTCACAAGTGCGAGTGACTCCAGAGTTGGGCGGCCTGGGTTGAAAGCCAGCGTCTGCTACTTGCAGCTGGGCTCGCTGGGCAAGTATCAGAACTGCTTGCTTGCATTAACTCTTCTGCATTCACCAAATATTTGCTGAACGCCTACTATGTGCCAGACACTGTTCCAGGCATTGAGGGCGTGGCAGTGCACAGTTCAGATCAGATCAGTCGCTCAGTCGTGTCGGACTCTTTGCGACCCCATGAATCGCAGCACGCCAGGCCTCCCTGTCTATCACCAACTCCCGGAGTTCACTCAGACTCACGTCCATCCAGTCAGTGATGCCATCCAGCCGTCTCATCCTCTGTCGTCCCCTTCTCCTCCTGCCCCCAATCCCTCCCAGCATCAGAGTCTTTTCCAATGAGTCAACTCTTTGCATGAGGTGGCCAAAGTACTGGAGTTTCAGCTTTAGCATCATTCCTTCCAAAGAACACCCAGGACCGATCTCCTTCAGAATGGACTGGTTGGATCTCCTTGCAGTCCAAGGGACTCTCAAGAGTCTTCTCCAACACCACAGTTCAAAAGCATCAATTCTTCTGGTCTCAGCTTTCTTCACAGTCCAAATCTCACATCCATACATGACCACTGGAAAAACCATAGCCTTGACTAGATAGACCTTTATTGGCAAAGTAATGTCTCTGCTTTTCAATATGCTATCTGGGTTGGTCATAACTTTCCTTCCAAGGAGCAAGCGTCTTTTAATTTCATGGCTGCAGTCACCACAAGACAGACCCAAATCCAGTGTCCTTACGGAGCAGGCAGACAAAAAACGAGGAATCACTAAAACATAGAGTATGTCAGATGGTGGCAAGTGTCGTGTGTGGAGCTGGGCAGGGGGAGCTGGACAGGGGGTTGCAAGCTGAGCTTAGGTGGCCAGAGAGGGTGACTTTTGCGTAAAGAACCGAAGGAGGTGATAAGTGGGCTCTCAGCTCTTTGGGAGGTGTTTCTGGCTAGTACTCAGACCAGGAGGAGGTTCTTGGCATGTTCCAGAAGCAGTGAGATCAGTGTGCTTGGAGCTGAGTAAGTGATACCTGGAGTGGGAGGGCTTCCCTGGTGGCACTAGTTGTGAAGAATCTGCCTGCCAGTGCAGGAGACATAAGACACCTGGGTTCGATCCCTCGGTTGGGAAGATCTCCTGGAGAAGGAAATAGCAATCCACTCTGGTATTCTTGCCTGGAGAATCCCATGGACAGAGGAGACTGGCAGGCTACAGTCCATGGGGTCACACAGAGTTGGACACAACTGAAGCGACTTAGCACCCATGCATGCATGGAGTGGGAGAGGGTGAGGCCAGGGAGGTGACTTTGGCTTTGATCCTGAGTGAGGTCAGAGCCCTGAGGGAGCATTGAAACTGCTCTGTGGATGACGATAGTACTAACCCAAGGATCTGTTAGGGGAATGCACCAATTAATATGTGTTAAGCAGTCTAAAACAGAAGAGGGCGACAAAAGACGAGATGGCAGGATGGCATAACCGATGCAATGGACATGAACTTGGGCAGACTCTGGGAGATGGTGAAACAGGGAAGCCTGGTGTGCTGTAGTCCATGGGGCTGTGAAGAGTCAGACGTGACTTGGTGACTGAACAACAAGTGAAAGTCAAGGATCTGTTATATACTAAAAGCGCACTGAATGTTAGTATATGTGGGTAAATGCAATGTCTCTGCCTGAGCCTGAGCCATGGCTGAACCATGTGGCTGTCTGTGAGTTAGTTACTATGAAAGAGTCGGTCTAAAGCTGTTTACAGCCCTGTGCTGGGGCTCCTGCTTTCCGGTCAGGACCTGGGCTCCTCTCTCAAGCAGGTGTTATCCAGATGTCAGCTGAGGTCACTCTGGTCCCGAGACATAGACAAAGTTGGTGCCTGTCTCTTTCCTGTGGCCTCAGGAAACGCAGCATCCTCCCCTAAGATGTGAATTCTTGAGGGCCTCCCTTCTCATGGTCTCTTCTTGGCCTGAGATCCTGCCTGGCTGAATCCTTGCTCTCACCTACCTCCCCTAGGGCTGTTCCTCTCCCAGGGCCATCCCTCTTGGAGGAACTGACCTTTTCCCCTTGATTTCCCCTCCCCTGTGAGGCCTGAGCATGTGCACCAGATTATCTGCAGGAATCCCTCTACAAGATTGTAATAATAATAAAATATTATTGTCAAATAATACAATTTTTTTTCCACCCTGCTTAAGGGGATGACAGAGGATGAGATGGCTGGATGGCATCACTGACTCGATGGACACGAGTCTGAGTGAACTCCAGGAGTTGGTGATGGACAGGGAGGCCTGGCATGCTGCGATTCATGGGGTCGCAAAGAGCCGGACACAACTGAGCGACTGATCTGATCTGATCTAACAAAGCTAGGCTGTAAATTGAAGTAGAGTTTGCCAAACTTCTGAGGGAATTCTTGAATGCATGTTATAGATAATACTCAGCTGCAAAGATGGCTTCTGAACAACTTAAGGCTATTTTCTAAGACTGAGGCTGAGGGAGCTATGATCTGATACAGTATAGACTGAGGCTGATGCTGGGGTTCAGAAACAGCTGGGGCAGTGACATTATGAGGGACATGACTCAGGGAGGGAAATGTTGAGACCAAGAGCCGCTACAGTGAGCCAGACTCCTGGACAATTAGGCAAGGCATGCTCTGGACAGAAGCTGTTGTAGGCTCTTCTTGTGGTTCCTGTCATCAATAACTGCTTTCTCAATATGTGGATAGTTAGGGACTGAAGGTCAAAGCTGTAGGCACAAAAATCTCATGAAGGAACACCGACGGTTCATCATGATGCTGGGGATAAGCCCAGGACTGGTCTAGTTCTGCAATGAGGGTGCAGGTGTGATGGAAAGTCACAGGCCCCTGTGGCCAGGAATCAAGACCAGGGCCATACTTATCACCGACCACTGTTCAGAGCTGCTGGCAAATGGATGGAATTATACCGAATGCTTTGCTGCCAAAGCTCACTTCCATTCTGCCTATTTAGCATTTGTGGTCCTGATTGATTCAACTGAAAAAGACACCTGAACCCTGGAAAGGGCCTTCAAGACTATATATCATTAAGTGTTTCTTAATGGACCACAGGCCCCTTTGGGAATTGTACTGAAGCTGAATACTACTCATAATCCCCAATACATGTTTACCCCCAAAGATTTTGCAGACAGTTATATGAGATCATGGGCTTCCCTGGTGGATCAAACAGTGAAGAATCTGCCTGCAATGCAGGAGACGCAGGTTCGATCCCTGGGTTGGGAAGATCCCCTGGAGAAGGGCATAGCAGCCCACTCCAGTATTCTTGCCTGAAGAATCCTGTGGACAGAGGAGCCTGGCGGGCTACAGTCCATGGGGTCACCGAGTGGATCACACTTACACGAGATCATGGTTAATCCTGAACCTCATTTTTGGATCCCTTTTCAGGATAAGAACGTCTGAGTTAGGTCTGTTCTTTCATTTTACATGTGAGGAAACTGAGGTTCACAGAGAAGAAGCACCTTGCTGGAGGTGCACGGAGAATCTGTTACAGGGCTGGGTGTCAGTCCCGCGTAGCAATCAATTGTAGGGTCAGAAATGGGTTTACATCCTGGCTCCATCCCAAACCCACTGTGGAGCTGAGGCAAGAGATGTAATCTCCTTGAACCTCAGCTTCCTCATGTGCAAAATACGGGTAATTATAGCACAGGGTGGGTATCTTGTGGAGAACGTGGTGAAGATGAAAGGTCAAATATTGACAGATTGAGCAAGTATATTCATAAATGGCAGCTCATTTTTATCACCAGGATCAGGTTCCACGTATTATTTTGTAAATATTTATCTATTTTTGGCTGTGCTGGGTCTTTGTTGCTGCACGGGCTCTTCTGTAGTTGCAAAGAGTGGGGGCTACTCTCCGTTGTGGCGCGTGGCCTTCTCATTGTGGTGGCTTCTCTTGTTGCGGGGCACAGGCTCTAGGGAGCCTGGGCTTCAGTAGTTGCGGCGTGTGGGCTCGGTATTTGCAGCTCCCAGACTCCAAGCACAGGCTCAGTAGTTGTGGCACATGGACTTAGTTGCTCCGAGGCGTGTGGGATCTTCCCAACTCAGGGATCAAACCTGTGTCTCCTGTATTGGGCAGGCGGATTCTTTACCACTGAGTCACCTGGGCAGCCCTCTATATTTTATTTAAGTGGAGATAGACGTTGATGTGTTAGCCTGTACCTCTAGTTTTTATGTTCAGGTTTGAACTTCAAGGACAGAGAACTGCCACCAACTGCTGGATTTTTAGTAAACAAAGTAGAATTTGTGGTATTGAAATGTATTTGGTGAACACACCAGTGTCTTTGCCTATATGGGACTGGTGGCTGCTCTTTTGTGAACGCTCATGTCTCGTCCCAGAGACAGTGTATCAGTCGGCCTTTGCTGTGCAACAAACCAACCTAACATGCTGTAGCTTAAAACACCAGTTGTTTATTCACGCTTGGTTCAGTGGGTTGGCTCTTTGGGCTTAGTTCAGCTGGGTTTCTTTTGAACCTGTTTGTGTGGTCACAGCTGGAGGGTTGACTGGGGCTGGAAGGTGTGGGGTGGCCTCACTCACCAGTCTGGCAGTTGGCAGGCTGGGGTGCCTTGGTTCTCCTTTGTGTGGCCCCCCCAACAGGCTAGCACTGACTCATTCCTGTAGTGGTTGCAGGGTTGCCAGGAAAAGCAAGCAAGGGCAGGCAAGCCCCAGTGCTCAGCCACTTTTCAAGCCTCTTACTCTGTCCTGTTCGCTAATATTTTATTGGCCGCAGCAAGTCATGTGGTCAAGCCTTGATTCAAAACATACAGAACTAGAGTCCATCTGTTGATGGGAAGAAATGCCTAATATTGTGGCTGTATTTTTTTTTTTTCCCCAATATTCCACACATGTTTGTGGGTGAGTGGCTGGGCATTGAGTCTGTTGTCGGTTCAAAAATCTTAAGAGTTTGAACTTACGAGGTATTTTCACTTCTCAAAAGGAGAGAACTAGAAATTAGAGGCCGACACGACTGAAGCAACTTAGCAGCAGCAGCAACGCCCGGCCCAGCCTACCAGTCTAGTTATGGAAGTGCCTTTCTTTCTGGGGGACATTTGCGTTTCTCAGTTTGTTGTAGGATTCTCTTCCTTGACTTTGGTGCCCCCCTGTTGCCCCCAACATACCCTGTTTCCTGTCTCTCCAGGTGTCCCCGCATGTTGTGAGTTGGCCTGGGAACCATGTCAGCTTTCACTGAATTGTTCTTTTGGGAACTTGCTGTCTAGGAATGGATGGGATATTCACAGTCACCCCTCCGTTCTTCACTCAGGTTTTGCTATGGAGATTTAAGGGATATTTCTCTGTCCTTTGGCTTAAGAAAGGGTTGCAAGGTGAACTCGCATCTGTCTTGTTCACCACTGGACTCCTGCCCTTAGAACGGTGCCTGGCATGTGCTCAACACTTAGTAGATACTTGTCCACTGAATGGCTGTCCACGGGCAGGACCCAAGCCCTGGGAGTGTGCGGTCTAAGGGCACCCACATGGGTTATCCCGTGACTGTTTCCTCCTGCGTGCTGCTGGCCGACTCTCGCGTAGCTCAGCTCAATCCTCTAGATTATTGGTCAGTTGTCTGCCACTTCCATGGTGCCGGAGGCCCCAGGAACAGCTGCCCTCCCCCCTCTGCTGGAAACCTACACTTAACCTTGGAATAGAACCTTGTGCCAGGATGTTGACTAGTTTTACCACGGGATGGGAGGGTGCGGGGTGCCCTAAACTGGCCTGTGTGTCTGTGTGCATCCGTGCACATGTGCATGGTTGGACAGGTTCTTACTGCATGAAGACACCACCTTTGAGGGGCTCCATTCCCATTCAGAGACATGGAAGAGTTTAACATTTTGGCAAATTTCCGGAAGAGTACAATCAAGGGTCTCATGCTGTTAAAGGCCATCTGTTATAATTATGGGTCTATTGTGATGATGAGGTGACTTGTTCTGATTTGTATGAAGGTGCCCTATGACCTAGCCATGGACCTGTGCTTACCTTTATCGCTCAATGTATAGAAATAGCTTTGCCTCCCCAGGAGAATGGTCTTAAGGCTGTGTGTCCCCCACGAGTGGCTCTGTGTCCACCACAGATGGAAAAATATCCCGCCATGAGTGGCCAGCTGTCTCCCCCCACCCACTTGTGGCCATGGGTGGCAAGACGTTGCCATGGAGAACCAGGCGTCCCCAGTGTATAGCCGAGTGTTGCCCCCTGAGTGGCCAAGTATCCAGCTGGGGGTGGCTGAGTGTTAGGCTATGTAGGGCTGAAAATCCACCACAGGCAGTCCAGTATTCCCCTGTGGATGGCCCCCTGCCTGTGCTTGGACGACTATGAACATGGTTCTCCTCTTCTCTGGTCGCCCCGGTGCCCCTTCCCCCAGCCCCACCCAGAGTCTGTTACCAGTAGGTCTGGAGGTCAAGTGGGGCCTGACCTTGGTTCCCACAACCCCTGCCGCTTCTCCATGAGGCTCTGGGGTGCAGAGCCCATAGGGTGTATGTGTGGGAACTGAGTTCCATTAGGAGGGAACCACCAGGGGCCCAGGTGGTTGTTGGGGTGACACCCCCTCCTCCTCCTCCTGCCAGGCTGAGACCCCGGAAAGAGCCGGGCACATACGCGCTGTCTCTGATCTATGGGAAGACTGTGTACCACTACCTCATCAGCCAGGACAAGGCGGGCAAATACTGCATTCCCGAGGGGACCAAATTTGACACACTCTGGCAGGTAAGCCGCCCACCCGCCCTGTTGTAGGGGAGAGGCTGTTTGGGGGTGCTCAGGCTCCTGGGGAAGAGGGGAGTCCCAGCCCTGACCCCACCCCCCATAGCTGGTGGAGTACCTGAAGCTGAAGGCTGATGGACTCATCTACTGCCTGAAGGAGGCCTGTCCCAACAGCAGCGCCAGCTCAGGTGAGTGGGGCGGCAGTGGCGGGAGTGGGGGACCGGGAGACCATGGCTCCACCTCCTCACTGTCCCTTCGGCTCCCCCAGGGGCCGCTGCTCCTACACTCCCTGCCCACCCGTCCACATTCACCCAGGTGAGTCAGGGGCCTCCCAGAGGTGGGGCCTTGGGGATGGAGCACAGTGGGCGATGAGTCCTGTTCCCAGGGTAGGGCTTGGCAGGGAAGAGTGGGGCTGCCATGGAACAGAAGAGGGGCCCCCAGCACTCTGGGAGTCCTCAGAGGATGAGGGCCCATGAGAGGAGCTGGGTGCCCCCGACTCAGGCCCTGCTGACCCCATGACCTTTAGCCTCAGAGACGGATCGACACTCTCAACTCAGATGGATACACCCCTGAACCAGGTGAGCCGGCAGAGGTGAGGGTGTGTGGGGGTTCGTGTCAGGCTGAGATTGGGATCCTGGCTAGGCCCTGGGCTGTGTCAGGGGAGGCCTAGGCCAGGCCTGACCTCGGGCAGTGGGCTGGGTTGCCCTGGGCACAGAGTGAGCCTGCAGGTGTCCACGTGGGCATACGCATCACGCCCGCCTGCACGCATGTGCCTGGGGGCATGCTGACACACAGGGGGCTACACCTGGCCGTGCCCAGGCAGCCTCGGGTGTAGAAACACATCCATTAAGCACCTACTGCGTGCCATTCATGCTCTAGCACACTGAGTGTATGAGCTTTGCAGAATCCTTTAACAAACCACAAGAGGCGGTCATGGTCATTATTCTCATTTTACAGAAGGGAGAGGAGGGCAGGAACTGTCAGGTCGCACAGCGGGCCAGGGGTGGAGCTGGGATTTGAACCGAGGAAGACAGACTCCACAGCCCACATACCTAACATGCCTGCCACAGACTCTCGAGTGTTTCATGTATGGATGCAAGCCTGTGCACACAGATTCACCTGGAGTCCTTGTACACGTGGCTCTGTGGTTCATACGTAGACAAAGGTGGGCACGACACGTGTGCACACATGTCAGTGCACACACACACAGATGTGCACACTGCAGCTGGCACACTAATGGTTGCTTGTGTAGACACACTTTAGGACCCCTATCACACACCAAGACATGGGTGAGAGAGTTTGTGGGCGCACATGTGTGAACACGCTGCACACGTGTTACACCTGCACATTAGATGTGGCTTCACAGCTGGTGTGACCAGGAGCACCCACAAGTGCACATGCGCACGCACACACATGCTCTGCACAGTGCGACTCGTGCCTTTGGCGCGTGTGCCTGGTGGGTGCCAAGGCTTTCCTGTGCTCCTCCCACCCCTGTCCGTTTCCCTGCTCCTGACCTGGGAGTGCACACCTGTGTGTGTGCCCAGCGCGGTTAGTGTCCTCAGAGAAGCCGCGAACGATGCCCATGGACACCAGCGTCTATGAGAGCCCCTACAGCGACCCTGAGGAGCTCAAAAACAAGAAGCTCTTCCTGAAGCGTGAGAACCTCCTCATGGCTGACATCGAACTTGGCTGCGGCAACTTCGGTTCAGTTCGCCAGGGCGTCTACCGTATGCGCAAGTAAGCTCCCGCCTTGGCTGGGGAACCACTGTTGGGTGGGGCACAGGGGGCATGGCCTCTCCAGGCCTTGTGGAGTGGAGCCAGGATGAGACTTCAGATTGACTGTGAGGGGGGCTTACCTGGGAGAGTTCAGGACAGTCCCGAGAGGGAGTGAGAGGAGCTGGCCAGGGGCAGGGAGAGTTTGGGCTAGCTGCAGTTGCAATGGAGTCCTTGGCTGATTGCAGGGGAGCTGCAGAGGGGCCAACCCTCGTCTCCTCCATTGATTAGCCATTGGATACACGCAGGTCATTGGATATAGGCTGCCCCCAGGGAGGGTGAAACTGAACCGGTTCTTTTTGGTGAGGGGCTTGGCTGTGAGCTCTGAGTGATGGGGCGGTCTAGGCGGCAGACCACGCAGCCACTACACAAGTCAGGGGAAGAGAAGCAGGTCTGGTGGGGATGAGGGAATGAGTGGTCCAGGCCAGTGCGGGCTCAGGCGGTGCCCCTCCCTGTGTCACGGCAGGAAGCAGATCGACGTGGCCATCAAGGTGCTGAAACAGAGCACGGAGAAGGCGGACAAGGACGAGATGATGCGGGAGGCACAGATCATGCACCAGCTGGACAACCCCTATATCGTGCGGCTCATTGGAGTCTGCCAGGCCGAGGCCCTCATGCTGGTCATGGAGATGGCCGGCGGCGGGCCCCTGCACAAGTTCCTGGTCGGGAAGAAGTGAGCCCCTGGGCTGGCGGGGCGTTTGGGACTGGGGGCTGAGCCTGTCCACCCAGAGGTGTGCTCCACACTCATTTCCCCACATTAGACACATTTACACCTGCTGCCCACACTTACATCCCTGACAGATCTGATCTCAGGTTTGAGTTTCAGCGCTGTCACTCACTCTTGTGACTCCAGGCAGGTCTCTTAATTCTGTGTCTCAGTTTCTTCATTTGAAAAACTGCGATGCCCCCTCCAGGGGCCCTTGAAGTCAAATGAGTTGATATTTATAAAGTGCTCAGAACAGGGCCTAGCACTCCTTGTAGGAGCTTTGTAAGTATTAGCTCTGTTGCTTCTGCCACCCCAGGTCTCTCCATCAATTCAAGATCCACTGTGATAGTTGATTGTGTTTGACCTAAAGCAGGGTCAGAAAACTGCAGCCAGGTTTGTTTTGTATAGCCTGGTTTTCCATTTTCAAAGGTCTCCAAAAAAAAAAAAAAAGGACCATGTGACAGAGACCATATGTGTCCTGCAAAGGCTGAAATACTTACTCGCTGGCCCTTTAGAGAAAAAATTTGGCTGACCTCTAATACAAAGAAATTGCAGTTCCATTTGGTTTCCTCATGCCTCAAACTCTTACCCTTATGACAGAATCTTTTACATTCATGGAGGCATGTGACCTTTAACCCGAGCTCTTGCTGGAGTGCGTGCCTTCACGGGTCCCAGCTCAGGTACTCAGTTATTCCACAGGTGTTTCTGGGCAATTTCTCTGTGTTGGGGACTATTACCAACACTTGAGATTATCACTGAAGAGAGAGACAAAAGTTCTTTGCCCTTATTCTGGTTGAGGAAGAGAGGTTTTAATAATAATTATAATAAAGTGTATAGTGTCAGGCTGGGAGGTGAGAAGTGAGAATGTGAGGTTTCTGCAAACCGAGGGAGGCAGCCAGGTGCAGCTGTGGGGGAAGAGTGGGCGGCTGGTGCAAAGGCCCTGAGGTGCCTGGACTGGTGGAGGGGCCGTGAGTTCCGGCCCTGAGGGTGACGCAGAGTGCAGGAGGCGGGGGAGGTGATATGGGCAGGGGTGTGACAAGGTGGATGATGCATGACCTTGCTGGCTATGGGGAGGACTCGGACATTTTCCCTGAGTGAGGTGGGAGCTGTGGGGGCTGTGAGCAGAGGAGGAGAGGCAGAGCCTGTGTCCAGTGTGTGAAGGACAGGCCGTGGCAGGTGAGGACAGGGGGCTGTTCAGGTCTAGGCTGGTGATGATGGGGGCTGGTCCAGGTGGCAGAAGCAGGCGTGGAGAGAAGTTGGGGGATACTGGAGGAATTCTGAAGGCAGAGCTGCCAGGGTTTGCTGATAGATTGACTATTGTGTGTGAAGAAGAGGAGCTGAGGGCAAGGCTTGAGTATGTGAAAAGATGAAAGGGAAGTGTGTGTGTGTGTGCGCGCACGCGTGTGTGTGCACATACCTGTGAACAGTCAGGAGTTTGACTTTATTATTTTAGAGATGCCCATGAGACTCCCTGAGGGCACACAGGGGATACAGGCAAATGTATTAAGTTTGGGGATCACGGTGGGTAGAATTTAAAGCCTGAATGAGGGCAAACGTTTGTGCCTGTTTTGTTCACACACTGGGTGTGTCCCCGCCCCATGCCTAGCACACAGCGGGTGCATAATTAGCTCCTGTTCAACAGAAGCTCAGCTGGATCAGACTTGTGCTTTGCCCCCTTGGGGCCTTGGGCATCCTCTCCCAGCTGCTCCCTTCTTCCCCCTCACCCTAGGGAGGAGATCCCTGTCAGCAATGTGGCGGAGCTGCTGCACCAGGTGTCTATGGGGATGAAGTACCTGGAAGAGAAAAACTTTGTGCATCGTGACCTGGCGGCCCGCAATGTCCTGCTGGTCAACCGGCACTACGCCAAGATCAGCGACTTCGGGCTCTCCAAGGCCCTGGGTGCCGACGACAGCTACTACACCGTGAGCCCCCGGCCCTGGGATGCCCAGGTGGAGGGGGCTTGCGGGTGGAGGCCCCGAGCCCTCTCTCAGCATTATCTCCCGGCTCCCAGGCCCGCTCAGCCGGGAAGTGGCCGCTCAAGTGGTATGCGCCCGAGTGCATCAACTTCCGCAAGTTCTCCAGCCGCAGCGACGTCTGGAGCTACGGAGTCACCATGTGGGAGGCCTTCTCGTACGGGCAGAAGCCCTACAAGGCAGGCGTGGGCAGAGGCGGCTGGCTGGCTGGGTGGGAAGGGGGACTGGGGGAGGGAGCCTTGATTACTCACACGTGCACTTGACTTTGGCTTGAGCAGAAGATGAAGGGCCCGGAGGTCATGGCCTTCATCGAGCAGGGCAAGCGGATGGAGTGCCCACCAGAGTGTCCCCCTGAGATGTACAAGCTCATGAGCGATTGCTGGACCTACAAGTGAGTGCCAGCGGGTGGGAGGGTACCTGGCTGAATTGTCACCTGGGCCTGGGGCAGGAGGTTGTGGTGTCCGACAGCCAAGCATCACTCTTCACACCCAAAGACCCACGCAGTTCATGGCCTTTCCAACCCACAGTACCTTTACTCCCCTGTCTCTGTGCTCAGCTCTTCAACACATTGACCCTACGATGCTCTAGCACCCCAACACCCTACCTGTGGACACCAGGGCTCCAGCATCTAAAACCTCAGTCCCCCTCAGCCAGCACTCAAGCAATCCTACAAGATTCAAACAAGTCAGTACTGTTACCCAAAATATGACACCAGTACTCAGGGCATGGGGTAATATTCCATTGTGTAATATAATTCCTTTTCCCCTTCAGCCAACACATAGTTACCCCTTCAGGTCAACAATGAAGCCCCCGAATATTCAATATCCCCCACCTCCATCTGCTTGAAGTCCAGTGCTTGAACACCCTAACCCCCAACATCAGCAGTATCTCCACTTCCAAGCACAAGGAACATGCACCCACACAAGCTGTCACCCTTCACTAATCACGCAGTGCTTAGGCATTCCAATATTTGACCCCCTTACTGTCCCAATGTCAGTTATCCCACAGGACAGCACCTGTCACACTGACACCCAGACATCCAAGCAATCCAGTAAATCAGTTCAGTTCAGTGGCTCAGTCATGTCCAACTCTTTGCAACCCCATGAATCACAGCACGCCAGGCCTCCCTGTCCAACACCAACTCCCGGAGCCTACCCGAACTCATGTCCATTGAGTCAATGATGCCATCCAGCCATCTCATCCTCTGTCGTCCCCTTCTCCTCCTGCCCCCAATCCTTCCCAACATCAGGGTTGTTTCCAATGAGTCAACTCTTCACACGAAGTGGCCAAAGTATTGGAGTTTCAGCTTCAACATCAATCCTTCCAATGAACAGCCAGGACTGATCTCCTTTAGGATGGACTGGTTGGATCTTCTTGCAGTCCAAGGGACTCGCAAGAGTCTTCTCCAACACCACGGTTCAAAAGCATCAATTCTTTGGCACTCAGCTTTCTTCACAGTCCAACTCTCACATCCATACATGACTACTGGAAAAACCATAGCCTTGACTAGACAGACCTTTGTTGGCAAAGTAACGTCTCTGCTTTTGAATATGCTATCTAGGTTGATCATAACTTTCCTTTCAAGCGTCTTTTAATTTCCTGGCTGCAATCACCATCTGCAGTGATTTTGGAGCACAAAAAATAAGGTCTGACACTGTTTCCACTGTTTCTCCATCTACTTCCCGTGAAGTGATGGGACCAGATGCCATGATCTTAGTTTTCTGAATGTTGAGCTTTAAGCCAACTTTTTCACTCTACTTTTTCATGTTCATCAAGAGGCTTTTTAGTTCCTCTTTACTTTCTGCCATAAGGGTGGCGTCGTCTGCATATCTGAGGTTATTGATATTTCTCCTGGCAATCTTGATTCCAGCTTGTGCTTCCTCCAGCCCAGCGCTTCTCATGATGTATTCTGCATATAAGTTAAATAAGCAGGGTGACCATATACAGCCTTGACGTACTCCTTTTCCTACTTGGAACCAGTCTGTTGTTCCATGTCCAGTTCTAACTGTCGCTTCCTGACCTGCATACAGGTTTCTCAAGAGGCAGGTCAGGTGGTCTGGTATTCCCATCTCTATCAGAATTTTCCACAGTTTATAGTGACCCACACAGTCAAAGGCTTTGGCATAGTCAATAAAGCAGAAATAGATGTTTTTCTGGAACTGTCTTGCTTTTTCAGTGATCCAGCAGATGTTGGCAATTTGATCTCTGGTTCCTCTGCCTTTTCTAAAACCAGCTTGAACATCTGGAAGTTCACAGTTCACGTATTGCTGAAGCCTGGCTTGGAGAATTTTGAGCATTAGTCTATTAGCGTGTGAGATGAGTGCAATTGTGCGGTAGTTTGAGCATTCTTTGGCATTGCCTTTCTTTGGGATTGGAATGAAAACTGACCTTTTCCAGTCCTGTGGCCACTGCTGAGTTTTCCAAATTTTCTGGCATATTGAGTGCAGCACTTTCACAGCATCATCTTCCAGGATTTGAAATAGCTCAAAGGGAATTCCATCACTTCCACTAGCTTTGTTCATAGTGATGCTTTCTAAGGCCCACTTGACTTCACATTCCAGGATGTCTGGCTCTAGATGAGTGATCACACCATCGTGATTATCTGGGTCATGAAGATCTTTTTTGTACAGTTCTTCTGTGTATTCTTGCCACCTCTTCTTAATATCTTCTGCTTCTGTTAGGTCCATACCATTTCTGTCCTTTATCGAGCCCATCTTTGCATGAAATGTTCCCTTGGTATCTCTGATTTTCTTGAAGAGATCTCTAGTCTTTCCCATTCTGCTGTTTTCCTCTATTTCTTTACTCTATCAGATCTAGTCCCTTAAATCTATTTCTCACTTCCACTGTATAATCATAAGGGATTTGATTTAGGTCATACCTGAATGGTCTAGTGGTTTTCCCTACTTTCTTCAATTTAAGTCTGAATTTGGCAATAAGGAGTTCATGATCTGAGCCAGTGTCAGCTTGTTTTTGCTGACTGTATAGAGCTTCTCCATCTTTGGCTGCAAAGAATATAATCAATCTGATTCTGGTGTTGACCATCTGGTGATGTTCATGTGTAGAGTCTTCTCTTGTGTTGTTGGAAGAGGGTGTTTGCTATGACCAGTGCGTTTTCTTGGCAAAACTTAGCCTTTGTCCTGCTTCATTCTGTATTCCAAGGCCAACTTTGCCTGTTACTCCAGGTGTTTCTTGACTTCCAACTTTTGCATTCCAGTCCCCTATAATGAAAAGTACATCTTTTTTGGGTGTTAGTTCTAAAAGGTCTTGTAGGTCTTCATAGAAATTTTCAACTTCAGCTTCTTCAGCATTACTGATTGGGGCATAGACATGGATTACCGTGATATTGAATGGTTTGCCTTGGAAGTGAACAGAGATCATTCTGTCCTTTTTGAGATTGCATCCAAGTACTGCATTTTGAACTCTTTTGTTGACCGTGATGGCTACTCCATTTCTCCTAAGGGATTCCTGCCCACAGTAGTAGATATAATGGTCATCTGAGTTAAATTCACCCATTCCAGTCCATCTAGTTTGCTGATTCCTAGAATGTCGACGTTCACACTTGCCATCCCCTGTTTGACCACTTGCGATTTGCCTTGATTCGTGGACCTGACATTCCAGGTCCCTATGCAATATTGCTCTTTACAGCATCGGACCTTGCTTCTATCACCAGTCACGTCCACAGCTGGGTACTGTTTTTGCTTTGGCTCCATCCCTTCATTCTTTCTGGAGTTATTTCTCCACTGATCTCCAGTAGCATATTGGGCACCTACGGACCTGGGGAGTTCCTCTTTCAGTATCCTATCATTTTGCCTTTTCATACTGTTCATGGGGTTCTCAGAGCAACAATACTGACGTGGTTTGCCATTCCCTTCTCCAGTGGACCGCATTCTCAGACCTCTCCACCATGACCTGCCCGTCTTGGGTGGCCCCACGGGCATGGCTTAGTTTCATTGAGTTAGACAAGGCTGTGGTCCATGTGATCAGATTGACTAGTTGTGCGCTCTCACAACACCTACTGTCTTACTTGGGTTTCTCTTACCTTGGACGTGGGGTATCTCTTCACGGCTGCTCCAGCAAAGCGCAGCTGCTGCTTATTACCTTGGATGAGGGGTAGCTCCTCTCGGCCGCCGCCCCTGACCTCGGACATGGGGTAGCCCTTCTCAGCCAATCCAATAAATAGATACCCTATTTATGTTGGGTGATGGTAAAGGACAGGGAAACCTGTGTGCTGCAGTCCACGGGGTTGCAAAGACTTGGACAGGACTGTGTGACTGAACAACAAATTTATGATAGATTAATAAGAAATGATCAGATCATTCCTATTCCAATATATATTAAGCCAGCCTCTATCAGGAAATGCTCAATACACCAACACCTCAATATCCAAAGAGACTAGTGTCTAACATTCCAACACAATTCATGGATATTTCACACATGATAACATTAATACCTGGAATCTCCACTAGATGAACCCACCCCCCTCCACACTCCAGTGTTCCTTTCCATCCCGGGCAGCATACTTGCATCCCTGTGAACCCACAGCTAGCACCCAAGTACCTGCCCAAATACACATGCTCAGTACTTCAGCACTCAGTGTCCCAGCTTCCTGGAGTCAAGTCGTCACCCCAACACTCAGTGAGCCGTCATTGCTAAATCTTCAGCAGTCAGGACTCGTGTCCATCCTGTATGTCGGATGTCAGTCCTTCTCTTATGCCAGAGGGCAACCCCTGAATCGCAGTTGTCTACACGCAGGAGATCCCCCCCCCCCCCCCCCCACGCCCCATCACCCAATAACCCCTGCCCCACTGCTTTCTGAGCCTCATGCATGCCCGTGCACAAGCTGAAGTTCGGTCCTGGGGGTGTAGCCAGCCGCCTGGATCTCCACTACCCTCACAGGTGGGAGGACCGCCCGGACTTCGCCGCAGTTGAACAGCGCATGCGCACCTACTACTACAGCTTGGCGACCAAGGCAGAAGAGCCCGCCGCTTGTGGAAACGGGGTTGAGGCTGCGTGTCCCTGAGCTCCACCCGGCCCAGGGCCTGAGGCCCTCACGCCCCCAGCTTTTCTTCCTGTGCCCTCAGCTCTCTCCCGGGACCTCCAGGCTGGGCCCGGCTCAGTTTCTCTCTCGCCCACGCTGGTCTAGTATTCCCAGCCCGGTCACCCGGCCCCTCTGGCTGGGGGAGGAAGCAAGACCTGGGGAAGATGGTCCTGGACTGGAATCAACGGGGGAGCCCTGAGCTGAGGGGGGTTGCTTACAGCCGGGACCCTCCTTCCTCTGGGTCCAGAAAGGCAGACTCTGGGAGTCCTCAGGCTGCGAGACCTGGAATCATTGGAATAAACTCCAGCTTCTCCCTTGTTTGGGATCCCTCATCTTTCTGGGGTGGGGCTGGGAGGACCAGGAAAGGGGTCCTTGAGAAGTGCCTGAAGCAGCTGTTTTTGTGTGGGTTTGGGGGGCCGGTTTTCCCACCCCTCTGCCCTGGGAACAGGGCAGTTCCTGTGAGTCTGGGAGCTGAGGGGCCAGGGGCATTGCTGACCCCAGCTTCCCGACCTTGGGCGTGAAATAGGCGCTGCCCGCGTTCACTGCGTGTGAGCCATCACCTGCAGAGACTTAAACACCCTGCTGACACCTCCCTCGGCCACGCCCCACGACTGAAGCGACTTAGCAGGAGCAGCAGCAGCAGCAGCAGGTGATTCCAGCATTTTGTCCCGCCTGCTCAGCTGCCTCCCCTCTTCCCTGGGCCCAGGCAGTCGCAGCTGGGACTTTTTATCAACCTGATGCCCCGTGTACGGACTCAGTCCCAGCTCAATCCCGCTCCAGAGAAGACCCGTCTCCAAGCCCTCGCCGCCTCAGCTTCCCCGCACGGAGATTTGGAGTGCTGGAGCTCAGAATCCACCCGGGTGGGTGAAACAGAGCCAGGTCCCTGTCTTGGCTTTTCTGGACTCACTCCCCCTCCTCTTTAGCTGAAGTTGGCCCCGGGCTCAGTTCCCTGGCCTCAAAGAGCTGAGGGCTCCAGGGGGCCATGAGTCCCCCTCAAAACCAGGGAGAGGCCAGGAGATTTTCTGCAGCTTCGGGGAAGATAGATTTTCTTTTTGTTTGTGGAGCTCTAGAAAGTCAGAGGTTTTTTTTTGTAGAACTATAGGCTGCAGGTGGGGGGCTTTGGGATTGTGTGGAGGCTGAGCACGAGACCTGGGTGGTGGGGCGGGCAGGAGGCACCCAGGAGGAGGCCCCGGAACCGGGTGATGTGGGTGCATCGTTGAAACCAGGAAATTGATGTTGGGATTATTAACTTAGGTATAGACCTCACTCTGATTTTTACCGCTTATGGAGTTGTAATGATTTATGTGTGAGCTTCATGTTCGCATATTATTTCATGAACTTTGCATTCTACCTGCAAGGTAGTTGAGAGAATCCCCAGTTTTACAGTCATCCCCAGACACACAAACTCTCAGCTCTGTGTTTGTTTGGAGAGTAAATCTGTCATCGTTTGGAATTGTTTGAGGGCTCCCAAGCCCTGCCAGACTGTATCTTCCTGCAAAGATTGACAGCAGACGAGGAGAGTGCAGCAATTGTAAAGATAAAGACACAAACTTGAATTACCTCCATTTTGTCATTTTGTGCAGCCACTTAGAGATTTTTGTCTTTAGAATTTAAACCTGTGAAGGCTTGCAAACCATGCGATATAGTCTTTTATTTGGTAAATGTATATTTTAGTTCATAAACTGTATTACTGACTTTAACACCATTAAAAAGCAAAAATTGTTTTTTAACTTTTCAAATGAATGAGCAAATGAAGAAAAGTTACGTCAATAGTGCTGTTCTGTGGCTTCCCAAGGTGCACTGTTTGCTGGTATTTTAGTTTTATTATTTGTTTACTTTTTATTCCTGGATAATTATTTACATTGTTACATAAAGTATTATATCACAAGGGAAAACACTTTCGCTGTCTGCATTTCTTTTATGGTCATTATTATTGTTTCATGTTGTAATTATTACTGAAAATACTTTATGGGGAGGAGGTGTTTAAAGTGATGGCTTTGGGTGTCAAATGCAATGGAGAATGCTGTTGTCGTTCAGTTGCTGAGTCGTGTCTGACTCTTTGTGGCCGCATGGACTGCAGCAGGCCAGGCTCCCCTGTCCTTCACTATTTTCCAGAGATTGCTCAAACTCATGTGCATTGAGTGGGTGATGCTGGAGAACGCTGTTGTGCTCCCACTAAATGACCGTTGGAGCCAATGACAGAGGGTGCAGTTTCACAAAGATACCACGAGATGGCGGTGTTCCCCAAGCCACAGTGGCTCAGCTTCTGAACCCTGGCTCTCACCTGCTGCCCTATTTGATTTATCTTTTGCCTGGAGCAGAACCCACGACTCCCCCCTGGTCTCACAGCCCCTAGTCCTGTGCCCTGCAATCCATTCCTTCCACAACCACTTGAAGAATCTTTCCTGTGAGCAGCTCTGACTTCTTCCAGGGTTCCCCAAACATATTCATGTTAATGCGTACCTCTGGGCCTTTGCAATTCCTGTTCCTTCTGCCTGAATGGTTTTCAGTATTTTACTAATGTCCACAAAACTCGTACTGTATTTAAAATATGAGTAAGTTACTGGGGGAGGTTACTTAATCTCTCTGGTTTGGCCAGAAAGAGAAGGTAAATCCAGGTTGAAGAATTAGAAACCCTGAAAGGGAGTGGGGAGACACGGAGGGTGTTTGAGCAGGGGAGAGTCCTGGGAAGTAAAAAGAGAGAGAGGTCTCCTCTTCCTCCAGCCCTTCAGATGTAGGGGGCTCTGGCTTTGGCCAACCCAGGCCTCTTCTATGGGTCCACCCAAGTGTCTGGCCCAGAGGACCTTCCTCACTCTTTGCTTTCCCTGGTGGGGCTGTTTGCTCTCTGGTGACCTCCTCTGGGCCTGAGCCGGCTTCTGGTCCCTGGGAAGACACCAGATGTGTGTGGGGGGTCAGTCCCGGCAGGGAAGCTGCCAGCTGCAGGTGGGACCTGGGTGTCACCTTTCTGGAAGTGCTGGTGACGCCCTCCAATACAGAGGTGCTCAGAGGCCACAAGAGGCTCACAGGATTCAGTGGGACACAGCCGGAAGCCAAGTCCCGTGTGTAGGCACGGGCCTGGCTGAGCCCGCCGGCATTCTGGGGCTGTGGGATGCTCTTGGGGTGGCATCCAGCATTGTCTGCCTATGTCTGTCTCTCTGTCCTCTGCACTCCGTCCCCTCTGCTCCATCTCAGCTTCTCTGTCTTAAGTCCCTTGCAGCCTTCCCCTTTCTCTTTCTGCCCCATCTCTCTGTCCACTGTCGTCTCTGTTGATTCCCATCTTTGGGCTTCTCAACCCTGAGGGTCCCTCCTCTCTCCTCTTGGGTTCTCCTTCCTCTGACCTCAGTGCCCTGGGAGGAGAAGGAGGGGCTGCCCAGGGAAGGGGCAGGGGGCTAGGGCCAGGTGGCGAGCACAGCTGCTGTGTGGAGTTACATGCCCCGATGCTGAGCTCCTCTTCAGAAGGCCTCAGCTGTGACCCTCTGATCAGCGCGGGCCGCCTCTTCCCTCTTCTTGCCCTTTCTCATCACCAGGATCTGACCTCTGTCCTGTTTCTTTGCTTCTTCTGTGGGTGTCATCCCCACCCCTCTGACCCCCACCCACGGCTCAGCTGTCTGCATGCTGCAGCTGCTGGGCTTTCCTGTCATTCAGGACCATGGCCCTGACACTGACCAAAGGCCAATCCTAGGCTACGTGCACCTCTGCTAACGCTCTGTTATCTTAGGTCCTTACACGACCACTGGCTGGGGGTGGGCTGTGCAGTGTGGCTTGGCTGGGGCTGTGCTTGGGGACTCAGAAGACAGTGCTTTGGAGGCCAGGGAGGGTCTGGCTGTTGAATGGCTCTAGGGGTAGTTGTTCTTGGGCTTGGCTGTAGAGGATGTGGGGCTTCTTAATGGGGAGCCTGGCATTGCTGTGGAGGTCTGACTGTCCTGGGGAAGCAGTTGTAAAGATTCAGGGTTATTGTGCTGGTACAAAGCTCTGGTTGCTGTGTGGGGTGGTTCCACGGCTGTTGAGTCAGTGGTTATCATCAGCTTTGGTAGGTCAGTGTTATCATCAGTTTGGGGAAGTCCGTGTTTGTTCTTGGCTCTGGGAGGTCAGTTGCTGTCCTTGGTTTGGGGAGGTCAGCGTTTGCTCTGCTTTGGGAGGTCAGAGATGTCCTTGGCTTTGGGAGGTCAGTTGTCCTTGGCTTTTTGAGGCCAGCGGTTGTCTCCAGCTTTGGGAGGTCAGAGGCTGTGCTTGGCTTTGGGAGGTCAGCTGTCCTTGGCTTTGGGAGGCCAGCGGTTGTCTCCAGCTTTGGGAGGTCAGTGTTTGTCCTTGGCTTTTGGGTGTTCATTCCTTGTCTTTGGTTTGTGGAGTCTGGCTGCTGTTGGGCCTTTCCCCCCAATAGCTAGTGGTGGATCTAAGGGGGTCCTGGGGAGTTCCACCTGCTGAGTGCCCGCCACGACAGCGGACATCACACAGGAGCCACGTTTGCAGACTGAGCTAGTCTGTGCTCAGAGCCTTGTGTGTGCCAAACCCCAGAGCTTCGCGCCTCACTTGGAGTGAAGGCAAAATTCCGCACACTCTGCCCGCCTCTTCCACCCGACCCACTCTGCTTAGCCACACTGGCCTCCTTGTCATGCCCCAGGGCCTTTGCACGAGCTCTTCCTTCCCCGTGGAACACTCTTCTCCTACCCTACCCACCCGGATATCACATGGCTAGGTTCTCCCCTGCTGCTCACAGCTCCCTCATGCTGAGTATGTGTTGCGGGCAGTCACACTTATAGGCCTCTGGCTGTTATCTGCTGCAGTCTGGGTGTTGTGTGTGTGTTGTCTTGGGGGTGTAGTTAGTGGAGATCAGATCCCTCCGTCTTTCCTTCTCCCTGTTTTTCTCTCTCTGTTGTGCCCACATTTCCGTTTCCATCTCCCCACCTGCACTTCTCCTTTCCACTCACACGTGTGGAGCACTTACTGTATATGTGGATCAGCTGTAGCAGGGCTCTGGCCCCTGCTCATAGGGGAAGAGGTGGGACCCCTGCCAGGAAGCCTGGTCCTTGGACTGGAGTCATAGGTTTATATGGGGTGAAAGAGCTCGATGCTGTGTGCCAGAGAACCCTTGATCAAGCTCCTTCCTTTGAACCTTAAGGCTGAGTGCAGGGGGTGCTTGGACTGGCCTTGGGTGTATGGGGTCAGGGGTCTCAGCCATAGACTTTGGGCAGGTGCAGGGACTCTTCCCTGGGGACCGAGAGGACTGTGAGCATCAGGGGAGAACCTAGCCATGCTGATGGGTAGGGTGGGAGAAGAATGTTTCAGGGAGAGGGAAGAGCTCATGCAAAGGCCTTGGGGCACAACAAGGAGGCCAGTGTGGCTAAACAGAGTGGGTCAGGTGGAAGGGGGGGCAGAGTGTGTGGAATTTTGCCTTCACTCCAAGTGAGGTGCGAAGCTCTAGGATTGGGCACAGACTAGCTCAGTCTGCAAACGCAGCTCTTGTGTGATGCCCACTGTCGTGGCGGATATGGGCTTGGCTGGGCCCAGGTGGGACTCATCCTGAGGCTTTCATGCATGGGAACCTTCTCATCATGAGTCAGGGCTCTCGAGGCCTTTTGAGGAATGGCTGGGCTGCCCAAAGCTGTGGGAACAGCCCCTGTGACCCCTTGTGACCTTCTTCACAAGAGGAGGGAGTCCAAGGCCCATGGAGCAGCTGGGGGCAGAGGGCGCTGGACAAAGACTGGAGGGAGGCTGGCCCTTGGCCGAGTTTCCCTGGGGGTGAAGGAGAGGGGCTGCGGGAGGCAGTGTCCAACACCTCCACGTGTAACTTCCTGTGATGAGCAGCTCATTACCTACCAGGCAGCCAGGCTGGCCCGCGAGCTAGAGTTCTTAGAATGTCCTTTCAAATGCTGACCCCAACTGGACCTCCACCCCTCTCCCTGCAGTCCCCTGACCACACCAAGCTCACCTCCTTCTCCAGCTATTTCACTCCTCCATGCTTGTCACATGCCCGCTGTGGAGACGTGTCACTGGTACACAGGCCCAGAGTCATCGCTGCAGTGATGGTGGGAGCCCACGTGACCCCGGGAGTCCAGAAGTGGCTCCTGACCTAGCTGAGAGGAGGTCAACCTGGTGGACTTCATGTAGGAAGTAAGGTCTAACCTCAGTCCCCTGTAGGATGAATGAAATTTGGCCATGGAAGAGGTGAGGGAAGAGTGTTCCAGGCACAAGGAACAGCATGTGGAAGGCAGAGAACATCCATTTGGGAACCAAAAGAGGTTTAGAATGGCTGGAACATCGCGTTTGAGGAGGGATGCTGAGGCCAGCAAAGGGGTCATGCTGGAACTGTGACCCCATGGGAGACAAGTGACCTTTTCTTTTGTATTTCCTGGTAGCTCTGCCAGAAAGCAACTTATTCCCCATCTTCCCCCACCCTCCCATGGTGCATGAATTACATAATTTTTTCTTTTTTTTTGAAATTGAAGTATAGTCAATATGTAATAATATATGTTACAGTTGTACAATAGTGATTCACAATGTTTAAAGGATACCTTCCATTTTTAAAGTGTTGGCTATACTCCCTTTATCGTACAGTATATCCTTTTGGCTCATTTTGTGCTTAGAGCCTCTTCTCCCCTCCCCTGTCCCACCCCTCCCTGCTTCACTTCCCCGCTGGTCACTACTAGTTTGCTCTTTGTATCCTTGGGCTGCTGCTTTTTTGTTGCATTCACCAGTTTGTTGTATGATTTCACGTACGTTACATCGTGCAGTATTTATCTTTCTCTGTGTTCATATTTCGCTTATAATGCCCACCAAGTCCATCCATGTGGTTGCAAATGGCAAGGTTTCTTTCCCCGCTGTGGCTCAGTGCTGTTCCACTGTGTGTGTGTGTGTGTGTGCACGCGTGTGCTAGTTGTGTCCACCTCTTTGTGACCCCATGGGCTTGTCAACTAAAAAACACAACTCGAGAGCTGCGAATTAAGTTTTATGTGGGGCAAGACGAGGACTGCAGCCTGGGAGACTGCTCCACAGGGGCGCTGGGGGAAGGTCCGGATACAAGGCTTTGGTGGAGGGGAGCTCAGTGCAGTCAGGCGCTTACTTTACAGCAGTTTTCTGCTGCTCAGGAGGAGCTGATGTCCCCGCAAAGGAAGGGGTGCAGTGCTTTTCTAGATATGAAGAGCTGCAAGGACTGGGATCATGGAATCCGTTCCTGAAAATATCTAGCTATCTAAGGACCTGTCCCACCAGATGCCCTGGAGCCCAGAGTGCCTCACTCTCCACCCTGAACCCCCTCAGGAGTGTTGAAGGTCAGTAGCTGCTGCAGCACAGAGTTCAATCTCCGCAGAAGCAGGTGGCAAACGCCCTTGTTATTCAGTTGCTGGCAAACACTCTTGGCAAGTGCCAATTTGTAGTTGACAGACTGTAGCCCGCCAGGCTCCTCTGTCCATGGAATTTTCCATGCAAGAATACTGGAGTGGGTTGCCATTTCCCCCTCCAGAAGATCTTCCTGACCCACATCTCCTGCATTGCAGGCGGATTCTTTACCACAGCCACCTGGGAAGCCCATCTTTATCCATTCATCCGTTGGTGGATACTTACGTTGCTTTTGGTGGACGCTTAGGTGGCAATTATAAATAATGACAGACACTTAGGCGGCAGTTGTGAACAGTGTTGCTGTGAACACGGGATACATGCACCTTTTAAAATCTGTTTTTCAGTTCCACCTAGGAATGGCAAGCCTGGGTCATATGGTAGTTCTGCTTTTAGTTTTCTGAGAAACCTACATGTTGTTCTCCATAGCATTGTACCAGTTTACATCCCACCCACAGTACACGGGGTCTCCTTTCTCCACATCCTCACCAACGCTTGTTATTTGCGTTCTTTTTGATGAAAGCCATTCTGACAGGTGTGAGGTGATACCTAATTGTGGTTTTGACTTGCATTTCCCTGATTAGTGATGTTGAGCACCTTTTCATCTGCATTTCCTCTTTGGAAAATTATTCAGTTCTTCTGCCCATTTAAAAATCAGGTGAGTTGTACGGGCTGTTTATATATGTTGAATATCGATCCCTTACTGGTCATACAATTTGCAAATATTTTCTTCCGTTCCTTGGAGCAGGTGCCCTCATGGGACACAAGGGCCTTCTGTATTTTTAGCTGCTGTGCCCAGAGGCTCCTTACTGCACCCCCACCCCACCCTCTCACCCAATTCCCTGCCCCTTGCCATTCCCATGTGACTGTGTCCTTCCTAGCATGGGTTTTACAATTTTAGAAATCTTCTCGAACTTCAGATGGGAAAGATTATGTTGTGTAAATGAAGACAAATCAACATTTCTTGTGTCTGTGGCATGGTCAGACAATGGTTTCAGAAACGCCTGTATTATGAGGCCTCAAACCAAGCAGAAAATGTGCGTCATCTCAGGAGCAAAAGCAGAGCTCCATGCTCTGGCCCCGTGGGTGGGAAAGTGGTGCGGCAGTCTCCGTGCCCTCTTTTGATTCCTAATTTTCCTTCTCCTTCTATGTCCCTTTGCAGTTTTAAATACCTCTCTTCTATGTTGGAGGCTGGGGTCTCTCTTGGTGCCTGTAGCTTTGTTCTTAGTGTCTGGGGGTGTCTTTGAGCTCAAAGGACAGAGCTGTGAAGCCCCAGGAGATGTTCTGTGTGAGAAAGCTCAATGTGGTGAATGTCTGATACATCCCCATTTAATTTTCATGACGGTGGTGACCCTCATACCCATTTTACAGATGAGGACACTGAGGCTCGGGGAGGTTAAGATACAAACCCAGTATCTGATGGCCAATACAGAAGAGACAATTATTTTTTAATTTTTATTTTTTTATTGAAGTATAGTTGATTTACGATGTGTTAATTTCTGCTGTATAGCGAAGTGACTCAGTTTTATATTTATATACATTCTTTTAAAAAATATTTTCCATTATGGTTTATCCCAGGACATTGAAAATAGTTCCCTGCGCTACACAGTGGGGCCTTGTTGCCCTTTCACCCTACACGTCAGAGTTTGCATCTGCTGGTCCCAGTCCGTCCCCCTCCGCCCCTCCGCAGCCGCGAGTCTGCTCTCTACGTCTGTGAGTGTTTCTGCTTCACAGATGGGTTCGTTTGCGTTGTATTTTAGATTCCACATGTAAGTGATACCAGAGAAGGAAATGGCAGCCCACTCCAGTGTTCTTGCCTGGAGAATCCCAGGGACGGGGGAGCCTGGCAGGCAACAACAGTGCATGGGGTCGCAAAGAATCAGACACAACTGAGTGACTAACACTTTTTAATCTACTCTATGTATAGTATCAAATGTGTATATATGTCAATCCCAATCTCCCAATTTCATCCCAGCATCAACCCCCTCCTTGGTGTCCATATGTTTGTTCTCTACATCTGTGTCTCTATTTCTGCTTTGCAAATAAGGTCATCTCTACCATTTTTCTAGATCCTACATGTATGTGTTAATATATGATATTTTTGTTTCTCTTTCTGACTTACTTCACTCTGTATGACAATCTCTGGGTCCATCCATCTCTCTAAAAATGGCCCAGTTTTGTTCCTTTTCTGGCTGAGTACTATTCCGCTGTATGCCTGCGCCACATCTTTTGTCCATTCTTCTGTAGATGGGCATCTGGGTTGCTCCTTTGTCCTGGATATTGGCAGCGGTGCTGCAGTGAGCATCGGTGCGCGCGTGTCTTTGGGGCTGTGGTTCTCTGGTGTGTGCCCAGCAGTGTTGAGCCCCTTGTAGACTCTTCTTTTTCTCTGTTTCCTCAGATGTCAAATTCTTCCAGCTGAGGAGTTTGGGGAAACTCCATGAACTGGCTGTGAATGCATCGCTTCTGGGCAGCCTCGCATGCGCACCGGGGCATGGTGGTTTGGGAGCGTGTGTCCTCGGCTCCATGTATGAGGTGCTCCTACGCTGGTCCCAGCCTCCCACGGGTGGGTGGGGGCCTCAACCCTTGCCATTGGGCACTCTGCTATGGTCTTCGTTCATGTCAGTGTTTCCTGGCGTTTCTGAGTGTTTGGAGTGGGATGTAGTCTTCAGTGTGTACTTGGTTGGCTACTTTGAGTGAACGTTCAGTTGCATCATCTGTAGACAATTCACAGGTGAGGAAATGGAAGCCCAGGGAGCTAGCGTGACTTGCTCAAGCACACAGGGCTGGAAAGGAGGATTATAATCTGGTTAAATCCTCTCCACTCCTCTGCATCTGGTGGCCTCAGTGCCCACCTCAGCTCTGATTCATTGCTGGCAGTGTGTTCTGTAGACACTTTTTTTTGTTTTCCCTGTGAGCTGAAGAGCCTGACCTCTCCCCTTCAGCATGCAGAACAAACTCGAAACCGTGTCCTTGGCAGAAGTGAAATAAATACTGACAAGGTTTAACCTGGTATATCGGCAAAGGTGTAAGGCCTGGAGTCTGACCTCAAGTAGGTCACTTAACTGCTTGGGGCCTCAGCTTTCTCATCTGTAACATGGGGATAATAATCACGTTTATCTCTCTGGGTGGTGATGAGTGTGAAGTGGTGAAAATGCATGAGTTTCGAACATAGTAGCTGCCTAATAAGTACGGCTTCCTCCCATGGAGGAAAGCTCTGAACCGGGGCAGCTGATCTATTAAATCCCTCAGGGTTTTGAGACTACAAGGGAGGAGAGGTTCTCCAAAGACAGAATAGAAACAATCCGGGAGGGTCCAGGGAAGCCAGACTTCAGCTCCTTTTCGGGAAAATGATGAGAGTTTACCTGATCTGAAAGGAGCTGATTTTAGAGGAAATGAGCTCTCCATCACTCAAAGAGAGTTTAGAAATAAGCCCATTATCTATGGCCAATTAATTTTTTTTTTAATGTGAAGTATGGTTGATTCAATAACCTCAGATATGCAGATGACACCACCCTTATGGCAGAAAGTGAAGAGGAACTAAAAAGCCTCTTGATGAAAGTGGAAGAGGAGAGTGAAAAAGTTGGCTTAAAGCTCAACATTCAGAAAACGAAGATCATGGCATCCAGTCCCATCACTTCATGGGAAATAGATGGGGAAACAGTGGAAACAGTGCCAGACTTTATTTTTTTGGGCTCCAAAATCACTGCAGATGGTGACTGCAGCCGTGAAATTAAAAGACACTTACTCCTTGGAAGGAAAGTTATGACCATCCTAGATAGCGTATTCAGAAGCAGAGATGTTACTTTGCCAACAAAGGTCCGTCTAGTCAAGGCTATGGTTTTTCCAGTGGTCATGTATGGATGTGAGAGTTGGACTGTGAAGAAGGCTGAGGGCTGAAGAATTGATGCTTTTGAACTGTGGTGTTGGAGAAGACTCTGGAGAGTCCCTTGGACTGCAAGGAGATCCAACCAGTCCATCCTGAAGATCAGTCCTGGGTGTTCTTTGGAAGGAATGATGCTAAAGCTGAAACTCCAGTACTTTGGCCACCTCATGCGAAGAGTTGACTCATTGGAAAAGACTCTGATGCTGGGAGGGATTGGGGGCAGGAAGAGAAGGGGACGACAGAGGATGAGATGGCTGGATGGCATCACCGACTCTATGGACGTGAGTCTGAGTGAACTCTGGGAGTTGGTGTTGGACAGGGAGGCCTGGCGTGCTGCGATTCATGGGGTCGCAAAGAGTTGGACACGACTGAGTGACTGAACTGATGGTTGATTCATAATACTGTGTTAGTTTCGGATGTATAGTAAAGTGATTCACTTATAGGTGTGTGTATGTGCATTTGTTGTTGTTCAATCGTGTCCATCTCTTTGCAGCCCCATGGACTGCAGCCTGCCAGGCTTCCTGTCCTTCACTATCTCCCAGAGTTTGCTCATACTCATGCCCCAACCCATATGGTTGATGCCATCCAACCATATCATTCTCCATCGTCACCTTCTCCTCCTGCCTTCAATCTTTCCCAGGAGGGTCTTTTACAGTGAGTCAGCTCTTCACATCAGGTGGCCACAGTATTGGAGCTTTAGGCATCAGTCTTTCCAGTCAATATTCAGGGTTGATTTCCTTTAGGGTTGTCTGGTTTTATCTTCTGGCTGTCTAAGGGACTCTCAAGAGTCTTCTCCAACACCATAATTTGAAAGCATCAATTCTTCAGCGCTCAGCCTTCTTCATGGTCTACCTCTCACATCTGTATATGACTACTGGAAAAACCATAGCTTTGACTGTACAGACCTTTGTTGGCAAAGTGATGTCTTTACTGTCTAGGTTTGTTATAGCTTGCTTTTCAGGAGCAAGCATCTTTTAATTTCATGGCTGCAGTCACCATCCATAGTGGTTTTGGAACATAAGAAAATAAAGTCTGTCAGGGTTTCCATTGTTTCCCCATCTATTTGCCATGAAGTTATGGAACCGGGTGCCCTCATCTTAGTTTTTTGAATGTTGAGTTTTAAGCCAACTTTTTCACTCTCCTCTTTCACTTTCAGCAAGAGGCTCTTCAGTTCCTCTTCACTTTCTGCCATAAGGTTGGTGTTATCTGCATATCTGAGGTTATTGCTATTTCTCCCAGCAATCTTGATTCCAGCTTGTGCTTCATCCAGATCAGCATTTCGCATGATGTACTCTTCATAGAAGTTAAATAAGCAGGGTGACAATATACAGCCTTGACGTACTCCTTTCCCAATTTGGAACCAGTCTATTGTTCCATGTCCAGTTCTAACTGCTGCTTCTTGACCTGTGCACAGATTTCTCAGGAGGCAGGTAAGGTATTCCCATCTCTTTAAGAATTTTTCACAATTTGTTGTGATCCACACAGTCAAAGGCTTTAGCGAAGTCAATGAAGCAGAAGTAGACGTTTTTCTGGAATTCCCTTGATCCAACGGATGTTGGTGATTTGATCTCTGGTTCCTCTGCCTTTTCTAAATCCAGCCTGGACGTCTGAAAGTTCTTGGTTCATATACCATTGAAGCCTAGCTTGAAGGATTTTGAGCATTACTTTGCTAGCATGTGAGATGAGTGCAATTGTGTGGCAGTTTGAATGTTCTTTGGCATTGTGCTTCTCTGGGATTGGAATGAAAACTGACCTTTTCCAGTCCTGTGACCACTGCTGAGTTTTCCAGATTTGGTGGCATATTAAGTGCAGCAATTTAACAACATCCTCTTTTAGAATTTGAAATAGCTCAGCTGGAATTCTGTCACCTTCACTCGCTTTGTTCATAGTGATGCTTCCTAAGGCCCACTTGACTTCACTCCAGGATGTCTGGTCTAGGTTTGCAACCACACCTTCATTATTATCTGGGTCATTAAGACCTTTCTTGTACAGTTGTTCTGTGTATTCTTGCCACCTCTTCTTAATCTTTTCTGTTAGTCCTTACCGTTTCCGCCCTTTATTATGCCACCTTTGCATGAAATGTTCCCTTGGTATGTATATAGTCTCTTTATAAAAATTGTTTTCCACTATAGGTTATTATAAGATACTGCTTGTCTATTTTATATATGATAGTGTATCCCATGCCCTGGCTGTTGTAAATGGTGCTGCTATGAACACTGGGGTGCATGTATATTTTCTAATTCGAGTTTTTGTCTCTTCTGGATCTGTGCACAATAATGGGATTGCTAGATCGAACAGTAGCTCTGCTTTTAGTTTTCAGGGAACTTTTGCACGTTCCCCACAGTGGCCGTGTCGATCTACACTCCCACCAACAGCGTACCGCGTGTCTTCTTTTTTAACACCCTCTCCAGCATTTGTTATTTGCGGTCTGTCTTCTCTGTTGTATATTCTTGCCTCCTTTGTCAAAGATTAATTGACTAAAAGTGAAAAGAAAAACTAGAGAAAGAGAGTGCTTGGCTGTGGGTGTGTGGGTTTGTTCCTTGGCACACTATTCTGCCCGTTGATCCGCATGACTGCTTTGTTATTGTAGCACTGTGGTGTTGTCTGAGTAGACAGTTTTTTTCTCTTTTAAATTATGAAAATATGTTAATACATTTACAGGAGACTTGGAAAATACAGAACAAAGTTCCACTACATATTACAATTATTTTAAAGAAGATAAATGGATTTTTAGTTGGCTGTCAAACTGTCAAAAATTAATAGAATAAATATACAGGGAAGTAGAAGGATATAGGACACAATGAACGATGGGTTTCTTGGAATCTAGAGCCAGGTGTAGGAATGTCAGATCCTTGGCTTAGTCTCTCTCGGTAGTTTATTTTGCAGGTTTTTTCTGAACCTACCCTTTATACTGAGTGTCAAGAGTGTCTGTTGCCTCGAACAGTGTAGTGTGGTTATTGTTTGTAGCTCCGTGAGGATGACAGCTTGACTAGTGGGATTTGTTTCTCTTTGTCCTTCTGATGGATATGCCTGCATTCATTAGGAATGAGGAGCATCTTGGTTTGTAGTTGAGGGTTAGATTTAGTTAGTTCTTTTTTCTTCAAAGGTAAGAGGATAATTTACCGTGGCACTTGGCTTCCTGAAATTCCATTCTGGTTAAAATTTATTCCTGCAATAACCACCCCAGTACATATCCTAAGCGCAGCTCTTATCATTGACAGCCCCCTATGCCTTGTGAACTCCAAGGGGCCATAAGCCCTGGCTATCCAGTCGTAGTTACAGAATATGTCCACAAGGCGGCAGCACTTTCCCATACCCTCCTTTGGTTTCTCCTGCAACCTGGTTGCAGGTTCCTCCGTTGTGCACTGGAGTGGAATGTGTGTGAGCAAACACCAAAGGTCTTGTGTCCCACTATTTACTCTCCCTAAACTTTTACACACCCCACTCCAGTACTTTCGCCTAGAAAATCCCATGGACGGAGGAGCCTGGTAGGCTCACTTTTCACTTTCATGCATTGGAGAAGGAAATGGCAACCCATTCCAGTGTTCTTGCCTGGAGAATCCCAGGGATGGCGGAGCCTGGTAGGCTGCCGTCTATGGGGTCGCACAGAGTCGGACACGACTGAAGCGACTTAGCAGCAGCAGCAGCAGCAAACTTTTACATCCCCGAATTTTAATAAATCCCAATAGGGCCAAGCACCCAGCTCTAGATGCTAAGGTGCCTAGGAGGCTGCACTCTCAGGAAGGAGGCTTGTGCTGGGAACCTTAGCACCAGGAGAGGCAGAGATTAGTTGACTATTGCCTCCAAGATCCTCCAGGCCTGATCCCGTTCCAGACTCTGGTCCCACCAGAGCCAAGCAGACACTAGAGGTTTCAAAAGGGTCTCAGTGAAGGGCAACCTGCCAGGCTGTCTCAATCGTATTCCATCCAAAGGTAGGACACAAGCCTGTGCAGATTCCAGGTATAGGATGAATGCTAAATAAGGCAGATTCGAGGGAATAAAATAGGCATTGCTCTTTCTTTTCCTTTAACATCATGCTCTTGTTATGTCGCAGTAGAGTCAATTGGCCATTCTGTGCTTCTTGTCAGTGTACAGATGTCTGATTTAGGTATGATGTAGCCATGGGGTGTATCTATATTTTTGTTTATTCGTTTTGTTGTTGTTGTTGTTGTTGTTATAGGGCTTACTGCAGAGGGTCGGGCAACCTGCTGAGCACAACCTGCTGGTCCTTGGTGATTATCTATTTCAGACCCAGTTTTCAGTGTATATGAGCAAGGAAAGAGAATCTCTGTGGATTATCTTTAGAGATCAACATTTCTGTGGATGGGTTAGAGACAGAGGTTTCTGTGTGTACAAAGAAAAGCAAATGAAACAGGAAAATAAGAAAGCTGATCATCCTGGTGGGTCATCTATGCCAGATACAGATTTCTCTGTTTACGCTAGCCTCGACCCCCTAATTCTTCCCCATCTTTCACTTATTTATTTTTTTTCCGAACCCTCGCTATGAGTTAGAATTCTCAGGGTCTCTCTTTGGGGGTAAATTCGATCCTGTGTTTCTGATTTTTCTTTTGCCCAGAAGGGACATCGTGTGGTCCTATGGTCTCCGCTGTCTAGCTGAGTCCTTTTGGTATAGCATCCTTCTGTTTCCATCCCTGTGGCCACCAGGGGCGTAATACCCATCTTTCAGTGGCGGTTTTCTGTGGCTGAGTAACAGTCCGTCCTGTGTATGTAGCACATCTTGTTGAAGCGTTAATGTGTTGGTGAGGGTTTTGCTGTTTCTGTGTCCTGGCTCCTGTGAATGTTACTGGAGTGCGTGTTGAAGTGCATGCCTCTTTTTGAATGATGGATTTCTGGGGATGTAGGCCCAGGTGTGGGAATGTCAGGTCCTAGCAGCTTAGCCTTTCTTGATAGCTTTTTTTGGCAGGCGTTTGGAGACTGTCCATTTAATAACTAGGAGTTGCCAGTGTACATTCACAGCCATACTGTAGGGGGTTCCCTTTTCCCCCAGTCCTCCGGCATTTATTGCTTGTAGCCTCATGAGGATGGCTAACCTGACTGGAGGGATTTGATTTTCTCCGTGTCCATTACTGGAGTGCGTGTTGAAGTGCATGCCTCTTTTTGAATGTTGGATTTCTGGGGATGTAGGCCCAGGCCAATTTCTCCGTGTCCATTTGATTGGCATTCCTTCAGTCATTAGGGAGACTAAACACTTTGTCCTGAGCTTCCTATTGTGTGTTTTTTCTGTTTTTCCTTAAAATTTGTCTTGGAAAATTTACCTGTCCAGTTGGTCACCTGAAAGTCCATTGTGCTTGGAACTGATCTTTGTAATACCCACAGCAGGGCAGGTCCGGAGGGCAGCTATTATCATTTATAGCCCCCTATGCCTTGTAAATTAGAGGTGCCCGCATACAAGTACCCTGGTGGTTGAGACAGTAAAGAATCCACAGGCAATGCGGGAGACCTAGGTTCGATCCCTGGATTGGGAAGATCCCCTGGAGGAAAGCATGGCAGCCCACTCCAGTATTCTTGTCTGGTGGGCTATATAGTCCATGGTGCCACAGAGAGTCGGAAGGACTGAACGGTAAGCGCACACTCACGCTCACACGCGTGGGGTCAGTTAGTTACAGGCAGTGGCCACAAGGTGGCAGCACTACTCCCGTCCGCCTCTGGTTCCCGAGTCAAACAGCTGCTTGCAAATCCAACTTCCTGTGCTGTGAATTTGAGCGGAGTATGCCTGAGTCAAACACTTACGGGCGTGTGTCTCAGTATTAATCCCCCAGTGCTTCATATGCTGGACTGCAGGAGTAAGCTCAGCCCAGCCAACGAGGGTATACTTTGCCCAGGAGGGTGCACTGTCAGCGGGGAGACTTGCTCTGGGAACTCCAGCATCCGCACACTTGCCTACTCGCTGACTGTTGCCTCCAAGGTCCCAAGGCCTCTGTCCCTCTAGGGAGTCTTGTCCCAGCGGACAAGCGGACAGCATAGATTTAAAATGGGAATAATGGGCTGTCTCCACTCCACCCAAGTCCAGCCCTGGAACCCAAGCCTGCTCAGGTTCCTGGCATATGGTTGCAATCAATCCAGGGACATCCAAGGGAATACACAAGGCATTGCTTTCCTTTCCTTTCCTTTAAGAACAAGCCGAAGCCATGTTAGAGTATAGTCCACGAACCACGCAGCAGACCCCTGATTCAGGACTGACCTAACCGTGGAGTACATCTACTCTCTTTTGGATTCTTTTGCCAGAGAATTTATGGCAGAAGGTAAAACAATGTGCTGAGCGTCATGTCCTTGTGAATTTTGTAGCTCACATGCAATTTTTGGTGTATATGTGAAAGAACGAAAGAGAATCCTTGTGCATTATCCCTTAGAGATCCACATTTCTGTGTATAAGTGAAGGTAGAAGGCTCTGTGGGTATATGGAAGGAAGGAAGCTGATAATGCTTGAGGTTTATGTATTACAAACACAGATTTCTCTGTGTCAGTCCCGACCTTGTAATTAATCTTTGGTCCTTCCTTAACTTTTTTCTTTTTGGGGGGACCCTAACTTTCAGTTTGAATTCTCAGGGTCTCTCTTTGGGCTGTAAGTCTGTTCCTTTGTTTCTCTGTATTTCTTTTGTCTAGAGAGGACATCATATGCTATAGTCTTCCTGTGTCTGGCTGAGTTCCCTCAGTGTGTGATCCTTCTCGGTCCATCCCTGTGGCCCCAGTGGCATCACTTCCTAATTTCAGGGCCAGTTTCTTATGACTGCATGGCAACCCATCATCTAGATGTAGCACATCTAGCTTGAGCTTTCATCTGTTGGTGAGGATTCTGCTTTATCCTCCCTTGCTTTCTAATTAGAGCTGCAGTGCATGTTGGGATTTGGTATTTTTTTGATTGATGGGTTTCTCGGCATCTAGAACCAGGTGTGGGAATGTCAGATCCTTGGCACAGCCTCTCTTGATGGCTTTTTGGCAGGTGTTCAGAGGCCGTCCTTATAGCGCCAACAGTGTATATTCCCACGGACAGTGTAGGGATTTCCTTTCCTCCAGGCTCTCCCCCACAGTTATTGTTTGTAGTCCTGTGAGGATGCCCACTGGACTGTGGGATCTGATTTCCCACTGTACTTCTGATGGACATGCCTGCAGTCATTAGGAATGCAGACCATCTTGGTTTGTTGTTGAGGTTTAGGTTTTGTTTTCCTTTTTTCTTAAGTGGTGTGAGGATAATTTCTGTGGCACTTGGCTTCCTGAAATTACATTTTGGTCAGCGTGTATTTCTGCAATAGCCGCCCCCAGGACATATCCTAAGGGCAGCCGTTATCATAAACAGCCCCCCAGGCCTTGTGTGCTCCAGGTGCCCATAAGCACGGGTGGTCCAGGTGTAGTTACAGGGCGTGTCCACAAGGCGGCAGCACTTTCCCATGTCCACTTACATTTCCTTCTGCAACCAGAGCCTTAGGGATTCACAGGCTCCTGGGCTGTGCATTCGAATGAAACTGTCTGAGCAAGACATAGGGGCTTGTGTTCCACTACATCCTATCCCTAAAGCTTTGTGCCCCCGAATTTTAACTAATCCAAATGGGGCCAGTGCCCCCAGTTCTAGATACTAAGGTGATTAGGAGGCTGCATGCTGGGAAGGAGGCTGGGAAACTTAGCACCAGGAGAGGTGGAGGTTAGTTGACTATTGCCTCCAAGATCCTTCAGGCCTTGATCCCACTCCAGATTCTGGTCCCAGACAGAGCCAGACAGACACAAGAGGTTTAAAAAGGGTCTCAGTGAAGGGCACCCTGCCAGGGTGTCTCGACTCCACCCTGTCCAGACATAGGACACAAGCCAGTGTGTCAGGGTCCCAGGACACAAGCCTCCTGTTATAGGATAAATGCCAAATAAGATAGGGGCCAGGGAATAAAATAGGCATCACTGTTCCTTCTTTTCCTTTAACATCATGCCCCTATTGTGCTGCAGTATAGTCGACTGGTCATTCTGTGCCTGTTGTCAGTGTACAGATGCCTGACTCAGGTATGAGGTAACCATGCTGCTAAGTCACTTCAGTCGTGTCCAGCTCTGTGCGGCCCCATAGGCGGCAGCCCACCAGGCTCCCCCGTCCCTGGGATTCTCCAGGCAAGAACAATGGAGTGGGTTGCCATTTCCTTCTCCAATGAGGTAACCATAGGGTGTATCTGATATTTTTTATTTGTATATTTATGTGTTAGAGCTTATTTCAGAATGTTGAGCACCCTGCTGAGCTCAAGGTCCTTGGGGATTACCTATCTCAGACCCACCTTTCAGTGTCTATGAGGAAGGAAGGAGATTATCTCTGTGGATTATCTTTAGAGCTCGACATTTCTGTGGATGAGTCAGAGACAGAGGTCTCTGTGTGTGTGCTGAGAAATGAATGAAAGATTAAAGTAAGAAAGCCGATAGTCCTGGTGGATTATCTGTGACAGATACAGAGTTCTCTGTTTATGCTAGCCTCAACCCCTTAATTTGTCCCCATCCCTTCACTTTTGTTTTTTCTGGAACCCTCGCTATGAGTTAGAAGTCTCTCTTTGGGTGTAAATTCGATCCTATGTTTCTGGTTTTTCTTTTGCCCAGAAGGGACATCGTGTGGATGGTCTCCGCTGTCTGGCTGGGTCCCTTTAGGGTATGATCCTTCCATTCCATCCCTGTGGCCACCAGGGAACATAATGTTTTCAGTGGCGTTTTTCTGTGGCTGAGGAACAGTCCATCCTGTACATGTAGCACATCTTGTTGATGCTTTAATGTGTGGGTGAGGGTTGTGTTGTCTATCTTGGCTCCTGTGAACACTGCGCGGTGCATGCTGACGTGCACGTCTCTTTTCAAATGATGGATTTCTGGGGATCCAGGCCCAGGTGTGGAATGTCAGGTCCTAGGCTTTGCCTCTCTCGGTAGCTTTTCGGCAGGCATTTGGAGACTGTCCATTTTACTGGGAGTTGCCGGTGTACGTTCACACTGACAGTGTGGGAGGTTCCCATTTTTCCAGCCTCTCTCCTGCATTTATCGCTTGTAGCCCCATGAGGATGCCTAATCTGACCGGGAGGATGCGATGCCTCATTGTCCGTGTGATTGGTATTCCTCCTGTCATTAGGGAGACTGAGCATTTTGTCCTGAGTGTGGTATTGTGCTTTTTGTCGTTCCTTAAAGTTTGTGTGAATGTACCTGTGACACTAGCCACCTGAATGTCCATTGTGTTTGGAATTTATCTTTGCAATATGCGCTGCAGAACCGGTCCTGAGGGCAGCTGTTACCGTTCACAGACCCCCGGCCTTGTGAGAGGCGCGCGTAAGCTAGTGTGGTGCCGGTATAGTTACAGGCAGTGTCCACAAGGTGGCAGCACCAGTCCCACCCACCTCTGGTTCCTGGGTCAAACGGAGCCTTAGGCAGGGCCAGCTTCCTGGGTTTTGAATTCGAGTGAAATATGCCTGAGCAAACATTTATGGACTTGTGTCTCACCCGTCCTTCCATTAATACTTCACACCCCGAACCCTCAGACTAATGTAAGCCCCGGCCACAACACCCAGCTAAGGGTGCCATGGTGCCTAGGAAGTTACACTGTCAGGAGGGAGGCTTGCGTTGGGAATTCCAGCACGAGCTCACTTGCAGGCTAGCTGAATATCACCTCCAAAGTCGGCAAGGCCTCTGTCTCAGCACTCCAGTCCCAGCCAGAGACAAACAGACATTATAGATTTTAAAAGAGGCTTCATTAAGGCTGTCTCCAGCTCACCCCAGTCCATCCCTGGAACCCAAGCCTGCTCAGGTTTCTGGCAAGCAATTGAAATCAACTCGGGGACGTCTGAGGGAATACAGTAGTTCCCACATTTCCTTCTTTTTCTTTAACAACAAGCCAATGACATGCTGAAGTATCGTCCATGGGCCATGCTGTGCTCCTTGTCCATGTACAGCCCCCTGATTCAGCAGTGAAGCAACCATGGAGTATATCTACTCTTTCCTGGATTCTTTGGCAGGAGAGTTTATTGGAAAATGTCGAACATGGTGCTGAATATTAGGCCCTTGCGAATTTTCTGTCTCACAGGCAGTTTTCAGTGTATATGCGGAAGGACAGAATAGATATCCTTGTGCATTATCCCTTAGAGATCCACCTTTCTGTGTATGGGTGAAGGACAGAAAGCTCTGTGTATGTGGAAAGATGCAAAGATGTTGATAATTTGTGAGCATTATCTGTTACAGATACAGATCTCTGTGTCTATGGTAGTCCTCACCTTGTAATTGACCCCTGGCCCTTAAGTTTTTTCTTTTTGGGGGGACCCTTGTTTGAGTTTGAATTCTCAGGTTTTCTCTTTGGGCTGTAAATCTGTTCCTTTGTTTCTCTCTCTCTCTCTCGCCCAGAAAGGACGTCATATGCTGTTATCTTCCTGTGTCTGGCAGAGGTCCTTTAGTGCTGATCCTTCAAGGTCCATCCCTGTGGCAGCAGGGGCATCATTTCCTAATTTCGATGCCGGTCTCTAATGACTGGGTAACAATCCAGCATATAGATGTAGGGCATCTTGTTTAAGCTTTGATCTGTTTGTGAAGATTTGCTGTTTCTGTCTTGACTTTTGTAATAAGAGCAGCAGTGCATGTTGTGGCCTGACTCTTTGCAACCCCAAAGACTCTAGCACGCCAGGTCTCCCTGTCTTTCACTGTATCCTGGAGTTTGCTCAAACTCATGTCCATTGAGTCAGTGATGCTATCCAACCATCTCTTCCTCTGTTGTCTCCTTCTCCTCCTGTCCTCAGTCTTGCAGCATGCGGGATCTGAGTTCCCGACCAGAGGTTGAACCCACGTCCCCTGCAATGGAAGCATGGAGTCTTAACTATCGGACGGCCAGTGAAGTCCCTGAGGTGCCATGTTATTAATTCACAGGGAGCTAGCTTGGGCCCTGGAGGTGATCGATTTTATAAACTATGCTAATGGTGATCTTTAAATTTTTTTTAATTTAAAAAATAATTTATTTTTGGCTGTGCTGGGTCCGTGTTACTTTCTGTGGGCTTTCTCTAGTTGTGGAGAGCGGGGGCTACTCTTTCTTTGCAGTGCTTGGGCTTCTCACTGTGGTGCCTTCTCTTGTTGCGGAGCACAGGCTTAGTTGCTCTGTGGCATGCGGGATCTTCCCAGCCCAGGGATTGAACCTGTGTCCCGTGCATTGGTAGGCAGATTCTTATCCACTGCATCACCAGCAAAGTCTTAGGGTAATCTTTTTACATTAAATTTTTTTTAAGGTTTCTGAGAGGTTTGTTATTATTTTAAAAATATCATTAGTTCTTCTTTTTTTTAGAGGATTGTAGACATAAAGAGAGTGAAGTTTCTGGATTAAAGGCAAAACAGGGTTTCTAGTAACAATACTAGAAAAAAGATGCTGTTATCAGAGAGGTAAGCAGAAATTTTCCAGGTTGGGAAACAAGCACTGTCTTGGGTTTCTTTTGCCTTAGTTAGGTCTGTGGTGCCCTCACAAGGAAAATTTCAATCTACGGTTGAAAATAAACACCAGTCAGAATGCATTTGTAGTCCCTGGCAGGAGGCACGTGTTTGACATCCCCTTGGAGGTGTGTAAAGTACCTTCAAGCCTCTGGTTTTGCCCCTGGGCTCCTTTACACTTTGTCAGGATTGTTTTGCTTTGGGGGAGGATAGTGTGGAGACATCCCTGGTAATACTTCTAACATTATCCTATGAGTGATGGATGAATATTGTCAATCTATCTCTGCTCTTATGGGTTATATCATGAAAAATTTTGTTCAACTCCATTGTAAATATTTTTGGTGCATAAGTCAGCTATCCTAAGATATAATGTGCATCGTGACTTCTCCCATCTTTTTTCCTAACCTTTTCTGCTCTGACAGTTAGTATACAGCGTCTCTGCACTTCCCCAGCTTTTCTCGCCAGTGAGATGGGCGAATTCCCCTCTGGTGTGGTGGCCAGCCTGAGCCTCATCAGGGTCTTTGTGACTTTGCTGCTGTTTTGTCACTAAGTCGTGTCTGACTCTTTCGTGGCCCCATGGACTAGGCCACCGGGTTCCTCTGTCCGTGGGATTCTCCAGGCAAGAACACTGGAGTGGGGTGCCATTTCCTCCTCCAGGGCATCTTCCCAACCCAGGGATTGAACCTGAGTCTCCACATTGCAGGTGGATTCTTTATACCACTGAGCCACTTAGGAAGCCCTCTTTTACTGTCACTATAGGTATTTTCTTAAACAGCAGAAAAGCATCTAAAATGTTTTTGTCATTCAACTGTTGACTTAAAAGAAAATGCACGACATGAGAGTTGTGAGCACAGTTTTATCTGCAGCAAAATGAGGACTTCAGCCTGGGAGACAGCACCTCAGCTCTGAGACGCTGCTCCGAAGAGGCAGGGCAGGTCAGTATTTATGTGAGTCTGGTGAAGGGGAGTACATGCAATCAAGCACGTATTTTGCAAAAGGTTTCTACTAGTCTCATGAAGCGCTGCTAGTCACAAGGAATAATTGTCACCATGAAGGATTTTAGTGCTTTTCTAGATATGGGGAGATACAAGAATTGGGCTCATAAAATCAGCTCCCGAAAATATCTAACTATCTGAAAACCTGTCCTGCCAGTTTCCCCCTTAGCATGGAGGCCTCATTTCTGCTCCCCAGCCTGAACTGCAGGGGACACTGAAGGGCAGCAGCTGCAGCAGCATGTCATTTAATCTTTGCAGAGGTAGAAGGTAGATGGCAGGCAAGTACCGATCTGTAGCTGACACAAGCTTTATAGGCTTTGCCAAACTTAGAAGCTTCTCTGTGGGATTACCTGATGGAGCAGTGGTCAGGACTGAGCGCTCTCACTGCAGGGGTCCTGGTTTGCTTCCTTGTTCAGGGAATTAAGATCCTGCAAGCCTGTGGTACAGGCAAACGGAAAAAAGCCTCTTTGTTTCTAAACCATTCAAATTTGGTGGATTGACACCCTCTCATCCCCACCCCCATTTATTTAAATGACTAGTACAAATATTTGCTTTTAGGGGTTTTTGCCAACTTGTCCAGGTATAGGCAAATATTTCAGCCATCAGAGTATGATTTAATTTCTCAGATAGGTCTATATTTTAAGAGTGAATTTAAGTCTGTGATAGGCTTTTCTTTTAGGAACAAATAAAATTAAGTCAGGGCTGTTCTAAGGACTCTAACAAAATTATATATTGTTTAGTTGCCAAGACGTGGCCAACTCTCTTGAGACTTCATGGACAGTAGCTTGCCAGTTTCCTCTGTCCGTGAGGTTCTCCAGGCAAGAATCCTGGAGTGGGTTGCCATTTCCTCCAGGAGATTCTCCTGACCCAGGGATTGAACCTGCATCTCCTGCATTGGTAGGTGGATTCTTTACCACTGAGCCACCTGGGAAGCCCAACAATATTATTAAGTATTTGGAAAAAAAAGTGCTGAGTTAACAGTTTGGTCTCTTCATTTGGCATACTTACCAAGTCATCTTACATTAAAAAAAACCCAGATACTAATTTTACTCCTTTGGTACATTATTTACATAAGACAAATGTAAAAAGGATTAATATGCATTTATTTGTATGCATTTAAATGTATATAGATATATAAATACTAGTGTTAAGATATATAATACTAGTGCCCGAGGGTGGGATGATTTGAGAGAATAGTATTGAAACAGATACCTTACCTCTTCCCTAGGGGCTCAGCTGGTAAAGAATCGCCTGCAATGCAGGAGACCTGGGTTTGATCCTTGGGTCAGGAAGATGCCCTGGAGGAGGGAACAGCTACCCACTCCAGTATTCTGGCCTGGAGAATTCCATGGACAGAGGAGCCTGGCGGGCTACAGTCCATATGGTCGAAAAGAGTCGGACACGACTGTGTGACTTTCCCTTTCATATACATTACCACATGTAAAGTAGATGACCAGGGTGTGTTCGATGCATGAAGCAGGGTGCCCAAAGCCAGTGCTCAGGGATGACTTAGGATAGGGTGGGGAGGGAAGTGGAAGGGAGGTTCAGGATGTGGGGAACACGTGTACATATGACTGATTCATGTTAATGTATGGCAGGGGCCATCACAATGTTGTAATTATCCTCCAAATAAATAAAGAAAAAAAAAGACTCTGCCTGCTAATGCAGGAGATGTAAGGGATTCAGGCTCAATCCCTGGGTGGGGAATATCCTCTGGAGAGGAAAGGGCAACCCACTCCTGTATTCTTGCCTGGGAAAGCCCATGGACAGAGGAGCCTGGTGGGCTACACTCCACGGGGTCACAAAGAGCTGGACTGAGCATCTGAGCACACACAAACATAAATAGATGATTTAGTTTTTCTGTAGCTTTAAAATATTAACCTTTCAGTATTAGCACTGTATCACATTAAATTATTAAGATGAATTTAAAAAAAATCAAGACAATCACATCGTCTATTATCCTGGGCATATAACGTGAAGTCTCTGCATTACTGCATGCAGTATCACTATCTACATTAATTATGACTCATAATAGTAATCAACCTGTACTTTTTCCTTCAGACACAAGACTTCCTTCTAGACAGAAGTATAAAAACTGTCAAGTTAATATTTTATGAGTACTTATTTCAATTACTCTAAAATTTTGAGATGGCAAAAACATACTATCATCCAAAACCATTTGCATATTTTGCTCCCCACTGACATAAAATAAGGGCAAATTAAAATTCTATCAGTTTTTCAGAAACAACATTTAAAGACTAATTTTAGTCTAAGTTTTTAAGGTTAATCTGGATATTTTGTTAACATACCGTTTTCAGGAATTGCAGTAATCTATAAAAATTTATAACCAATATATTGTTTTTATTTATTGTTATATTTGAAGTGAAAGTGTTAGTCATTCAGTCGTGTCCAGCTTTTTGTGACTGCATGGACTGTAGCCCGCCAGGCTCCTCTGTCCAAGGAATTCTCCAGGCAAGAGTCCTGGAGTGGGCTGACATTTCCTCCTCTGGGGGTATCTTCCCAACCCAAGGCTTGCACTCATGCCTCCTGCATTTACAGGTGGATTCTTTACCATCTGAGCCGCCAGGGAAACCCATGTTACAAACTTTTGAATTCAGCCTTGGCCTAGCACAGAGCAAGCTACTATGCGGCCTGGTTTTGCAGGTAACTGTCAGGCTGCATCTGGTCAAAGGCTTGGGTCTGGTTGATGAGTAGGTTGCCTCTCAAATACCTGCCCCGGATTATCTGAAAAACCCAGGTAACAGCAGACGCTTTGTGCTTTTCCCCCTTCCACATGTTTCTCAAGCCTGAGGATGAGGGTCCTACGGGGTCAAAGAAGACATTTGGGAGTTTCAGGTGATTCTTCCAAAGATGCAAGTTTAGGATCCCTGAGATACTGACTGAGGTAAGGTTTGCCAACAAAACCTTTTTTTTCTTTCTGTAAACTAGGGTTTGTGTGACGCTCAGTGGGTCAGCGGCTTTGTAACATCTTATGAGTTGCTGTGGTGTAGAACCCCACGCCGTAACTGCGTCTTGATTTTGCCCTTGCACAGAAGCGCCTGCTAGGCAGATGCGGGTCCAGGGCCCAGGTCTTCCATGAGCCTGGCACGCCTGAGCTCTGAATGAACAGGAAGCTGGTGTCAGAGTCTCAGACAGAATACGGAAAAGGCCAAGCTCAGCGTCTCTCCAGACGACGCTTCAGCTCCACATGCTGACCTTCACGGGGAAGGCTGGATTTCTCTGTGCTGTGACTGACCCCACACAGAATGTTCATATTTAGCATCTCTGGTTACCCCAGCAGAGGCTGGCTTTACAGGCCAGGAAAAGGATGACAAGAGAAGCCTGCTGAAGCAGGCAGCACTTTCTGAGAGATTAAACCAAACTCATGTGTTACGGCCTGTGGAACCTGCCCGGTAACTGTGATCTTTACAGGCACCACTTGGAGGAGCTGTGGGAATATGAAAACTGGAAAGGGTCGAGCACTTCTTTTTAGATGTGTGAGCTTTTTTTCCTCTCAAGGGCCTTTAGGGAATACTCTGGAAATACTCAGAATTTAATTAGGCCACAGAGCTTCCAGCCACAGTAAGTCCAACTCCACAGAATGAGGCACTTGATAGAATGACTTACTTTAGTGTGAGACAGCTCCAACATATGCATATCCTGTGTTTAAAAAAAAAAAAAAAGACACAACAAATTCAAGGCTTTTGAAAAAAGCATCATTTATTTCAAAGTACAACATAAAGTTGTATTTTTAAGAAATACACCTTCAATCTTGTATCTCAAGACTTGGCGATGTGCATTTCAGTTTATCTTGAAAATAAATTCAGGTATACAAATGTTACATACCTCAAGTACAAACAGCACAGAAAATGCATATGGTCTCAACCGAATGTTTTAACATTCATTCACTGTTCTTAAAGTTGACTTAACATTTCTGTAATCTGCTTTTAAACCGAGACAGCCTTATTTTAAAAAAATACTCTGTATTTTCAGCACAAAGTCCTCATACATTTTTAAAATTAGATCTTGGCATATAATATTGTGAAATTATTAAAAAACCAACCTTGGTAATTTAATAAAATTGTCACATGCCAGGACTTCTGAAATCAACTTGAGTTGTCACCTTGCTGTAATATCAAATTGGTGTTCACACAGACAGATAAGGTGGGAGAAGACAGGTGGTGGGCAGCTGATAACAGGTAAGGTTTTCAGATGTACAGGTCTTACTGGAGTTTGTGGCTGAGTCCAGACTTTTCTCTAAAAGCACAACAGCAAATCTCGTATTATCATAATTGCAAGAAAGATCTGAAAGAAGCGAGTGGTGTAAGCCTGCCCTGCAGAGATGAGGAGGGTGAGGAGTGGGCAGCAACAGCGGGGAGAGCCTTCAAGATGTCTCGGAAACGGGCACGTCATGGTCTAGACCAGGGGCCACCACCGTTTTATTTTTCTTTTTTTGCCTAATTTCAATTCTCGTGAGGGAAGTGCGAATTCGACCAGGGGTCTGAGCTCCTCCGTCCGATGGTGGGGCTCCATATCCGCCAGGGGTTGTAGGTCTGGCCCAGGTCGTCGGTGGGGCTGGCGGCAGAGGGCGCGTGAGCTGCCGGGGCGCTCTCGGGGCCCATGAGGCTGATGCTCGGCAACGTGCTGGTGGGGCTGGTGAAGGGCAGGGTGCTGTGCAGGCTGCTGGACCAGATGGAGCTGCTGAACGGAGTGGACGACCACAGGCTGCTGGTGCTGCCAAGGATGGGCTGACGAGACAAAACAGAGGACGCTGAGCATCAGACGTGAAGGGGCAGATGGCAGAGCGGGGAAGGTAAGCTAACGACGGGCTAGGACACAGGCTCCTCTCACTGTCTACTTTAAAGTGGATGTTTCATACACACAGCCGCCTCAGCACCTGAGCAGATGGTTCTGAAACTTTAAAGGGTGCCCACCACAGCCAGGGCTGAGCGCAGCCCACCCGTTTCAGAAGGTGAAGCTCACGGGGCCGCGAGCCGCCCCGCCACCTTTGCAGCACGTGGAGGAGCTGGGCAGGTGCACCAGCAATGAGGAGAAGGCGGCGGTGTCAGCTGCTTAGACTCTTTCATGATCCCACGGACTGAAGCCCGCCGGGCTCCTCTGTCCCTGGGATTCTCCAGGCAAGAACACTGGAATGGGTTGCCATTTCCTCCTCCAGAGGATCTTCCCAACCCAGGGATAGAACCCAAGTCTCCTGCATTGCAGGTGGATTCTTTTGCCCTCTGAGCCACCAGGGGAGACCCATCAATAATGGCCTGAAAGGTCTCAAAGGGTTCTACCCCATTTTAAAAGAACAGTTAAGACACTTGGAGAACTGAAGCCAGAATGATTACGAGTGAAGACAAACTTCGGAACTGGTGAAGTTAAAACATCTCCTGGTCAAACCTTGCACATCTAACTGAGTCTTCCTGAGGGTGAAGAAGTGATCACAATGGGATCCTATTTTTCTGTGATGATTTTGTCAAAGCTGAAACCAGGAGTCATTTACTCTTTGTGGCACATGACCTTTGCAGAACCATTTAGCCGAGAAATAAACAGATGCACCTAGAAAAAGCCGGAGTCACGGGGCCTCCCAGGACCCAGTGTGTGCCGCGCTCAGGTGCCGTCGAGACACGGGCCTCCCGGGACCCAGTGTGTGCCACACTCAGGCACCGTCTGACCTGGAGGTGGCGGGATCCGAGAGGGGCCCCCAGTCACCCTGCAGTCTAACTTACAGGTTGGGAGAGGCTGAGATGAGAGACTTCAGAGATCAAGCCTCAGCGTCTCAGCCTTCCTCCTGTAACTTCTGGACCATCTCGGCTCTGAAGAGAACTGATGGTCACTTTGGCAGAAATGAAGACGCAGCAGTGGACAGGATGAGCGTGCCCATGCCTTCACACTGCTGTTATCCTTCATCTCTGTCAGCGTCACCCCCAGGGACAGCGGCAGCTGTGACGCTGCCTGAGCAGGCAGGCTGAGCAAGCCCAGGACTCACTGTGGCCGTGTGGGTCGGGGAGCTGGAACTGGCTGGCCAGGAAGGGCTGGGCTCTGTGGCCGGCGAGTCCCAGAGGTAGGAGGGGCCGCTGCTCAGCTCATTCCAGCTCCTCTGTGAGGGCTGATTGCATGATCGCGATAACCCGAGCTTGCTGAACACTTCTGGAAGAGAGGAAGCAAAGGCAAGTGTGCGCTGGATCCGGCCGTGCTCCCGGGGCAGGTTGGGTGTCCTCTCAGGGGTCTGCATCGCACCCACTCCAGCAGCCCCCACCATTCACGGTGGGGTGTCGGGGGCACCCCTGCCCATGACCTCAGAACCTCACCCACGCCTTTCACTGGACCGTCACGTGCAAACACCATCACAGCTAATGGGAATTCTAATTCTCAACAGCAAGAAAAATAAGGAGCTCCAGCGTAGCCAGGAGCCACCTCTCAGACACAGAACTTTCTTGAAGCTCTTAAGTCAGGTCTGCAGAACATAAGCCAGTGGGGATCCCCACTGCATGGAGCAGACCCACTGCACCTTCAGGCTGGGGTGTGGGGAGGGGCCCGTCCAGGACAGGGCAGCAGAGACAGACCCACCTCCCGGGAGTCAGCCCCGTGCCCACGCCTACGGCTGCCTGACAGCGCTGGCAAGGGAAATGCATCTTTCAAACACGTCCCCCAGACGGCCACCAGTCTCCTCCCTCCATCTGTCCATGGCTCACTAGTCATGGTCCAGGGTTTAAACACTCACCACCAGTTAGGTTAAAAGAATTCCCAAAGGCTGAGAACGAGTTGAGGGGTGTGAAGTCAGGGCTGCTGGGGTTGCTCACGGGGCTCCACAGACCCGAGCTGAATGTTGGGAGAGAAAAACGCAACACACAAGAACGTGACGGTCAATGGAGACAGACCCAGCGCTCACAGCTGCGCGCATGGCAGGCCCTGCTCCAATGGGCGCGCGCGTGTCACAGACAACAGGGAGACCTGGAGACTGCTCCGTGCCCGGAGGGCCCAGAGCTCAGGCCACTCTGCCACAGGTTGGGAGCCTGGCTCAGAGCAAGTGTTCTGTGCAGAAAAGAGGTATTTCTTCCTTATTTACCTTTCAGTGATGGAAGATTTATTAAACTGTTTCAAATCTAGGATTCGTTTTCTTGTTAGTATCAGGCAGGTGAAACTGAGAGTCTACTTGAAGTTTTATTATTTTACTGTGGGAATGTTATCCAGGCAAGTGAACCGAGGCAGTGCCTGCACACCACCAGGCCCTGTGGCTGCTCTGGGTCAAAGCCCGACAGTGCAGTGACTGCCTGGAGTCTGCTCCTGGGCCCTTCCTCTCACAGTCTGCTTCCTCTGCTTCTCATGGTGAGGTCACAGCCTTTCCACAATGACCATGACAACGGAGAGGGACGACAAGAGACTTAGAAGGCGGTCACACACCTGCCCCCTCCGCGGGGGTGGGCTGTGTTGCGGGTGCCTCCTCCCCTATCAGGGGGCCCAGGAGGGAGCAGAGACCCCCACCAAACATCTGCTTGTCATCTAGGGGCCTCAGAGCACACGAACAGCTGGAAGATGTCAACCCAGCCTGAGAAGCCCGCTTGCCTCCACCCCGATTGAGGCGGGCCGGCCATACCTGTCTGAGCCATCGCTGTCAACAGGAGTGTGTGAAATGCCAAGGCTGCTAGAGAAATCTGTTTTGCTTGAAGAAACTTTGGCAAAGCCGTTCCCACCTGTAATAACGGGCTCCGAGTCAGCGGGAGGCAGCTGGGCCACAGGTATGTGCCCAGGCCCAAGGCCCAGTGGTGCCTGGTCTCTGATGCCAAGCCACTCACCTGGGCTCTTGTCATACCCAGCCGTGACTGCAGCGAAAGTGGGGTTGCCATTCTTGCCCGGGAGAGAAGCGGCTTTTGTCAGTTTGTGTTTGCTCCCGCTTGGCTGCTTTGCTTTAGAGTCGCTGGAGGGAAGAAGCAAGGCGAGAGCCCCTCAGTCCTGCTGGCACTACCCCCACCCCGGCCCCGGCCGCCCCGGGGACTCGTGGCCCAGGGGCTGTGGCTCCAGCAGGGCTGGGGGTGGCCAGCCCGAGACTCTGCGGTCAGGTGGAAAGTCAGGGGTGTGGAGAGAAGGGAAGGAAAAGAGCCGGGGCAGCCCTTTCTAGAGGGAACAAGGAGCGGGCCGCCAGGCAGGAAGGGCCGACCACGGCTGCCGCGTCCCCGTGCCGGCCGTGGGTGAGGAGTCCCGGCCGGGAGGACGCAGGGTGGGGAGGAGCGCAGGCCCTCAGTCTGCGAGTGGCACCCCCCGTCAAGGCCACGGTCACACTAACGGTCGGGCTCTGTGCCTCCCGTGTGCTCGGCTCTTGCAGGCCCTGCCCTGCCACTGTGACCTTCACCCGCCACAGGCTCAGAGCAAATGACCCATAAGCCTGTTTCCTCGACTCTCAGCACAGCTTGTGGGGCTTCATTCAGGATGTGCTTTCTGGCTCCTGAACCAGACCCTGACTCTACGGGGCTGCCCTGAGGTAAGGGCTGGGGAGCAGGGCTGAGCCTGCACAGGGCGGGATGGCCCTGCAGCCTCTGAGGGTCCCCCCGACCCGGCCCCAGCTCGGCCGCGAGCCCACCTGCCCGGGCTGCCATGGACGATGCTGCTGTAGCTGCCCCGGGACGTGAACGGGCAGGGTGCGGCGGGCGGTGAGGGGGAGGTGGGCGGCGGCGAGGTCTGGCGTTGTTTCAGGAAGATGTCTGCGTTGAGGGTTTGCAGAGAGAGTTTATAAAGACTATCTGTAGCTGCAAATTAAAATTAAAAAGTCTCAATTGTGACATTTCGATTTTTAGTCTTAAAAAATAGTTGCTTTTGATATTCTAACATCAAAGGCAGTGATGCAAAGCCTACAGCTTTCACGTGTGCTGTTTCTCTGCCTTTTGCGGAATCTCCCACGTGACCCAGCTCTGCAGGCCCTTCCTGGGGGGTGAGGCCCCTCCCTCCTCAGGCTGGCAGGAAGCTTCCCCCTGTCCGCAGGGACGGGCAGGTGGAGTCTCTGCCTGGACCTGGAAGACCCTGGACTACCACACAGGTCCCAGCCTCACAGGTGTGGGGCCGGGAGAGCACCCCAGCTCCCCCAGGGGGACCCTTGCGCTCCGTGGGCCTGCCAGGTCCCTGTTTTACAAGGATACTCTATTCCTGCTGCCCTTTAAAGCACAGCTGTTTCAAAAATTTTAAACAGAAAATAAGACAGATTCTGCATTCACTCAATGGAAACACGTAACTTATCAGAAACAGGTACCACCCTGCATGTCTGTCACGTGTGCCCTGGTGCTGTGATGCGAGGTGCGAGGAGAGGGCTTGGCCTCCACAAGCTCAGTCTCTGGGGGACCCTACTTGCCCAGTTACCCTGGCACGACCCCTCTGGCTGAGCATCCCGCTTGTCTCTTTGCCCAGCTCAGTGTGTTGCCACCCTGGTCCCTCTGGCTGGCCTTTCGAGCCTCCAGAGCAAGGACGGGCTGCTCTGCTCTCTACCCACCCGGTAGGGCCTGTACCCCTCACCCTCAGAATCCAGCTGGCTCTGTGGGTGGTTCCCCTTCCCTCCAGCACTGCGTGCCTCTCCCAACAGGCAAGGGGCTGGGCCCAGGTGAGCTCACGTGATCTTGGTAGTGTCCAGGTCCCCGTCTCTTCAAAGTCCGAGTTAGTTTTCCCACCTTCAGCTGTGCACCTGCCCTAAAAACTCTCCCCACGCTTCCCCCACGGGGCTGGCCCCTAGTCACCTGCCGTTTCCACCTGTCCCCTCACCCTCGCTCGCTGGAAGAATCTCCCCTCCCCACCTGCCCGGATGTCTGCTGACCCGACACGCACACTGCGTCCCTGGAGAATCCCCCAGGCTTCGCTGGGCTTCACACAGCCCAGTGAAACCGGCTCCCCGAGAACATGGAGTTTACTCCCTGTGGGGAAACAGCCCCTGTCACAGGGTACAATCCGAGCACCAGCGTCCTGTTGAAACCTCGGAGGGGATCTAAGGGCCTGAGAGCAGCAGCCTGGACCCCAGGATGACCCAGAGACTCGTTCAACTCATTTCTTGAATGACCAGGGGTTTCGGACTCTCTCCCTCATCTCAAGCAAGAAGAAAGTACTAAAAAGGCTCCAGAGAGTTTCATAGCAAATATGGGGCTGCAGGTTTTAACCCAGGGAGTGTCTCTCTTCAGGGAGTATTTACACAGGCTTGTGCTCAACGCCCACCTCACCCAAGTTCTTCGCCCTCATTCAACTCACTGGCCTCCCATCACCCCTCTTCTCTAAACTTCCGTGACCTTGAACCTGGTACTCACCCCAGATTTTCCCTTTGGTGCAAATGGGCCCAATGGAGTCACTCTGATATGGTGGCTGAGTGCAGACAGATCAGCCCTACAGAGCTGACTGCCAATGCCCTGCCCCCTGGCCCTGGCTGCGCCGGTCTCTCCTCTTCCAGGTCCTATCTATCTAGAGCCTGAGGGCCCCCACCCTGTTCTGGGAGACAGTGCTCCTGCCATGATTTCCTGCAGGCCAGACCCGGGGAACAAGGTCAGCAAGCTGGTGAGAAAACTAACGCCTTCACACGGCTGTCTTCGGAGAAGATGCAGCAAACTGGGAAACAAAGTGAATTCTCACAAAAGGGGCTGCGCTGTAGACATACGAGGAACTAACCAGGGGCCGGGATGCCAGGCCTTCTCTGGATGGTTCACTGCTCTACTGGAACTTTCCATGTTGTACAGAGGGAAGCAGGTGGTGAAGCAGCTCCCTGAACTGTCTGACTGCTCTGCTATGAACGCTTACTCTACGGCTGATCACACTTTAGGCTCTTTACCGACGTGGCTGCTGGCTGCTACAAACCGGCTCCGGCACACAGACCCTGGGTCTCCTTTGCTGGCAAGACGCCCTCAAGTTTTCCCGCCCAGACCCGGATGCGCTGCAGCTATGGGGAGCACCGTACTTACAGCTGCCGGGCTTGTGAACAGGCACGGAATCCCACTCTGGCGGTGGAGAGTCTTTTTCACCTTCTGAGCTGCTGGTGTTGCCTAGTTCTTGACTGTTTGGGAGAAACTTTGCGAGGGCAGGTGGCCTGCTATCCACTAACTTACTTGTACCTGTCCAGAATTCAGAAAAGAAAGCCATGATGGAGGATCATCCCTTTCTTTGGGGCCAATTTCAAAAAACCTTCCGATGAGAATGAGAATCCACCTATGCCCGACGACTCCTGAATACTGTGAACTCACAACCAACAACTACTAGTACAACGAACTGTTAGGCCGCCTGTACGACGAGAAAGGCAAATACCTTTTGTTTTCTGGGAGTTTCGTGGTTTGGATCCACTGGTCAGTGTAGTTGGAAGAGGAATCTTGGTTGGGAGATTTCGGCGCTGTTTGCTTTCCAAGGGAGCAGTATACGGTAGCTCTAAGCAACTGAAAGACAACCACGGTGGGACATTCAAACACAACGCTTTGTTTCAGGGCTGAGAGGAGAAGTCACTGATCCGGCTACAATCTCAACAGCTTCTTTGACTCATTTGGCCTCCTGATGCATTACCCACCCACCGTCCTGAGGGCTGGCTGCCTTGCAAGCACTTCTAATACTGCTCAGAAGACATGGACAGACTTATCCTCTGCTATTCTGACAGCAGACAGGGAACTGAGGTCCATTATTTAATAATGTGTAACGGGTCAGAGCACCTACCTCAGACAAGGTGTAGGAAGCTGTTTGTACAAACTAGCCTTGTAGGAGCTGCTAAGTGCAGTCATTCTGCTCGTGAGCAGGTCTCACCCCACCTGAAGCCTCCTCACCCAGCACCTAGATCCTCACCCAATGTGTGCACTGCCTGCAGGACTCTTGAATATGGAGACGCTGAAAGGTCTCAGACTTAGAACTGTCAAAGGTTCCGTGACTCAAAACTCTGAACCTGTTTTCCCATGGACACCATGCAGTGAACCAGGGCTACAAGTTCACCAGGGCTAGTTCCTGAGTGACCTACAAATCCCCCAAAGCCCACGGCAGGGCGGCAGGACTCTCTTGTTTGTCTAAGGTCTAGGCTGAGTGGGTAGGATAAATATTCTTCTCTATTCTCGAACTCAGGGTTCATCTTAGGCCAAAACTTAAATATTATTTTCACTGATCTATTTAGAGTATATTACTTCTAAAATATTAAGAGGCAAGCTTAACATAATAAACATGTATAAATAGGACAATTAATTGGCTCTGAACTTCCTGTCAGCAAGGCAAAACGGGAGAGAAGTTTAAGTTTTAAGGGCTATTTTTAAGTTTCCACAGCCCGATGAAGAAAACATTGAAGTCTGCTGAGAGAGAAGTGATCTTTAGGAGAAATGACCTGGGGAGATGGCCCACATAGGCAGTATGGTGAGCCTTGGAAACACGCGAACCATAAAACCTTCACAAGTCGCCTCTGTGCTGCCCACCAAGATCACGAGGCCTCTCCGCTGACAGGAGCCAGACTGACGCGGCCCAGCAGAAGGACGCCTTTCAGCTGAGGCAACCCAGTGGCCCCTTACAAGAATTACTCTAAAAATCATCAGTGGGCTCTGGTGACGGCCGCAAAGCTGTCAGTTCGAGGCTGAGCTGATAGCTGGCTTTCCACTAAAATTTCACAGTTCACTGATCAATATAAACGTTCTTAAAGTGGGCAGTGTCTGGCATTTTCCACCTAAGTGCACTTGCTGCCCCAGCCTCCAGGGGTGTCATTCCGACCCAGCACTCTGCCCCCCACCCCCTCCCAGCCCCACCCTTCAGGTTCTTAAAGCGCCACATCCTCCTTCCACTACCCCTCCAAGTTCACCCTCCTAGGGGGTAGCAGATCTCTGCTGGGCTCTGGGCCTGGCACCGTCCAAGCTAGCTCACACCAGATCGCAAATGTGAGGACGGCTCAGACTTTCTATATCCAGTGGCACCCCAGTGTCCATCACTAGCACATGTCCCCTTCTTTCAAAAAGGTAAGCAGATTTTTAATATATATATATATATATAAAAAATGGTATATAAAGCATGATTTCATAAACAAATTTTAACAGAGGTGTTTTATAAACATTATATAAGGTAGTTGGTCAAAGGTCATTTTCTTTTCATTCTTTTGTTTCTTTATATTTCACAAATTTTCTATCATAAATTGTTGTTACATTTGGAATTAGTATAAAGGCTAACCAAAAATCCAAAGGGCTCGGTTCACCCAGAATTTTAGGTGGGCTAACGAACCGACATGAAAACAATGCACTGTTCATGGGTGAGCCTATTAGGGCTGCAGCTTTATACATCTGGCTTTCTCCTTACGATTGACAAAGACAATTTAAAAAGACACTTTAGAGCATATTGCTTAAACTGCCTTCTGGTAATGATCTCTGTTAACTACACACATCAAGAGGACGTGAGCTGAGACTGCCCTGTGGCCAAGACCCTGTGCTCAATGCAGGGGCCCGGGTTGGATCCCTGGTCAGGGAACTAGATCCACATGCTGCAACTAAGACCTGGTGCAGCCAAATAAATAAATGAATCTTTAAAAAAATGTGAGTTCTCACTCTGCCTCCTGACTGGGGGCTGGAGAGTGGGCAGCTCTGGCTCTGGGAATACCAGCAAACTCCCTCAATACCCCCTGCAGAGTCACGGCATCAAACACAGTCTTTCACAGATCCTCAAAGTCAAACCTGCTAACAGTCAACTGACTTCCTAGAAAGGTCAGAATACAACAGAAGTCACTGGAAGAAGGATGAGAGGATTAATGCATACGTACAATCTGTTTTAAATGTACTGAGCTCAGGCGTCAAGGAGAATAAACGATCTCCCCATGGTGACAATCACCTATGGACTGGTTTCACTAAGATAATCCTCAGAAGCTGGGCTTTTAAACTTACGATCCTAACAATGACAGCACAACAGTCCATTCTCACAAGATCTCAGGATATGTAAAAATGAAGGTTTTTCATAATTTGGATTTTTCTACTTTAAAAACATAGTGAGCACTGGGAAGCCTGGCGTGTTGCACGCAGTTCATGGGGTCGCAGAGTCGGACATGATTCAGCAACTGAACAACAACGCTTTAAAACATCTGGTCAGTCAACTAAGCCTGAAAAAGGCCTAGAAGAAGAATCTCTAGCCACTCGACTAGGGCTGTTATTCCTGTCTTGGGAGCCAGAGTATTAGCACCAAAGTGCCTCAGGCTGATTCCCTCGGGCAGAGTCAAGGGCCATTATTCCACTTGACTCTATTCTAACCACGCCAGATCCTTCTCGACAAGCTGTGTAGTGAGGCTACTTCAACCGACATTTGCACAAAAGGGTAACTTTAAGTATAAACACTCCATTACTAATATTGCCATGTACTGTGTTGCTTCTTAAGTTCAGGGACAAGGTTACATTTTTATGCAGTAATCACTAATTTCTGATTAGCTTCTGTTTCTACAGGACAAGCTGGCCCTGTTGAGTTAAGCTGTATCATCTAGGGACAGAGTCCAGTTTACTGGTGTTTTTGCAGAGTTCAAGCTTTATTCCTAGAATCTGAGTAAGAACAGACTTTCTGCAAAGCTATGGTCAGTTCTGATGACAACAAACCATGTGTTCCTTTATTAACTTATACATAATTCCCTCAACTTCCTGGGTTGATGTCCACTTATCAGAGAAGAAGGTCAACACTGGCTTCCATGCAGATGGCCATCTTGTACGATGAGCTAGTACGGCACTGTCAGCAACTCTAAAACCAGGACTAGTTTATTAGACCCAAAGTTAATGGAAGTATGAAGTAACCTTAGGAAATAATAACCCAATAGTTCAAATCATTCATTTCCTTGGGGAAACATTTTGTAGGGCGCCCTCCCTGAGGGGCCCAAGGACCCTGGCAACTGTCTGGTGGTAATATCTGCCCTGAGCACTTTTTTTTCACAAGGTAAGAATGTATGTGCCGTGTGTGAAGTTGCTTCAGTGTGTCTGACTCTTTGCGACCCTTTAGATGGCTGCCTGCCAGGCTCCTGTGTCTGTGGGAGTCTTCAGGCAAGAATGCTGGAGTGGGGTGCCATGCCCTTCTCCAGGGAAGCTTCCTGAGGTCTCTTAAGCCTCCTGCTTGGCAGGCGGGTTCTTTGCCACTAGCGCCACCTGGGAATCGCAGGTCAAGAATACATTTTTCCAAGTTTTACAGCTTGGAGTCCAGATCCCCATGACAGCCCCGGGTGAGTGAGCAGACCCAGAGCCCCTTTGAGAGAAATTATGGTTATACCTGCAGCTGGAACATCAAGTCCAGTTTTGGGCAGAAGTGAAATGGCTCTCTGTCTGGGAGCAAATCACCAACTGTATTTTTCTCCTCCATTCCTCCCCGCCCCACCCATATTTTGGCTGAGCCACGTGGCATGTGGGATCTTAAGTTCCCTGACCAGGGGTTGAACCCATGCCCCTCGCAGTAGAAGCAAGGTGTTTTAACCACTGGTCCTCTTCTGTTTTTACAAGTTTTAACTCTGCCTTTTGTATGTCTGACCTCAGAAGCATGTGCCTGTCCCTCCCCAGGGACAGTGAACGCTGGGCAGCAGAAAAAACCCAGAGGAACATAGCTTTTGTTGCAAAAAACCCCAGAAAAACCAGTCAAGCAGACACAACCATTACGAGTTCTCACATAACTCCTCTTACTTACACCTCATTTCTCTGAAGTCATATACTTTTCTTACCTGGGTTTCACATCTGCTGGGATTTCTTTCTTAACATTTAAGACTTTTTTGCTTTTTTGTTTCACTTGAGACATTTCGTTTTCATGTTTTTCAGGCATGGCTTGTTTTCCCTTTTGCTTTTCTGTATCCTGTAAAAAAAAAAAAAAGTATACTTAATTGCTGAGTAAGATTAAAAATGCCTGATATAGTCCTAATTTGAAGGCAGAGACACAACACCAAAGATGGAAAAGATACATATATCACAAGTATACAAATGATAAGCTCCTTTCTTCAAATCGCTCTCAACGTGGTTCTGTCAATTTTCCAGCCTTTGATTTATCATAATTATGTTTTACTGGGTCTGAGTTATAAGGCATGTCAAAATTATACTCACATCCTGACTAGAGTAGGAGGTGACAGTCATAGCAACAGATTGATAGCTTGTTGTTAAGCACTGGGGAGCAAAGCCTTGCCCTTTTTACAAGAAAAGGTAAGGCAGGACAGCAGGATAGAGCGACACACTCCTGGTGATGGTCCTCATGCTGCGCACGAGGAAGCCCCCAGGGGAGAAGACAGCACAGGCGAAAGCGTGTCCCCCCAAGTGTTCATGGTAACGCACGCCTGTCACAGTGTCGCGGCGGCTGGGATGCCAACAGATGCACCATCCAGGGGAGGGGCCCAGCCATTCAGTCACTTATTCAGCCATCCTTCCCTGGTCACCCCGCTGGTGTCAGGCAACGGGGTTACCAAGAGGGCCCAGTCCCTTCCCTCAAGGATGGTGAAGTCTAGCAGGAGGGAGACACCGGACACAGATCAACTTGCGTCCACGCAGCAGTGTTCACTGGCTGGGACTGGAGCCTAGGAGCCGTCCCGTCGGCTGAAAAGGCCACAGCCCAGGTGCTGCTCAGAGCTGTGCTGCTCGACGAGCCCAGCGATGCTGCCCCTGGGTCCCAGTTTAGGCGCGCATGGGAACTACACCAGGCGCTCCAGACTAAGGGGAGCCGCCGCTACACCCACCCGTGAGCCCGGGGGCTAGTCTCTAAACAGGGCAGACACCATTCAGGCACTGGTGACCACCCTGGAGCCACCTGGAAAGCGGGCGTGCGCTGCTCACGTGCAGAAGACCACACACAGCATGGGCGTGAAGCGGAAAAACAGAAGCCTGGTTCTGTGTCAGGGCGCACAGGGCCAACTGCGGGGAGACACCCTGGCTGAAGGCCAGAGCTGCTGCGAGCGGTGGAGAGCTCCCACCAAAGGGCAGGTGAGTGTCCACAAGACAGGGTCAGGCTGCAGTTCAGGTCACATAGACCCATCCACCTGATGGCAGAGAGGGGTACAACGCCCTCCTGCCCCAGCACCTTCTGAGACTGTGCTGAGTCATGCAGGAAGTGTTCCGGGGCCACCCGACTCATGGAGAACTTTGCAGACCGTGAGCCCGAGGACAGGAACCTGGCCCTTCTGTCCACAGTTGTTTCTTCTTTTATTTTCATGGTTGTTTCTTAAGCGCCCACTATGCAGGTTCCCAACACGTGTTTGCTGAGTGCATGGGGAGAAGAGGGCTGGAAAAGACACACGTGAACGAGCAAATGACCTGCCAAGCTCGTAATCTAGTTGGGAAGAAAACACACACGACAGGCGGATGCGTCAGTTACAAAGAAACAAGAGCGCGGAGCTGAGGCCAGAGCGCGGAGGGGCTCGTTCCCAGTGGTCTGGAGGTTAGGACTGAGCTTCCACCGCAGGGGGCATAGGTTCAATCCCTGGACAGGGAAGTAAATCCCGCATGTGACTGAAAGCAACAGCAGCAGCAGCGAGCGCTGAGGGGGAGGAATAAAAACTGCTCAGCAGCGAGAATGGCAACAGGCATGGAGGTGGCCGGACTGGAGCAGCATCTGTGAGAAAGTACACGACGGGGCAAGAGCCGACGACCAGGAGGAAATGAATCGCAGAGGAGGGAGGATGATGCCGGAGGGTGTGGGGGACAGAGTGCTGGCGGTGCTCGGCTGGAGGGGAGTGCCGAACGAGTGCTCAGGCGAATGCTGCAAAGGCGGAAAGAAGGCAAGCAAAGCTGGGGAGCAAGTCTGTGCTGAGAACGCTGTCCAGATGCTTGAAGTTCCTCTGCTGTTTTTCCTTTGTTACTGATGCATTCGCCTGTTTTGTGTGTGAAACACACGCTCTAGTTTCTTCCCAACTAGATTACAAACCCGGCAGGTCATTTGCTCGTGCACGCGTGTCTTTTCCAGCTCTCTTCTCCCCATGCACTCAGCAAACATGTGTTGAGAATCTGCGTGCTGGGTGCCTGAGAAACCGCCGAGGACAGAAAGGCCAGGTTCCTGTCTCAAGGGGCTGAGACCCCACTTGAGGACCACGAGCTGGCTGTCTGCTCCTCTGTAGCAGCTGGCACAGAGTGCCAGCCCCAGCCATGGACGGCGCTGAATGGGCCCAGAGCAGCTGCCAGGCCTCAGGGACGCACAGGCGAGGGCAGTGACAGGAAGTGTCATGTGCAGACTTGACTTTAAAACTTAACAGGTGAGGATGACACTGCTGGACGTCTGTAAGAAATGATTCCTTAAGCCACTAGATTAAGACCGAAACAGAAATTCAGCCCCACAATATTAAAGGCTCTATTTGGCTCATTTTACATTTGAAATATGGTCATTTAGAAATAAAAAGGTCCAAAGGGAATTACACCCTCACTTTTCCTCACACCTTATAACACACGCTCTCCGACACAGCCACAGCAGTAACATCACCCTCCATCCACCTCGCGGCCACGGTGCCCAGGCATTTGGCAGTACGACTCCTGATGCCCACGACCCCCTTGGAGCTGAGCGTGGGGAGTGAGGACGCCTTTCTGGTGTGCTGGGGGAGTGCTCGGAGCTAGGGGGCCCCTGGGGCTGGGTCACAGCCACCGCTCTGCCTGCTCCCAGGGCTCACTGTGCCAGCGGCGGCACAACAGGACACAGCCAATATAATCAAAACAAAGTGGGGTAACTCCTTCCCATCCTTTTTTGATACTTAAAATCTGAGACAATTTTCATGAGCCAGAGTGGTTACTATTTCAGACAGACCCTAACTTTCCAATTTCTAACTATTCCACCTTATTAGCAGGCTTCCTGACCTGTCCCCTGGGGAAAGGAACTTATTCTCGCCCGGAGCTGTGGTGCCTGTGCAGGAGAGACAGGTAACCCGGGCGGGCACATGCCCCGAGCACAGCCATTCTGCGCCCACCCCGCCACACGAGGCCGCCCTACCTCCTTGAGGAGAGGCTCTGTGTCTGGGTTGGAGGTCTCTGTGGTGGTGGAGGAGCTGTCGTCGTCAGCCAAGGAGTCCTTCAGCTCGTCTTCCAGGGCCCTCCCCTTTCCCTTCTTCTCCTTCTCCTCCTGCTTCTTGGGGGGCTTCACCTTGCGCTGAGGAGGCTTTCCTTTCCCTGCGGGTGAGAGTCAAAGTAAAAGAGCCCTTGATATTTCAACAGCTTGGAAAACACAGCCGTTCAAACTCTTTTTGAAGAGGCTGAACTCTGATTAGTAACAGTTTCTCTGTTTCTTCTCTAAAGCTTCTCAAATTAACATTTGACTTTCTGATTAGAATATTTTACAAGATCAACAATTTTTGAGGCATAAGTGATATACAATAAGATACGCCCATTTTAAGTGTACAGTTCAATGAGTTTTGGCAACTCGCTAGTTTTCACAAATCTATGTGTCTCTAGAAGACAGCTGGCCCTTGAACAACAGGGGGTTAATCCGTATACAGGTTACAGCCGGCCCTCCACGTCTGTGGCTCCTCTGCAACCAGATTCACCCAACTGGGGACCCTGTGGTACTGTAGTTTCTACTGCTGGAAAAAATCCACATAAAAGTGGATCTATGCAGTTCAAACGCTTGCTGCTCAAGGGTCATCTGTACTTTTATATCCCAGAGATGACACAGCGTTGAGAAGTCAGAGGAGTGAAAACCAGAGATTCCGTCAACCTCTCTGGTGATGGGAGCCTGACGGTGACACGGGATGAGCTGCCACATGTGTCACTTGCGGGGTGCCGAGAACCCTGGCGGCTGAGTACAAATTCCGGCCCTCCCGTTGGTAGCTCCTTGATCTCGCCCTCTCATCTGCAGACTCGGCGAGATGACCTTACAGTGCTGTGAGGAGGAATTACAGGCAGCCCCTGGACAGTGTCCAGCCGCTGCTATGTATGGGCAGAAGGTAAAACAGAGTGACAAAAGGCCTATTATTTTAACTAATGTGGACGCTCCCAAGACAGACAAGAAAACAGCCACAACATCTGAGTGCCCGTTGCGCTGCAGTGCTGTGTGTCCTGGGAATACGGCAGTGAGAACCATCAACACAATCCCTGCCCTCAAGGAGCTTCCACCCTAACGGGAACAGAGCAGCAGAGAAGCCCATGGGAGGACGCCGACCCCTCGGACTACGTCCAAGAAGCCACCTGGGCAGGCAGGCTGGGCACAGCTGCAGAAGCCACATCTGCCACCGTTGAACCCATTCTATGTCATTTAAAAATATATCTCCTTAATATACCTTATTTAAAACCCCGATGCCTTATGGTGACTGTTGATGGATGCCAGTGACTCAAACTTTAAATTAAATTTCTCCAAATCACAGAGTTAGTTAGTAAGTGGCAGAGCCAGGATGTGATCTGGGTCTGCCTGAAGGCAGAGCCTGGCCTCACCACCCCATGGCACTTGGCACGCCCCCAACTGAGATAAAGCCGCCCCTCAGACTGCCAACGGCAGACAGACACCAGGGTGGCGACAGATCCCGTGGTTTCTGCAGTGCATATAGACACTGCAAGTGGCCGCACCCGGCTTAGCGCATTCTCGGGTTTTAACCCTCAATCCAGCAATGCGCCCAGCCAGTCCCCAGGGCTCACGTGTCACGGGAGGAAAAACCAGAGAAATACAGAATCTAGGCTGTCCAGTTGCAGAGGTCCTGCTCAGGCCAGCCACGAAAGGAAGGTATTTCTGGGGCCCCTCTTCCATGAGGGACAGTGACTGCAGGGGTGGTAGAGAAGAGATGGGATGTCTAACTCCAAGCTGTCTAACTCAGAGAAGGCGAGGGCTGGGGAGACCCTGTTCCTATGACAAGGGGTCATTCTCAACAGTCTACAAAAGCCAGACATCGCTGAAGCTCATTACAAGAAGATTTCTTTGAGATTTTGGGGAGGGCGGGGGAGAGAACAGGGCACTTCTGGAAAGAGAAGTGCCAAAGAATGGAAAGAAACATTACATATTTAACGTAAACACACAGGCTATTTGGCAGGGGTGCTGGGGTAAGTTTTAGAGAGATGATAAAGGTTCCACCAGCTGATGGTTTTATGATATATTAATACCATTGTTCCGCAAGAGCTTCCCAGGTGGCAGTACTGGTAAAGAATTTGCCTGCCAATTAGGAGACGCAAGAGACACAGGTTCAATCCCTGGGTTGGGAAGATCCCTTGGAGGAGGAAATGACAACGCACTCCAGTATTCCTGCCTGGAGAACTCCATGGACAGAGGAGCCTGGTGGGCTACAGCCCATGGGGCTGCAACGAGTTGGACACTCCTGAGCAAATGAGCGCCGTGGCACCATTCTGCAACCCCAAGATCAATGCCCATCGTTTAAAGTTCATTTAAAAGACTGACTTTCTACATGTATGTTGTGCTTCAATAAAAACACTTATTGAAGAAAAAAACAACACGAAGACCTGGCTCATTCCTTCTTTCCCAACAGCAGTGCTGGGAAGGATATCAAAAGCGGTGGCTGCTCGTGTGAAGCCGGCAGTCACTGTCTCTTCGTGGCCTCAAGAATCACCTCCATCATTAAATAGCTTTTAGTAGGTTGACTCTAGGACCACCGTGAAAAGTAAAGAACTTATGTTCTAGATGAATGACGCTGAAAAGAAAAGATGGGCCCATTGTATCGGTGTCAGAGGGCTGTCTTAGACCAAGGAACAAGGGGTTCATTTTGCTAGAGCCTCTCTTTGTGCTAAGATAAGATAATATATATTTATTTTCTTATGCTCTAGATAAGGGAAAAACACATTATGTAACCAGATCTAATTTTAAAAAGAGGAACCTTAATCATCCATTTAATATTACTGTAAAAATTACCCTAAAATATGTAAGCTCTATTTACTCATTATTGACCAGGGAATTTTTGCAGAAATGAATGCCAGTGGCTGGCAATTTCTTATGTAAGTGAATACTGAAATACCTCTGGTCAATAATGTTCAGGTAATAAAAGACGTATTAATACGTCTCTGGTCAATAATGTGTTAGAAAAATGAGATAACAACAAAGAAAATTTCTGTGGAAGAAGTTAAATATTATTCAAGACTTTTGACTATCTTATAAACCCAAATGCAAGTAATTCTATGAAGACTGTATAGAACCAGTCTTCATATCACTGGAATTAAGAAATTTTCTAAAACTCCTGGACTCTGGAGGGTCAGGTTTCTTTTGGCTTCTCAGGGCTGCCAAGTACCCTGTTCAAACCAAAGGCAATTCCTGGTACATCAGTGAGGGGGTACTGAAATAGGCTCAGAATAACACAGCATGGCTGCCACAGAAGAGAGAGTAAGTCACAAAAAAGTTCAGGCTGTACAGGGAATAAACTGAGAAACAGCCAGAGGCCATTTACCGTTTTTCACATATGGACTCCGGAAGTTACAAATAAGCCCGCCTGTGCATGTGTGGCGGAGAAGGCAATGGCACCCCACTCCAGCACTCTTGCCTGGAAAATCCCATGGACGGAGGAGCCTGGAAGGCCGCAGTCCATGGGGTCGCAAAGAGTCGGACAAGACTCAGTGACCTCACTTTCACTTTTCACTTTCATGCATTGGAGAAGGAAATGGCAAACCACTCCAGTGTTCTTGCCTGGAGAATCCCAGGGACGGGGGAGCCTTGTGGGCTGCCGTCTATGGGGTCACACAGAGTCGGACACGACTGAAGTGACTTAGCAGCAGTAGCAGCAGTGCATGTGTGGTGTGTAGGCTTCTGTGAAGGCAGCCCCACGTCATGCCCTCATGGAACTATCTCAGTGTGGGTGACCTCACTCCTCTTGAGGACACTGCAGAGGTGATGGGAGGCCACTTCCAAGAGTAGGTCACAGAAGACCGAGACTTCTGTCCGCCAGCCTGTTCTCTCTTTTGAATGTTTGCCTGCTTGCTCTGGTAAAGCCAATTGCACTGAGCTGCCCTACAGAGAGGACCCAACAGGCTGCTGGCCATAGTCAGCAAAAAACTGAGACCAGCAGTCCAACAGGCCATGAAGAACTGAATCCTGCTCTCAGCCACCTGAGTGAGCCTGGAAGCAGGTCCACCAGCAGCTGAACCTTGCAAAGACTTTAGCCCCAGGCGACACCTTGACTGCCGTTCTGTGAGAACCTGGCAAGCTGTGCCCAGATGCCTGACCCCTAGAAACTGTGCTAGTAAATGATGGGGTCTAAGTCACTGGGTTTTGGGGCAATCTGTTGCTTACAGACAGATGATTAATACAGCACGTATGTATGCATGCTCAGTCATGTCCAACGCTCTGTGACCCATGGACTATAGCTCACCAGGCTCCTCTGTCCGTGGGATTCTCCAGGAAAGAATACTGGAGTGGGCTGCCATCTCCTCCTCCAAGGGATCTTCCTGACCCAAGGATGGAACTCACGTCTCCTGCACTGGCAGGCAGATCCTTTACCACTGAGTCACCTGGGGTGAAAACAGCATAAGGAGCTCTAAAGCAGGGTTGGCCGCTTCTGGGAAGGGCCAGGCAGTAAGCGCCTTCAGGTTTCCACCCTGACAGCCTCTGCTGCTGCGGCACGAAAGCCGCACAGATGACGTGTGAATGAACAGGCACGCTGGCCCGAGGACAGGTGACGGCTTTGTCCACGGGCTGTGGTTTGCCAATCCCTGCTCTAAAGCGCAGGTTGTACAGAAATCCTATTTTTGGGTCAAAAGGCAGATGACTGCCATTTACCACTGTGTTAAAAACTATTTTAATGATGGAAAAGAAAAAGCTCAACCTACCACAGTAACATAGTCATCACAGGCAGTGAAAATAAAAACAGTAGGTGTCCAACAAATTCCTGAATTGGTAAGTATTTGGTAAGAGAAATATGGGTATCTTTTATGACACTCAGATACTTCTATTTGCATCTTGATGCGAAAGAGCTGAAGTCCAAGGGCAGAGATGAATGTGAGCCAGAAGAACACCTGCTAAATTAGCTGCTCATCACAATTACGACTGAGATAGCCCCCTACACACGCACTGGCTGTCCCCTTGAGTGTCACACTGTCCCAGAAGTGAGAAGGTATGGTTACCTTTGCTTTTCGACAAGGGTGAAGGTGGCTGCTCTGTAAACACATCTAGGGGCGGGGCGTCGTGGTGCTCGAAGTCTTTGTCCATGGCTTCGATGAGACTGGTGATGTCTGAGTCCTCGGAGCTGTGCCGGGTGCTGCCGGGGTGCTCTGGGTGGGGCGGGGGTGCGAGGGGCGCAGGGGACAGCCTCTCGGGCTGTGGCTCCTGCTGCTGAGGCACTGGCGGCGGCGGCGGGGGCGAGTGCTGTTCCAGGGGGCTGTGGCCATGGTGCTGGCTGCTGTGCTGGCCCTGTCTGGCCCCCTTGGACTTCCGGCCTGCGGTGTGACCCTGGGCCATGCTGTGGGACTCGAAGACCAGTGGGCTGGCTTTGCTCGCCGACTGGGCATTAGTCCTGCCAGAGGCACTCGCACTGTTTTTGGCTCTGACGTTTTCCACGTCAGCCGAGTTTCTATTGCTGTGACTGCTGTGCGGGTGGACCGACGGGCTACACTGCTTGTGACTCCCTGCGCTGGGCCGGGAGGCCGAGCCACCTGCTCCACAGAAGCCCCGACTGTGACCGGGGTCACAGCTGAGTGTGTTCAAGCTGAAAAAAATGATCAGTAATAGCAAACTGTGAGATCTAACATTAAAAGAAAATTACAGGACATTCATGTGGTCCAGTGGCTACGTCTCCATGCTCCCAACGCACGGAGGGGGCCCAGGTTTGTACCCTGGTCGGGGACTAGATCCCACATGCTGCAGCTCAGAGTCTGCATGCCATAACCAAGATCCTGCATGCCTTCAGGGACGAACGAAGATCCCATGTGCCACAACTAAGACCCGGGACGTCGAAGTACAGAAGTAAATTGAAAAAAATTATACGTACTTCATCAGTAGAGCCACTGCATATATGAATGACCCTTGGGTAGTTCTACTCGTGACAAGAAATAGGATACTTTTCACAACTCTACTGGGTCTGTTCTATCTGAAAATTTGGGCAGTAAGTCACTGGCCTCAGGTAGAGTATTTTAACCCTCATCAATGTAATAAACACATGGGATCTTCTAAGAGTTCTCAGTAACTGAGAGTGATACACAGGGCATTACAATTTTTTCCCCCGAGCAAAGACGAAAAGAAGAAACTTATTTTTTCTTTTAATTACATCAGCCAAATCTATGCATATTAGAGAATTTATCTCCAGCAGGTGCACATACTTTCCTTCAGATGAAATACCAACGATTCTCCTGAGATCAAATGGTCTCCCCACATCAAAGGGCGGGTTCGAGGCCTCAAAGGACAGCCGCCTTCGGAAGGGCTCCCAAATTCCTTGAGCTTCTAAATAGGCTGTTCCAATTACCAAGAGAAACAGCGCACTGCAGGGGGAGAAAAGATGGAGAATCCGGGTTCACGTGTTAGTGTGAGAGCAGCAGGATTTGATACTAAGGGCAGAGTTTCTTGGTAAAGTACACAACAATATAAAAAAACAAAATGCCTGTGACGAGCAAAAGCATCTGGGATAAAAGTCTGCCCACAGACTTCTCCAGCGTGCCAGTGTACAGGCAGGCTTGTACGGAGGAGATAACCACTAGAATCAGAACAGACACTGGAGGGCACCTTTCCTTCTGCCAAGCAGCAGCTCTTTAGTTCTAACTCTCCAGACCAACTCTCTTCCCTTGAAGGATGGGTTGGGTAAACATGCAAGTTAATTGAGAGGCGAGTAGATCTCATTCTTAAAAAATAAAGAAACAGACTGAAAAAAGGATGAGGATGCTAAGGGTTTAAAAAATATTTCTCATCAGTTTTACATTCTTTAGGTATGATATGACTCAATTAGCATACCCTATTATGTTTGAGTACATTTCATATGCCCAAATCAAGTAATTTCCTGGTAAATTATGAGGCTTTTTTTTTCCTTTAAGAAATTAAGCTGTACTGTATGTGTGTAACAAATTTTATAGGTAGAAAAGACTCTGGTTTATTGCATATGTCATCCAAGAGGGGTTTAGGTCTGACTGCTCCCACTGGTGTATGTAAGCCTGACTAGGCAGGGCTGCCTCTTTTGTCTGTTGGGTGGATCCCTGGCAATCAGAACAGTGCCTGGCACCCAGGGGGAGCCGTGATCAACAGCGTCAAGTGATACATACACACCAACCTCGAAAGAAGACACAAGTACCTCATTATTCCTGAGATGATGATGTACAGAGCCAGCTCCCAGTTGGGCCTGGGCAGGGCTTCTGCACAGGTTGCTAACATATGGTAAGGAAGGGATGCATTCAATACAAACACAAACTCAGAGCCACTGGCTGTTATAAACTTCAGTTCACGGATGACTCTAGAAGCCGTGAAATCAGGAGTAAACCTAAAATGCAAAGGTGGCAGTGAGACTAGGTTTTTAAAAATATACTGCAAGCAGTTTAAATATAATAATTTGAAACAGAGCACAGAATTTTAGAGATTGGCACTTTTATTCAACTTTCTCATTTTCAGATGGACAAAGTATTGTCCTATGAGGTTAAATAACCAAAACAACTTTATTTTGTGGATAACTAGAAACTACATAGAAAGAGAACAATGGTTGACTTTCCAAAATCAGTAATTCAGAGAGAAGTCTCTGAGCTTCTTTCCTTTCCTTTTTTTTTTTCTGTATTTAATTCCTTCTCCTCTCCCATGATACACTCACAATAATGCCTTTTTCCCCCCCAAGAAACCCATCCCAGCCCTACTGATGTACATCTCCTCAAGCACTGCTTTCTGTCCCATTTATTTAGTTTTTGTGTTAACTGTAAGCTCTCCAAGCACACGACCTGCACCTTGAGGCCAGGTGTCTTACTCCCCACTGAACCTGCAGGTGCAGAGTGCTGCGCCTCACACAAGCGAGAGAGGCACTAACGAAGAAGACGCCCGCTGAGGACCATGGAGTGAACCATGGAGTGAGCGTTCGACTAAAGGGCGGTGGTTACGTGTATTAGTGAACCCTTATAACAAGCTGTCAATTGTTAAAACGTGCTGCAACTATTACCCGTAGGCATTACCACTGTTTTCTGACCAAACTCTCACACGACCTGGGAAAACTGCATGTGTGAGACCCAGTGTCTGCTCTACTGAGAATGATCTTACAGTTGGTTCTCTACAAAAACTTGAGAGTTTTTAAAAAATTAAGTATGTTTTAAATTATGAAAGCATGATAACACATTTACAGGAGACTTCAAATAAAGTTACATATAGTCCCACTATATATATATACACACACACACACATATACTTATCAGATCAGATCAGTCGCTCAGTCGTGTCCGACTCTTTGCGACCCCATAGTTCCACTATATAATTACTTTTTAAGTAGATAAGTTAAGATTTTTAGTTGGAGTTTCAATATCAAGCGCTCAAAAACTAATAGAAAGAATAGGCAAAAAAGCAGAAGGATATAGTAGACCTGACCTGAAAAGCACTATGAACCAATTCAACATATTTAAAATTTATAGTTTTTACACAACAGCAGGATACATATTCAATTTTCCATAGACAATGAACCAGGAGACACTGGAACATATCCAGGGACATAAAACAAGGTGCAAAAATCGAAAATAATTTTGAAACTGGTTTCTTAGTTTATCTGATCTACTTTGGAGTTTCCACAATTTTGAAAACAAAGAAATGAAGAAGTAACCAAAGACTAAGTGGGAAAAAAAAAGATTTAGTGATTCATTATCTTATGAGAAAATACTTACAGAATGACTATGTCTTTAGAGGCATTGGCGCTCAGTGCAAACTCTTGACAATTGACGACTTTAAAGCCATATCCCTCACAGGAGTACCCACTGACTTCAATGGTTTCTATGTGAATTGGAAGTTGTCCTGTGTTCTCTACTTTAAATGTTCTTTTCAATGTGAAATTGGGTTCCCTTAGTCTCATACCTAAAGGAAAAAAATGAGGAGTGTAAATCTTGCTGTCCCGTGCACCAGGTCCAAGTGACGATAACACATCCTTCACGAACGTATCCCAGAGATTATGACGGAGCTCGTCAGGCCAAAGGGATGAGCCACCACCCAGGTTTCATCAGGAAGTTCTCTTATTTGTTAAGTCATTTTAGATGGCGGAAGTTTAATTAGGCTTTGTATTTCACATTCAGAGTAAATCAGCTAAGGTATGCAATGAACACTGATACTTCAAAGCTCGTAAGATCCAAATGCAGCAACTCTGACAGCAAGTCCGGGTGCTCCCTTAAAGTCTCAAGTGCTCATCAGTCATACATGCACATGCCCATGTAGAAACAGTGTTCCTGTTTCTGGAACCACTTACTGTTGAAAAGGAGCGCTGATATTCGTGCGCGTGCCTACGACAAGAACACTCACCCTCTGTACAGTCTTTCAGCAGTGCTTCTGTGATTTTGAAGCGTAAGGAGCTCCCTGGGCCCGGAAGCTTGCCTGCCACCCTCAGGTTCTCGGTTGTCCCCTGTCCTTGGACCATCACGGCATCCATCACAGTCAGGTTATTTCTACGTAAGAAGAAGAAGCCCAGATTGTCCTCCCCTTAAATTTGCACAATCTTTTGATCTTGAGTTTTACTGCTGCTTTATAAACAATGTGAAGATTAATACAGTAAATTGAACGGTCAAACGTTGGCACTTGAAAAATTTAAAAACGTTTACATGACGAAGAGCAAGAGTTTTACATTTTCAAGAGTCACACATGTACAGTAGACACTAGTCATGTCTTTTAGTTAAAAATATAATCACAATGTTATGTTTCATGAGGTTTGGTGTGTGTGTGTGCACATATTTTGGACAAAATGAATACCCTGTTTCATAAATAAATTAATGCAAATATTAATATTGAAACAAATCAAGAAAGGACTCTTATATAAGTACCAGAAGTCAACCCACACTTAAATCACAGAACATACCTGATTATGATTAGGGAAGAAACAGTTCTATTGTGAACTGGAGTAAACTTTACTTTGACAGATTTCTTTTCTCCAGGTTTTAAAATTAAGTTTAAAACTAAATGTCGGGAGAGGCCCTCTGTGAATCCTGTTGAACTCTGCAGTGGGTGAGCCTTGAATCATTGGGCAAACAAACAAGAGTCATTAGTATATTTTCTGAAAAAAATTTTTCCCCTTTACCCCATCCACAGCCGAGTATTAGTTTCTCAAAATGACTAAACAAATTTATCCCTTATGATTTAGATCCTGGATAGCTGTCAAGCAGAGCAACCGATGATGACAACTTCATATTCTGCATTAAGTCCCCAAAGGGGTTTTATTCCCCAGGTCACCAGAGTCTTCATGTTTGTACTAAGCACTTGTTTTTGTGTACAGATCTTTTAACGTTAAAGGTTCTGAAACATGACATAAAAAACCAGAAAAGGACACACACCCAAGAGATGAACAGCTCAATGCTTTAACACAAAGCAAACAGCTGAGTGGCCAGCGCCCAGCGTCCTGAAGTCCTGCTGGTGCTGCCCCTCACCTGTCAGTCATGGTTTTCCTGCCTCTCCCCTCAGAAGGCTACTGGCTGCAGAGTTTTAAGGCCACATCATTTTATTTATGAAGGTATTTCCAATTCATATCAATCTATCTTTGAATTTTATTTTGAAAGCTAAGCCCCTTATTATTGTTTCATAAACACTTAATGATTTAAAGTTCAAATAAGTTCTGTTTAATAATTAAAATATGACTTCTTGACAGTTACAGATAAGATTAAAAAGATTTGCTTTTTATTAAAAAAAAAATCATAGTTAACACTGCTCTGATTTCAAGTAACATTAAACTTTTTTGGGGGCGGAAGGGCTGGTAGTACTTGGGTATAAATGTCCATGGCACTTTATATACCTGCTAACCTGTGGGAGGAGAGTGAATTTTCTATGATTTTCTACTATACACAGATCTATTTCAACAGCATGATTCTATGGACATAATTTCATAGCTAATAAACTCTGTGAAGCACACTACTTTTCAACTCTCTCTTCTGAGGCGGCTATTTTTTTCCTGCATTGAAAATTCTTCTCTGTCAATGTCTCCTAGTACAACAATGTTCTGACTGCTCCCAAATGGCTGGTGAGTAGGTTCCCTTTAAATCAACTGTTCTGAGTAACTGACAAGCACATTATACACTATACCTATAGTCCCAACAAACAAATTCTGATGACATGGAAAATACTTTAGGATTCTGTGATACCTCTGGGCTAACACTCAGTAATTTTCATAGTGGTGGTTCTTGAAGAGGGATTCACGGACCCTTGGGGATCTGAGAGGTCTTTTTAGGTGTGTCAAAACTACTTTCAAAACACAGACCAAAGTTCTTTGCCTTTTTCACTGTGTTAACATTAGCACAAGCAAAAGCAATGGTGGGTAATTAAACTGCTGACCCTTTAGCTAGAAGCAAGGTAGCCTTATCAAACCTCCTTGGTAGCCATGGCTTTTCTTCACTGCCAGGCACTTACAGCTAACAAAAACCCAAACCAAAACCTGTGACTGATTAACTAGTAATAAATATTAATCTTAAATCTCAACCCTTGAGCACGAGGCTTTTCACTACCGTGTGATAGAGCGAGGATGCCTGAAGCGCCCCTGCAGCAGGCTGGCCCATGCCGTCTGGAAGAGCTATTTGAGATGCCAACAGAACTAGCTCCTTCCTCAAGGGGCTCCATTTCTATTTGAAAAATGACTGAGAGTCAATATATGACTATTCAGACTGGGGTATTTAGTAGACATTTCCACAAAAATGAAGTCCATCTGTTCCTTTAAGGAAAGCAACTGAAGCATTTGTCGCCAATGGTAAAATTCAACTGTTTGAGTGTAATTTAGAATTTTGGCCTTGTGAACTTGAGAGCTTCCCAATAGTTAAAGAATTCCCTGATGAGATTCATGGTTACAGGGATGAACATGATTTTTTGGATACTGCAGAGTGAAACTGTATCAACATTTGGAAGCTCTGCATATGTTAGTGACCAATATTTTCCAAATGATTGGTGTATATAGTGTTATGACAGCTAAAAAGGCAATTAAGACATCCTTTCTGCAACTACATGCATGTGTGAGGTCGGATCAGATCTTTATCATATACTTCAACCAAAACAATACATCTTAAGGGGCTGAATGCAGAAGCAGACATGAGAATCTATCTGTATATTAAGTCTGACAGCCACTGACGAACTCTGTAAAAATGTAAAACAATCTGTTTATTGCAAAACTGTTTTTAAAAATACATATCTATTTTTTCATTTTTATATTATCTGTCAAACAGAATGGGCTTATCATTATTTTAAATGAATTAAATCACTATTTTAAGGATCTCAGTTTTCATTTCTAATATGGTCAATAATGACAGATATAACCTGCAAAAACAAAAAACCTCTCTGGAGTCCTTAATAATTTTTAAAAACTGAGATAAAGCAGAAATCCTAAATTATTTTTCAGACTGTAAAGGAATCCTGAGATCAAATAATTTTAGATCCACAGTTTTACAGCACCGTAGAGAACTGTGAGAGAATTTATTTGAAGCTGACCTGAAGACCTCCTCCAGAATTTCTTATTTAGAATAAATTTCTGGGATCTAGGGCATTCTTATTCATCTTCCTACCTCTTATAATACCTACATCTTATAGGTACCACCAAAGATTTGGTAAGATAAGAAAGGCAAATACTAGGTCATTTACTTCTTATGTTTATTTTCTCTCTTTATAAGTGCAGAGTGAACGGAATTTGTGGTTACTGAACTTTCTAGATATTATCATTTAGATATCTGGATAATATCTAGATATTTGGATAACCCTGAACTTATTATTTTTATGGCATTTTTTAATGGTATCTTTATGGACAGAAACAAAGAAAATTTTAAAAATGATTCCAAGAGAATGGCATGGATTAGAATACGAGACTCTCTAAATTTTAGTCTAGTGTGCTACCTATTACTCAGCAGAAAAAAAAAAAATTGAAAATTACTTAGAAAAATAACTTTCTTATATAAGACTGACTTAAAAATAGATCTATAAAAAGTATTCCATAAAGGTCTGGCTAATATATGTTTTATAGATTAAAACATAAAATTATGGGAAAGAACACAAATACTTGAAAAACTATAAAACATGTGGCTGGAGAGTAGTTAGTGATTCCTAACCAGTAATGCCCATGTGTCACATAAGCCTGGGCAAGGGCTCCCGACTCTGGGGGAACTACATGTGAACTTGGCCCTGCCAGCCATCACAGGTATGAACTTGGCCAAGGTACTTCCTCTCCCTGAGCTCTGTTCTTCCACCACCAGCAGAACATGTGAAATACTTATCTCTCAGGGTGGCTAGTGATAGCCCAGCCAGGCTGTTGTAGTGATTATGCGAAATTACAAACGTGAATGCACCCAACATGGTGCTGACACATACTAGCTACTCAGGGAATGCTGAAAACCTTTCATTCTCGCCTGTGAGCCACAGACTGACTCATGCAGTCCACATTCCCCGAGGGCTTCCCATTCGCCAAGCGATTCATCTAAGGGCTTCCATGTTGGTTTGTTTCATCTGTTAAAAACCCCTGTGACATCCAGATTATTAAGTTCACATTGCTACAGAGGCTCAAGTTTGGAAAGGTTGACACGCTTGGTCGAGGTGACCAAGCTGGTAGGTACACAGGCATGAGGACCCCAGGAGCCGACCTCCCTTGTTCCAAATGGGAAGCAGCCAAGTCACAGCTCCTTGACAGACTGGGACCTGTGCACTGCAAGGGCCCACAGCGAGGAGAGAAAGGAGGGGCAGACGACTGTTCCCATCAAAGTCAGTCAGATGATGGAAGATTAACTAGACTCTCACTCTTATTCATTCAACACCTTTCGTTTTATAAATGTGAGAAAAACTAAGATAAATAGAAGACAAGTCCTCAAGGAGCCTATACCCAGATTTGGGAAACACGGCACCACACAAGAAAAACAAACACCGAAGTTAACACAGGTGTAAATGAAGAGTCAGGGAAAATCAGAGGGCTGAACTGGTGGAGGGTCCACAGCCCGCGGGGCTGGTGTGCACAGGCTGTCTAAGGAGACGAGACGAGCTGGGCAGAAGGAAGGGCCCGGAGGCCAAGGGACTTGGGCCGATCTGCAGGTGGCGTCAGTTCCGAGTGCCAATTCCTGACTGACACAAGAAAGTTTTAAGTTCCTACATAATTGTGAGTGGGTTAGTGGCTGCTCAGCCTGGCCTGCATGACAGACACTATCTGGTCCTAGAACAAACCAGCTTGTGTATACACTCAGCAGTTCAAAAATATCTGTTGAGGGAAAACTGTAAGTGCTACTGTGCTAAGTATGAATACAGCCAGCCACAGGTCTGGGCTTCATGGAGTTTACAATTTTATTAGAAAGTTTCCAAAATAAAAATTTAAATGACCAAGCTCAATATTTTGAAAAGAAAATAAAAAGAAATTAATAAAAAGAAATCATGTATTAGTCTATACACCTCATTGGCATCCTCTCAGAGGTTCTGGCAGCCATTATTATGGGCTTAACGTTTAATGCCCACAAACAGGACCTTCTACACAGCATGCCGCCTGTTGATCTAAATCCCACCCACTCCTCCTGGGCTTTATGCCTCTAAAAGAATTACTGGACTCTTCTGAACTTCTTCAGTAATCTGCCTTTCAGGCAGTTTAAGGATGGTTAATGTTTTTCTTCCACATCGCATCGGTCATATCATAAAATTACTTCTTTGCAATCGTATGAAGTTTGAATACTTACAGTGTTTCTAAAGACTTGGAATTCTTGTGTTCTTAAATCGATCTTTGCCACCTTACTTAAGTTAAACCTGAAATTAAAAAACACACATAATTCTTTGAGAACAGCATCATAGTCAAAGCGGTTGCAGGGTAATTACCAAGGTTGTGTTTACCTTTCAGCAGATTTTGAGATCAATATTACCAGATTAATAGCCTTCAAAAAGCAGCTACAACTTACAGTTTATTCTTCACTTTTGAAACTAAAATATTTGAAAGGCTTCACCTGCTTCCTCTTTACACTGTTTTAGGAAGGAGTTCTTTATGATTTCTTTTTGTCTTCAACTGGAAGCTTTTCCAGATGCTTAATGTAACATCTCAGAGAAGGCAATGGCAACCCACTCCAGTACTCTTGCCTGGAAAATCCCATGGGTGGAGAAGCCTGGTAGGCTGCAGTCCATGGGGCTGCTAAGAGTCAGGCAAGACTGAGAGACTTCACTTTCACTTTTCACTTTCATGCATTGGAGAAGGAAATGGCAACCCACTCCAGTATTCTTGCCTAGAGAATCCCAAGAACAGAGGAGCCTAGTGGGCTGCCATCTATTGGGTCCTACAGTCGGACACGACTGCAGCGACTTAGCAGCAGCAGCAATGTAATATCTGTTTCTCTCCCTAGAACTTTCTCTCAACCTCAATTATAGATGCAAGATTTCTCTAAGCAAATCTACTATTTATGAGCTGCAATAAAGCTTCAATACTTTGGCCACCCAATGCAAAGAGCCAACTCACTAGAAAAGACCTTGATGTTTGGAAATATTGAGGGCAGGAGAAGGGGGAGACAGAGGATGAGATGGCTGGATGGCATCACCGACTCAATGGACTTGAGTTTGAGCAAACTCTGGTAGATAGTGAAGGACAGGGAAGCCTGGTGTGCTGCTGTTCACGGGGTTGCAAAGAGTCAGACATGACTTAGTAACTGAACAACACCGACAACTTTCTATCAGACAAAAGATTTGGAGGTAAATGCTCGTAAGACCCCAGAACACCTTCTACGGGATACATATAATCCAGAGTGCTGTGGCCACAAAGGAGTCAATCCTGTATAATCATTAATTTAAAAACATCCTGATATTTTTACTTTATAGACAATAATACACCTGTAGTCCATGGGGTCACAAAGAGTCAGAAAGACTTAGCGACTGAATAACAACGAAATTTTAAATGTGTAAAGTGATCATTCACTGTTCATATGGAAACATTTTGATGATCTGAAACAATGCTTACCTTGATATTAACTTATCTACAAAGATGGAAGGGCTGGAATATAAAGCCAGGGGGATAAATTGAATATAGATGGGAACATCTGCAGGGTTTTCTAACATAATCTCTTCTTCCTTAAATGAAATAAAGAGGTGGTAAGTGAAAGATCTGCCCCATTAGAAGAAAGAGCAGATACTTCACACTATGATGCATTTCCAAAAGCCCATGGCACCTGGATACTTACTGAAGAGCAGTTTGTATTAGTGAGGGGAAACCTCACGAGCCGGGGGGAGCTGAGGAGGGATGGCCAGGAGAGCTCGGCAGAAACTTTTGACAGGATGTTTTTCTGAAGGTCTGTATTTACTTCAAACATAGCGCTCAATCTAGAAAACACAATTTTTAAATCACTGTATCGAATTGAAATGCTTGAGCCTTCTCAATACAGGAAATTCTGTTAGGCGTGTGTTCTTGTGAAATTTTATTCTGGCCTTGAATAAACACAGGTTTACCTGCTCCTGACATCTTACTCTGTTTTCACAGACACATGAAGAGGTCTCTATTTTGGCACAGAGAGCTAACTATCACCAATCACCTGCCCTGTTTCCATACTGAAGGTGTAAGTGACCAGCCAGGCATACACAGATGACAGGATGGAATGGGGATCCTAAAGATCCTGCATGTTTAGGGGAAAGGTCTAGACACCAACAGCAGGTAAATATTTCAGCTGAACTAATGAGAAGGCAGCACACTGCTTGGCGTATGGCTCCTTTCCCACTTGAGGAAAAAGCCACAAAATCTTACTATGCAATGAAGATGTCAGTTGAAACAATAATACATATGAGGGTTTTGTGTAGACATATATATGAAGCAATATTCAGGACCTCATCTGACTATTTCTCTACTTAGAAGTGTTTATAAACCAGCTGTTTAGAACTCAGAACACATTCCCTACGGAAACAGTATTACAGATGGGGCTAAACACTGAAGCCTATTTTATACCATAAGAGCACTGAATTATGATACCTAATATTGGTGAGAATACCAGTTTTATAAGACTGGTAATGAGTTTCTGTGACATGCATGTTGACAAGGTAACACAGAGGCAGGAGCGGGGAGAATGCCACATTCACTATGCAGCTGCGACCTGGCAGCTCAGGGCAGGCAGGGAGGCTGGGTCTTCAGTGGGGAACACTAGACTTACAGAGAGGAAGGCAGGGGTTTTGGTGGGTGGGAGGCGAAGAGTGAGCCAAGGGCAGCACTACCAGTCATTTATTCATAACTGGGGGTTAAAATACAGAGGCGACCTGTACATTACAACGTCTATTGTGGGAACTGGAGAACAAAGGAGTGTCTGATTTAGTGTTCTCTTAGTGAGTTCATTAGAAGAAGTCTCTTTGTACTAATTTTAACCATTTAAAAGGTAAAATTTACCTCTCTTTTTGCCTTAAGAAAACCTTTCACAGCAGGTAGTTCAGATACACAGAAACCTGCAGATTTGACTGTTCAGGGCTTGAAAATACTAGGTTAGAATAAACCGGAAGATTTTGGTGATGCTGACAAATGCATCTCAAATTAGCCAATGGGGGGAAGAACAGTGTTCATCAGTCTTCCGACCAAGTCCTCTCTGGAAGCACACAGAGAGGGCCAATTTCTAAACTGCCACGTCCAAGTGTGTCTGTGCTTCCGAACCCAGCCACGGTGCTGATCTGTCAATGTGCACACTCCCACCTGAGCCCTGTGCAGCCCTAGCAGGTTCAGCACCGGAAAGGGAGGCAGTTCCTTCCACAAGGAGCAGAGACACTCCTCCTATGGTGAGATTCAAATTCTAAAGTGTTTCCTTGCCTTGAATGCAAGTCAGAGGCAGTTAGACTCTTTCTTACGCAAATGACTGTCTGATACCGAAGCTGAGCTTCCCCGGTGGCTCAGATGGTAAAGAATCCACCTGCATGCCAGAGACCCAGGAACAGTCCCTGGGTCTGGAAGATCCCCTGGAGAAGGGAATCGATACCCACTCCAGTATTCTTGTTTAGAGAATCCCATGAACAGAAGAGCCTGGCAGGCTACAGTCCATGGGGTTGCAGAGCTGAACATGACTAATCCACTAAGCACAACACAGAACTCATCCTACACAAGGACAACTTCATCGAGTTTCTGTGACTTTCCATCTAGAGCACGGGAAATAAGACAAAAATGGTAGCGTGTGTCCTTCTGAGAAATACACAATCACAATGGCCATTCAAGATGCCTCATTACGGTTTTCTGAAGATTAGGCACATTTTCAGCAGTATAGAGAAGTAAAATAACCAAATATAGGAATATCTTTAGAAAATCACGTTTCAAACTGGTAAAGGTAGCTCAAATACTTACATACAGCAAAACCACTTACTTGTGACCTGAGTTTTCCTTTATTCCCATCCATCCCTTGAATAGGCTTTGATGCAAATCCCAGTCGGTGTCCCAGGCATCTTCCTGCATGGCTATGCCAGGCTGGACTCTGGGTTCAGCTAAAACACAGGCACAAATGGTATGACATACTCTGCCCCTCAAATGATTTCTACAGCACCGAGATGTAGGGGTGGGCCTTAGAAGCAGCAGCCTATCATTAATGGGAGTACCTTGGGGAGGGAGTGAAGGCGTGAGAGAAGAGTAAGATGACTTACATTTGGACAGAAAAGGCAAGCCGACATAGCAATGATCCCCGCACTGCAATCCAGGATCAAAGTAAATGTTTGCAATCTATAAAGGGGCACAGGAGAACCATGAATGTCCAATCCACGGAAGGTCACAATAACAAAGGACAAAAGATGGGAATCTGCAAATACAACGCGTTCAAACCTTTGATTTTTTCCCTGGCTCCAAGTCTTCCTTATTACCCCGCAATCGTTTGTAGTAAAAACGCACGTCTTCTGACAAAGATCGTATCTGTTGGATCTTTACCTTCTGTGAGAAGGAATTCATAATATTTAAACTCTGATGAACTATTTTCCCCTGAAGGAAGAAAACAAACAAATTCATTTGTAAATGGCTGGATTTTCTTCAGAACACACACTTTAGAACTGACAGACATATTTACAGAAGACCAAAGCTCCAAGTACCCTTAGAACGTTCAGAAGTTGGTAAGCTTTAAATCTGTAATCAGAGCCCCTCCTCCAAATATATGTATTTTGTCATTGTTTTTAAGGCCTGTTACAGAGAAATTAGCAAGACAAATCTTTGCAATCCTGTAAAAATGAATTAAAGTAAAAGTGCTCACATAACAAAGGTGCAGAACTAGCTTTGAATAAAGGAAAGAGTCACTATCAGTTTGTTAAGAAAGGTTTGTTTATACCAAGGCCAGGCTACCTTAAAAGTTTCCAAATTCAGGATGAAAAAATTATGAAATCACTGAATTCTAAAAATCCAAAGCTAAACAAGAAACAAACAAACAAAAAAAGATTTATTTTTCTCAGAAAAAGTATTTTATTAAAAAAAAAAATACTATCTGTGCCAAAGAGAAATTAGACTATTTTTTAAAAACACAGGTTATCTGGCATCGTATTAAAATGAAGCATACGGATTAAATCATTACATTACCAATGACCGTGCTGATCAGCTATATGTCTCTTCCTGTGATAGGGTACCAATTTTATTTTTTTTTTTATAAAGTGATTTATTTATATTTTTGTTATGGAGCACATCATGTTCCCTGACCAGGGATCAAATGCACACCCCTGCATTGGGAGTGTTGAGTCTTAACCACTGGACTGTCAGGGAAGTCCCAGGGTGCCAGATTAAAAAAATATATATATGATTGAAATAATCATCAATAAAAATCATAACCTTTTCCTTTTTTTTTTTTGTTGAATATAGAACCACAATCTTATAACCTGATTCCTAGACTTTTAAAGAAGTCTAAAATGATGAGGGCTTCCCAGGTGGCACTAGTGGTAAATAATCTGCTTGCCAATACAGGAGATGCAAGAGACTGATCCCTGGGTTGGGAAGATTCACTGGAGTAGGAAATGGCAACCCACTCCAGTATTCTTGCCTAGAGAATCTCTTGGACAGAGGAGCCTGAGCACCTAAAATGATCATACCCACTGGTCTAAAATTTGGTATTAAAAGACTAAGAAATTAAGAGAATGCATAGTAAAAAGAGTTCAATGATGGTGAAAAGTGAAAGTGAAAGTCGCTGGGTCGTATCTGACTCTTTGTGACCCCACAGACTACACAGCCAATGGTATATAGCTATATAGTATTCCAGGTCAGAATACTGGAGTGGGTAGCCTTTCCCTTCTCCAGGGGACCTTCCCAACCCAGGGACTGAACCCAGGTCTCCTGCACTGCAGGTGGATTCTTTACCAGCTGAGCCACCAGGGAACCCAAGAACACTGGAGTGCATAGCCTATCCCTTCTCCAGTGGATCTTCCTGACCCAGGATCGAACCGGGGTCTCCTGCATTTGCAGTCGGATTCTTTACCAATTGAGCTATCAGGGAATGATGGTGAGATTAAATCTAATTCTTATTATATACAGTCTAAACAGAGTAAAACGCAGTAGAAAGAAAAATAATTATTAGAAAAATGATAAGAAGTCTACAAATTAACTGTCTTACTGGAAAGGAAGGTGGAAGAACCATGTGCTTTGGGAAGCAAGTCAAAGAACCCACTGCGATCACAGCCTTCACAGGAATTGTTAGGATCTGTGGAGGGAAGAAGCAAACCGCAGAGAAATAAGTGTGTAAATCCTAGACTGACCTGACAGTTGTTGCGCTATTTTAGGAGATTTAAAACAATCAATCTTGGAACTTACATGAGCAATAACCAACTGGTAAGCAAAATTAAAATCACCCATGCATACTGTTTAATCTATCCATGTACTGTACAAAATGCACTGAAATATACTTCCATGTACTTCTCAGAGGTTCACTGAAAACAAGGGAAATAAGACCAAAAACGGGAAGGAATGAAGAATGGATTTTTCTGCAGATTATTAATTTAAAAAGGAAAGTCCAACTATACTCTTAAAACAATGCATGAAAAATCCAGCATTTTTAAAAGCTACATAGCTCTCTACTTTTTTGTACGTAGCAATAAATTAATGTCAACCTGATTTTTTAAAAAACGAGCTGAATATTCCAAGTTTTAAATCTCAACTCACACTCTATTTGCAACTCACAAGGATACTTTGCTAAGGAAATGTACTTATTTCTATCAAAAGTGATAAATGTGGATTCCTCACTTTCGGAGATAATTAATTTAACATACTCCCAACATATGATTTATTACTAAAAGATCAATTTTGTTTATTCTGAATGAGTTTGCTTTCATGGGTGGCAGGGGTTGTATGTGCTAAAAACAGGTAGGAGAACAAAAGTAGCTTGCTGACTTCAGCAGTGCTCAACTTCCCAAGAGCTTTACAAGAACACATACAAATATTTAGACTTGGCAGAAACATATCCCTTCAAAATCTCATTGAATGCAACATGTCAACCCCACATAAAGTCTTTAAAAAAGTTCACTGATTTTCGTTTGGTTCCTGACTTAGAATGACTCATGTAAACATAATTGTGAGAACTCAAATTAAGATGTGATTTCCTGATTGTATCTTCCTTTTTGGCAAAGTGACACAGCAGGATATTTATGACCGGAGAAAGAGAGAGATCTAACCTCAAGAATTTCAGCCAGGGCCCATGTAACGCTACAGCCATTTGTAAGCCATGCTAACAGCAAATCTAAAAGGGCCAAATGCATTTTCCTAAAGTTGCTTTTAGTCAAGAGATTCAGGTTTTATCAGAAAACTATGAGCTAATAAAAAACCATTATTTTGTAAACTATTCTCAGAAGCTTAAGTTTTTAAAAGTATCAAATAGGTAAACTGTAACTTTTTGAATAAACTTAGTTATAAAAACAAAAAAAGGACTGAATTTTTCAGAAAGACCCCACTGACCTGAATCCCCGTAAATAAAGTCCTTACCTCATAGTCTGTCGTGATCTGTATAGCCCCATCATGAATTCCTTCCAGTTTTTTTGCAGTAAGTTTGACTCTGAACACTGCAAAGTATCCTGAAGCTAGTATTACCTGTATGGAGTAGAAATTACATCCTTCGTTAGCCTTGCTAATTGAAGTTTTCTATTAAAATGGAAAAGAAAGCTACAAAAACCCTTCAGTTTTAAATCAGTGTTAACTCATATAGGTTAGGAATTCAAAATCCTAACTAACATACAATTAACACATCATCATGTACAAATATCTCAAAGTAAATAACGCCCATCTCTGGATGTTTATCTATTATATTTATTCCATGGGCTACTGAGAATACTGGTTCCCCAAGGGACAGCTGAATTCTCAGCTGCTAAGTTGGGGAGAGGTGTGGGCCTCATCCCCCAGTCATATACCTGCATGGTCAAAGGGAGCGCAGGCTACAGCAGACGGATACAGCCTTCCCCTACCCTTCAGAAGCCACGTCAGGGCACAGAAGCCACGTCAGGGCACAAGTACACACAAAGTTGGTTCTGCTTCCAGTTCTGAATTTAACTTTGGCGTGTTAATACCCATGTCTTCAGATCAACTGAGACTGGGTCACACGAAAACATCAAAAAATCAAGGAAAGAAGGAAAAGTTAAGCAAAGCAATTTTGAAAGAAAGCAGAACGCAGAACATGGATCTTACTTATTTTCTCAATTATTTCTCAATTATTTTCTGCTGATATTTCTGGTGCTTAATCTTTTCAATCGAGAAACTTCCAAAAAAACATGAAATTCATTTTGTGAAGTTGTACTTTAGTCAGTAGTAGTTATACTTTACCTAGAATTTACATTTACCTCAAAATAACAAATGTGGGTATACCAAACATATCCACTTCCCCCCTTTAGAAGCATTTCTATGTTGGTTTTATGCATTTCTAATGTTTTCATCATGACTGTGACCACCCCAATCAGAGCATGTGTCTGAAGAGCATGGAGAGTTGTTGACAGTGTGTGTTTCATAAGGAACAGGACGCTCATTTAGTTCATATGTTTGGCTTTTTGGAAAATAGCTGGACAACAGTTGAAAGTTTACAACTTAAACTTTACAAATTACAAACTTAAAAAAAAATCCACATTTTGCAGAGTTGTTATTTTGAAGCTGGCAACTCACTACAACTTCCTATTTTAAGTAAGGAAGGGTTCATACAAATGATCTCATCTTTCTATCCCTTGGTTCTTATATTTATGTAGTTTCTTTTTAAGTTTTTATCTTGTACTGGGGTACAGCCCATTAACAATGCTGGGAGAGTTTCAGGTGCACACAGAAGGACTCAGCCATGCACATACATGTATCCATTCTCCCCAAACTCCTCTCCCATCCAGGCTGCCACAAAACAGTGAGCAGAGTTCCCTGTGCTGTACAGAAGGCCCTTGATGGTTATCCACTTTAAATATGGCAGTGTGTACATGCCCATCTCTTATATTCATATAGTTTTATATAAAAGTGAATTCTAAAACCCTAAAGTTTCCAGCAGGTTTCATGTTACTGAGTGGACCCCTCAAACACTTTAAATAAGTGTTAACATGTGCTATTGTAGGAGGAAATGATCCAGAGTCCTAAGATTATTAATTTATAATGTATTATGAAAAACAGTATAATTCAACCATCTCGGACTAGATCTACATACAATTTTACTTTAACTTCGTTGTTGAACATATTAATAGCTGTTCAATTAATAGCTCATTATTATCCTTTTCCAGCATTCCATTTGTATTAAAAATAAAATCTCAGCTGGAGTGACAAATATTACTTGTCATGGGCATATTCTTTTTTGTTTTAAAAGGAGACTTTATTTATGAGTCAAATTTAAAACATCATAAATTATTAAAATACAAATACCCAACACCCATGTATCCATCACAATATCTGTATGGAGCTTGAATGCCACACAGCTGCAATTAGAATACACATTATCCAGTATACACATTATCCAGTACTGTTTCCCACTTTTTCATAAGTCCTTTTTCAAATTTTTTACATACAATCCTACTTACAGCTTATCTGCTTTAATATGCAACCATAAAATTGCGACTTTATACATTTGGTTGTGGTTATCTGCAATTATTACTACTACTATCACAAACATCTGCATTCTCACCACTTCTGGCTCTTTAAATGACTTCCACAGGAAGAAGTCCCAGAAGTGGTATACATTGCCAAATTATTCTCTAAAAAACCTGTTTTGGGGAATCTTTCTCATACAAAATGTTTAAATACGTTTTTATGGCCTACGGCATTCCATGGAAAGGTCTTTGTCAACAATCTCTGTGCATAAGGACATCTGCTTTTCCTTCTGTAAAACTGCCATGAGGAGTTCTATCCTAACCTTCAGAGGAGGTTATATTCTGCTCCTTCCAAGTCGCACAGGTGATTCTACTAACTCTGCTCTGAGTAAGTTTAAACTCTGAGATTGCTTTTCAGCAGTGGTGAGGGCCTAGACTGATACATTCACTTGCTCTTGTCTCATGTACTTTTATGACCAACTGTACGTAAGACAGAGTAAAAGTGTATGGGGAGAGCCACACAGAGATCAAACAAATGCTGTTTGTCTCACTGATACTGTCTTCCATCAATACAGAGAACTGAACAGAAGCAGTACTGCAGAACTGAAAACAACTTCTACTAACCTGCAGGGTTCTTTCTCTTGCCTAGTGAACTCAATGAACAGACTCAGTTTAGCACCCATGGAAACTTCTCCTGTAATGGTACCTGTGCTCTATCTTAACTCCTTTGAGTCTCAAGTGCTCTCATCATGAAAGCAGTGAGTTTAAGTAGATTACCTATAAGGTCCTTTCCACATCAAATAGCCAATGCTGTTATGAATCTCATAATATTTCGAGGAGGGACCTCCCTGGTCATCCAGGGGCTAAGACTCTGTGCTCCCAATGCAGGGGGGCCTGGGTTTGATCCCTGGTCAGGGAACTAGATCCCACTTGCCACAACTAAGAGTTCACATGCTGCAACTAAGACCCAGCACAGTCAAATAAATAAATTAATATTAAAAATAATACCATGAGGAATAGTCTTCTATTTGCGATTTAGACACACATCTAAGCTTAAGGAAACAATAGAAAAGTTTACTTACCGATGACTGGTCTGATAGAGAGGATTTTTCAAACTCTGGAAGGCTTGAGATGATTGTAGTTCTATTGCCTCTTTCAGTAGCTACGAGTTCTATTGATAAACCATCTCCTATAATATGCCAGCTTTTTATAGCCAACTTAAAAGAGAAAGATATGGAAGCAATTATTGCAGCACTATAACTGCAGCATAAAATCTCTAAATGTGATTTAGAATAACAACAGATTTTTCTTTTCTTACCTCAATTGGATTGCTGTTTATAATGGCAAATAAAATATTACTTGCTTCTGTTGCACTCAGTATACCAAAATCTATGAAACGTTCTTCTATTTTGGGGGGTAATACAAAGTACTGGATAGACAGAAAAGAACTAGATTAGATGTAAAGTTACACTTATGTAACAGTAACACTTCAAGAAAAAGTTAACTATATTAAGGTACACTAAGGTTCCTACATTTTATGTAAATATACACATACATAATACATAATTAAGAACTTTGTATAATGGAAGTATTTTGAGTACTAGGTGAGATTAAGTGGAGCCCTGGAGATTTAGGCAAAAAGTCCCCAGTCTCAGCAGACTTCACGCATTCATGAAAGCAGCTACAAGCCAGCAATCATTTAAGCAGAAGAAATGCAGAAGAAGTGTCAGTGGTATGATACCGCAGGTCCCTTTGGTTCTAAAGTTCTTACTGATGCTAGGTTTTTGGAGGACCACACTTCTTATCTTTTTGCTTTCTTTTCATCTTTTGCATCTATCAGTTTTCTTTCTTTCCCAAACTTCTTTCATGGATTACCCTAAGGACAACTTTGCTTGGGGTTCCCCCACCTGCCTTGGCTTATTTTCTGTATTAGAAAGACTTCTGTTTCCTTTCCTGCAGTTATTTAGATGACTATTCCATCTGTGTCTTTCTACCCGATTCCCTGTTTCTTATCTGATTTCTTCTCTTCAGTCTTCTGTTTTCAGTTTTGGTCACCTCTTCCCTACATAATTCCCTTTTCACTTGCCCTGTAGTATTTTTTAATTTTTTTTTGCTTATTATGTTTCTTCTGCTTAGTTTGTTTTTAGCTTTTAACCATTTAAAAGCAAAATCAAGAGGAGTGGACCTGATCTAAACAGAGGTGTAGCTAGAGAGGTCAACTGAGTCATGAGGAGATACAGCTGCTGGGAGGGTGAACATCTTGGAAGCACAGACTAGGGAGGAATTACAACAACTTGCTAAGTACAAAAACAGCAAAATTTAAGTGTCTGCAACACAACTACTTAATAGTAGCTGAAAACAACAAAGATGTGGAGGGAGTTTAAATTTTAAAAGGCAGGTAACATACTTACATCTAAAAAGCCTGTATATACCCGCACAGGTAAGTGAAACTTAGAGGCATTGGTAATAAGTAAAATATTGTTATCTATGTGCATGGACGATGTGGATGGCATAAAAAATAGAGTAAAAATGTAGCCTGATCCATTTGGTAGAATTAAGACTGGTTTGCTGAAGTTGTGAACCTAGGGGATGATGGGAGAGAAAAAACCATGTCAGTACCGTTTGCTTGGGAGACTGGTAAAATCAAAAGTATGAGGGGTCAGAAACATACTTTAAACATTGTTTTGGCTTCTTCTGGTAGCAACACATCATGAATGAGGATCGCAAAGCTGAAAGTGTTAGTAAGGTAAATTGGCCTTTCCACAGGATCAGCAGGACTGTCTCGAATGTGAAATAATGTTGCAGCGTGATCAAATCCCAAATAACTATTTGAAAAAAACAAAAACAAATCATTTTTATTTTCACATGTTAATTTATAATGCAAGTTCTTTAGTGGTGTGTAATAATTTACGTTTAGCAGTAAGGACTGTTGTTAGAGAATTAAGACTATAAATATTTTAGTGATTGACCATATGATTTAAAAGAAAATTTATTATAGTGTAATAAAAAGAACTATTTGCTACCACATTATATGCAACCAAACAATGAACATCAAGAATGTACTAACAAAAAAAAGTTTTAAGCTATTAAAATAAAAAACAACATGTTCATCATTCAGTTGCAACCAGCTTTGTTAAAACAAGTCCCTACTAAGCTGGACATGAACCTATTACTGGTTAAAGTACAAAATGAACTACATATATTATTACCTATTTGTAAAAAGCTGTAATTTTAGAACAGTGTTTAATGGGTTTATAAAGGAATAAAAATGACTTTGTTTCAAGTGACAATATACTTTAATAAACAAGGTATAGTCATCTGCATGTTACAAAAATAATTACAGAAATGAAATGCTTCAAGTGATTTAAAAATCACAGATTCACTTTTCTATTGCATTATGGAATCATTAGGATTTCATTTAAGCCCAAATCATATCATCCCATTTACTTCTTTCTTCTAAAAGTAAAAAAATAAAAATAAAAAATGAACAAAATACAGAAGATTTTTCTCCTTTATGGCTGAAGTTTTTTTAATACTAATTCCATGGAGTTTATGTGAATTTGCCTACTACTTCTGCTAAAGTCAGAGTAGGAAAACAGAACTTACTGATTAGTAAAAAGTTACAAAGTTTATTTAAAACAGAAACTCACCCATCTAAAACCTCTGCTTGATATGGTATTTCAAGTTTAGAATAACTCTTTTCCTTTGCTTTCACAGTTATTTTCCCAGAAAACTGAGATGGTTTTTTCGCCTTTGATGCTGAAACGAAGCACAGAAGATAATCTGCCACCTTCTGCTACCAATGAGTTTACACAGAGGAGGATGAGGGTGACTCTGTGTGGATGGACAGAAGTCTTAAAAAGACAATGAGCTTTCAAACTGGCACACAGAATACAGTGACAACACTTTAAGTCAAATATCACATTTTCCATTCAAAAATGGAAAGATATTTCAATTTTCCTGGAATGGGATAAATAGGTAAGGAACTAGCAAGTGAATACCATTCAGGAGGGAAAATGCTATAATCTGAGCTATTTCTCTCTCACCATAAGCTCTGGCTTTAAGTACAACAGGGATTGCTCAACCTTGGTGCTGTGAACATTTCAGGCCAGGTAAACTCTGCTGGCGGGTGGGGGGTGCGGTGGCGGTGGGGTGGCTGTCCTGTGCACTGTGGGATGTTGGGCAGTGCTGTCAAAACAGCTTCTATCTGTGAGACATCAGCTGCTTTACCCAAAAGTGTCTGCAGATGTTGCCAAATGTCCCCAAATTGAGAACTGTTGCTTCACAGCTAATTAAGAAATAACATTCCTTGTGTGGTCAGAATCTTGCTATAAATACCGATAAAGTAGCCTGGTGCAAGAAATGCCAAGAGTTATGAGACATACACTCTCCCTGCCATCATACTGTTCTCACAGATGAAGTTAAAACCTTTAAATTTTGGATCACTTGTGATTTTCCTTCTGGAATTACAGAAATAGTCAGTTGGATCCAATCTGGGTACCCATTAGATGTTCCTTTCAAAGCAAATAAAGAACCTGTTTATCTCCTTTAAAGTACTTCAGGAACACTTCCACTTATGAGAGGAATTTTATATGTAGGGTCTGCAAATGTGTGTTATCCAACTTTAGCATAAAAAAGGAACAAAATAATGGTATGACATCTAGTACGTGGCTGTGTACAGGCAGTGTGAATTCAGACTTTTACACCTCCCATAAAGCCCCATTTCCTTCTGTTTACTGTACAGCCGTTTCTGGATGCTTATTTTTTTTTTTTGCTATTTATTCTGACATAAGGCCTGGTGGCTGCCGTCTATGGGGTAGCACAGAGTTGAACACGACTGGAGCGACTTAGCAGCAGCAGCAAGGTTGGTAACAAGGGCCATAATTTAGGCATTTCATAGTACCTTATCATGGAGAAGGCAATGGCACCCCACTCCAGTACTCCGGCCTGGCAAATCCCATGGACGGAGGAGCCTGGTGGCCTGCAGTCCATGGGGTCGCTAAGAGTCGGACACGACTGAGCGACTTCACTTTCACTTTTCACTTTCATGCATTGGAGAAGGAAATGGCAACCCACTCCAGTGTTCTTGCCTGGAGAATCCCAGGGACGGGGGAGCCTGGTGGGCTGCCATCTATGGGGCTGCACAAAGTCGGACACGACTGAAGCGACTTAGCTGCAGTAGCACCTTATCAAGTTATATTTTAGCAAATGAAGTGGTTAAAGTGTCAAGAAAATTCAGTTAAAAATCATAAGGAATCATGACTTTAAGAGACAAATGATTACATGGTAAGTCAACATTGCAGAGTGAATATTCGTGGCACGTTCTGAAATTTTTATGTTTATTTTTATAATTAATTAATTTGGCTGTGCTGTGGGGCTTGTGGAATCTTAGCATCCCAACCAAGACTGAACCAGGGCTATGGCAGTGAAAGTGCTGAATCCTAACCACTGGACCGCCAGGGAATTCCCCCTGAACATTTTCAAAGTTAAGTGAAAAGTGCATTTCTTGATTGATGATTTTCACAGGAATCTCAGTATTGAGATTTGTATTGTAATCTAGGGGTGGTGGTGGGGAAGGAGGGAGCAAGTGTGAAGTGGAGGGATTTTTCCATGATGATGAAAACCACTTTCAAAGATGAGGGGGAGGAGAAGCAGAGGAAACCTCTCCTCTCCCACCTTCACCTTGAGCTTCTTGAAAATGGGCCCTTGCAGAATAAATCTGCCAGTTTTTATAACAAATAAAAAGCACTTTTAAGAAATGTAGCACTTTCTTTAAAAGATGCCTTCTCTTGTCTTTGTGCTAAATTTTACATAATTTCTTTAAGAAACACTTATTTTAGACTCTGTGATCTCAGAAGAACCACCACTCCTGACATTCATTTATGAGTGGGAGCAGTCACCAGGCTGTCAGCACAGGCGCTGGAGAAGGGCGAGGGGCACCACACAGCACAGCTGCACTGTCCTAGTGTGTGCCCTGGCCTTCTTGGACTTAGCAGATCTGTCTGTTCTTAGGGTCAGAAACTCTTTCTCAGTAAGGGAAGGCAATGTACTTGCTGATACTGACACTGATAACTGGCGGTCATGGCTGGTGTCAGAAGACCACTCATCACACATTTGGAAATATCTGTGCCATCAAGCCTTCAATACGGATTATTTTTTGACAGCTGGTTTATGAAAGTGCGCCATGTGTATAATCTCAATTTCTTCAGGCGTTTTCTCTGAGCTTGTGGGATGAATGCTGTGTTGGCAGCCAAGTGTGCAGCTGCTCCAGGCCTTCCATGTGAGAGGAGTGAGCACAGATACCTCACAGACACTGGCCCCACTCAGGGGGGTCCGCAGTGGCCAAACATTCTCTCCTGATGAGGAGCTTAGCTATAAAATGTGGATTATGAGCAAAGATGGCTTTATCATGAGGCCAAAGCTCAAGCTTCAGGGCTCCTCACTTGGATAGGCCATTATGAGAAAAGCCCCATTTGGAGTTTCAGCTTTCATTAAATTTAATCATACATTTAGACAGCCATTAAGTTACTACTCAAAACATTTTATGATAGCAAATGCAGTACATCTTCTAATTAAGTAGGCAAAACTGAATAAAAACCTATTAAAACAAGCTAAAGTCTGTGTTAACAGTTCAAAAGTCAAAATACACAATATACATGCTTGAAATAACTGTTATTTAACTTGACAATTCTACGATAAAGGCTGTCATTTTAGTTTAGATAGGACTGCCTGCCTTGTTTATAAAAGCCAAAATATGGAAATGTTACAGAAAATACTTTACTTCTGCTCTAAAATTCAAATGTGCTTCTGAAATTCAAGTATGTATCAATTACAAAAATTAATGACTTCATAATTAAGACAAAGCTTAATAGATACGTATATGAAAGAGCCTAGATTAAAAAAAATTTAATTGCAATCCTAATGTATTTGCTAATACTAATTCAGGTTTATGAAATTATAATATTTACTTTCAAGAAACAATCAAATAAGAGTTCATGATGGTTTACAAGAAAAACCAATCTGACTAGTATTATAAAATCTAACTGTAAAATGGTCTGGGTTTTTATATTAAGATGTCAACACAGATGTCGTCTAAGTTATCAAAATAAGACCACTCTATTAGAAAAAGTTGAATACTTACCATCAAAACTAATACTTGCTACCTTGGTATATTTACTTTCTGAAGCTTTTAATGTAATTGGTTTAAAGTGTACAGTGATAGCATCATTTTGTGGTGTAGGTCGAACACTCTGCAAAGAGAAAAATTTACACTGCATTATTTTAGTCTAGTGGTCCAGTTTATACTGAAAAGTGTACTGGAAAAGTGAAGCAGAATCAAAATCTGAAAAGTTTAAGTGGTCGCTTTAAATGGAGTAGGCTAAATGATAAAATCTCAATTTCAATAGACAGTCTTTATGAAATAAAATGATGACCAGAAGGAAAAATGTGTGATAGATAAGTATTAAAAAATCTAAAGTCAAACTAGGGAAATGAGTATAAATATATAATAAAGAAAAAAGGTATTTCTTTTTAAAATGAATGTCTAATTCACATATAAGAAAAGAGGATCTTCAGGGTTTACAACAGGGGCTGAGGGGCTGAATGGTGAAGTGGATGGCAGGAATGTGCAACCTAAAACAGGTCAGAATGCTTTCAACTTAAAAGAGTTGAATTTAAGAGAGTTTGAATTTTCTATTCAAAAAGCTAAGCTTCCCAGGTGGCTCAGTGGCAAAGAATCTGCTTGCCAATGCACAAGATGCAAGAGACACAGGTTCAATCCCTGGGTCAGAAAGATTCCCTGTGGTTTGCAAAAGAGTTGGAGATGACTTAGTGACTAAGCAACAAACGTGCCTAAAGAGAAAGAAGGACAGTCCTTTGAAGGCACAAGAAGCATCTTAGGAGAGTGAGAGGAAACGCTGTCGCTTGCACCATGTTCAATCACAGGAAAACAAAGTTGCTTACCTACAGAGATGACAGATACTGCTTCTGAGTTCCAGTCAGCCCCTCCCATTGCTGGTCAGTGACTCAGCTGTCAGGGTGTCTTTACTGGGCCTCGGATGATGGTCCTCAGGAGGACCCTGTGGTTTTCTGTGCTGGAAATCTTAATTGCCTTAGCTCTTGGCTGCAGGCTCTCCCAGCATTTTATCTCTTTCTTCTTCTTTGAGAACTCTTACTTGGCTTCTGAATCACTAATAGGGGATGGGGGTGCTGATGGGTTCATATCAATATATTTGCTATCAATAATCCTGCTGTTATTAGCAGTCATTTAAAGTATGAATCTTCTCCTTCCTTGAAGGGTATGCATGTATATATGTATTGATATGTATTTTTAACAGTAAAACAAAGCAGCCTGACTATAAGATAACTGGAGAAAGTTCATTTGGTTTCGTCATACTATGCTACTATATTTTTTCAGAAGGAAAGGAAAGCAGTACAGAAACCCAGAGTGATGAGTTTACAACAAAAGAATTTTAACTATTTAACCTGCAGTGTAAATTTCTGTAAGCTGCAATTTACTCTGGGCCATGTTTCTTCCTGTAAAATTGTAGGGGACGGGATTAGGTTATTTTCTAAGTTTCCATCAGGGGCTTCCCTGGTGGTTCAGTGGTAAAGAATCCACTTGCCAATGCAGATGTAGGTTCAATTCCTGGGTCAGGAATATACCCTGGAGAAGAAAATGACAACCCACTCCAGTGTCTTGCCTGAGAAATCCATGCCTGGCTACAGTCCAAGGGGTAGCAAAAGAGCTGGACATGAGTCAGCAACTAAACAACAACAACAAAGTTTTCATCTATCTAAAAAATGTGATTCTATTAATTTTGCTGTTTTTCTTAGAATTAGTTGTATTTATCCTGAGGGCTTCCCTGGTGGCTCAGACGGTAAAAGCGTCTGCCTGCAATGCGGGAGACCTGGGTTCGATTCCTGGGTCAGGAAGATCCCCTGGAGAAGGAAATGGCAATCCATTCCAGCACTCTTGCCTGGAAAATCCCACGGACGGAGGAGCCTGATAGGCTACAAGTCCATGGGGTCGCAAAGAGTCGGACACAACTGAGCGACTTCACTTTCACTTTCTTTTCATCCCGAGGTCAGGGTTTATTTTGAGAAATGATCACGTAAAGCTTTGTAGTTTACAGAGGACACATTTGGTCCCTAATTCTTTCACTTGCTCTGTTGACTGTGATACAGCAGCAATGGAACCTTGACCATTTTCAAACACGCTTAAAGACTGTAAGCTGCAGTTCATCAGTAGTAAGCACGAGCCTATGACAGAAACAGCTAAGCAATGGTACTTCTTACCACACAGTCACTGTTAAGTAGTGACAACTTAGTTGATGATAAAAAATGCTTTTCTTGTATGAAACACACTTTAAGACTTTCCTTACCAGAGGAAAAGTTTATATCCGTATTATTAATATTACCTTAAAATAATAGTCATATGATTTTACCAATAGTAGTATTACTAATAGTAATATTATTTACACTAATAGTATTCAATTGACTCATGTTTTGTACAAATGGTCTGAAGTGTTCACTTACTACCATTCAAAGAAAAAATACCCCAATCAGTTAAAAACCCGTTTTTCAAGGAAACAAAAACAAAGCAAAACAAACGAAAGACTTAAACAGTTGGCTCATTCTGGTGGCTTTAAATGAAAAGTAATAATCAGAAACTTGTAATAAGCATATTTATACTAACAATATATTTCAGCATCAGTCACTAACTGTTGTTTACTTAAAGATAATTGAGAAGTGGAAAAAATGTGGCAAGATTCCCAGGAAAGGCAGCTTGCATAGGCTCTAAATATAGTTCCAGTTTTTCTCACGACATTCATACCCAACTAAGCTCAGTAACTCTCAAGTGAGACACCAGGCCCAGGACATTCTGAAACGACTCAACTGCTTTAAGCAAGCAAGCAAAAAAAAAAAAAAAAAAAACACCCTTCTGGTATACAGCAATTGTATTGTTAATAGTAGGTGCACAGATTTTCTAAGGCTCACATCAAGTTGACAAAGGTAAAATTTAAGAACATCTGTGATTTCTTATTAATTAGCAAGGAAACATCATACAAAGGTGTTTTAAGACATCTCAAGCAAACTTACTCCATTATTTATACAGCATTAATGTTTTATAAATGTTGAGGAAAACTATATTTTCAAAGTTGCACTATAGATGTGCTGTGTCAGGAAGGCTCGAACCTGGGTATCTTGCTTACTGATGGTGAGGAGCTTATATTAGGAATTGCTTACTTTAGTGTGTGTGTGTGGTCAGTCATGTCAGACTCTTTGTGACACCATGGACTGTAGCCCATCAGAGTCCTCTATCCATGGGATTTTCCAGGCAAGAATACTGGAGTGGGTTGCCATTTCCTTCTCCAGGGGATCTTCCCAAACCGCATCTCCTGCATTGGCAGGTGGAATCTTTACCACTGCTCCACCTGGGAAGTAGTCTTATATCTTGAAAAGTGAAGAGACACTGAATTCCCTGAAGGGAGGGAGGCAGGGACCTTTCTCATATGCACCAGTCTGTAGGTCTGGCATACTACGGAAGAACCCTGGGAAGGTATCTTAATACTCAGTTTCCATGGCAGACGGGTCCATCCCCTGGCTGATCAGGCAAGAAGTCCAAGCTATCATCATCTCTCAACTGGACCACTGCAACAGATTTTTAACCTTCTTCAGTTCATTCTCTAAAAAGCAGCTACAGTGACTTTAATAACACATAGATCAAATGATATCACATCCTTGCTTAAAATTCCGTAATTTTCCATTGCCCTTATAGTAAAACCAAAACCCCTCCCAGGAGCCCGGGAAACCCTGCTCGACCCTCCAGCCCGTCTTTTGCCTCTGAGCCCAGTGAGTTTCAACATTTGCAGCTGCCCCTCAGGTCTTTGCACTTGCTCATCCCTGTGATGGAACACTTGTCCACCAGCTCTGCTTTCCTTATGGGGGCCTGCTTCTCACTCTTCAGTTACTACCTCAAATGTCAGCTCCTCAGAGACAGCACTACCTAAACCAACTCCTTCCTCGACTTACACGCCATTCGGTTTATTTCTCAGTTTACAATAATGTTGCATACCTGTTTGTCTCCCAGCTAAAAAAAAATGAGCTCAGTAAGGGCAAGACCTTGGTTCCCTGCTGTATCCTGAGTAGTCAGCACAGAAGCTGGCATACAGCTGATACTGAATATTTACTGAATGAGTGGATGAGGCAGTGAATGAATGAATGAGGAAATAAGTCTACCATAACACAAGCAAGAGTATAGGCTTCAGATGTTAGAAGAAAACATACACAGGTAGGCACAGATGTAGATCTAGGACAGGTACATAAACCAATAGGCTTTTAATAGGAATACTGAATATAAAATCAAAATGATATAGTCATAAAAACTTGATTGATAAGTATACCTAATATACTTTCAAGTAACTTTTGCATTTAATATGCCAGCAAATTTGGAAAACTCAGCAGTGGCCACAGGACTGGAAAAGGTCAGTTTTCATTCCAATCCCAAGGAAAGGCAATGCCAAAGAATGCTCAAACTACCGCACAATTGCACTCATCTCACACACTGGCAAAGTAATCCTCAAAATTCTCCAAGCCAGGCTTCAACAGTACATGAACCGTGAACTTCCAGATGTTCAAGCTGGTTTTAGAAAAGGCAGAGGAACCAGAGATCAAATTGCTAACATCTGCTGGATCATCAAAAAGAGAGTTCCAAAAAAACTCACCTGCTTTATTGACTATGCCAAAGCCTTTGACTGTGTGGATCACAATAAACTCTGGAAAATTCTTAAAGAGATGGGAATACCAGACCACCTGACCTGCCTCCTGAGAAATCTGTATGCAGGTCAAGAAGCAACAATTAGAACTGGACATGGAACAACAGACTGGTTCCAAATACGAAAAGGAGTACATCAAGGCTGTATATTGTCATCCTGCTTATTTAACTTATATGCAGAGCATATCATGCGAAATGCCGGGCTGGATGAAGCACAAGCTGGAATCAAGATTGCTGGGAGAAATATCAATAACCTCAGATACACAGATAATACCACCCTTACGGCAGAAAGCAAAGAAGAACTAAAGAGCCTCTTGATGAAAGTGAGAGGAGTTAAAAAGTAGGCTTAAAACTCAACATTCAGAAAACTAAGATCATGGTATCTAGTCTTATCACTTTATGGCAAATAGACAGGGTAACAATGGAAACAGTGACAGACTTTATTTTTGGGGGCTCCAAAATCACTGCAGATGGTGACTGTGGCCAAGACATTAAAAGACACTTGCTCCTTGGAAGAAAAGTTATGACCAACCTAGACAGCATAATAAAAAGCAGAGACATTACTTTGCCAGCAAAGGTCCATCTAGTCAAAGCTATGGTTTTTCCAGTGGTCATGGGACAGATGTGAGAGTTGGACTATAAAGAAAGCTGAAAGCCAAAGAATTGATGCTTTTGAACTGTGCTGCTGGAGAAGATTCTTGAGAGTCTCTTGGACTGCAAGGAGATCCAACTAGTCAATCCTAAAGGAAATCAGTCCTGAATATTCACTGGAAGGACTGATGCTGAAGCTAAAACTCCCAATACTTTGGCTGCCTGATGCAAAAACTGATTCACTGGAAAAGACCCAGATGCTGGGAAAGATTGAAGGCAGGAGGAGAAGGGGACGACAGAGAATGAGATGGTTGGATGGCATCACCGACTCAAAGGATGGTGAGTTTGAGCAAGCTTCGGGAGTTTGTGATGGACAGGGAAGCCTGGCATGCTGCAGTCCATGGGGTCGCAAAGAGCTGGACACGACTGAGGGAACTGAATTTTTGCATTTTATATAGCTGAATTTAGTTACTTTAAAAGGTCTGACTCATTTTCCCTATTTGGAAAAGAAGGACCTGTGTATCTTACAGGAGAGTTGCATCAAATAAGATAATCCATGTAAAGAACTTACCATAAAGCCTAACTCATGGTAAGAGCAAAAATGTTCACTTACAATGTATTCTAAAACTCCTTAATAAAAGAGAAAAGTAGGAACGTGGGCCTATTTATACTTATGTTTACTATAAATGAATTAAATAGTAAATTTTTTTCATTCACATTCTTAGAATTGCTGATTTCATTTTTCTAGAAAATGTTTATTTTTCAAGACATTTGGGTCCATTCATTGTATGTAAAAAGTTAGACCAGAATGTGTGGGCTAAGAAAAGGCACCTCCCCAATAAACGTCTGAAGTGAAATGAAATTCACTGAGTTGTGTCCCACTCTTTGTGACCCCATGGACTGTAGCCAGCCAGGCTCCTCTGTCCATGGAACTCTCCAGGCCAAGAATACTGACTCTGGATCTCCTGCATTGCAGGCAGATTCTTTTACCATTTGAGCCACCAGGGAAGCCCCCAAGCCTGTACATATGGAGACAGGACTTCAGGCCTGAAATCTGCCCAACAAGCATGAGAGCTCCTACACTGTGCGAGACAATCCACAGGATCAAAGAAACCAGTAAGAGACAGACAGCAGGCAGAACACACACAAAATAATAACAATTATCTGATGTCTCAAACTGGGGCAACAGCAGGCCCTGCACCCACAGCCAAGAGTCTGACCTGTACGCACGTGCGCGACTGGCTTTAAAGGGGACTCCCAGAATGAAGCCAGATGGTGAGTTTCAGGAGGTCCTGCAGAGGCCAGGCCTCTAGCATGTGGGCAGGAAAGGGAGGTGTGCACACAGCATCACGTATGTGGTAACTGTGCTCCTTGCTGCCAGCTGGGCTCCAGAAGAAATTCTGGACCCAGAAGTTCAGAGAACAAAAGCAGGCTGTAGCCAAAGCAACCTGGATAGACTGAGCAGAAAGAGTCACATCCCATGACAGAGGAGACTCTGATACACTACACTGGAAAAGTCTGAAGAAAAAGAATCACAACTCCGAGTATAAAGTGAGATTCTGAAATGTTATAATAGAGTGGTGATTCTTAGGCCTTTTCATTTCCCTGGTAAAACCTGAAATGTGTGTCTGTGTCTGTAAGGAAGTCTAACTTTTTATTTTTGCAAATGTGAGGATGTTGGGGATGAGGGGAAAAAGGAGAAATTCCTACTCTCTTCTACCTTTGTTCATAAAACAAAGGGTAGTTTAATGTTGAACCAAAAAATAATAGAGGAATTTAACAAAACCAAAGGTTGGTCCTCTGAAAGGGTCGACAAAAGTGACAAACCTTTGGAGAGACTGAAAATTGTTTTAAATAGAGAGGAGACACAATTTCTAAAATCAAGAATGGAAGGTGGGCCATTACTGTCTACCTCACAGAAAATAAGAGCTTTATAAGTAAACACTGAACAATGGTATGCCAACAAATTAGGTAACTTAGATGAAATGAAAAACTTCCTAGAAAGACAGAAGCTACTGAAACTGGCTCCAGAAGAAATAGAAAATCTGAATAGGCCTATAGCAAGTAAAGAGATTGAATTAATAATTTTAAAACATTCCATGAACAAAAGTTTAGGTCCAGATGACTTCACTGGTGAATTCCACCAAACATTTAAAGAAGAATTAACACCAATCCTTCACAAATTCTCCCCAAAAACAGAAGAGGAAAGAATACTTTCCCACTCATTCTATTAAACAAAACAAAACAAAACTCCAAACAATCCTCCCCAACTATGTATTACCTTTATTTATAAAACAACAAATATTTTAACGTCAAAGAAGTAAGTATATTATATCAGAATGGTCCTTATCCAGAAAGGGTGTTTATAACTTTATGTTAATTATGTTGACATATACACACACTCATATTTTTATAAACATTTACACTGCTCATTTTTCTATAGACTCGTGAAAACTTCAATACAGATTAAATAATCCCTAACCCCTTAATATAGCAACAATAGTCAGCATTCTGTTTGTTTGTTTTTTAAAGAAAAATACATTATCAGGGTGGCAGGGTCAAAGGAGCTGTTTCTTGTCATCTATGGAAGGGTCCCGGCCCTTGAAGACCTCCCTGAGGAGCAGGGGCCTGAACCCCAGTATACTTAGCAGGTCTAACACTGGAGTGGTAGGAACCGCAGGCTGGGGTAGTTTCAGCTCCACTGTATCCTAGGGGAAGCTCTTTACAGACTCCATTCCCCTAACTCACTCCCAATTCTCCTACCAAGCAAGAAATACTAGGTCATATGTCTGACAGGACACTGCTTAACCTACAACTCTCCCAGTAAGCAAGGTCACTGTGCATTAAAATGTGGCTGCCTGGGGTGACCATCTCTCCCATTACTTGGGGATTGTGTACCCTCTTCTTCTCAGTCTCTACTCCATCAGTTGGTGGTAAATTCTGGGTTTGGGTAGAAATGGACAATGGTTTCTAAGTCTCAAAGCCCATCTGATCTATCTCACTTTTATCAGAGTTCTCTGAATACAGGTTTTCTGACACCGGCACAGGTTATAATAAAAATACACTGCTTTCCTCCTCCACTATTCTCTGTGTAACTTGGGGACCTCACCTCCATGACCAGGAGGCGAGGTCATGGGCTAAAGCAAAATCTGGATACTCTAGCTCCCTCAAACCATCGCATGGCATGCCAATTCCACACAAGGCATCAAAGTCACTTGTTCCATGCGTATGCGTGAGACAGCGAGAGGACCCTGGTTCCAGCGTGCTACGGAGGTAACTATGGCCGATGCTAGTCAGAAGGGGCCCCTGTGTCACAGGTTAACAGCACTCGACCACTACCTATCACATCTCTCTGCTTCCTGATTTCTCCTTCCAACTCATCTGAATCTTATATCTCTTTTTTACTTAACCATACCTTAAGTCTAACAACCTATTTTTCTTTATACACAGCACACAGATCCTAGGATTCATCAGAATCCACAGGCCTAAATAGGAACCTCATGAACGCTAGTTCAGAGACCTTGGAGAAGACTGTTCACATGCCCTTCTCATCCTTAAAATCTGATCAGACAGGCAGAACAGGTTTCCTATACTCTATTTTGAACCAAAGTGTCACCAGGTCACCACAAAACAGATATCCTTTAGAGCAGGAGTTTATTTTATAACTTTGATATAAGTTTAAAAACAAAGAATATATAAATTAGGAAAAAATGTAAGCAAAAACTTACTGTTATTGGTACATCTTTTGTTCCTGAATTTAATAAATGAAGATTTAAAACTTTTGGTAGATCTGTTAAAATTAAGGAAAAGAAACATTTCTTAAAGTGGTATGTTTTCTATAACAAGTTAGAATCTTTCTCTTCTATCAGTTTAAATATATTTTAGAATGTGAAGTAGAATGACAATCACATTTATAAAAAGAATGTGACAATAACATTCCTAGACAGGAACTGCCTTACTTTTAAGGACAGTGAGTACTGTAAGAACTAAACAATCAGACCAAAAAACAAACTTTTTCAGTGAAATTGACATCATCACCAATCTTTCAGTTTTCCAGCAAAGCACAATGAAGCAATTCAATAAAGTACAATATGAAAGTATTATAGTAAAACCAAATCTAACCTTCAAGAATGGGTCTTCAATCCTAAACAACCAAATTTCAATTACATATGGCCCCATAGGAGGAAGCCTGTATTACATGCCTTCTTTTTTTATTTTAATAAATCCTCTTTGGTTATTTTCAATTTTAGAATTTGAATTCGTTCTCTGACCTCAGGGACTGATTTCTAACATTACATTATTATAATGCAACTGAATTAATCCATATCTAAACAAAAATTCAGAAGTAAATCTATTTCCTTTATTTTACAATTGAAAGATTTAGTATAATTAAATAGGTGAGAAACTGGATTAAGAAACTACTTTCTGCCTCAATCTTCCATTAAGAAGACTTGACTTAAGTTATCCATGACACTGCTTTCCCATCTGGTAAGCAATGGCATCCCTCAGAAGAATGGGGTGTAAACCCCTAAGGGCTCTGACTTCCCAGAAGCAGACTTCTAAAGATCATGTAATACACTGAGAAATAACTTTCAAAGCTGAACTAATTACAGAGGAGTTAAAGGAGAGCCATTTAGCGATGAATACAGGGATTTTTAAAAAAGACTTCATGACACTATCTCTTTTTTTTACCTTGTGTTCGCAGTGTGCCAAAATCTAACATTTCAGTTGAGGAATAAATTCCAGGAGCTTGGAAAAAAGAAGAGTACACAATTATATTTCATCTTGCCAGAGTAAGATGTGCTGAAGACAAACCATGCTCCTTTAGTCATCCACTCACCTGTTGTGACTTCCACTTCAACCGGAAGGATGATAAACTCCGTGCTGTCTGAAGCATTTGTCTTTATTCTTATGAAAGCTGTGTGATTATCTGCTTCTCTAGATGAAAAACTGGCTCTCATCACTCCCTTGGTTTCATAAGGAGGAATTTCCTGACAAGTTAACAGACCAGAATGTAGCAAAACCACTACAGTTTATTGAATAAGATGACATCACCTAAAAGATGCATTATTATTTTATATAGAAAAAAATACTGCCAATTAAACAAACACATTCACTTCACTGATTATACTGCACAGTCCAATTTTGGAGGATGTTAAATGATACAAATGTGTGTATCTTAAAATTGATGAAGTTTGGTATATAAATTTGAGCAAAACAAAAGAGAGATAAAATTATATGAAAACAAACTGTCAGCTGCAAAGCCATCATTAAAAGGTAGAGTCCAATTTTTTTGCTGTATTGGTGTGCTTGTTTAGAGGAGTTCAGTCCAAATCCTCTAAACAATAAACACATCACCATCAAAGAGAAACTGCTTTCCCAGACATTCACAGGACTCTCTTTAAATGATAACTAAATGGAACACAGACTTGGCTCTCCTTTCATTTAAAACCTAACAGAACAAGCTTCCCAAGCAAATCCACAGTTCAACAAATGTGTTCAGTAAGGCTCTTAGCGTGTAAAGTAGGATAACTTTTTAGGTTCGTAAAAACATACATATACACTAGAGGGAAGAGAAAAAAACATATACACTAGAAGGAAGAGGCACTGGAAAAAAAACTTTTTTTTGAGGTACAAATTTTTTCCTGCTTTTATAATAAACTGGCTTCACTGGGCAGAGTTTCAGAGTTTCTCTGCACATACCTTTTGGCCTATTTTAGGAAATCCCTGTGGTTCAGAATGTACTGGTCTTCATTTACCTCCATTCTCTTAACTTTCTAGACTCAAAGTAGAAAAGAGGTGACTGGAACCCTCTCGGGGCCATGAGAGACGGATCGCCCACACCCCCATCTCCAGGAGCTGACTGGGGTTTGCTCACTGAAACAGGCTGGGAGTGAGGTCAAGGCCAGCTGCCTTCTCTAGGCCAATCCCACCCTAGATTTGTAGGAATAAGAATCACTATTTTTTCTTGTAGCTGCTAAGAATATTAAAGCAATTTTCCATGTCTGCTACATTACAGTTCTTAATTAGAAATCTGAATTCTCTAATGTTTATTAGAATCCACTTCAGCGTGTGTGCCAAGTTGCTTCAGTCGTGTCCAACTCTTTGTGACTCTATGAACCGTACCCGCCAGGCTCCTCTGTCCATGGGATTCTCCAGGCAAAAATACTGGAGTGAGTTGCCATGCCCTCCTCCAGGGGATTTTCCCCCAGGGATTCAACCTGCGTTTCTGATGTCCCCTGCATTAGCAGGCAGGTTCTTTACCACTAGCGCCACCTGGGAAGCCCATCACAGTAAATTCTTAGTTCTTCTATTTAGAATTATAACACGAATTTAATACCTTATAATCAATTATATAAAGCATTGCTTTATACACAATTTCTCCCAAAGTCTTTTCAAACAAAATCATAATTTCAAGGCAAAACACTTTTGTGAAAGGATATAAAAAGGCTGTCCATTACATACCTTTCTACTAGCTAGAGTGTTTCTATATCTTAGGAGTTAACTTAGTCACTGACAATTTGGTTTCTAAATGTTCAAGTTAACATCCTAAAAAATGTCCCCTGCACATCCCTTCCTTCCCTGGTTGAGACTGGTCAGATGACAGAATCAAGAGGTGGTGTGTTTTTAAATTAACAGGGCAATTAACAAAGAAACTTTGATCTTCAGAACTTATTCATGTGGTGAAGTCTACGTGTCTTCAATTATGGATAAGCAGTGATTTTAGCGACAAGCACTACATATTCTATGCCTTTCCCTTTTCTGATTAAAGCTGAGTAGACAACATTAAAGAATAAAAACAATCCTCCTATGGCAGGAACCTTTGCAAATTAGGTAATGGCTACCTATTCATTAATCTGGTTAATATTTGCTAATATTCTCCAAGAGAAAGTGGTTCTCTCACCACTTACACAAACTACTGATACATCTTCAACAGCATTAAATGTGGATGTACTGAGAGATCACCTAAGAACTTAGTCTCTAAGTCATCACAAGAGCCTATGTTCCCTCTGCAAACGCCATCTCCGCCATCAACAATAAGTTTGAATGTTCAATTATGTACCTTTAAAAATACCATGAATCCCTTCCATGGTTTTTTCTTTTTTTTTTTCTTCAGTTTTAGTGTAAAGCATATTATAAACGATTAGATTCAGAAACAACTTTACCAATATTATTCTGTAGAAGAATAGTTAAAATCTCTTCCTTTCCACACAGGGGGTTAAAGGTTCCACCAATTTTGTTCACTGCTCTTTCCAAAAATGATTAATACCACTCTACTACTCTCAGTCTCTCCAGTTTTCAAATATATTTGATACACATTTAATGCTAAGACAGTAATTATGGAGACATCACCCGTATTTCTTTGGGTGATAAGCAGTTATGTGTTTTCTGGTGCATGTAAGGAAATAACTGGTTTCAAGCGCTCTCACGCGAGAACACGTCTGCACTCACCCACAGCTTCCTGGTGCCTCCCTGCTGCCCTGTGGGAAGTTCAAGGTGAAGGTCTCCTCCACTAGAGTACATTTCTACAACCTGAGACAGAAGAGTACATGATGGTTAAGTAAAAATCATATTCTCGATGCAAGTGATTTGCTGTTATGTAGAAATGTTTGATGGCTTAATTGCGTCTATCAGAAAAAATTTAAAAAATGCTTATAGATACAAAGGATAAGTATTGGCAGGATAAGTATGGCGTCACAGCACCAGATGCAGTGCCCGTATGTATAAGCACTGGTGCAATATTTAATTAAACAGGTAACTTCAAAATATCAAACTCAAAAATAGTGTAGCTGTTTCAGAGACTGGATTTTAGAAAATCCATCTGGAGGACATATATTTTTGTATTTTCCCAAGGAAACAGCTTCTGGAAAGAATCAAATTTTAGAAACACACATTTTGTATTTCTTATAGTAATACAAGTTCTTCTTTATTCACATATCAACAACAAGACCCAGTAGCAGATCTATTAACTATTGTAACTGTGACACATGCTCAGTCGTTCAGTCGTGTCTCTTTGTGACCACATGGACTGCAGCCTACCTGCCAGGCTCCTCTGTCCATGGGATTTTCCAGGCAAGAATACTGGAGTGGGTTGTCATTTCCTACTCCAGGGTATACTCCCGACCCAGGGATTGAACCTGTGTCTCCTGCATTGGCAGGCAGATTGTTTACCACCGAGCCACCTGGGAAATCCTAATTGTGACACAGTGAAGTGCATATCATATTGATAGGCAACAGTATCAATGCAGAATTAAAATATCTGATGTGTTCTGCAAGCAAAATCACAGGTACTATTAATATCTCTGTGGCTTGTACCTATACCCATTTTTTTTTTTAGCTAATAATTTCTTTAAATTTTTTTTTCTTTTTACAGTGTTGCGCTGGTTTCTGCTATACAACAATGCAAATCAGCCATAACTACACATTTTTAAAAAACAGCTGTACTGAGGTATGATTCATGTACAATAAAACTCTACATTTTGAAAGTGTACAACGAGATAGATTCTGACATGTACATGAAGATGGAATGAAGCTACCATCACAATTATGATATTAAGTAAACCGTTTACCTCCCAAAGTTTCCTCACACCTTCTGCAATCCACCTGCCACTCTCGGCCCTTTCCCATCCCCAGGCACCGCTGAGCTGCTGTTGGCCACTCAAAATTAGTCTGTGTTTTCTAGCATTTTATATAAATGGGAGCATACAGTGTATACTCATGTCTGGTTGCTTTTATTCAGTGTAATTATCTTGAGATCTATTACGTTGTTTTTTTTACTAACAGTTCATTTCTTTTTTGATTTTATGGATATGCCACAATTCTAGATCCATTCACTTGCTGATGAACATCTGGGTTGTTTCCAGTTTTTTGGTCATTACAGATAAAGCTGTTATGCACACCACATTTCTGTGTGGACATCTGCTTTTCTTTCTCTTGGGTAAACAGCAAGGAACAGAAGGGTCGTATGCCTCTTTGCTCATATAAAGAAAAGGAGCCTTTTGTTTAAAGGAAGGTTATCCTACCTCTTAAAAATAAAGAATATATTTAATTAAATGCAAATCTGGGGTGAAGAATGAGAATGGGTGGAAAACCTTTCCTTGTCTCTCACAAACCAGGAGTACACAAAAAAGGACAAAGCAGGACAGACAGTAACACTTTAGTATATGCTTAAAGGCTTTTGTTTCTGGTGGGTGTGGTTGTTACTGTAACGATTTACCCAAGACTAAGGAGCTACGGTCTTGTCTCTGTCTTAATACTTGCCTTCCAATGTATTACTGTTCCCCTTCAGTACTGACTGTGCTAACAGCGCCTTAACTGATGGGGTGACTTATAGGACTTTTTCTGTAAAACCAGAAAACACCGTGTGTTATTTCATTTAGAAATCTTCCAAGGTATTAAGGAAACAAGCCTAACAAAGTTTGAAAACAAGATTAAAAGGTTGAATCCTGACAAGAGGGAAGGGAATATGGAAATGCGGACAGATAAAGGCTAAATTATAAAATCAAAGGGAAGATAACATTGAAACTAGAACAACAGACTCCTGATTTTCAGTCCCCTGCTAGTTGTTTCTAATTTAATAAAGTTTAGGGGGAAAAGGATTTCAATGATATATACAAATGATAATTTATGTTAAAAACAGAATACCAGGAGGAACGTTAATTTCAGAGTGCCCCCGTACGTGTACACAAGCATACAGAGAAAGGCCTGAGGAGACACACCGAGGTTACACGAAGGTTATCAGTGAGGAAGGGTTCTGGCCAGGAGCTGTGATAACAACAGTCATTTAAATCACTTGATATAAAATAAAACTCAAGGTTCAGGGCCTCGGCCACCCTAGCCACAAGTTCACATGCTCAGCAGCCCCAGTGGCTGGCGGTTCCTGTACGGACAGAGCAGATACAGAACGCTCCCATCGCACCAGAAAGTTCTGCGGGACCGTACTGGACTGGAAGGCAGCAAGTTCAAGGGGACTTCCGCCTTACACATTTGAACTGTTAATAGTTTTCAGTGAGAACATACTTGTGTGTTAGTGTTGTATAAAGAACAAATGAGGTGTAATTTCTTGCTTTACAATACTTTCTTAAATTTGAGGACAAGTTCATGACACACAGGACTATCAGGTTAAGAGTGTCTTCCATACAACCTTCCAGTTTAAAAAGCAATTAAGTTCCGGGCATGTGACAGACAGGACAGTGACCATAGTTAATACCAACACTGTAACTGCACATTTCAAAGTTACTAAAAGAGCAGATCTTAAAACTTCTTATCATAAAAAAAAAAGTTTTGTAATTATGTGTGGTGATGTTGCTAACGAGACTTACTGTGGTGATCGTTCTGTGATATACACAGAATCACTATGCTGTACACCTGAAATTAACACAGTGTTATATGGCAGTTATACCTCAAGTAAACAGTGTCCATCAGGAAGAGACTTGGATTTTCTCTCTCAAAAGCAACCAAAAAAATTGCCTTCCAGAGATAATCTATTGGTTCTTTTTTTTTTTTTTTTGACAGGGCCCTGTGGCATGTGGGATCTTAGTTCCCAGACCAGGGATCGAACCAGTGCCCCTGCATTGGAATCTGAGTCTCAACCACTGAACTGCCAGGGAGATCCCAATCTACTGGTTCTGAGAGAGCAACCCTGGCTTTCCATTTGCTCTCCTGTGCGTTGATGAAAAGCGTACTGTGATAATACTGAACTGAAGTGTTACGTGACTGGAAAAGGACTAGACAAGCCAAAGAAAAAAACTCAATATTGAATTCAGAGATAGTTGTTCTCGACGGTAGTCTGAGGACTCAAAAGGCTGAGGAGCAAAGACACAGACTGTAAGGCTACTTAAGTATTTTAACTAGGCTGGCCAACATCTGCTGAGTCTGTAACCTCCATCTCTCCCAGCAGAAAACAAGACCCTCAGTCCGCGGTGGGGCGACCACGGAGGCGGTGCATCCCTGGGGCTCTGTGACACTGCTGCTGCAGCTGCACATGGCAGCTCACACAGCAGGGCCTGAGAGAACGAGAGGACAGTTCTTATTTCTTGGACTCAAAAATAGTCAAGAAAAGAAAGCAGCAAGAATTTACGAGGTTTCTGTATAGTTTTGTGGTAAAAGTTAGCTGAAACAGGGAAAGTACACCATTCCCCAAAGCAGCAAAAGGATATAAACGAAGACTGATGATGGACAGGAACTGTCTCAAGCAGGAGACAAGGCACTTTCCTCTTTCACGACGAAGATCCTCAGCTACATATAACCAGAATTTGGAGGCAGTGTTTTTATCAATGGCTATCTTCACCCAATGGCAGCTGAGTTTGCAGGGAACCCTTGCTTGCTACCTCAGCATACAACTCCCAGGCATTTCACAAACCCAGATCTGAATATCTCATTGTATTCTTCCTTGTTTTCCTCTTCACCGTTTATGAGCCTTTCTACCAGGGAGTGCTAGGATGACAAAACCCACTTTCGTCGTCAAAGCTCAGCGGCTCATACAACACACAGTGTTTATCCTTCACCTGCTATTTTCAAGCTACTGCTCAGTTCTTCAGTGTTGGTCCTGAAGAACTCCATGGGCCCTGGGAGTAAACATTATTCTGGAAAGTATTCGTATATCCTTCCACACAGACAACACAGCTAGAAGCTACAATGGCAACAAGTGTCCATGGCTGGAAGTCACTGGGGAGCCGGGGTGGGGATCTGAGGAAATACCTGCAGGAGCGACACCAGCCACTCCCACCGTGTTAGAGACAAGGGCTGGGTGAGGAGGCATTTCAAAGGTGGAAATATGATTACTAAAAGACTGCGTAAGATCAGGAGTTGGATTTTTCAAAGTAAAAAAATAAGATGGCTTTTAATCAATGGTTCTATATTATCCTTTCCTTGGATTTTAATTTCCAGGCTGCCATCACCCAATATTTAGTATTACTAGAAATAAATACAAATAGTGGGTTTAAAATTTTAAACTGGGCCAGAAGGAGCTCAAGAAAGAAAAGTAGGGGCCTCATATAGATGAAAACTCTTCTTAAATTAAATGCAGAGCCACTTAAAACTAACACCAGAGAAACCAGTCATTTTAAAAATGGTTCCAAAAATTCAATAACCACACTGATATAACCTCAGGTTCAGACTACAAGCAGCATTAAAAGAATACCTTGCTTCAGTACTACATACTGGCATATATTTTAAAAACCTGTTTTAGGTAATCTAAAAACTGTAAAAGACTGAGATTTCACACTAAGCATTAATTTCCACTGAAGTGAAACACGTTAAAAAAATCACTGCTATAAACTCACCTGTAAAGGCTCGCTGTGAGGATTGTGTATGTTTATTATGGGTGAGAAACTGCTATTCACAGGGACTCTGGCCCCAAGGAATGGCCTTAATCGGTATGGATTTGGAACTCCAACACCAAATACCTGTTTCCAAGTAGAAAAAAAAAAGCAATCTGAGTAGCTTTTATAGTTTTAGATAACATTTTTATAGTTACAACTGATTGATTTAGGGAAAACTGGTGAGTTTACTTATGGAAAAATCTTAATTCTTTTAAAAAGGAACATACATGTAGTTTCTGTACTTGACTATCAGTTGATCTGAGATGCACATATATCTTAAGAATATGGAGAAGGCAATGGCACCCCACTCCAGTACTCTTGCCTGGAAAATCCCATGGATGGAGGAGCCTGGTAGGCTGCAGTCCATGGGGTCGTGAAGAGTTGGACATGACTGAGCAACTTCACTTTCACTTAAGAATATATATATTCATATTTATATACATTAAATAACATACATATACATTTGGAATGATTTCTATAATATATTAGAAATTAAAATGCTAGCAGTCCTTCATGAAGTCATGGGAAAGACAAAAGAAAAACAGAGAATCCTGATTTCCCTGTTTCAATCACCTGAAGATGGCTCTAGGGCCCAGACAATCTCTTAACGACCAAGCCCAGTCCCAGGTCATTCCTACATGGGAATGTGGGCTGACCAACAGGGTGAGCCAATCACTCAAATGACAAACATTTATTAAGTGCCTATGAGGTGCTGGGCACAGGTATGTACAGTTGTGAATAATTCAACAGTGAACAAGATGCATAATGTGCCTGTCCTTATGGAACTTAAATTCTAGTATGAGGGACAGATAACAATAAAAAGGTTTTTAAAAAATGGATAATGTTATATAGAGCAAACAGTTGGAGTAAGGATGGGAAAATTCTTTCAGAGAGGGTGGCCAGGGGAGGTGATGTGAACTGATGTCACCTGAACGACGAGAAGAAGCAACAATGACTCTTCAGCAAGGGGAAGTATATAGGCAAAGGGCTGGAGGCAGGAAAAGGCCTGGCTTGTTGGAAGACAAAGAAAAAGCTGAGAATCATGGTCAAATGGGATGAGATGGGACAGCTAATATGGGAGTCAGATCCTTAGAGCCTTGCTGGCTTTGCTCAGAAGCGTGCATTTTGCTCTAAGAGCAGTGTCAAAGCATAAAGATTTACATGAGGGGCTGACTGGATGTGGTTTATGTTCAGAGAAGATCATCACGGCTACAGCATGAACAATGGACCGGGGCAGGGGCTGTGGAGGAGAGGAAGGACAGTCAGGAGGCTCTGTGTCACCCAGGGAAAGGTAGGGCCGGCTGGCCTGGGAGACAGTAGTGGTGCTGGAGAGGAGAGAGACATTTAACAGCAAGATGTGGTGAAAGACTAGGTGTGGGGAGGTGAAGATGGATGGCAGCGAGGCGCACCTTGAGAACAACCCGACCACAACCTCAGGTCACCCATGGTCAGCTGGGGGTGCCTCTGGAGGGCACAGTTCTTTCCAGTTTCATGGAGGTCTTTTGATTTACTCAACAAGTATATGCCAAGTGCTCTGTATAGCACGTCAGAGTCACTCATCCATACTGGCTTCCAAAGTTTACTCAATGCCTATCAAATGACTATTAAAGACTTACTCACCATAAATAAGCATAAGATATGATGTCTGACTAATACGAATGCTTACTCTGACAGTGATTTCCAAAATACACAAATAATTTACAAAATACATGAAGCATTCTGGGTAACTGAGAAGAAATATTCAAAAACAAGCATAAAAACTGTAAAGTAAGATACTAGCTAAGTAAGGATTTGAGTTCCATGGGCAGTACAGCTCAGTGATTAATAGGATGGTCTTTGTAGCTATAAAGACATGGATTTGAATCCCTGCTCAACAACTTACCATTAGCATAAGCAAAATTGTTTACCCTTTTTAAACTTCACCTTCCTCATCTAAAAAAATGAGAAGGACAGTATCTGTAACGCAGGCAGAAGTGCACGTAAAGTGCGTAGAACTGTGCCAAATAAATTATTTCTTTGCAATCTTGCTATATAAAAAATTCCGATTCAAAAACACTAGCTTTCTTTAATAATCCAAACCATGATTGTACATACAAAGTGTTAGCTGCTCAGTCGTCTCCGACTCTTTGAGACTCCATGGACTGTAGCCTGACAGGCTCCTCTGCCCATGGGATTTCCCAGCCAAGAATACTGGAGTGGGTTGCCACTCCTTTCTCCAGGGGATCTTCCTGACCCAGGGATTGAACCTGGGTCTCCTGTACTGCAGGCAGTTTCTTTACCACTTGAGCCACCAGGGAAGATGAAAAATTTAAACAATATAATTACCAAAGAAAAACAGGCACACATCTTTTAATCCTGAAACTGTTATCACTTCATAAGTGTGCAAAAAGTAAAAATTAAAAAAAATCTAGAGGCACTGTGAAAATATTTTTAACTGTTCTTCTGCCAACCAATCTTATATTAACACTTTAGCTGTAGCTTTTAAAGATCATTTGTTCAGTCTGATTTGAATAGGGATATTCACAAATGCAGTTGTAAAGTATAAAAATGCTCTAACTCTAAACTCTTACATTTTCCCTGATCATGAGTTTTTGAAGAGTTCCCAACATGTGATAGGATGAAGATGAAACCTGTATTTTATAAATAATAAGATTTTATTCTGATTCTTACCTGGTAAGTGAATACCCCATGATTAGATGTATTAATAAATAAAGTATTTTCTACATTTCCCACTACTCTTGCAAGAAAAACTACATCAAATGATGTATTTCCTCCTGGAAGAATTTTCTGAAAAAGAAAAGTAGTAAGTTAAATTAGTGAAAAAAAAAAGTATCAGATCATAGTGACTATAAGTAGACAGCTAAAGTTCTCTAAAACGTCTTAGAATCATTTCCACAAACTAGCTTTTTCCTCCCAAAGGTTTACATTTTAAATTAGCCAAACTATTTTGCAATGGAAAAAAAAAAGATGTCTTCACATCGGCTTTCACATATCTTTGTCAATCACAATTCTAAAACCCTGTACAGCAGATGGTTCCCTTGGATTCTGTTCATTCAGTAATCACCAGGCTGGAATGAAGTGCCTAATTACAGGCTCCTTCAACATCAGACGATCAAGGAGGAGATGAGCGAAAGCCGAGCTTTTTATATAGATGTTCTACTCTACTCCTAAGCAGCCACTTGTACTATTCTAATAAGTAAACAAGCCCAGCCTCAACCTCTGTCACCCATTCACACAAGGCACAAAAAGTGCCAGCAACTTACATTATAAAAGAAAGGAGAGGAGAGGAGACCCCTCCTCTGACCTTGAGCAAACTGAGAATGTCACTGTGGTTTGCAAATAAAAATTTTATTACAGCAGAACAACAGGGCTGCTTCACGAAGTCTCTGAGACTATGAATGCAGTTCTGCCTGCAATGAAGCCTTAGAATGCATTTTAATATGCAAAGTCCTTAACTTCTCTCATTCTGCCTCTGTGGCTAGTACTCTAAATGCTCCCCAAATTATAGCCTAAAATCTATGGCACTGAGACTTCTGTCTACAGCTTTGGATACAGAAAGCTGGAAGAGCATCTTTCCTGTATTATAAAAAACAAAAATCATTTGAAAAATGGTAACCTTTCTTGTGTATCAATCAGCCCCCAATTTAATGAAAGACAAACACCTTCAAGAAGAGATGGTAACATTAAGTATGGCAGATAATGGGAAGAAGATGAGGTTAGCATTCAAGACAGTAAAATGAATTCAGCTAAAATTTTTATGCATTGCTAAACGTTGAGTGTGGGCTACACAACACGGTACATAGAAGCTTTGGAGTCTGATGGAGGTCACACTTGCCAAAAATCAGTAACAGGAAGATATATGGTAAACCCCTAAGCAGTTCAAAATGAAACAATACATTTCTAAGTAACCCACCAGTTAAAGTAGTAGTCACAAAGGAAATTTTAAAACATTCAGTCAACTGGAAATGAAAACACAGCATATCAAAATTTGTGAGCTGAGCTAAAGGAAATACTCGGAAGGAAAATTATAGTTCCCTTTGTGGCAAACTTTAAAATAAATTTAGTATGACTAAAGAAAAAAGAAAACAGTAGGAAAAGGCAATGAAGGCAGCACATCGCATGCTAACTTCAGTTTTAAATTATTTGCAGTGAAGTTATTCATCTTTGTACCACATCAGTCCCTGACCACCTGCTCCCTTGGTGATCTCACCTAGGTCTGGGCTTCCCATCTTTACCAGTGACTCCTACACTTTGTCTTTTTTTTCCCCTAGATTTCTTGATTTTAATTGGAAAAACTCAAACCAGAATGTGAAAACAAACCAACAAATGAAAGCCTCTGAATAGTCCTCCCTCCAGTGAATGCTTCTCCTTTTCCTTTGAGAGCAGTGGCTGCAGGGGGAGAGGGGATCACTGTAAAGCTACTTTTTTTTTTAATTAATTTTTTAATTGAAGTATAGTTGATTTACAGTGTTGCCTACACTTCTGTTTTAAGCCTAGTCCTTTCCCTCACACACCAAACTTAAATATCAATTGCTTACTTTGCACCTCCACCTGGACGTCCAGGAGATACGCCAAATCTAATCCGTCCAAAACTGAACCACTGGCTACACTCTTGAAACCTACTCTACTCTCAGCCTTTCCCATCTCAGTTGATGGCAACTCCGTCCTCCCAGCTGCTCAAGACAAAATCTCTGGAGTCACTCTTGATGCTTCACTTCCTCTCAATCCCACCTCAGAAAATTCTGCTGCTGTCTTCAAAATACATCCCAAATCTGACAGCTTTCTTCATTTCTTCTCTGCTTAGAGCAATCTTGATATTCTGATATTAGTTTATAATAATAATAATCTAAAACTAATAATAACCCTGATATTCTGCAACAGCCAAGATAACTAGTGTCCTTTATTCTCCCCTTGCCCTTCTTGACTCTATTTCTGATAAACAGTGATCCTTTATAAAACATAACGCTATCATTCATTTCGCTGCTCAAAATCTGTGATAGCTTCCCATGTCACTCAGGATCAGAGCCCAAATCCTTATTACACCGTATAAGGCCCTTCACAGTCTGTCCCCTCCCACAACCCCTTTACTCCCCTCCTCACCCCTGCTCACTCTGGTCTAGCCACATGGTCCCCTGCACACTAGTCATGCTTTCATATCAGAGACCTCACTGACTGAGCCCTCTGTATGAAATGTCCTCCATATATTCCACTTCCCTGTATACATCTCCTTCAGTCTTCAGTTGTCACCTTCTGAATGAAGTCTTCCCTGACCCTCCTATTTAAATCTGGTGGTGTAAGACAGTCCTCCCTTTTGTTCCCTTTAACATATCAGATATCCATCCACAGCAGAAGTGCCTCTGTGGGACTTGTGGGATCTGTTGCCATACACCTGAAGACCTGGGAGCCATCCTGCCCACCTGTGTACCTGGAAACAGGCAAACAGACTTCTGCACAGGCTGCGGAACCAATGAACCGACCCCATCCTGTCTAGTTGCAGCTGGGAAAGAACCTGCAGAGTGCTGACCTGGGAAGATACCACTGGACAAGAGACAGCTCGCAGAGTCTACCTTTCCCAAGGAGGTATTCCAGCATGCCACTGGAAGCAAAAAAAAAAAAAAAAGAACCTGGTTGCAGTGGAGACAGTAAGAGGAATTTTCCCAGGGCCAACTCCCCAACCCATGCTGAGGCAATACTGCATGAGACAGTGACCTCTCCTGGGTTGGGGGGAAGAGAGGAGAGCAGCCTGGTGGATTAATTCCTAGAAACACACAACCTACCAAGACTGAATCAGGAAGAAATAGAAAATCTCAGTAGACCAATAATAAGTAAGGAAATCAAATAAGTAATCAAAAACCTCCCCAAACAGAAAACTCCAGGACCAGATGGCTTCTCTGGTGAATTCTATCAAATACTTAAAGAAGAATTGATGCCAGTCTTTCTCAAATTCTTCAAAAATTAAGAGAAGGGAACATTTCCAAACTCATTTTATGAGGCCAGCATTACCTTGATACCAAAGCCAGACAAGGACACTACAAGAAAACTATAAACAATATCCCTGATGAATATAGACATAGAAATTCTCAAAAATTATCAGCAAAGTAAATCCCACTACACAACAAAAAAGTACTTGACAAAAATATATCTCATGATAAAAACCTTCAACTGAGTACAGAAGAAGCATACTCTGATATAATCAAGACCACATACAAACACCCAAAGCTAACATCACACTCAGTGATGAAAATTTGAGTTTTTCTTTAAGATCAGAAACAAGACAAGGGTGCCCACTCTTATTCAACACAGTACTGGAAGGCCTAAGTTAAAGCAATTGAGGCAAGACAACGAATAAAAGGCATCAGAAGTGGAAAATAAGAGAAAAAGTTGTTATTTGCAGATGATACAATATTACATAGAGAACATCCTGAAGACTCAACAAAAAACTACTACAACTAACCAACAAATTCTGTAAAGATGCAGGAGATAAAATCAACACATAGAAACCAATGTACTGGTATACTGGTGTACAGGCTATACACCAATAATGAAACATTTGAAGAAGAAAAAAAGCTTTTCTATTCATAGTAGTATCAAAAATAATACTTAGTAATAAATTTATCCAAGGAGGCGAAAGATCTGTATGATGAAAACTGTAAGACCTTGATAAAAGAAACTGTAAGACACAAACAAATGGGAAGATAACCTTTGTTTGTGGCTCAGAAAAGTTAGTATTTTAAAACGTTCCATACTAAGCAAACCCATCTACAGATTCAATGCAATCTTTATCAAAACCAATGACAGTTTAAACAGAAATAAACAATCCTAAAATTTGCACAGAAATGGAAAACAATAGTAAGAATATCAAAGTTGAAGGCATCATACTTCCTGCTTTCCAAGCACACCTTAAAGGTAAAGAAACTAAAACAGTATGGTTCTGGCATAAAGGCAGACATGTAGACCAACGGACAAACAGAGTCCAGAAATAAACCCCTGCATATACTGTTCATTTAATATTTCACACGGGAGCCAAGAATACTCGATAGGGAAAGGTTGTATCTTTAATAAATGGTGTTAGGAAAACTGGATAACCACACATAGAAAAATGAAACTGGACCCATATTTTACAGCACTCTCCAAAATAACTCAAAATGGATTAAAGATTTAAAATATATAACCTCATACCACTAAACTCCTAGAAGAAAACAGGGATAAAACTCCTAGAAGAACATAGGGAAAAAACTCCTTGACACTGGTCTGTACAATGATGACAATATGATATCAAAAGCAGAAGGAACAAAAGCAAAAAATCAGTAAGAGAATGCATTAAAAAGCTTCTACATAGCAAAAGAAATTATCAATGAAATGAAAAGGCAACCTATGGAATGGGAAAAAATATTTGCAAACTGGACTTCCCTAGTGGTCCAGTGGTGAAGAATCCACTTGCCAATGCAGGGGACATAGGTTCAATCCCTGGTCCAGAAAGATTCCACATGCCAAGGGGCAAATTAACTCTTATATCACAACTACTGAGCCCATGCTCTAAAGTCCATGAGTCGCAACTACTGAGTCAATGCACCAAATTACCAAAACCTGAACACTCTAGCTTTATTGACTATGCCAAAGCCTTTGACTGTGTGAATCACAATCAACTGGAAAATTCTGAAAGAGGTGGGAATACCAGACCACCTGACCTGCCTCTTGAGAAGCCTGTATGCAGGTCAGGAAGCAGCAGTTAGAACTGGACATGGAACAACAGACTGGTTCCAAATAGGAAAAGGAGTACGTCAAGGCTGTATATTGTCACCCTGCTTATTTAACTTATATGCAGAGTACATCATGAGAAATGCTGGGCTGGAAGAAGTACAAGCTGGAGTCAAGATTGCTGGGAGAAATATCAATAACCTCAGATATGCAGATGACACCACCCTTATGGCAGAAAGTGAAGAAGAGCCTCTTGATGAAAGTGAAAGACAAGAGTGAAAAAGTCGGCTTAAAGCTCAACATTCCGAAAATTAAGATCATGGCATCCGGTCCCATCACTTCATGGCAAATAGATGCGAAACAGTGGAAACAGTGGCTGGTTTTATTTTTTGGGGCTCCAAAATCACTGCAGATGCTGACTGCAGCCAGGAAATTAAAAGACACTGAATCCTTGGAAGGAAAGTTATGACCAACCTAGACAGCATATTCAAAAGCAGAGACATTACTTTGCCAACAAAGGTCCATCTAGTCAAGGCTATGGTTTTTCCAGTGGTCATGTATGGATGTGAGAGTTGGACTATAAAGAAAGCTGAGTGCAGAAAAATTGATGCTTTTGAACTGTGGTGTTGGAGAAGACTCTTGAGAGTCCCTTGGACTGCAAGGAGATCCAACCAGTCCATCCAAAAGGAGATCAGTCCTGGGTGTTCATTGGAAGGACTGACGATGAAGCTGAAACTCCAATACTTTGGCCACCCATGCAAAGAACTGACTCATTTGAAAAGACTCTGATGCTGGGAAAGATTGAAGGCAGGAGCAGAAGGGGATGACAGAAGATGAGATGGTTGGATGGCATCACCGACTCAATGGACACGAGTTTGGGTAAACTCTGGGAGTTGGTGACGGACAGGGAGGCCTGGCATGCTGCGGTCCATGGGGTTGCAAAGAGTTGGACACGACTGAGCGACTGAACTGAACACTCAAGAGCCTGTGCTCTGCAACAAGAAAAGCCATCTCAGTGAGAGGCCTGTGCACCACAACTAGAGAGCAGCCCCTACCTGGTGCAACTAGAGAAAGCCCATATGCAGAAACAAAGACCAGCACAGCCGAAAATAAATAAACAAAAATATGTGCAAACCAGATAATGGATAAAAGGGTAATACCCACAATATATAAAGAACTTACACAACTCAATAACAAAAAACCAATCTGATTTTAAAATGCACAGAGGAACTAACCCACCATTTTTCCAAAGAAGACATCTAAATGGCCAACAGATACATGTAATGATGTTCAATATCACTGATTACCAGGGAAATGCAAATCAAAACAACAATGAGATATCAGCTCACAACTGTCATTAACAGAAAAGTCCTGGTAAGGATGTGGATGTCCTTTCATACTGTTGGTAAGACTGTAAATTGTTTCAGCCACCATGGAAAACAGTATGCTGCTGCTGCTGCCAAGTCGCTTCAGTCGTGTTCAACTCTGTGCGACCCCATAGACGGCAGTCCACCAGGCTTCCCCGTCCCTGGGATTCTCCAGGCAAGAGTGTATAGAGATCCTCAAAAAATTAAAAATAGAATCACCATATAATCCAATAATCCCACTTGCATATAAAGCCAAAGGAAATGAAAACAGGATATTCAAGAGATACATGCACTTTCACGTTTACTGCAGCATTATTCACAATAGTTAAGATACGGGAACAACTTAAGTGTTTGGCAACACACGAAAGGATAAAGAAGTTGTGTTGTATATTCATATCCATGGAATATTATTTGGCCATAACAAAAAAAAAAATCCTGCCATTTGTGATATGGAGGGCCGTGAGGACATTATGCTAAGTGAGATAGACAGTGAAAAACAATCACTTCTCCGTGCAACCTAAACACATAGAACTTATAAAAGCAGAGAGCAGAATGTTGGCTATCAGACTCTGGGTGGTGGGGAAATTGGAGACAGGCTGTTTAAGGGGATGAATGCTGTTTGAGGGAACATTTTTTACATTTTATAAAAAATGGCATCGTATTCTATTCTACAATGTGCTTTTTTTTTACATATTAACATATTATTCCATACAAACAGATACAAATCTGATTCTTTTTATTATCTGTATAATAATATTTGCATATTACTGGCTCTACCACATTTTGTTCAATTTCCAATAACATGCATGGATACCAGAATTTAAGCTGAAATAGAATTAAAAATGTCCAGGTCTTTATATATAATTAAAAAGTATGATTAATTGCCAGTAATGACCTTCAACCCATGAGAAGAGATTATTACACATACTAAAATCAGATCAGATCAGATGCTCAGTCATGTCTCACTCTTTGCGACCCCATGAATCGCAGCACGCCAGGCCTCCCTGTCCATCACCAACTCCCGGAGTTCACTCAGACCCACGTCCATCGAGTCAGTGATGCCATCCAGCCATCTCATCCTCTGTCGTCCCCTTCTCCTCTTGCCCCCAATCCCTCCCAGCATCAGAGTCTTTTCCAATGAGTCAACTCTTCGCATGAGGTGGCCAAAGTACTGGAGTTTCAGCTTTAGCATCATTCCTTCCAAAGAAATCCCAGGGCTGATCTCCTTCAGAATGGACTGGCTGGATCTCCTTGCAGTCCAAGGGACTCTCAAGAGTCTTCTCCAACACCACACTTCAAAAGCATCAATTCTTCGGTGCTCAGCCTTCTTCACAGTCCAACTCTCACATTCATACATGACCACAGGAAAAACCATAGCCTTGACTAGACGAACCTTTGTTGGCAAAGTAATGTCTCTGCTTTTGAATATGCTATCTAGGTTGGACATAACTAAATGAGTAAAAACTTCATTTTAGCCATGGGTTGAAGCAAAGTTATCCTAGTTAATCTGTAATTAACCCAAAAAGGTAATCAAACAAAAAGTTCTATACGACCAAGGAAAAATAGTTCTTGTTTGCTTACTAATAAGGGACCCAAATCTTATCTTAATCAAAATTTGACTATTACAGAGTATTAAAAATATCTGTATTCTTTATAACAAGCCATACATTATGTATTTTATGGTCAATATGCAGTCTAGCCATGGAGATGAATAGGTCTAGACATGGAGATGAATAGGTCTCAACTGCAGTTTTAATATTATGTAATTTTAATTATAATTAGACAATTACAGTTAATCAACATAATTATAACCACAAATAATTATTAGGAGTTATATATAGAAAAATAAATTGTCACACAACCACATTCCTTTTATTACTCTTGTTCTTGACTTCCAGGTAATATGTATTATTTATATGGGGTTAAAAAAAATGGTTGTGTAATACTTGGCCTTTTAAATAATGACTACTCTTTTTTGTGTTTCCTACTGGTTAGTTAATGTATGTATGATACTGGTTAATAATCAAAAACCTAAGTGAGTTACAGAAAATGTTTTATTCTCAAAGAAATATGATCTGACCAGGAATTCTAAAGATGACAAGACAACTAGACTTAGGATAAATATATAGAAAGGGCCTGCTCTCTTGGACATGAGAAACTCTCTTTATTTTTCCCCAAAGGCTCCAATGATAGGCATAAAATTAAGTGGAAGAGAAATAAGGTTCCCTCTTCTCAAGAGTTAATTCCACCTTTCCACTTCTTGAGCTTCTGAAGTCAGTATCTTACTGTAGGGAATAAAGATGAAAATCAAGAAGAATAAGAAAATAACAACTTAAGACAGCACAGATTTTGGCTATCTCCTTTCAAGCTAAATCTAGAGTACCTAAACGTAAATTCTGATAGGTGTAAATAATTTTATTGTTTAATTCCACCTCCTGACAGTGGAAAACACAGATTGGCTTTTAACTTGTTCTTTGACTACATACACATTGAGTTTATCTTTTGAAGAACTTTCAGAGAGACTATTCTGTTTGCCTAAGATTCATGTGTTGAAATAAGTCCCTAGGAGAGCCAGTCCAGAAATGTCAAATTGGTGACCTTTAACTAGTTTTCTTTGGTCTACATTGTCTTTCAAAATTGACTTCATTTATCATTTGTAAATATCAGGAGATTATCATATACAAGTCCCTACTTCTGACTCTTCTTGGAAAATCATAACTGTGCATGAGCTTACATTCCCATGTGGCCACCGGTGGCTAGAGTGGAGTAAGGGCTGGTCCCTCTGGATGGGCCGTGTGCTCTGCAGGTCACCTCGCTGGCCACTTGGTCTGCACTGTCTACACGGCCCCTTAAGAACCTATCTGTAACTCTGCTATCTATTTGGCTGCTGTGTATTGTGACAGGAACATTAAAAATGTAAAAACCCTGGCCTTTAACAAGGATGAAGCTTGATGCTTAGAAACAACAAAACACTGCTTGAACTAGCAAATTAAGTTAACAAGATAAAAATAAAATCTGTAGTGTAGTTGTAAACTACTTTTAAACTGCTTTCATGTCACTTTACTATTTTGCCTTTTAACCCAGCATGTCTCTACACTTTGGCAATGCCTGAAAGCTGGATGATTCCATTTGTACCTAAGTGTGTCTCCATACACAGACTAACATACATGAGCCACACCACAGCTTCTTATGACACAAATCCCTAGGGAAGCCAGCGGCATACCTAGACCTTCACACTGATTCCTGTCACTAACTGCAGGACGACAGGCAAAGCCATCAGGGTCCAGCTCTTCATTGGTGGAACGTGGGTACCAGGCCAAATGAATATACACACACGTTTCTCCTAGCACTGGGATTCAACTGCTCAGACCATCAGTATATTTACAAAAATAAACAAAGAACAACTCAGCACAATAAGCAAATTAAAACTTTATCATCAAAATATGCCAACTTATCCATTCCTTGTTTACAAGATAGTTTTCAATTTAAAAAATGTCAAGATTATATGCCTTGTTTTTACACTAGAAGGTGCTACTTAAGGACAACGTGATGAAATAGGATTTTAGAAAGAAATGCAAAAATTGAAATAACTGATTAAAATTTATACACTAAAAATTAATTATTTAGTTTTATCTCTTCAAAGGAGTCAGGGAAAATCCTGGGAAGATGAAATTAGACTTCATTAATTTACTTTCCTCTGATATTTGCTATTTAGGTAATTATTTTGGAAGTCTACGTATTAAAGCTTAATGCATTCTCTCAAATTCAAAATTTATTCAGATCAATTTTTTGTCAAGGTTTTTTTTATAGAAACAAGTTTGCACAGTATCTATAAAAATGATTATAAGTAAAATTTTAGAGGATGCGTGTGTAGGATTCTAAACAGGCCCCCAAATTTCCTGCCCTCACTTTGTGACTGTGGATGTGGGGAGATGTCACACCTGTGATTTGCATTATTTGATAAAAAGGATTCTGCAGATACAATGAGATTATCAGTCAGCTCACTCTAAGTTAATAAAATAAGGAGACTGCCAGGTGGTCTTGACCTAATGACATGATGAAAGCAGAGTTTTCTCCACTGGTGGTGGAAGAGGAAGCCAAAGATTTCTGGAGCATGAGCAAGATGTGACACACAAGCGCTGGTTTGAAGATGGTGACGAGGAGAGTGGGTGCCTCAGGGAACCGGGAAAGGTCTCTGGCCAACAGCCAGCAATGAAACCTCAGTCCTACAAGCACAGGGAACTGACGTCTGCTGACAGTGTGAATGAATCTGGAAGTGGATTTCCCGAGTCTCAAGTCAAGGACTCAGCCCAGCTGACATCTTAATTAAAACCTTACTAAAGCTGGAGCAAAGAACCCACTGAAAGGTGACTTACAGAACCACAAGCTAATGGGTGGGTGTTTCTGGTGCTTTATTACTCACAAAAAGAGAACCAACACAGCGCTGAGGATTTACCTATTATTAGGAAGGAAAGGAAAACCAACTGAAGACGTCAATACTGCATTTTCCAGCGTGCTTAAGTTTCAAAGCTGATTTGTCAGGCTGTTTCATGTTAAGAAAACCAATGTGTGCTGAAGAGCAGAAGTGGTAATTTTCAGGAAATGGGGCAAACTGAAGTCCAGAATAAATATGGAACATTCAAATTAGATTTTAGTTACAATAAGATAAATAAAAACATCTAGACTTTCAAACTCAAGAAACGTCAAATGTAGTGGAGAAACTTACCCTATTTTGAAAAAATGATGCATGAAAATGTGATGTGGTAGCAGATATTGATACTAAAGTAATAGTTTCTTCAGAACTAGGATTATGTAAGTAAACTTTTTCCATTTTTGGCATTCCAACTGGTCTGTAAAAACAAAAAGAAAATGGTCACAAATATTCAAAGGCAATTTAAAGTGCTACAGTTAATTTCTGCTTGTTAAAAAATTAATCATCAAAATTATTTAGACAAATATACCAATATACCCAATATATATACAAAATACCCAAATATACAGACTTATTACACTGATTTATATCTAAAGTTACACATAAAATGCATTCATTAGCTATTCAGCAAATAAAATTTCTGAGTGCCAAGTGTATGTCCCACACTGAGTCAGGTACTGGGAGGTAAGGGGGCAAGTCTCCACTCAGATAAAGCTTACAGTCTAGGAGGAAGCAGGCAAGGAACCAAATGGTCAGATCCCTTTCTTCCTGCAACACTACCTGCCTCTCTAATTCTGAATCTTCTCCTTCTCTCCCCAAATTCCCACTGATAAATGCTCTTCAATTTAGAAGGCAAACTTTAGTGGCAAAGGTATGTGAGTAGATCTGCCTCATGAGTTAGGAGCTATTATCTTCATTTTACAGGCGAGGACACTACGGCCCAGAAAGCATAATAACATGCCTAAAGGCACACTTGGAGCCTCATTTGAATCCAAGGCATTTGGCTCTGGTCCCTGCTCTAACAATAAAAAGCACGCACTCAAGATCTGATATCCACAGATTTCTTTAATGTTCTCCTCAGGATCCAAGGTATAGTTTGTCTTGAAAGTGAACCCTCCTCAGTATGCGGTCCTCTTCCATTGCTAATCACGTTTGTACAGGCTGTCTCACTCGACAGCTTAAGAGAATTCTATAATATAATGTAATACAAATTATTTTTCAGAGTGCTCCCTACTTATCTGACACCTATCTTATTTCCTCAACAAGATAATCAGTACTCTAACAACAAAGGTTATGTCATACACGCACTGTGTATCCTCATATAGCCTAGCACAGAACCAGGCATGTGGTGAAAGTGTGCGTGGGAGAGCCTGCCCACTCTTCCCCCATCTTTACCTCAGGGTTATGAAAGTCCCTGTCACCTGGCGTCAGCCTGAACCGTGGCTCCCCACGTCTCTGCCGCTTGGGCCAGGCTGGCTCCGTGTTCGACCCCCACACCTTTACCAACGTCTCTGCTCTGCTTTCCTGCCTACCTTCTGTGCGAAACAAAACCCTCATGTTCTAATTCAATTACACTTTTACAAGATCCTCTTATACAATCATTTTGTCCTATGTTTGCTGAAATTTTATTTCATCTGTATAAACTGCAAATTTTAAGTAGCTGGCAGAGCTAGAATTGCTTTATATATGGAATAGTGCACTCCTGAAGCTGGAAAAGTTAAACCAAGAATTAAAAATAAGCATAATGGAGTATATGTAGAGCGATATGGCAAGATACTAGCAAAATGAGATAATCATATAGAAAAATGAGAGAAAATATTAGCAATAAACATAGGTAACAGATTGGCTAGGGAGACAAAATCTCTTCATGACTGACAAGATAAGATTGACAATTTAGCTCAGAATTCAGCAAGAAAGAATACATATTTAGAACATTTTAAAAGACAGAGCTATAAAAATAAAAAGAAAAACAGATATGTAGGGCATAACTAGAAGTGGCAATATTTGGAAAATAGAGTGTAGGAATATCTGAAGAATATGGACAAAAAATGGGTAAAACCCAAAATTTTAAAAAAGAAATTGATTGATTATGAAATGTCAACAAGGAGAGATGAGGAAACCCTGCACTTATGCACACAGTAAAATTTAAAAAGCTGTAAGAATTCTTCATACATGATGGATGTAAGTTTCTTAGGAGATATTTGCAAATATTTGCTTCCATTCTGTGGGCTATCTTTTCATTTTCTTGATGGTGTCATTTGCAGCACAAAAGTTTTTAATTTTTATGTAATCCAATTTGTATATGTTTTTTGGTCACTTTTACTTTTAGAGCTATATCTAAGAAACCACTGCACAAAAACCACTGCAAAAATGGAGATATATTCCACTGTTTTCCTGTAAGGTTTTATAACTTAGCTTTGTTACATTTACATTTAGTTCTATGACACACTTTGTATTAATTTTTGTGTAGGGTATGAGGTAGAGATCCAACTTAATTCTTTTACATGTGGATATCTAGCTGTCTTAGCATCACCATCTGTTGCAAAGATTATTCTTTCTCCATTTAACAGTCTTGGCACCCTTGTCAAAATCAATTTACAATACATGTAAAGTTCTATTTCTGGAATATAAATTCTTCCCCACTTATCCACACTGCAGAGTTACTTGATTACTAAAGCTTTGTAGAAAGTTTTTGATATTGGGAACTGTCAGTCTTCCAATGCTGGTCTCCTTTTAAAACACTGAGACTGGCTATTCTGGATCCTTTTTATTTCCATGTGAATTTTAAGACCAGCTTGCCAATTTCTGCAAAAAAGTAAATTGTGATTTTGATGGGGACTGTGTTGAATCCACAGATCAATTTAGGGAGTACTGCCATTCTCATTTGTGTTTTCTGATTTATGAGTATGGGACAGATTCTATATACTTAGTTCTTCAATTTCTTTTGATAATGATTTGTCATTTTTAGTTTATAGTATTACTTTTGTTAAGTTTGTATATAAGTATTAAATATTTTATTATTTTTGATGCTATTATAAATGAAACTGTCTTAATTTTAAGACTCTTCACTGTTAGTATATAGAAATAAAATATTTCTGTATCTGATGTTTAGTTGCTAAGTTGTGTCTGACTCTTGAGACCCCACAGACTGTAGCTTGCCAGGCTCCTCTGTTCATAGGATTTCACAGACAAGAACACTGGATTTCCAGGGGATCTTCCTAACCCAGAGAGTAAACCCATGTCTCCTGCATTGGCAGGAGTATTCTTTACCACTGAGCCACAATGTTCAAACTATCATACAATTGCACTCATTGTACATGCTAGCTCAACATCCTTTAAGCTAGGCTTCAACAGTATGTGAACTGAGAACTTTCAGATGTTTCAGCTTTCAGATGTTTCAGCTGGCTTTCGAAGAGGCAGAAAAACCAGAGATCAAATTACCAATATTCACTGAATCATGGAGAAAGCAAGAGCATTCCAGAAAAAAACATATACTTCTGCTTCATTGATTACACTAAAGCCTTTGACTGTGTGGGTCACAACAAACGGCAGAAAATTCTTAGAGATGGGAGTACCGAAACATCTTACCTGTCTCCTGATGAAACCTGTATGCAGTTCAAGAAGCAATAGTTAGAACCAGACACGGAACAACGGTCTGGTTCATAGTCTGGTTCAAAACTGGCAAAGGAGTACGACCAAGCTGTATGTTGTCACCCTGCTTATTTAACTTCTGTGCAGAGTACATCAGACGAAATGCTGGGCTGGATGAATCAGAAGCTGGAATCAAGATTTCTGGGAGAAATACCAACAACCTCAGACATGCAGATGATACCACTCTAATGGCAGAAAGTGAAGAGGAACTAAAGAGATTCTTGATGAATGTGGAAGAGGAGAGTGGAAAAGCTGGTGTGAAACTCAACATTGAAAAAAACGAAGATTATGACATCCAGTCTTATCACTGAAGGGGGAAAAATGCAAGCAGTAACAGATTCTCTTTGCTTGGGCTCCAGAATCACTGCAGATGGTGACCGCAGCCATGAAACTGAAGGATGCCTGCTCGTTGGAAGGAATGCTATGACAAATCTAGACTGTGTGTTAAAAAGTAGAGACATCACTTTGCCAGCAAATGTTTGTATAGTCAAAGCTATGGTTTTTCCAGTAGTCATGTAGGCATGTGAGAGTTGGACCATAAAGAAGGCAGAGTCAAAACATGGATACTTTAGAACTGTGGTGCTGGAGAAGACTCCTGAGAGTCCCTTGGACTGCAAGGAAATCAAACCAGACAATTCTAAAGGAAATCAACACTGAATATTCATTTGGAAGGACTGTTGCTGAAGCTCCAACACTTTGGCCACCTGATGTGAAGACCTGACTCACTAGAGAAGACTCTGATGCTGGGAAAGATGGAAGGCAAAAGGAGAAGGGAGTGGCAGAGAATGAGATGGTTCAGTAGCATCACTGACTCAAAGGACATGAATTTGAGCAATCTCTGAGAGACAGCTGAGGACAGAGAAGCCTGGTGTTCTCCAGTCCATGGGGTTGCAAAGAGTCGGACATGACTTAGCAACAGAACAGTAACAACCTATTGATCTGATATCCTACAACCTCCCTAAATTCATTTATTCTGTATTTTAAAAAAGTGGACTACTTAGAATTTGTATGTATAAGAAGATAATATCTAAAAATATATAGTTTACTTCTTTCCAAATGCCATAGCAAAAGTGGGGTATCTAAGTCCCCAACTATTACTACTCAATTGTCTGTTTTCCCCTTTAGTTCTGTCAATTTTGCTTCCTGTATTTTGGATTTCTGTCACGTGTTTAGTTTTGTCTTGCTTTTTTCATATGACAATCTTGGTCTTTTAACTGGTGTGTTTAGACTATTTATATAAAATGCAGTTTTTTATGATTATGATTTTTTGATCTTTGTTAATTTGATTAATATGTGTCTTGGGGTGTTTCACCTTGGGTTTATCCTGTTTGGGACTCTCTGGGTTTCTTGGACTTGGGTGATTATTTCCTTCCCCATTTTAGGGAAGTTTTCAACTATTATCTCCTCAAGTATTTTCTCATGGTCTTTCTTTTTGTCTTCTTCTTCTGGGACTCCTATGATTCGAATGTTGGGGCATTTAATATTGTCCTGGAGGTCTCTGAGATTGTCCTCATTTCTTTTAATTCGTTTTTCTTTTTTCTTCTCTGATTCATTTATTTCTACCATTCTATCTTCTAGTTCACTAATCCTATCTTCTGCCTCCGTTATTCTACTATTTGTTGCCTCCAGAGTGTTTTTGATCTCATTTATTGCATTATTCATTATATACTGACTCTGTTTTATTTCTTCTAGGTCCTCGTTAAACCTTTCTTACATTTTCTCAATTCTTGTCTCCAGGCTATTTATCTGTGATTCCATTTTGATTTCAAGATTTTGGATCATTTTCACTATCATTATTCGGAATTCTTTATCGGGTATATTCCCTATCTCTTCCTCTTTTGTTTGGTTTGGTGGGCATTTATCCTGTTCATTTACCTGCTGGGTATTCCTCTGTCTCTTCACCTTGTTTACATTGCTGAGTTTGGGGTGGCTTTCTGTATTCTGGCAGTTTGTGGAGTTCTCTTTATTGTGGAGTTTCCTCGCTGTGCGTGGGGTTGTATGGGTGGCTTGTCAAGGTTTCTGGGTTAGGGAAGCTTGTGTTGGTGTTCTGGTGGGTGGAGCTGGATTTCTTCTCTCTGGAGTGCAATAAAGTGTCCAGTAAATTATGAGATGTCAATGGGTTTGGAGTAACTTTGGGCAGCCTGTATATTGAAGCTCAGGGCTGTGTTCCTGTGTTGCTGGAGAATTTGCGTGGTATATCTTGCTCTGGAACTTGTTGGCCCTTGGGTGGTGCTTGGTTTCAGTGTAGGTATGGAGGTGTTTGATGAGCTCCTGTCGATTAATGTTCCCTGGAGTCAGGAGTTCTCTGGTGTTCTCAGGATTTGGACTTAAGCCTCCTGCTTCTGGTTTTCAGTCTTAATTTTATGGTAGTCTCAAGACTTCTTCTATACAGCACCGTTGATAAAACATCTAGGTTAAAGATGAAAAGTTTCTCCACAGTGAGGGACACCCAGAGAGGTTCACAGAGTTAAGTGAAGAGAAGAGGGAGGAGGGAGTTAGAGGTGACCCAAATGAGATGAGGTGGAATCAAAAGAGGAGAGAGCAAGCTAGCCAGTAATCACTTCCTTATGTGCACTCCACAGTCTGGACTGCTCAGAGATGTTCACGGAGTTATACAGAGAAGAGAAGAGGGAGGAAGGAGACAGAAGCGGCCAGGAATATAAAGGGGGGAATCAAAAGGAGAGAGACAGATCCAGCCAGTAATCAGTTCCCTAAGTGCTCTCCACCGTCAGGAACACACACAGATTCACAGAGTTGGGCAGAGAAGAGAAGGGGGAGGGAGGAGACAGAGGCGACCTGGTGGAGAAAAAGCAGAGTCCAAAGGGGGAGAGAGCAGTCAAGCCAGTAATCTTGCAAGTAAAAATGGGTATTGAAGATTGGGTACTTAAAGGTACAAAATTGATAACAAATACCAAAAAGCAAAGATTTAAAATCTAGAGTAGAGGGTGGATTTTCAAAAATACAATATTAAAGAAAAGAAGAAAAAAAAAGTCAACAAAAATTATATAAAAATATATATATATATGAAGTTTGCTTTAAAAAAATTGGGTCTTTTTTTTTTTGCAAAGTAATAGTAGGTTATAAAAATGAAAATTAAAGAGTAATAGAGGACTTAAAAATTTAAAAAAATTAAAAGAAAAAAAAAAGAATGATCATAAAAATAGTAAAAATATATCTAGGACTTCCTCTGGTGGTGTTGTGGGCAGTGTGGGGGTCAGTTCATTTTTGGATAGTTCCTTGGTCCAGCTTATATTTCTCAAAATCTATAGGCCCCTTCCCATGTAGTCAGTACAAACGACAGGGTTTTAATCTATTGCACCTGTCACTTCCAAGGCGGTTCCCTCTGTTTTAGCTTCTTCTGTTTGCTGGTCTCTTCAGTGTCTGATTTCTGCCCTGACAAAAGGGGGCGGTGGTGCACACTTTTTTAGGCTCACTTGTTCAGTTGTGCTGTGGGGAGGGAGGGACGCTGCAAACAAGTAACACTGGCGTGTGCTCGCAGTGCCTCAGCCACACTGGGTCTGCCCGCTCATGGTGCGTGCGCCCTCCCTGCCCACACTGCTCAGGCTCTAGGCTCTAGGTTGCTCCAAGGCTCTAGGTTGCTCCGGAACCGTCCAAGGCCGGCCCTGGGCTGCATGTACCTCCCAGGTCTAAGCTGCTCAGGTTCAGGCACTCGGGTAGTCCTCAGAGGCGCAGACTCAGTCGGGCCTGTGTTTTGTGCCCTTCCCAGGTCTGAGCAGCTCAGGTGATGAGGTGTTTGGTGAGCGTGGTCGCTGTGACTTATCGTCTCCCCCGTCCCTGCGCTCGGTTTTCTGGGTGTACAACCGGCGCACCTTTGCAGGCGGATGTCCAGAACTCCAACAAGTCTTAGCAAAGAAGCCTGCTTGCAGTTTGGTAGATAATGTCTCTCTGGGGCTGCGATTGCCCCCTTCCGGCTCTGGCTGCCTGTCACCAGAAGGGGATGGTCTGCAGCTGGCTACCTCTGTTCAGTCCTTTGTTCTGTGAGAGGGCCTGGCGGTGTCTTAGGGCTTTGTGCGTGGTAGCTATCCCACAGTCTGGTTTGCTAGCCGAAGTCAGTTCGCTCAGATTGCCCTTGGGACATTCAGGCTCTGTCCTTACTGTAAGCAATGTAGCCCGTGCCTCCCTGCCCAGCCCCCGCTTGCTAGTGGCGGGTACAGGCGTCTGCGCTGCTTCTCCTTGGGCTGGTAATCTGTGGGTTTTAATTATTTATTTATTTTTCCTCCCTGTTATGTTGCCCTCTGTGCTTCCAAGGCTCGCCACAGACTCGGCAGTGAGAGTGTTTCCTGGTGTTTGGAAACTTCTCTCATTTTAAGACTCCCTTCCCGGGACGGAGCTCCATCCCTACCTCTTTTGTCTCTTTTTTTGTCTTTTATATTTTTTCCTACCTCCTTTCGAAGACAATGGGCTGCTTTTCTGGGTGCCTGATGTCCTCTGCCGACATTCAGAAGTTGTTTTGTGGAATTTACTCAGCGTTTAAATGTTCTTTTGATGAATTGGGGGGGGAGAAAGTGGTCTCCCTGTCCTATTCCTCCGCCATCTTAGGACTGCCCCGTAATTTAAAAAAAAAATAATTTTCATTTATCTTTGGTTGTGCCTGGTCTTCACTGCTGTGCAGGCTTCTCACTGCGGTGGTTTGTTGCAGAGCATGGACTCTAGGGCGCATGGGCTCACTAGTTGCGGCTCCCAGGCTCTAGAGCACAGGGTCAATAGCTGCTCTGCAGCATGTGGGATCTTCCCAGACCAGGCATCAAACCCAAGTTTCCTGCATTGGCAGGCAAATTCTTTTTACCACTGAGCCAAGGAAGCCCCCATAATTCTTTACATGCAGAATTTTCTAGTCCTGGCCCAATTAAACTAGAAATCAGATAAACAGGTTCTCTACAAATAAACAGAGCAACATGTGTAAGCAACTCATGGATCAAAGATGAAGTCTGAATGAAAATTAAAAACCACTTGCAAATGAATCAAAATGAAGAAATTAACTATTAAAATTCTGTGGTATACAGTTCAAGTTGTGCTTAAAGGAAAATTCTTATGTGTAAATATACATATTTAAAAAGAAGAAAGCCTGAAAATAAATGAGCTAAGCATCCATGTCATTAGAAAAATAGCAAATTAAACAACAGAAAGTTGAAGAAAAGAAATAATAGAAATAAGAGTGGAAATCAATGAAGTAAAACACATAAAATAGAGATGATATATGAAGTCAAAAATTACAATTTTGGGGGTAGACTAATAAATTATCAACTTACTTGGCAAAACTAAGAAAGAAAAAAGAGAAGACATAATATCAATATCAGCAGTGATGAAGAAGACACCACAACATCTAAAGTTGTACGTTAAGTCACATTTCACTTATTCTCATATTCTGTATCACTGAAACTAACATCAAATGTAACATACCACCACTTTATTCATTTCTTCTGCAGCATCATCTACAGCTGACTCGGACTGTTGTACACATTTTGCCTTTTCCAGGATGGGAGAACACCACCTTCTTTCCATATTAGGGCTTTGCTGGTGGCTCAATGGTAAATAATCTTCCCATACTACCCTAAAAAGTCAGGTTCATATGCATATGGTCCACAAATTATATAAATAAGAACTCTTCACTGTCTTTTGTCAACATTTAACACAGTTTCTAAGGGTCTGATGATGATTTGTGCTGCTTTTCATTTAACACACCATTGAGAATTTCTTTATAATGCTGACATGAAGTTTTGTTGCTGTTGATGTTAAATGCCTTCTGGTGTCTCTAAAGCTTAAACCTAGATATACTCCCCACTCTCAGAGCTCAGCACTGCACATGCTGCCAGCTCTTGCCCAAAGTGGGAAGGCTGTAGAGAAGACGCACTCCATTAGCAGTCCCTAGGAGGCTGTGCCCACAGATGGCCCTTGAGAGGTGGGTTCCCACAGAAGAGTTTCCTGCTTTGCAGGGAAGCAGAAACCTGGTCCAGAACTGCTCCATGGCTTATAGCCCAGCCATCAGATCAGATCAGTCGCTCAGTTGTGTCCAACTCTTTGCGACCCCATGAATCACAGCACGCCAGGCCTCCCTGTCCATCACCAACTCCTGGAGTTCACTCAGACTCACGTCCATAGAGTCAGTGATGCCATCCAGCCATCTCATCCTTTGTCGTCCCCTTCTCCTCATGCCCCCAGTCCCTCCCAGCCTCAGAGTCTTTTCCAATGAGTCAACTCTTTGCATGAGGTGGCCAAAGTACTGGAGTTTCAGCTTTAGCATCATTCCTTCCAAAGAAATCCCAGGGCTGATCTCCTTTAGAATGGACTGGCTGGATCTCCTTGCAGTCCAAGGGACTCTCAGCCATCATGAGGCCCTAAATCTTTCTGTAGTTTAAATCTCAGCCATGAGGGAAAGATCCAAAGATGAACCAAGGTTTGTTCCTGAGGCAGGGATGGAGGGCACCCAGAGGCAGGTCTGGAACAATGCATTATGGTAAGGAAGCAGGAGGCCAAGTGTCCTGAGGATCCCCAGTGCGTGGGCTTCCGCCTGCCTCAGGAACCAGACCTCTTAACCAACAGGCTCACTGATCTCAGGCAGGGGTCACAGAACCACAAAATAAAAGCAGGTACAGATCCAGCTGGGATTTCAAACTTTGGCCTTGTTGCGACAAGGAGAAGCTTTACAAAGACAACATGGAAGGGAAAACTCTTCTTCCTCAAGCCTTATGCACACATGTAAGTGAAATGAAAATACAGAGAAATAAACATGTCCTCCTTACACCCTGTAAGTTCACCAATTATGCTTTTTTCAGCAAATGTGTTTGTGTGTGTGTTAGTCGCTCAATCATGTCCAACTCTGTGATTCCATGGACTGTAGCCCTCCAAGCTCCTCTATTCATGGGATTTTCCAGGCAATACTGGAGTGAGTAGCTATTTCCTTCTCCAGGGGACTTTTCCAAACCAGGGACTGAACCTCGGTCTCCTGCACTGAAGGCAGATTCTTTACCGTCTGAGCCATCAGGGAAGCCCTTTCAACAGATATGCTCTTAAAATTCAAATATTTTATACACTACTTGGTAACCAGTGTTTCTTCTATGAATTTGTTCTTAATGTTTTTCCTCCCGTGATGTCAGTGCAATCAGTCTCAGTTTAGATGAAAAAGACATGGTGTCAGACAGACAGGTAATCTGGAGGATCCTTGAAGAAGACTGGACTGAAGATGGCCAGCTACAGGAGAGGATGTGGGTAAGGAAACAAGCCTAGAGATGCCAGGAGACTGTAAGTGGGGGTGGGTCAGAAAGCTTGCTTTACAGTGCTGCTGAAGTTGGCTGTGCTCTTTTTCTAGCGATCAAAGAGGGGAGGCCCTGGGCCACACCCTCCAGAAATGAACCCTTGCTCAGGGGAGAAGGGTCATCTCCTATGCTGCTCAGAGACATCCGGAGTATGTCAGCAGGCTATTCCAGTCACACATCTCATGGGAGCAGGCTTTCTGCAGCTACAGGTCCACATCATGGAAGCAGAGGCCGTACTCCTTGGATGGACCTGCCTACAGAGCTCATACAAACAGCCCTCCCTGTCTCTCCCTCACCTCAGCTTCCTCGATAAAGTAGGAGACTAAGGAGAGAGGCCACACTAAAACCGTGGAAAACTATGGTCAAGTACTAATACAAATTTACTTGTAAATAAATAAATAAACTTGCTATGGAGGTCTTTACTGTCAAGTAAGACCTCCGTTTTTTATGTTGCCTAACGAAGTACCACAAACTGAGAGGGTGAAAGTGACACCCATTTATCATCTGACAACTCTGTCAGGCACAGGTCGAGGCAGAGCACGACAGGCTGATCTGCTTGGGGTCTCGGGCATCAAAGCTCGAAGTTCATGCAGGTTGTTGGCAAAGTTTGGGTTGCTCTCAGTGTCTGGCCATATGGCCGCTTCATTTTCAAAACCAACACAAGGAAACTCCCTTGCATCAAATACCTCTCAAGCTTCAAACCTCTGACATTTCTTTCTGTCTCTGATTGCTACAGCCAGATTTAGAGGGCTTGTGTGATAAGGTCAAGTACCCAGATTACCTCCCCAATCCTAAAGGTCAACTGATTTCGGACTTCAATTACACTTTCAAAATTCTTTACAGCAACGTCTAGGTTAGTGTTTGCTTGAATATGATTGGGAGGAGGTGTATGTGCTCCTTAGGGACTAGGAACCTGGAAGCCACCTTAGACTCCTCCTGTCACAACGTCACGTGCAACTGCTTGGCCAGACAGGTAAGACGTGAAAATAAGACGAAGATTTTCAAAGCTCTGCTAGTGCTGGTCCTGCTTGTTTCCATTATCAGCTGCTTCAAAGTAGGGCCAAGAGGGTTACTGTGAATTATTTAGAGATAAATCAAGCTGATTATACAGCTGTTCTCTGGGCTGACAGGGCAGAGCTTCTGACTAACTGCCCATATTTTACAAGAGTCTGAGACCCGAAAGAATTAGGAAGAAGCACTCATGAATTAGAGACGAGCTTGGAAAGTTAGCTGCAATTTTGTGGTCAATGGCAATTTTTCTAGCCACAGAAAGATGACAATGCAATGCCACAGAACAGCTGAAGAGATGGCTGAGCAGCTGCCCTCAGACAAACTTTATGAATGGCAGTGACAGAGAGGTCTATTAACATCCCTTCTGGCAGGAAGTTGCGCCAAATCAATACGCAGTACTCGGTACCACTCAACTACCACAAAACCCAACCATTGTCTCAAGCACATCTGGTAAAGAATCTGCCTGCCAGTGGAGATGTAAGAGATGCAGATTTGATCCCTGGGTCAGGAAGATCCCTTGGAGGAGTAAATGGCAATGCATTCCAGTATTCTTGCTGAGAGAATCCCAGGGAGAGAGGAGCCTGGTAGGCTACAGTCTATGAGATCACAAACAGTTGGACACGACTGAGCGTCTGAGCACAGCACCCTCAAGCTGAACTGGGGTGTTGGCAGAACAGTGGGAAACTGGAAAGCTAAAAAGCACCAAACAGCCCTTTAGAAGAGATGGCCTACCTGATTTTCTGGGAATACTAGAAAGTGATTAGGGAGAAATGGCTCTCATAAACTGACTTTAACTTGACAGTAAAGACCTCCATAGCAAGTTTATTCAATTAACACTTTTTTAGAAAGCCATTAAGTCTCTCCTTTAAACTTAAGACTTGAAACCAAGATTTTCTGCACTTAATTACATAAACCAAAGAATTCAATGAAACAAGTCCTCACCCAAAGAATCTTTTAAAACTACAGTAAATGTTTGAAAAAAAGGAGTTGTTACGGAAACAGAAAAATATTTACCAGCACTGGCATACGTAACTAGGGGAGTGAGTAAAGGCGAGGGTGGTCATGTCCAAGATTTCTCTAGGCTAACTGTTACAGAGAAGTAAAAGGGGAAAGAAAAGAAGGGGAGAGAAAGGTAAGGGAAAGGGAAAAAAGGCAGAATTAAAGAATACATTTAAACAAAATGTATGAAAACAAAGAGAGCCTACTTTTGAAGAAAGTTAATTTGATCAAACATCGAAGACCTAGCAGACAGTAGGGATGAACAGGGTAATGAGAGGACTCAGGCCATGGAGGTTTAGGCAGCAGCCGCAGAACTAGAGTTGTGTCTTTGCTGAAGGACGGGAAACCATCTTGGAAACCCTTGTTGACAACCTGGAGTGGTAAATTTCATCCAATTGAAAAGTTCTTCCAGATACCATAAAGGGTGTTTTAAAATGAAGAGTGACTTCTGGTTTAGCAAAAATGACTGCAAGCAGTAGAAACAGTTCACAGAAAACATAAGGCAAAAACTTCAGTGCATAAGTAAAAGTACAGTATAGTGAGCAATGATTTCTGATTACTTAACAATTTCTGGAAAAAAAATAAAATGTTCGGTTAAGGGTACTTCTCAAGTCTTAAAATTACTCAGACATATGAAGCTAATGAAACATTTACAGCATGGGCATTAATTAAATCTGCACATAGTTGGATCAAGAAGAAAAGGTATAGCAAATGTTTACTGAAGTCCAGCAAATCACTTAAAAACAAAACAAATTTAACTGTAGCAGAAGAAATCAGCAGACAATCTTGTTGGACTTGAAGATAATGTATGGCATATATTAAGTATGAAATACAGGCTAAACAGCTAAATAGTGTGTATCACGGATTCGAGCAAACTCTGGGAGATAGTGGAGGACAGAGAAGCCTGGCAGGTTATAGTCCCATGGGGTCACAAAGAGTCAGATACAACTTAGCAACTGGTCAACAACAAATTCATCTTGATAGTCTGGTCTGGGAGGAGAACAGACATCAAAAGAAACTATTAGAACAACAACTAACGCTTTGACAGAAGTTAGTAGAGGATGTCGATGGCACCCCACTCCAGTACTCTTGCCTGGAAAATCCCATGGATGGAGGAGCCTGGGAGGCTGCAGTCCACGGGGTCGAGAAGAGTCGGACACGACTGAGCGACTTCACTTTCACTTTTCACTTTCATGCATTGGAGAAGGAAATGGCAACCCACTCCAGTGTTCTTGCCTGGAGAATCCCAGGGGACGGGGGAGCTGATGGGCTGCCGTCTATGGGGTCGCACAGAGTTGGACACGACTGAAGCAACTTAGCAGCAGCAGCAGCAGCAGCAGCAGCAGTAGAGGATGTCAAGTATAATGAAGAATTCAACTCTAGTTTTGATGCCTGATTACAAATAGCTTTCAAGCCCCACAGTGTCCCTTCACCTTATGCCCCACATCTGGGTAAGCCTAAAGGAAAGCCTGTATAGTTTCTCTCTTGGATCTATTGAGAAATTCAGACCATGTAAGTCCACCCAGCCTCACCCCCTAACCACAGGATTCAAGCCAGTCTCCTTTCTCTGCTCTCTCAAGCCATTTTTCAGATCTTGGGAGCCTACCCTGCTCTCCCCATAAAGTTTTACTGCATGCTCAGTCGCTAAGTTGTATCCAACTTTTCACAACCCCAAGGATGGTAGTCTGTGAGGCTCCTCTGTCCATGGAATTCTCTATCAGGATTACTAGAGTGGGTTGCCATTTCCTCCTCCAGGGGATCTTTCCAAACTAGGGATGGAACCCATGTCTTTTGCATTAGCAGGCGGATTCTTTACCACTGAGCCACCTGGTGGATTAGCCTTGACACTAAACCAGCTTTGGGGTGGGGATCCAACCCAGCTCAGTGGAGTGAACACAAGAGCACAGAAGCAGGGAGGGGGGCAGTTCCTGCCTCTGCTAGGCAGGCTGGGGAAGGCATGCTTTAGAAGGCCATCAGCGGTCCTCCAGGCCAGGGAAGTTGTATGGACTTCAGCTGGAGCTGCTGCCCACAGTGGACTACTCTTTCTCTGAGTGAAACCCTGATAATTACAGAGACACCCCCACTGTGGAAGGTGTCATCCACTTCCACAATGTGGAAGATACATTCACTACCAAACACTGTCCTTGTCTGAGGGGTAGGGTGGGGTGGCTACTTCACCTGTGCCAGGGTGTTGACTGTTCTACTCTGAGATTTTTCAAACTAAAGTAAAAGCAGCTTTATTATTCCCTGATGGGCGGAGGCTACAAGAATGTGGGTCTGAAGTGCAGTCAGTCGATTTGTTCCCATCATTGTAGGAAAAAGATACGGGCGGTGAGACAGAAGCAGCCGACAGCAAGCGAGGGGAGATAAGAGACAGGGAGAAGGGTCTGGGTACTGGATAACGTGCATCCTGTTGTTTCCAGATCCCACCGCGACTCTAAACTTTCTACAAATGGTCCTTGGAATTCCTTCTAGTATATCCTCATCTTTGCCTCAACTCTTTGCAGTTAGATTTCTGTCACTTCAAACCAAACAACTACAGCACTGCAGCTGACCAAAATAGAGGAATTACGGCACTCTGTAATTATTGTTCATTTTCTTAGAATACCAATAATGAGCTTTCCTGGTGGCTCAGGTGGTAAAGAATATGCCTGCAGTGTGTGGAAGACCTGGGTTGGGAAGATCCCCTGGAGTAGGGCATGGCAACCCACTCCAGTATCTTGCCTGGAGAACCCTCATGGACAGAGGAGCCTGGCGAGCTTGGTGCTATGGTTATGGAGAATGCCCTTTATATGTGGAGATGTTTGCCAAAACCTACAGGAATGAAATATTATGTCTGCTACAAGTGATTTTTAAAAATCAATAAAAATATGAACATAGGAACATTTTTAATTACAGAATTTAGTTTAAAAATATATTTACTATCTGTTCTACTTTTCTGTATGGTTGCATGAAACCATCCATGAAAAATTCCTTTCTGGGAGAGGAGCCTCTTAAAGTACGTATAATACATCTGGAGCTTTGAAAGAGAGTTTGGCCCTCGTCTTAGCTAAGAGGCTCCCAACAACAGCTGGATCTGTGATTGCCCTGCTTCCTTGGAATCCAGTCTGAGGCAACTGTCCCTTCCTGGGTACCTGCCCTTGTACACTGTGGGCCTGCTTAACCAGCTCCAGCAATTATTTTCATTTAAGTCAATTCCTCAAAAACTCTACATTCATAAACACATACAGTCATATACTCTCTCTCACACATACACACACATATAAAAATCTCTGACTGGATCTATTCCTCTGACTGAATCCTAATACACCTGTTCACATTTGCTCCCAACTCCTACTTGTACTGATTCACTTCTGTGAGATCTACTTTATGAGATAAAAACAAACTCTGTTCAGGGCTCTCAGGTTGGACACAGACAAGTCTAAATTAAGGACAGAATTTGTTTTTCATTTCGACTTCTGGCAGCAGCACATAAACGTGCTGCTTCGCGAAGCAGTCCAGTGTGACTGTGCTGTCCCTAAGAGCGCACGTGCGGCTTCACGCACTCTTCCTACATGACCTGACCCTTGTCTGTCCTGGGGTTCCTCTGTCTGTCCGCACATGTTCACCACAGCATCCACAGCTGCTCTCAGCTCAGGACATTTCCAGTTCTCTGGGGTCAGCACCAGTCTCTTAAAGTAATCTCATTTATGTCCTCTCTGGTTGTACATCAATTCACTGATTCCTATCCGTTCTCTTTGTGCATGACACTCAATTATTCTCTAGACTAAATCTTAACTAAAAAGGTTTCACATTTTGCATATCTTTTCATCTCATTATTTTGGACTCTCTTCTGAAAGTCATGGCTGTGTCTAAAGCATTAGTTTCAGTACTGATTACAAAACAAAAAGTTTAAAACAATAAATGAATTTTAAAAATGTATACATACAATTTGCTGTTTATGCAATTTTTAAAATGTATACATAGTATAAAATAAAATTTGATGGAATAAAAAAAGGCATGGTATATTATGTTTAGAAAAGTTTATGTTCAGAAAATATTGTTATATTTCTGTAACTCAATAAATAAATACAGATACACAGAAAAAGGACTTAAAGGATAAAAGTTCAGTGTTCATGTTTCTGAGTGGCTGGATAACTGGTAATTTTTTTCTTCTTTCTCTTAATAAGCATTTTCTAAGTTTACTACAGTGAATATGTATGGCTAGTGCATCAGGCAAAACCCCAGCAAATTCTGTAGTAGTGATTTAATAATCTGTGGTCTAGACCAGGAATTCACTAGCTCTTAAGGATTCAGATATGGACTTGGAGGGGGATGGCTATAAAACCCTTGAACATGTATGCAAAATGTTATTTTGTGTGTATGTAAGCATTGGGGAAAGGAAGGAAGAGGTTGCCATAGCTTTCATCTGTTCTTAAAAAAACACAACACCATGATCCAGAAAGGGTTAAAACTAGTCTAGAATTTTGCTTGATTTTATCTCAATTTCTTCTATTTGGAGGATGGTGTATTTTTTAAAGTGTTGAGTGACAGATAATTTGAAATAGGCATTACCAATTCCGATTCAGATATTTAGTATACCTGAACACTTCATCTTAAAGGATTCGTGAAATTTTTAAAACTCCCTTTAAAAAATGAAGTGAAAAACACTGGGTATAACTTCCGAAACAATCTCTCTAGAGATTGTTATTGCTAAGCTTTTCAAAATAAGAAAACTCACTACATTAGATTTTAAGTTTTGCTACTGTCCATTGATCTCATCTGTCCCCAGGCTCATGGTATCATCATAAACATGGCCCTTGCCACAGTCCTAGACTGGAGCTCATCAGCCTCTCTCCTGATTCACTCAGGATGAGAACAAACTTAAGACAGTTTTACTCAACATTGTTTTTAAAAAATAATGAACGTTCTTGCTGAAGATCAAAGTGCATGGCGTGTTTCATTAAATATCTTGCATTTGACAGAAGGAGACTGGGTCACATTAAAAACTTTATGTTTTCTTGCCTCAACATTGTACCTCAACTTTTTTACACAATAGTGATGTATTTCCTATCTGAACATTCTGGTCTTTAAATCCAACACCCACAAGTCGTTTTACTCTTCATATAACAACTATCTGCAAACACTGATTCCATCTACCGGTACAGAAGGAAGCATACAAACTTCTCTTTATCCCCTCCAAAATCCATGATCTTTGTAAGAATATAAACACCTGAGAAGATGGAGTTGCTAGCACATAGGTCTTCTGCTTGGAGAAGGACATGGCACCCCACTCCAGTACTCTTGCCTGGAAAATCCCATGAACGGAGGGGCCTGGTAGGCTACAGTCCATGGGGTTGTGAAGAGTTGGACAAGACTGAGCGACTTCACTTTCACTTTTCACTTTCATGCACTGGAGCAGGAAATGGCAACCCACTCCAGTATTCTTGCCTGGAGAATCCCAGGGACAAAGGAGCCTGGTGGGCTGCCATCTATGGGGTCTCACAGAGTCGGACACGACTGAAGTGACTTAGCAGCAGCTCTTCTGCTAACTGCTCTACCATGGTTCTATACAAGTATGACTGATATAGTCGAGTATTCTAGGTTTGAGATTGTAAAGAAATTATTTAAATTTAGTGTCTTTACTAGTAGAAAATGGTTAATGACAACTCTGACAACATTAAAAAGAAATGACAGTATTTTCATTTATTGACTCAATAGATCTGCGTACAGTTCCTATTACCTATCCCTTTAAATTATTTTCTTCTCATAAATGCTGGAGAGGGTACAGAGGAAAGGGAAGCCGCCTACAATGCTGGTGGAAATGTAAATTAGTATAGCTACTAGTAGGTTCCTTAAAAAACTCTAAAAATAGATCTACCATATGATCCAGCAAGTCCATTCCTGGGCATATATCCAGAGAAAACCATAATTCATAAAGATATGTGCACCCCAATGTCCACTGAAGCACTATTTACAATGTCCAAGACATGGAAGCAACCTAGATGCCCATCAGCAGAGGAATGGATAAAGAACACGTGGTACATATATACATGGCATATTACTCAGTCATTAAAAAGCGAAACAATGCTATTTGCAGTAACATGGATGGACCTAGAGATTATTATAGATTGCCATACTGAGTGAAGTCAGAGAAAGACAAATATCATATGGTATCGCTTATATGTGGAATCTGAAAAAATGGTATAAATGAACTTATTCACAAAACAGAAACAGAGTAACAGATGGAGAAGAAAAACTTACAGTCACCAGGGGGAAAAGAGGGGTTAGGATAAACTGGGAGATTGGGGACTGACGTATACACACTACTATATATAAAACAGATGATAAGGAATTAATAAGGACCTACCGAAAGATGCTGCTGTGAAAGTGCTGCACTCAATATGCCAGCAAATCTGGAAAACTCAGCCGTGGCCACAGGACTAGAAAAGGTCAGTTTTCATTCCAGTCCCAAAGAAAGGCAATGCCAAAGAATGCTCAAACTACTACACAATTACACTCATCTCACATGCTAGTAAACTAATGCTTAAAATTCTCCAAGTCAGGCTTCAGCAATATGTGAACCGTGAACTTCCAGATGTTCAAGCTGGATTTAGAAAAGGCAGAGGAACCAGAGATCAAATTGCCAACATCCGCTGGATCATGGAAAAAGCAAGAGAGTTCCAGAAAAACATCTATTTCTGCTTTATTGACTATGCCAAAGCCTTTGACTGTGGATCACAATAAACTGTGGAAAATTCTGAAAGAGATGGGAATACCAGACCACCTGACCTGCCTCTTGAGAAATCTGTATGCAGGTCAGAAAGCAACAGTTAAAACTGGACATGAAACAACAGACTGGATCCAAATAGGAAAAGGAGTACGTCAAGGCTGTATATTGCCACCCTGTTTATTTAACTTATATGCAGAGTACATCATGAGAAATGCTGGGCTGGAGGAAGCACAAGCTGGAATCAAGATTGCCGGGAGAAATATCAATAACCTCAGATATGCAGATGACACCACCCTTATGTCAAAAAGTGAAGAACTAAAGAGCCTCTTGATGAAAGTGAAAGAGAAGAGTGAAAAAGTTGGCTTAAAGCTCAACATTCAGAAAACTAAGATCATGGCATCTGGTCCCATCTCTTCATGGCAAACAGATGGGGAAACAGTAGAAACAATGTCAGACTTTATTCTTCTGGGCTCCAAAATCACTGCAGATGGTGATTGTAGCCATAAAATTAAAAGATGCTTACTCCTTGAAAGGAAAGTTATGACCAACCTAGACAGCATATTACTTTTCCAACAAAGGTCTGTCTAGTCAAGGCTATGGTTTTTCCAGTGGTCATGTATGGATGTGAGAGTTGGACTATAAAGAAAGCTGAGCACCGAAGAAGATGCTTTTGAACTGTGGTGTTGGAGAAGACTCTTGAGAGTCCCTTGGACTGCAAGGAGATCCAACCAGTCCATCCTAAAGGATATCAGTCCTGGGTGTTCATTGGAAGGACTGATGTGGAAGCTGAAACTCCAATACTTGGGCCACCTGATACGAAGAGTTGACTCATGTGAAAAGACTCTGATGCTGGGAAAGACTGAAGGCAGGAGCAGAAGGGGATGACAGAGCATGAGATAGTTGGATGGCATCACCACCTCAATGGACATGGGTTTGGGTGGACTCCGGAAGTTGGTGATGGACAGGGAGGCCTGGCGTGCTGCAATTCATGGGTCACAAAGAGTCGGACATGACTGAATGACTGAACTGAACTGTATAGCACAGGGAACTCTACTCGATACCCTGTAGTGGCCTAAAAGAGCAAAGAATCTAAAAAAGAATGGATATATGTACATGTGTAACTGATTCACTTTGCTGTACACTTGAAACTAACACAACATTGTAAATCAATCTTAATCTAATAAAAATTATAAAAAAAGAAAGGCAAACAAAAAAATTTAAGTTAAAAAAATCATCATCTTCTGTTTACTTATCAGAGTAGCATTACTCTAGTAGTTATATCATTTAAGATGTTCTCTTTTCCTAACTGCTAAATTGAGTTGGAACCAAATATAGGTTGAAGACTTGTCTTCCCCTCAGGGTACGTGAGATGTGCAAAACCCAAGACCCAGACATAGAAGGTAAGCAGAAACAAGGTTTGAGGAAGTAATTCTGCGGTTGAACCACAGCTTCCTATAGGATCTGCTTTTGTTTGGCTTACTGGGTTGATAATATTATTTATTTGATGACATATAAAAGTTTGTACCTTACAAGTACATGTATCAAACAAACTAATATATTCTTCTATATCCACAAGGAAAAAATGTTAAATAATAAAGATGGAAATTAAGTGCTAATCAGAAAGGTAACCCTAAGTTTAATGTTGCTTCTAAAGATAGGATCCTCTGAACCAGACACTCCAAACTGTAAATATTTTTTGAACTTCAAAAGTTAAAAGAGTATATGCTAGACTCATAATAGATACTTACTTCCCATGTTCAAACTGTATTCAAGGTTATTTACTTTCCTGATGACTTGAACATGTAACTTTCTCATTCAAGATATCACAGGCAAAAGCCAAGACACATGCATGCATAAAATACATATAATGGAAAAGTGTGGTTAAAAAAAACAACTCTGAACTTACTGTTCATGGAAATCCAGCATTGGTGGCTCAAACCGTATAGGTCTGCAATTACCCCGGTACAAAGATATACTGTAAGTAAAAAGAAAACAGTGTTAAGAAGCAATTTTTCAAACTATGTATTTCCCTAAACCAAAGCCAGACACTTGAGTTTTTTTCATGAGAGAGTATCTAGAAAAATGGAGTCTAATGTATTAGAAATATGTGTTACTTTTTATATTAGAATAAATCAATAAATGCATGTTTTTAAAAAAGAAAAAAAACAAGTATTTTTCCTATTCAAAGGTACATGGAAACAGAAAATACTCCAGTAGACTGCTGAAATTTATTTGGCTGATGTAACTGATAACTATATACCCTACATGTTCATTTGGATTTTCTGACAGAGGTACAATGAACAATAGTTAACACAACTAACTGTACCTGGATCCCATTTTAACTAAAGTGCACAAGTAACTGTACCCAGAGGCAATATATATAGAAAAAACCCTGCGATCCCATTTTAACTAAAGTGGCAAAGAACTAAACAAAAATCAATTTGGGGATAGAAGTTTCCAGGAACTGAAATATCTTTAATCTGAGAGTTCAGGACATACTGATCTATGACGTCTTGGCCTAAATATCTGAGTATCATTTCTAACTATTTCACTTGATATTAGAACTTCTCACTAAAACAGATCCCTGACTAGCAAACCTACTAGACATTATCACAACCAAATACTGATGCAAAGTATAAATGACTTTGGTGGGGGTGATCCACGTACCTAAAGTCATCTGTTTAGAAACTAAGAAAGTGAGAAAGTTGGCCACTAAAGTTTCTAAATAGTAGATTATCTTTCTGTTGCATTTTAAGAAATGATGGAAGGGCAAAACTTATTTTTGTGAGACTATTTTATTTCATTACCTCCATAATTCAGAAGAGCACAAGCTTCAAATGATAGAGAAATTTCATTTAGGAAATACATTAGAAATTAACAAGAACATACAGAAAATGTAGAAAATCTAGCTTTAATTCAATATAGAGTAAATATTTTAAGTAGTGGAATAATTGAGCTTAAAGAAATAAGGTTAAAGGTGTTTTCGGTCTCACCAATTAAGACCATTCCTCTGTGCTGCTTGATAATCTTCTACATGTGTTGAGCATTAAAGATGACAAACACAAGAAGGGAAAGGCCAAGTGTAAGATTATACTTCACTAGAGCGCAAAACTAAAGACCCTGGGACGACGAAAGACAATTCCTCACAAGACAGCTGCCACGTTATAGCCAGAGGTACAGAATCTACTCCCTGCTGACTTCTGCTCTTCTTAAAAAACATACTGTAAGAATACTCTTCTGCTCCTTTAAAATAATGATGCTGATCAGTTCACCAGTTTTAACAGTAAGAACCTCAAACTTACCTAAACCTCCATCCAATCAAGAAAAAAGTGCAATGTAAAAAATAACTATGTATAAGTCATTAATTTATATATATTAACACTGTGTTAGAAGCTAGAGATACAAAGGAGATTAAGACATTTTTTTTTTTCTCTCACAGAACTGAGAACTGCAAGTGGAAATGTCTGAAGTGGTCAGGGAAGGGGGGCAGAAAAGTGCACACCCCATTCGCTTGACACAAATAGCCTGAATGTCAGGGGCTGTCCAGTGGCTGGGGCTATGGGAACACGGCACAGAGCCTGTTCTCATGGCACGAACATCCCAGTAGGAAAAACAAACGTGGAACCTATCACGTGATGATGTCCAACATATAAAGACAGATCAAACACAGCAGGAAACAGAGACGGTCTCTCTGAGGAGGGACACTGGAGTCGAGACCGGAGAGGTGAAGATCGGAAGAAGAAAGCAGGCATGTCCTTGGCATGCTGAGGAACAGGGAGGCTGAATTGGCTGGAGTGCTGGAAGCAGGGGGAAGAGACCAGAACTGAGATGAGAGAGGTACAGAGGCCAGGTCTCATTGTAGGAGTTTGGATTCTCTTCTCAGTGTAACAATAAGCCTCTATGTGTTTGAAGCAAGGAAGTAACATGACCTTTAAACTAACACATTTAAAAGGTCAATTCCTGCTGCTGTGTGAAGAAGACTGCAGGAGCCCAAGAGGGAAGCCCTATAGTTGTTCAGAGAGGAGGGGATGGTCACCGCGGCCCAGGGTGACGGCAAGAGAAGGTGGTGGAAGCTACAGACATCATGCTGAGGGACTGACTGTGGAGAGTAAGGGAAAGGAGACAGGCATCAGGATGACTTAAGATTCTGGCCTGAGAAACTGGATCCTCAGCCATGACAGGATAGAGTGGGCTGGAAGCAGGGAAGGGTAGTGGGTAGGGATTCAGGAGTATTGTTTCAGACATTTACACTTATCTAGATGGATATGTCAAATACACAGATATTAATAGATCACATGGTTACTGCTTTATACTAAAAAGTTACTGATTGAAGGAAATGATCGTAAATCTAGTCATTCTGTTGAGTCAATTCTAACAATCTACAAATTCTCTTAGACCTTCCCCTGCTATTGTATGTGGTGTTGCTAAGATGACTGCTATCTTGGATATCTCTACAGACATATCACCTGCAAGTAACAACAATTCTATTTCTTCCTTTTAAATCCTCAGACCTTGTTTTCCTTTGTTATGCCTCAAGGGGGCTAAGACCTGCCATAAAATGTTCCAAAGAGGTGGTGTCCAGCGATTGTTACTGTGACATTTACAGGATGCTCCCAGAATATGAGATAGAGGGAACAATATATAAAAGACGATTACCTCATAAATAAATGTGTATTTTCAAGACAACAGCAGATCTATATCTAAGGAAGAATTTAACAGTTGAGTAGGTACAACACAAATTGTCATAGGCATATAAACTTATTTTAACAAAACCAAAAATCCAACAACATAGCTGTTGTGTACCCACAGCTGATCGAAATGGTCGCTACTGTTTATTTAGAATGGCCATGACACTGCTGAGTGCTTTAAAAAGCAAATGTCTACGAATCCATAAGGGTGAAAAATAAACTGGAGAAGCAGTATGAAAAATGGTGCCCTTTGTCACTTCCAAAGAAACAGAATCTGAGACATTAAAAAAGTAATACATGATCTTATATTTTCCGCAGTGATTGCATTTGTCTTAGAAGCCTGAATATAATTTTTATTTTCATGAAAATATTAACTGCTTATTTCGAGATAAGGAGATGAATAAGGACTATTTTCTGATTTCAAGTGAGAGAACAACTGGAGAGATACAAGAAATCTATGTTTCTTGGTGAACTGTCAAGGTCAAAGTTAAGCATCGCTCAGTCATGTCTGACTCTTTGCGACCCCATGGACTGCAGCACACCAGGCCTCCCTGTCCATCGCCAACTCCCAGAGTCCACCCAAACCCGTGTCCATTGAGGTGGTGATGCCATCCAATCATTTCATGCTCTGTCGTCCCCTTCTGCTCCTGCCTTCAATCTTTCCCAGCATCAGAGTCTTTTCAAATGAGTCAACTCTTCGTATCAGGTGGCCAAAGTATTGGAGTTTCAGCTTCCACATCAGTCCTTCCAATGAACACCCAGGACTGATATCCTTTAGGATGGACTGGTTGGATCTCCTTGCAGTCCAAGGGACTCTCAAGAGTCTTCTCCAACACCACAGTTCAAAAGCATCAATTCTTCTGTACTCAGCTTTCTTTATAGTCCAACTCTCACATCCATACATGACCACTGGAAAAACCATAGCCTTGACTAGACAGACCTTTGTTGGAAAAGTAATATGCTGTCTAGGTTGGTCATAACTTTCCTTTCAAGGAGTAAGCATCTTTTAATTTTATGGCTACAATCACCATCTGCAGTGATTTTGGAGCCCAGAAGAATAAAGTCTGACATTGTTTCTACTGTTTCCCCATCTATTTGCCATGAAGAGATGGGACCAGATGCCATGATCTTAGTTTTCTGAATGTTGAGCTTTAAGCCAACTTTTTCACTCTTCTCTTTCACTTTCATCAAGAGGCTCTTTAGTTCTTCACTTTTTGACATAAGGGTGGTGTCATCTGCATATCTGAGGTTATTGATATTTCTCCCGGCAATCTTGATTCCAGCTTGTGCTTCCTCCAGCCCAGCATTTCTCATGATGTACTCTGCATATAAGTTAAATAAACAGGGTGGCAATATACAGCCTTGACGTACTCCTTTTCCTATTTGGATCCAGTCTGTTGTTTCATGTCCAGTTTTAACTGTTGCTTTCTGACCTGCATACAGATTTCTCAAGAGGCAGGTCAGGTGGTCTGGTATTCCCATCTCTTTCAGAATTTTCCACAGTTTATTGTGATCCACAGTCAAAGGCTTTGGCATAGTCAATAAAGCAGAAATAGATGTTTTTCTGGAACTCTCTTGCTTTTTCCATGATCCAGCGGATGTTGGCAATTTGATCTCTGGTTCCTCTGCCTTTTCTAAATCCAGCTTGAACATCTGGAAGTTCATGGTTCACGTATTGTTGAAGCCTGGCTTAGAGAATTTTGAGGATTACTTTGCCAGCATGTGAGATGAGTGTAATTGTGTAGTAGTTTGAGCATTCTTTGGCATTGCCTTTCTTTGGGACTGGAATGAAAACTGACCTTTTCTAGTCCTGTGGCCACTGCTGAGTCTTCCAAATTTGCTGGCATACTGAGTGCAGTACTTTCACAGTATCATCTTCCAGGATTTGAAATAGTTCAACTGGAATTCCATCACCTCCACTAGCTTTGTTCATAGTGATGCTTTCTAAGGCCCACTTGACTTCACATTCCAGGATGTCTGGCTCTAGGTGAGTGCTCACACCATCAGTGATTATTAGCATACAAGACCTTCCCAAATAAAGCATACAGTACCTTCTGAGAGCTTTGGGAATGTGCATGAACTATGAAATTTAAAATGTTTTCCTAGGGGTAATTACTACCTAAACCAAAGGTACTCTTTGGCCCAGTATTTCTTAACGAATGATTTGTGGTCTACCTACATCTTAATCATCTAGGATGCTTGTAGAAATGCAGATTCCAGGGCTCTGCACCTCTGGAGTCTGATTGCTCACTTCTAGTATGGAGCCCAGAGAACATCCCTGGACCACAGAGGAGAAAAGAAAGAAAAACTCAAAAGCAAACAAAGCCCCCAGTGTATTAGAACGGTAAGAGAAAAGGCGTAGTCTGCTCATATCGCTTTGTTAGCGCCAGGCTGCGGCAGCGCGGCACTGAGAGGGCCCCTGTACCGCAGTTTCTCTAGGGGCGGAGTCAGCCCAAGGGAGACATTGAGCTCCCCTAGTGCTGTGGGGAGATCAAAGGACATCCAGGGTTCTGAGGCCCAAAGAACCCCACAAAGGTTGAACTTGAAAAGGCACATTATGATTAAATTGTCAGAAGTCAAAGAGAGAATCTTTAAAGCAGCAGAAGTGACACATCATACACAAGGAGCACACCCCACCACATAGACTATAGTAGGCACCCCCATCTGTGGTTTCATTTTCTGCAGTTTCAGTTACATGCGTTCAACCGTGGTCTGAAAACACTAAATGAAAAATTCCAGAAACAAAGAACACTTACGTTTTAAACTGCACACCTCTCTGAGGAACACGGGGCAACTTCGTGTGTCTGGCTCTGCCCTGAGACATGACTCCCCTTTGTCCCTGTACCCTTCTGTATGTGTGACCTAGTGTCAGTATAGGAAGAAGTGGAGTATATTCAGTGTTCAGTACCACCTGCAGTAACAGAGCAGTGTCTGAAATGTATGTCCCACAGGTAAGGAGGAGCTACTGTACAAGTGGATTTCTCAACAGAAATTTTGTAGGCAGAGAGACAGTGGAATGACATATTTAAAATATTGAAAGAAAATAACTATCAAACGACAATACAATACCCAGCAAAGCCATCAATCAGAAATGAAGGAGAGACTTCACTGAACAAACAAAATTTTGGGGGGAGGGTAGTTCACTCTAGCCCCTTCTAATAAATATTTCTTTACTTTTTAAAGTAAAAGTCATTAGCAGACCAACTGAAAAAATTAAAATAAGGTCTGTAGATTAAATACTACTATATGTAAATGCTAATTTCCTGATTTTACTGTGATTTATAACATAATGTACATATTTATAAGAAATATACATTGAAGTGTTTAGGGGTAAAAGAGTATCATGTGTACAACTGAGTCTGAAAAAATTCAGAAAAATAATTACACATATACATATATAGAGATAGGGAAAGAGAGAGAAGGAAAGAAGTGGTGGAGAGGGAGATGATGATCAAGCAAATGTGGTAAAATGTTACTAGGGGAATCAATCTAGGTCAGTAGCACAATTCTTTGTACTATTTTTGCATTTATTTTCTAGTTATTTCAAAACAAATGGTTAAAAAATTAAATATAAACTGAAAACTACAGTACATTTCTTGTAGACAATATATGCTTAGATCTTTCCTTAATATAGTCTGACAATTAGTGTTGAAACCTCTCAGAGTCACTGTAATATTTGATATGGTTGGGATTAAGTCTACCATCAAATTACTACAGTCTTCAAGATGTATGCAGAGTAGTACTATTTTTTGCATATATGTCAGTTCATGTACAGCTAAAAGCTCCAGAGCTATAAAATAAATGTTAAGTACATACCCAAATGAAATCTTAAGAAACAATTTGAGAACATTAATTTTTTCATAGAATTTAAAACAGATATTAGCAAGTTCTGGATCTGACTACAACCTTCTAGATGCTGATGGTTAACCACAGGCAACCAAAATGGCTGTACTCAGTGAAAAGCAAACTATACAATTAAAGAACCCCAACCATTCTAAACTTGAAAAGTACTCCCTAGTCCAGTGTTTTTGGCTTTTATCCTACAGGTACCAGGAAACTTAAAAGATCAGAAGACTCTGGTTCTTCTTGTGGACACTGCATATATACATACACACACAGATATACACATGTATCTCTTCCTACCTAACTGCACACAATAACAATTCCAGCTGTTACAACAACACAATATAATAACATCAGCACTGCGCCCAACATCAGACACCTGCACTAGCTGTTCACCTGCTGAAACGCTCTGCCCTAAGACTTCACCAGGTAAGCTGAACTACCACTTCAGAGAGACCTTCTTATGGTCAAATCTGAAGAAGTAATAGAGTCTTGTCTATCCCAGACTTCTCTTGAGCTGACATTTTGTTCATTTACTTGGTGGCCTGCAGTTTTCCCCATTAGCAGACAGGTTTTACCAGGGCAGGAGTCTTGACTATCTGGTTATTTAGCTCTGTGCTAGTTTTAAAATATGATCACAGATTCTCTGATAGGCCTCTCTTCAAGTAGTGGGGGCTTAATTCTACTTTCCTTGGGGGTAACTTCCCATGAATAAACATGGTGGACGTGGCTGTGTGTGACTTCCAGGACTCAATTAGAAAAGACACCATGGCTTTCTCCTTGTGCTCTCTATTCGATCTCCTGCTCTAGCGTCATCAGCTGCTGTGACACATGGCACAGAGGTCCCCGTGGTAAAGAATGAAGGTCTCTTGCCAACAGCCAGCAAGGAACTGGGGCCTTTTGCTAATGTTTCGTGAGTGAGCCATCTTGGAGAGGACCCACTGGGCCTACATCTTCAGATGCCTGCAACTCCAAATCATGTCTTGGCTGGAATCACATGAGAGACCTCGTGAGAGCCCCAACTACTCAGCTAGAATTGTTCTCAAGTTTCTTACTCAGAAACAGAAAGATAACTGCCGCTTTAAGCTTCTAGGTTTGGAGGTAATTTATTACAAAGCAACAGACAACAAACACAATGACTGAATCACCAATTCTTACTATAAAGCCTGGTGTATGTAAAGATCCCAGTAAATGTTTGCTGAATGACTGAACAAATTTGCTGAATGACCAACAAAATTGTGGGTGTTAGCAAACACGCACAATTCAGTTCAGTCGCTCAGTCATGTCTGACTCTTTGCGACCCCATGGACTGCAGCACGCCAGGCCTCTCTGTCCATCACCAACTCCCGGAGTTTACCCAAACTCATGTCCATTCAGTTGGTGATACCATCCAACCATCTCATCCTTTGTCATCCCCTTCTGCTCCTGCCTTCAATCTTTTCCAGCATCAGGGTCTTTTCAAATGAGTCAGTTCTTCACATCAGGTGGCCAAAGTATTGGAGTTTTAGCTTTCACATCAGTCCTTCCAGTGCATATTCAGGACTGATTTTCTTTAGGATGGACTGGTTGGATCTCCTTGCAGTCCAAGGGACTCTCAGGAGTCTTCTCCAACACCACAGTTCAAAAGCATCAATTCTTCTGTACTCAGCTTTCTTTATGGTCCAACTCTCAAATCCATACATGACTACTGGAAAAATCATAGCTTTGACTAGATGGACCTTTGGTGGCAAAGTAATGTCTCTGCTTTTTAATATGCTAAGTTGGTCATAACTTTTCTTCTAAGGAGCAAGCATCTTTTAATTTCATGGCTTCAATCACCATCTGCAGTGATTCTGGAGCCCAAAAACATAAAGTCTGTCACTGTTTCCATTGATTCACCACCTGTTTGCCATGAAGTGATGGGACTGGATGCCATGATCTTCCTTTTCTGAATGCTGAGCTGTAAGCCACCTTTTTCACTCTCCTCTTTCGCTTTCAAGAGGCTCTTTAGTTCTTCTTTGCTTTCTGCCATAAGTGTGGCATCATCTGCATATCTGAGGTTACTGACATTTCTCCTGGCAATCTTGATTTCAGCTTATGCTTCATCCAGCCCAGCGTTTCTCATGATGTACTCACAAATAAGTTAAATAAGCAGGGTGACAATATACAGCCTTAACGTACTCCTTTCTTGATTTGGAACCAGTCTGTTGTTGCATGTCCAGTTCTAACTGTTGCTTCTTGACCTGCATATAGATTTCTCAGGAGGCAGGTCAGGTGGTCTGGTATTCTCACGTCTTTAAGAACTTTCCACAGTTTGTTGTGATCCACATAGATGTTTTTCTGAAACTCTCTTGCTTTTTCGATGATCCAACGGATGTTGGCAATATGATTTCTGGTTCCTCTGCCTTTTCTAAAACCAGCTTGAACATCTGGAAGTTCACAGTTCACGTATTGCTGAAGCCTGGCTTAGAGAATTTTGAGCATTACTTTACTAGCGTGTGAGATGAGTGCAATTATGCAGTAGTTTGAGCATTCTTTGGCATTGCCTTTCTTTGGGATTGGGATGAAAACTGACCCTTTTCCAGACCTGTAGCCACTGCTGAGTTTTCCAAATTTGCTGGCATATTGAGTGCAACACTTTCACAGCATCATCTTTTACGATTTGAAATAGCTGAACTGGAATTCCATCACCTCCACTAGCTTTGTTCGTAGTGATGTTTCCTAAGGCCCACTTTACTTTGCATTCCAGGATGTCTGGCTCTAGGTGAGTGATCACACCATCGTGATTATCTGGGTCATGAAGATCTTTTTTTGTATAGTTCTGTGTATTCTCACTACCTCTTCTTGATATCTTCTGCTCTGTTAGGTCCATACCATTTCTGTCCTTTACTGACCCCGTCTTTGCATGAAATGTTCTCTTGGTATCTCTAATTTTCTTGAAGCGATCTCTAGTCTTTCCCATTCTATTGTTTTCCTCTATCTCTTTGCATTGATCAGTGAGGAAGGCTTTCTTATCTCTCCTTACTATTCTTTGGAACTCTGCATTCAGATGCTTATATCTTTCCTTTTCACTTCTCTTCTTTTCTCAGCTATTTGTAAAGCCTCCTCAGACAACCAATTTGACTTTTTGCATTTCTTTTTCTTGGGGATGATCTTGATCACTGCCTCCTGTACAGTGTTACAAACCTCCGTCCATAGTTCTTCAGGCACTCTATCAGATCTAATCCCTTGAATCACTACTGCTGTATAATCGTAAGGGATTTGATGTAAGTCATACCTGAATGGTCTAGTGGTTTCCCCCAGTTTCTTCTATTTAATTCTGAATTTGGCAGTAAGGAGTTCATGATCTGAGCCACAGTCAGCTCCCGGTCTTGTTTTTGCTGACTGAATAGAGCGTCTCTATCTTTGGCTGCAAAGAATACAATCAATCTGATTTTCATGTTGACCATCTGGTGATGTCCATGTGTACAGTCTTCTCTTGTGTTGTTGGAACAGGGTGTTTGCTATGACCAGTGCGTTCTCTCAGCAAAACTCTATTAGCCTTTGCCCCGCTTCATTCTGTACTCCAAGGCCAAACTTGCCTGTTACCCCAGGTTTGTTTTTTTTTTTAAACTTTACAATATTGTATTAGTTTTGCCAAATATCGAAATGAATCTGCCACAGGTATACCTTTTGCATTCCAGTCCCCTCTAATGAAAAGGACATCTTTTTTGGGTGTTAGTTCTATAAGGTCTTGTAGGTCTTCACAGAACCGTTCAGCTTCTTCAGCATTACTGGTCGGGGCACAGACTTGGATTACTGTGATATTAAATGGTTTGCCTTGGAAACGAACGGAGATCATTTTGTCATTTTTGAGACTGCATTCAAGGACTGCATTTCAGACTCTCTTGTTGACTATTTGTTGACTACTCCATTTCTTCTAAGGGATTCTTGCCCACAGTAGTAGATATAATGGTCATCTGAGTTAAATTCACCCATATCAATTCTTACTATAATGCCTGGTGTATGTAAAGATCCCAGTAAATATTTGCTGAATGACTGTACAAATACGTTAGCAAATACCCACAACCTACATTCATATAATGTTTTCATGTTTGCAACTGCTGATGCCGAATAAGTCTTCTCATTTGATCCTTACAGCAACCTTATATAAAGCATAACCTTACATCACATATAAGACATATCAGGCCAAGAAGTGATCTTCCCCAATTTGGAAATGAAAGTTGTGCTCAGAACTTTAGTAGTTTCTCTCAAGGCTACACAGCTGGTGAACACAGAACTCAAGGATCTTGATTTCTAATCTCCCAACACATGGCTCCACAACCCTAGGAGAAGGCATTATAAAAGGTGGCCTCGTGTCAATAATATTAAACCATTACTGATACTCATCACAACATTCTGGTGTTCGGCGGAAACAAACACTGACAGAACACTGCAGGCACATTATCCGCCATTATATGATGCAGTCGGCACGTCTTTAAACAAAACATTATCAAGTAATTGATGACTGTATTAAAACAAAAGGGTGAGTCAGGAAGGAGAAAAATATAAATAAAAGTATGTTGGAAAATTCTGTCTTTCATAATTCTACTTCCCATGATCCTGAGATCAAGCAAGCAGAGCTCATGTCTTTGCAGAAGATCCTGCAAGTCCTTGGGGATGAAGCAGATGAAAGCGGGAAAGGGGACTAAGCTTTTCATGTGATAAATTTCCCTGGAGCAGGGGTTCCGTTTCACTTCCACACTGAGGGTTTTCACTCAGGACATCACGCAGAGGCGATACAAGGAAGGATGGGGCTGAAGCTCTCGGCTTACTAGAAAGTCACCAAGCAGCACATGGGCTATACAGCTGGGACACAAAAAGAGAGAGATCAGCGCAGAAACGACTGCTGCTATGTAATCGCTAAATCGTGTCCGACTCTTTGTGATCCCAGGCTCCTCTGTCCATGCGACTTTCCAGACAAGAATAATGGGGTGGGACCCTCCTCCAGGGGATCTTACCACCCAGGTATCTTATTGCCCAGGGATCAAACCCACGTCTCTTGCATTGGCAGGCGGATTCTTTACTACTGAACCATCAGGAAAGCCACAGAAATGACTACAGGAGGTCAAAAGACACAGTGTTCATCTCAGCAATCTCTCTGCCAAGTGGAAACTGGGGGGTTCCCCCAAGGAGAACCTGGGGGAGGCAGCACCCCAGGAGTGGCGACCAGAAGCTGCAGTCTTAAGCTAACTTCACCTCAGCTGTGACCTGGGCCTTGTGGACTGATTTGATGATGAGAGTAAGATGCCACGTGAGGCACACAAATGTGTCTTAGGCTTCTATCATCTGATTATAATATACTCTTCAAGTAAGCTGCCTTCTTTCACAAAGTGTATGCATTTTGTCATTTCATCCATACCTGTGCTTCATAAGCTCATCAGAAGTGGTGTCTCCACTGTCCTTCAAGATGTGTCGAGGAAGGGAGTGTATCAGCCCCAGCACAGAGCAGACTAAAAGCCGACTGTGTAGATGCTCACCCCACTTCCCTACAGTATAAACTCCCTTGTGACAACTTGCCTTCCCTGGCTCCTTTGCTCCTCTTTCAAAGCACTTCCTCCTCTAATTCTTAACTAACACTATATTTCTCTTCCAGCTAAAAGAGAAAATAGTGAATGCTGAAGGATTCCGTTTTAAGAACATCAAAGAGAATGCAATACAGGGCTAGTAATCAGAAGATAAGGAATTCTATCTGAAACTCTGCCAGTCTAACCTTGGTTAGCACATCTCTTGGTTCTAAGACTCTTAAGAGTCCTCATGTATCAAACAAGGGGGCTCAACAAGACAACCAGTTAGGGTCTCCTGAGATGAGAACTCTCTCTCACTACAGGATAACCTCCTCCTCTAGGCGCCTGCAGGCAGACCCTTGATGATAACTGAAGACAGAAGCGAAGACCATAAAAAGTGGCTGGACCACAGGAAACGTCATTAGGGAGCTGTAAAGCTGAGCCTCTTCCAAACGAGGGGTGTTTCAGCTACAAGTAAACCACTCTGCATGTGATGACATGCAAGCTCAGATTTAAACCTGGTTTTACATATGCAATACTTGAAATACATGATATGATGTGATTTATAATCTGCTTTTCCCTCTTCACCAAACAAGTATGAGAGAAAAGGACAGCAGGAATCCTCCCAGAAAGAACTAAAAGTATGTCAGTATCTTAGTGAATATATGAAACTTTATATTTTTAAAAAGCAGTTATCATCCAATTAAAAATAAATCTTAAAAAAGAGGAAAAGAAATACATGTATATTACTTCCTTACCTTTTCTGTTGGTATGAACTGAGTCCAAGTGTTGTCTCAGTCTGTGAAGGAAGAAAATGATGGTGAAAACACAGAAACCAAATGTTTATACTATAGACATACAGAATATCCACATATTTTATTACAGCTTCAACTTTGATTTTATACTCACTTTCAGGTTACATCTGATCCCTAAATCATGTGAAATGAACTGTCACACCATTATTATTCAAATGAGAGAACAATTTGGATTAAATTTTAAACAGACATGGAAATAATACAAAGTACCGGTATTTAATTTTTAGAAGTTTGCCAAACCAGTGCGTCCTATGAGAAGAGTCCCCTGTGAGGCTGCGTGTGTCTCTCACTGTTCACTTCTTCCCGGCTGTGTTTAGAGACTGGTGTAGTATGGTTCCTGCCACCATGGAGCTTGAGGTATGGGGGAGTCAGTCATTTTAAAACTAAACAAATACATATTTGTACACTGAATCAAGGACTTCAGAAAGTTGCTATGAAATTGGAAAGACACTATGAACGAAAATAATAGGTAACATGCTTAAGTATGTCACAAGGGAAGCCCTGTCTGAAGAGATAACATTTATACTGAAGAGCAGTGGCAGTGTGTGGCAGTGGAGAAAACAGCTCCTGCAAGGGTCCTGGTACAGGGAAGAGCATGGGTGCTCAAGAAAGATGGCAGATTCATCTGGCTGGAGCCTAGAGAGAGGAGGGAGAGCAGCAGCAATGAGGCTGCAGGCAAGGCAGCACCCTGTTACGTTGTGCCCTGCTAAGAAGTCTGGTTGTGCTGTTCTCTAAATGCAGTACAAGGGGTCTGAAGCTGTAGGAGACAGTTACAGACATGGTCCAGACGACCTGAGTGCTAAAGACATTACTCTGGCTATAGTGTCGGAAATGGATTAGAAGAGCCAGCAATCACAATTCTAGGTGTATACCCAAAAGAACTGAAAAACACAGAGCAGGGACTGAGCAGGTGTTTAGACACCCATGGTCAGCAGCATTATTCACAACTGCAACGCATGGAAGCAACTCATGTGTCTATTGACGGATAAATGAAAAAAAAAAATGTGGCTTACACATACAAAAGAATACTGTTCAGCCTTGAAAAGGAAGGAAATTCTGATACACACTACTACCTGTATGAGCCCCGAAGACTAAGTTGACACTTAGGCTACATGAAATAAGCCAGGACAAAAACTACATGATTCCATTTACATGAGATCCTCAGAGCAATCAAAGTCAGAGACAGACAGTGGAATGTTGGTTGCCAGGGGCTGCAGTGAAGGGAAGGGGGAATCATTTAATGGGCACAGTTTCAGTGTAGAATGAATAAGAAAGTTCTGGAGCTAGATGGTGGTGATGCAGAAACAAACATATACGTACTTAACAACACTGAAATACACATCTAAATATGGTTAAAACTGTAATTTTATGTTATGTATATTTTACTACCAAAATAAAAAAAGCTACAGTAATCAAACCAGTGTGGCAATGGCAGGAAGACAAACAGATAAATGGAACTGGAGAAGGGTCAAAAGTGAACTCACACATTTATGGTCAACTTGATTTTCAACAAAGGCATCAAGGTAATTCAACAGAGAAACATACATCTTTTCAACAAATGGTGCTGGAACAACTGGACAAAGCTGTGTGGAAGAAAATGAGCTTTTTAGCCTTTTTGGCTCAGATGGTAAAGAATTTGCCTGCAACTGAAGGAGACCTGGGTTTGATCCCTGGGTTGGGAAGATCCCCTAGAGAAGGAAATGGCAACCCAATCCAGTCTTCTTGCCTGGAGAATTCCCTGGACAGAGGAGCCTGTTAAGATTACAATCCATGGGGTCACAAAGAGTTGGACATGACTTTCACTTTTCACTATCCTTGTATCAGACCATGCAATCAGATTAATTTTAGATAAATCACAGTTCTAAGCATAAAATTATAAAGCTTCAACAGAAAAACACAGGAGATTATCTTTGCCACATTCTAATAGACAAAGATTTTCCGAACAGTACAAAAAAAACAACACTAGTCATCGAAGAAAAAAAAAAATACACATTGACTTCAGTGAATTTTTGAAAATATGCTCACTAAAAGACATTGTTACAAAAATGAAAAGGCAATCCACATACTGAAGAGAAAATATTTGCAAACCACCTATTTGATGAAGGACTTGTATCCTGAACATATGGCAAACTTATGAAGCTGAATAATAAGAAAACCACTCAACATTTTTAAATGGGCAATTCTACAAACCTCAGTGAAGCACATGAGATGATGCTCAGCATCAGTTATCAAGGCATGGTGACCTACAATAATGTCCAACACGGAAAAGACTGTCCATACTAAGGGTTGGCAAGAACGTGCAATAATAGACTTTTAATACACTGCTGGTGGGAATGTAAAACAGAATCATCATTATAGAAGAGGCTTGGTAATTTCTAAAGTTAAACTTAAAACACCTACAAATGTGACCAATCCACTCCACTCCTAGATAACTGCCCAATAGAAACAAAAGCATATGTACAAATACAAGAATTTTTATAGCATCTTTATTCATGGTAGGTGCAATACTGGAACAATCCAAATTTCCATCAACAGATGAACTGACACATGGATTGTGGTATGAACGATGGAATACCACTCAGCAATAAAGAGTAAACGCAAAGACTGGAAACCTTTCTTTTTTTCTATTAAATATTTCTTTATGATCTTGGAAAAATATTTTTATTTTCAAAGAATAGAAAATAACATTTGAATGGGAAAAAAAGCATAAACTATTATATATGCAACACTCATGACTCTTAATTATGCTGAGTCAAATTCCCCAAAAGTACATTCTGTATGATTCTGTTTATATAAAATGATTTAAAATATAAACTGATAGTATCAGAGAGCAAATGAGTAGTTGCCTAGAGATGGAGAGTGAGGGTGAAGTGATTACCAAGGGTCACAAGTAAACTCTGGGGGCCATCGATACATGTATTTATTATCGTGACTGTAGTAATGCTTTCACAGGGGTATAGTTAAACTTTCCAAACTGTACACTTTAAACAGTTTACTATATGTCACTTTTACTTCAATTAAAAAGTACAACCGAAGAATTCCAGGTCTGTGGCCCCCATTTGGAGTCGACAGAAAGGAGACTTAAGTATCATCCATGCATACTTTCTAAAGGGGAAAAAAATATCTTCATGAAGAAAATCTGGCCAAGAAGATTACTCATCAAGAATTGCAAATAAGGAAGCTGTCTTGTGAAAGATAAGCAGATACAGTAAAGGAACTGTGGAAATAAGGTTCGCAAAGCCAAAAGTAAACATTGTTTTTAAAAGTATAAGCCACAAAACAGAAAAGTCATTTAACTATAATAAACAAGAATAAAGATCTCAGCACATGCCAATAATAAAACTCTAAATATTGAGAGAAAAGGGAAAATCATAATAGACACTACTGTGTGTGTGAAGTAACTTAAGAAATAAAGGTTTATAAATATCTTAAATACATACCAAAATTAAGCCTCTAAATCAAGAGATAAAAAGGCAAGTATAAAAATTAGATGGACTAAACACATATATAGTATGATTAAATGAGATAAACTTCTCTATTAAGAAAAACAAAAGGATCATGTCAAAAAAGCAAAGTCCAACTGTGAACTGTAAATACCTAATACAAAACGATGCAGAAAATCTTGAAAGCTGAAGAATGAGCAAAAATAAACAGGGTAAATACCTCCACCTTCTCTCCCCAAAAAAGGAGAGAAAAATCAAGCAAATAAATGTTATATTAGCAACAATGAAAAGATCCTGGTACCGTGTCCAAGTATTTTTACAACAGCAAAAAGAAATAAAAATAAAGAAACTGGGGGAAAGAAAACTGTAACTGAAACGTAAGCAAAGAGCAAGAGGCAATTCACTTAAAGAAAAATGAATGGCCAGTGATCATATGAAAAAGATGGCTAGCTCTCTAAACTGTGAAGCAATCCCCACAAGAAACTCAGATTTCCTATTTTACCATGTGATTAGCAGAAACCTCTGAGCTTCATGCTCAGAGATAAGGGTCTGTCAGGAGTACTTAGGGCCCAAGAAAATGCCTGTGCCATGTATTTCTGTATCGTCTATCAAACAGAAGACATACTTACAATACTGCAAAGTAAACGTCACTGAATCACAAACACATGAAGTTGGTGCCGCCTGACATACTGCAAATCATCTTTCACTGTGTCTGTCTACAAAGATAAGCACAGACTCCTTCCTGCCCACAATTCAGATTCCACTCTTCCACAGCATTTAAGGGCTCCGATCTCAGCCTACCTCACTGTTAGGCCCCACATTCCAGAGGAGTCTGAGCACTGTCTCTCTCTCTGAGAGCATCCCACAGGGATATAGAGAGGAAATTCTTCCAAACAAATGGAAAAGACTCTGCAAACATATATATGTGCTATGTTTTCAAATACTATTAAATTCGCTTATCATAAAAAAAATATGTTTATCCCTTAACCTAGTGGTTCTCAACTGGGGACAATTTTTGTCTTCCAGGGGCATTTGGCAACATTCAGAGACTTCATTTTTCTGGCTGTGACTTCATTTTTTCTTGGTTCCTTGACCAGGCATCCTTGCAGTAGAAGTGCAGAGTCTTAACCACTGGACAGCCAGGGAATTTCCAACATATCCTTGGTAAGACTCTGTATGCCTAAAACTGACTTCTTTTAGCTTAATTGTCTAAGCTTAATTGTTCAGCTTGTGCTGAAGCTGGCCACTCATCTCCTTTTACACATATTTTACGTTATTTTCTTAGTATTACCCTAAGTGGAGATTGTAATTTGTATGTTAAATTTACAACAGACTTGTCTGAATTAACACCAGCTTAGCTTCAATAGTCGATTCAATTCTGTCATTTTGCTATTTGTTTTCTACAATGCCCTATACTATTTTCATTCTTCATTTCTTTTAATCCTGTCATCTTTTGTCTCAGGTGACTTTTTGGAAGTGAAATGTTTAAATTCTTTTTGTGTATTTCCTATACTATTTTCTTTGTAGTTACCATGTGGATTAACCAAATATCCTAAAGTTGTAATACTTTAATTTGAATTGTTATCAGCTTTAACTCAATCACACTCAACGTGTACTTCTTTCCAGCTCCATCCCTACTTCTTTCAGTTGCTGGTGTCACAAAATTTATTCTTTATATACTTTGTATCCAAAACCAAATAATTATTTTAAGTATATTATTCTTTATGTAGAAACCAAAACGCGAAGTTACAAACCAAAGTGGCACTAATCATTGCTTTTAGACTATTAGGTTTTGTTTCTTTTTAATGTATTAGTCTCTTAAATAATGGAGAAAACAAAATGTGGAGTTTGAAACCACTGTTCCAATAAAACCGGCTTGTAAACTGCCCACGTTTCAATTCTACTGTGATCTTCGTTTCTTCATGCCTTTACCGTGTTTAGTGTTCCTTCATTTTTACCTGCAGGACTCTCTCCAGCATTTCAGGCAAGGGTTAGGTCTAATGGTAATAAGCTTCCTCAGCTTTTATTTATCTGGAAATGTCTTAATTTCTCCCTCACTTCTGAAGAACAGGTTTGCCAGAAACAGGATTCTTGGTTGATAGTCTTTTCCTTACAGCACTTTGAATATGGGGCCCACTGCCTTCGGGTCTCCAAAGTGTGTGATAAGAAATCTCTTAATAACTTATTGAGGATCTTTTTCACGCGATGAGTCCCTTTTCTCTTGTTGCTTTCAGGGTTTGTCTTTTAAAGGTCTGATGTAGCATGTCCCGGTATGCATCTCTGAGTTCACCTTACTTGGAGTCCACTGAGCGTCTTGGATGCTTACATTCACATTAATTTGTGACATTTTCAGCCACTGTATCTTCAAGTGTTCTCTCTTTTAAATTTTTAGGACACTGCATATGTTGGTCCACTTGATGGTCATAGGATCCAGTGACTTTTATTTAATCTTTCATCTTTCTGTTCCTCAGAATCAAGAGTTCTTCATTTCAGTTACTGTACTTTCAGCTCAATTTTCTTTTTGATTTCTATTTTCCCCAGCTTCACTGAGGTATAATTGGAAAATAAAAATTATTTACATTTGAAGCATACAATGTGATGTTTTAATATACATATACATTGTGAAATGATCACTTCATAAAATTTTCTTTTGTGAGAACAATTAAGAACTACTAGCCGAGCAAATTTCAAGCATATAACACAGTATTATTAATTACAGCCATATTGTACACTAAATCTCCGGAACTTACTCATCTCGCAAAACTTAAATGTTGGACAATGACTGAAATGAAAACTTCATTAGAGAGATTCAAAGGCAGATTTGAGCAAGCAGAATAAAGAATCATCAAACTGGAAGATAAGACTATGGAAATTCTGGATCCTGAGGAACAAAAAGATGAATGATTAAAGAAAAGTCAGCATTATTATGAGAAAAATCTGATTGCTCTTGGCTTGTACCCCTTCTAGGGGTACTTGTGCTTCTTAGGTGGATTCTAATTTCTCTTCAAGTGTTTTGGTATCAAAAGTTACTGTCATGTCAGTGTTTCTGAACAAGGCTTTCTATATTTCTATTGATATTTTCATTTTGTTCATATGTTGTTTTCTTGATTTTCTCCACATCTTCCTTTAGCTCTTTGAGCATCCTTAAAATGACTGTTTTTAAAGTATATCTACTTTTAATTTGTACAGTAGACCTGCTATCAGGTCTTTTTCAGAGACGGTTTCTGTTGATTATTTTTTTTGTTTGAGTCATTTTTCATGTTTTTTTTTTTTTTTTTTTACACACTGTGATTTTTGTTTAAAACTGGATATCTGAATCTAATAACATTCCTCTGACATCCAGAGGAATGACTCTGGATGTGAGATTCTCCTCCTTTTCCAGAGTTTGCCGCCTGCTTGTTTCTGTTTATTGCTTTTGGTTTTATAATTTTTGCAGGCTGTGTCTATGCAAAGATAAGCCTGAGGTCTGATCTTAAGGTCTTCTCAGGTCTTTTATGAACCCAGGCCCTTCCCTGAACATTCAAAATGATTTTTCTAATTTCTGCCAATTATGCAATAGCTTTTGAAGGTTGTTAGACCTTTAAAAATCTTCTGGGTCACTTAAGGATGAGGAACTTTTAAACAGTGGGGGAGCTGCAACAACAATGGCCACCTGCCTCTTTGTCTAACCTCTGAGATCAAAAGCAGCAGTCAGGACAGGGATCCCCAATACTTGGAGGACAGAGCCCTTTTCTGGCCACCGAGGCTCCTGCAGGCTGTGGGCAAGCTGTTTGACAAACACTGCACAGCTGCCTGCCACGGGGCCAGTGGGGGAGGGTGGTAACTGCTTTTATGCTAAACGCTGAAACGGACTATATTCTATGTTAATTTACGGACTATATTCTACTTTAACTTACCTCAAGCCTTCCCCTTGAAGTTACAAGCCTTCAAAAGACTCCAGAGTTCCAAAATAGTTACAGTATTTTTGTTATCGGTGGGAGGTCTCTCCCATATAGATGTTCACTTGTTCTAGCACCCTTTACTGAGTGTTCCCCAACATTCTTCAGTGATTCACAAATCAAGTATCCATATATGTATGAGTTGGGCTGGACTCTGTTGCCTTTTCTGATCCATAAAAGTGGTTTAATTCATATGGTTCAACATAAAATGTAGAGATGCGCTTGTGTTTTACATATCAACTGTTAACCAGAAAACTTGCTCAAGTGCTTACTGAATCTAACAACTTATCTCCAGACTCTGGATTACCTCCATAAACTTACCATAATCTGAGGTGAATAACGTTTTCTTTCCTCCTTTCTAATCCTTTTAAGTTTTTGATTATTTTTCTTGCCTTACTGGCTACAACTAGGAGATGTTGAGTATCAGTGGTATTTAGTGGGCATCTCTAACCCAGTCTTCATCTCAGAGATAAAACTTGTAGCATTTTGCTGTTAAGTTTGCTCTCTACTATAATGTTTTCCATACTGCTCCTCAACAGATTTTTTTTTATGGTTATGTGTCAGCTGGGGTTCTCAGCAAGATCCTGAGGAAAAATCCTCAAGTATTTGTGCTCATCTTGTTCTCATCTAAGAAATGAATTCAGCTTCCTTGTTCTATATACCAAAGCTTAGTAGCCCTGTCAACCAGGAATGACAACAGCCAAAGCACCACCTACAGAACACACGGCTGAGAGGACGGCTACGGTTTCTAATCATACCCTGGTGTCACCAGTGCTAACACAAGGAATGCACTGGAAAGAGCTGCACACGTGTCCTGCTGTGCAAAGAGCTCTGATACCAGGAAGCTGCGTAAGTACTACATGCCAGATTCTTGCTCTAACAGCTGAACACTGAGCAAATTATTTAACTTTTATGAGCCTCATCTTCCTTATTTCTAGAAAACAAGAAAATCAAGTCCAATTTTTCTAGCAAATTTTTTATGAGTTGGAACAATTTTTACTGACTTACCATCAATTAATTTCTAGGACTTAAAAAATCACTATGAGCCAAAACACAAAAATATAAATTCCACAATCTGGGAGGGAATGCTCTCAGGCAAAATTCTAATTTTAAATCATGTCAAACAAAGCTGCTGCTTTGACTCTCTCCTTACTTTAGCTTTAATCTAATTTGGAGAAACCTGATATGTATTCTGCCATAGAAATACTACGTGTATATACTGTTGTTCTAATCACAAAAAACCAGGAGCTGTTTAAGAAACAGCTGAACTTAATGGCAAATTATTGCCAGAAAGAATGACATTATGTCAAATCAAAACTGCTGTTCCTAGGAAACATCCTTCAACATTAAAATGAATGATTCTTACACATTTCTATTCAAAGGGTCTAATATTCTGTTAGTTGAAGATATATAATCCATTCTGTATAGCACCCCAACATCAGGCACTCTGCCAGAGTCTCAATGCCGTTTCAGTGTGGCTGAGTTTACCACTTTAGTACTACCTGCCCTTAACACTGCAGTCTAAAATTGTCTTTGGTATAGAACTCTGAAGTCACCCCCAAGCTCTGGTCCCAGCATAGCAGCAGACCCAAAGAGTATGAGTAAATGACATCCCAGGTGACAAGCTCTTCCATACCGGAGTCCTTTTAGATATGGATTGACAGCCCCCCACTCCCACCACCAGCAAAACACGCCAAGCTTTCAGAATTTTCCACTTGCAACCCATATGTCTAGTTCCTAAAAGACATAAATCCACCTTTAATCAGTAATAAATAACTACATTTGGAGAACTGTTTTCAGAAATTCAGTACTGAGTTGCCTGCTCTCTAGATCCTACAAATCACCCAAAGGGAGATATTTTAAATGGTCACTCCTACAGGTTCTCCAAGTTCTTACCCTGCAAGAGATTAAAGAACTGGAAAAAAGAGACTAAGATCACTTTCTCACGAGATGGCTTTACAAACCCAGAGATCATTATATATCTTGTTTTATTCACTTTTAAAATATAAAAAGCCACACAAAGATGTTCTGTAAGCACAGTGCAGCCAGTGCCTGAGGTATGTGTTTCTTAACATCTCCTGGGTAAAAGTAGAGTAAGTTTATCTAAAAACTTAGAAGCAGGGAAACAGCCGTCATCCAAAGCACTGATCTGCTTCACTGTCAGAGAAAAAGAACCTTACGACCGATCACCTTTTTTCTTGCTTGTCTGGCTTAGTGCCTAAAACCTAAATTTACACCACAACACAAATAGAAATCTTACTCCAAGCTCCTAGCAGAATTATTTCTCTGTTGCCTTAATCAAACTTTAATTTTTACTTTCCTGCCCTCATTATGAGCTTCAGGAAATGTTTTTTTCAGAACTATATTTAAGTCATGTATTTAGTTTATAATTAAGTAAAACAAACACATGATTGGCAGCATCATGTAACAGAGATACGAACAATCACAAATGTATTTCTACCACACCCGAAGTGAGAAGAACAGAATTCCAATACCAGTCCCATTACTGTAAAGTCAGAAATTTTGAGCAACTTTCTAAATCTTTTAAACCTTGGTTTCCCTTGAATATAAAAAGTAAAAAATTATCAGTCATGTTACCAAATAACATGACACCTGAAAACACATGTTATTATGATGAAGGTGGTAATGCTATAGAATAAGCACAAAATATGGTAAAAGTTTTGAAGAAAGGTGAAAATCAGCCATGAAAATCAGGAGTGGTTAAAATGTCATTTATTGTCTCATTCAGCTCTGAAATCCTAGAACTGATTTTTGAGCTGGGAAGACTAAAATGGGCTTCATGGTGATATGTGAGCTAGATCTGAAAGGAAGGATAGGCTTTTTATCAGATTACATCTTCTAATTTTATGCACAATGTATTTAAAGACATGGCTTAGGATGGCAACGGGAAGGATGACATAAATGTAAATCCACAGTACATACACCCTTTGGAGTTCTCTTCCAGATAAGTATCTACGGTCCAACATCCAAATTCATGTGTTTTCCTCACTGGCTCCATACTCTATAATACAGTTTACCAGCAATTCCACTGCTCCTGATCTGACACTCGCCACCTATCCTCCCAACATCCCCTACAAATATTTAATTTAAAAGATAATTCACACAGCTAAGAAGGTTTGTATTATTACCCATGACTCTACTGACCTGTCTGCATATAAAGCTCATAAAATATATTGCATTTGAACCAGTTACATTTTAAAAGAAAAATAATAATCAGATTTTATTCAAGGCTTGACAATGAGCCTTAAATAATTCTTCAAACTTAAAATAAAATTACCTGTAGAAGCCCTCCATCATCAAAACGCAGCACTTCTATTATGCTCTCCGACTGAATAAATGCTGTGATGGAAACAAAACAGATTGTCACTTAACAGGAAAGAAATTTCATTTAAATAAAATCTTTTAATTTAAAATTAATTGCTACAAGTTAATGCTTTTAAAACATACTACTGCTTGATGGTAATGGTTAAAGAAGAAAATATAACTAATACTTCAGGATGACATGCTTGAACTAAAACAATCCAGTTAGAAAGTAGTTTTAACAACCTACAAACTATGTAAGCCACTCACAAAATATTTATTCCTGCTATACTGCCAGAAAGTAGGAAATAAAGTTCAACTAGCTGCAGTAATTGTGTTCCAAGTATTTACCTAACTGATTTGAAAACTTATGTCCACATAAAAATCTGCAAGCAACTCCTTATAAGCAGGTTTGTTCGTAACCTTCAAAAACTGGACACAATCAAGATGTCCTTTAATAGGTGAGTAAAGAAAAAGCTGACTTGAAATTCAACATTAAAAGAACTAAGATCATGGCATCTGGTCCCATCACTTAAGGGCAAATAGAAGGGGAAAAAGTGGAAGCAATGACAGATTTTGTTTTCAGGGGCTCCAAAAATCACTGCAGATGGTAACTGCAGTGATGAAATTAAAAGAGGTTTTGCTCCTTGGAAGGAAAGCTATGACAAATCTAGACAGCATATTAAAAAGCAGAGACATCACTTTGCCGACAAAGGTCCATATAGTCAAAGCTACGGCTTTCCAGTAGTCATGTACAGATGTGAGAGCTGGACCATCTAAGGCTAGGAGCTGAAGAATTGATGCTTTCTAATTGTGGTGCCGAGAAGACTCCTGAGAGTTCCCTGGACTGCAAGGATATCAAACCAGTCAATCTTAAAGGAAACCAACCCTGAATATTCACTGGAAAGACTGATGCTGGAGCTGAAGCTCCAATACTTTGGTCACCTGATGCAAAGAGCTAACTCACTGGAAAAGATTCTGATGCTGGGAAAGACTGAAGGCAAAAGGAGAAGGGGCTAGCAGAGGATGAGATGGTTAGATAGCATCACCTCCTCAGTGGACATGAATATAAACAAATTCTGGGAGATGGTAGAGGATAGAAGAGCTTGGCATGCTGCAGTCCTTGGGGTCACAAACAGTCAGACACAATTTAGCAACTAAATAACAACAACAACAGAGACAAATGCAGATTATCCATACAATGGAGTATTCAGTTCAGCTCAGTCACTCACTCGTGTCCGACTCTTTGTGACCCCATGAATCGCAGCACGCCAGGCCTCCCTGTCCATCACCAACTCCCAGAGTTCACCCAAACTCATGTGCATTGAGTCAGTGATGCCATCCAGCCATCTCATCCTCTGTCATCCCCTTCTCCTCCTGCCCCCAATCCCTCCCAGCATTAGGGTCTTTTCCAATGAGTCAACTCTTCGCATGAGATGGCCAAAGTACTGGAGTTTCAGCCTCAGCATCAGTCCTTCCAATGAACACCCAGGACTGGTCTCCTTTAGAATGCACTGGTTGGATCTCCTTGCAGTCCAAGGGACTCTCAAGAGTCTTCTCTAATACCACAGTTCAAAAGCATCAATTCTTCGGCACTCAGCCTTCTTCACAGTCCAACTCTCACATCCATACATGACCACAGCCTTGACTAGACAGATCTTTGTTGGCAAAGTAATACCTTTGCTTTTTAATATGCTATCTAGGTTGGTCATAACTTTTCTTCCAAGGAGTAAGCGTCTTTTAATTTCATGGCTGCAGTCACCATCTGCGGTGATTTTGGAGCCCAAAAAAACAAAGTCTGACACTGTTTCCACTGTTTCTCCATCTATTTGCCATGAAGCTATGGGACCAGATGCCATGATCTTCGTTTTCTGAATGTTGAGCTTTAAGCCAACTTTTTCACTCTCCTCTTTCAGTTTCATCAAGAGGCTCTTTAGTTCCTCTTCACTTTCTGCCATAAGGGTGGTATCATCTGCGTCTCTGAGGTTATTGATATTTCTCCCGGCAATCTTGATTCCAGCTTGTGCTTCTTCCAGCCCAGTGTTTCTCATAATGTACTCTGCATATAAGTTAAATAAGCAGAGTGACAATATACAGCCTTGACATACTCCTTTTCCTATTTGGAACCAGTCTGTTGTTGGAGTATTACTCAGTGATAAAAAGTAAAAGAAAGGGCTACATGCTCTATGATTTTAAGTATATGACATTCTGGAAAAAGCGATACTAGAGAGATGGTAATAAGATCAGTGGTTTTGAGGCATTTGGAGAGAAAGGAAGAGTGAAATAAGGAAACCACATGGAACTTTTCAAAGCAGTCTTCTATATGATACTGTAATGTGAGATGCATATGACCCTATGCATTTATTAAAAACAGAACTTTACAACATAGTAAACCTACTGTAAGCAATTTAAAAAAATCATTTAGGAGATCAGGAATCCCAGGGCAGACTGCAGAATATGACAAAACCACTTATTTCTATTCTAAAAGTACGAAACCATCTCACAGAAGGGGGTGAGGTGAAAGGTGCTGACCTAAGTAATTTGGAAATGAGTAGAATGAGTAAGACTAAAGGCAAATGAAACTGGACATAAGCACTATCTTTAGGTGATAAAGTTATTTTCCACAGGGGTTTGGGTTAACCATCCTGATGCTGCTCTACATGTGTTCTTGAATTCAACCATTGAATATATGGATGGTGGATGGTGACTGTCAAGACTTCTCAGTTTTGAATAAGAGTTCACAAAAAAGCAAGGGAAGGAGGCTAGACTGATCCACCTGGTAATGGATTAGAGTTAACAACATCAGCACAAACTAATGTTGAGCATGACAAAGCTACAGATGGTTACCTACAGAAACATTTACTGATGTGCCTACACACTGGTGGGTATACACACACACATTACAACCTAACAGCAAGAAGCACATATACAGCACACAGATCTTGGGTCCTAATACCATTCTCCAATAAAAGGAACGGGGGCTTGGCTGAATCTAGGACTGGGGTCGGGGGAGAGATACAAAAGGTGAAACTTGTGCCAGAAAGAAAGTACTTAAAAAAGACAAAACAAAAAACCCTCCATTATGTCAGAGAGATGTAAGAGTTAACAGGAAGAGTTCCCCAATGGCCAAAGCTGCAACAACTTGAGCAATCATGTCAAGTAGTACTGGATTAAAACCCAAAGTATAAAATAAGTATCTATGAGTCTATACTTGTATAAATAAATGAATGAATAAATAATGGGGGAGAAGAATTCTAAATAATTTATGTAGAAACTCTTTTACTTAGAAGGTGGAACATAACTGTCCACTCCCTAAGCATGGGATGCCCATGGTGACCCCTTCCAAAGAAAACAGTATGGAAAAGAGGAAAAAAAGAGTAACTTTACAATGGAGAAACCTGACAAATGTTACCTCAGTCAGATGATCAAGGTCAACATCCACAGTAAAAGCCATGGGGACAGTACCCTTGATATGCTGAAACAAAAATGGCACTTTATGGTCTTCCTCCTAAAATCACGTAACTCCAGACTCATCACGAGAAAAACATCAGCAAATCTCAGCTGAGGGACATTCTAGAAAAACACCTGAGCAGTACACTCCTGAAAACTGTTGAAGTCATCAAATATAAGAAACGTCTGAGAAACTGTCATAGATCAAAGGAGCCTAAGGAGACATGATTACTAAATGTAATGCTGTATTTTGGGTGGCATTCTGGAAAAGAAAAGGGAAAAACTTTTCATTTAGGTAAAAACTGAGAAAACTTGAATAAAATATGAACTTAATAATAATGTACTAAAACTGGTTCAATTGCCAAAAAAAAAAGACCACATAAGTATGAGATGTTAATAACAGGGCAAACTGGGCCAGGGGTGTATGGCAACTCTGCACTCTATTTGGAATTTTTACGTAAATCTAAAACTGTTCTAAAATGAAAGCCTATTTTTTAAAACCCACAAAACAGTGGTGTTTTATTTGGTTTAATATGACCCTCCCTGACTCCTCTTTGTTGGTCTTTGTGTATTCAGGAAGAAGGCTACCGTCTAATCCCATGTACCTGGCTTTCCAGTGTGACCAAAGCTGAAAGTCATGGGGCAGCCAAGATGCCAGTGAAATAATTACATCACTTCACCTACTTGGATGATGTCTTTGTTGCCTGCTGAGCATCCATTTCTTCTTACTCTAATAAGAGCACCCTGATTTTATTTTGTGGAAGGCCTTATCCCTCCATTTCTCGTGTTTCTCTTCAACCTCAGTGCCAATTTGCTCTACCCTGAGGGGCATTCCTCACCAGTTCTTCATATACAGAGAAAATTCAACAATTCTGTGTGTGAATGAAATTTCATCTTTCTGCTCAGGCACAAGTACTGGTTATTTGCATCCACTGATACAAATGAATTACTTCTGATTCTCTCTAGTCCTAGTTGAGGTTGAATTTCCAAACTAAGATCAGAGCTAATGGCTACAAGGGAATTACTGACATAGAGTACATCTGGAGTACACAAAAATGTATCCAAATAAAGCAACAGACTGTTAAGAAAAAAGGACTGTGAAATAAAAGGTTATGCCCAGCATACTCATCCATTTCTCATCAGTTCCCCCTCCTTTTAACATAAGGTGACATTTTAGATGATCCAGAAAACCTTTCTGTTATGCTCTTGTTGAAAACAGGTATACTGATGCAAGGACACAATGACCTAACAAGAATTAACTGAAATAGCCAGACACCCACAATGTAACGGACAAAAAGTCACTGCTAGTTCTGAGATGTCTATGTGAGGAGACCAACTCCCAGTTAGAAGCTTTCCATTTAGCTAGCAGAGAAAACAAACAAACAAAAAAAGTAACAGAAATGAGCTGTATTTGGTGGCTGCTATTAGAGTTACGGTTTTTTCAGTAGTCATGTACAGATGTGAGAGTTGGACCATAAAGAAGGCTGAGAGCCGAAGAACTGATGCTTTTAAATTGTGATGCTGGAGAAAACTCTTGAGAGTCCCATGCACAGCAAGAGATCAAACCAGTCAATCCTAAAGAAAATCAACCCTGAATATTCATTGGAAGGACTGATGCCGAAGCTCCAATACTCTGGCCACCTGCTGCCAAGAGCCAACTCACTGGAAAAGACTCTGATGCCAGGAAAGATTGAGGGCAGGAGAAGAAGGAGGCGACAGAGTATGAGATGGCTGGATGGCATCACCAACTCAATGGACATGAGTTTGTGCAAACTGCAGGAGATAGTGAAGGACAGGGAAGCCTGGAGTGCTGTAGTCCATGGGGTCACAGTCAGACACAACTTAGTCACCAAACAACATTAGTTATGATACAACAACCATCACGTAAGATTCCATCAACAACCAAGGTCAGACCTTTATCTAACTGATGAGAGCTTTCCTAAATATAGAAAAGTAGTAATATAATTTGGGTATATAATACCTAATATAATGTAAGTAGGAGCTTTAAGAAAAAATACATGAGATACCTTAGGTGGGGGGAAAAAAAAAAAGACCAGCAGCTATTATAAAGTCCTGAAAGGAGAATATTGTGTTATACATCAACAGCTTTCCTTAAAGCATGTAGAAATGAACAGGATTCAACTCTGGAATAAAATTAATTAGAGTATTTTACTTTAAGTGATCGATCTTAATAACTTTAAGTTATATGTCTAGAAAAGCAGAAGTGACACTAGATACGCACTTAGTCATTTAATGTGTTAACAGTTATTAAGGTATAAATTACAAAAAGGAACCCAAGCAAGTCAAATTCCCATATGGCCACATCTCTAGATTGGAAACCACCAAGGACAGCTACTGCCTCTCCTGAGAATTTCTGTCCCTGATTTTATACACTAATGGAATTCTAAACTGTCCCAATGTTTTCCAGTTAGAGCAGCAACCAGATGTAGAAGAAAGAATGACGTCTAGGGGACTTTCCTGGCAGTCCAGTGGTTAAGAATCTGCCTTCCAAAGCAGGGATGTGGGTTTGCTCCCTGGCTGGGGAACTAAGATCCCACATGCTGCACGGCAACTAAGCCAGCACGCTGCAACTGGAGCACCCGGGCGCGCTGTAACTAGAGAAAGCCTGAGTGCCGCAGCAAAGACCGAGTGCGGAAAAAATGCTGATAATCATCGGTCACTGTGTTACTAAACGTCAAACTAAGTTTATGACATAGATATTATGGATTCCATTTGAAGATAAAGGTTCAGTGAGGTTAGGCTCAAGGTCACTCAGCAAGAAAGTGGCTTGAGAGGGGCCATAAATTTCAACCATGGGACTTCAGAACCTAAGCTTCTATACCCATTACTGTTTACTTTCAAAATAAAGTGACGCTAATGCTCACAACCAGCAGTACCTTCAATCAACCTAATTTTTACGATCAGGCATATATTCCTATACAAAGGGAGGAAGCAGGATACATAAACACAAGGGGCTTAACTTCTGGCTTTCAGGGTCCTACTAGCATTTGCTCTATGAAATTGAGCTCAGCAGGATGCACTTTAAGCTTCTCATATTCACCTACATCACTACAATGTCTGAGAGTAACAAAGACATTCATTTTCTGTGGAAAAAATCTCAGTGTGTCAGTTATTTAATCACTTATATTCAAAACAGAAGATCAGAAATTGAGTTTACTTCCCCATTGCACTTTAGTAAAGAATAAGACAAAAATATCTTCACTTTAAAGGTAAATCTTTCTCTACTATAATTAGGGATAATTTATAATATAATTTTTATAATTATAAATTATAATTCTAATTTTTTATAATATAAATTTTTTTAGGTAGAGATTCTTTTTTCTGAATATGGCAAATGATGACTAGACAGTGCTTGTTTCCAGACATCTTCTATAAGTCATGAAAACAATGAATGTTGTAAATAATGGGTAGAAATATGTCATGAGACGGTTGGATGGCATCACCAACTCAACGGACATGAGTTTGAGCAAACTCTGAAAGACAGTGAAGGACAGTGAAGCCTGGCACACTGCAGTCCATGGCGTCGCAAAGAGTCAGACACAGCTGAGCGAATGAACAGCTATCGACTTTACAGAAATAAAAGGCACCTACCAACCTTACAGAGACAGATTATAAAAAGAGAATAACTAGGAACAACTGTACACCAACGAATTAGATGCACGGACGAACACCCGGAAAAACACACACTACTGAGGGAGGAGCCAAGATGGCGGAGGAGTAGGACGGGGAGAACACTTTCTCCCCCACAAATTCATCAAAAGAGCATTTAAACGTCGAGTAAATTCCACAAAACAACTTCTGAATGCCGGCAGAGGACATCAGGCACCCAGAAAAGCAATCCAACTCTTCGAAAGGAGGTAGGAAAAAATATAAAAGACAAAAAAAGAGACAAAAGAGGGAGGGACAGAGTTCCGTCCCGGGAAGGGAGTCTTAAAAAGAGAGAAGTTTCCAAACACCAGGAAACCTTCTCACTGCCGAATCTGTGCCGAGCTTTGGAAGCACAGAGGGCAACATAACAGGAAGAAAAAATAAATAAACAATTAAAACTCGAAGATTGCGAGTCCTACGGTAACTCCCCCAGTGCAGAAGCAGCGCAGACGCCTGCACGCGCCATTAGCAAGCGGGGGCTGGGCAGGGAGGCGCAGCGCGGGCTGCATCGCTTAGAGTAAGAATCTGGCCTGAATACCCTGAGCACTATCTGAGCGAAATAATTTGGGCTAGCAAACCAGACTGTGGGATATCTACCACGCGAAAAAACAGCCCTAACCTAAGACCGCTAGGCCCGCGCACAGAACAAAGAATTGAACAGAGATAGCCGGCTGCAGACCTTCCCCCTCCGGTGACAGGCAGCCAGAGCCGGAAGGGGGCAATCGCAGGCCCAGAGATAATAAAACTGTAAGCAGGCTTCTTTGCTAACTAAAACTTTTTGGGGGTCTGGACGGTTAACATCTGCCTGAGAAGGTGCGCCGGTTTTACACCCAGATAACCGAGTGGCGGGGAGGCGATAAGTCGCAGCATTGGCGCTCGCCAAACACCTCATCACTTGAGCTGCTCGGACCTGGGAAGAGCACAAAACTCAGGCCCAACTGAGTCTGCGCCTCTGAGGACTACCCGAGTGCCTGAACCTGAGCGGCTTGGACCTGGGAGGTACATGCAACCCAGGGCCAGCCTCGGATTGTTCCCGGCGGAACAACCTAGAGCCCGAGCAGTGTGGGCAGGGAGGCTACACGCGCCGTGAGCAGGGGCGCAGACCCAGTGTGGCTGAGGCACTGGGAGCGCACGCCAGTGTTACTTGTTTGCAGCATCCCTCCCTCCCTCCCCACAGCGCGACTGAACAAAGAGAAGAAATACAGCTCCACACACCAGAACACCGACACAAGCTTCCCTAACCAGGAAACCTTGACAAGCCACCTGTACAAACCCACACACAGCAAGGAAAAGCCACAATAAAGAGAACTCCACAAACTGCCAGAATACAGAAAGGACACCCCAAACTCAGCAATTTAAACAAGATGAAGAGACAGAGGAATAGCCAGCAGATAAAGGAACAGGATAAATGCCCACCAAACCAAACAAAAGAGGAAGAGATAGGGAATCTACCTGATAAAGAATTCCGAATAATGATAGTGAAATTGATCCAAAATCTTGAAATTAAAATGGAATCACAGATAAATAGCTTGGAGACAAGGATTGAGAAGATGCAAGAAAGGTTTAACACGGACCTAGAAGAAATAAAAAAGAGTCAATATATAATGAATAATGCAATAAATGAAATTAAAAACACTCTGGAGGCAACAAATAGTAGAATAACAGAGGCAGAAGATAGGATTAGTGAATTAGAAGATAGAATGGTAGAAATAAATGAATCAGAGAGAATAAAAGAAAAACGAATTAAAAGAAATGAGGACAATCTCAGAGACCTCCAGGACAATATTAAACGCTACAACATTCGAATCATAGGGGTTCCAGAAGAAGAAGACAAAAAGAAAGACCATGAGAAAATACTTGAGGAGATAATAGTTAAAAACTTCCCTAAACTGGGGAAGGAAATAATCACCCAAGTCCAAGAAACCCAGAGAATCCCAAACAGGATAAACCCAAGGCGAAACACCCCAAGACACATATTAATCAAATTAACAAAGATCAAACACAAAGAACAAATATTAAAAGCAGCAAGGGAAAAACAACAAATAACACACAAGGGGATTCCCATAAGGATAACAGCTGATCTTTCAATAGAAACTCTTCAAGCCAGGAGGGAATGGCAAGACATACTTAAAATGATGAAAGAAAATAACCTACAGCCCAGATTATTGTACCCAGCAAGGATCTCATTCAAGTATGAAGGAGAAATCAAAAGCTTCTCAGACAAGCAAAAGCTGAGAGAATTCTGCACCACCAAACCAGCTATCCAACAAATACTAAAGGATATTCTCTAGACAGGAAACACAAAAATGGTGTATAAATTCGAACCCCAAACAATAAAGTAAATGGCAACGGGATCATACTTATCAGTAATTACCTTAAACGTAAATGGGTTGAATGCCCCAACCAAAAGACAAAGACTGGCTGAATGGATACAAAAACAAGACCCCTACATATGTTGTCTACAAGAGACCCACCTCAAAACAGGGGACACATACAGACTGAAAGTGAAGGGCTGGAAAAAGATTTTCCATGCAAATAGGGACCAAAAGAAAGCAGGAGTCACAATACTTATATCAGATAAAATAGACTTTAAAACAAAGGCTGTGAAAAGAGACAAAGAAGGTCACTACATAATGATCAAAGGATCAATCCAAGAAGAAGATATAACAATTATAAATATATATGCACCCAACACGGGAGCACCACAGTACGTAAGACAAATGCTAACAAGTATGAAAGGAGAAATTAACAATAACACAATAATAGTGGGAGACTTTAATACCCCACTCACACCTATGGATAGATCAACTAAACAGAAAATTAACAAGGAAACACAAACTTTAAACGATACAATAGACCAGTTAGACCTAATTGATATCTATAGGACATTTCATCCCAAAACAATGAATTTCACCTTTTTCTCAAGCGCACATGGAACCTTCTCCAGGATAGATCACATCCTGGGCCATAAAGCTAGCCTTGGTAAATTCAAAAAAATAGAAATCATTCCAAGCATCTTTTCTGACCACAATGCAGTAAGATTAGATCTCAATTACAGGAGAAAAACTATTAAAAATTCCAACATATGGAGGATGAACAACACCCTGCTGAATAACCAACAAATCACAGAAGAAATCAAAAAAGAAATCAAAATTTGCATAGAAAGGAATGAAAATGAAAACACAACAACCCAAAACCTGTGGGACACAGTAAAAGCAGTCCTAAGGGGAAAGTTCATAGCAATACAGGCACACCTCAAGAAACAAGAAAAAAGTCAAATAAATAACCTAACTCTACACCTAAAGCAACTAGAAAAGGAAGAAATGAAGAACCCCAGGGTTAGTAGAAGGAAAGAAATCTTAAAAATTAAGAGCAGAAATAAATGCAAAAGAAACAAAAGAGACCACAGTAAAAATCAACAAAGCCAAAAGCTGGTTCTTTGAAAGGATAAATAAAATTGATAAACCATTAGCCAGACTCATCAAGAAACAAAGGGAGAAAAATCAAATCAATAAAATTAGAAACGAAAATGGAGAGATCACAACAGACAACACAGAAATACAAAGGATCATAAGAGACTATTATCAACAATTATATGCCAATAAAATGGACAACGAGGAAGAAATGGACAAATTCTTAGAAAAGTACAACTTTCCAAAACTCGACCAGGAAGAAATAGAAAACCTTAACAGACCTATCACAAGCACGGAAATTGAAACTGTAATCAAAAATCTTCCAGCAAACAAAAGCCCAGGTCCAGACGGTTTCACAGCTGAATTCTACCAAAAATTTAGAGAAGAGCTAACACCTATCCTGCTCAAACTCTTCCAGAAAATTGCAGAGGAAGGTAAACTTCCAAACTCATTCTATGAGGCCACCATCACCCTAATACCAAAACCTGACAAAGATGCCACAAAAAAAGAAAACTACAGACCAATATCACTGATGAATATAGATGCAAAAATCCTAAACAAAATTCTAGCAATCAGAATCCAACAACACATTAAAAAGATCATACACCATGACCAAGTGGGCTTTATCCCAGGGATGCAAGGATTCTTCAATATCTGCAAATCAATCAATGTAATACACCACATTAACAAATTGAAAAACAAAAACCATATGATTATCTCAATAGATGCAGAGAAAGCCTTTGACAAAATTCAACACCCATTTATGATAAAAACTCTCCAGAAAGCAGGAATAGAAGGAACATACCTCAACATAATAAAAGCTATATATGACAAACCCACAGCAAACATTATCCTCAATGGTGAAAAATTGAAAGCATTTCCTCTAAAGTCAGGAACAAGACAAGGGTGCCCACTTTCACCATTACTATTCAACATAGTTTTGGAAGTTTTGGCCACAGCAATCAGAGCAGAAAAAGAAATAAAAGGAATCCAAATTGGAAAAGAAGAAGTAAAACTCTCACTATTTGCAGATGACATGATCCTCTACATAGAAAACCCTAAAGACTCCACCAGAAAATTACTAGAACTAATCAATGATTATAGTAAAGTTGCAGGATATAAAATCAACACACAGAAATCCCTTGCATTCCTATACACTAATAATGAGAAAACAAAGAGAAATTAAGGAAACAATTCCATTCACCATTGCAACGAAAAGAATAAAATACTTAGGAATATATCTACCTAAAGAAACTAAAGACCTATATATAGAAAACTATAAAACACTGGTGAAAGAAATCAAAGAGGACACTAATAGATGGAGAAATATACCATGTTCATGGATTGGAAGAATCAATATAGTGAAAATGAGTATACTACCCAAAGCAATTTATAGATTCAATGCAATCCCTATCAAGCTACCAACAGTATTCTTCACAGAGCTAGAACAAATAATTTCACAATTTGTATGGAAATACAAAAAACCTCGAATAGCCAAAGCGATCTTGAGAAAGAAAAATGGAACTGGAGGAATCAACCTACCTGACTTCAGGCTCTACTACAAAGCCACAGTTATCAAGACAGTATGGTACTGGCACAAAGACAGAAATATAGATCAATGGAACAAAATAGAAAGCCCAGAGATAAATCCACGCACATATGGACACCTTATCTTTGACAAAGGAGGCAAGAATATACAATGGATTAAAGACAATCTCTTTAACAAGTGGTGCTGGGAAATCTGGTCAACCACTTGTAAAAGAATGAAACTAGAACACTTTCTAACACCATATACAAAAATAAACTCAAAATGGATTAAAGATCTCAATGTAAGACCAGAAACTATAAAACTCCTAGAGGAGAACATAGGCAAAACACTCTCTGACATACATCACAGCAGGATCCTCTATGACCCACCTCCCAGAATATTGGAAATAAAAGCAAAAATAAACAAATGGGACCTAATTAAACTTAAAAGCTTCTGCACATCAAAGGAAACTATTAGCAAGGTGAAAAGACAGCCTTCAGAATGGGAGAAAATAATAGCAAATGAAGCAACCGACAAACAACTAATCTCAAAAATATACAAGCAACTCCTACAGCTCAACTCCAGAAAAATAAATGACCCAATCAAAAATTGGGCCAAAGATCTAAATAGACATTTCTCCAAAGAAGACATACAGATGGCTAACAAACACATGAAAAGATGCTCAACATCACTCATTATCAGAGAAATGCAAATCAAAACCACTATGAGATACCATTTCACACCAGTCAGAATGGCTGCGATCCAAAAGTCTACAAATAATAAATGCTGGAGAGGGTGTGGAGAAAAGGGAACCCTCTTACACTGTTGGTGGGAATGCAAACTAGTACAGCCACTATGGAGAACAGTGTGGACATTCCTTAAAAAACTGGAAATAGAACTGCCTTATGATGCAGCAATCCCACTGCTGGGCATACACACTGAGGAAACCAGAAGGGAAAGAGACACGTGTACCCCAATGTTCATCGCAGCACTGTTTATAATAGCCAGGACATGGAAGCAACCTAGATGTCCATCAGCAGATGAATGGATAAGAAAGCTGTGGTACATATACACAATGGAGTATTACTCAGCCATTAAAAAGAATACATTTCAATCAGTTCTAATGAGGTGGATGAAACTGGAGCCTATTATACAGAGTGAAGTAAGCCAGAAGGAAAAACACCAATACAGTATACTAACGCATATATATGGAATTTAGAAAGATGGTAACGATAACCCTGTATACGAGACAGCAAAAGAGACACTGATGTATAGAACAGGCTTATGGACTCTGTGGGAGAGGGAGAGGGTGGGAAGATTTGGGAGAATGGCATTGAAACATGTGAAATGTCATGTATGAAACGAGATGCCAGTCCAGGTTCAATGCACGATGCTGGATGCTTGGGGCTGGTGCACTGGGACGACCCAGAGGGATGGTATGGGGAGGGAGGAGGGAGGAGGGTTCAGGATGGGGAACACATGAGAAATAAAAAATAAAATAAAATAAAAATAAATAAATAAACTGGAAAAAACACACACACACACACACACACACACACTACTGAAATTAAGTCAAGAATAAGCCTGAATGGACCTGTAACAAGAGACTGAATTTGTAATTAAAAACCTTCCTACAAAGGAAAACCTAGGGACAAATGGTTTCATTCCACCAAATGTTTAAAGAAGAAGTTATACCAGGGCTTCACAAACTTCCAAAATAAAGCAGACGGGGAAAACACTTCCCAACATATTCTGAGCCCTTAATACTGATACCAGAATCAGATAAAGTTATCAAAAAAAGCAAACTATAGCTCAATATCCCTTATACATATGGATATCAAGTCCACAAGAAAATACAAAATACGCTTCTAGCAATATATATAGAGGCTTATACATCATGATGAAGTGTAAGACTAATATACTTTACACTGCAAAGCTTCAATGAAAGAAATTAAAGGCCTAAATAAATAGAAAGACATAGGCTGGAATACTTAACAATGTAAAGACTGTAATACTCCCTAAGTTGATCTTAGATTCAATGCAACCGTTATCAAAATCCCACTTTTTTCCCCCAAAGTGATCCTAAAGCTCTTAAGAAACTGAGAGAAATCCTTAATAGCCAAAATAACCTTGACAAAGAAGAACACAGTGGAGAACTCTTACTTCATGATTTCAAAACTTACTACAAAGTTAGAGTAATCAAGACAGTGTGCTACTAGGAATAAAGATAAACATGGAGATCAACAGAAGTGAGAATCCAGAAAGAAACCCTCATATTTAGGATCAATTCATTTATGGCACAAAGAAGAATGGATAGTGTTTTCAGTAAGTAGCATTAGGGCAACCGGGATCTACATGTGAAAGAATGAAGCTGGACCCTACCTCATACTGTATGTAAAAATTAACTCAAAATGAGCAAAAACCTTGGTGTAAGAGCTAAAGTTCTAAAACTCTTAGAAGATAATGTGGGTACATCTTCATAACCTTGAATTAGGCAATGTTTCTGAAGCTAGGATAGCTAAGCAAAGAAAAGCACATAACTTGGACCTCATTAAAATTAAAATTCCTGTGCTTCAAAGGGCACTATCAAGAAAGTGAAAAGACAACCCAGAGGACAGAAGATTTTTGCAAATTATTTATCTGTTAAGAGTTATGTACACAGAATATATGGAACTTGCCCCCCTCCTCGCAAACACGAATATTTCAACTTTAAAAATAACAAAAAGACAAGAGATCTGAATAAACATTTCTCTAAAAGAAGACAAATTGCCAATAAGCACATAATATGTTCAAAATCGGTCCTCGGGGAAATTCAAATCAAAACCAAAACAAGGTACCACTTCACACATACTACGACAGCAATAATTAAAAAGATAAACAATAATAAGTATTAGTAAGGGCATGGATAAATTGCAAAGCTCTAAGTCGCTGATTGGAGTAAAAAGTGGAATAGCCACTTTGGAGAACAGTTTGGCAGTTATTCCCAAAGGTAAATACAGAGCTGCCATAGACAAAGCCATTCGACTCATATATATACACTAGAGAACTAAAAACATATGTACAAAAACTTACCCACAAATGTTCCAACAGTACTATTCATAATAGCCAAAAAGCAGAAACACCCTAAGTGTCCACTGACAGATGAACAACAGACAATTCTAACGACTCATTATGTGGTGAGTCCACATGATGGAACGTTTCTCAGCCGCGCACACACAGTGGACTCCTGATGCATGCTACACATGGATGACCCTTGAAAACATAACGCTAAGTGAACTAAGCCAGACACAGAAGACCACATGTATTACACGACATGTCCAGAATAGGAAAATCCATAGAAATAAAGGTTGATTTAACAGTCACTAGGGGCTAGGAGGAAGTGGGGTGTGAATCTGATGTACATGAGGGTTCTTTTTGGGGGTGCTGAAAATATTTTGAAATTAGATCATGGGGATGGTTGCACAAAATGTGAATATACTAAAACACTCAATGGTATACTTTAAAAGCATGAATCTATGATATGGGATTATATCTCAATATTTTAAAATTCAACAGCAAAAAGACAGTGCATGGTTTTGGTTCTATTCCCTAATTTTTTACTTAATAGGTTGCCTGAATGGCATTTTAAATATTGTGGAGCCATGGGACACAATACTACTCCAGAAGAGCTTTAAGCTGTGTAGTCCTTTCATGTATAGAAATGCATTTTTTGATGTACACATGGTGTGTGGGAGGCGAGAATACACAGCAAATGATAACGCACACGGGGCACACTGTCAACAACAGGTGAAGCGCCGTAAAGGTCCATGTTTTTTTATTCTATTTTGATCCTTAGAAATTTCCTGAATGTTTGAAAATATTCCAAATAAAAAGTCTACAAAAAAGGAAATAATTTATACAAGGCTTATAAAAACTTGAATGTTTAAACATACTCACTTTTAAATAAAACCACAATAAAATAAAAGTAAGTAAATCTCATTACTTATGCCCATTGGAAATATTGGTTGTAGAGGCGTTTGGTATACCACCTGCTGCCACAGATTGGGACAAAAATAATAAACTGCTTAAGTGTCTGTGACTAAAGTGATATTGCAGCCATCTTAAAACTGTCAATCAACATGTGAACTCAGTTATCGTGCAGGGATTGTACCTTGTGAGTACGTCCAACATGCAATCATACACTATGAGACGTATGGTGTATACATGTGATGCCTGCACTGCAGATATGTGTACAGTACGCATTATATTCTAAGTATTAGGTAAGAATCATCCATGTCTTATCAATATAATTCTTTTTCCACATGCCCAAAGAAGTGACCAATATAAGAAATTAGAAAATGAAGAGCAAATTAAACCTAAAATAAATGTAATCAACAAAATAGCAGAAAATAAAAATCAAAGAAGTCAAAGTTTTGTTTGAGAAGATGAATAAAATCGATATACCTCTAGTCAGACTTGACAGTAAAGAGGAGTCACATATTAGAAATGTAAGAAATGAAAGAGTAGACACAACTACACGTCCTACAGATATAAAGCCAGTAAAGGAATACCATTAAAAATTCTGTCAATACAGTCAACAATTCAGATTATAATATGGATAATTTCTTTAAAGACTCAAAATGCCAAAGATCAGTTTTTTAAAAAAATTAACAGTTAACGTGAATAGCCGTATATACAGTAAAGAAGTTACTCTGCAGTTAAAAATCTCACAAAGAAAACTCTAGGCCCATTCACATAAATTGATGAATTCTCCCAAATATTTAAAGAAGAAAAAAATAACAGTTCAACCCAAACTCTCTCCAAACACAGAAGAAAAACTTCCAAACTCATTTTAGGAAGCCAACATTACTCTGATACCAAAAACAAAGACATTAAAAGAAGGGAAAAACTACAGATCAACATTCTTCATTATTACAGATGCAAAAATTCTCATTAAAATTTCAGCAAATTTAACCCATTAATGTATAAAAAGGATAAATACACCATCACCACATAGGGTTTAACCAAGGAATGCAATAGTTCTTTTAACATTCACAAAAGGTGGGGGGGAATCCAACCTATAAAACTAAAAAAACAAAGACAAACAAAAAACCCCACCCAACATTAAAATAATAATAATCTCTTAAATCATACTTGATGGTTGAGATAAAATTATAATGACACCAGTTGAACAGAATGTATAGAGAAGAAATACTTTAGGAAATTATATTTTTTAAAGTGGTAAGGGTGTTATTTAAGGGGAAAAAAAGTGCTAAGGGCCATGGAATCTCAATGAAATCAAGGTTTTAATACTGCCAAGTTGTAAAACATTGATATCAGGGGGCTGTGTTAAGTTAAAATACACAATTTAATGTTAGCAACCACTTAAAAATACACAAAGTGATACACTGAAATATATATATAAACAAGATGGATTCTAAAAAATGTTGAACTCAGAGAAAGACAAAAAAAAGAAATAGTAAAATAAGAAACAAAAGAAGAATTGAGCACTGACATATCAAAAATCACTTTAAAGTAAATGGTTTAAACGCATCAATTAAAAGGCAGGAAGTGACAGAATGATTAAAATGATTATTCAACCATATACTTCAACACAACAGAAACATTTTGTATTACGTAAAGGGTAGAAAGAGATTTATCATGCTAACTTTTTTTAAAAGGTATTGCTATGTAAATATCAGATATAGCAGACTTCAGAGCAGGGACAAAGAGTAACATTAGATAAAGGAATCAATTCACCATGACTAAATACTGTGCCCAAATGTGTACGCACCAGAGTTGCAAAATGATGAAACAAAAATTGGAAAAGCCAAAAGGAAAAATAGACAAATTCTGTTATATTCAAGGACTTGAACATCTCGGCCATCAAACATCTCACTGGTAAAACTAAGAGATACATAAGATATAATAGAATATATATACATATAACTAAAAGATACTAAAAACCCAGAACACCATCAACCAACAGGATCTAACTGACATTCACAGGCAACATAGCCTTTGTCAACACAATACACATTCCTTTTAAGACACCTTGGACAAGTCCTCAAGACAGGACAATTCCTTGGACAACTCCTGGGTCATAAAACAAACATCAACAACTTAAAAAGCACTGAAATCAGAGTATGTTCTCCAATCACAATGGAATCAGACAACAAATCAATAACAAAAGTGCAACATAAAAACATCCTAACACTTCTACATTCAACAATATACTTTCAAATAAATCATGGGCCAAAAAGGAACAGAATTTTAAAAACACAGAGGAAAAAAAAAAGGAAAAAAAAAAAAAAACAAACACAGAGAAATGAATAAAAACAAAAATGTAATACATCAAGAACAGGAAAAAAAAAAAGAGAACATGTTTATGGCATTAAAATGCTCACATCAGAGAAGAGAACAAGGTCTCAAATTAATAATCTGTATTCCCACCTCAAGAAACCAGAAAAAGCAGAAAAATAAGCACAAAGGATATAAAAGGAAGGAAATAATAATAAGAACAGAAATCAATGGAATTGAAAATAGGAAAATAACAAAAAATGAATGAAACAAAAATCAACAAAACTGACAAGCCTGTAGCAAGACTGAAACAAAGAGAAAACCCAAGTCATCTACAACCGGAATAAAGCAGGGCATGGCACTGTAACTGCTGCAGGCACTATAAGAGAATACTATGAACTCTATGCTCATAAAATCAACAACAGCAAAAATGCACCAATTTCTCAAAACCCACAAGCTACCCAAACTCAGCTAAGATGAAACAGAAGGCCCACATACACTTGTAGCCACTAAACACACTGAATTCGGCAATAGAAAAATTCCCTCAAAAAAGAAATTCTCAAGCACAGATGGCTTTACTGGATAATTTTATCAAACATTTAAAGAAGAGTTAGCATCAGTTTTACATAATCTATTCCAAAAAAAAATTGAAGTGGGAATACTTCCCAACTCATGTTATAAAGGCTAATATAACCCTGATACCAAAGTCAGACAAATATACAGATTTAAAAAATTTAAAGCACAGCCCAATATCCCTCATTAACTTAGAACAACGCTCAACAAATACTAGCAATCTGAGTCTAGCAATATGTAAAAATAACTATATACCATGAACAAATGAGATTTCATATAATGCAAAACATGTGAAAATCAGTCAAGAGAATTCACCATACCAAAAGTTGAATAAGAAAATCATATGATCAAAACAACTGATGCAGGAAAAGCATGTGACAAAATCCAACACCCATTCATGATACAAATTCTCAGCAAACTAGCAACAGAGTGGAACTTTCTCCACTTGATAAAGAACATCTGCAAGAATCTATGGCTAACATCAATACTTAATGGTAAAAGAATCAATGGTTTCCCTTGAAGAATGGGAAAAAAGTGAGGATATTGCTTTCACAAATCTTGTTAGAGCACAGTACTAGAAGTTACAGCCACTGCAATAAGGAAAATTAGTAAAATGCATACAGATCAGGAAGGAAGAATAAAATTGTTCCTATCTGCAGATGACATGACAGTTTATGTACAAAACTCAAAGGGATCTACAGGGGAAAAAAAGAAAAAAGAAAAATCACCAAACTCCTAGAATAAGTGAGTTCAGCACAGTAGCAGGATATAAGATGAACACACAAAAATGAGTAACATTTGAAGCAGCTTTTCCCTTCTCTAGGGCAACTTAGAGCCTGGCAACGCCTAGAGATACCAACCTGGGAAAGGGACCACAAGCCAGGTCAGGGCAGGAGCAGAACGTGGCTCCAGCACATGAGCATGCCCCTCTGCTCCACAGGCGAAAGGCTTTCGAAACACAGAGGTGCTTCCCTTTCTCACTCACTGACCTTGTTCAGTGCATTCTGACATTAAAAATCCTAGCAGTCTGTGTAAACTTCATCAACATCTACAAATGAGAATGCCCCTAATTGGGCTCTTTATTTCACGAAGATGATTATCCTGGCATCTCAGGTAAGAAAATAAATAGATATCTCAATTCCCCAAATCCATTCACTATATCTAAAGTTTCATTAATACTAGTCTGCAAAGGTAACTACAGCAAGAATTCCATTAACAGTAACACATTTATTTCTTCAAGTTTTAATTAATTCTATATTTTTATAATGTTTAAGATTAATCCTTACTCTGAATATAGAGGAAAAGATGATAACCTTAATACATTTAAACTAGCCCTTTTAATGACAAACATTTGTGTGTTCTCCAAAATTGTAACTTTATGTAAGTATACACCTTCCATTTCCTAAAATATTCCTCAAATCTTAGAGTAGTGTCATAGTTGGAGAAAGGAGATAATAGACATTAATTTATAATCAATTTTAACAAAAAATAAAAATAAATAAAATCAATTTTAAGTATCAAATGGAGAAGGAAAAAAAGGAAGGATGGGAGGAGGATCAAAGAAGACTCAATCAGAACAATTGCAAATAATGTTTTCCAATAAATATCTCTGTACGAGAGGACTATTTTAACATACACATAATAGAGATCTTTATCCCAAAAATACTCCTAGCACATTCTCGAGACTGCAGTGATTTAAAACTGCATGTTTTTAATAGTTGTATCCAATAACTGCATGTAAAAACAAGTAAAGTCATTTTAGAAGCAATTAGTAAGCAGAAGAGGAACACAGATTAGCTATCTCTGTTGCAGACTCTGATCCAATAAATATTTTAGCCAATTTCACTTCCTGTCTATCTGACATCCTATCCAATAATCACTGTTTCCCAATGGTCAGAACCCTTGACAATGTGGCGTTAGATATCTGTATCCCAAAGTTCCCTGAGAGAAACAGCTGGCTAACAGAAGAACAGGGTTTTTTACCTGTATGCTGTGATTAACTTTATAGTTAACAGCTTTTCTATTTGTAAACATCAAGATGACTCCACACTTGGGGCAGGTACACTCCAGTTTTTGCAGGACTCAGATCTTTACTCTCTCTCCTATCCTTATGTTCTCTCCAGACTCTGGGAGTGGGGCTGAAGACCCTGGTCCTCCAGGGCTGACATATATCACACCCTTCTGCTGCAGAGAGTGGGTGTCATCTATTGCCCTTTTCAGCAGACTCATCTCCATTAAGAGTGATCAGGGGGTTTCCCTGGTGGTTCGGTGGTAAGGAATCCGCCTGCCAATGCAGGAGACTCGGGTTCAATCCGTGGCCCGGGAAGATACCACACGCTCCAGAACAACTAAGCCCGTGAACCACAACTATTAAGCCTGTGCTCCACAGCAAGAGAAGCCACTGCAATTTCAAACCCGCACACCACAATGAAGAGGAGCCCCTGCTTGCTGGAACCGGAAAAAATTCGCAGCAACGAAGACCCAGCACAGTCAACAAACAAACGCATTTATTTATTTTAAAAAATGATCAAGTCAATTGTTCTTTTCCTCTATCTCACTTCTCAGGTATATTTTAATCTAGAATCTTTGTCTTATGCTACTGAGATTTAATTCATCCCCTGGTTGTATGGTATTTTTTAAGAAATATTCATATTCAGAACTGTTTTCTTCTATTTTGCTTAATGTTTTGCTTCGTTCTTTGCTATAAAGAAGCCCCAAGTCAGTTAAATTTTTCTTCACATTTTTGCTCTGAGATCTCATTGTCATCATTTTCTCACTTTGTTTCAATGGATTCGTCTATTTACTACTTGAATGTTCTGCCTTCTATTTTAGGCTCCAGGATCAGAGCACAAACTAAATTAGATTGGGGCACTGAGGAGAAAAGTGTATCTTCTGGCAAGAGGGGGAATTAAGAGACTTTAGAAACTAGAAATCTATTAAGTTTAAACTCAGCTAAGGTTTTCTGTAGACTACAGAAACAATTCATGAAAATTCTCCATGTCAATGGAAAGCTGATCCTAGTTGATCAATGGAACTGACGAGTTTCATTTACTCAAGACTCTCAAACAGCACTAAATTTTTCATCTTCAATAAGCATACTAGACTAGTAAAAATCTGTTCTTAAGTATCATTACCCAGAGTTGTGAACAAAAGTGAAAAATAACCCACTTTTCTGTTTTTTAAGATTTCTGGATGTGGACCATTTTTAAAGTCTTTATTGGATTTGTTATAATATTGCTTCTGTTATGTTTTGGGTTTTTTGGCCCTGAGGCATGTGGGATCTTGGTTCCCCGACCAGGGATGGAACCTGCATCCCCTGCATTGGAAGGCGAAGTCTTGACCACTGGAAAGCCAGGAAGTCGCAATCCACTTTCCTAAATGCTGTCTATTGTCTGTATAGATTCATATATTATTTTTACTTTATATCCAAACATCTGTCAATTGCCTTTCAAGATACAGCCTTTTGTTTCTTTCTTTACAAGACAGAGAACTGATTAAATGTTTGTTTTCCGGGACAATAATTTGCATAAAATTCCAGTTTCCCCACTGTGTATGTGATCTTAAAAATGTACAAAACCCCCTGCAAACCTCGGTTTCCTCCTCTACAATATGCACACAGGGACACAGTGTACATTCTTAGGTTTTCCTAAGTATTAAGTACAGCAGTGCACACAAAATGCTAGTTTCAAGCACAGAGTAAGGATTTATGATATTAACCTTACAATTATTTTATCATTATCATTGCTGCTGTTGCTATTTTTCTTTCAGATTTCTAAAAGACTGGATTTCCTCCCATCTTCCAAGTCATTTAAGCCAAGGAGGAGGTGTATACTTCACCGATGAGCACTGGAGTTAGAAGAGTTAATCCACATAAAAAGAACTTGTTTATATATAAAATGTCAATAGTTATCTATCTTGCATGTTGGTCTTAGAGTGTAATCTTCTAGGAGATGAATAATTTCATTTTTGGAGAAGGCATATCTAAGTAATGTTGTTTCATTAAAAGTTAATTTATACTACTCTTTAAAATTAAGAAAAATCTAACTTCAGTGATGAAAAAATCATGACCACTGATGCTTTTGTTACCCAGCGAACAGCCAGACCATCGTCTCGTTTTAAAGACACTTTTGTTTTTTAGGTTTCCCTCCCACTCCTCCCTCTCAAGATCATTCGGCCTGCAGTCCTGCTCACGCTTTCATTAGCTCAACTGCTAAGGGGGAAACATCAGGGCTTTATCTGTCAGAATTAGATAAAGAAAAATTAACCAAATGGATTTTTAAACTGGACACCCACAGTTTTAAAAACAATCTAGAGTTGAGAGAAGGAAAAAAGGAAATGAATATGGATGGAGTCAAGTCTCTGGGGCAAGAGTAAGAGCCCCGTAATTTAACTACAATACTTACAATTTCCAAAGAAAAGAAAATAAAGAGCTAGTGATATTCCAAGTGGATTTACACAAAAGGCTTTTCTAAAAAGTATGGCTAAGAAAATATTGGAAATGAAAAGGAGGACGGTGACTCAAAAAGCAATACTATGTCAGGCTGTTGAGGTCAGCAAGGAAAATACTATTTAGGTGAACCTATTTCAAGGGCAAAGTAAAAAGCAGTTTGAGCTAATGTTAGACAAAGGCCTTAGAAAACAGATGATATATTTTCTTGAAATAGTCTATCACACAAAGGAACATACTATGGTAAAGTAAGTTTGCTAATAAAGCAAGAGAAACATTAAATTTTATATTAATTCCATTTACAATCAGAGGGAGTGTTTCTATTTACCTGAATGTGTAGAGAATTATAATGCAACTGCTTCAATTTATGTGAAAAAAGTGTGCCCAAAGAGACTAATTCACTTACCAAAAGCCACAGAGATAGTTAAGGTGGGAGAGGGGAAATAATCTGTTTTCAACAAGCTAGAAAGTTTTAATAACATTTCATGAGAGAGAAGCATGGCAGACATTTAAGAGCTCTACTTCAAAATCTGATTCTGGGATGCTCCTTAATGTTCTGATAGAGGGCAGGAAAGACACAGATAGGTCTGATTCGTTCTATGGCATTCCTGGAAACTTTTTGCAGAATGGATTATATGCATTTGCTTAAAAAATACGTATGTATCCTAGTCCACTTGTCCCTAACTGATCTAATATTAAATTAAGCATCAGGGGGCTTCCCTGGTGGCTCAGAAGTAAAGAACCTGCCTGCCAATGCAGGATACATGGGTTCAATTCTGGAAGATCCACACGCCGGGGAGTAACTAAGCTGGTGTGCCACAATCACTGAGCCCAGGAGCCGCAACTACTGAGGCCCGCACGCCCTGGAGCCTGGGCTCCACAACAAGAAGCCATCACAATTGAGAAGACCGCTCACCGAAACTCGGGAAAGGCCGGCGCAGCAACAAAGACCGAGAGCAACCAAATCTAAGTACCTAAAATTATTTAAGAAAATTTTTAAAACAAATTCAGCATTAGAAACTGGTAGGTTCTTGAAGGCAAGAAGTTCACTGATCAGATGCTGAGCCAAAAGGAAAGCTAAGAAGGACATGAGGTCCTCTATCTCTAGCCCCAGCATGAAGGGCATCGGGGGTCCAGGCATGCTTGGGGGTCCAGGCATGCTTAGGGATCCAGGCACGCTTAAGACTCTCAGCAGAGGCGACAGCGGCCTGAGTGCCTCTCAGAGCACATTCCTACTCCAGGTAGCAGCGGCCTACTGTGGATGCAATGATGACATCTCTTGGGCCACAGTTATCCTTTATGTGCGCCTGCCATGTGTTCCATCCTAAGCAAGGCAAGAGGAACAAATTTGGATATCAGGAAGTCAAGGGACATAAACAGTAAACATTTTTGAGAAAACTGGGACGCAGACATGTTAAGTAACTTCTCTGAAACAGCCTCCCCTTTCATATCTCAGGCCCTTAAGACCTGACAATCTGAACAGAAATTTAAGATATATTCAAAATAACTGACTATTTCAAGGGCTGCAACCCACTCTTACTCTATTACGCTCCAGAAATTAACTTGATTTAAGTCAGAATAGTTTAAATAACATTTATTAATGTGATTGTCTCACCATCAGCAAAGGGAACGCATGATATGAGAACAGGGCTATTTTGCCAGTCACCCCCCTTAATGAAGTTACTGAGTTTTAGCTATAGGTTTTTAAAACTCTTAGAAATTTTCATTATCAAACAACATGAATGGTTTAAAGATTATTAACGCCGCCATCAGTATACCCACCATCTAGTTTCAGAAATGAAGTATTAAAAACGACTTTGCCATCACCCAGGTGGTCTCTCCCACTGATACTCCTTCCTACCTGCACCACCAAGGCAACAGCTACCCTGCATTTTATGTTTCCCATTACCCTGCTATTCTTTATAGTTTTAACATATATAGAAAGCTCTACGAATATATCTTTTTTAGTTTTTCCCATTTCTATAAAGTTTTCATAAATAGTATCTTGCAGATACTATTTTTTTTCAACTAAATTTTTCAAATAAATTTTTTTCAATTTATTTTTCCAACTCACTCTCTTAACAGTATGTTTTGAAATTTATCTATGCAGCTGAAGCTTATGCATTATAACATATATTGTACTCAAATACATGAATGTATCATTGTTTTTACCTACGCTTCTGCCCATAGACACACACAGCCTTTGATTATGTGTGCTGTTACATACAGTACTTCCAGGATCATTCTCAGACGTGTCTTCTGTTCTGCATGTGCACGAATTTCTCTTGGGTATATACCAAGGGTAAAAAATGGATCCAGGTTTTGCAGATCAGAAGTTTTTACAACTTAGGAACTTTTGTAAATGTATGGTTCAATAATTTTATTCACTACTAGTCTCTGATAGGGCTTCCCAGGTGGTACAGTGGTAAAGAATCTGCCTGCCAATGCAGGAGATTCAAGAGACTTGGGTTCCATCCCTGGGTCGAGAATATCCTCTGGAATAGGAACTGGCAACCCACTCTAGTATTCCTGCCTGAGAAATCCCATGGAAAGGCGAACCTGGCTGGGGTCACAAAGAGACGCAACTGAGCACGCACGCACAGTCTTTAATAGCTTACTGCCCACCTCCAATTTAAATTCTAAGTTTAAAAAATTGACCAACAAAGTTAACTTTAAAATAAAATTGGATATTTGAATAAATGTGAAGCTTTTTACAAGAGTAAAAATTAAGACACCAATTTGGCAGGTTCCAAATTTTAAAAAAAATCCTATTGTACCCAAGTATTATATATTTTACTTAAATATAAATTTTAATATTACAATGAATTTTTATATATTTTTATATTTATTCATGTGTTTTACTTTTGATTATATGAATATGCTGCTGCTGCTAAGTCGCTTCAGTCATGTCCGACTTTGTGCGACCCCATAGACGGCAGCCCACCAGGCTCCCCAGTCCCTGGGATTCTCCAGGCAAGAACACTGGAGTGGGTTGCCATCTCCTTCTCCAGTGCATGAAAGTGAAAAGTAAAGTGAAGTCACTCAGTCGTGTCCAACTCTTAGTGACCCCATGAACTGCAGCCCACCAGGCTCCTCTGTCCATGGGATTTTCCAGGCAAGAGTACTAGAGTGGGGTGCCACTGCCTTCTCCTTACATGAATATAGAAATGTCATTATGCCTATTTTCTCCTCTCAAGTAACCAAGCACAAATCTTAATTTACCTCTACTCTGCCCGGCTTGCTTCTAAGCTAGGGATACCATTTTTGGCATTTTAACTACTGGCCATAAACAAAAAATACCAACTAACTCCTAGGATGGGGAGGGGCAAGGTTAATTTATGATCTCATGTGGGGTGAGTCAATTACAGACTCAAACAAGAAACAAGTTAACTCTTCAAAACTAGGGGGAGAAATGTGCTGAAGTTGCTAAAACTTGTATTCCAAAAGGACATACATTTTCTGTTTCAAAAATGTACTGGAAAGTTTTCTGCCTGTTCACAAGGCTGCCAAGTATGTTGACAATCAAACGAGGAAGAAAATTTCAGAAAAGGGCCTCCAAAATGCAATTAGCTAATGCGATAGAAGGCACTACGACAATTTTTTAAAAAATGAAACAAGAAAACTTTTAACAGGAAGCTACTACACTCAGGCACTGCGCAAGGCGGAGGGCCACACACTGCCTGCGTTCAAGCTTATAGACTCAGAGGGAACGCAAGCAAACCAAGAACGAGGGGCACCGAATTCGGCCACAAGGCTTTGAAACGTCTCCAAGTAGCAGTTTCGTGTGAAGAACCAGTGAGAGAGAAGGTTAAGGCAGGGCCCCCTACCAGAGCACCACAGAGCGCAGGCATCGGACGTGTAAGAAATTATGGTACTCTCAGAAAACGTCATCTTCACAGGTCTGGATTTAGGCAGCACTGGAAGCAACCAGAGAAGAGGCTGGATAGGGAAGCTGAGGCTGAGCCACACCCCCATGCTAAGCCCTGAAAGTTACCTGCTATTTTTCCATTTGTCTAGTATTCGCTAAGGTCACACAGCAGGTAAACAACAAGGTCAAGCTGACAGCTCAGGTCTTCCTGTCTGCAGAGTTTAAGTTCAGGCTGCTTCTCAACAATCTTCCACACTTCCAGGGTATCCCTCAGTAAGACTGGCTTCTTGAAGAACTGTATAGCACAGGGAACTCTGCTCAATGTTATGTGGCAGCCTGGACGGCAGGTGAGTTAAAACTATCACAACATTGTTTGTTTATCGGCTAAGTTGTGGGCTAAGTCTTCAGTTGTGTCAGACTCTCTTAGACCCCATGGCCTGTAGCCCACCAGGATCCTCTGCCCATGGGATTCTCCCGGCGAGGATACTGGAGTGGGTTGCCATTTCCTTCTCCAGGGGATCTTCCCAACCCAGGGACTGAACCTAGGTCTCCGACACTGCAGGTGGATTCTTTGCCGTCTGAACCACCACGGAAGCCCTATACCCCAATGCAAAATAGAAAGTTAAAAAAAAAAAAAAAAGACTCACTTCTTGAAGGTAGAGGAATCCCATGGTGAACTAATACAAGAACCAACCTTTAAATTAATTGCTGAAACAGCCGTTCTCAGAGTGGCATCCTTGAATCCCTGTATCAAAATGGCTCAATATTCAGTAAGATGGAGATCCGGGGCCTACTTCTGAAGAATCACATTCCTGGGATTTTGCATTTTATAGTATAACACAGAAGCTTTGCAGGATGCTGACTGAAATGTCTGTTCAACTGAAGCCAAGTGATAACCAGCTTTGAGGGGAGGATGATGAAAGGAAAAGGCTTAATCCAACTGTGGACATAACAGGACTTGAGATAACAATGGAACATACATGTGAAAATGCAGTCCGAAAAAAGTGTTATGACTGTGTATGTTTGTGAAACTAATCACTTAAAACTGGTGTCTTTTATTATATGCATATTATACTTCAATACAGCTGCTTAAACATAAAGAAAGGAAAGCTGGCACAAGTTCAGTAAAGTTACAGGGCTGCTTTAGATACCTATCACTACAGCCACAATGCTCTAAATGAATACCCCGACGGGGGAGCCGGTGGGCTGCCATCTACGGGGTCACACAGAGTCGGACACGACTGAAGCGACTTAGCAGCAGCAGCAGCAGGGCACACAGCTTCACCTAGTCTCTGTCTTAATCTCTTGTGTCAAGTGGAGAGAAAAGGAGTTGTGCTGCTTCTCAATGGCCTTTTTTTTTTTTAAGGTCCCAGTAAGCAGTCAGCTCTAAAAAGTTTTAAGATTGCTAGAACAATACAATTTTCACTAAAAACTAAATGCTTGTACTACATCAAGTATAACAAGGTTTTCATTTTATGCAAGTGCATCTCAGTAAATTTTTATTAAGAGTACAAGCTGTTCCGGTATGGAATTAATGTTTGAAAGAATAAGTTGTCCTTTCCAACATAAACATTTTCCTCAATCCAGTTTTCTGACCCACAGGCTTACACAAAAGTGACACACGTGTAATAATGTTCTGCAATACTCCAACTACTTCCAAGAAAACCAGTAAATGAAGTGCTCACACTCCTGACGGGTCTGCCAATGGGATGGTAACAATCCTTACACAACCTCACCACATACAGCTGCGTCAAAGGTTTCCTTTTCTTTCTCAATCAGAACTCCTAGGTCCCCAGAAAAAAAGAAAATAAAGGAGACCACTCTGACAAGTTCAAAAACACTACTGTTAAATTTAGGAAATTGGGAGAATTGTTATGACACTATTTTTACACTGATTTTTTTCACAACTGATCTTTGACCTCAATTTCCTTGCAACTTTGCTCATGTCACTTCCTATTACTGACATCGGTATGCAAGGCACATACCTCCCCTTTAGAGTAAATTTAGTCCCACATAGGGGAATACAGTTAAGGAAGAAGTCAACATTTTCCATAATTTCCTTAAAACAGTCATATACATGTTGCCAAAGAAAGCAAAGATCACAGGTAACTAAGAATGGAGCTTGTTAAATACATACTTAAGAAATAATGTCCCTGACTAAATCAATCCTTTTGCAATCAGATTGTGCTGCCTTACACACCTTCACTTCCAGACAGAAAAACACTGGAAGATAAAAATAACCAGAGTAAAATCTCTAACATTTTCTACTGAATGTCTTGTACATACTGAGAACTGAACTAGACAAATCTGCATGCACTATCCTTATTTAATCCCAACAAATACTGGGAAGGAAGATATTAGTCTCTAAAATAGGAAGGCATGATTAACTACTATCAGCAAAGTCTGGGAAAACATTGACTCATGGTCTTTAAAACCCAGCTTCCTCATCTATAAAATATGCATTTATATTTTTTGTTTAAACAGGCACTGCTGTGTACAGTGTCCAGCACATAATAGCCTCTACTTACTAAGCACCAACTATCAACGCCATTTATGGGGCCATTCAGCTAAGCACACAGTGGAAACCAGGAAGAATGAATGCGGATGGTGTGACAAGCCCTGTGACTGGGTAACAATCCATCTGATCTCACAAACAGCACAGGTTGTTTAAATATTCCCTAGTGTAATGAAAATCACTGCTTCTGGAAATCTGAAGAAATTCTCCAATGAATTTAGACTGTAACCTAGTTAGCTCTGAAAGCTAGTTTCTACCTTTCTTGAGTCTCCCCACGGAGAAATGTATTAACTGAAAAGATAGAAATAGAATTCTTAGAAATAGAATTAACTAAGTTTCCTGGTGTGGCTTTTTCAACTGGATCTAAAAATCTAAATGGGTAGAGAAAGAAGAGTAATGTAAGGAAAATTCTGTAAAGCATGAGAGAGAATCTAAAAAAAAAAAAAAAGTGAAATTAGAAACTAAAGAGAAGCTTTACAAGCAAGACTATTAAATTTAATTTTTAATTGAACCTGTCATCATTAAGTTGACAGGGGTATATTTTTCTTCCCTTGTCACAAAAGAAAATTCTACCACGGATATCTAGTACGACAAACCACCTGATTACTAGAGCTGACAGAATGCACACTGAACACAGAAACCTCAGAGGAAGGTGACTGATTTTCTGCCCAATGCAACAGTAATTCGGCAGATCTTAAGCCCGCATTGTGTCTCTCGCATCCAACTCAGATGAAGTCCTTCTGGAGTGGTTAATAAGGTCTGGAAGGAACAATTTTACTGACATTACTTGGTATTGTCCTCTGAAAGAACACTTTTCTACTTTTTTTATTTCTTCCACTTTTCAAATCTAATTCTTTGAGTGTCCTGATCTCAAAAGTACTCTGGCAGAGTCCACTACTAATGAAAAGTATAAAGTACCCGAGGCTAGAAATCACCTCTTATTCATCTCCACAGCCTCAACGACCAAGCCAGTGTTTGACACACTCCTTGGCTCTCAATACATGTTTGCTGCGCTGAATACGCGGATACCTTCAGGCCAAGGAGCCAGTCTGATTCAACTGAACGAAACTGCAGTCTGGCTCTCCTGGGATTACACAAGTCGTCCAGGCTGGTGCGTAATAAGAACGTGTGACACCAATAAGGGCCAGCAGTCCCCTAGCACTTACTGCATGCCAAGATGACCCAATGCAGTCCTCGTACCAAACCGAGAAAGGAGGTGCGCCAACCCTCCCCATTAAAGCACAACAGGAAGTTGAGGCACGAGGGCTAGAAAATCCTCTCAAGGTCACGGTCAAGGCAGTATTCCCAAGTCTAGTCTCTACACAGGCAGCCAGGCTCCTCAGGCAAGATGACGAGACTGACCACTTACCAGAAAGATGGGAGCCTGCTGTGACGGACTTTTCCAGGAGTGTTTACAGGTCTGAACTCAGCCACACCTGCCACGGCGTGAAACAACACAGATGACAGGATGGGCTGAATGGAACTACAGAGCCGTGTTCTGACTCACTGTAAGCCTGGGTCCTCCAGACCAGACAGCCTCTCTGGTACTGTTTTCTCCGCTACACATGGTGAACAGCATAGGCTTATATACACGGTTCACCCAAGTCCCTCCTGTCAAACACACAATCCTGATACGCAGCTTTAACCTTATACTGTACTTATTTCTTTATGCCTGTGTCTCTAATAAGAAATTCTTGGAACCCAATGACTATGTCTTAGTCCCAAACACACCCCCAGAGCCCAGCTGCAGGCTCACTGAACGCTGGTTGCATGACAGATGTATACTGACGGAACAGGAAGCACTGCTGAAAACTGGACGGTGGGGGAACGTTCACATGTGATGACAGGATGGGAGGCTCGAGAGGGCTCCACTTACGTATATCTTCTGGGTACAGACCAACTGGCAGAAAGGGAAAGGGAATAAAAAATTTAAAGTACTAAAGACCACATGGAAGTAAGGAATTTTAATAGGTAATTAACAAATTACCTATAATTAAAGACTGTACACTTACTAATCCAAAGCTTACAATGGGGAATTTCTCAGGAGGGTCGATACTGGAGGAAGAAAGGTGATGGTAGACAGATCTATTAAGCAACCTCACACCAGAAGTTTAATCTCTTCAACCTCTCCTAAGAGGAAACAGGGTCAGAAATCTAACCAAAGTCACAGGAAGAGTAAGAACTAGAGCCTTACTGCTTTTCATCAAATCATGCTGTGTTCCCATATGAAACATCCTGTTGGGATGTCTTACATCATTTTTCAGGGTTGTTTTTAAGTTGGAAGGAAGGGAGGAGGAAAGAGAAATCTAAAACTTCCTCTGGGAGATACATCATAACAAAGCTACAGTGTCAAGCCAAAGACCCCAAAATAAATTACTTATTCTAAGCAAGGGCAGTTCAATGTGTTGATTAGAGACTCCAAAAGCTCTACTCAAACCCAACATTTTGCTTATGAGAAGCAATGGTCTTGGTGAGAGACATGTAAACTGGACCACAATGAGCATCTTTTCTCACGGTTCCCAGCTGAGGTCCTCTGTCATCTACACTCGGACAGACCTACCCAAACCAACTGGCCTGGCCTGGGCACCTGTGACCTGGAATGCGCGTGTCTGTCTGCAGGCCTGCTCACTCCTGACACTGGAGGCTCCTGCAGGGCCAGAACTGTGTCTTTATCTTTCTAGACACAGAGCACATGGTGTCCACTGCATAAAAATAAAAGAAATGTGCCAATGTTCAGCCTAATCTGGTGATCGAAAAAGAACTGAGATGTGACTACCAGGTAAAAGTGGTGTTTAAAAACAAACAAATAAACCAATGTGGTGTTTTAATATTTTAAGTATGAAACGTTTAACAGATTCCTAAAGGAAATCAACCCTAAATATTCATTGGCGGGACTGATGCTGAAGCTCCAATACTTTGGCCACCTCGTGTGAAGAGCTGACTCATTGGAGAAGACCCTGATGCTGGGAAAGACTGAAGGAAAAAGGAGAAGGGGACGACAGAGGATCAGATGGTTGGTTGGATGGCTTCACTGATTCAACAGATATGAGTTTGAGCAAGCTCCGGGAGATGGTGAATGACAGGGGAGCCTAGTGTGCTGCAGTCCATGGGATCGCACCGAGTTGGACATGACTTAGCGACTGAACAACAACCACAACTTTAAAGAGATCAACATGAAGTTCTGAGATGAACACAGAGAGGGCTGTGAAATGGCCTGTCAGCTTGTGATTCAATTTCCCACTGAGTCACACGTACTAAGCTCATGCACAAGGCAGATAACAGTGGGCACTCCTATCTCCCTGCAACCAGACCTTGGAGAATGAGCTCCAGCCCAGAAGGGAGATGTTCAGACCAAAACATAAATCAGAAAGTCTGCCATGCAGTGCTGGTATGTGCCTGTGAGAAAGCATGCATAAAGCAAGAGTGACTCCCAAGAGCTTCCACTGGCCTGTGTGTAGTGAAGACAGAGAGCAGCCACCAGGGAGGATGGGACCCCTCTCCCAACTCACCACCAGGCCAGTTTCCAACCTGTAGCCTTCCCATGAGAACAAAAAGGAAATGACAACACTTATGCTGCTGAATTACCTGACTTAATTTGATAAAGTGTACTTTGTTGATGTTATGACCAGAGAGTATGTATAAATTAAAACTTTTATTTTCAATCGTACAAAAGCTATGAAGAGAAATCACCTCGAACATCTTAAGATCAGCACCCGCCTGTGGAGTGGGGGAGAGAGGTTAGACAGTTGCTGCTCTGTGACCAGTTTCTTCTGGGCCCCAGGCCAAGCTCACCTTGTTGCAGTCTTTCTGCTACCCACCCAACTCCTTCCACAGACCTCCATCTGCTAGCCTATTATTTCTTTCTTCCCCTCTGTCTGTCGACACCCAAATGCCTATTTTATGTTTCTGAAAACATTTCCTTTTCAGAACTGATGAAAGACACTTTCAGGCCTTCTCTGATACTTCTGGATGTATCTTTCTGCATAGATATTGAAAGGGCTTGGAGCACTCATGCAATGATTCAGAAATCTACCAACATACTCATGTGGTGAAAATCACCCATATGACCTATATACAACTTGCTCAAATTTTTAAAAAAGAAAAGAAACTGATGTAGGAAGAATCTATAAGAAAAGAACCACGAAACTGAAAGCCAAACACCTTTTCCCACAAGTAGCTGGTGGCCACCACATGCCTTCACTTCCAGAACAGTCTGGTGCGCAACACTGGACTGCCTGACGTGACCATAAGGGATGCAGAATCGCCCACTTCTCTAAACTTTACTCAGAGTCCCTTACAACTTGCCCAGTGGTGAGCTGTGCAGGAAGCGGAAGGATCCAGGTGAGACTCCACTGCAAACTAAGGTCCTGGCAATGTTCCATTCCTTTCTCTGTGTTGACTGAGAATTACTTTATAATAGCACTGCTATAGCGAGTAAAGAAGTGCTCCCAGGAATGTACGTACGGCTGTGAACCAGAAGTAGGAAACAAGAAACATCTTCCAGGAACATTTACTTAGGAAAAGGTGTTTTCAGCATAAAATGGAATGCAAAATTTGCATACATCATTAAAATATAACTCAGTACCTTAAAGAAATCGCCACCTCTGTGGGGTGTGTCCTTGGGCTTCCCTTGTCCCCAAGGAACTGCTCAATAAACAGTAAGAGGGAATTAAGATTTGACCTGAGAGACAAAAGCTCTAGGCACAATTTCTTTTTTCGTACATGGGGGAAAGGGGTGGGAAGATGAAAACAGAGACAAAGGCCAAAGGAAACAGCGTAGAAAAAGAAGAAAAAAATGTAAGAAAGAAAGATATAAAAAACTAACATTTGAGTTCCTCCATAAAGTGCCTTAGCAACTCTATTAAGCATGTGTATGCCAATTTTATAGCTGAGAAAAGTCCACAATTAAATAATTTGTCCCCAGGACACAAACAGCTAGTAAATAATAAACTAATATGTGAAGTAAAGTCATCTGTCTGCAAAGCCTTCATCCTGTCTATTTACCAGGCACCAGACCCCAGGAAGAACCCAGCCAGGTGGAAGAACAGATGGTTCAGCCAACTGAGACTGCTCTGCCTGATAAAAAGCAACATCATGAGAAGTTAACTGTTAAGTGTGTATCGGGCAGTGGGGAGCTGGACAGATATGTTATTAAACGATTTTAAGAGAAAAAACACTGCTGTATAAGGTAGGTTGACACCTGCCTAAAATTACATTTGTGGCAAGAAATTAACTTCATAAACTTGAGAAGCTTCTATAGATTGCCACATACAATGAGCTGAAAAGTTCTCAATTCACAACTTGAGCAAGGGATCCATACAAATATATGAATTGTACCTGAAATTAAGATAAATTACCTTTAAGTATTATGTATGGTAGACAAGCTACATCCAACACGATTTTAAAAGTGTAGTTTATGGAGTGCCACCGTTTCTTCCCAGGTGCACCTAGTGGAAGAGAATCACCTGCCAGTGCAGGAGACGCAGGTTTGCTTCCTGGGTCAGGAAGATTCCCTGGAAGAGGAAGTGACAACCCACTCCAATATTCTTGCCCAGAACATCCCATGGACAGAGGAGCCTGGCGGGCAGCAGTCTGTGGGGTCGCAAAGAGTTGGACATGACTGGGCGCTCACTATTTCTTTTTTTTTTTTAATGTATGTAGGTTAAGAAGAAAATCCCTAGTAGATTTTTCTTCACCGTAAAAAGAAAGAAAAACGTGTGAGGCAGAGAAGGATGCTGAGAGCCATCTATCTGTGGGAGGGAGAATAATGCACCCCCCAGCCCGGTCCCAGATGCACATGTCCTTAACTCCGGAAACTGCAAATATGTTAAATCACAAAGCAAAAGGGAATATGGTTGCAGACAGAATTAAGATGAAGTCAGCTGATTTCAAGATAATAAGGTTATTCTGGATTATCCGGGTGGGCCCACCATCCTTAAAATTTCTTAAAATAAGAGGGAAGCAGAAAAGGGAGGAGCAGAGAGATGGCAGCCTAAGAAGGACCTGGCTGAAGCCAGGGCTGTGGTGGCTTCAAGAAGCTTGAAAAGCCAAGGAAACAGTTTCTCCCCTTGAAGCTCACGAAAAGACGCAGACCTACCTACCTTGATTTTCACCTGTGGCATCCATTTTAGACTTCTGGTCTCCACAACTGCAGGATAATTAGTGTTCTTTTAAGCTACTAAGCTTGTGGTGATTTGTTATGGCAGCAATAGGAAACTAATACACCACTGTTGTTCAGTCGTGTCCAAGTCTTTGGGACCCCTTGGACTGCAGCACGCCAGGCTTCCCTGTCCATCAACAACTCCTGGAGTCTGTTCAAACTCAATGTCCATTGAGTCGGTGAAGCCATCCAACCATCTCATTCTTTGCCATCCCCTTCTGTTCCTGCCCTCAATCCATCCCAGCATCAGGGTCTTTTCCAATGATTCAGCTCTTCGCATGAGCTGGCCAACATACTGGAGCTTCAGCTTCAGCCCTTCCAATGAATATTCAGAGTTGATTTCCTTTAGGATTGACTGGTTTGATCTCCTTGCTGTCCACGAGACTCTCTAGAGTCTTTTCCAGTACCACAGTTCAAAAGCATCCTTTGGCACTCAGCCTTCTTTATGGTCCAACTCTCACATCTGTACATGACAACTGGAAAAACCATAGCTTTGACTATACGATCTGATCTGATATTAATTGTTGTTGTTCAGTTGCTAGGTTGTGTATTACTCCTTGTGATCCCAATGGACTGTACCCCACCAGACTCCTCTGTCCATAAGGAGAAGACAAGAATACTGGAGTAGGTTGCCATTTCCTTCTCCAGGAGATCTTCCCAACCCAGGGATCAAACCCCCATCTCCTGCACTGGCAGGCATGTCTGTCACCACTGAGCCACCTGACATTAATTATCAAAATTTCTTCTGTAGTAACAGGCTTGGGAATAACACCTGAAAGTAATAATACTGGCTACACTGGAGAATAACTAACACAGATGTCTAGACTTCTATCTCTGGGCATGAAGGAGTCATAGGAACCACATCCTCTCACCTGAAACAACCACTCAGATAAAATACATGAAAAGACCCTAAATATCAGTCAACAGAGAACGACAACCTCTAAGAGATGGGAATCAAACAAGGTGAGCCCTACGACTGGCCCAGCTCACTGCCTTGAGTTACTAGGCCACAGCGAGAGGAATCTGTGAGAGCCTGGTGGACTCTCTGAGTTGATAAGACAGAGATGAAAGTCCAAGGAAACCAAGGCAGTGAGAGTTCATAGGGCTCTATGAGTTCATACCAGGAAGGAGAGAGCCTCGTAGAGCTACAGAGGGTCTCCCTTCATACTGAGTAAAGTACGGATCAACACCTAAGGTGGGAAAGAGCCACCCCAAAGTATTTGAAACAGTGCTGGGCAACTCACAGAGCCACTTACAGTGCCTGCTCCCACCAGTCAAACTGGAAAACCACACATCATGGGGTTCTGCTTTGAGGACACAGGAAGGTCTCGCCTCAGCTGTGGAAAATGACCAGTTGGAGCCTGAACACTGCTCGTGACCCACCTAGCAAATCTTAAAAGCGACCACAAAAAGATCACAAAATGTTCCCAATTAAGTTACCTGCATCAGAAAACAAAGCTCTTTCAAGAATACTCCTTGGAATCCAAAACACCGCACCCAACAAAGTAAAATCTGAAATGTCTGGCATCCAGTTAAAGATTACCAAGCACACAAAGAGGTAAGAAAACATGAACCACTGGGGTAATGACCAACTGAAACCAACCTAGAACTGGCACAGATGTTAGAATCAGCTGACAAGACCAGTTAAAGAGTATTATAAATGTGTTCCATATGTTCAGAAAGTTAACAAGCAGATAAGTAAAAGATATAAAAAAGACAAACACTTTTAGAGATGAAAACTATGATGTATGAGATGAAAAATACACTGGATGGAATAAAAGGCAGAAAAGACAAGACTGATGAACTTGAAGGCATAGAAACAGTACCTACCCAAAATGAAACACAATGAAAAACACAGAAACTGTAGCACAGTGAGCTGTGGGAACAACTCCAAGCTGCCTAGTGCATGAATACCTGGAGTCCTCAAAAATGACAGGAAAAATGTTCGAAGAAATAATACCTGAAGTTTCCCCAAAACTTAGTGAAAAATAAATCCAGAGATCAAGAAATTCAACAAACATGGAAAAAACAAAACCAAACTATACCAAGGCACATCAAGTCAAACTGCTTAAAACAAGTTACAAAAAGGAAATCTTAAATTCATCAAAAGAAAAGAAATATTACATACATAGGAACAAAGATAAAGAGGAACATCAATAGGCACAAAGTATTAAAATTATTTCGCAGAAAAAAAAAAAAAGACAAACATCAAGGTTCTCATGGAAAACAACAAGGGAGAAGATAGGGAAGGTCACTCTACAGTACTAAAAGAAAGAAACATTTCAACCTGTAATTTTATACACAGCAAAAATAGTTTTTAAAAATAAAAGCAAAGGACATTTTCAGACATACAAAGATCAAAGAAATCATTATTAGCAGATACACTTCAAGAACTGTTACAGGAAATCTTTCAAGCAGAAGAAAATGACACCAGGTGAAAATATACAAAAGAATGAAAACCATTAGAAAAGGTAACTATACGTTAATTATATAAATTAAATTATATAAACTAAATGTAAATAAACATATACAAATAAATGTGTGTATGTATATGCACGTACATACATATGCAAATCTTTTTAAAAAATCACTGACAGTTTAAATGAAAATCAAAAACAGTAACAATGTATTGCTATAACAAAAAGATCGCTGGTAAATCCCCAAAGGCATCAAAAAAAGATCTCCGTTTCCACCTTAAAACACCAGAAGTAATGAAGCTGAAAAAAGGAAACAGTAAAATCTTAGCAGAAATAGACTATGAAAGATTAACGGAGAGAGAAAAAAGGTGAAATCTATTTTAACAAGAATACTGAAATTGATAAACTTTAGCCAGACAGATCAAGAAAAATTTGAAAAGACACAAGTTAAAAATATCAAGAATGACAGAAGTGTCACAAGCACAGACTCTACAAATATTCAAGATAACAGGAGAACGCGACATACAACTTTTTCAATAAGTCTAATGACTTAAATGAAGTAGACAAAATCTCTGACAGATTTTAGTTACCAAAGCTCACTAGAAAAAGACAGATAACCTAAACAGCCCTATGTCTTAAAAGTTGAGATTATGGTTTAAAAAAAAAAAAATGAAAAGATATTCCAGGCCCAGACAATTTCAATGGTATCATTTGATTGGTAACCACATACTATGGGGAAAATATCACCAATCCCATGCTGACTCTTTTAGAAAATTAAAAAGGAGAAGATACCTCTCAACTATTTCTATGAGGCCAGTATTACTCTGATACCAAAAGCAAAGATATTACAAAAAAAAAAACCAACAGAATACTATTCCTCATGCCTACAGACACAAAAAATGCTAAACAAAATTTTAGCCAAAAAAAACAATAATATATTATAAGGATAATACATCATGGTCTAGGTTGAGAAACTCAAGGTTAGTGATTCATTGTATTATTAAAAACAAAACAAAATCCGAACAGCTACATAAAAAGCTGATAAATGCAACGTACATTCCTATTAAAACCTCTCTAACCAGACATCAGGGATTTCCACTCCTTCTATTAAACACTGCACTGGAGGTTGCACTGGAGGTTACAGCCAGTACAATCAGACAAGAAAGGTAAAAAGTATACAGACTGGGAAAGAGGAACTGCCTTTATTTTCCATAAATAATCATCTATGTAGAAAGTTACAACGAAATCTACAAAAGACCTATTAGAACTAGTGAAACTTTTACGAGGACTGGAGAATACAAGATTAATATATGAAAATCAGTTTATGTCTATATTCTAGCAATAAACAATCAGAAACAGAATTTAAAATACCATTTAGAATGGTATAAAAAATATGAAATGCTTGGAGACACATCTGACCAAATTAAGATATTTAAGACCTTTACACTGAAAACTACAAAATATTGCTAACATCTTCACACATACATACACACACACACACACATACCCCTTCTTTATTCATTCATCTGTTGATGGACATTAGGTGGTTTCCATGTCTTGGCATTGTAAATACTGAAGCTATGAATACTGGGGTACATGTATCTTTTCCATTTAGTGTTTTCTGCAGATATATGGTCAAGAGTGCACCTGCTGGATAATATGGCAGCTCTATTTTTAGTTTTTTGAGGAACCTCTATACTGTTTCCCATAGTGGCTGTACCAATTTAATTCAGTTCAGTCACTCAGTCATGTCTGACTCTTTGCAACCCCAAGGAATGCAGTACACATTCCCTGTCCATCAACAACTCCCGGAGACTGTTTAAACTCATGTCCATTGAGTCGGTGATGCCTTTCAACCATCTTATCCTCTGTCGTCCCCTTCTCCTGCCTTCAATCTTTCCCAGCATCAGTCTTTTTCCAATGAGTCAGCTCTTTGCATGAGGTGGCCAAAGTACTGGAGCTTCCGCTTCAGTATCAGTCCTTCCAACGAATATTCAGGGCTAATTTCCTTTAGGACTGACTGGTTTGATCTTGCTGTCCAAGGGATTCTCAAGAGTCTTCTCCAACACCACAGTTCAAAAGCATCAATTCTTCGGTGCTCAGTTTTCTTTATGGTCCAACTCTCACGTTCATACATGACCACTGGGAAAACCATAGCTTTGACTAGACGGACCTTTGTCGATAAATTAATGTCTCTGCTTTTAAACATGTTGTCTAGGTTGGCCATAGCTTTTCTTCCAAGGAGCAAGCATCTTTTAATTTCATGGCTGCAGTCACCATCTGTAGTGATGTTGGAGCCCAATAGTCTCTCACTGTTTCCATTGTTTCACCATCTATTTGCCATTAAGTGATGGGACTGGATGCCATGCTCTTAGTTTTCTGAATGTTGAGCTTTAAACCAGCTTTACCACTCTCCTCTTTCATCAAGACACTCTTTAGTTCCTCTTCACTTTGTGTCATACAGGTGGTGTCATCTGCATATCTGTGGTTATTGATATTTCTCCTGGCAATCTTGATTTCAGCTTGTGCTTCATCCGGCCGACATTACGCATGATGTACTCTGCATATAAGTTAAATAAGCAGGGTGACAATATACAGTCTTGACATACTCCTTTCCCAATTTGGAACCAGTCTGTTGTTCCATGTCCGGTTCTAACTGTTGTTTCTTGACCTGCAATACAGATTTCTCAGGAGGCAGCTAAGGTGGTCTGGTATTTCCATCTCTTTAAGAATTTTCCAGTTTGTTGTGATCTCCACAAACACTTTGGTGTAATCAATAAAACAGAAGTAGATGTTTTTCTGGAATTCTCTTGCTTTTTCGATGATCCAACAGATGTTGGCAATTTGATATCTGATTCCTCTGCCTTTTCTAAATCCAGCTTGAACATCTGGAAGTTCTCGGATCACATACTGTTGAAGCCTGGCTTGGAAAATTTTGAACATTACTTCACTAGCGTGTGAGATGAGTGCAATTGTGCGGTAGTTTGAGCATTCTTTGGCACTGCTCTTCTCTGGGATTGGAATGAAAACTGACCTTTTCCAGTCCTGTGGCCACTGCTGAGTTTTCCAAATCTGCTGGCATATTGAGTGCAGCACTTTCAAAGCATCATCTTTCAGGATTTGAAATAGCTCAACTGGAATTCCATCACCTCCACTAGCTTTGTTCATAGTGATGCTTCCTAAGGCCAACCTGACTTCACATTAAAAGATATCTGGCTCTGGGTGAGTGCTCACACCATCATGGTTATCTGGGTGATGAAGATCTTTTTTGTATAGTTCTTCTGTGTATTCTTGCCACCTCTTCTTGATATCTTCTGCTTCTGTTAGGTCCATACCATTTCTGTCCTTTATCGAGCCCATCTTTGCATGAAATGTTCCCTTGGTATCTCTAATTTTCTTGAAGAGATCTCTAGTCTTTCCCATTCTGTTGTTTTCCTCTATCTCTTTGCATTGATCACTGAGAAAGGCTTTCTTATCTCTCCTTGCTATTCTTTGGAACTGTGCATTCAAATAGGTATGTATATCTTTCCTTTTCTCCTTTGCCTTCTGCTTCTCTTCTTTTCTCAGCTATTTGTAAGGCCTCCTCAGACAACCGATTTGACTTTTTGCATTTCTTTTTCTTGGGGATGGTCTTGATCACTGCCTCCTGTTCAGTGTCACAAACCTCCATCCATAGTTCTTCAGGCACTCTGTCTATCAGATCTAATCCCTTGAAGCACTACCACTGTAGTCATAAGGGATTTGATTTAGGTCATACCTGAATCGAGTGGTTTTCCCTACTTCCTTCAATTTAAGTCTGAATTTGGCAATAAGGAGTTCATGATCTGAGCCACAGTCAGCTCCTGGTCTTGTTTTTGCTGACTGTATAGAGCTTCTCCATCTCTGGCTGCAAAGAATATAATCAATCTCATTTCGATATTGACCATCTGGTGATGTTCATGTATAGAGTCTTCTCTTGTGTTGCTGGAAGAGAGTGTTTGCTATGACCAGTGCGCTCTCTTGGCAAAACTCTATTAGTTTTTGACCTGCTTCATTCCGTACTCCAAGGCCAAATTTGCCTGTTACTCCAGGCATCTCTTGACTTCCTACTTTTGTATTCCAGTCCCCTATGATGAAAAGGACATATTTTGGGATGTTAGTTCTAGAAGGTCTTATATATCTTCACAGAACCGTTCAACTTCAGCTTCTTCAGCATTACTGGTTGGAGAATAGACTTGAATTACTGTGATACTGAATGGTTTGCCTTGGAAACGAACGGAGATCATTCTGTCGTTTTTGAGATTGCATCCAAGTACTGCCTTTAGGACTCTTTTGTTGACTATGATGGCTAATCCATTTCTCCTAAGGGATTCTTGCCCACAGTTGTAGATACAATGGTCATCTCAATTAAATTCGCCCATTCCAGTCCATTTTATTTAGTTCACCAATTTCTAAAATGTCGATGTTCACTCTTGCCATCTCCTGTTTGACCACTTCCAACTTACCTGGATTCATGGACCTAACATTCCAGGTTCCTATGCAATATTGCTCTTTAGAGCATGGACCCTGCATCACCAGTCACATCCACAACTGGGCATTGTTTTCACTTTTGCTCTGTCTTTTCATTCTTTCTGGAGTTATTTCTCTTCTCTTCTCCAATCGTATATTGGGCAGCTACTGACCTGGGGAGTTCATCTTTCAGTGTCATATATTTTTGCCTTTTCATAGTGTTCATGGGGTTCTCAAGGCAAGAATACTGGAGTGGTTTGCCATTGCCTTCTCTAGTGGACCACGTTTTGTCAGAACTCTCCACCATGACCTGTCCATCTTGGGTGGCCTTACACGGCATGGCTCTTAGGTTCACTGAATTAGACAAGGCTGTGGTCCATGTGATCAATTTGATTAGTTTTATGTGATTATCCCGTCAGGGACAGGATACAGCTCTTTATTTAAACTGGGCAGTGTGGAGGTATGTCGCAGAAAGATGTAGTACTTAAATTTAAAACAGAAACATACAAATATATCTGTGAAAAAAAAAAACCCAGAAAATCAAGAAACAGATCCAAAAATGCAATACAATTTACATGAAAAGGAAATACTGTGTACAATTCAATGAGTGGTGTTAAGACAACTAAGTATTTGAGAAAAATAGATTCCCTAATAGCAACAAACTGTGAAGATATAGAGATTTGCATTTAAAAGTAGAAGCATGTCCATCAGCAGATGAATGGATAAGAAAGCTGTGGTACATATACACAATGGAGTATTACTCAGCCATTAAAAAGAATACATTTCAATCAGTTCTAATGAGGTGGATGAAACTGGAGCCTATTATACACAGTGAAGTAAGCCAGAAGGAAAAACACCAATACAGTATACTAACGCATATATATGGAATTTAGAAAGATGGTAACGATAACCCTGTATATGAGACAGCAAAAGAGACACTGATGTATAGAACAGGCTTATGGACTCTGAAAAAAAAAAAATAATAAAAGTAGAAGCATGAAGATATAATACTGGTGAATCTCTCACCTTTATGCACAGAGCTTTTTAGACATAACAACAAAAGCAGAAACCAAGAAGGAAAAGAGTGACATATTTGGTCAATAAACTTTTAAATAATAACAATAAATAGAAAATTAAAACAAATAATCCAAACGTTAATGGAACTGGGAAAAATATGAACTCCTAAAATGTTCATTTCAAATAGAAAAATTCAAACATCAATGGAAAGATTGACAAAGTTGTGATCAAACAACAGAAAAGAAATACAAATGGCCAGCAAATGTGTAAGTGTTCAGTCTTACCAATTTTTTTTTTTTAATGTGCTGGGCACTGTGCTAAGGGCTTGACACCCAGTACTGTGGTAAATCTCTGCAGTAACTCCATGAGCATGCATGCTACGTTGCTTCAGCCATGTTCGACCCTTTGCAAGCCCACGGACTATAGCCTGCCAGGCTCTTGTCCATTGGATTCTCCAGGCGAGAATACTAGAGTGGGTTGCTGTGCCATCCTCCAGGGGATCTTCCGGACCCAGGGATGGAACTCGCATCTCTTAGACTCTAACATTGGCAGGCGGATTCTTTACCACTAGCGACACCTGGGAAGTCCAACTCCACGAAAGAAGTACTATTATCTCTTAATTCCCCAATCCTAAAGATAGTGAACCTAGACAGGTGGAGGTTAACTCTGCTCACCTGCCCTCACACAGCCAGAAAGCAGGAGACGACCAGAGCCACACTCTCAACCACTGTTTCTACCTCTTAACTGTCTACCTCTTCTGAACTCCCGCTCATTAATGTAGATAACTCACAGAGTGAGTCTGGTATGTTCTTCCTACCCCATCTCCTTGCCATGCACAGTGGAATGGTGATTCCCAGAATTCCTTTCTCATGATACACTTCAACTTGGGTTCAAAAGCAGAATCCTACCATGGGTCACCCAGAATTTCAAGCCTATGTGATCTTAGTATCTCACCTGGAGCTCTATCCCTCCTCTCTCTGAACCTGAGATACATCTTATACCTACTCCATCATTCAGGGAAGAAGCACAAGCTGGAATCAAGATTGCCGGGAGAAATATCAATAACCTCAGATATGCAGATGACACCATCCTTATGGCAGAAAGTGAAGAGAAACTGAAAAGCCTCTTGTTGAAAGTGAAAGAACAGAGTGAAAAAGTTGGCTTAAAGCTCAACATTCAGAAAACGAAGATCATGGCATCTGGTCCCATCACTTCGTGGCAAATAGATGGGGAAACAGGGGCAACAGTGGTTGACTTCATTTTTTTTGGCTCCAAAACCACTGCAGATGGTGACTGCAGCCAGGAAATTAAAAGACACTTACTCCTTGGAAGGAAAGTTATGACCAACCTAGACAGCATATTAAAAAGCAGACATTACTTTGCCAACAAAGGTCCGTCTAGTCAAGTCTATGGTTTTTCCTGTGGTCATGTATGGATGTGAGAGTTGGACTGTGAAGAAAGCTGAGTGCCGAAGAATTGATGCTTTTGAACTGTGGTGTTGGAGAAGACTCTTGAGAGTCCCTTGGACTGCAAGGAGATCCAACCAGTCCATTCTAAAGGAGATCAGTCCTGGGTGTTCTTTGGAAGGACTGATGCTAAAGCTGAAACTCCAGTACTTTGGCCACCTCATGCGAAGAGCTGACTCATTGGAAAAGACTGATGCTGGGAGGGATTGGGGGCAGGAGGAGAAGGGGACGACAGAGGATGAGATGGCTGGATGGCATCACTGACTCGATGGACGTGAGTTTGAGTGAACTCTGGGAGTTGGTGATGGACAGGGAGGCCTGGTGTGCTGCGATGCATGGGGTCGCAAAGAGTCGGACAAGACTGAATGACTGAACTGAGCAATATTTAAAAATCAACTAAACAAATTTACTGCCAAGTGAGCAAGGACTTTAAAGAAGGGCTTCCCCAGTGGCTCAGTGGTAAAGAATCCACCCGCCAATGAAGGAGACACAGGTTCAATCCCTGGGTCCGGAAGCTTCCTTGGAGAAGAAAACTAACCCACTCCAGGATTCTCGTCTGGAAAATTCCATGCACAGAGCAGCCCGGGGTTTCAGAGTCAGACATGACTGAACACACACATAAGAGCTGATGTGGGAAAGCTGGCACCCCCACACGACGCTGCTGAAATGCCCCAAGTGATACTTCCAAGACAACATGGCAGTATCTGTGTTTTAAACGGGGAGTGGGGGGCAGGGGAAGGGGGAGAAGGAAGAGAGATCATGACTGATACTGGTTCTTTCTACTTGACAGATCACAGAAATTTTCTCAATTTGGTGGTGGTGGTGTAGTCACTAAATTGTGTCCGACTCTTGCGTCGCCATGGACTGTAGCCCCCCAGACTCCTCTGTCCATGGGATTCTCCAGGCAAGAGTACTGGAGTGGGTTGCCATTTCCTTCTCCAGGGGATCTTCCCGGCTAGGGATTGAACCCAGGTCTCCTGCATCGCAGGCAGATTCTTTACCAATTGAGCTAGGAGGGAAGCCCTTTCTCAATTTATATTTTACAATGTTTCATTTTTATAACCAACATGAAATTTTTTGTGAAATTAAAAATTTTTCCAAATTGACCTCTAAGTTGCATGCACAAGAAGAACCATTACATATTATACTGTCTCATTTTACTGGAGATTAAAATTCTGTTTTATACTATCATAAACAAGCACACACACCACCACCACCCCCTCCCCACTCCAAGCAGTACTGACGGCAACAGAGGAATTGTAGTCAAGAACAAACAGATTTAGGGAAAGTAGGAAGAACAACTGTGGTGGTCCCCACATGGCATAATGTGAAGATTAAAAGAGATAAGGCTTGTAAAGCAATCAGCACAGTGCTTGGCACAAAGAAAGTACTAGATAAACATCAGCAATCATCATCAAGTAATTCTAGGCATTACCAATCACAGGCAATAACTGCTTACATTAATATGCTGAAATTGTACAAAAGCAAACTTGTATAAGTAGCATCATTTCATATATACTTTTTCTTCATTCTGGTTCATCTTTACGAACCATCTTTATGGTTTACTGCTTCTCCTACCAAGTCAGAACTCACTGTGTTGAACTCCTTAAAATGTTAGGTCCAGGAGGACTATGACCCTACTCCTTAACCTCCAGAAGCTCAAGATCCTATACAACCAGAAATAAACTCAGATGCAGCCGGGAAGAAACTGACAATCTTCAGAAATTATTTTCTATTTACAAGAATTTCTAGGATTCCAATAAAATGAGATTTAACTGCCAGCCTGTTCCCTTCTTACTCTCGTCTCTTGTCAACACTTTTCTCAGTAACCTATTTTTGGGTCCAGCCATAACCCAAGAGAAGTCCCCAGCATGGTGAGATCAACTTATAAACATGAACTAACTTCCCTACCTGTGAAACATTACTACTGCTGTGCTAACCCTGAAAAGAGACATTACCTCTTGACAGTGCTAACTGCTATTCCACTCTCCATTTGCATCAAGGAGCAATGTTTCAACACGAGCCCATGTCACCAACTCATGGAAGTATTTTTTAAGTGATCCAGGGCTTCCTTGGTGGCTCAGTGGTAAAGAATCCATCTGCCAGTGCAGGAGACATGGGTTTGATCCTTGATCTGGGAGGATCCCACATGCCCAGGAGCAAAACTAAGCCTGTATGCCACAACTACTGAGTCTGTGGCTCTAGAGCCCGGGAGCTCCTACTACTGAGCCCACGTGCTGCAACAACTGAGACCGGAGCCTGAGCACCCGAGAGCCTGTGCTCTGCAAGGAGAAGCCACGGCAACAGAAGCCCATGCAACACAAGGAGAGAGCAGCCCCTGCTTGCCACACCGAGAGAGAAGCCTGAAGAGCAACAAAGACCCAGCACAGCAAAACATTACTTTTTTTATTTTTAAAAAAGAGCCACATCTAAAAGTTTAGTAAAGGTGATCCTGTCTGAAAAGCACACTGCCCTCTCTCACACACTGCTTAGACACCAAGCAAAATTTTAGAATGACAAATGTAAACCATATTTCAAAGCTCTTCATATAATACATTTAAGTTTTAGAAAGCATCTTCGTACCAGAAACAATTCCCTAGGAAGATCTGCTGCTTCCAATGTACTCATTCCCCCCAAAAGAAAATCTAAGTAGTGCCTGTGCTATACCATGAATGCAAACTGCAAATTAATTTGTATCAATAGAGTTGGCTTAGGCTATTTCTCAAATTTACTGCTGAGATGGGTTTTTACCAGTTCATGCTTTGATTCAAATGTATACTGCAACTACACAGGAATAAAATTAGTTGTTAAGAATCAAAGTTAGACTGTCATATCATTTTATAATCATAACTGATTAAAAACATAGCCACAAATTGTTAAAACTTGAGAGAGCTTAAAATATATTTCATTTTATGGGCAAGTAATCTAAGGAAATAACTTAAGCATGCAGAAGTTATGTCTCAAAAGCAGAGCATAGTTCTTTTTATCAAAAACTAGAAGTTCACAATTCTTAATCATACAATGCACTCTGATTTAGAGCAGCATCAAAACGAATGAAACACCTGGGAATAAATCCAATAACTAAGAGGGTGAAAGACTTGTACACCAAAAACTACAAAGCACTGCTGAAAGGAAATGAATAGGACACAAAAAGGTGGGAAGATTATCCCATGATCACAACTCCAAGATGTAATACTGTTAAGGTACCAGTATTACACAAAGCAATCTACAGGTTCAATGCAAACCTACCAAAACCACAACAGCGTTTTTTGCATAAATAGAAAAATCCATCCTAAAATCCATATGGGATCTCAAAAGAACCCAAACAGCCAATCTTTTTTTATCATTTTTTATTTTATAAACTTTACATAACTGTATTAGTTTTGCCAAATATCAAAATGAATCTGCCACAGGTATACATGTGTTCCCCATCCTGAACCCTCCTCCCTCCCCATACCATCCCTCTGGGTCGTCCCAGTGCACTAGCCCCAAGCATCCAGTATTGTGCATCGAACCTGGACTGGCATCTCGTTTCATACATGATATTTTACATGTTTCAATGCCATTCTCCCAAATCTTCCCACCCTCTCCCTCTCCCATAGAGTCCATGAGACTGTTCTATACATCAGTGTCTCTTTTCAAACAGCCAATCTTGAAAGAGAAGAACAAAGGTTAAGGTCCCACACTTTCTGATTTCAAAACACAGTTACAGTGATCAAAACAGTGTGGTTGGTACTAGTAACAAGAGAGCTAAACATATCAATGGAGTGGAACAGAGAACCCAGGAATCAGCTCTCATGTACATGGTCACAGGATCTTCAAACAAGGGTTTTAAGACCACTGAACAGGGGAAGGACAGTCTCTTAACATATGGTGCTGGGAAAACTGGACATCCATGTGCAAAACAATGAATCTGGACCTTTATTTTATATCATGGACAAAAACTAACTCATAATTAATATCAAAATGTTAAAACCTCAAACTGTAAAACTCCTATAAGAAAATACTATAGGGAAAAGCTTCATGACACTGGACTTGGCAATGTTTTCTTGGAAATGATATCAAAAGCACAAGCAACAAAGGCAAAAATAAATAAGACTACATCAGACATAAAAAAATTCTGTGCATCAAAGAATACAATCCTAAAAGACAACTTACAAAATAGGAGAAAATACCTGCAAATCATCTAACTGAAAAGGATTAATATCCAGAATATATAAAGAACTCCTACAACTCAACAAAAATAACCCAATTAAAAGATGGGCAATGGACTTGAACAATTATTTCTCCAAAAAAGATATAGAAGTGGCCAACAAGCACATGAAAAAAAGCTACTCAATATCAATTATTACAGAAATGCAAATCAAAACCACAATGAGATATTACCACATATACATTACGATGGCCATTACCAAAAAAGAACAAGTATTGGTGAGGATGTGAAGAAACGAAATCTTTGTGCACTGCTGCAATGGAAACCAGTATGACAGTTGTTCAACAAGTTAAAAATAGAACTCTCATATGATCCAGCAGGCCCACTTCTGGGTATATACCTAAAAGAATTAAAAGCAGGATCTCAAACAGACATTTGCCCACCTATTCATAGCAATATTATTCAGAACAGCCAAGAAGTGGAAGCAACCCTGAAGTCCAATGTCCACTGATGGATAAATGGATAAACAAAACGGAAAAATTACACACACACACACACACACGATTAACCAGCCTTAAAAAGGGAAGATATCCTGTCACATGCTATGACATGATGAACCTCGAAGACAAGATGCTAAGTCAACTTCGCCAGTCACAAAAAGACAAATTCTCCATGATTCCACTGATACTAGGTATCAGGAGTAGTCAAATTCATAACAAACAGAAGGTAGAATGGTGGCTTCCAGGGGCTGGGTGGGAAACTGAGAGTTATTGTTTAATGGGTAGAGTATCAGTTTTGCAAGATGAAAAAGTTCTGGAGACCAACTGCCCACTGATGTGAACTTGACTTAAAATTACTGAACTACGAGCTTTAAAATGGTTAGAATGGTAAATTTTATGTGTTGTTGATGTTTTAACCACAATTATATAAAAAAAGAAAGAAACTGGGTCTGATGCTCTATCATGACAGATAATGTCAAGGATCACCTTAGACCTTAGACATTTTTCAGACCTTTGCTCTAAGTGCTATATTCAACAGAATGAAACAAGCAAAGAATAATAGTTTTCTAAATATCTTTCTAAAGAAATCACACAGGAATGAAAGAAAAACTGATCTACTACAGATGATAATGATTGCCTAATCCAAAAAATCCCTTCACCAGAATGAACAAAGCACCAGGAATGAACTTCTGGAGTCCCTTCCAAGACTTCTAACAGAAGTCTGAGGGCCTTTCCTGGTGGTCCAGTGGCTAAGACTCCACGGTCCCGATACAGAGGACCCAGGTTCAATCCCTGGTCAGGGAATTAGGTTTCACATACTGTAACTAAGGTCTGGTGCAGTCAAATAAATAAGTCTGAACAAGATTTCACCATTGTCAAAAACTGATGCCACTACTGGCCTCTGGATTATCTCCATTTCCTTTTAACACAGGTCCAGTTTCTGAGACTATCCACACATCTTGACTAATTTGTCATACCAATCCCACGGACAGGGGAGCCTGGTCGCTAAGAGTCAGACATGACTGAGCGACTTCACTTTCACTTTTCACTTTCACGCACTGGAGAAGGAAATGGCAACCCACTCCAGTGTTCTTGCCTGGAGGATCCCAGGGATGGGGTCGCACAGAGTCGGACACGACTGAAGCGACTTAGCAGCAGCAGCATACCAATCTAGAACTAAGGAGTATGTGAATTCACAGAAGGCAATGTCATTTTTTTAGAAGATTTTTTTTTTAACGTGGACCAATTTTAAAGTCTTTACTGAAGTTGCTACAATACTGCTTCTATTTTATGTTTTGGTTTTTTGGCTGAAAGGCAAGTGGGATCTAACCCATGACCCCTGTGTTGGAAGGCGAAGTCTTAACCAGGGAAGTCCCATATGCAATGTTAATTTTAACCTAAGCAATATACCAAGTACCAAAATATCAAGAGCAAAGAGTCGAGTCAGTGGCTTCCAATATCGAATGCATGTTACATGGATTACTCATTCATGGGTCTTCCCTGTGCATTTTTAAGAATATGCACAATCCAAATGGCCTATGATCATTTTAATGGTTGAGAAGTTGATAGAAAGTGTTATGGATGTTTATGGTTGTTTTTTTTTTTTTTAAAAAAAACTGCACCTCACTTGAATACTTAACATGCTGGTTTTGCACAAACTGGCAGGACAGTTCTTTTTTTTTAATAATTATTATTTATTTTTATTTTTTGGGCTGCTCTGGTCTTTGTTGCTGTGTGAGGACTTCAGATGAAGTGAGCCGGGGCTACTCTTCATTGCAGAGCACTGACTCCTCATTGCAGTGGCTTCTCTTGTTGGGGAGCACAAGCTCTTGGGAGCACAGGCTTCAGTCAGGCGCAGCTCCCAGCCTCCAGAGCACAGGCTCAATAGCTGTCACTCATGGGCTTAGCTGTTCCTCAGCATGTGGGATCTTCCTGGACCAGGAATTAAACCCCGTCCCCTGCAATGGCAGGTGGATGCTTACCCACTAGATCACTGGGAAGTCCACTTGATATACAACAAAACCTACCAGTTTATATAGCCATTTAGGATTGACTAGCTTGGCTCAAGGAAGAGACGGCCTGCAAAGGAACCCGAGCTTAAATGCCTACCGGCTCTGTTACCTTGGAAACATTCCTTTATTTCCCTGTGCCTGTTTCATGATATGTAAATTGGGGTTTTATGAGGATCTAAAATCTTAAAATCCAGAAGTAACAAAAGTGATGGTTTAGATAAATGTATGTTACTCATTTTAGTTACAAGGGAAAGCAACATGTAGGGAAGAATAACGTGGCGTCGCTCTAAGTCTTACCAGAGCAGCACTGCTAATGGTACCTGAATCCAAGTTCAAGTACAGGTTTCCTGTACTCTGGACTCTCAGTCCAGAACTCAGATATGAGAACAGGAGGATGAGGTTATTCGAGGCAAACTTCTGTTTAAAACTAAATGCCCGCCCTGTCCACACTGCAGATGTTGATAGAGGTTCTGCCCCACAGAAATTCTGGTCTGGGTGAAGAAGGACCCCCCTAGGGAATTTAGGTAGCTCAGTGAGGCAGTATCTGATTAAGCACCAAAATGAATGACAGCTGAGTAACAAAGACAATACAAATTTGGAGAATGGATGGCAGAATGAAGGGAAGTGGAGACAGCTGGGAGGTGAGGACCCCCAGCAGTGCCCCAGCCTGGAGGCTGTGGGCAAGCTGCCCAAGGAAGTTAACACTCCAACATGCCACTTGGTAAATGGTCAGAAACGAGACCAACGCGGCAGACAGAATAATCATGGCGTTAATAAAAACTGGGAAACTGGAGGTGGCATCAGACAATTCTGCTCTGGACACAAGCAGTGTGTGCTGGTCGCCAGACATGCAAGAGAGGGAAGACAGCCAACGGGCATCCAGAGAGCAGCGAATGAGAGCGGGGCAGGATGATGACCAAGAAGTACAAAGTCACGGAAATGAAGGGAGAGAAGTTCCAAGAAGAAGCTATCGACAGTGCCCAATGCTGCTTACCACAGATAAGGAAAAACAGCCAGAGAAAAAAGGCATCTCCCACTGACGGGCCAATCAGAGAGCTCAAGCCACAGGCAGATGAAGGAGAACTTATAAAATATCAACACCTGGCAATGATTTCATTTTTCTCCAAGAGTAGCTTGGCTTATGACTCTACTCTGGATGATAACAAATTAATGATTTTACACCTACTCCCCCAAAGTTGATTTTGGAGGGGCATGGATCTCTGAGGATGGTGGCGAGGATTACAAAGAGGAGGAAAACAGTCCTCAGCAAGAGAAAGAGGGAGCACACTGCTTTCAACAACAGCATTTCACTGCTGCCCGGTGCAGATCTGGGCAGTAATGAACAGCTTTTAGTAAAAAGCAAGCGACAGAAGTTCCTTAATGGAGCACTATGAATGAGTATGGGCTTCCCAGGTGGCCCAGTCATAAAGAATCCTCCTGACAATGTAGGAGACCTGGGTTTGATCCCTGGGTGGAGAAGATCCCCTGGTGAAGGAAATGGGAACCCATTCCACTATTCTTAGCTGAGAAATCCCATGGACAGGGGAACCTGGTGGGCTACAGTCCATAGGGTCGCAAAAGAGTCAGACAAGACTCAGCGACTAAATAACAACATGAATGAATATTCTACTTACTAGGCTCTAAATTAAAAAGTAATCACTCTACCCTCATGCAAAGAATGAAAACATCTCACTCTTTAGAAAATCACTCTTAAAAAACACATTTATATTATAAAGTAAAAATTCAATAAGAAAGTAAATACCACTCCTGATCAATCTACCATCTAAGATAAAAAAACTCACCAAATTAGGTTTTTAATCTCTTTTCTTCCTGCTTTTATTCCTAAGCACTTTCTGTTCATATGCTTTGGAGACAGAACACTTTTGTACCCTCCTCCTGCACTTCTGTCACAAACACAGCTTAAAACAAAAATTTGTGCATGAAACAAAAGTATCTGGTAGACAAACTTAAAAGTCCTAAGAAAGACTATCAAACTTCACCCTGCCATAAATCACTAGTGATAATAACATGTGAAATTGTTACAGATTAAAACAATCACATTCCTGAAAACTTACCCAACCTCATCTTTACTAGATACATAAAATGTACCTCGATATTTATAAAAAATTAAAAGACAACCATGCCCCCCAAACACATTTCACAATGAAACTATATTATAGATGATATATGATGCTTTTTTGAGGAGGGCATGGCAACCCACTCCAGTATTCTTGCCTGGGAAATCCCAAGGACACAGGAGCCTGGAGGGCTACAGTCTATAGCGCCACAAAGAGTCAAACACAACTGAGGTGACTTTGCATGCATGATGCTTTTTTAAAAAGCTTTTATTTGTTGGTGATAATGAATGGGCAGACTTACAAATAAAAATACTACTAAATGTTAGACGTTTACCATATACACACATATTTTCACTATATTTTTAATATATTTTCACTACACCATCCCCCTATTTTCACTCTTCTGAATATCTAGATCTTAGCTTCAAGGAAAACTGCCAGCAATCCAAAACAACCAATTAAGTTGTAATAATTACAGTAACTTCTACCCTGGACAACTCTTTCAAAGTCCTTACAAACTACAGAGCACAGTCAAAACATCCTCAAAGGTCCCCTTTTCTCTAGACTAGTGAAACACACCCTCATAGATCAGTGAAGACAGATGTTAAGATATAGCAGTGTTAAGACATATAGGAAAGCGGAGAGCCGAAGAACTGATGCTTTTGAACAGTGGTATGGGAGAAGACTCTTGAGTCTCTTGGACTGCAAAGAGATCCAACCAGTCAATCCTAAAGAAAATCAGTCCTAAATATTCATTGGAAGGACTGATGCTGAAGCTCCAATACTTTGGACACCTGATGCGAAGAACTGACTCTCTGGAATAGACCCCTGATGCTGATGCTGGGAAAGACTGAAGGCGGGAGGAGAAGGGAACAACAGAGCATGAGATGGTTGGATGGCATCACCGACTCAACGGACGTGAGTTTGAGTAAGCTCCGGGAGTTGGTGATGGACAGGGAAGCCTGGCATGCTGCAGTCCATGGGGTCACAAAGAGCCGGACATGATTGTGTGACTGAACTGAACTGAAGACATACAGGATGCTAAGACAAAGGTTGCCTCATGCGTCTGACTTAAAATTAACAACACCTGGTCCAAACATGAAATCTGCATTAGGTAATCTAGGAATTTCTGCTGCTTTTCTTTAGAAGATGATGAGTTTTACTTAGTTTCGAAGATTTTCCAGTGAAATTCGGCTGCAATAGAAATATACTAACATACGAGATACCCAGAGAACCATCATTAAAATTGCAGGTAAGTCTTAGCTTCAAAAAGTTAAGGTAGTTTATACTACCAAAATAAAACCACACCAAAAATCCTCAGGATGTAAATGGACAGAGTGAATTCAGCTGCCTTCAGAAGTCTGCTCAGATTTGCTGAGAAAAAACTCAAAACAGCACCCTTTGGGGGGCAAACGGGGCCAAACTTGCGGTATCACATTCATGTAAGAAAATCAATCTCACTTCTCCTATTTACTCAAACAGAAACTATTAGAATGTGATCACCAAGGGGACTGAAAGCACTGGTCAATTTTGGAGCTTTCTTCCTGGAATATTTGATCAGAATCAGATCCATTGATGATGGGCAGAAGATATGTCAATTATCTTCAATAGCTAATTTCTCTGTTCAAATTGTTCATATAGACACAACACAGGCCACAAAAGGTGTCTGATTCTCAGGACCACTGGCTGATTCAACCCCATCTTTTCATTCTTGTACACCGGGGCCCCAATTCTCCTCCCCTGACCCTTACATTTATGGGTATTAGAGAGATGTACTAAAACTTAAAAACCATACAAAAGGGAAATTAGCAAATATAAATTAGTCTGACATTTCTCAAACAAAGGATTTTTCTTAAGTATACACCAAGAATTAGCATAAAAAATGGCTGCTGGAAAAATAAGCAGAAGAACAATACAAACTTAATGTTTTACTGGATGTTTTACTGAAAAACTTAACGTTTTTCAATCATTTTAGATCCCTGTGTTAATGACCCATGAATATAATTACTTCCTCAAACAAATGTTAAATGCCTATTGTGTGCCTGGCACTGTGCAAGGTAATCCAAGGAAGACAAAAACCAGGACACCTGCCAAGCACTACTTCAAATTCAAGGAGACCTTAACTTATCGGACCATTTCAGTTTTACTGGACACACCAACTACATGCCAGGCTGTGCTGGGTGCCAATGGCCACACGAGAACCAATCAACTGCAGATCTGTAACCAAAGATGAACTGTGACAACCCCAGGTCTGACTAGTCCTAAAGCAGCAATATTTCATTCAAGAAATAATCTTGCCTCTGTAGATGAATCCTTTCTACAGACAGCAATTCTTTGAATAATTTCCTCCTATGTTAACACAAACTGCTTAAGAGTTAATTGCACCGTTTTGAACAACAACAAAAAACAGTAAACTGAAGCACCTGGCACTTTAACATGAATTTGCTTTGCTTTGCTGTTGCCTTCTATAACAGTAAAAAGTGACTTTAGTTGTGAAGTAGAACGTCAACCCTAAACTCACTGTGGCAAGAACTTATTTTCCTTGCAGTGGCAGTTCAGTGTGAAACGAAAGCTAAACTAACAAATATCGCTTAGCTTTTTAAAAACCATTCACTTTTAGTGATTTCTTCATGAAGGCTCTGTGGTCACTCATTTCCTCAGGTTCAAAAAACAGGTAGTGCCAACGAAAGTACAGATCTGGGCTTCTAGGTTACAAAACCATTTTTAACCCCGGAAAAGCACCGTGGTTACAATCATACAATGCTAACTAGAGTTTCCTAAAAAATAACACTTAGCCCTTAATTGTAAATTACAGGTAAAGGTTCGCAAGCTAGAAACTTGACATTGGTTTTTAAAGTCTTTCACATTAAAAACAATGACACCCAGTTACGTATCTTAAGACATGTAAAAAATATTAGAGAACTGTTAGCTGAACAATCATCAATACTGCAAAACGATACTTAAGAGGGAAGCTAAAGATACAAGATTCCTCCTCCGAAAACGTTTAAACAAATCTAAAGTAAAATTTGGCAAGCTGTCCCCCAGTGTCGCTATTTTTACAATTTAAAGTGAGCTCTGTTCGCACGCCGTTATTAAAACCGCAACCAAAAAAAAAAAAAAAAAGTGTCCTGAAATTTGCTTATTAACAACAATCTAGTCTAAAAATATGCCCCTCCTACCTAGTGAGCCAAGTGGCAAGAATATACGAGAACTCAGGAAGTTTTGAAATGGCAGTGACAGGAGACAAGGGGGAAGACGGGGGTGAGACGAGGGGAAAGAATCACGGAGAACAAGAGCAACTCCGTGCGGTCAAAGCCGCGAGTTGGCATCCGAACTGCGAGTTCCCGGCTCGGGACGAGACTCGACCGAGCAACTTCGCGCCGGACCGAGCCCTGCGCCCGGCCGCCCTCCGAGCCGCGAGCCGCGAGCCGCGGCCCTTCCTCCCCGGTGGCAGCCCGGCAGCGGCCTCCGCGAGGGCGCGGTGACAGCGCGGGGCCGGGCCCGGGAGATGCCGGCCGGCTGACACCCACCTTCCTTCTCGGCCCGCGCCGCGGCCACGACGAGGGTCATCACCAGGTGCAGCGCTCCCAGGAGGCCGGCGGCTGCGCTCCGCGGGCCCCCGCCGCGGCCGGCCGCGGGCTCCAGACCGGCCACGGCGGACGTGGAGGCAGCGGCGGCGGATCCCGCTGCTCCTCCTCCGGCCCGCTTCCCCATCCCTGCCGGCCCGGGGCCGCCGCGCTCGAGGTCCGGCGCGGTCCTTCTCGGCTAGGCGGTGGCGGCGCGGGAGCCGTGGTCCGGGCTCTGGCCACGGCGCCTGGGGGAGACAGCGATTCCGGGCCCAGGGCTCGGGCTCCGGACGTGGGTTTGGGTCCGTGCGTGCGTGTGAGCGAGCGTGTCAGTCACGGCCTCCGCCTCAGCATCGCCCACGGGGAGTCGAAGCGCAGAGGCCGCGGGTCAAGCACGGCGGGCGGCCATACTGGAAACGGGCACTGGCGGCGGGCTCTGGGCGCTGGCCTGCGAGGGGCGGGGCGCGGCCCTGGGCACCGCCCCCGCCGTGCCGTCACCTGAGCAGCCCGCCGGTCTGTCTGTCCGCCCCGGAGTTCGGTCCGAACTCCTCGTCCCGCTCTCAGAGGCCCACGGCTCCAAACGCCAGACGGGACGGGTCAACACAAATCCAACCTGTCACCGGTGCCCCACCGGGGAGGGGGAGGAGGGAGGCCGGCCGGGGCCCAGCCGCCAGAACTTGTAATGGCGGCCCACGCTTCGCGGAGGCAGGGACGGCGATCACGTGGGGACGGGGGGGCGGGGCTTGGTCGCGCAGCCGCCCTGGGGCGGGGGCGGGAGCTGGGCGGAGTTTCGGGGCGCTAGGGGAGGCAGGGCGGCAGCTGAGAAGCAGGGAACAAACGCCTGCATCCCCTGTACTGCATTGCGAGAGCCTTCCAGAGAACTGAGTGCGCGGACCTCGAAGTCTAGCGCGGAAAATCCATTCCAGTGTCTCTTCCAGGCCACACCCCCGCTTCTTAGCCGCTTCGAGAATACCCGGGACCTGTTTCAGTTTCCCGGTGGCGCTGCCTTGGGGACGGGGACCTGCACTGTTCATCTTTGCACTCTTGAAGATACAGCACTCTGGAACGCTTCGTGGAATCCTCCTGCACTTGGATTGTGCCGAGTTTGCTGTGGGAAAGCCCTTTGCTCTGTGTGTGTGTGTGTGTGTGTGTGTGTGTGTGTGTGTGTGTGTGTAAAGTGGCAGTGGCTGACTTTTTCCAACTTGGAATAATTCTTAATACATTTTATTCACCTGTTTCCTTCAAGGCCCAGCACAAATCAGGAAGCCACCTGATTTGGGCCTCTTAGAGGCCCTTTTCATCTTAGGTCAAGGTTCTTCTTGGGCGTGGCTGTTCTCTACAAACTTTCTCTTTAATCAATTAGTAACTTCCCCTCACTCCTAATTTAGTAACTCTTTTAGTAACTTCCCCTAACTACAGAGCCGTTCACTTAGGCTGAGCTGGATTTGTCGAGTGAATGTTGTACTAAAGCTGAGTCCACCGCTAATACGTCCTGAAACAAACTACGTGGGAAAAATAAAATTTCAAGAAGCTATACAAAAGAAACTCAAAAGTACTACCCTCTGCAGTCGTCGTCTTTGTCAAGCAAGCACTTTATATTTTTTAAGAGCCTTCACCCTGATTTTGAAAAGCAATTTTACTTTTCTGATTTTTAGAGTAAGAATTTAATTGAATTTTGTTCTTGATGTAATTAAATAGGAATAATTAGTATCATCTCTAAGTGGGCGTTTCCATGTTTGTAGATCGAAGGCTTTCAACTCACTGAAGAAATCGACTTCAAAGATAAGTATGTGAGTGCAGGGTCAAAACTTACCTTCAATGTGCAAGGAGCCTGTAACTCCTCCCCCATTACCAGTTTCAAGGCAGGCAAGCCTCTTCAACCATTAAATGCTTAGGTTCTCTTACACAGGAATCAACCAAGTCCTCTGATTAGCCTGAGGCTCAGGAGCCCCATGGGAACTAAGCAAATATCTGTAATTGGAGCTTAGACATATACAGACCTGTTTGATCAGAGGCTGATTGCCATGAAGCTAATGAAGCTTAAGCTTTAGGGCCTTTCTCTTGTACAAGTTTCTTCCAAAGGTCTCTGCATCTAACTGTGTTTATAAGCTTGTATTCTTGTTATTTAAGCCCCCAAAGCCCAATAGCTGTGTAGGCATTTAGGGCCTACCATATCCGAACCTCCCTGTGCCTGATGGACTTTGGGAGCCAGAGCAGTGATGATAGAAGTTTGTTCCCAGGAAAGGGCATTGAGACTGCTGGGAGAATAATAATAAAAGAAGAACTGACCATACAGTTTGGTAAACTGTATTGGAGAGTACCCAGAGTTGCCATCACCTCATCCTTCTCTTTCCCCCCAGAGCCATGTTCTTTAGGAAGGAGAGAATGAAGGAACTGGGAATTCCCTGGCAGTCCAGTGATTAGGACTCTGAGTCTTCACCACCAGTGGGCCCCAGGTTCATCCCTGGTCAGGGAACTAAGATTCTGCAAGCTGTGCACACATAAACAGGAAAGAAAGAAAAGAAACTGAAGGAACTGTCACCAAGGACCTTTCTGAAGTTCCAATTAGCAACAGATCTCCCTAATCCCCTTTGGGGAGTTAGACCTGGGCATTTGGCAAGTGGAGACAGGCTATTTAGCTGGCAGAATCAGGGAAAACCAGCTAAACCTGTGATTCTCCATGTATCATCCCCAGACCAGCATCACCTGGGAACTTGTTAGACATGTAGATTGCAGATCACATCCAAGACATGCGGAATCAGCCTCTGGGTTGAGGTCCTGCAGTCCGTGTTTTTACAAGCCACTGGGTGACACACTCAAGTTTGAAGACTATTGCACCAAATTGATACATGCAAGGAACAACACACTGTTAGGACTTTTCACCTTCTGCTCACTTTGTTGTCTACCCAGATTAATAAACTACTATTGGAAGCAGAGTTGAAAGGGACTCAGGTGAATTTAAGGCTTAAATCCTAGCCCTGCTTTTATTAGTTATATGAGGCTAGGCAAATTACTCAACTATTCTGGCCTCAAATTCCTTATTTGTAAAATGATATCTAATAAATCTGGAGAAATTAAAAAACTGTATTAAGCTCAGTGAAAGTTCCAAGGATCATGGATTGGTTTACGGTGGTGGCGGTTTAGTCACTAAGCCGTGTCCAACCCTTGTGACTCCATGGACTGTAGCCTACCAGGCTCCTCTGTCCATGGGATTTTCCAGGCAAGATTACTGGAGTGGGTTGCCATTGCCTTCTGCAGGGGATATTCCCAACCCAGGGATTGAAACCAGGTCTCCTGTATTTCAGGTGATCTCCTCCATTTCAGGTGGGTTCTTTACTGACTGAACTACCAGGGAAGCCCTTTATTGGTTTATATTCCCACAAAATATCTGAGGAGGCTTACAAGAATACTTTCATTGTAATAAAAATATATGTGAATTAAAATTTGGGACTTGGAGGGGGAAATATGTTGGAGTCCCCAGGGCTCCATCTCACTGGCTCGTTGGTTGACTACACATGGGTCTCCTGACGTTCAACATCACCTATACTCTTTTTCAAGTCTCAAGTTTATATCACCGGCCAGACCTCACTGTCTCTATTGCTGCAGCTATGGACATCTTAAACTCACATGAACTCTTAATCTGCTCCCTAAACCTTCTCCGTCCACAGCTTTTTCTGTCTCTAGAGCCACCCCAAGCAACCAATGACCGATGGGTGATACACACCCCACGGTGTATCACCTCTATGATACACTGTGGGATGAGCCCTATCTATTCTGCCTGGATTTCTGAAAGAACTTCCTAACAGCTTTCTCTGTTCCCAACTGTAAAAGGAAAATTTTTCCACTTACAGCTCTTGCCAAGGAAAGTTGATGGTATACCTCGTCTGGTTCAAACCAACTGAAGCTGATAAAGGACTGTGAACTCTGAATGACCCCTAGGCCAGACTCTTGTTAGGCCTAGCTGAAGGCTTGTTCCTATCCAGTGAACAAAGGGCTCTGTTTGATCCAGCACTGTCCATTCCTATCCAGCATGCCGGTTTTCAGTCTTAGATTAGCTTCACCCCCACCAACCCCTTTCCTCTTTCTAGCACCTCTAAAAAAACCCTGACCTTTCCCAATTCATGAATTACTCAGTAAACTTTTTCACTGATATGTTTCTTTGCCTGATGAGTATATAAACTCAGCCTTGATTTTATTTTTTTTGAGTTCTGGTGGTCTTTGCTTTCTTTTTTTGACATAAACTTGTAGTCTATTGTCAATACAGCAGCAGAATGACCATCTAAAACATGACATCGCTTGTGTCTCCTGCAGTAACTCCTATCTCAGGGTAAAAACCAGAGCTCTTCTGCTGGGCCATAAGGCTCTAACACAATCTACCGCACCCCGCATCTCACCTCCTATTATCTTTGACTTCAATTTCTACTGGACTCTTCTAGGCTTGGTTAATGTCAATGGATCATATGATAGCTCTATTTTTATCTTTTTAAGGAACCTTCAATTCTTTTTTTTTTTTTTAGAGTTTACACTTACTCTTGTGGTAATTTTTATTAGTTATTTTTGGCTGTGCTGGGTCTTTGTTGCTGCAAGCGTTTTCTCTAGTTATGGAGAGCAGAGACTGCTCTCTAGTTCAGTGCTCTGGCTTCTCATTGTGGTGGCTTCTCTTGTTGCAGAGCACGGACTTGTAGTTGAAGCACATGGGCTCATTAGTTGCAGCTCCTGGACTCTAGAGCAAGGGCTCCCTGGTTGTGGCGCACGGGCTTAGTTGCCTCTGGGCATGTGGAATCTTCCCAGACCAAGAATCGAACTGGTGTCCCCTACCTTGCAAGCTAGACTCTTAACAAGTGGACCACCAGGAAAGCCCCCTCTGCATTCTTAAAAAGAAAAAAAACATCAACTCATGAAGCCCCAGGTTTAAATATATTCAATTACCAGATAAATTGCTATAGCCTAGGGGAGGGCACAGAGAAGGCGATGGCATCCCATTCCAGTACTCTTGCCTGGAAAATCCCATGGGCGGAGGAGCCTCGTAGGCTGCAGTCCATGGGGTCGCTAAGGGTCGGACACGACTGAGCGACTTCCCTTTCACTTTTCACTTTCATGCATTGGAGAAGGAAATGGCAACCCACTCCAGTGTTGTTGCCTGGAGAATCCCAGGGACGGGGGAGCCTGGTGGGCTGCAGTCCATGGGGTTGCGAAGAGTTGGACACACCTGAAGCAACTTAGCAGCAGCAGCAGCAGCAGGGGAGGGCAAATAAACGTATATAGCATACAGAAGTATACTCAGTATTTTGTAATAACCTATAAAGAATAAGAATCTGAAAAAATATATATATATGTATGTACACCTGAATCACCTTTCTGTACACATGAAGCTAACACAACGTTGTAAATCAACTATACTTCAATTTAAAAAAGAAAAGCATTTACAAAAAAAAAAAAAAGAGCCTATGAAGCTCTCAGGGGGAATATTTGTGTTTCAGAGTTAGTCTACATTATGGTTAGCATCTGTATTCTATCATAAAGGTTTGATTCTTTGAATCCCGTTGATAGTATACAGGCCAGGGAATATTAATAGCAGACTCCTTGGTCTTTATAAAATACGTGTGTTGTTACACAATAGAAAATGTGATTATAAATAAAAGAACAATTCTTTTTGTTGGAGAAAATGTTTTCTTTTTGACAATGTGGTCTTACTCATAATGAATAGCCAGCCTCATACCAAAAAATCCACAGGGTTTAGAAGAAGAGATGGACCTTCGATCGTTCATTGAGGATGGCTTTGAAACCAACCATGGCACGAACCTGTGCCCACCTCCAGCTACTGTTGGGCAGTTATGCAACCTCCCTAAATATATTTCCAGTTTTGTGTTTTAAAAACAGAACAAAAAATTAACTACTGATAGTTGTAAAGATTGAATAAACTAAGTTCCATGAAACTATTGGACATAGAAGATGTCCAATGGTGTCACTGTTTTAATCTTGATTAGCATCAAGAAACAGGAAACTGAGGCCCGGAAACAAAGGGCAACGTAATGGCAGGGCAGAGACATGATGCTCCAAGCTAGGGTTTTCATCTTCTGTTTCATTCTCAGGTCCATTTAATATTTTATGCATCTTCAGTGCTTAATTTGTCAAAGTACTCTTTTAATTATTGTATTCATCTTATAATAATATCAAAACCTGAAGAATTAAAATTCCACTGCTCTAACTAAACAATAGCACAGATCAATTCAGTAAGATCATAAGAGGTGACTCCAATGATCCCTCAAGAGGGCTCTCACTAAGTGGTTATTAGCCATAGCTTGACCTTCCCTGAAATTACGAGCTCAAGCCTAAGCACTTTTGTTTTTGACCATGCCATGTGGCATGCAAGATCTTAGTTCCTGGAACAGGGATTGAACCCATGCCCCCTGCATTGAGAGCATGGAGTCTTAACCACTGGACTGCTACAGTGATCCCAATCCTAAGTACTTTACATGAGTCAAGGTTGGCCAGGTTATATCTCAATAACATACAATCTCAAACTGTCAGTGACTTCAAACAACACATTTGTTTCTCTTGTCTGCTACCTGTTCATCCAGGATCCTGGCTGATATAGTAACCTGAGTCACTCACTATAGCACAGTGAAAAGAGTGCTCCAGAGGGGCCCTTAGTGGAAATTAAATTATCTGATGAAAACTGACATTTCATTACTTCCACTCACGACTCTGGTAAGAACAGGTCATTTGGCCACATCTCACTTTGAGGAACTGAGGAAATATAATCTTTTCAGTGATGGAAAGTGGTGGGGGGAGGACAATTTAATAGCCTAGTGATGACTTCAGGCTTTAACCTTTTTTCCTTTTCTTCTTGGAAAATAAGAAGCAGAAGCCTGAGAAAAGATAGTGGAAACTGGTTTTAGTCTCATGAATTATCATGTTGTAAGGAACAATTTTTTTTTAATCATTTACGCCTTTTTTGGCTTGGTGGTTTAATATATTTGAATACTCATTGTGAATATTGTCACCAATGAATGCTTTTAAAAGCAGTTGGGGGAATTCCAATTTTAATTTTTAGAGTTTGTGCTTTAAAAAGGCAATAACAGGGACTATTGAATACTGACAGGATTTTTGATGAAGAATTTTTAATTATCTTAGATGTGTTAATGATTACTGATTTTTTTTAAAAAAAGGCTTTATCTTTTAGATATGCATCCTGAAATACTTATGAATGAAATTATATGATGGAATTTGCTTCACAATAATCGACAAGGTGGGCTTCCCCGGTGGCTCAGCGGTAAAGAATCTGTCTGCAGTGAGGGAGACACAGGAGATACTGGTTCAATCCCTGGGTCTAGAAGATCTCCTGGAGGAGGAAATGGCAACCCACTCCAGTATTCTTGCCTGGAGAATCCCATGGACAGAGGAGCCTGGCAGGCTACAGCCCATGGGGCTGCAAAAGAGTCAGATGTGACTGAAGTGACTGAGCATGCATGCAGGCAATCTACAGGGCAAGTGGAAGCAGTGGGTAGGGTTATAGAGGAAAGATTAATCATGACTTGATCAGCTGCACTTGGGTGATTGGTGCAGGAGTTCATTATGCCAGTCTCTCTACTTTTAGGTATACTTGGAATTTTCTATTTGAAAAAAAATTAATAGGCTTTAGCCCCAGATCTGGCTTCTCTAGACATGGCTAAGAGAGTGCTAGACCATTTCTGGTGCCACTGGGGCTTGTCATCAAACCCCAGGTCTTCTTTCATCCAAAGAATTTTTGCACTTGCCAAATATTTTAAGCAACCAAACTTAGGCCAGGGTGGTAGTGTCCATGCCTGGCAACATCTGGTAGGACCCCAGAAGCACCTCTTTTTGCCCCCTGAGGAGGCCAAGTGCTCAGAGCCTCCTGGGGCCACAGTTACTGGCCCTGTCTGACACCTCAGACTCGAGTCCAGCTTGGAACTGAATTCCTCTTCTCAGGGTCCTCTGTGGCCCCGGCAGGACACCAAAGTTCCTTTGGTCATTAACCGGGTGCACAGACACCTTTGATCTCTGAGGAGTGCAGAAATGTTTGGAGCATGAACCTAAGCCAGACAAGGACCTGTGGTCTGACACAGGGCTACTGTGAATGCTCCTCCCTGCCGCCTAAGGTCCCTGGTCATCAGCTCAGACTTTCTCCCCTGAGCCAGTCCACTCTCAGCTTCAGTCACTGCCAACCTGTTCTGATGCAAACGCTGTTGTGAGCATCACCAGGGTGACGCCTGGCACACTAACCCACCCCGTCTCGGTGAGCACTGCTCCCCTGCCCACAGACCTCCAGTGAGGCATTTTACCCCCCATCATTTGGCTTTTCCTGCCATAGTTGATTAGCTATAAACTCCAGGCTGGTCCAATCAGATTCTCTTGAAATATTTGATTAATATTTGATTAAGAAATATGAACATTGAGGATGAATTAGGAGATAAGTAAATGGCAGAGCTTACACAGGGCCATCTCCAACCCCCTGCTGCAGAGTCCCCGGAGCTGCCCTCAGGGCTGGTTGCTCAGCATTTCCAGGTGCCATGAGACAATCTAGTGCCACCAAATATGTATATATTTATATGCATGTATATATACAGGCTTCCCAGGTGGCTCAGGGGTAAAGGATCCACCTGCCAATGTAAGAGATGCGGGTTCAATTCAAGTGGGGAAGAACCCCTGGAGAAGGAAATGGCAACCCACTCCAGTGTTCTTGCCGAGAGAATTCCATGGACAAAGGAGCTTGGCGGGCTACCGTCCATGGGGTCGCAAAGAGTCAGACACAATTGAGCAACTGAGCACCTGAGCACATGCACACACGTCCTTAGAAGAGCTAAGGGGACACATTGGGCTGACATTCTAGAGACATTGTCCATAATCTGTTCACAGAACCAACCTGATCAGGAAGCTCCATCCCCAGAACCAGGCTGTCTCTCCCTCCGTCCAACAGAGAGCATGCGGGTACCCTGTGTCCTGCCCCTTTCCTCTTGGAGTTGCCTTGCAAACAGTGGCTCACACCGATTTCATCTGAGTGTGTGTGTGTGTGTGTGTGTGTGTGTGTGTGTGTGCATGCTTAGTTGCTGAATCCAAATCAAATCTATGTATTCCAGTGGAAAGAGAGGCTAAGAAAGTGAAGATCTGACTCCTACTGTTGAAGGTAAGTTCACAATCTGAGATGTCATCAAAATATGGATGGATGTTTATAGGGTTTTGGTTAGGTTCCTGACTGCCAACACGTTGGGGTTAGCCAAAAAGTTGATTTGGGTTTTTCTGTAAGATGGTATGGAAAAGTCTGAATGAACTTTTTGGCCAACCAAGTATTAGGCCTCTGAGTGTGTTCTCTTGTATACTTTGCACCACCGTTCTTCCCTCATTCCCACTTGGCTGGGCAATGCTACTTTCCTGCCCTTTCCTCCCACTCAGGGCACGCTTGCCCAGGGCATCCTTCATGCATTAATTCAATTTATGTTAATTGAGTCCCTACCACATGCCGGGACTGTGACAGCAAGTCAGCATAGTCTGAGACCTTGCAGATCCTACCAGGGTTCATGAGGACATTTCCACTGAAGGTAAAATAAACTGACTCAGGCCAGATTAGCCGAAAAGGCAGACATTATTATAAGAAGAAGGGAATAATCTCACAGACCCCCAGGGATTTCAGTTATACACATATATCCACTCTTTTTTAGATTTTTTTCCCATAAAGATCATTACAGAGTGCTAAATAGAATTCCCCGTGCTAGATAGCAGGTTCTTATTGGTCATTATCCTATATATATATTTAGTGTGTATATGTCAATCCCAATCTCCCAATTTATACCCCTCCCACCCCTGGTAACCACAAGTTTGCTTTCTACATCTGTGACTCTTCTGTTTTTTAAGTAGCTTCATTTGTACCATTTCTTTAGATTTTCACATATATGCAATATTATATGATATTTGTCTTTCTCAATCTTCTCTTAACTTTTCCAAATCAATACAGAGTAAGGGAAAACACTATTTGGAAATGCCAGGTGGCTAATTTTAGGTATTCAGATTTTGTTAGAACCATTCCTTGGCTGAGTAATTTCATATACGTTTTAGGGAACATTGGTTTGAATAGAAGTCCGTTTCTGCTGCTGTGGTTATTTTTGGTCAGTTTCTCTCTCATCAGTGAATCTGTGCATCCAGATGGCATTTACCTGTCTTTTAGAGGTCAAGAAGTCATTTGGTTCAGCCTTACATTGTGACAGGGCTCTGGGTATATTGCCAAGGGAACAGGTCCCCCTACTGTGCCAGATGGCTGATTATCTGTGGTTATTATGTGTATAAAGCATTTTTATAAGTTCCCAGAACTCTCTGCTCAAATGTCAGCTCGACAGAGAGGCCTCCCTGACCACCTCTAAAATAGCATCTGTCTCCTGTGTCTCTTCATTCCTCTACCCTTCTATATTTATCTTCAGGGCACTTGTCACCACCTGACACATTATATATTTATTTGTTTACTGTCTGTCCCTCACCTTCAGAATGCAATCTTCAGGCAAGAAGGAGCTTATCTGTGTGTGTATGTGTGTTAGTCACTCAGTTGTGTCCGACTCTTTGCAACCCCATGGACTGTAGCCCGCCAGGCTCCTCTGTCCATGGAATTCTCCAGGCAAGAATAATGGAGTGGGTAGCCAGTCCCTTCTCCAGGGGATCTTCCCAACCCAGGCATTGGATCGAACCTGGGTTTCCCACATTGTGGGAAGATTCTTTATCGTCTGAGCCACTAGAAAAGCCCAGAAGTTTGTCTATTCCCTGCTGTATTTTTATTACCAAAGTAGTCTCTACCACATGGCAATATTAGAATGAATGCATGAAATGAAGGAGAGAATGAATGAATTACCCTGCTATTCATGAAGAGAGGAAGGCGGAGGGCAATTTAAACCTGGGGAAATAGAAGGAGAGATGGGAACTTGAGCAGGAAGGACTCCATGTATGTTTGTCATCTGCTCTCAAGCCACAGAGCAGAGGTGAAAAGGTTCCTGGCAGGAAGGTTGGGATAACTAGCAAAGGTGATGACCATAGCAACTCTGTGGCAGAGATGGGCCACAGTCCACAAGCTTGAGTGTGCAAGAGATATTGAGTTGGCCAACAACTTGTTCAGGTTTTTCCATGCTATATAATGGAAAACCCTATACCATTTTACTTTCTATGCTGCTGCTAAGTCGCTTCAGTCGTGTCTGACTCTGTGCGACCCCGTAGACAGCAGTCCACCAGGCTCCCCCATCCCTGGGATTCTCCAGGCAAGAACACTGGAGTGGGTTGCCATTTCCTTCTCCAGTGCATGAAAGTGAAAAGTGAAAGTGAAGTCGCTCAGTCGTGTCCGACTCTTCGCGACCCCATGGACTGCAGCCCACCAGGGTCCTCCATCCATGGGATTTTCCAGGCAAGGGTGCTGGAGTGGGGTGCCATTGCCTTCTCTGGATTACTTTCTATACCTCAGGCCAATTCCAATTTTGAGGCTTGGTTTTGGCATGATGGAGGCACTCAGCCGCGGTAGAGTTCCTGTCCTGCCCCACCTTTGCCAGCAGTGGGAGATGGGGGTTCTATCACCCCGTGGTGGGGTGGAGGGTTGACTTCTCCACAGATGGCAGCTCCTGCCTGTCTGCGTGAGTTGGAGAGACTTCAGCCATCAGTGCTCTGGGCCTGTCCCACCGGGATTTCTCATTCATCAGCTCTCTGATTCACCCTCTGGGTTCTATTAGAAGGAGGTGGTTTCCCTACCACTGTGTTCTGCTTTTTAACCAGGCCTGTAATTTCTGTTCTCAATTCCATAGTAAGTTTCAGTTCTTTATTCTCCTACCCCGTAGAAGAACTCTCCTCTGATCTCAGGCCTAAAGGTCTGGTAATGCTGCTAAGTTGCTCCCGTCGTGTCCGACTCTGTGCGACCCCACAGACGGCAGCCCACCAGGCTCCCCCGTCCCTGGGATTCCTGAGGCTAGAACACTGGAGTGGGTCGCAACTTCCTTCTCTAATGCATGAAAGTGAAAAGTGAAAGTGAAGTCATTCAGTTGTGTCTGACTCTTAGCAACATCATGGACTGCAGCCCACCAGGCTCCTCCGTCCATGGGATTTTCCAGGCAAGAGTACTGGAGTGGGGTGCTATCGCCTTCTCTGAAAGGTCTGGTAATAAAAGGAGGCAATTTAGCTTGGAAAATCTTATGCTGCCCTTGTTCCTCATGAATGTTATAGGACATTTCCTGATTAAGATATCTCCTTTATTGCAGTAGAAGTCTTCCTAAATCAAGGATTTAGTTTCATTAAAATGATGGAAATGTATTAGAGTCGTATAGATGAATAAGACATTAGTACTTGGGTTTCTTTCATTTATTTATTTCTTTATAAGTTCTTTTTTTTTTTTCACATTCTATTTATTTATTTATTTTTGGCTGTGCTGGATGTTGCCTGCGGGCTTTTCTCTAGTTTCGGTGAGTGGGGGCTGCTTTCTAGTTGAGGTGCACGGGCTTCTCTTTTTGCAGAGCATGGGCTCTCGGGCATGGGCTCAAGTAGCCAGCTTGCAGGCTCTAGAGCATGGGCTCAGTAGTCGTGGCACATGGGGCTTAGTTGCTCCATGGCGTGTGGAATCCTCTCGGAGCAGGGATCAAATCCGTGATCCTACATTGACAAGCAGATTCTTAACCAATTGACTACCAGGGAAGTCCCAGTTTCTTTGATTATAAATGAATTATTCATCTGAACAAAGTGTCTCTTGAGAAAAAAAAGAATCTCAGTTTATATGCAACCATGGCCAAAATTTCATGAGGGAAATTTTAGCACTATTATTAGCCAGGTTGCCAGTTCAGTTCAGCTCAGTTGCTCAGTCATGTCTGACTCTTTGCAACCCCATGAATTGCAGCATGCTAGGCCTCCCTGTCCATCACCAACTCCCGGAGTTTACCCAAACTCATGTCCATCAAGTTGGTGATGCCATCCAGCCATCTCATCCTCTGTCATCCCCTTCTCCTCCTGCCCCCAGTCCCTCCCAGCATCAAGGTCTTTTCCAATGAGTCAACTCTTCACATGAGGTGGCCAAAGTACTGGAGTTTCAGCTTTAGCATCATTCCTTCCAAAGAACACCCAGAACTGATCTCCTTCAGAATGGACTTGTTGGATCTCCTTGCAGTCCAAGGGACTCTCAAGAGTCTTCTCCAACACCACAGTTCAAAAGCATCAATTCTTCAGCACTCAGCTTTCTTCACAGTCCAACTCTTACATCCATACATGACCACTGGAAAAACCATAGCCTTGACTAGATGGACCTTTGTTGGCAAAGTAATGTCTCTGCTTTTGAATATGCTATCTAGGTTGGTCATAACTTTTCTTCCAAGGAGTAAGCATCTTTTAATTTCATGGCTGCAGTCACCATCTGCAGTGATTTTGGAGCCCAAAAAAATAGTCTGACATTGTTTCCACTGTTTCCTCATCTATTTCCCATGAAGTGATGGGACCAGATGCCATGATCTTCATTTTCTGAATGTTGAGCTTTAAGCCAACTTTTTCACTCTCCTCTTTCACTTTCATCAAGAGGCTTTTTAGCTCCTCTTCACTTTCTGCCATAAGGGTGGTGTCATCTGCATATCTGAGGTTATTGATATTTCTCCCAGGAATCTTGATTCCAGCTTGTGCTTCTTCCAGCCCAGCGTTTCTCATGATGTACTCTACATATAAGTTAAATAAGCAAGGTGACAATATACAGCCTTGATGTACTCCTTTTCCTATTTGGAACCAGTCTGTTGTTCCATGTCCAGTTCTAACTGTTGCTTCCTGACCTGCATATAGGTTTCTCAAGAGGCAGATCAGGTGGTCTGGTATTCCCATCTTTCAGAATTTCCCACAGTTTATTGTGATCCACACAATCAAAGGCTTTGGCATAGTCAATAAAGCAGAAATAGATGTTTTTCTGGAACTCTCTTGCTTTTTCCATGATCCAGTCGATGTTGGCAATTTGATCTCTGGTTCCTCTGCCTTTTCTAAATCCAGCTTGAACATCTGGAAGTTCACGGTTCACATATTGCTGAAGCCTGGCTTGGAGAATTTTGAGCATTACTTTACTAGCGTGTGAGATGAGTGCAATTGTGCGGTAGTTTGAGCATTCTTTGGCATTGCCTTTCTTTGGGATTGGAATGAAAACTGACCTTTTCTAGTCCTGTGGCCACTGCTGAGTTTTCCAAATTTGCTGGCATATTGAGTGCAGCACTTTCACAGCATCATCTTTCAGGATTTGAAATAGCTCAACTGGAATTCCATCACCTCTACTAGCTTTGTTTGTAGTGATGCTTTCTAAGGCCCACTTGACTTCACATTCCAGGATGTCTGGCTTTAGGTCAGTGATCACACCATCGTGATTATCTGGGTCGTGAAGATCTTTTTTGTACAGTTCTCTGTGTATTCTTGCCACCTCTTCTTAATATCTTCTGCTTCTGTTAGGTCCATACCATTTCTGTCCTTTATTGAGACCATCTTTGCATGAAATATTCCCTTGGTATCTCTAATTTTCTTGAAGAGATCTCTAGTCTTTCTGATTCTGTTGTTTTCCTCTATTTTTTTGCACTGATCACTGAGGAAGGCTTTCTTATCTCTCCTTACTATTCTTTGGAACTCTGCATTCAGATGCTTATATCTTTCCTTTTTTCCTTTGCTTTTCACTTCTCTTCTTTTCACAGCTATTTGTAAAGCCTCCCTAGACAGCCATTTTGCTTTTTTGCATCTCTTTTTCTTGGGGATGGTCTTGATACCTGTCTCCTGTACAATGTCATGAACCTCATTCCATAGTTCATCAGGCACTCTATCTATCAGATCTAGTCCCTTAAATCTATTTCTCACTTCCACTGTATAAACATAAGGGATTTGATTTAGGTCATACCTGAATGATCTAGTGGTTTTCCCTACTTTCTTCAATTTAAGTCTGAATTTGGCAATAAGGAGTTCATGATCTGATCCACAGTCAGCTCCCTGTCTTGTTTTTGCTGACTGTATAGAGCTTCTCCATCTTTGGCTGTAAAGAATATAATAAATCTGATTTCGGTGTTGACCATCTGGTGATGTCCATGTGCAGAGTCTTGTCTTGTGTTGTTGGAAGAAGCTGTTTGCTATGGCCAGTGCGTTCTTTTGGCAAAACTCTATTAGCCTTTGTCGTGCTTCATTCTGTATTCCAAGGCCAAATTTGCCTGTTATTCCAGGTGTTTCTTGACTTCCTACTTTTGCATTCTGCTGCTGCTGCTGCTGCTGCTAAGTCGCTTCAGTCGTGTCCGACTCTGTGTGACCCCATAGATGGCAGCCCACTAGGCTCCTCTGTCCCTGGGATTCTCCAGGCAAGAACACTGGAATGGGTTGCCATTTCCTTCTCCAATGCATGAAAGTGAAAAGGGAAAGTGAAGTCGCTCAGTCGTGCCCGACTCTTAGGGACCCCATGGACTACAGCCTACCAGGCTCCTCCATCCATGGGATTTTCCAGGCAAGAGTACTGGAGTGGGGTGCCATTGCCTGCTCCGTTTGCATTCTAGTCCCCTATAATGAAAAGGACATCTTTTTTGGGTGTTAGTGCTAAAAGGTCTTGTACTTCAAGCAAATAGGGGGTGTTAATATAAAATGATAGAAATTAAAAGAATCTAAGCCAGTTAACAGCAGTGTGTGTCAGAAACATTCCTAACATATATAGGTCTGGTTCTATCCTCAAAAACCCTGAATGCGTGTGTGTTCTGGGACTGAGAGCTAAGAGTCTAGTCCAGTCCCTCATTCATTTTACTGATGAAGAAACTGAAGCTCAGAAAAATGAAACAATCTGTGAAAGCAGCAGTCTCATCACGTATATTCTAACAGGTTATGACTCTGTGGCCAGAATAAAGCTATTCTGGCTGATAATATTTAAAACTCATTACAAAACTCAACGTTCATCATCACCTTGTAATTCTGTAAGTAATAATGAAGAAATTCTTAGTTCCTGTTGGAACCAACCCTCTAATATTCAGGTTAGCAGTTCTCAAAGATGGGCTTCCCTGATGGCTCAGCGGTAAAGAATCTTCTGCTAATTCAGGAGATGTGGGTTTGATGCCCAGGTCAGGAAGATCCCCTGGAGAAGGAAATGGCTACCCACTCCAGTATTCTTGCCTGGGAAATCCTATGGACCGAGGAGCCTGGTGGGCTACAATCCACGGGGTCACAAAAGAGTCGAATGTGACTTAGCAACTAAACAACAACAATTTGCCAGAGGAGGTTGTCTTCAAATGTCTTGCAGTCCCTCCAGAGAGGGGGCTGAGGTGACAACAGGTGTGGGGGGTAAGCAGTGGACACAACCGTGGTCAGAAGAGGGCTCAGAGTAGGGGCCAGCAACTCTGTAGTAGATGGTTGAACCTAAAAGGACTTGGCTCAGAGCGTCACGAGCTGATGGCATACGGGCTGAGTTCCTTGAGGACGTGGTTAGAGAAGGCGGCCTGCCAGCACTGGACTCCTCTACACCCTGACATCACTCTCTGGATGGTTTAGAATGAGAAACTTCCTCTGACCCTGCTGCCCCTTTCCAAGTAGTTACTTTCTCACATCCCCTTTACCATCAATTTTCACAAAAGAATAGTGAAATTTGCCATTTTATCCTCCTCAACACCTATTTTTCATCCTGTTGGGCCTCCTCCCACTATCTCTTTCTGCAAAATAACACTGTTCATTCATCCATCTGATATCTGATTAATATTTATAGCATGCTGAATTCATGCCAGATACTGACCTAGGCTCAAGGTGAGTGTAAAAGACAGTCCTTAGCACAGGGAGCTCAACCCAGTGCTCTGTGACAACCTAGAGGGGTGGGATGGGGTGGGAGATGGGAGGCAGGTTCAAGAGGGAGGGGACATATGTATACCTGTGGCTGATTCACAATGATGTATGGCAGAAGCCAGCACAATATTATAAAGCAATTATCCTCCAATAAAATGTTTTAAAAAATAAAGCAAAAGACTTCTTAGGATGGTTAAAGAAGATGTGCTACATATAGACCATGGAATATTACTCAGCCATGAAATGGGATGAAATAATGCCATTTGCATCAATATGGATGGATCTGCTAAGCTGCCGCTAAGCTGCTAAGTCACTTCAGTTGTATCTGACTCTGTGTGACCCCATAAATGGCAGCCCACAAGGCTCCCCCGTCCCTGGGATTCTCCAGGCAAGAACACTGGAGTGGGTTGCCATTTCCTTCTCCAGTGCATGAAAGTGAAAAGTGAAAGTGAAGTCACTCAGTCCTGTCTGACTCTTAGCGACCCCATGGACTGCAGCCTACCAGGCTTCTCCGTCCATGGGATTTTCCAGGCAAGAGTACTGGAGTGGGGTGCCATCGCCTTCTCCAATGGATGGACCTAGAGGTTATCATACTAAGTGAAGAAAGTCAGAAAGAGAAAGACAAATACCATACAGTATCACTTACATATGGGATCTAAAATATGACACAAATGAACTTACCAGCAAAATAGACACACTCACAGACGTAGAGAACAGGCTTATCATTGCCAAGAGGATGGGGAGGGATGGGGTGGGAATCAGGCATTAGTAGATTCAAACTATTATATACAGAATGGATAAACAACAAGGTCCTACTGTACTGGGAACTATATGGAATATCCTGTGACAAATTGTAATGGGAAAGAATATGAAAAAGAATATAGATGTAGAACTGAATCCCTTTACTATGAGTAGAAATTAATGTGACATTGTAATTTGACTATACTTCACTAAATAATAAATTAAAAATGAAAGTGCTTACTCCATAGAGCTTACTTTCTGGTGGGGAGCACAAATGATCACACAGCTACTTACTCTGATGGTGACATCAAGGAAAAGTGGAGAGCATCAGGAGAGAGTATAATAGGAACCTAATTTAGATTGGAATGGGAGGTGATGAGCAAGGAAGGACTCTTTAAGCAAGTGGAAGTTAATCTGATACCTCAAGGAGTAGCAGAAATTGGCTTTCAAAGAGTGAGGAAAGGGTGGAACAAGAGTCAAGGACCCAAGGCAGGAAAGAGTACGGGCAATTTATAGAACAAAGAGAAAGTGGGTCAGTATAGCTAGAGCCGATGAGCCGATGAGCAGTGCCAAGTGGGTCTAGGAAGACAGGCAGGGGTGCGGTCATGAAGGCCAGGCTGAGACCTTTGATCTTTTAAATTTAAATGGTTTTTTTTTTTTTTTTTTTTTTTTTTAGTTGGTGTGCTGAGTCTTCCCTGCTGCGTGAGGGTTTTCTCTAGTTGCAGTGAGCAGGGGCTACTCTTCACTGCAGCGCGTGGGTTTCTCATTGCAGTGGCTTCTCGTCATGGAGCACAGGCTCCAGAGGGTGGAGGCTTCAGTAGTTGTGATGCACGGCCTCTGTTGCCCTATGGCATGTGGAATCTTCCCAGACTAGGGATCGAACCTGTGTCCCTTGCATTTGTGGGCGAACTCAACCACTAGACCACAAGGGAAGTCCCGGGACCTTTCATCTTGATTCCAAAATCAAAGGGAAGTCATTGAAGATGTTAAGCAGAGAAGATATATGATCAAATTTATATTTTAAGAATATTGCTGTCTGTTGGCCAAAGAGTGGATTAGGATGAAACAGGAGTGGCAGTGCTCTCAGTGAAAGATGATGGTGACTTGGAGTACGATGACAGCCTTGGGAATAGAGGGAAGTAGAAAGACTCATGATATATTTTGCAGGTTGACAGATCCTGATCCGTTGGACATCTAGGAAATGTCAAGTATGACCTCTAGGTTTCTGGCTTATGCAGTTGCATGGATGGGTGATGACATTTACTGAGGTTTAAGATGCTGGAAAAGGTGCTTCCCTGGTGGTCCAGTGGTTAAGAATCTGTCTTGCAATGCAGGGGACACCAGTTTTATCCCTGGTCCAGGAAGATACCACATGCCACGGGACAACTAGGTTTATGGGCTGCAATTGCTGAAGCCTGTGCACCCTAGAGCCTGCGCTCCACAAGAGAAGCCACCACAAGAAGAAGCCCATGCATTGCAACAAAGAGTAGCCCCTGCTCTCTGCAACTAGAGAAGGCCTGCACAGCAATAAAGACCCAGCACAACTGAAAATATATCATTTTTTTTTAAGTTGGAAGAGTAAAAGGTTTGGAAAAATAGGCAAGTGTTTCTTGTTTGAGATGTTTGAGAAACATCAAAGGCCAGATATTAGGAGGGCAGCTGGATCTGTGGATGTCCAGCTCAGAAGAGAGATCTGGGCTGAACATGAATTTGGCATATAGTTGGTGTCGAAAGCCGTACAATGTGGAAGGTCATCTAGAACAAGAGAAAAAGTGACAAGACACGACTCTAAGAAACTTCACAATGTAGAGATCAGACAAAGAAGGAATAGTCGGAATGAAGACATATAGGCCAGAGGAGGTAGAGGAAAAGGAGGGGGTGTGAAGTCATCATAGCTAAGGCAAGAGATGATTTCAGAAGGAGGGTGCGGTCCACTCTATGTAGTGCCGCTGAGGGCTCAGGTGAGCTGAGAATGGCAAAGGGTCCATTGGACCAGAAAGCCATCAGATCTCACCAAGAAAGGTTTTGATGAAGTTATGAGGCAGACGTCGAACCAAGGTGACTAGTCGATCACAGTGAGCATTAAAGAAAGAGAGCAAATGGGAAAGGGTGGAAAAGAGCAAGAAAAATCAGAGCATGTTGCTTCTACTAAGCATAAGAACTGTTTTCTGAAACTTGTTTCTGATGTGTGAGAATGTCCAGCTGTGGATCATCATCAAGGGACTCTGAGAAGCAATGGTAGGTTGATTTGGAGACGGTTTTCCTTGTCACAGCTGTGGGTGGGGTTCCCACTGACATCTGCTGGGTAGAGGCCACGGGTGCTGGTAAACATCCAGCAACACAAAGGATGGCCCCCATGACGAAGAATCATCTAGCCCCAAATCTCAACAGTGCTGAAACTGAGAAACCCTCTTCTAAGCTCAGGTGTTTCGAGTACAGTTGCACATGAGATTTACCTGAGAAGCTTTTCGGGAATGTACATATTAGGCCCTCCTGGGGATTAGTGTATTTAATATTCGCTGCAGATGGTTATCATGTGCAGCCTGGGTTTCAAACTCCTGCTCCGGGGTTTATGCACAAGTGCTAAAAAGAAAAGGATGGATTGAAGAGGCTCTTAGATTCCCGGCATCCTCCTACTCACCCTGCCATGAAAGCCCCAAACCCATATGATCACCAAATCTCAACCAAGAGGCCTTGCAAAGTGGTTTTCATTAAACTAACACCTTCTTCTGGACCCAAGTGAAAGTGAAAGTTGCTCAGTTATGTCCAACTCTTTGTGACCCCATGGACTGTGGCCCACCAGTCTCCTCTGTGAAATCCTCCAGGCAAGAATACTGGAGTAGGTAGCCATTGCCTTCTCCAGGGAATCTTCTGAACCCAGGGATCAAACCCAGGTCTCCTGCATTGCAGGTGGGTTCTCTACAATCTGAGCCACCAGGGAAGCCCTCTGGACCCCATGCCTCGCTCACATCTCCTACCCTTCACTTGGAGAATGACTGTTTCTCAGTTCTTGCTCCTTTTCTGGCTGGAAGCTGAAGAAGACCACCAGACAAGACAGGATGTGGCTTCTCAGTAACCTACTTTAGTTCCCTTTCTTAAGAAAATCTTCATGTTTTGTCTTTGTGTTTGATGCTCCCCAGTTTCACTATGATGTGACTACAGGTAGATTTATCTTTTTGTATCCTGCTCGTAACCTAGTGTGCTTTTTCCATCTGAGTGTTCATCCTCCTCCAGTTCTGGTAGATTCTCCGCCATTATCTCTTCAATGTGTTGTCTCTCCTTCCTGTCTCTGTTCTCTCCTTTGGATCTGCTATTAGATTCATGTTGGATTTTGTCATTCTGTTCTTCACATTACGTTGATTTCACTTCCACAATCTCTGTTCTTCTCTCTGTGCTTCAGCGTGATTTTCCCACACCCATCTTGCAAACCACTAGTTCCCTCACTAGTCATCCAGACTAGTTAATGTGTCTATTGAGTTTTTAATTTTCTTACTATGTATTTATGTCCAAAATTTGTGTTTGTTCCTGTATTGTCTCTAATGTTCTTTTTATTTTTTAATATTTATTTATTTTTTAAATGGAAGGATAATTGCTTTACAGAATTGTGTTGGTTTCTGCCAAACATTAACATGAATCAACCATAGGTAGTCAATAAAAAAATTATTTATGTATTTACCTATGCTGGGTCTTAGTTGCAGCATATGGGATCTAGTCCCTTGACCAGGAATCAGACCTGGGCTGCCTGCATTGGGAGTGTAGTGACTTAGCCACTGTGTTACCAGGAAAGTCCCATCCCTAAGGTACTCTTCCTGCCTCGTTCTATTCATTTCTTTTGGACATTTAAAAGCTCTCAGATTGTTTTATTATTATTAGCCATTGGAGTATTGGCTGAGTCTCATCTCATGCAGATGTATGTAGTAACCTAACATGTCTGGGATAACATAACTCCTGTAATATGGGCTAATATTCACTGTCTTTATACATTTAACATTCAATGGCACCCCACTCCAGTACTCTTGCCTGGAAAATCCCATGGACGGAGAAGCCTGGTGGGCTGCAGTCCACGGTGTCGCTAAGAGTCGGACACGACTGAGTGACTTCACTTTCACTTTTCACTTTCATGCATTGGAGAAGGCAATGGCACCCCACTCCAGTACTCTTGCCTGGCAAATCCCATGGACAGAGGAGCCTGGTGGGTTGCAGTCCACGGGGTCGACAAGAGTCGGACACGACTAAGCGGCTTCACTTTCACTTTTCACTTTCATGCATTAGAGAAGGAAATGGCAACCCACTCCAGTGTTCTTGCCTGGAGAATCCCAGGGATGGGGGAGCCTGGTGGGCTGCCATCTATGGGGTCGCACAGAGTCGGACACGACTGAAGCGACTAAGCAGCAGCAGCAGCAGCATGCTTCCTAAACTCAGTTGAGAGTATTGTTCCCGCTGATGTCTAGAACTTCATTTTATATGAAATAGTTCCTGTTGTTTTAATGATATGGAGAGAACACCATGGGCTATTTTTTCTGTAATTAAGGTTGGAATGCAGGCTTTCCAGGTGGCGCTAGCGGTAAAGAACCTACGTGCCAACGCAGGAGATGTAAGAGACACAAGTTCAATCCCTGTGCCAGGAAGATCCCCTGGAGGAGGGCCTGGTAACTCACCCCAGTATTCTTACCTGGAGAATCCCACGGACAGAGGAGCCTGGCGAGCTGTAGCTCATAGGGTCTCACAGTCAGACACGACTGAAGCAGTTTAGCACGCATGCATACATGCACACAGGCTTGGAATAGGGGAAAGGAAAAGAACCCTTCTAAATCACTGGGTCAACAGTGATTTGTTAAAGAGCCTCTTGCTAAATCATTGTAACTATGTCACTATCAGGGCTCAGTTCAGTTCAGTCGCTCAGTTGTGTTAGACTCTTTGCGACTGCATGGACTGCAGCACACCAGGCTTTCCTGTCCATCACCAAATCCCTGTGCTTGCTCAAACTCATGTCCATCAAGTCGGTGATGCTATCCATCCATCTCATCCTCTGTCGTCCCCTTCTCTTCTGCCTTCATTCTTTCCCAGCATCAGGGTCTTTCCCAATGAGTCTGTTCTTTGCATCAGATGGCCAAAGTATTGGAGCTTCACCTTGAGCATCAGTCCTTCCAATGAATATTCAGGACTGGTTTCCTTTATAATTGATTGGTTTGATCTCCTTGCAGTCCAAGGGATTCTCAAGAGTCTTCTCCAACACCACAGTTCAAAAACATCAATTCTTCGGTGCTCAGCTTCCTTTATGGTCCAACTCTCACGTCCAGTCATGATTACTGGAAAAACCATAGCTTTGACTAGACAGACCTTTGTCGGCAAAGTAATGGCTCTGCTTTTTAATATGCTGTCTAGGTTGGTCATAGCTTTTCTTCCAAGGAGCAAGTGTCTTTTAATTTCATGGCTTCAGTCACCACCTGCAGTGATTTTGGAGCCCAAGAAAATAAAGTCTTTCATTGCTTCCGTTGTTTCCCCATCTATTTGCCATAAAGTGATGGGACCAGATGCCATGATCTTAGTTTTCTGAATGTTGAGTTTTAAGCCAACTTTTTCACTCTCCTCTTTCACTTTCATCAACAGGCTCTTTAGTTCTTCTTTGCTTTCTGCCATAAAGATGGTGTTATCTGCATATCCAAGGTTATTGATATTTCTCTTGGCAATCTTGATTCCAGTTTGTGCTTCATTTAACTGGGCATTTTGCATGATATACTCTGCATATAAGTTAAATAAGCGGAGTGATATACAGCCTCGACATACTCCCTTCCCTATTTGGAACCAGTCTGTTGTTCCATGTCCAGTTCTAACTGTTGCTTCCTGACCTGCATACAGGTTTCTTAAGAGGCAGGTCAGGTGGTCTGGTATTCCCATCTCTTGAAGAATTTTCCTCAGTTTGTTGTGATCCACACAGTCAAAGGCTTTAGTGTAGTCAATAAAGCAGAAGTAGATGTTTTTCTGGAACTCTCTTGCTTTTTTCCAATTAAGAGCTGGTAAATCTTTGTGGGCAGACTCAGATCTAATCTGGCCTTGAGGGCTCACGGAAGGAGGTGTGCATAAAGAATTCTAAGTGAATGTAGGGATACATGCATGCTGGAACCTGCTGACAATTCATACTACCCTTCTGGTATGAGTGGGAAGATAGGTTTTGGTAAGAGATGAAGTAACAGGGGGAGGAGGGGTGGGCAGGGGAGGGGTAAAGAAGGTGGAGGGGAGGTAGTGGCAGGGAGGTGACAAGAAGGACAAGTCAATAATATAAATAGCCACTGCCCGCTGAGTCCTTTCTACGTGTAGGGCTTATACTATTTTGTTGTTCAGTCACTAAGTTGTGTCCAACTCTTTGTGACCCCACGGGCTGCAGCACGTGCCAGGCTTCCCTGTCTTTCACTATCTCCTGGAGTTTGTTCATACTCATGTCCATTGAGTTGGTGATGCCATCCAACCATCTCATCCTCTGCCGCTCCCTTCTCCTTTTGCCTTCAGTCTTTCCTAGCATCAGGGTCTTTTCCAACAAGTCTGTTCTTCACAATCAGATGGCCAAAGTATTGGAGCTTCAACTTCAATATCTGTTCTTCCAGTGAATATTCAGCCCTTTTGGGCTGAATTTGACTAGTTTGATCTCCTTGCACTCTCAAGAGTCTTCTCCAGCACCATAATTTGTGCTTTGTTTGGGTATTTCCATTAGATATTACAGAAAAACCCGAACAAAGTTTTGGCCAATTCAACTGTGTTCCATGAATCTCTCATCTAAGCCTCACATACCCTTCTAAGGAAGAGTGCACTAGTATCCCCACCTTCTAGATGAGGAATCTCAGGCTAAAGAAATGTAATTAAGTTGTCCTAGGTTACACAGGTAGCAAATGATCAAGTATAGATTGAAATGCTTATAGTCTGACCCCAGAGTTTGTGGTCCTAATCACCAGGAATATCATTCCTCAGAGGGTTATAGTGACTTGCTACACATTAGAGCATGTGTTATCTTGATCACTGCTTTCCACTGGTTGTCATCTTCTGAAGTAAGACATTGCTCATTCAACAAATACTTATGATGTTGCCAATCCTAGCTTTATATCATAGGGTGAGGATGTCAAAATGAATCAGACTGATCGCTGACTTCAAGGAGATGATAGTTCCCATAAGCAGGTCACAAGACAAAGAGTCATGCAAACACACAATTATAATGCAATATGGCAACTCATGATTCAGTGGATGTTTGTACAGAGTGCTAGGGAATCTCAGAAGATGGAGTGGCTAATTCTGTGAGAGGGAGCTTGGGAAGACTTCAGCAAGAAGGGAAGATTTAAAATAAGTTTTAGGGACTTCCCTGGTAGTCCAGTGACTAAGACTCATACTCCCAATGCAGGGGGCCTGGGTTTGATTCCTGGTCGGGGAACGAGATCCCACATGCCACAGTGAAGATCTAAGATCCTGGATGCTAAAAACTAAGACCTGGCACAGACAAATAAATAAATAAATAATTTTAAAATAAAATAAAATGTAAAGGGTGAATAGTTAATTAGATGGATGCTGATGTAGAAAAAGTTTCAAAGCAAAGGAAATAGTGTTCAAGGGCATGAAGGTCTGAGAGTGTATGACAGGTGAGGGAATGAACACAGGCGGAAGAGATAGGAGCACAAAGTCCAAGGGTAACCTTCAAATATGGTCTTCCGACCACTGTTTCTGTGTGATGTGAGTTCTGAAATCAACTAGGTGTGGAAACCACTGTACCTGAGAATCTTTTTTGTGTATTCACAATGCATGTAAGTCTTCCCTGGTGGCTCAGACTGTAAAGAATCTGCCTGCAATGCAGGAAACCTGGGTTTGATTCCTGCATCAGGAAGATCCTGGAGCAGGAAATCCACTCCAATATTCTTGCCTAGAGAATTCCACGGACAGAGGAGCCTGGCAGGCTACAGTCCATGGGGTCGCAAAGAGTCGGACACGACTGAGTGACTAATACACACACACACACACACGCAATGCATGGAAGCATATTAAAGACTTAAAGAAGTATTGCAGCAACCAACCTGTTAAATTCTTTTGAAACAAATTTCCCATCTTCAGTGTTCACAGAATTGCTTTTTAAATATCCAAATAACACTTGTCACCTCAAGAATTTCCATTTTGAGGGAATATTAGCCATAATAAATGAAATAATGCCATTAGCAGCAACATGGATGGATCTAGAGATTATCGTACTACGTCAGAAAGAGAAAGACAAATGTCGTATACTATCGCTCCTGTGTGGAATCTAAACTATGACACAAGTGAACTTATCTATGAAACAGAAACAGACTCACAGACACAGAGAGCAGACCTGTGGTTGCCAGGGGGGAGGGTTGGAGGAGGGATGCATTGGGGGTTTGGGATTAGCAGATGCAAACTATTATATAGAGGATGGATAAACGACAAGTTCCTACTGTGTAGCACAGGGAACTATATTCAGTACCCTGTGATAAACCATAATGGGGAAGAATACGAAAAAGAATGTATATGCATAACTGAATCACTTTCCTGTATAGCAGAAATGAACATAACCTTGTTAATTATCTATATGTTAATAAAACACATTTTTTAAAAAGAGAGTTTCCATTTTTTATAGTTTTAATTTTTCTGTTGAGATTACCTATGTGTTCACTCACCAGTATGATATTTTCCTCTAATTCTTTGATCAGAAGTTTAACAGCTACTTTAAAGTCTTTTTTTGCTAACTCTAAAATCTTGGTCCCCCTTAGATTTTATTGAAATTAACTACCTTCTTTAAAAAAATTGCTATGGATTATTATCCTGTTTGTTTGTACATCTACCAACTTCTGAATCTCAGCCATGGTAATCATACATTTTCGAGACTCTAGTTTTTGTTTTCTTTCTCTGAAGGGTGTTGATTCTTATTTTAGCAGACTCATTAATTAATGAACTATCATGTTGAACTTATACAGTCTTATGTTTATATTTGGTTAGTGCTGACACGTGAAAAGTTTTAGATGCTTCGCAAGCCATTCTAACTTGGCACGAGTCAGCCTCCAAGCTCCCTTTATCCCTTGTGAACTTTGTTGGGACTTGGCTTTAGCCTCTGTTAGGGTGAATTTAGAGCAGACATTACTCTCAGGCTTGGTCCTCACTCTTAAGGTACAGGCTTTCCAGTGTCTCAGCTGGACGCCAAGGATGCTAATGAGGTGTAAACAGGATCTCTTCACTCCAGCAGGGCTCTTCTCCAGTGTCCTCAAGGACTGTTCCATCCCTACTTGATCCACTCTCAAAATCATAGCGGGTACTGTCTGTGAGTTTCAAGAGTCTTTCCCTGCATATGGACAGTCCACCTTCATGAACGGATTCATAGGGGCTCTCCATTTGTACCTCTTGGGCTTTCTCTTTCCTTAGGTCCCTCCTCTGCCATATCCCAGTCCAGATATTCTGCTTGTTTCAGCTGGCCTCAGACCATTACTCCTACCTCCTCGACTCAGATAGATCACAGTGTTCTGCTTGGACTCCGGTTCTTTGCTATCAGTTGGAAAACATCCTCAAGGCAGAGAATTGGGTAATCAAGAGGCTAATTTTATAAATTTCCTTTTTCTAAGGGGTCGCAATCTTTTTAAAAATATTTTTATTTATTTATTTTTGGCTGTCCTGGGTCTTCATTGCTGTCATGGGCTTCTCACTATGGGGGCTTCTCTTGTTGCAGAGCACGGGCTCTTGGGCACGTGGACTCAGTGGTTGTGGCCCATGGGCTTACTTGCCCCTCAGCAGGTGGGATCTTCCCAAAACCAGGGATGGAAACCATGTCCCTGCGTGGGTAGGCAGATTCTTAATTACCGGACCGAGGTCCCAGGATTATAGTCTCGTGCTGCTGTTGTCCATCCCCTAAAAACAGTTGCCTATAAATTTTGTCCAGTTTTATAGTTGTTTATGGAAAGAGGGTTTTCTGGTATAAATTACCCTATCATGGTCAGAAATGGAAGTCCAGTATGTTATCAAACAGCACGTGAAGCTAGCTGTGTAGCATATACTTTGAGAATAGTGAGATAAGTTTATATTTAACTCTATCCCCATTTAAAAAGTGTATTTATTTACTTGGTTTGGGGATCTTTAGTTGCAGCATGTGGGATCTGGTTCCCTGACCAGGGATGAAACCTAGGCCCCTGCACTTGGAGCTCAGAGTCTTAGCTGCTGGACCACCAGGAAAGCCCCTAGCCCCACTTTTAGTAATAAGGACTCATATTTCAGCAGTGCACTTTACCACCCCATTTGGACCTTCAATTGGTCTCTGAAGCTCAATAGGTCTAAAACTCGTCTTTTTTTTTTTTCTCCAGATTTGCTCTTTCCCTAGTATCCCCCCATTTCAGCCAATGGCAACATCTCATTTCATCTCTCAGACCAAAACCCTTGGTGCTGTTATCATCTTTGGCATTTTCTTCCTCTTGTATTCCATGTTTAGTACATTAGCAGATCCTGTTGCTCTATCTTCAAATACACATAGCATCTGATCACTTCTCACTACCTCTATACACTACCTTAGGTCAAATGACCATCACCCACACCGTTGCAAATGACCATCACCCACACCTCTATACACTACCTTAGGTCAAATGACCATCACCCACACCGTTGCAAATGACCATCACCCACACCCACACCCATCACCGTTAGGTGATGGTCATTTGACCTAAGGTAGCTCACAAACTGGTCTCTCTACTTCTTTCTTGGCCTCTTTAGTACATTTTTCATGTAGCAGCCAAACAGACCCTCTTAAAGTATGTCACCCATGTCATACCCGTGTTCAAATCCCTCTACTGGTTTCTCATCATATTTAGAATAAAAGTCAAAGTCCTTCCCATGGCCTAAACACCTTTAAATGTTTTGAGCCCTGAATACGTCTCCTTCATCTCCTTCATCTCCTCGCCCTACTCTCATCCTCACGGTCCTTCAGCCATACTACCAGCGTTTTTTGTTTTTCTAATATTTATGTTTTTTAATGAATTTATCTTGCTGTGCCAGGTCTTAGTTGTAGCACCCTGTGTCTTCAGTCTTGTGGCACGTGGGATCTTTAGCCGTGGCATGTGGGATCTAGTTCCCTGACCAGGGATCGAGCCCCAGCCCCCAGCCTTGGGAGCATAGTCTTACTTAGTCACTGGACTGCCAGGGAATCCCTGTACTACCTCCTTGAGGATGTCTGTTGAATATGCCAGGCCCTCTTTTATCAAAGGGCCGTTGTATCTGTTGGTTCCTCTTCCTGGAATACTCTTCTTTCTGACATCCATATGGCTCACTCTCTCACTCCTTATGTTACATCCTCAGAGAATTCTTCATTGACCACCCTTTCTAAGATCCTACCCCTTGTCCCTCTCTATTGCCTCACACTGCTTCATTTCCTTCACAGCATTTTTCATTGCCTGACCTACATTATATCTCTTCATTTATTTATTTTTCCTATTGAAATTAAGCTCCATGAGAAGAGGGACCTTGGTTTTCTTCACCACTGTACCCAAATCTCCTAGAACAGTGCCTGACACTTCGCAAGCTCTCAATAAGTGAAGTTAAATAAATAACATAAATTATAATAAATGGATTAAAAAAATGTATTTGGCTGCCCCAGGTCTTAGATGCAGCACAGCTGATCTTCACCGAGGCATGTGGGATCTAGCTCCCTGACTGTCGATTGAACCTGGGCCCTCTGCACTGGGAGCACAGCGTGTTAACATGGACTACCAGGGGAGTCGCTAAATGGGACTTTTTCTGAGGCTGTTCAGAGTGATAGGGAAAGACTGAAAAAAGGTATCCCAAATAGCAAATATGTTGGGAAAATCCACATATTTTATTGATTCTTATGAACAAAGGCCATCGATGCAAAAGTCCTGGTAGACTGTTGTACATCACAGTGAGGAAAATATCCTGTTTATCTAGGTGAACTTAACAGGGCTCAATCATCTTTTCCCAACAGGTCTATGTCAATAAAAGTCCAAACAGAAGAACACATAAAAATAAGAAAAAAAAAAAAAATGCACCCTGGGACAATGCTATCGCACCATCAGTGTCTTCCAGAAGAAACTATTTTCCCTCTTTCTTAGACTTAGTGGCATTCAGAGCCAAGAATAGCATCTGTTACCCAGAAGATTTGTTATGCATAGGTTCGCTCTGCTGCATGAAAGCAAATTTCTGGAGAGAAATGCCTCTTTTATTTGTGTTTATTCGTAGAATGAATGAATGATAGGCTCTCACGAATGATAGGAAGGGATTCTCTGATGCAACTCGGCCAAGGTACTTCAAATCCCCCTATGTACTGGAGCTCTTGTAAACCCAAAAGACATTTCTCTATTTTTTTACAAATCCATTTTGTTTATTTGTTTATTTGGGCCATGCCACATGTAGGATCTTAGTTCCCCAACCAGGAATTGAACTGGCATCCCCTGCATTGGGAGTGCAGAGCCCTAATCAGTGGACCACAGAAGTCTCCCAAAGGGCATCTCTTGAAGCAGAGATAAGGCCAGAGAAGCACATGCAATTTAGTTCTACCTCTTTGATATGAATTCTCACTCAGGACTATTCCATTTGTTCACTATTCCAGGAGGATCTATGGTAAAAATGGTGGACAAATCCCAAGTCATTGTGATCAGCAACTCCAGGAATATTAGTTCTAATTCCCTCAACTTCTTAAAGATCAAGAAAGGTCTTCAGGTCATTCCATTTTTTTTTTTTTTTGAGGTTCCTGATATATTAAGAAAGGATAAAGCTCTAAATCAGAGTTACAAAAATTGTGATGTATTTTAAATGCTTCCATTTGATAAATTAATATCTTTAAAACAAGAACATACAAAGTGGTTTATTATGCCATTTGAGGTTATTTCTGTGACGGTATTGAGGACCTTATTTGGAGGTAACATCAAAGGTCTAAGCTTTAGCTCCTTCAGAAATATAAGTGCATTCTAACTCTTCTGTGGTGGATCCTGACCACTCCCTGGAGGTTGCTAAGGTCTTCCACTGGTCAGCCAGTGGTCCTGAACTTTAAAAACTATCTCTTCATAAAGATGACCAAAAGGCATATGAAATGATGCTCAACATTGCTAAGTATTCAGTTCAGTTCAGTCGCTCAGTCATGTCCGACTCTTTACGACCCCATGAATTGCAGCATGTCAGGCCTCCCTGTCCATTACCAACTCCCGAAGTTACCCAAACTCATGTCCATCAAGTCAGTGATGCCATCCAGCCATCTCATCCTCTGTTGTCCCCTTCTCCTCCTTCCCCCAATCCCTCCCAGCATCAGGGTCTTTTCCAATGAGTCAACTCTACGCATGAGGTGGCCAAAGCATTGGAGTTTCAGCCCAATGAACACCCAGGACTGATCTCCTTTAGGATGGACTGGTTGGATCTCCTCGCAGTCCAAGGGACTCTCAAGAGTCTTATCCAACACCACAGTTCAAAAGCATCAATTCTTCAGTGCTCAGCTTTCTTCACAGTCCAACTCTCACATCCATATATGACCACTGGAAAAACCATAGCTTTGACTAGATGGACCTTTGTTGGCAAAGTAATGTCTCTGCTTTTTAATACCTAGGTTAAGTCATAATTTTCCTTCCAAGGAGTAAGCGTCTTTTAATTTCATGGCTGCAATCAACCATCTGCAGTGATTTTGGAGCCCAGAAAAATAAAGTCTGACACTGTTTCCACTGTTTCCCCATCTATTTCCCATGAAGTGATGGGACTGGATGCCATGATCTTAGTTTTCTGAATGTTGAGGTTTAAGCCAACTTTTTCACTCTCCTCTTTCACTTTCATCAAGAGGCTTTTTAGTTCCTCTTCACTTTCTGCTAAGTATTAGAGAAATGCAAATCAAAATTACAATGAGGTATCACCTCACACCAAGTCAAAATGACTATCTTCAGAAAGTCTACAAACAATGCTTGAGAGAGTGTGGAGGAAAGGGAACCCTCCTACCAACTGCTGCTGGTGGAAATATAAATTGGTCCAGTTGCTCTGGAGAACAGTATATTGTTTTTGTTCAGTTGCTAGGTTGTGTCTGACTTTTTGTGACCCCCATACCAGGTTCTTCTATCCTTTACTATCTCCCAGAGTTTGCTCAAATTCTTGTCTGTTAAGTTGGTGATGCTATTTAACCATCTCATTCTCTGCTGCCCCTTCTCCTTTTGCCTTCAATCATTTCCAGCATCAGGGTCTTTTCCAATGAGTTGGCTCTTTGCATCAAGTAGCCAAAGTATTGGAGCTTTAGCTTCATCAACAGTTCTTCCAATGAATATTCAGGGTTGATTTCCTTTAGAATTGATTGGTTTGATCTCCTTGAAGTCCAAAGGACTTTTAAGAGTCTTCTCTAGCACCACAATTCAAAAGCATCAGTTCTTCAGTGCTCATCTTTCTTTATGGTTCAACTCTTAAATCTGTGTGTGACAACTGGAAAAAACCATAGCTTTGATTATATAGACTTTTGTCAGCAAAGTAATGTCTCTGCTTTTTAATATTCTGTCTAGATTTGTCATAGCTTTCCTTCCAAGGAGCAAGTGTCTCTCAATTTCATGGATGCAATTTGAACCCGAGTCTCCAGCATCATAAGCTGATTATTTACCACTGTACCACCTATTTTTTTTTATGGACAGCAGTATGAAGGTTCCTTTAAAAACTAAAAATATAGCTACCATCAGTTCAGTTCAGTCACCCAGTCATGTTCGACTCTTTGCAACCCCATAGACTGTAGCATGCCAGGCTTCCCTGTCCATCACCAACTCCTGGAGCTTGCTCAAACTCATGTCCATCAAGTTGGTGATGCCATCCAACCATCTCATCCTCTGTCATCCCCTTCTCTTCCTTCATAGCTACTATGTGATCCAGCAATCCCACTCCTGAGCATATATCTGGAGAAAAACATGATTTAAAAGAATACATGCACCCCATTGCAACTCTGTTTACAATCACCAAGACACGGAAACAACTTAAATGTCCATCAACAGAAGAATGCATAAAGAAGATGTGGTACATATATACAATGGACTATTACTCAGCCATTAAAAAGAATGAAATAATGCCATTTGCAGCACCATGTTTAGATCTGGAGATTATCATACCAAGCAAAGTCAGACAGAGGAAAACAAATACCATATGATTTTGCTTATATGTGGAATCTAAAAAAACTATACACAACAAGTATAGAAAGACTGAAAGGTGAAAAGAAGGCAGGCTTCCTAAGGACAGCAAAACTTGAGGAACGATATGACCATGAGTTCCCTAGTTTTTCTTTCTGCCTCCCATATATTCTGAATAGAGCATTGGGGAAACCTGCAAAATGGAACCACGAAAAGGCACAGTGAAGAAAAGAAAAGGAAAAAAAAAGGCTCCAAGAGAAGCCTATTACCCTTGAACAAAGGATCAAGAAGAGATGCATAAGAGAACGGAAAGCCATTATCTCCCCAACTCCTGCCAAACATTGATGGGTCAATATCCGTACCTAAGGTTTCTTCCAGGCCCAATGAGGAGTTAATCTTCCATTTCCCTGACAGACTTAAGGAAATAAGAGTGAAGTTCTGATTTATCCATCTGGTGGTGTTAGCAGGGCCAAACAGGGGGCTGATCTTTCGCATCCAGCAAAGCAGGCAATGCTCTGATTTTCCTGCTTTGGGACTGCCAGTGGGTGCCAGTGGGGAGCTGCACCCCTGCTTCCACATGGGATCAGTGAAATGGAAGGAGGCAGTGTGTGGTGGGGCTAGGTGGCCCTTCACATCCCCTACCCGGCGTCAGCTCGGCAAAGATGGGAGCTGAGCTTATACCCAACTGGGAGAAAATAAGGCAGAGTGAGTCACTGCTAAGAGGGTTATTGAACTTCCGCCCCGCTCCTCTGCCTTCACAGGCTGTATGAGTCACTGCTCCACCTTTGTCAGGATGCTGTCAACAGAGTTCGGCAGGGAGCTGAAAACCCACCCACACCTTGACCTGTAGGCTACACCCGAATTCTAAAATGGGTGATTGTCTGGCCAAAAAATTAAGTAGGATTCAATGTCTCACAATATAATAATCAAAATGTCCAGAACACAACTGAAAATTACTCATCATACTAAAAACTGAGGAAAATGAACATTTCTGTGAGAGACACAATCAACAGATGTCAACACTGAGATGACTCACATGTTGGAATTCTCTGACAAGGAGTCTAAAGCAGTCATCCTTTTAAAAATGCTTCAACAAGCAATTACAATCATGTTTGAAACACAAGAAGGAGAAAATCCCGGAAAAGAAGTGGAAGCTATTTTTAAAAAGAACCAAAAGGAAACTAAATTATTGAACTAAAAATACAAGAACCCATTTAAAAGAAAACTTCACTGAATGGATTGGGTGCCAGAAAAAAAAAAAGATACAGGAATGAATCAGTGTGATCGAGGATAGAACAACAGAAATTACTCAATCTGAACAGCACAGAGAAAATACACTGAAAAGAAAAAGAACAGAGTCTCAGGGAACTGTGGGACTATAGTGGGAAAATCTAATATTCATATCATTGGGGTCCTAGAAGGAGAAATGGAGAAGGAAACGGCAACCCACTTCAGTATTCTTGCCTGGAGAATCCCATGGACAGAGGAGCCTGGCTGCCGTCTATGGAGTCACACAGTGTTGGACATGACAGAAGCGACTTAGCAGCAGCAGCAGCAGGAGAAAAGAAAGAAAGTGGAGATGAAAAATATTTGAAGTAATACTGACTGAAAAATCCCCAATTTAGGCAAAGAACATAAAATAACATATTCAAAAATCCAAGTGAACACCAAACAGGATAAACCCAAAGAAATTCACATCAGGACCCATCATAGTTAAATCTAGGGACAAATAAAAAATCTGAAACATCCGGAAAGAAACAACTTTATCTACACATGAAAACTAATTTGAATGACAGCAGATACTTCATGAGGAACCAAAGAGGCCAGAAGGAAGTGGCACAATATTTTTAAATGCTAAGAAAAAGAACTGTGAATCATGAATTAAAAAAAAAAAAAATTATTTAGTTATTTGGTTGCACTGGGTCTTCATGCAGGATCTTCGCACAGGATCTTCGATCTTTATTGAGGCATGCAGGATCTTTAGTTGCAGCCTGAGAACTCTTTAGTTTTGCTATGTGGGGTCTAGTTCCCTGACCAGGGATTGAACCCAGGCTCCCTGCATTGGTAGCTCAGAGTCTTAGCCACTGGACCACTAGGGACATTCTCAGCCATCTTAAAAAATTTTTTTGCACAATTTTTAAAGGTTACTTTTCATTTACAGTTATTACAAAACACTGGCTGTATTCCCCACGTTTTACAGTATATCCTTGAACCTACCTTACACTCAGTAGTTTGTTTCTCCCACTTACTTACCCCTATATTCCCTCCGCACCTTCTCCTACACACTGGGAACCACTGCTTTGTTCTCTACATCTGAGTCTACTTCTCTTTTGTTATATTTAATACATTGTTGTACCTTTTAGGGTGCACATATAAGTGATATGATATAGTATTTATCTTTCTCTGTCTGACTTATTTCACTTCACATAATGCCCTCCACAAAAAAAAAAAAAGTGAAGAGGAACTAAAGAACTCTTGATGAATGTGAAAGAGGAGAGTGAAAAACCTAGCTTTAAGCTCAACATTCAAAAAATGAAGATCATGGCATCCAGTCCTATCACTTCGTGGCAAATGGGGAAAATGTGGAAACAGCATCAGATTTCATTTTCTTGGGCTCCAGAATCAATGTGGACAGTGACTGTAGCCATGAAATTAAAAGACACGTGCTCCTTGGAAGAAAAGCTATGACAAACCTAGACAATGGATTAAAAAGCAGAGACATCACTTTGCTGACAAAGGTCCGTATAGTCAAACCTATGATTTTTCCAGTAGTCATGTATGGATGTGAGAGTTGGACCATAAAGAAGGCTGAGCACTGAAGAATCGATGCTGATGTGGTGCTGAAGAAGACTCTTGAGAGTCCTTTGGATAGCGAGGAAATCGAACCAGTCAATCCTTAAAGAAATCAACCCTGAATATTCTTTGGAAGAACTGATGGTGAAGCTGAAGCTCCAATACTTTGGCCACCTTATGTGAAGAGCCAACTCATTGCAAAAGACTCTGATGCTGGGAAAGATTGAAGGCAGGAGGAGAAGGGGATGACTGAGGATGAGATCGTTGGATGGTATCACTGACTCAGTAGACATGAGTTTGAGCCAACTCCAGGAGATAGTGAAGGATCGGGAAGCTTGATATGCTGCATTCCATGGGGTCTCAAAGAGCTGGACATGACTTCGAGACTAAACCACCACCACTATAACTAAAAGGTCAATTAATTAAAAATAAAACAATGCCATTTGCAGCAATATATTGGATGAATTTAAGAGATTATTATTCCAAGTGAAGTAAGTCAGAAAGAGAAAGACAAATACCATATGATATCACTTAAGTGTGGAATCTAAAATATGACACAAATGAATTTATTTATGAAACAAAAAAAGGCTCACAGACATAGATAACAGACTTGAGGGTTGCCAAGGGCAAGGGGTAGGGATGGATTGGGACTCTGGGATCAGCAGATGCAAAGTATTATATATAGAACGGATAACAAGGTCCTTCTGTATAGAACAGGGTGCTGTTTAATATCCTGTGATAAATCATAATAGAAAAGATTATAAAAAAGAATGTATGTATATGTGTAACTGAGTCACTTTGCTTTACAGTAGAAATTAACACATTGTAAATCAGCCATAGTTTTTTTTCAATAAAAAACTAAAATTAAATAAAACTAAAACAGCAATTCAGCATAATTAATGGTAGACTGTACAAAAAAGATCTTCACGACCCAGATAATCACGATGGTGTGATCACTGACCTAGAGCCAGACATCCTGGAATGTGAAGTCAAGTGGGCCTTAGAAAGCATCACTATGAACAAAGCTAGTGGAGGTGATGGAATTCCAGTTGAGCTATTCCAAATCCTGAAAGATGATGCTGTGAAAGTGCTGCACTCAACATGCCAGCAAATTTGGAAAACTCAGCAGTGGCCACAGGACTGGAAAAGGTCAGTTTTCCATTCCAATCCCAAAGTAAGGCAATGCCAAAGAATGCTCAAACTACCGCACAATTGCACTCATCTCACACGCTAGTAAAGTAATGCTCAAAATTCTCCAAGCCAGGCTTCAGCAATAAGTGAACCGTGAACTTCCTGATGTTCAAGCTGGTTTTAGAAAAGACAGAGGAACCAGAGATCAAATTGCCAACATCTGCTGGATCATGGAAAAAGCAAGAGAGTTCCAGAAAAACATCTATTTCTGCTTTATTGACTATGCCAAAGCCTTTGACTGTGTAGATCACAATAAACAGTGGAAAATTCTTCAAGAGACGGGAATACCAGACCACCTGATCTGCCTCTTGAGAAATTTGTATGCAGGTCAGGAAGCAACAGTTAGAACTGGACATGGAACAACAGACTGGTTCCAAATAGGAAAAGGAGTTCGTCAAGGCTGTATATTGTCACCCTGTTTATTTAACTTCTATGCGGAGTACATCATGAGAAACACTGGACTGGAAGAAACACAAGCTGGAATCAAGATTCCTGGGAGAAATATCAATAACCTCAGATATGCAGATGACACCACCCTTATGGCAGAAAGTGAAAAGGAACTAAAAAGCCTCTTGATGAAAGTGGAAGTGGAGAGTGAAAAAGTTGGCTTAAAGCTCAACATTCAGAAAACGAAGATCATGGCATCTGGTCCCATCACTTCATGGGAAATAGATGAGGAAACAGTGGAAACAGTGTCAGACTTTATTTTTCTGGGCTCCAAAACCACTGCAGATGGTGACTGCAGCCATGAAATTAAAAGACGCTTACTCCTTGGAAGGAAAGTTACAACCAACCTAGATAGCATATTCAAAAGCAGAGACATTACTTTGCCAAGAAAGGTCCATCTAGTCAAGGCTATGGTTTTTCCTGTGGTCATGTATGGATGTGAGAGTTGGACTGTGAAGAAGGCTGAGCACCGAAGAACTGATGCTTTTGAACTGTGGTGCTGGAGAAGACTCTTGAGAGTCCCTTGGACTGCAAGGAGATCCAACCAGTCCATTCTGAAGGAGATCAGCCCTGGGATTTCTTTGGAAGGAATGATGCTAAAGCTGAAACTCCAGTACTTTGGCCACCTCATGCGAAGAGTTGACTCATTGGAAAAGACTCTGATGCTGGGAGGGATTGGGGGCAGGAGGAGAAGGGGACGGCAGAGGATGAGATGGCTGGATGGCATCACTGACTCAATGGACGTGAGTCTGAGTGAACTCTGGGAGTTGGTGATGGATAGGGAGGCCTGGCGTGCTGCAATTCATGGGGTTGCAAAGAATTGGACACGACTGAGTGACTGATCTGATCTGAATGGTAGACTGTGATAAGTTATATGTATATATAATATATATACACATATAGATATATATGGGCTTCCCTGGTGGCTCACGGAGAAGGCAACGGCACCCCACTCCAGTACTCTTGCCTAGAAAATCCCATGGATGGAGGAGCCTGGTGGGCTGCAGTCTATGCGGTCGCTATGAGTCGGACACGACTGAGCGACTTCACTTTCACTTTCACTTTTCAATTTCATGCATTGGAGAAGGAAACGGCACCCACTCCAGTGTTCTTGCCTGGAGAATCCCAGGGACAGAGGAGCCTGGTGGGCTGCCATCTGTGGGGTCGCACAGAGTCAGACGCAACTGAAGTGACTTAGCAGTAGCAGGTGGCTCAGATGGTAAAGAATCTGCCTGCAATGCAGGAGACCTGGGTTAGATCCATACATAGTAGGCAAATATTATAAACAAATTCATGAATATACTTGGAATATCAACACTCCACTCTCAGCAACTGATAGAGCTATTAGAAAATCCAGAAAGATACAGAAGATCTGCACACCATCACCCACCAACAAGATCTAATTCATGTTTTTGGAATACTCTATGCAACAACAGCAAAATATACATTCTTTTTTCAATTGCCCATGAAACATTCACAAAGAAAGACCATCCATATCCAGGGCCATAAAACAAGCCTCAATACATTTAAAAGATTTTAAATTATACAAAGTAAGTTCTTTGAAGATAATGGAATCAAGGTAGGAATCAATCATGAAAAATCAATAGAAAAATCTCTAAACACTCGGATACAAAACAACGGAATTCTAAATTATCCATGGGTTAAAGAGGAAGTCTCAAAGGAAAAAAGTCCATGTAACTGAATGAAAATAAAATACAACTTATCGATATTTGCAGGATGCCTCTAAAGCAGTGCTGAGAAAAAAAAAAGAAGACAAGAAATCAATGAAATCTAGTAATGTCAGCAAAAATTACTGTAGAGTAAGGATGGGAAAAACTCCATAGAGCAGAAAGAAAGAAAAATGGCAAACTTTTCAAAATAAATGTTTTTCAGAATTTCAGAAACTAACCAGACTTTTAGCAATCCAGAAGTAGTGTTTATTTTTTTAAAAGGTTGAGTTAGAGTAAGAACAATGGCTTTTCTGGTATTTTAACTTGCTTTGTTTCCATTTTCCCTCCTCCTGGCCCAGCTCTATGGTAGCCTTAAAAACCAAGTGCCCAGAATCATAGTTATAACAGTTTTCTTTTAATATTTTATTTATTTATCCATTTGGTTGTGCCAGGTCTTTTTTTGCAGCACACATGATTTCAGTCTTCATTGCAGCATGTGGGATCCAGTTCCCTGACCAGAAATTGAACCTGGGCCCCCGGCATTGGGAGCATGAAGCCTTGACCACCGGACCACCAGGGAAGTCCTATAAGAATGATTTTAAATCAGTCATTTTAAATATGTTCAAAGAACTAAAGGAAACCTGTTAAAGAACTCAAGGAAAATATGATGATGATGTCTCACCAAATACAGAATGTTAATAAGATGATACAAATTATGATCACTTCATGGAAAATAGATGGGGAAACAATGGAAACAGTGACAGACTTTGTTTTCTTGGGATCCAAAATCACTGCAGATGGTGACTGCAGGCTCCTTGGAAGAAAAGCTATGACCAACATAGACAGCATATTAAAAAGCAGAGACATTACTTTACTGACAAAGGTCCATCTAGTCAAAGCTATGGTTTTTCCAGTAGTCATGTATGGATATGAGAGTTGGACCATAAAGAAAGCTGAGTGCCAAATAATTGATGATTTTGAACTGTGGTGTTGGAGAAGACTCTTGAGAGTCCCTTGGATTGCAAGGAGATCAAACCAGTCAATCCTGATGGAAATCAGTCCTGAATATTCACTGGAAGGACTGATGCTGAAGCTGAAGCTCCAATACTTTGACCACCTGATGCAAAGAACTGACTCATTGAAAAATACCCTGATGCTGGGAAAGATTGAGGGCAGGAGGAGAAGGGGACGTCAGTGGACGAGATGGCTGGATGGCATCACTGACTCAATGGACATGAGTTTGGGCAAGCCCGGGAGTTGGTGATGGACAGGGAATCCCCATGTGCTGCAGTCCATGGGGTCTCAAAGAGTTGGACATGACTGAGCGACTGACCTGAACTGAACAATAAATTATGAAAAATATAAAAATGTGCAATAATTGAAAGGCAAATTCATTAGAAGGGCCCAGCAGATTTGAACAGACAGAAGAAAGAATCAATGAACTTGAAAATGCCAAATGAAATGGTCTATTCTGAAGAGTAGGAAGAGAAAGAAGGAAGAAAAATGAACAGAATCTTCTGAAGGCCCAGAAGAAGAGGAGGAAGTGAAAGGGGCAGAAATAATATATTAAGAAACCATGGATCGAAACTTCTCAAATTTGATGAAAAACATTAACGTACACATCCAAGAAACTCAGTGTACTTCAAATAGGATAAACTTAAAATGATCCATGGGGCCTCCCTGGTAGTCCAGTGGCTAAGACCCTGTGCTCCCAAAGCAAGGGATCTGGGTTGGATCCCTGATCAGGGAACTAGATCCCACGTGCCACAATTAAGAGTTTGCAAGCTATTAAAAATGAAATAGCAACTAAAAATTCTGCATGTTATTAATACAACTAAGACCCAGCACAGCCAAGGACGTCTCTGTGTCATTTTCCTAAGGACTGCAATTATACTGGAATAGGGCCCACCCTCAAAATCTCATTTTAACTTGATTGCATCTCCAAAGATCCCATTTTCCAATAAGGTCACATTCTTAGGTGCTGGGGGTTAGGACTGGAACTGTGTTCAGAGAGAACATAACTCAATCCATAAAAAGGTGTTAAGGCACAGATTTTTTAAAAAAGATTTTTTTTTTTTGGATGTGCCCATTTTAAAAGTCTTTATTTAATTTGTTACAATAGTCCTTCTGTTTTATATTTTGTTTTTTTGGCCTCCACACATGTGGGATCTTAGCTCCCCCAGCAGGGATCAAACTCCCAACCCCTGCATTGAAACCTGAAGTCTTAAAGTCTTAACCATTAGACCACCAGGGAAGTCCCTAGGTCATAGATTTGAGTTTCATGTTCTTGCTTCCTGCACTTATGTAAATGGGAGGGCTCCAGGGTGCTGCCTTCTTCAGAATCACCTCCATCTTTGGACAATCATTTGGTCAGGCATTCCCTGGGGAAGCTTGCCCACGACCCTGCTACAGTGGTATCGAGTGCCTTGGATCCCAGATGTCAGCACGAGCAGGGGCTCCTTCATGAGAGTTAAGCAACTGACAGCTCACCAAGGGTGGAGCAACCCAGAAGCCCTCTGGGTTCATGTTACTAGCTGTCCTTATTTTCCCTTCACAGGGCTTTCTATTTTTATCCTATTGTGCTCTATGTTTGTTCTTACAACCCTCCTGAACTCTTTCTGGGGATGAAATAAAGTATAAAAATAAATTAAAACAGTGATTCCCTGCCATGGTTGGGTGGCTTAATTAAATAGCAGCCCAAGGGCAGGCTGTGATTTCCAGGGCCCCATTGTCACCATGACAACCAAAGGATGCCACATCCTCCACTTGGCTCTTCACCAGCCTCCCTTACTAACTCCAGCTCGCCCTCACCCTGAGCCCAGCCTCCACGTTTCTGAGAAGCCATCTCTAAGCAAGAGAGAGGACTGCACGGTTCTCCATGGGCTCTCTCAGAATCCTGGGCTCCACCTTTTGCTGCACTCACCTCCTGGCATTCTGGTTGCCTGTTGAGTTCTCTATCTCCTTCATCATGTATTCCCACCAGCATCTAAAAAGAACCCTGCCTTCAGGCAGGTGCCCTAGCAGTAGCTGGAAGGCCAGCAGTTATGACCCGTGATGGCCTGTATCTGGAGCAAAGCAACGTCCCAACCGCTGGACCACCAAGGAAGTCGCCAGTGACTCTGTGCTTTTTTGCGCTTGCTGTTTCTCTGCCTGTAGTGTCCACTCTAACAAGAACTCCCAAGGTCTTCAGGTATAAGCATACTTGCCTTCACACCTGTAAATCCTTCCTCTCCCACCTGTTGTGTATGAGTGTCTGTAAAATATTTCTTCTCACGCTCTCTCCCATGTATTATTGTGCAGTGCAGGCTATGATCTATAATTAGTACAGAAGGCAAAATCAAGCACAACCCAAATTGCCCTTGAAATGCTCTCAAATCTTCCATGAGCACCCATGCTCGGCTTCATGTATGTAACCCCGTACAGAAATCCTCAGGGACACTGAAGTGTAAGTTGTCATTGTTCAGTTGCTTAGTTGTGTCTGACTCTTTTGTGATCCCATGGACTGCAGCACACCAGGCTTCCCTGTCCTTCACCATCCCCCAGAGCTTGCTCAAACTCATGTCCATTGAATCGGTGATGCCATCCAACCATCTCATTATCTGCCGCCCCATCAGTCCTTCCAATGAATATTCTGGACTGATGTCCTTTAGGATTGACTGGTTGGATCTCCTTGCAGTCCAAGGGACTCTCAAGAGTCTTCTCCAGCACCACAGTTCAAAAGCATCAATACTTTGGGGCTCAGGTTTCATTATGGTCCAACTCTCACATCCATACATGACTACTGGAAAAACCATAGCTTTGACTAGATGGACCTTTGTTAGACCACTGAGTTAGACTAGGAAGGAAGAAGTATTAGAAGGAAGGCCCATAAGCAGATATGGAGAAATCTAAAGCCTCTGCCCTTTGAAAAACCACAACATGCAAGTATTCAGGACCATCTCTGATGGTGTACAGCATTTCCTCCATGGTTCTCAAAGTGTCCTCCCTGGGGCCAACAGTATCAGCATCAACCGGAAACTTGTTAGAAATGCAAATTTCTCAGGCCCCACCCAGGATCTACTTGATCAGAAACTCTGCTGATGACAGTTGAGTTCTAACAAACTCTCCAGATGATTCTGTTGTGTGTTCAATTTGAAAACCACTGGTTTACATCCTCTAGCTTTGACATTTAGCCTCTACAGCTTAGCATAGGTTTGTGGATTTGTTTGCAGTGAGATAATGATGCTACTGTGAGGATGAAACAAGATAACTGTGAGGTATGGAGAACAGGGGCTTCCCTGGTGGCTCAGATGGTAAAGAATCTGCTTGCAATGAGGGAGACCCAAGTTTGACCCCTGGGTTGAGAAGATCCCTTGGAGTAGGAAATGGCCACCTACTCCGGTATTCTTGCCTGGAGAATTCCATGGACAGGGAAGCCTGGTCGCTACAGTCCATGGGGTCACAAAGGGTCAAACATGACTGAGAGACTAATGCTTTCACTCTTTTCACAAGGAGAACAGACTTGTGGTTGCCAAGAGGGAGGACAGGTCAGAGCAGGATGGACTGGGAGTTTGCGGTTCAGTTCAGTTCAGTTTAGTTGCTCAGTCGTGGCCAACTCTGTGTCCCCATGAATCGCAGCACACCAGGCCTTCCTGTCCATCACCAACTCCTGGAGTTTAATCACACTCACGTCCATTGAGTTGGTGATGCCATCCAGTCATCTCATCCTCTGTTGTCCCCTTCTCCTCCTGCCCCCAATCCCTCCCAGCATCAGAGTCTTTTCCAATGAGTCAACTCTTTCCATGAAGTGGCCAAAGTACTGGAGTTTCAGCTTCAGCATGAGTCCTTCCAATGAACACCCAGGGCTGATGTCCTTCAGAATGGACTGGTTGGATCTCCTTGCAGTCCAAGGGACTCTCAAGAGTCTTCTCCAACACCACAGTTCAAAAGCATCAATTCTTCGGTGCTCAGCTTTCTTCACAGTCCAACTCTCACATCCATACATGACCACAGGAAAAACCATAGCCTTGACTAGACGGACCTTTGTTGGCAAAGTAATGTCTCTGCTTTTCAATATGCTATCTAGGTTGGTCATAACTTTCCTTCCAAGTTTGAGATTAGCAGATGCAAACTATTATACATAGAATGGATGAGCAGCAATGACCTACTGTATAGCATAGGGAATTATATTCAATATCCTGTAATAAACCATAAAGGGAAAGAAGGTGTGTGTGTGTGTGTGTGTATGTGTGTATAGCTGAATAACTGTGCTGTACAGCAGAAACCAACACAATATTGTAGTTCAGTTGTACTTCAATAAAATAAAAAATTTTTTAAAGATAATAACTGTGAAAGCATCCAACTGGGGGCCTAGCATGTAGTGGGCCCTCAGGACATTTTTGCTGGATTGACTCATCGGAAAAGACCCTGATGCTGGGAAAGATTGAAGGCAAAAGGAGAAGGGGGCAGCAGAGGATGAGATGGTTAGATAGCATCCCTGACTCAATGGACATGAATTTGACCAAACTCTGGGAGACAGTGGAGGACAGAGGAGCCTGGCGTGCTGCAGTCCGTGGGGTCACAAAGAATCGGACATGACTTAGCAATTGAATGACAACAACAAAATCTGTCCAGTGTGTTGCATTCTTTGAATGGAACCCTTCAAGGAGCCGAAGAGTCTGGCCACCTGCCTCTGATTTTCCCAGATCTTGTTTCCACTGAATGGTGTCATTCCTGCTCCTTTGGACTTTAGTCTTATCTCAGGGGAGTTAAGGCAGAGAGTTGGGTTTGAAAGTCTTCTCATAACTGAAGGGCATTAAAGTTGTACCACACATTGTCAACGACTTTTTCCATATCTCCTCACAATGGAAGGATCTGTACGGAGAAAGGAGAGGTCATTACTGCAGGGATGGGAGTGAGGGGAGAGGTGTGAAGAGAGGAGCAGGAGTACTTTCAAGTTTCTTAGGCACTCGGTCATGTCCAACTCTTTGCGACTCCATGGACTGTAGCCGCCAGGTTTCCCTGTCCATGGGATTCTCCGGGCAAGAATACTGGAGTAGGTTGCCATTTCCTACTCCAAGAGATCTTCTCAACCCAGGGGTTGAACTCGATTCTCCTGCATTGCAGGCGGATCCTTTACCATCTGAGCCACCAGTAGGGTTAGGGTTACATGGAATATCTGATGTGTTGTCAGCATCATTCATTCTAAGGGCTTTCCCTGAATCCGGCAGTCCTTACAGCAACCCGTGAATGGGGCCCAGATGTCCTCACACAGGAAGGAATGAGAGCATGGAGGGCTTCTGTAACTCAGGCACAGTTAGCCAGATGGGAGAGTCATGATTTGAAGCCAGTCTAGCTCCAAATTCTTAGCTCTAACCACCACAACAAACTGCGGAAAATTCTTCAAGAGATGGGAATACCAGACCACCTGACCTGCCTCTTGAGAAACTTGTTTGCAGGTCAAGGAGCAACAGTTAGAACTGCACATGGAACAACAGACTAATTCCAAATTGGGAAAGAAGTATATCAAGGCTGTATATTGTCACCTTGCTTATTTAACTTATATGCAGAGTACATCATGCGAAATGTCCAGCTGGGTGAAGCACAAGCTGGAATCAAGATTGCCGGGAGAAATCAGTAAACTCAGTTATGCAGATGATACCACCCTTATGGCAGAAAGCAAAGAGGAACTAAAGAACCTCTTGAAGAAAGTGAAAGAGGAGAGAGGAAAAGGTGGCTTAAAACTCAACATTCAAAACACTAAGATCACGGCATCCAGTTTCATCACTTCATGGCAAATAGATGGGGAATCTATGGAAACAGTGACAGACTTAGTTTTCTTGAGCTCCAAAATTACTGCAGATGGGGACTGCAGGCATGAAATTAAAAGACGATTGCTCCTTGGAAGAAAAGCTATGACCAACATAGACAACATATTAAAAAGCAGAGACATTACTTTACCAACAAAGGTCTGTCTTGTCAAAGCTATGGTTTTTCCAAGTAGTCATGTATGGATGTGAGAGTTGGACCATAGGGAAAGTTGAGTGCTAAAGAATTGATGCTTTTGAACTGTTGTGTTGGGGAAGATTCTTGAGAGTTTCTTGGACAGCAAGGAGATCAAACCAGTCAATCATAAAAGAAATCAGTCCTGAATATTCATTGGGAGGACTGATGCTGAAGCTGACGTTCCAATACTTTGGCCACCTGATACAAAGAACTGACTCATTGAAAAATACCCTGATGCTGGGAAAGATTGAAGGCAGGAGGAGAAGGGGATGGCAGAGAATACGATGGTTGGACGGCATCACCAACTCGATGGACTTGAGTTTGAGCAAGATCCTGGAGTTGGTGATGGATAGGGAAGCCTGGCATGCTGCAGTCCATGGGGTCACAAAGAGTTGGACACGACTGAGTGACTGAACTGAACTGAACTGACTGAACACTTTAAAAAGAAAAAAGAAAAGAAATCAAGGTATCAACAGGGCCATGCACTCTCTGAAATTCTAGGGGAGGATCCTTCCTTATCTCTCCCAGCTTCTGGTGGTTATTAGCAATCCTTAGTGTTCTTGGGCTTGCAGATGAACAAATCAATCTCTTCATCTTCATGTGGTCTTCTCCCCTGTGCCTATGTTTCTATGTGTCTGTTTTCTCCTCGTATAAGGACACTAATCATTGGCTTAGGGCCCAACTCTGATCCAGTATGACTTCATCTGAATTTAAGTAATTACATCTGCTTTGCAGACTCTTTCTGAATAAGGTCACACTCTGAAGTCCCACATGAATGTGAATTTTGGAGGGATGATGTTCAACCTAGTACAGTCTGCCCTCTAGGATCTATAAAATTCAAGTCTGTTCCACATGCAAATTACATTCACCACATCCTAAGACCCCCTAGTCTTGACCTGTTCGTATATCAACTTTAAGTCTCAAATCTCCTCAAAAAGTCCCAGATCTCATCTTCTAAAACATGTAAATCTATGAGTAAGATCCTGGAGCATGGTCCATCTGTGGGCACAATTGCTCTATCTGTAGACCTGTGAGGCCAAAAAAATAAGTTATCTTGTTGTTGTTGTTCAGTCACTAAGTTGTGTCCAACTCTTTGCAACTCATGGACTGCAGCAGGCTAGACTTCCCTGTCCTTCACTATCTGCTGGAGATGGCTCAAACTCATGTCCATTGAGTCAGTGATGCCATCCAACAATCTCACCCTCTGTATCCCCTTCTCCTCCTATCTTCAATCTTTCCCAACACAAGGGTCTTTTCTAGTGAGTCAGCTCTTCACATCAGGTGGCCAGAGTATCAGAGCTTCAGTTTCAGCATCAGTCCTTCCAATGACTATTCAGGATTGTTTTCCTTTAGGATTGACTGGTTTGATCTCCTTGCTGTCCAAGGGACTCTCCAGAGTCTTCTCCAGCACAATTCAAAAGCATCAATTCTTTGGCGCTCAGCCTTCTTTATGGTCCAGCTCTCACAATCTGTACATGATCTTATCTTCTTCCTAAATACAGTGAGGGAACACACACTGATAGGTAAGGAGCATGCCCACTACATCAATGCCCCAAACTGCACAGCTGCTGCCATCTGACACTTGCTATACAGAGTGCCAGGGATAAGACAGAAATAACTCCTCCTTCTGTCCCAGAAGAACCGAATGCCTCCCCTACTGCTTTCTAACTGATGCCCCTTCCTCTGAGAGGTTGATTGATCATCTCCCACTGCTTATTCATGTTCCAATTCTTTTATTGATAAGTCTGATCAAAGGACTTAAGTCCCATGCTTTCTATCTTTTTTTGAGCTTTAGGTTGAGTGAGGTTGTACTGAGTGAGTCAGCTGGAAGCACTGACTATATTATGTTATTTGAGGTACAGATATTCACCACAGTTTGTGAAATGCACAATTTTGCTATCATGAAATGCTTTTCTTTAGCTTATAAATGCTTTTTGTCCTGGATTTTCAACTTACCTATAACAAAGATTGTGATGAAGCTTTCTTTTTTTTTCTTTACCTTTGCCTACCTGGCCTTTGCACATTCAAAAAATTTTAACTCTTTTGAACAATTGGTTCTGGGTTGTTGTTTTTTTCCCTTTCAGTCACACTGGGCAGCTTGCAAGATCTTAGTTCCTCAATCAGGGATTGAACCCTTGCCCCCTGCTGTGGAAGCCCAGAGTCTTAACCACTGGACTGCCAGGGAAGTTCCATTCTGAGCATATTTCTTACATGTAGGTATATTTCTGTATATTAGAACTATATGCTTTGGGAGGGGGTAATTTGATATTATTTTCCTTTTTAATAGGAGAGCTTGTTTATATTTCCTGTGCTAACAAATTTAACCTCAATTCTGTTATATTTTATGTTATACTTTTTGTTTTGTTTGCTTCTTTTCAAATCTTTTCATGATAGTGTCTGACTTCCTGTGTATGTGTTTTCTAATTAGAAAATTTATATTTCTCCTAGTGGTAAACCTTTTAATTGAAGTGTAAGATTATGATATTGATCCTATTGTTTGGAGAATCTTCCCACTGAAGCCATCAGAGGTTGGGATTTTCTCTGTGACAAGAGTTTTAATTAAATGTTCAACGTCATTGAACAAATAAAAGATATATATAATATAAATATTTATATTTCCCATTCTTTCTCAACACAGCCTCAGAAAGTTGTGTCTTTCAAGGAATTGTCCCTTTTCATTGAAATGTCTAGGTTTATCAGCATAAAGTTACTTTTAATATTTTTTCATTATCTCCTTAATGTCTATAGGATATTTACATTGGTGTTTTTATGCTTTCTTTCTAATCCTTTAAATCTTTGCTCTTTTAATGATGTGCCAAGGTGTGATTTTCTGTGTATTTATCCTACCTGGATTTATGAATCTACAACTTTATATATCTTTTATCACTTTTGGAAATTAATAACCAGATTCTCTGCAGTCACATCCTCTCTCTTCCCTCTTTCTGAGTTTTGATTCCCATGGAAAACTTAAAAGAATTAAAAAAAAAAAAACTATGTCCCATATGTCTCTTTTCTCATTTTTCCTATTCTTTGTTTCTCCTTTCAGAATTTCAATTTGGGTTTTCCCAACTCATCTGTTTTCCAGTTTTCTAATTCCCTCCTCTGTGTGTAATCTGCTGTTGTTCTCACAGGGGAAGGTGGATCTGATACAAATTACTCCATCAGAGCTGGAGATATCTCTGAATCACGTAAACTTCTTTGGTCATTTTAATGTCACTTGCTAACTTTTCTCGATTCCCTCTTCCTTTTACCTTGCTGTATTTTCCAGCTAAGCCCTCTTCTCTTGAGTGCTGCATCCATTTTAGTCTTTGTTTCTGTAGTTGTTTCACTTTTTATTCCTCCGGTCGCCTGTACTCTGGTAATTCATAATCCGTCTTCCTCTGCGCCTTACCTTTTCTTTCCTGGGCGCGCCAGTCTTGCTTCATGCTCTTCTGCTTTGAGACACGGAAGATTTCCTGCCTTTTCTGGAAACAAAGATGTCACAGTCATCAGGGATGGCAGCCCTCCGATGTGAGCCTGTGAGCCTGAGGGAACTCAGAATGAAGAACATCTGCCATCTAGCAGCCATAGAGGGCAGGAGAAGGGAGTGACAGAGGATGAGATGGCTGGATGGCATCACTGACTCATGGACATCAATCTGAGCAAACTCAGGGAGACAGTGAAGGACAGGGGAGCCTGGCGTGCTGCAGTCCATGGGGTTGCAGAGAGCTGAACACAGCCTGGTGACTGAGCAAGAACAAAGCAGCCGTCAGACTACAGTCACTTCCTTTGGTGACCCTGAGGAGCTCAGGGTATGGAAATATAGGATCTGGGCCCCAGATAGCTGAGCTACACATCAAAGGAATGATTTCAGTGAGCCCAGACTCTTCCATCTTCCTATATATAGAAAACCACTAAAATCCTTAAGTTGGTATATCTAGTTTTCTTTAGTGAACAATAATATTTTGATGTTCAGACTACCTGCCATTTGTTCCAAAACTTCTATATAACCTGGCTCCTCTTCTCACCTCCTGGGAGCAGTTTTCTCAGGGTTACTTGAGATACTGTCTCCCAGGCTTGAAGTCCTAAAAATGTCCAGTAAATAAAATATAGCTCTCAACATTTTTAAGTTGCATGTACTCTTTCATTTGACATCTTCTCTTCTTCCCCCCCCCTTTTTTTTTTCCATGCTGTGTGGCTTGTGGGATCTTATTTCCCCTACCAGGAATTGAACCCATGCCCCCTGCATTGGAAGCGTGGAGTCTTAACCACAGGATGGCCAGGGAAGTCCCTGTACTTTTTTTCATTAGCAAATACTTCACTCATTTCTTTCTAAAATTCCTGGAACTACATTTGAGCAACTTTTTATCTGTTCTGTGGCAAGTCTTTTTTTTTTTTAATATTAGTTTTTCATCAACCACTTCCCCACTGTTACTTTCATCTTTTTCTTTATCATGCCATCATTGTTTAGACTTCTAAAAGAGCAAATTGTTGTTGTTTGGTCACTAAGTCGTGTCCTACTCTTTGCGACCCCATGGATGATAGCCCATCAGGCTCCTCTGTCCATGGGATTTCCCAGGCAAGAATACTGGAGTGGGTTGCCATTTCCTTCTCCAGGGGATCTTCCTGACTCAGGCAGGCAGATTCTTTACCATTATGCCACCTGCTCTTTTATAAAGAGATGAAATCTGCCTGGAGGTTTAGATTGCCAAGAGGCTGGTGCCATTTCCCAGATGAAATGCAGTTGTGTGTGTGAGAGTTCTTTTACCCTTTATTTCTCCCCAGTCAGATGAGACGACTGCTCACACCATCAGAATGCACACATGGTCTGTCTGCATCCTTCTTTGGGTTCGACCTTTCTTATTTGTTAAGACTTAAGTCTAACACTCTACAGAGTCACCGGCCACAGCCTACTGCTCCCATCATTCCAGAAAGAGGTGGTTGGCTTTGTCCCTTAGGTGTGTCCCTTACTTTGAGGAACCACGCTGTCCTGGGTTCGACTGATGTTTCCAGCTGTGGATGTCCTTTCATTATCTTCCTACACGCCCACTTGACTTTCACCGCACTTCATCTATTTTGGTTCAGGGGTACAGATGTCTCTTGATTCCTTTCAAGCTAGAGTTTGTTCCGGTTTCTTATTCTCTTTCTTGCTTTTCGGTGATTTCTCTGAGAAGAGGTAAATTGCCCTCTTTCTGCCACATTTTAAAACCAGAAATCTCACCCTCAGGGAGTCTTTTGCATACAACACTATTTTTAGTTTCAGTTCTGCATCACAGAACTTTCAAGAGTCTTCAATAGTGCTTAGGAAACCAAATTCAAGTTTAAATTCAATCTTGCCCGGTGCTACCAATGCAAATAACTCAATCGAAGGGATAATAAAATCATCAGAAACTGTCACACAGGCTGAATTTGCGTAGATGCAGGCAGTGGCAGTCCCATCATGGTGTGTTCCTCTGCCTGGAAGCTGGTGAAAAACTGGGGGGAAATTGAGTATAACATTTAAGTTGGGCCTGAAAAATGGCTGGGATCCAACTTGCTGGTAAAAAAGGTCAGTTCCTTCCGTGGAGCAGCATCAGTTTCTTCAAAGGCTGAAATTTTTGCGTGGGTTTAGGAATCAAATGGGCTTCCCACGTGGCGCTAGTGATAAAGAACCCACCTCCCAGAGCAGGAGACATAAGAGATGTGGGTTTGATCCCTGGGTTGGGAAGATCCCCTGGAGGAGGGCATGGCAACTCACCCCAGTATTCTTGCCTGGAGAATTCCATGGACAGAGACATCTGGTGGGCTACAGTCCATAGGGTCATACACAGTTGGACAGGCCTAAAGTAACTTAGTGCACACACATGCAGGAATCAAGTAGCACATGGTCCAATTGGAAAGGAAAACTAGAGTTCTAGAGCATGTGTCACCTAAATTTTTTTTTTAATCTTTAAAATTTGTTTATTTTTGGCATCAGTAGATTTTCATTGCTGCATGTGGGCTCCTCTAGCTGTGGTGTATGAGCTTCTCCTTTCGGTGACTTCTCTTTTTGCAGAGCACAGGCTCTGGGTGTGCGAGCTTCAGTAGTCATGGCATGCCTGTCTAGTCATCTCGCAGCATATGGAATCTTCCTGGACCAGGGATTGAACCCATGTCCCCTGCATTAGCAGGCAGATTCTTAACCTCTGGACCATCAGGGAAGTTCTTTTTCTACTGAATTGAAAACCAATCCTTTAACTTACAATGACGACTAACTCCAGCTGTCCAACAAACCTTGCCTTCTCACTGTTCACAGAACAAGGCTGCAATTCTACAAACTGTCATTCAAAGCCCTCTACCCCATGAAGACAAAACTAAACTGAAAGAATTGGGTCAAAAGACCAGTTGAATCTCTTTCATTCTGTGGACGCTGCAGTATCAGTAAACAAAGGATATTGCAGCTATCAAGCCATCAGTCCCTGCAGCCATCCCCACTGTGCACCCTGAGGGGATTCAGATGGAGAAAAACAGAATGCTGGCCCTAGATAGCTAAGAGTTAGTCGCTCAGTTGTGTCCAGCTCTTTGTGACCCCATGGACTGTAACCCATCAGGCTTCTCTGTCTGTGGAATTCTCTAGGCAAGAATACTGGAGTGTGTTGCCATTCTGTTCTCCAAGGGATCTTTCTGACCCAGGGATCAGACCTGTGTCTCCTGCATTGCAGGCAGACTCTTTACCATCTGAGCCGTTAGAAGTGAAGTGCAGTGAAGTTGCTCAGTCATGTCCGACTCTTTACGACCCTATGCACTGTAGCCTACCAGGCTCCTCTGCCCATGGGATTCTCCAGGCAGGACTACTGGAGTGGGTTGCCATGTCCTTCTCCACTGAGCCGCCAGGGAAGCCCCTAATAGCTAAGGTGCACATCAAATGAATGATTTCAGCGATCTCAGACTCTTGCATCTTCCCATACATAGAAAGTGTTAGTTGCTCAGTCGTGTCCGACTCTTTGCGACCCTATGGACCGAAGCCCACCAGGCTCCTCTGTCCATGGGATTCTCCAGGCAGAATACTGGATGGTTGCTATTTCCTTCTCCAGGGGATCTTCCCAACCCAGGGATTGAACCCAGGCCTGCTGTATTACAGGCAGTCTTTTTACTGTCTCAGCCACCAAAGCATTAAATTAATTACCTTGCAATGTCTGGTTTTCTTTAATTAACCATAATCTTTGGATGTTCTGACTACCTGGTTTTTGTTGCAAAACTCCTATATATCCTGGCTCCTCCCTTTCCTCTCTGAGCCGTCCCTCAGTGCTATATGAGAGGCTGTTTGCTGGACTAAAAGTCTCAGTTTTGTCCACTGAATAAAACACAGTTTTCGACGTGGAGGGTGTGCATTTACTTTTCAGTTGACAACACTATGATATGGTAGCATTGTCCCCCCATTTCCCCTTATGTAGATGGCCGTGTATGCTGCTCACTCAGCACACCTCTGCCCATCACTCTTTCTAATTTCTCCACTTGGAATTCTTCTCTTTCTTAATAACCAGCTCTGCTGATAAAAATCCTGCTTATCCTTTAAAGCCTCACAGGACTTTCCTGATTCCCCGACCAGATATGAACTTGCTTTCTACCTCTGGGACTGCATTATTCACAATCTTTTCAGACCAGATACCACTGCCCGGTGAGGCAAGGACTCCTGCAGCTCATCCCTCTGCCCTTGGGAAAGTGTCTCCAAAAGCAGCCTTCGAATTCTGGCTCTCATGCTTCCTTCTTTTGCGACTGAGCCTTGAAAGTGATACGCCATCCTTTCTGCCATATTGGTTGGGTCCCACAGACTGATCCTGATTCACTATGGACAACCACACAAGGACAGGAATCCCAGGACGCTGGGCTCACTGGAGGACATGCTAAAGGCTACCATACCTGCTGTCCTGAGGTGAGTCTTTGTGCAAGTCACTAACCTCTCTAGACCTCAATCCCTCATTCGTAAATAATAATACTTCCCTCCCAGGGATTTGTGAGGATTAAATGCCTATAAAGTGCTTTGAACTGTTCCCCATCAACACTTGTCCCCAGAAAAACATTACCTAAGACTCTTCCAGGGAAGCCAGATTGAGCCTCTCCCTGAAACCCTTCAACCCTCTGCTCTCCTCTTTCCCCTCTTTATCCTCCTCCCGCTACACCAGGAGGAATATTCTAGAGCCTGGCAGGAATGGAAGCAAGTCCTGTATACCTCAAACCTCACTCCTACCAAACATAATGTTTATGCTTCCATCCTCCACATTCCCATAGATACCCAGGTTATTGAATCCAAAAGTCTGAAAGAACCTAACTAGTATTTCCCCCATGCTCCCTCTCCCCCGCCCCCATTCTACCATATCTTTGACCATATTAAGGCTGAGCATTTGCTTAGGAGAAATTACCAGGGAAACAAAAGATTATTATTTAACAAATCTTATTTCACCAGGGAGTTAAACAGGGTCAAATACAGTCTTAGAGAAGTGGCTCCTAACCCTGGCTGGCTTCCTGGAGAAGGTGATGTTACCATGATGTCCAAGCTTGTGCTGCTTACCTCATGATAGGCCAATAAGTTGAGAGATGAGTTGCTGGGGCAAGGAATAGTGACTTTATTTGGAAAGCCAATGGACCAAGAAGATGTTGGACTAGTGTCCCAAAAAACCCACCTTAACTAAATGAGAATTCAGGCTTCTCTTATACCAAAGGAGAGGGTGTGGTTGGCTGTTGCAGCTTCCCACTAGCTGTCTGTTTTATACATGGCAATGCACATACATCAATCCCACTTGCCCAATTCAACCCCCGATCTGTGTCTGCACATCTGTTCCCTGCATCTGCATCTCTATTTCTGCCCTGCAATAGGTTCATCTGTACCATTTTTCTAGATTCCTCATATATGCATTAATGTACAATATTAGTTTTTCTCTTTCTGACTTTCTTCACTCTGTATGACAGTCTCTAGGTCCATCTGTGTCCTGACAAATGACCCAATTTCCAGGTGCTCTTCTAAGCCAAAATGCTTGAAAAATGATACAACTGGTTAGAATGACAGGGAACGGGAAGTAGAAGCTTCAGATGTCTGTTTACATGTTAGTCATGGAAACAGATTTCTAAGACCATGTTCTTGGAAACTTCTGGAGATGGGGTGTTTTGTTAGGGTACGGTGCAGAGAAACACCTAACCTCTTTGGAAAGTGTTTATGGAACCATTTCTTTTTCTAGTGTGGGAGGCAGAGATGGAGGCCTGTGCGCTCCATGCAAAGCCAGCTTCTGCTTATTCTCATGGTCTTGTTGTCTCCTTCCTCAAGTGGCTTAAACCATTTGAGGTCAACCCTTCAGCTTCAATAACAATTCGTGGCTTCATTTTCGACTCAGCATACTCCTTTGTCAGCCAACACCCACATTTTGTTCCCTCTGGTTTGGGTGTTTTAAAAAGTCACTCAGCATCTTCAGTGACCGCTTGTTATCTTGTGAGCACAACTTGCCCACAGCAAAAGGCAGATTTCATACTGACTGCTCCATTCAGTAATTTAGGTGCATTTGGAGAGACATTGTCTGTTCCTATAAACATCGTCAAACTTATTCAATCTTTCAACAATGACTTGTGTGTCTTTTGCCAGCCATAAGGTGAAGCGTTCTGCCTCTCCTGAGGAAATTACTCATTGGGCTTGAAAACTAAATGTGTGACATCTTTAAGAAACTGTTTTAGTTTAAAATACTTTTGTTTTGTGTGTTTCTTTCCCTCCAGCCTGACCCTTTTTCTTTTTCATTTTTTAAAAAATTGAGCAGAGGACATCTCTTGATGGTTCGGTGGTTAGTACTCTGTGCTTCCACTGCAGGGGGCATGGGTTCTATTCCTGGTTGGGGAACTAAGGTCCCCAGTGCCGTGTGTGTGTGTGTGTGTGTGTGTGTGTGTGTATGTGCGTGCTCAGTCGTGTCCAACTCTTTGTGACCCCATGGACTGTAGTCTGCCAGGCTCCTCTGTCCGTGGAATTTTCCAGGCAAGAAATACTGGAGTGGGTTGCTATTTCCTTGGTGATCTTACCAACCCAGGGATCGAACCTGCTTCTCTTGCATCTCCTGTATTAGCAGGCAGATTCTTTACCATTTGGGCCATCTGGGAAGCTTCCAATATCATGCAAGATGGCCAAAAAATATAAAAAATTAAACAAAGATAATATAAAAATTCATTCTAAATTAAAGTGAAATTTCTTCTTCTGAACTCATTATTAAGAAAAAATATTATCAATTAGGAGCTTTAGACTAATGAAGGAAGGTTGTTTCTTAGTTTAGAAAACTTGTTGTTGTCAAAGAGATGTCATCTCACTTTAAAGAAATCACCAACACAAATTTATTTTGTTTGATTTTAAAGGGGGCAAAGGATGAGTCTCAAAAACATTATGTTGAGCAAAAGAACTCAGGCGCAGAAGAGTACATTAATATGAAATTTTAGAAAACTCAGAACTAATCTACAGTGACAAAAAGCAGATCACTGGTGGCCTGGGGCTAGGGCTGAATTGACTGCAGAGAGTTCAGAGGAAATTTTTTGGGAGGATAGAAATGCTGTATATCATGATCATGACAGTGATTACACAGATATATACACTTGTCTAAATTCATCAAGCTATACATTTAAATTATACCTCCATTTTTCAAAACTGATCGAAAAACAAGGACATAAATGCAGTCTGAAGCTGGGATCTGAATGGACAGGAATTCTCAAGGGAATGAGAATATGTATGCTTCTCTTTTTTCTTGCAAGACTTTTATCTAATAATCAGTGGATCATAAAAGTCACCTGTTTAAGTGTACAATTCAAGGCCTTTTAGCAAAGGTACAGAGTTGTACAACCAATTTAATTTGCAAACATTTCTATCATCCCAGTACAATCCTTTATACCCATTTGCAGTCAGTCTCATTGAAGCATAAGGGTTTTTTTTTTTTTAATATTTATTTATTTGGCTGCATAGGGTCTTAGTTACCCCACAGCATGTGGGTTTCTAGTTCCTGAACCAGGGATCAAAACTTTGTCCCCTGCATTGAGAGGCAAACTTTCAACTGGACCACCAGGGAAGTCCCAGAGCAGAGATTTTATTGTGACTTTTGAGGAAGTGGGTTACACAAGTGTCTTATGTTGAAGGTGAAAGTTGTTCAGTCGTGTCCGACTTTTTGCGACCCCGTGGACCACAGTCCAAGGAATTCTCCAGGCCAGAATACTGTAGTGGATAGCCATTCCCTTCTCCAGGGGGATCTTCCCAACCCAGATCGAACCCAGGTCTCCTGCATTACGGGCAGATTCTTTATCAGCTGAGCCACCAGGGAAGCCCAATAATACTGGAGTGGGTAGCCTATCCCTTCTCCAGTGGCTCTTCCCAATCCAGGAATCGAACTGGGGTCTCCTACATTGTAGGTAGATTGTTTACCAGCTGAGCTACCTGTTGGCTGAGCTCATTTTCTGGAGACCCATGGAAGATTCTAGCCATAGTGGGCTTGGCTGTGGGTACAGGCTTTGGTCCGTCTGGGGCTCCCACAGCAGCAAGCTCTTCATTTACACTTTAATTCTTTCTGTAAACACAAGCATATTCCCTATGCCCCTCAGTGGACCCCAAATGGATGGCAATAAGGAAGCTGGTGGCTGTCCTTTGGGCACATCCTTCTGGTCTCTGTGTCCTGAGCTTTGCCAGCCATGGGGCAGGAGAACCCCCTCAGCCCACCTGCCCCTGCCTGACCCAACTGCTTCCCTTCCGTGTCCAGGCTACAGGGCTCAAGTGCATTGCCTCTGCTTCTGCCAGCTGTCTGGGAGCAGGCCCAGGGAGCCTCTCCTACCGGTCAGCTGTTGCTGGAAGCGACAACAAGAGCAGGGCTGAATATCCCCAGAGCAACACCAGTAAGTGGAGAAGCCACAGGAGAGATCATGGCAGACCTGGAGCAGAGATGAGCCCCACTCTGGACAGCAATAGTGTTTAATCTGAAAAGGCTGGCACATACTCAGGAATATGAGGGTAACGCTGCAGCCTGGATCTGTGGAAGTCAAGGGTCAAATGCTGGCAGAAGGTGAAGGACAACTTGAGTGTTTTCTCCAGGCTTCTGTAGAAGGCCAGCATTAAGAAATGAGCTCAGGACTCCTTTTTTTTTTTTTTTTTGCTGATCCACACAGCATGCAGGATCTTAGTTCCCCAACCAGGGATTCAATCCATGTCCCCCAGAACTACTTGGTATCTGCCTCCGCATGAGTCTCCTGATGGAGTTTAGCAGTGAACAAAATTCACATAATTTATTCATGTATCTGTTACTATTTAGTCATGTCTGACACTTTTGCTACCCCATGGGCTGTAACCCACCAGGCTCCTCTGTCCATGGAATTTCCTAGGCAAGAGTACTGGAGTGGGTTACCATTTGCTACTCCAGGGGATCTTCCTGGCCCAGGAATTGAACTTTCATCTATTGCATTGGCAGGTGGGTTCTTTACTATTTAGCCACCAGGGAAGCCCTTATTTATATATAGAATATTCCAAAGCTAAGAGTATGTGTTTTCTTGGCTGGAAAGGCTGAGCTGGGGCTCTATGTGTGGGAGTCTGTAGCTGATTGCATAGTTCTGAACTGCAGAGCAAGGCAAAGACCGAAGGGTATTGAGAGCAGTGTGGACATGCTGGTTGACCCTGGGGCGCTACAGTTAGTTTTACAGATATGTCTCAGTGTGCCAGGGCTGACATGCTTAAGTGTGCCAGCAAATTGCCCAGGGGCTCCTTGGCTGAGCAGGTGGCTTATACACACTCTACGTTGTGTCACTAATGACAAGGCTGGCTACATCATGTGTGGGGCCCAGCGCAACATGAAAATGTGGGACCCCTTGTTTACCAGGAGGAAAGCATGTCTTCCTTTCTATTGTGACTCTATATTTCTCTTTATCTGAGAAGGTGTTTTTGTTTTATTTTGTTTTTTAAATGATCTTATTTACTTATGGCTGTGCTGGGTCTTCGTTGCCACACAGGCTTTTCTCTAGTTGAGGTGTTCGAGTTTCTCACTCCAGTGGCTTCTCTTGGTGCAGAACATGGGCTCTAGGGCACACAGGCTTCACTGGTTGTGGCTTTCAGGGTCCAGAACCCGTGTCTGAACCCGTGTCTCCTGCATTGGCAAGTGGATTCTTTACCACTGAATTGCCAGGGAAGCCTGATAAGGTGTTTTTAAATTCCGTATTTAATGCCCCTCATGCCTGGGGATTTTCACGGGGCGAGTGAAGATGCTCACAGACGCCCAGGGTCTCAACCCACAGTTCGGTGCACAGGACAAGTGTGCTTAATCTTGACCCTCTGTGAGTCTGAGCCCAGCCCCCAGCAGGGGTGGAGGGCAACAAGGGCTGCTGGGTGGGGACCCGGGGTGGGCAACTGAGCCCTGGGTAACTGGGAGGCAGCAGGAGGTGGGACCACATGTGAGCAGAGGCTCCAAGCCCCTGGCACATGTTCCATTAGACTTCAATCACAAAACACAAATCATTAAGAATTTCAAGATGGCAACCACTGAACACGAAGCCTCAAGCATCAAGGCCCCTCTGAACAAGTGGCCCTGCATGGTCACACTTGTCACGGGTCTGTGAAGCTGACCCATTCTGCCATTTATCCCTTATCCTTTCTGTTCAACCTCCCATTGGCAGGACTTATCTCCAAATGTGCCAGCAGCCCCTGGGGTGAGCTGCAAGCATAATGTTCTGAAAGGAGCTAGGCTGATGGTGGTGTTTCTCCTTGCTCCTTGAAAAACCCTTATCTTTTTATTTTTAATTTTTGTTTATTTGGCTCTGCTGGGTCTTCGTTGTGGCATGCGAGATCTTCAGCCTTTGTTGTGGCGTGTGGGATCTGGTTCTCTGACACCAGATGGAGCTCGGGCCCCTGCACTGGGAACGCAGAGTGTTAGCCCCTGGACCACCAGGAAGTCCCGAAAAACTCTCTTCATGAATTGAATTTTCTTCATCTATACCATGGACATGTAAATAGCTTCTTTTCAGAGATGCTGTGAGGGTGAAACAAAATAAGAAGAAAACACACATGTTCACATTTATGGTTATATTATTTTTGAGTCTCTGGCCTCAAGCAAAATGCCTAAAATTGGGAGGAAAAAGTCTTCATGCCTCTGCTCCCTGAGCAGGCAGTGTCAGCCACCAGTAATATTTTGATTCAAGGTTGTTTATCTTCCAGGTTTCCTTTTTATTTATGTCTGTAACTTTTCCTCCAATTTGCAACACAATCCTTCCTTTGCTACCTGCTGTCTTGTTCAGTGCCGCTCAGCCTAACTGGGCTCCAGGCTGGGGCCTGTGGTTCACGTTCTCCTGATTCTCATCAAAATGTACCTGCTGACCCTCCTACGTGCTTAAGGCCCTACAAGGTCTTCAGATAGATTCTGTGATAATGTAATTCAAATTAAGTTCCCACTGCTTAAGTAGACTGAGACCTTAATGATAGTTGCAATTCAGCAAATTATTTTATTTTTAAAAATATTTATTTGCTTATTTGGCTGTACCAGGTCTTAATTGTGGCCTGTGGAATCCAGTTTTCTGACCAGGGATCGAACCCAGGCCCTCTACTCTGGGAACACAGTCTTAGCCATTGGGCCCCCAGAGAAGTCCCCCAAAATAAACTTAAAGATACACCAGTGAACTTCTTGGAGACAGAGTGGGTGCAAGTCTTCCTACTAAGTGTAACTAAATGACATTGACATTATATGCAAAACAAACTAAAGGAGACTCTGAAGGTGGAGAGGAGGAGGCAGACTAGCTTAGGCGTCGGGATTCAAGAAATGACCGTGTTGGTGAGCTCCCCAGATTTTTGTTGTTGTTGTTTGCCTTTTACATCTCAGGTTTAGAGTAGAAGAAGCTGGAAGCCTGGAAATGCCAATACTGTGGACAAAATAAAAACCTCAGCAGACCAGGAAAGGAACCGCCTACAGGACCGGAAACCATTAGACACTAATTGTTCTCCTCCGGCTGAAGACTACAGAAAAGCCCGTGGACCACTCCCACCTGTTCCAGCAAAGGCTGAGTGGGAAGCCTAGACCCCCACCTGACCGGGTATAAACAGGTGCCCCAATTCCTCTACCTATGTAGTTTCAGAAGGCTAGTGGAGAATTAGGGTGTTGGCTATTGCCCAGCAATAACTAGGCCATTCCCAGATGGTGTCAGTGGAAAGCAATTCATGACAGACTCCTACTTCTCCCAGCCAGGGCGGTGCAACTTGGTCAGGAGCCAGAATTTTCACCCCACCCAGCAGTAATGAAGAGTCCCATCACCCTCGAGTGTCAAAGGAGGCCAGCTGGGAGGCTGGACTCTACCCTCACCTGTCGTAAGAAGGTGGCAATCTCACTGCTGCTGGAATGCTGTCAAAAGAAGTTAACTAAAACAGAAGGTTTAAGTAAGATCCAGAGTCTCATAGCAATGCTTGCAATGTCCAGGAGTCAACAAACAAATCACTCATGATATCAAGAATCAGAAAGGTCTCAAACTGAGTTAAAAAAAAAGACAATAGATGCCAAGGTCAAACACCTGGAAACTGAACAACACACTTTTAATTAATCTGTAGATAAAAGAGGAACTCTCAAGGGAAATTAAAAAAATATATACTGGACTGCAATCATCCTCTGTGTCTTTTCAGCCTTCTAACTTTATTGAGGCTATCAATGGCTAAGTCAAAGGTCTCTTTTGGTAAATGTCACATTGTACTTGAAAATACATGGGTTATTTTCAAGTATCTTTTAATATTGATTTCTAACATAAATCCACAGTGATAAGAGAACAGATTCTGTATGATTTCAATAGACCATGAAACTTTTATGCCTTGTACCTGGATATGTTCCAGTGTCTCTTAGTTTATAGCTTATGGGAACTTGAATAGAATTTGTACCCTACTGTTGTGTGAAAACTGTATTGGTTCATAGTGCTTTTCAGGTCTATCATAACCTTCTGCTGCTGCTAAATCGCTTCAGTTGTGTCCGACTCTGTGCGACCCCATAGACGGCAGCCCACCAGGCTCCCCCGTCCCTGGGATTCCCCAGACAAGAACACTGGAGTGGGTTGCCATTTCCTTCTCCAATGCATGAAAGTGAAAAGTGAAAGTGAAGTCACTCAGTCGTGTCCAACTCTTAGCGACCCCACGGACTGCAGCCCACCAGGCTCCTCCGTCCATGGGATTTTCTAGACAAGAGTACTGGAGTGGCCATTGCCTTCTCCGACTATAACCTTCTACTTCTCTGTATATTCATTCTATTAATTTTTGAGAGTTTGATATTGAAACTTCAACTAAAAACTTAATTTATCTAGTTAAAATAATTGTCATGTATAGTGGAACTATATGTGACCTTGTTCTGTGTTTTCCAAGTCTCCTGTAAATGTGTTATCATACTTTCATAATTTAAAAAATAAAAACTAAAGAGACAAAAATATTAAGGACAATTAAAAAATACACTGGACTGAAAGAAAATACAACTCAAAATTATGGGACACAACTAAAACAGTACTGAGAGGGAGATTTATAGCACTAAAAGGAAACATTAGAAAAGATGAAATGCTTCTAATCAACAGCCTAAGTTCCCACCTCAAGGACCTAGAAAAATAAGAAAAAAATAAACCTGAAGCAAACAGAAGTAAGTAATTAATAACTATCAGAGCATAAATTAATGAAAATGAAATAGAAAAAATAGAGAAAATCAATGAAGTAAAAAGCTGTTTCTTTGAAAAAATCAATAAAATTTAAAACCTCTGGCAAGACTGACAAGGGGAAAAAAAAGAAATAAGACACAAACTACCATTGTCATAAATTAAACAGTGGCTGTCATTACAGACCCTCTCCATATTAAAAAAATAATAAAAGAACACGACAAACAACTCTACTCACAGAAGTTGATAGGATGTGCCAAGTCCTCAAAATACACAAACTACCGCAACTCACATTTATGAATCAGCTCACTCGATTAGCCCTATTAATATTATGAGATTAAATTTATAATTTAAAAATTCCCCTCCAAAGAAAAAACTAGTCTTCAAAAATTCTACCAAGAGGTTAGAGATTGTACACCGATTCTACACAATTTATGCTGGAAAGTAGAAGAGGAGGGAACACATTCTAACTTGTTTTATGAAGCTAGTATTGTTTTTCAGTCACAAAGTCGAGTCCAACTCTTTGTGACGCCATGGACTGAAGCACGTCAGGCTTTCCTGTCCTTCTCTATCTCCCAGAATTTGCTCAAATTCATGCCCATTGAGTCAGTGATGCTATCTAACCATCTCATCCTCTGCCACCCCCTTCCCTTTTTGCCTTCTATCTCTCTCAGTATCGGGGTCGTTTCCAGTGAATTGGCTCTTGGCATCGGGTGGCTGAAGTACGGAAACTTCAGTCTTTCCAGTGAATATTCAGGGTTAATTTCCTTTAGGATTGACCAGCTTTAACTCCTTGCAGTCCAAGGGACTCTGCTACTAAGCCAGACAAAGACATTCAAAAAGAAAAGTTTATACCAATATCCTTCATGAATGTAAATGCAAAAATCCTTCACATAAGATTAACAAATAGAACTCAACAATGTATAAAAAGAAGCATATGACACAACAAGTAGGATTTATTCTAGGGATGCAAGACCGCTCAGTTATCCAAATGACTGCAAGACTGCTTAATTATAAAAAAATCAATTATAGTAGTCTACTAGAATATCAGACTAAAGAACAAAAACCACATGATCATACCAATGAAAGAAGAAGAAAAGAAGTTTAGCATCCAATAAGAACTCTCTCAGAAAACTGAATTATGGGGAAACTTCCTCAATTGGGTAAAGAACATCTATAAAACCTTATACCTTACTGCTGCTGCTGCTGCTGCTAAGTCGCTTCAGTCGTGTCTGACTCTGTTCGACCCCATAGACGGCAGCCCACCAGGCTCCCCTGTCTCTGGGATTCTCCAGGCAAGAACACTGGAGTGGGTTGCCATTTCCTTCTCCAATTCATGAAAATGAAAAGTGAAAGTGAAGTTGCTCAGTCGTGTCTGACCCTTAGCAACCCCATGGACTGCAGCCCACCAGGCTCCTCCGTCCATGGGATTTTCCAGGCAACAGTACTGGAGTCGGGTGCCATTGCCTTCTCCGGAGTAAAGAACATTTACAAAACCTTAAACCTTAGATTGTACTAAATGGTGAAAGACTGCTTTCCCCCTGACATCAGTAATAAAGCAAGAATGTCCTTTCTCACCACTCTTATTCAGCATAGTGCTGGAAGGTCAGTATAATGAGGCAAGAAAAAGAAGTTAAAGGCATACAGATCAGAGAGAAAGAACTAAAGTTGTCCCTATTTGCAGAGGACATGCTTGTCTACAAGGAAACTGCAGGGAACCTACCGAAACCAGAAGACAAAAAAATTTTAACTAATAAGTGAGTTAAGCAAAATTGCAGGATGCAGATCGATATGCAAAAATCAACTGTAAGATTTCCCTGGTGGTCCAGTGGTTAAGAATCCACCTGCCAATGCAGGGAACACCAGTTGGATCCCTGGCCCAGGAAGCTTCCACATGCTGTGGGGCAACTAAGCCGTGCAGCGCAATTACTCAGCCTGTGCTGTATAGCCCAGAAGCTGCAGCTACTGAAGCCTGCGTGCCTAGAGCCTGTGCTCTGCAACAAGAGAAGACACCAAAATGAGAGAGCTTCGCACTGCGACTAGAGAGTAGCCCCCGCTTGGCACAACTAGAGAAAGACTGCTTGCAGCAAAGAAGATCCAACGCAGCCGAAAAAAAATCAGTAGTATATTTGGATACTAACAGCAAACACATGGAACCTAAACATTTAAATGCACTATCATTTACAATCATTAAAGAAAGAGAAACAAGTGTAAATTTAACACATATTCAGGCCTTATATACTGAAAACTGTAAAACATTCCTAGTGTACTCTTCTTTCTCAAATTGTTTTAGATATCCAGTTCCTTTTCCTTTCCTTACACATCTCAGAATAACACTTACACCTTGCTGATGGAAATGTAAAATGGTACAGCAGAAAGACTTTGTGACAGTTTCTTAAAAGACTAAACACACTAAGCAACTCAGCAATTGTCCTCATAGGCCTAAAGCTGGTGCTCTGGGACAATCCAGAGGGATGGGACGGGGAAGGAGGTGGGAGGGATGTGGGAGGGGGGTTCAGGATGGAGGGACACATGTACACCCATGGCTGATTCATATCCATGTATGGCAAAAACCACCACAAAATTGTCAAGTAATTAACCTTCAATTAAAATAAATAAATAATTTTTTTTTAAGAAGAAAGAAGTCTACCCTTTTTGTTTAGTTTTTTAAAGAATTTTTTATGTGGACCATTTTTTAAAGTCTTTAAGTTGTTACAATATTGCTTCTGTTTTATGTTTTGGTTTTTGGCCATGAAGTAGGTGAGGTCAAACCAGTCAATCCTAAAGGAAATCAACCCTGAATATTCACTGAAAGGACTGATGCTGAAGCTGAAGTCCCCATACTTTGGCCACCTGATGTGAAGAGCTGACTCACTGGAAAAGACCCTGAAGCTGAGAAAGATTGAAGGAAGAAGGAGAAGAGGGCGACAGAGAATGAGATGGTTGGATGGCATCACTGACTCAATGGACCTGAGTTTAAGCAAACCCAGGAGATAGTGAGGGACAGAGAAGCCTGGATTGCTGCAGTTCACGGGGTCCTAAAGAGCTGGACACGACTTAGGCACTGAACAACGACACGTGAGATCTTAGCTACTAACCACTGGACCGCCAGGAAAGTCCCAAGAAGTGTATCAGTGAGAAACAAACAAACCAACCCACCCCAATGCTTCCCAGGTATTTAGTGCTCCATAAAATCTGAGAGTGGCTGGACTTTGCCAGAGTTCCTGCTACTGCTGGTGCTGGCAGCTGCTTTGCCACTGAATGGCCTGGGCCTCTGGGTCCTCCTCCCCCAGCTCAGGGACAGGCACATCCTCTGCTTCTCTGTGACAGTGGCCAACCTCCTACCGAGGCTGACAGTGTCACTCAGGATCCACACGCCCTGCCAGGCCGCCAGTGGACTCTGCACTTCCTGTGCGGCAGCTGGCTTCCCTGTCATAACCCTTCTGATGCCGAGCGCACCTTCCTGAGCCTGAGCCTGAGAGCACTGCCTTCACCTTGTTCTCACGCTGAGATATGAGCCTCAGGGCTGCACTCTGAAGGTCAGCCCTACCTTGGAGGTGCTGATGGCTTTCTCGTGTACTGTAAGCTGTTTCCAGAGGTTGCAGCCCTTCAGCTCTGTTGTGAAGGCTGCTCTCTCATCCATGAGCACACTTCAGAATGGCCACCATGAGCTTCTCTTTGTGAGTCTCATGAGCTTTTGCTAGGATGTGCGTGCTAAGTCACTTCCGTCATGTCCGACTCTTTGTGATCCCATGGATGGTAGCCTGCCAGGCTCCTCTCTCCATAGGATTCTCCAGGCAAGAATACTGGAGTGGGTTGCTGTGCCCAACTCCAGGGAGTATCACATATCCGGAGGCCAAGAGGTAAGTTTCATACCATACTTTTTTTTTTTTCTTCACTGTAGTAATACTCCTTTTGGTCTCTGGACCCTACTGATCTATTTTCTTTCTTTCTTTCCTTTTTAAAAAACATTTATTTATCTATTTGGCTGGGCCATTTCTTAGTTGTGGCATGTGGGATCTAGTTCCCTCACCAGGCTCCCCGCATTGGAAGTGCAGAGTCTTAGCCACTGGACCGCCAGGGAAGTCCCTCTATTTTTCTTTCTTAAATATTTTTTGGAAAGCAGGGAATGGGGATTGGAGTTCTGTAAGAGAGGACACGGGCATTTCTTTTCTGGGCATTACCTTGTGTCTCTTGACATTTGGAAACCTACTGGATCATGAGTTCCATATCTTGATTTCCAGAAACACTTTAGAAGGACTGAGGGCCTAATGTATGTGTTATGTCCTCCTGAGAGGTATCATGCAGGCATTAGAGGAAGATTCTGCCAAGGCCACTATAAAGTCCTGATGCAACAATTTCTCAAACTGAGACCGCAGGGAATTGTGAATTTTTAAGAAATTTAAAACGCTTGTGTTTTCAAATGAATTACTTAAAACACACCCCAAGTGGCGTTCCACGTGGCTCAGTGGTGAAGAATCCACCTGCCAATGCAGGAGCCACCAGAGACATGGGTTTGATCTGAGTCAGGAAGATCTGGAGGAGGAAAAGGCAGCCCACTCCAGTATTCTTGCTGGGATAACCCCGTGGACAAGAGGAGTCTGGTGGGCTACCGTCCACGGAGTCACAAAGAGCCAGACACGGCTGAAGCATTTGAGCACACACACAAAACAGAAACACTCACAGACTAGCAGGACAGATTTAAGGCTGTGGGAGAGGGAGAGCTGGGGAGTTTGGGATCAACATGTACACACTGCTATATTTAGAATGGATAACTGACAAGGACCTACTGTGTAGCACAGGGAACTCTGTTACGTGGCAGCCTGGATAGGAGGGGAGTTTTGGGGGAGAATGGATACACGTATTAATATATGTATGGCTGAGCCTTTTCACTGTTTACCTGACACCATCACAACATTGTTAATCAGCTATACCCCAATACAAAATAAAAATTTCAAAAAAAAAATGCTTGTGTGGTTTTTATTTCAATGGTAACCTAATAATACCCACTAAAAATACTACTGCAAACACATTTGGGATTATCTGGACAACTCCTTGTGAAGATATGGTCATTGAGCGCAGTGTCATTTGGTGCCATACTGTTTTACTTTAATAATTGCAGGCTCAGCAGAAAAGAGAAAGGAGAACATAATACGTAAACAGTGCATTCTTCCAAAGTCAAGTCCAAATGACGCCATGGCTTTGAAGAAAGTTTCACAATAGTTCAAAAGAAGAGAATGATGGGAGAACAGAGTCATCAAAGCGAACACAGTGGTAGAGGCAGTGCTCTGGAAAATTACATCCCAGTTGTAAGCAACAATTTATGTCCAGCAAAGCAGTATTAGCCATGATATTGAAATAATACTGTCAATTATTAATGAATAAAAGTAATTGAAATTTAATAATAACGCATATTGGTTAAAATTCTATTGGATATGTTGTTTTATTTCAAATCTCTAAAATGATGTGCATAAAGAGTTTCTATCTAGTTCCAAGTTTCCATTTTTAAGTACTATTTTGATTAAGTTCTTCAGTGATTTAGTAGAGAGGAAACTTAAACCCCAAGAGATTAAAGGACTTTTCCAAGGTCAGATAGCTAATCCCCAGCAAGGCTGTTATAACATCAGGTCTCCTGGTGTCCAGCCTGGGCCGTCTTCCAAGGCACGGCTGTTCAGAAAAGTGATCCTGGACAGTGGATTATTAAGCCCCAGATGGTTGGATGGAGAAATCTTCCCTAAAACAGAGGCTGGATGCTTTACTTGCTATTTTACAAGGCCCCTGCCTCAGAGACTATGCCAACAGAGGACCAGACAAAATTGAAAAACAAGAAATTTAGAGACTAGATTGGCCATCAGGCCCCACCCACCAAGGCCAGCAATACCATTTACTCAGCCTCCATCACACTTGAGTAAGTGCAGAATATGACAAAAGATGTGTTAAAGGGCTATTTTGAACATTTCTGAATGGGTGCCACAGATTAAATGTAATAGAAAATGAGTTACTCCGTGGTTCTCTGGATTTCCCAGGTGGCTCAGTGGTAAAGAATCCACCTGCTGATGCAGGAGGTGCAGGAGACGTGGGTTTGATCCCTGGGTTGGGAAGATCCCCTGGAGGAGAAAAGGGCAATCTGTTTCAGTATTCTTGCCTGGAGAATCCCATGGATAGAGGAGCTAGGGGGGCTACAGTCCATGGAGTCACAAAGAGTCAGACATGACTGAGCGACTGAGCACACACCACACATAATTCTTTGCTGAAAGGTTCTCTTCTGCTTAAAAAAAAAAAAAAAAAAAAAAAACCCTACTTCTCTGAGGGCATCATCAGTGAAGCAAGCTGATATATTCTGAAATTTAAGTTTTTTAAAAACCTCGAGTAGATTGTCAAATGACAGGCTTTCAAGCTTTGAAACTGTGCTATTTGTAGATGAAACCCACCTGAAATATTCTAATATAATGTACACTTCGTTGATTTTAGCTAAACACCAAGTGATATAGGAATGTCCTCAGGTAATTTCTAGAGTGCCCAGGGGTATTTTCCAAGAGTTTATATACACATCTAGTCAATTACCAAATGGTGTTGACTATGTCTACAGTTTTAATTTTTCAGTGCAGCCCTGTCTACTGGTCAGGCCCATCTCCTACACTTCCCAGCTGTTTTTAGGTCCACTTCTGCCTTGCTTCCTGCAGGCAGTGCTACTGTTTCTCTGAGACCCCCACTCCTCCTATTTTGGCCAGGACTCCTGCATCTGCAGCTTCTGCCTGGCTTCACCTCCTAAAATTCTATTAAATTAAAGGATTTATAACCTAAGGTGATGCAATTGTAAAGAATCCACCCAATCAATCGTAAAGAATGCAGGAGAAAAAGAATACATGGATTTGATCCCTGGGTCAAGAAGGTCCCCTGAAGGAGGAAATGGCAACTCACACCAGTATTCTTGCCTGGAAAATTCCATGGACAGAGGAGCCTAGAGAGCTACAGGTCCATAGGGTCGCAAAGGGTCAGACACAAGTGAGTGACTGAGCATGCGCATTAAAATGATTCAGGGCAGACAATGCAATGGCATTAACTTTTTCTCCCTCGGGGCTGTTGGTTAACTTTTGAAGCTTTCTGATCAGGACTATAAACTCTCTGTACCCACTGGGGTCAGGACTGCTTCACTTGAAGTCCATTGACCTCCCAGGAGGCTAAGGATAGCATTCATCAAGTCTGTGAATTTGGATGGGAAGGAAATTACATCTTCACTTTCACTCTCCTCAAACTGAAAAATTGCATTTCCCTTCTATCAGGGCTTCCCTGATAGCTCAGTTGATAAAGAATCTACCTGCAATGCAGGAGATCCCGGTTCAATTCCTGGGTCAGGAAGATCTGCTGGAGAAGGGAAAGGCAACCCACTTCAGTATTCTTGGGCTTCTCTGGTGGCTCAGCTGGTAAAGAATCTGCTTGCAATGTGGGAGACCTGGGTTCGATCCTTGGGTTGGGAAGATCCCCTGGAGGAAGGAAAGGCTATTCACTCCACTATTCTGGCCTGGAGAATTCCATGGACTGTGTAGTCCATGGAGGTCACAAAAAGTCGGACATGACTGAGTGACTTGCACTTTCACTGTAAAAGTAGGCAGCAAACAGAAGTAGAAGGAAAGTGCCAGATCTGCCCCAGCAAATATCTCAGGTATTTGCATTGATGTTACAATGGTTTCAGACACCACCAAATATTGTTTATACTCATTCCTACCTTAAAATCACAGTAATTATTAGACGTGCCACTAGATCTTGTTACCTATTTTTCTATTTTTTTATTTTAGGTACTCAATTACTAGTCTTGAAATTATTTCCTCCTTTCTAATAACCATCGATCTCATTTATTTTCTGGTTTATTTGAAAAAAATTTTATTGGAGTATAGTTGCTTTACAATATTGTATTAGTTTCTGCTGTACAGCAAAGGGAATTAGCTATACAAATACAAATATCCCCTAATTTTTTTTGGATTTCCTTCCCATTTAGGTCACCACAGAGCACTGAGTGGTGTTCCCTGTGCTGTACAGTAGGTTCTCATTAGTTATTTATTGTATACATAGCATCAATACTGTATTTGTGTCAATCACAATCTTCTAGTTCATCCCATTCGCCATTTCTCCCCTCGGTGTCCATATGTTTGTTCTCTGGGTCTGTGTCTCTATTTCTGTTTTGCAAATGGGTTCATCTGTACCAATTTTTTCTAGATTCCACATATATGTGTTAATGTAAAATATTTGTTTTTCTCTTTCTGACTTACTTCACTCACTTCTGACTATCATACATGATCGTCAAGTGTTACACAAACTTAAAAAAAATTGAGAACTGTATTTTAATAGAATTGGTTTCCTTTATAATCTTATGTATTTTATTTTATTCATTTGAAAGCTATTTTTTTTTCCTAAGAAGGGGTCCATGGTTTTTCCAGATTGCCAAAGGGGTCCACATGCAAAATACTTAAGAAACGCTACCCTAGAGAGTTAATTAACATAAGGGATGTTAGAAATGATTTTTCTCCCAGGTAATCGAAGCTGCTCAAGTTGTGAGTTTGGTTGTTGCATAATGGGGGCACAAAATCAGAAGACGCCACTGTCTTACCACTTGCCAAGTTAGACCAAAATCTAGGACCCTGCTTGGTCTACCTTATACAAAGGACATTTTCACGTGGCTTAACCAGCAGCCTGGCTGGCCCTGTAGTCAGGACATTGCTGTGTCCTTTCTGGAGTGACCCTTTCTCCAAAGTGTGCGTCATGATTGAATTGTGTCCTCCAGACTAGTTGACATTCTCAACCCCTGATACTTGTGAATATGACCTCTTTGGAAATAAGGCCTTTGCAGATGGAATCAAATTAAGGTGAAGTCATCCTGGAGTCTAACCTGATATTACTGGTGGGTGTTCTTGTAAGAAGAGAAGAGTCACACAGGGAGAAGACCATGTGATGATGGAGGCAGAGATGGGAGTGAGGCAGCTGCAAGCCCGGTTGCACCAAGATTGCCGGCCACCTCTGGAAGCCAAGAAAGGAAAGGAAGGGTCCTATCCAGCATGTCAGAGAGAAGGGGACCCTGCTCACACCCTGGTTTCAGACTTCTAGCCTCCAGAACTATGAGAGAATACATTTCTGCTGTTTCAAACCACCAAGGCTGTGGTATTTTGTTAGCGCAGCCCTAAGAAACAAACTCAGTGTGTATCAGAGCAAATGACACAGAGAAGGAAACCTCACTGAGGTCACAAAACCGGTTGTGTGATTTTGGAGCCTAGTTGGCTAATGCAGTTTGTACATGTGGCAGAATCTGGTCTAAGCCTAGCACCGATCGTTAGGTACCATCTGGTTGTGAAGTTGTGAGGTAGGAAATACATAGCAGCCACCCACATCCAACTGGCAGAGCCTAGAGATACCCGAAATAGCAGTACAGGTGTTGGTCCTCGGGGTGAGCTTAGCTTCGTTGAAATCAGAATGCCACTCCCCTTTTTGCATTACATTCAGCTAGAGCTGCCCCTATCTCACAAATATCTCCTTAGATATTTACTCATTGCCCCTTCTATTCCTGAAGCTCAAATTGAAGTCCAGGAAAGGCGCTGCTAAGTCACTTCAGTTGTGTCCGACTCTGTGTGACCCCATAGACAGCAGCCCACCAGGCTCCCCCATCCCTGGGATTCTCCAGGCAAGAACACTGGAGTGGATTGCCATTTCCTTCTCCAGGAAAGGCACGGCAGGGATCAAATTCACGGGCAAAGTCTATGCTGGTTCCACATTGCTGTGTCTCCTTCTTCTTCAGGGTGAATTCCCTCCCCAGGACAGCTTCTACCAGGATGAATGCAAGTCCACCCAGTGGGTTTGCTAGCCCTCCCTCTGGTCTACTTCCTGGTAGTGGCCAGGATCCCCTTAGAACCCTCTTCTTTATCAACACAACAGCCTATTTACTGGAGAAGTCAAACTAGATTAGGGTACAGACACTTGTTTTAGAAAATGCTTTGAGCTCTTGATCTTCTTACTTCCCTGATTTGGACACTCAAGGAAGGATGGTGGAGGATGGGCAATCTGAGGGGCAGGGACATCTCGTTGGTTGGAGCTCCTGGCCGCTGAAGCCCCCATTTCCTTCATGTTTGGCTCTGAATAAATGGCCCAAACAATCCTTCCTTCCACTGAGAACTCTGCCTCCTGCTCTTGCCTAGAGATGTGTCCTGAAGTCTACTTCTGCTCCCAATATATTCATATCCTTTAAAATACATATCCATTTATTTTATTTTAAAGGCTATTTAAAAGGCTATCTGCTGCTGCTGCTAAGTTGCTTCAGTCGTGTCTGACTCTGTGCGACCCCATAGACAGCAGCCCACCAGGGTCCCCCGTCCCTGGGATTCTCCAGGCAAGAACACTGGAGTGGGTTGCCATTTCCTTCTCCAAAAGGCTATCTAGATAGCCATTAAAGTAGGGCTTCCCTGGTGGCTCAGACGGTTAAGAATCCTCCTGCAATGCAGGAGACCCAGGTTCGATCCTTGGGTGAGGAAGATCCCCTGAAGAAGGAAATGGCAACTCACTCCAGTATATTTGCCTGGAGATTTCCAGGGACAGATGAGCCTGGCAGGCTATAGTCCATGAGGTCGTAAAGAGTTGGACATGACTAAGGGACTAACACACACACAAACACACACACACAGCCTTTAAAAGACTATATAGGCTTTAAAATTACATTAGAGCAGTCCTAAGAGTCACCCAATCTTTCAATAGTTTCCCCAGACTAAAGTCAAGTATTAACCTGTATAAATCCATACACATGTAATCTAATCTTCAAACATCAGAAAAATAGCTCTCTGCCTTCTCCTCCATTTCAGAGAGAGAAACTATCTCACATGAAAGATTTTTTAAACTATCTAGTCCTGCCCCCAAATCAAATTTTCAGTTGAAGAAAAAACTGCGGCCAAAATCCCTGTGAACAAGCCCTTCATGTTACTCAACTGCCCTTCTCCTCCCTCCGCTATTTCTGGCCAGTGAACCAATGCTCATTTATTGACTGACTGGGATTTAATACATATACTATAAAATCCATCTCTTTAAAGTGTACCGTGTAGGGACTTCCCTGGTGGTCCAGTCGTTAAGACTTTGCCTTCTAATGCAGGAGGTGTGGGTTCGATCCCTGGTCGGGGAGCTCAAATCCCCCATGCCTCTTGGCCAAGAAACCAGAAACACAGAACAAAAGCAGTATTGTAACAGATTCAAGAAAGAGGTTATTGCCTCCCCTTCACCCAAAAAAAAAACTAAAAAGAAAAAAAAGTGTATAATTCAGTGGTTTTTTAGCATATTTACAGCATTGTGTCACCGTCACCACTATCGAATTCCAGGACATTTTCATCTCCCAGAAAAGAAACCCGTTAGCAGTCACTTCCCATTCTTTCCGTCCTCAGGTCCTGAGTGCCATTAGTTTAATTTCTGTCCCTTTGAATTGGCCTGTTCCTTTATTTTATTCAATCCTTTTCCAATCCCAGTTCTACCCAATTCACACCTTTTAGTGAAAGCCTGGTGTGTGGGGAGGTTCTGTGCTCTGACTTTGAAAGGTCAGCCGTATTCAGCTCTTAACTCATCATATAACGAAAGAGGAGCAGGTGGCCATGCAGATGGCCAGGAGGGGCTGGGAGTCAGGGGTTAGGGAGGAGCAGAACAGCACAGCTTTCCAGAGAAAGAACACCCAGTACGCCGACTTTGTCAACTGAAGTCACACACGCTTCATTAGCAAGAAGGCTTCGATAACCATGGAGAATGTTTGACAAGCCTAGGGACCTTTGTTTCTAATTCCTGGAGAGTTGCTGTGGGCGGTTGCTAACTTTCAGTGCAAACAGAAACAAACTAAAATGTCCACTGAATGCCTGGAAACTTGATTCTTTTGGGCACGGTCCACTTGGGCCCTGTTGTCCTCACGGCAACCATTTGTCGGATCTGGCATCGACCGATGGACATCACTGACGTTCTCCTTCATGGCAGGGCTATTATTACATCACCAGCTAACTAAAGCCCCACGAGATGAAAATAGTTTTAAAGATACCTTGGAGAATACAATTTAGCCTTAAAATATACAAAAAGAGGCACATTCATTTTGTTAGGTTTTTTCTAAACGAATCTATAGTTATTCTAAATACACTTTAAATTTTGAGAGTATATGTTTTTTCAAATAATGGAAAAGGGCATTTGTTTGTTTGTTGTTTTTAAATAAAGTTCCAAGCATTTGCAAGAGGGAGGGGATGTATGTACTCACATGGATGATTCTCTTCATCATACAGCAGAAACTAACACAACATTGTAAAGCAATTATATTACAATAAAAATACAATATTGGGGGAGAAAAAGAATACTGACATAAAAGGAAGGCAAAAATTGAAAACAATTTTTTTATCAGTATTTTTTTTTCTTTTGATAGTACCTACTACTAATATAGGGCTTCCCAAGGTGGCTCAGTGGTAAAGAATCGGCTTGCAATACAGGAGATGTGGCCTTGATTCCTGGGTTGGGAAGATCCCCTGGAGAAGGAAATGGCAATCCACTCCACTATTCTTGCCTGGAAAAGCCTATGGACAGAGGAGCCTGGTGGGCTACAATCCAGAGGGTCGCGAAAGAGTCAGATACCACTTAGTGACTAAACAACAAAAACAATTACAAGTAGGTAAATGCTAAATGTTCTTACCTTGGAATTTCTTTATTCAATTCATTTCACTTTCTCTATACATTTTCATATCATGGCCTCATTTATTATCTCACATGCTTATAATAGTTTATATATCTTACACTTACTGATATTTACCATATGTCAAGTTAAAGCTAAAAACATTTTAAATATTCCATTCATTTAAAAACAACAGTAAACATTACATGCTAACATAAACAAGATATTTTTAAGAAAAATAAGGGTAGTTTCTAAAACAAAAATTTTAGTGAGAAGTGTGGCATTGTTTTACATTTTTGCCAATCTCTTGAATGACTGTCTCAACAGAAAGCATTTAGATTCTCATATCTACTTTTGCATTTGAGTCAGTTCTAATGAGGTGGATGAACCTAGAGCCTATTATACAGAGTGAAGTAAGTCAGAAAGAGAAAAACAGATAACATATATATATATATGAAATCTAGGAAGATGGTTCTAATGAACCTGTATGCAGAGCAGCAATGGAGATGTAGACACAGAGAACAAACTTATGGACAAGGGCAGGCGGTAGGAAGAAGAGGGTGAGATGAATGGACAGAGTAGCATTGACACATACGTACTACCATATGTAAAACAGACAGCCGATGGGAATTTGCTGTGTGACTCAGAAAACTCAAACTAGGGCTCTGTAACAACCTGGAAGGGTAGGCAAGGGTGGGAGGTGGGAGGGATGTTCAAGAGGGAGGGGACATATGTACATCTATGGCTAATTCATGTTGATGTATGGCAGAAATCAAATCAATATTGTAAAGCAATTATCCTTCAGTTAAAAATAAATAAATTTATTAAAAGACGATATGAGAGGGTCTCCCTGGTGGCTCATTAAAGAATCCACCTGCCAATGCGTGGGTTCTATTCCTAGTCTGGGAAGATCCCAGATGCCCAGCGACTAAGCCCATACCATAACTACTGAGCCTGTGCTTTAGAGACCAGGTGGCCACAACCACTGAGTCCACGGGCTGCAACTACTGAAGCCCATGTGCCTACAGTCCATGCTCCCCAATAAGAGATGAGAAACCCCTGATCACTGCAACTAGAAAAAAGCTGCACAGCAATGAAGACCCAGCATGCATGCATGCATGCTAAGTCGCCTCAGTCATGTCTGACTCTTTGTGACCCCATGGACTCTAGCCAGGTTCCTCTGTCTATAGGATTCTCCAGGCAAGAACACTGGAGTGGGTTGCCATGCCCTCCTCCAGGGGATCTTCTCAATCCAGGGACTGAACCCATGTCTCCTATGTCTCCTGCATTCCAGGTGGATTCTTTACCCACTGAGCCACCTGAGAAGTCTGAAGACCCAGAATACCCCAAAAGAAGTAATTAAGAACAAAAGTTCAGTTCAGTTCACTTGCTCAGTCATGTCCGACTCTTTGCGATCCCATGAACCGCAGCATGCCAGGCCTCCCTGTCCATCACCAACTCCTGGAGTCCCCCAAACCCATGTCCATTGAGTTGGTGACACCATCCAACCATCTCATCCTCTGTCATCCCCTTCTCCCCCTGACCTCAATCTTTCCCAGCATCAGGGTCTTTTCAAATGAGTCAACTCTTTGCATCAGGTGGCCAAAGTACTGGAGTTTCAGCTTTAGCATCAGTCCTTCCAATGAACACCCAGGACTGATCTCCTTTAGGATGGACTGGTTGAATCTCCTTGCAGTCCAAGGGACTCTCAAGAGTCTTCTCCAACACCACAGTTAAAAAGCATCAATTCTTCGGCACTCAGCTTTCTTTATAGTCCAACTCTCACATCCATACATGACCACTGGAAAAACCATAGCCTTGAGTAGATGGACCTTTGTTGACAAAGTAATGTCTCTGCTTTTGAATATGCTATCTAGATTGGTCATAACTTTCCTTCCAAGGAGTAAGCATCTTTTAATTTTATGGCTGCAGTCACCATCTGCAGTGATTTTGGAGCCCAGAAAAGTGAAGTCTGACACTGTTTCCACTGTTTCCCCATCTATTTCCCATGAAGTGATGGGACCGGAGGCCATGATCTTCATTTTTGAATGTTGAGCTTTAAGCCAACTTTTTCACTCTCCTCTTTCACTTTCATCAAGAGGCTCTTTAGTTATTCTTCACTTTCTGCCATAAGGGTGGTGTCATCTGCATCTCTGAGGTTATTGATATTTCTCCTGGCAATCTTGACTCCAGCTTGTGCTTCCTCCAGCCCAGCGTTTCTCATAATGTACTCTGCATATAAGTTAAATAAGCAGGGTGGCCATATACAGCCTTGTTGTACTCCTTTACCTATTTGGAACCAGTCTGTTGTTCCGTGTCCAGTTCTAACTGTCGCTTCCTGACCTGCATATAGGTTTCTCAAGAGGCAGGTCAAGTGGTCTGGTATTCCCATCTCTTTCAGAATTTTCCAGTTTATTGTGATCCACACAATCAAAGGCTTTGGCATAGTCAATAAAGCAGAAATAGATGTTTTTCTGGAACTCTCTTGCTTTTTCAAACAAAAGTAGATGAGATATAATTCACATATCATACCGTTTACCTATTTAAAGTAAATAATTCAACAGTTTTCAGTATGTTCACAGAGTTGCATAACCATCACAATTAATTTTAGAACAGTTTCATTACCCTGAGAAGAAACTTTGTACCCATTAATGTGCATGCTAAGTTGCTTCAGTCATGTCCAGTTCTTTGCGAACCTATGTACTATAGCCTGCCAGGCTCCTCTGTCCATGAGGATTCTCCAGGCAAGAATACTGAGTGTTGCCATTCCCTCCTCCAGGGGATCTTCCCAACCCAGGGATTGAACCTGGGTCTCTTATGTCTCCTGCATTCTCAGATGGGTTCTTTACCAGTAGCGTAACCTGGGAAGCCAGTAGCATTCACTCCTAATTTCCCTTATCTTTCACCCTCAAGGCCCTACTCTAAGCAACTGCCAATCTATTATACATTCTGTCTCCATGAATTTGCCTATTGACTTGGCTGGAACTGCCAGTATAATATTGAATATAAGTGCCAAAGCAGATATCCTTGTCTTGTTCCTGATATAGGAGAAAGTAGTTAGTCTTTCGATATGGTCTGATGTTAGCTGTGGGTTTTTCATCAATGCTTTTTATCAGGTTGAGAAAATCCCCTTCTATTTCTAGTTTGTTGTGTTTTTATCACACAAGGATGTTGGGTTTTGTGAAGTGCTTCTCTGAATTTATTGAGATAATCATGTGGGTTTTGTCTTTTATTCTATTAATAAAGTATATTACATTGAACCAAAGTTGCATTCCTAGGGTAAATTCCATTTGATTTTGTACTATGAAATCAAATACTATAGCAATGTTGTTCTGGGTTATATTAAATTCATTGGTCTGCCTTTGAATGGTCTCTTTTGACCACCCATAATTTTATAATATCATGTGTTGGTCATTCGGAAAACATTGGTTCATGGAGTTATACAGAGATTTCAAATAGTGACATAATTCAGCAGATAATATTTAAAGCAATCATAGCTGTTAATGTTATAATCAATGTCATCAGAAAAATATTTAGATGTTGAAAAGCTGTCATGTTCATGGTGGTGGACAGTAATCCTCTAAAATTCTGATTTTCATTTGAGATCATAAATTTTATCATGAGTAACAAGTACTGTCAGTAGTATTCTTAAAGTGACAGGCTCATTTTACTCACTTCCAAGAAAACATCAACCAAATACCCAATCTTGAATAATCACAGTTTGTCTATCAGTGGTTCTTTCGGGTAAAAGTGGTGTTCTGGGAAAAAAGTGGCTATGTTCTATGGAAAAAAGTTCAATTCACAACACACTCTCTCAATTAATTTTTTGGGGGGCGGAAAGGCATTGTTACTTTGGTATACAGTGATGTACTTCCTATTTTGTCATGATACATGTTTTAATAAAATAAATAATTTTAATTTGAAAATAACTCAAAAGTTGAAATTTAAAAAGGCGAATAAATTTATTGCCCATAAAGGGCATTCTTAAATGAAATTGTCTTTGGGACTTCCCTAGGAGTTCAGTGGTTAAGACTCCAAAATTCCAATGCAAGGGGCATAGTTTTGGTCCCTGGGGAAGGAACTAAGATCTCACATAGTACAAAGTGCAGCCAAAAAAAGACAAAACAAGTGAAATTGTCTTTTTTCCCCCTTGTACGTAGTTGTTCAGCTGCTAAGTCGTGTCTGACTCTTTGCAACCCCATGGACTGCAGCATGCCAGGCTTCATGTCTCTCGGAGTTTGCTCAAACTCATGTCCATTGAGTCGGTGATTCCATCCACCCATCTCATCCTTTGTCATCCCCTCTCCTCCTGCCTTCAATCTTTCCCAGCGTTAGAGTCTTTTCCAATGAGTCAGCTCTTCACATTAGGTGGCCAAAGTATTGGAGCTTGTGTAGAGTGGAGAAGAATATAATGACTTCCAGTACAACGTGGAGCCACTGCATGGCTCCCTGCTAACATGCTAACAGTTTTAGCTACTGCTGCTTTTGTGACATCAATAATAATGTCAACACAGTGATGAAGACAATCTTAATATTACTATAAAAATAGCTTTAAATTTGTGTGTATATTAGTCATTTAGTTGTGTCCGACTATTTGTGACCCCATGGACTGTAGCCTGCCAGGCTCCTCTGTCCATGGAATTCTCCAGGATCAAACCCGGGGCTTCTGCGTTGCAGGCAGATGCTTTACCATCTGAGTTACTAAAGTTCTCCGGAACCCCTAGGGTTTCATGGCTCACATTTTGAGAACTGCTCTTTTATGGAAATTATACATAAATGTCATAAAAGACCTCTGTAGAATTAACTGTTTCTCTTCAACTTGTTCAGCTATTGCTGATAACCCATACTACCTTAATAATCCATACTATCTTAATAATCCATACTACCCTGAAGCACAAGTTTGATTGGAAGAAGTGGTCATTTCTAAAGGTTTGTCCTGGTTAATCTAATTTTAGTGCATTTTCACACAACTGTGGTGATTGTACATGGCTTACAGCTAGTTTTAATTTTCAGCACCTAAATGATAACGGCTGTAGCTTTCTTGAGTATGACAGCTTTTTGGATGGAGAGAGAGAAGCATAGAGGAGTGGGCCAGATCGCCTGAATAGGGAAATTTTGGGAACTCACTTATGTTCACTAAGATTTTAGTGATGAGAGCAAATGTTAGTAAGTTCTTTTGGCCATGAAGAGCGTTCATTTCACTTCCCCTTTCCTTGGGTTTACTCTGAACAGTACTGGATCTCAGTTTCAGGAGACTGAAACTGCCAACTCCTTCTTGTCTTGAGAAAAAGAGTAAAGAAGTAGGTTGTTCTGTTCTGTTTTGAGCTTAGAACACATGAGCAAGTGGTTCATATCCATGTAATAGTGAAGATCATATCATCAAGAATAATGATGACAAAATTAATGAGGAGCTGAAAATTGATGAGTACAAAGGAATGCCATTTTGGCCATACCTACTTTGAGCAGTAGAACATTTAAGAAGACATATTCTGAACTACCATATACGAGTAAATTCATCAAATTCTTGTCAAAATTGAGAATTCTTTCTTTAGCTGCAAAAGTGAGGAAATATAATTAACCTACTAAAGGAACTTGAACTGGTAGGTAGATCTGCTTGGGGGGTTTCTTGGGCTATTCCTCCTCCTTCACTCATTATTTGATTTTCTTTGGTTTCGTCTGGTGGGTCCACCAGGCTTGGTACCACATGCTGGTAGGCATCAGACAATGGATGTCTCGAGGCCCTTAGTGAGATAATGTGTGTGCTGAGAATAGGGAATGAGGGACCCATCTGCCTACACATATATTTATAAAAAGCATGCACCATAAAATTTTCTCTCAGAGAGTATTTATTGGAATAATTATCCCCAAGGGCCAAGATACCAGTTAAGATTTTTCCAACCAAGACAAGAGATTTTATAAAGGATAATGATGCTCTGGAATAGTTTTGATGATGTGGGACTTGAAGATAGGTTCACTGAAAAACACCAACGTGAAACTTGCCACGGTGTCTGAAATACTGTAAAAGGGCAATACTAACATAACACTTACTGTCTGTCATAATGTCCATAATGATTATAGACATTGCTAGCTACCATAGTAGGTGATATAGAAAGCAAACCAACCAAATACGGTCACTAACTTTTAGAACATCAGTGCATATGGTAGACAAGTCTGGAGACAGACTCTAAAAAAACCTAAAGTATAGCTGAACTACAATGTTGTGTTAGTTTCAGGTGCATAGCAAAGTGATTCAGTTCCATATTCGGTTATATAATGTTATATATTTATATCTATTCTTTTCCAGCTTCTTTTTCTTTGTAGGTTATTACAAGATATTGAATATAGCACCCTGTGCTATATATAGTGTGATAGGGACAAAACGAAGGGACAAAATAAATGACTTATTAGTTGATAACTAGAAAAATATGGGACACTCTTGTAAGTTAATGATTACTCAAGAAAGCAGGTTTGCTTAATCACAAAACCAAGCGGCTTGCTTAGCAACAAAATCGTGCAATAGAAGCATGGGACATGCCCCCAAACAATAAAACCATGGTGGCCCAAGACCCACATAACGGCCAGTGAGCTCAGTAAGTTAATGATCCCTAGGACATTCTCTCTGCACACAGGAAAAACCATAGTTTGTAGACCTAGCTTGACCACGTGGGGATAAGAAAACTCCCCTGCTCAACCTGGAGGAAGAATTGATGATAAAAACATGATGTCTAGTCAAGAAAGACAATGAAGTTCTTCTCCCCCTCCACACTTTTTCCTTTGATTATGAAACTGTAGTCCAGTAAGTTCTTGGGGCACAGCATTTCTCGCCCACTTATAAGCCTCACAAGCATTATATTCTAAGCAATCACTGCTTATCTATCACCTTGCTCTCCTGGAATTCTTCTCTGCGACGAGACATAAAGGACTATGGTACCAGAGCCCTTCAGACGCCCCCTTGAAACGACATCAATCGGTTTCAAGCAGGTCCTTGTTGTTTCCCTGTTTTATACGTATTAATATTAGTGTGTATCTGTTAATACCAAACTCCTAATTTATCCTTCATCCCATTTCCCCAACTTCCCCCTTTGGTAACCATAAGTTTGTTTTCTGTCAAAGACAGACTCTTAAATATTTGTGTATTTATTTATCTGGCAGTACTCGGTCTAGTTGCAGCATGTGGGATCTAATTCCCTGATCAGGGATCGAAATCGGGCCCCCTACATTGGAAATGCAAAGTCTTAGCCTCTGGGACATTCCAAAGACAGACTCTCAACAGCCAGAGTTTCTTGAGGAACATGTGGACTCACTTGAAAGAAAAGAAAACAGCCACTATTGCCTTACAATACAAATTAATCTACCCCAGTATTCTTGCCTGGGAAATCCCATGGACAGAGGAGCCTGGCGGGCTATAGTCCAAGGGGTCGCAAAGAGTCAGACATAACTTAGAGACTAAACAACAACAACAACAATCCTTGGGCTTATGGCACACATACAATTGTGAAACCAAAAGAAATTTATAAAATAAACATGAAAAAGGGACCAAACCCAGTATAATTCAAGTTGATATCTCTTAGGATATGGTGCTCTTGTGTGTGAGGTTACGGCTTGCCTGTTCCCTGTACAGTGTTCACTACTGGATTCAACACGAAGGCTCTCTTTCCCCATCACTGGTCTCTATCAAACCACAGTGAAAGTTATTTGCATAGAGGTAACTTTGACAATCATTTGGCCTTTACTGGGCAGAATGCATCATTTCATAATTAAGCTATTCTCCCAGTTCTTGTCTTCTTATTTGAGGCATTTATTGCTACAGCAACACATCAATAAGCACAGGTAAACATGGTCACTTCAAATCCCACTGATTGACAGGACATCATTCAAAGATATACGAATTCATCAAGAAATAGCTATGTATTTTTAAAGATGAATAATGGAAATGAAAACAACATTAATACATGTCCACAGAACATTTACAGACATCCAAAAACAAATTTCAGGAATATAGGGTTGAGAGTCCAGTTTGAGAAACATTGTTATTGGCTATTCTCTGATGCATTTAAAAAACTAACTGGTTTCTTTCATGTTTAGACATGGCTAAGGGCTGTGTTCAAAAGGGAAAGATGAGGTGGCTGGGGAGAGGACACTAGCAATCACTTCATTTGAGACTGCAGGGTGCAACATGAGTGTCAAGTGGCCTGAAAGGCCCAGGAGCAGAGCAATGAGAAGGAGCTTCATGGGAGGGGCAGCTGAATGGAGCTTTAGGCAAACAGTACAGAACAGAAGCCAACCCTGCAGTGACATGTGTCCCAAAGAGCGGTCCATGAAAGGGGGCTCAGGGCATCCCAGGACTGATGGAGAAACATCACATACAGGAAGATCTGGTATGGCCATCAAAGTAATGATGCTACTAAGGGCTACTCTCCATTTTGATCATTGAGGTCAACGTATTTTACCCAGTTAATTAAATCCATGACTTTCCTTCACCCTTTCTCTCTATCCAGTGAATCACCAAGTGTGCAGTAAGCAGAATTAACTGAAGGTTGCTTTGGCAGCTGTAGCCCTCAGACCACATTAAATCATATTAGGTTTAATATTCTACCCACAGCAATCAGGTTCCTGGGAAGAGTAGCCATGACTGTGTTTTAGGAATGCACAATGCTCTTATGAGTTACTCTGTAGTAAGTGAGTCGGGAAAAGTCCTTGGTATATTGGTTGTGATCCCGGGCATTGCCAATGACATTAATGTAAGGACTTGATTAAGGTTTCTAAAGATTGCTTTAAGCTAATATGATTAAATTCTTAAATTTCAAACTTTCATTTCTGAATAAATTATGTATTTATACACTATAACATTCAGAATACATAAAACAATATTTAGTGAAATATCTTCTTTCCACTGGTGTCCCTAACCTCTCATTTCCTCTTCCTGGAGGCAACCAATATTGCAGTCTTGGTCTCCTTCCAGAGATAATTTGTGCACAGATAAGCCATCATATATATTATTATTTTAAAGATTTTTTAAAGTCCTATTGAATTTGATACATGATTGCTTCTGTTTTTTGTTTTGTTTTTTTGGCCTTGAGGCACGTGGGATCTTAGCCCCCCAACCAGGGATTGAATCTGTACCCCCTGCATTGGAAGGTGAAGTCTTAACCACTGGACCACCAGTGGGGAAGTCCCCAAATATATATTTTTAAAGAAAATAATTTACTAGCATCATATTTTCATATTGTAGATAACATCAGGAACATATTTCCTTTCAATTAAGGGGGAAATGGTCATTAGTTTTTTCAAATTCTAAAGTAATACAGATTTATTATAGAAAATCTAGAAACTATAAAAAGGAAAAAAAAATGAAAATTGCCCCTCACCATACCGTTTGGAGATAACCTCTGCTGATCCACAATGATTTATACTTCCTTGTACTTTCAGGTGATGTACATAATATTTTACATTGACATCTTTTTGTTTTCACTTACAATCGTGTTTTAACCTTTCCAAGTTATTAAATATGCCTTCTACATACTGTTTTCAATGGTTTGTTTGTGTATACTATGATTTATTTACCAAGACCTCTTGTTTGAAAATCAAGTTGATTATAATTTTGCACCATTATAAACCTTCACTTGATATATATTTAGTCTTTATTGAACACTTGGAAATTTAGGCGCAAGTTCCCTAAGGGAAAACTGTGCTTGTCTTGATTAGTTATCTGCCTACAGCACAGTGACTGGCTGCATGAATTTAACTATTAAAGGTCCAAATTGGCAACAAAAATGCAATTTGAAGTGAAATTAAACCTCAAAAAAGATTCATCTAAGTGAAATGAAACATCACTAAAGATTAGTTTTCTGATGTCTCATATAGGTTGCTTTTTGGAAAACTGGAAGGCATTCTTTCATCTGTGACTACAAATCTTGTTAAAGACACACCAAAGATTTGTTTATTTTCTTGCATAAAAAGAATTGTGGGGGTTTACATCAGGGGGCACCTTCCAGGACTGCTGCTGGCAGTGCCCTCATCCCTAGGGTTGGCCACTGCTGACCCACGCCTCCACGGGAGACCCTCTGGCACTAGCAGGCTAACCTTCCCCCAACCACAGAAGCATAAGGCTGGGAGGTACAGGAAAATCCTTAGGTGTTGAATCTGACTTCACCGAAGAAGTCAAAATGGTTCAGCACGTTTTCAACCCTCCAGGGCATTTCCAAACATTAGCTGAAAGAAGGCCACAGTACAATACACAAAAGACAATGGACCCAAGTCCTGGGCTGTAGGGCTACCAGACCCAATTCCTGGGCTACCTGATCCCAGCCTATGACTGTTTTTGAAACAATGCAACAGAAAGAATACAAGATCCTTACACTCCTCTTCACCTACTCCTGACTGGGAGCCCTCATCTTATATAATACCCCAGATTCCTCATGGAATGGGGACACAGGTCTTGAGACATAAGCTTATTGTGTTCTTCCCCTCTGCTGGCTTTCTATTTTCTCCAAAAAAAAATGAAGAAGAACTGTGGTACTTCCTGGTGGTGGAGTGGCTAAGATTTCGCGCTCCCAATGGAGGGGGCCTCGGTTTGATCTCTTCCACTTTCCAATGCAAGAGACACTGGTTCAACCCCTGGATTGGGAAGATCCCCTGGAGTAGGAAATAGCAACCCACTCCAGTATTCTTGCCTGGAAAATTCCATGGACAGAGGAGCCTGGTGGGCTATAGTCCATGGGGTCACAGAGAGTCAGACACGAGTTAGCAACTAACCAATGACAACAGCAAGGGCACCCACACCAGCTGAAAACATTACACAAAACACTCCTCACAAGTGACTATAAGACAATGCCATTTCACATTTTACAAAAAGCTACTTTCTCAAAACAATACCCTGTTCCTCAGGAAAGCTCTTGTTTTAAAAGATGATGGTTAGTAGACAATGGTGGTCTTGTTTACTTTTCTAAGTCAGACAACAGACCCTTTTCAGTTAGTTCAGTCTGCAAAGAAACCTTCCCCATCCCTTACTATGAGTTTCCACACTGGGAACAAAAATGGGATGCTTCCAGGACAAAGGACAGACAAGGAAAGGAGGAGGACAGATAGAAGAGGGTGTCACGGAAGTTCCACTGGTTACTCAGCCAAAGGTTAACATTGCAAGTTAAAAAGAATGTCCAGAGACTGCCCACCCTTGTACTGACAAAGCCCTTCCCTGACCATAAAAAACATCCACGAAGACCAGGAACGCTGAGTGCCCAGTGATAACAACAGTGTCAAAGACAAAGGCACTGGGCACCCAATGCCAAGCTTTTCTCAAGGGAAATAGGCACAGTTGGGCCCACATCTAGGTTTACCTTTGAGCATGTGAAAAGAAATCCCTTGCAAATCTTTGAAAATATTTACAGAGAGAGAAGAGAAACAATCAGAGCCTTTTTTTCTTCTTCTTCTCTAGCAACTAGATGTTTGACCATTCTGAGCAGAAGGAAGTTCTTTCTTCGGTCTGTCTTTCTCTGAAGATATTAAAAAAAAACATCTCCACTTCTTAACTTTTTAATGATGAACCTTAAGATACTGATAGAGAAAGCTCTAGGAATCCCAGAATGACACTTCTAACCTGAACTTGGCCCATGGTTACCCCAAATGTGATCTGACTTACAATAGATCCAACACAACAGGGAAATTACAGTCCTGCCTCTGTCAGTGCAAGTTCATACAGTCAGCTCCATCAATTTTGAAATACATGCCACCATTCTTTAACTTTTCTTTTTAAATAATTATATAGACTCACAGGAAGTTGTAAAAGTAGTGCTGAGAATTCCCTGTAGCCTTTCCCTTGCCTTCCAGTGTGGATATCTTGCATAACTGTATCAAAGCCAGGAAATTGACATTGACATTGGTGCTGTTCTCACTATTCTTTTTGACATCTGACAGTGTAAGAACCAGAAGTCCTTAAACCTAAGAAAATGAATGAATTCTGTCTCCTAATAAGATCTGCTACTGCCAGGTTTAAGTTCTCCACACTTCACCCTGCTCAGGCTTCTTTGACTTTGTAATAACCAAGCGTTCTTTGGGCAGAGAAATGCGGTTCACGTAATTCCTCATCTTGAATACACAGAGCAGGCCGCCCTTGTTCCTTGCTCTCTGTGGCCAAAAGAGTTTTCCATCATTCTACCAGAAAGAGAAGCTGCAATCTTTAGGGGAGAGGGGTCTTTTTTGGTGCTGTACTTGAACGTGTCTGTGTGTGTGTGCACATTGAGTTGCTTAATCACGTTCAACTATTTGCAACCCCATGGACTGTAGCCTGCTAGGCTCCTCTGTCCATGGAATTCTCCAGGCAAGAGTACTGGAGTGGGTTGCCATTTCCTACTCCAGGGGATTTCCTCAACCCAAGGATAGAACAAGCGTCTCTTGCATCTCCTGCACTGGCAGTCAGATTCTTTACTATTGTGCCACCTGGGAAGCCCGTACTTGAATGGTCTTTTGCTTTTTAACTTTTTTTTTGGGAAATAATTATAGATTCACAGAAAGTTCCAAAAAAGTACAGAGGAGACCTTAGTACCTTTCACCCAGTTTCTCCCAGTGCTTACTATAAAGTTCATTTGTTAGGTTGCAACATTTGGAAAAGATAATTTCTGCATTTTTTTAAACTAGGAAATATTGAAGCTTTTCTTTAAGTCCTTTCATCTAGTGAAAGAAAATCTACTATACCTGAGACTCTCCTTTTCAAGAGATTGGGGCTAATTATTAACCAGTTCATTGAAAAATCTTGGAACTATAAAACGATGATACACAAATCTTAGGTACCTCATTTGTTTGTTTGGCCGAATTGTGCAGCATGTGGCATCTTAGTTCTCCGACCAGGGATCAAACCCATGCCACCTGCATTGGGGAAGTCCCCTGAGATACCTCATTTTTAATTTGGCTCATGTAAAGATAGAACATCAATCTTTTGGTATAGTGTTGTAGAAAAAAAATTTTGTACCTCAATGGAAAATGATCAGATAGGTAGTGTAACTGACAGACATGCAAATTCTGTTCTATTTGGTAAAGTCAGCTTCCTCTTCCCTGTGGAAACGCCAGTCTGTGTCTATTTGCATAGTCAATTCAAAATTACTCCATATAATTTTTAAAAACTTTACTATGAAGCACTAATCTGCCTGGTTCTTCCCTTTGACGCATTAATAGAATCTTAATATGTGTTCATTTTTATACCTGAATGAGAGTCATGATTTTATCTTCTTTTAGGTCAAGGCTATTTCCTTTGACTATTTCTCCACTGCTGAGAGCTGCTTCTCTCCTTTTTATTTTTTTCAAAAATCACACTCATAAAATGTCACGGACAACAACAATTTAGTTTCACTCTCTGTAATGTGAAAATAGAGCTTAAAGATCAACAAGCTGAATACTTCTAGATTTGCATAACTGTTGTCCCTTCCCCTCGTTATGTGCCCCCAGGGTGGGTTTAACCCATTTCTAATTCCATAGCAATGTTATTTAGTGACTCACCTTTATCTAGGACTTCCAAAGCATTCATCCAAAATTTCACAGAAATTAGAACTTTTTTTTTGAGATGGGCTGGGACCTGGAACCCTTTGCTGCAGTGCTTGCACCTGGACAAATATCTCTTCCAGCAGTAGATTCAAACTATAAGGGACTTAAAACAACTGCAGGCATGAGCAGTTGGTGCAAATTATGTACAAGATACAAAAAGTCAACAAACTAACTGCAGCTTCTGAGGAGCTGGGAGCAAAAGCAGAATCCCCCTGCCCAGGATCCCTGCACACAGAACCACCAAGGGGGCACACAGACCACATAAGCCACCCCTCCAGTAGGATCCACAGATTCGCTCCCACCCTTCCACGCTCAGAGCATTTAAGGAGCCAGCTCACTACCCCCCCACCCCACCCCTGGAGGAGCTAGTAAGGACACATGTTATTTGTTTTCTCTCCTTCCTGTTGCACGAGTCCCAAGAGAGCCTTGTCTGACTACCGGCCTCTCATAATTTCTGTTGATTTAAGAGTTCAAAGCTTCCCAGGTGGTGCTAGTGGTAAAGAACCTGCCTGCCAATGCAGGTAGATATAACAGACATGAGTTAGACCCCCGGGTCGGGAAGATCCGCTGGAGGAGAGCGTGCCAACCCACTCCAGTATTCTTGCCTGGAGAATCCCAGATTTCTTCAACGAATGGGCCTCAAGCATGGCTGCTCACTTCCCCTTTTGCCCACTGAACCAACATCTTGGCTACATCCAAGGGAGACCTGGCCACAGTGAGAGGGATTCTGAGCTTCTCGGGGAGTCTGGTGTCCGGTGCAGCCCCTGCAGAGTTGGCTCCATTGGGCCCCCACTGCCGGCATTCATCCATTTGGCTATCTTCACCCTATTTGTCAGGCTGGGGGCTTCCTTTAGTCTATTTGCATTCCATCCTCTGGTTCAAAGCCAGGATCCTTCTGTGTCTATGTTGGATCAGCTTGACAGACACCCACAGGAAACCCAGACTGACCAGACCCTTCCCCAAATTTCTTTCTTATTTAAATATTTATTTACTTGGCTATGGCAGTTCTTGGTTGCGGGACTTGGGATTTTCCATCTTCATTGTGGCATGTAGGATCTTTGGCTGTGGCATATGGGATCTAGTTCCTTGACCAGGGATTGAACCTGGACCCCTTGCTTTGGGAGCTTTGAGTCTTAACCACTGGAGCACCAGGAGAGTTCCCCGAATTTCTTTATCACCTCTCTTCATCCCCTTTCCTCCAGGTGCTAATTTCCTTCCATGTGTATTTCCCCGTGCTTTGCGCTCTGGGTCAGTCATTCAGAGCTCTCTGTATCAAATACAAGCTTATGCATTATTCACAGTTTTCTCTCTCCTCCTCTGCAGCCACACTCATTGGTCTGGGCCCAGAAAGAAGGCTCCTGCCTCCTTCTCCTCCCTGTGAAACTCCCTTTCTTGAAATGAGTTTCTTGAATGAGTTCTCTTGAATGAGCTGCCATTAAAGGCCCATTCACGCGCACACATGTTCATCTGACTCCTGCCCTAGGAATTCAAGTTCAGATACACAATGTTATTTGATGTATGGTATTTGAGAAGGGTAGTTTGTTTTCTTTCACATTTGCACATTAAAACATTCCAGGGGGTATGAAGGCATGAATGTTTTATGACCCCTGAGAAAAATGATCAAAGAGTATAATTAACCTGACTAAGGTCACACAGCTAGTGGGTGTGTTTAATCAGTGCATGGGCCCCTTGACCCATTACCTCTGATTCCTGTACCTTCAAAACTTCTTTTTTGTACTTGCGTTGGTAGGTGGGTTGTTTACCACTAGCACCACTTGGGAAGCCCAAACCACAGCCTGCAACTCTTTATTCTCCAAAAGCCCAAGCCTTGGTTTATATGGCAGAGAGAAATTCCTACTGCCCACTGGTTAGCCTGAGGTCCCCATAGTTCCTCATCTCCTACCGATGAGGTGGGGCCATGTGACTTGCTCTGGCCAGTGGGCTGTGAGTGGATGCAAACACGACTACATCAGTATAATTGTGTGTGTGCATGTACATAAAATGTTTGCATTTGTTTTGCAACTTGTTTAAAAGATAAATCAGTAACATACCTTGGAAATTGTTCTGCATTATTACAAATAAACTTTGTAATGCTATCATATTACCATGAGAATATACCATAATTTCTGCATTGTGTGTGTGCTGCTGCTGCTGCTGCTAAGTCGCTTCAGTCGTGTCCGACTCTGTGCGACCCCAGAGACGGCAGCCCACCAGGCTCCCCCGTCCCTGGGATTCTCCAGGCAAGAACACTGGAGTGGGTTGCCATTTCCTTCTCCAACGCATGAAAGTGAAAAGTGAAAGTGAAGTTGCTGAGTCTTGTCCGACTCTTTGCGACCCCATGGACTGCAGCCTACCAGGCTCCTTCGTCCATGGGATTTTCCAGGCAAGAGTACTGGAGTGAGTGTACGTGCTAAGTCGCTTCAATCGTGTCTAATTCTTTGCAACCCCATGGACTATAGCCTGCCAGGCTCCTCTCTCCATGGAATTCTCCAGGGAAGAATACTGAAGTGGGTTGCCATTTCCTGCTCAGGGGATCGTCCCAACCCAGGGATCGAATCTGTGTCTCCTGCATCTTCTGCATTGGCAGACAGGTTCTTTACCACTAGCATCACCTGGGAAGCCCATCATAATTTCTACTACTCCTTCACTCATGGACACTTAGATTTCTATTATTTTGCTATGATAAAAACACTTTTATATATTCTCAAGGACATCAAAAAGTGGAATGGCTAGGTAGAAAGGTATATATATTTACAATTAAAAAATGATTTAAAAACATTCTATTAAATTCATTTGCTGCTATTTTACCTGGGAATTTTACAATTAGATTCATCAGTGAGAATGCTCCAAGTGGCCTAATGTTATCCTCTTCCTCTCTTTCGTCTCTTCCCTTCACTCCTCGGGAAGTGTGAGTACTGGCCTAATCGGATCAGACTTCAGGATGCTGATGGGGCTAAGTTTATGTCCATCAGGTGTGTTTCTCCCTCTGGCACTTAGCTGTTTCACAAAAGGGACAAGAGGGCAGCCAAACCAGAACTTACATCTTCTGGTGGGCAAACACTCTTCTCTCTTCCTCCCACATTAGCGGTGTCACACGTTTGCCCCTCCAGGCTTGGCAAGGATCTGGAGGAGAGACCTGAGCTTTGAAGGAGAGACCCTAGACCTGTGCCCGAGTCCTGTGCCCTGTAGTTCACCCTGCCTTGGGTTCATGCAGTGTTTAGTTGCTAAATCGTGTCCAGCTCTTTTGTAACCCCATGGACTGTAGCCTGCCAGGTTCCTCTGTTTGTGGGATTTCCTGGGCAAGAATACTGGAGTAGGTTGCCATTTCCTTCTCCAGAGCATCTTCCTGACCCAAGGATCAAACCCACCTCCCCTGCTTGGCAGGCAGATTCTTTACTACTAAGCCACTCCCTAAAATGAGGAAATGTCTTATTTCCTGTTGCCATTGTTCACTGTGTCTACTCTGATCCTTAGGAACCACGAGAAGAGCATGTCCCAGCCAAGGCAATATTCAGACCCATTCCTGAAGATTTTTGCATATGATCAAAGTCTCATTCCAGGAGTGTTGGTTTTGCCAGTTTTTGGTATAAGTATCTATTTTGAAGAGTGATTTAAAATGTTCAGGTGTTTGGGACTTCTTGTTTAGATAAAATATTTATCTAAGTCTTAATTCAGCAATTGGGATATGACTGTAGACTTAAAGGCATCTAGTTTATTGAAAAGCAACACTGCATTGCAAAGGGGTTGATTAATAGGAAGTGTGGGAAGGAGGGGTGATTAGAAAATGGATGTGTTTTATTCCATTTAAAACTGAAATGTGTTCTGTTAAAAGCCCATTCAAGTCCAGTGAGGTTTTCACTGTGGCACTAATATCCAGTTCTAAATGAACACTGTACAACCAAGACGAAAGAACATTTCTTATGGAGAAAACTAAAGCCAATAACTGATAATCACACCACATAATTAAGAGGGTGGGGCGTTGAAGCAGATTGCCTGGGTTCAAATTCTTGGGCCACTATTTACTTGCTGAGGAATTTGGAGAAGCTGCTTGGGCTTATGTCTCAGTTTACTTGTCTGTCAAATGGGGATAATCATGGTATCTTCCTCCTGGAGCCTTTGTAAGTACTGAATGAAGTGACATATTAATAGTGCTTAGAGCATTGCTTGGATTTCAAGAAATTCTAGCTATTATTTTTAAATGTTGATTAACACTGAACATTGTTGTTCAATTGCTAAGTTGTGTCTGACTTTTTGTGACCCCATGGACTCCAGTACGCCAGGCTTCCCTGTTCTACACTATCTCCCAGAGTTTGCTCAGACTCATGTCCACTGAGTCAGTGATGCCATCCAACCATCTCATCCTCTGTCGTCCCCTTCTCCTCCCACCTTTGATATTTCCCAGCATCAGGGTCTTCTCCAATGAGTTGGTGCTTCATATCAGGTGGCCGAAGTATTGGAGCTTCAGCTTCAGCATCAGTCCTTCCAATGAATATTCAGGGTTGATTTCCTTTAGGACTGACTGGTTTGATCTCCTTGCAGTCTCAGGGACTCTGAAGAGTCTTCTCCAACACCACAGTTCAAAAGCATCAATTCTTTGGCTCTCAGCCTAGCAATTGTCAAAGGGCTTTGACAGTTATGCTTAAAATCTCTGTTCCTCATGAAAGATGTTAGACTGAGGGCTGCAGACCTGCATTCACTCCCCACATAAAGAACAGTGAACTGAAGAATATCACGCTATGTACAAATGTCTCTTTGGACTTTGCCTGCCCTGATGTCTCAAGCAGCCCATGGCAGCCAAACTCCCTAGACCAACAGCACCATCCAAGGTTTAAGAGCAACTGCTGCCTGATGCAGTTGCTTCACTCCCCATTGCCTCCTTCCTCTTCAGGAGTGCTTCTGTGATCATTCTCTCTCAGACTCATCCTCACATATATATACAATTCCCTTGGATTAACATTTCACTTTTTCTCTGGTTCCAGGTTTTGTGGTGGGCTCAGGAAAATTGCTTTTCTTCCTCTTGTTTCATTTATCACCCTCCCTGCCCCTCACCTACCAAGATTCTAATCATGATCATAAGCCCAGTAGTGCCAGTGATAGTCTTGTTTAAGAAAAAAGAAAAAACATTCAACTTGAAAAATAAACAGTACAAAGGTCAAATAACAACGTAAAGGGTTGTCACACTTGGACATGGTGCCAAGTGTGGTACTGACAACTGGTGCTCTAAATCTGGACAGGTGGAAAGAAATGATTGGGGCTGGAGTGTCCTGAGGGCCGAGTAGAGATAGGGGCTTAAGCTGGCCCTGTAGGTTCTGGGGGCTCTGGCCCCCAAGTGGTGGTAATTCAGGTAAAGCGGGTGTTGGAGTAGAGGCATCTGTGGTCAGAGGCAGGAACCACATTTGTCTCTCTGCTGGAGAGTTTGAGTTGTGGGCAAAGAGGTTGAAAGTATATGGTTCCTGAATGGTAAACTCAGGTTAAACTTTACTTCCCAGATGGCGCAGTGGTAAAGAATCCGCCTGCCAACGCAGGAGATGTAAAAGAGGAGGGTTATATCGCTGGGTGGCAAAGATCCCTTGGAGTAGAAAATGGCAACACACTCCTGTATTTTCACCTGGAAATTTCACAAGCTACAACCCATGAACTCCAAAGAATTGGACACAACTGAGCACACAGACACACGCACACACAGACACACACACAGATATTACTTTAAGGATGGGAGTGAAATGATAGATGTCAATTACTAAGGTTGAAGGTAAGATACAAAATATGTATAAAATTCAAAACAAAAGTGTAAAGGTTCAGTCCAATGGCATATTGCAACTGTGCTAAAGGTTTTGTTTTGTTTTAATATTTATTTGGCTGCACCAGGTCTTAGTTGAGGCATGCAGGATCTTTAGTTTTGATACGTGGGATCTAGTTTCCTGAGGGATGGAACCTGTGCCCCCTCCATTGGAAGCGCAGAGTCTTAAGCCTAGTAGTGCCAGTGATAGGCTTGTTTAAGAGAAAAGAAAAACCATTCAACTTGAAAAGTAAATAGTACAAAGGTCAAATAACTTCTCCGGAGCACCAGAGAAGTTCTGCGAAAGATATTCTTACTCCACACCACTCAGCAACCAAAAATAAGTTGAATTCCCGTAAAGCTGGCTGAGCTGAAGTCCCTATCAGCAATGCAGTATTTCAAAATGATTTCAAGTTCTGCTCACTTTTCTGTCTACACTTTAAATAATTAATAATTAATGTTTCCCCAGAATGTATGCTTACAGGCATATACACATAATTGACAGAGCATAGAGTCACCTGCAGGGACTTGCATGTTAAGAGGCGAGTGTCACAGGGAAGGGAGAGGACATGGGATGAAGGTGGGGTGCCCGGTGTGACAGCATGAGGCAGTGGGTTTGGTAGAGTGGATGCTGTACTCTCTGTCTCACCCACAGTGACCTAGGAATACAAGCCTGGCAGGGTGTGGGCAGCAGGGTTTAATGTGGCATAGGCAAACATGGGCATGGCCACTGTGCTACTTGCCTTCTGAACAGAATCTTCAGTACTGCTGAGTTTTTGTTTGTTTTTTGGGGGTGCAAATGGCAGGTGTCATTTGGGACAGTAGTATACAATCTAATAATTTTGTGTAATGATTTATGATGAGAGCAAACCTTTCAGTACTTTTTATAAAGGCATTCAAAGAATATAGGAAAAATAAACCCCTGTAGATGAGGTAGACTTTTCTGTTGGGGACAGAAATATTCAGTTCTAATATTAACTATGTTTTATTATGTCTCTGAGCCAAAAACTTAACAACAACAACAACAACAAAAAACAGCCAAAAATAATCTGGTCACTTCTTGAATTTTAAAATCTAAGACACATTTTAATATCTCAACACAGTAAAACAATACTTGCCTGTGGGATCTTACTAAGGATTTAAAGATGCTTTTCATAAACAATTTTATTTCCGAGTGACTGAAAAAAAAATCACGTCTTGCGCTCTTTGCTTACTCATTGTTACAAATGAAAATAAGGGTTAAAAATAAAGCCAAATGGACAAAGTAATACCTATAGGAATACTCACATCCAATAGAAAGGAGGAATTTTGGTAACTGCAGCCCCACCCCCGCCCCTCTCCAAAATTACAAACTTGCAAGACTACAGTTCACAGTTCTTCCGGTCATCTGTCTCAGCTGGACCCGCACACCCAGCCGCGCCCAAGCACCGAGTCCCAGCGCCTCCTCGGAGCCCCGCCCCTCCGCCCCTGGCTCCGCCTCGCGGGGGCACGTGCTCCGTGGGCGGGGCCGGACCGGGGAGCCGCGCCGTGATTGGAGGTGTCCGAGCGACCGCCGCGACGCTGTGCCCCACAGGTCGCCCGCGGGTCACAGAGAAACAGAACGGCTGGAATCCTTTCGCACCAAGCTCGGACACTTCGCCCGCTGGAGTCGCTCTTTATCAACCGAGATGCATACCTCGCCTGTCCTCACGGGCCGAAAGGCCCCCCAAGCAGGGGAAGGTGGCTGCTGACAGGAACCGCCTGGTCTTTCACCTGACAGGTTGCCTCGTAAGTGCGGACTGCTGTCCCCTCACGTCAGAACCCCTGAGGCGCCCAGGTTGCCAGCAAGCTGCTGATGGAAGCCTTGGAATCCCACAGTTTACGAGCTGGACTGGCCCCCGCTTAGGGGAAAGCTCGGCAACTTACCCTGAGTCACTTAACTAATTCATACCAGGGTCAGCCAGAAACGCGTCCCGACCCCTCCTACCTTAGAGCGCTTTGCACCTCCCCTCATTCCGGGGGGAAAGCTCGCCTCTGTGGTGGAGACCCAGCTTAGAAAAATTTTGTCTGTACTCTAGGCCGACACTGATAAGGTGAAGCAGGTAGAAGCGTGCCAAATATTTAGACTGAATTAAATTATAATTAAGTCATGCATTGTGGTGGTGGTGGCCCCCTCAGCCCCAGCCCGAGATGTGAAGGGCCCTTCCCTCCCTGGCGCGGGCCCGAGCGCTCCGTTGAGGCAGGCCGGGCTCTCCGACAGCTGTCTGGGCTCAGCCCCGCATATCCCACCGGACCGGCCTATTCCCGCCGCCCGCACTGCACAAGCGGACAGGGAGCCCCGTTTTGGTGCAGTGGGTAGCTCCAGGGCCACTTCGTTAGTCATGGGCTGGCTGGTGGGGTCGGCGGCCGGCTGGGCCCATGGCGCTGGCCAACTTAGACTGTGATCCCGGTTGATGGGGCACGTCCACCGTGTCCACGTGGCCACCATGGTCTCTGCCGCCTGCAAACCTCCCTCAGCCAAGGGCTGGAGGGCGAAATTGCAGGAGCGGCCTGATATTGGTTTGGACCGGCTGCTTTCTGGAGTGCACCTTTCTGCTAGAAGAGCAGTGGAAGCGAGGCAGGCACCCACTATACCCCCAGCTCAGCCACTGGTGGGCGCCACGGTGGGACCAGGGCTTCCCAGGTGACTCAGCTAGTAAAGAATCTGCCTGCCAAAGTAGGAGATATGGGTTCCATACCTGGGTCGGGAAGATCCCCTGGAGAAGGAAATGGCTACCCACTCCAGTATTCTTGCCTGGAGAATCCCATGGACAAAGGAGCCTGGCAAGCTACACTGTCCGTGGGGTTGCACAGTCAGACACAATGGAATAACATTGCCACTCAACCTCTAACCATACAGGACTGCTATCTTAAGGCATGAGGCCTTCTGTAGGACTCAGCTCAGGGCGGCCAAGGGACATCTCTTGCTGCCTGGTACCCAAAGAGCCAGCAGCTCCAGGGTGGCCGTACCCGGAGCCCCTAGTTACCTTGCTTGGGGACTTTGGATTGTGCCAGTTTAGACAACTTTCTATATTTTCCCCAAACTTCTGCCTGCCTGCAGCTGCCTTCAGCTCACACTTTCACTTCTTCTTCTTCTTTTTTTTTTTCTTTTTTCCATTTATACTTCCTCTTTCTATGTAGGAAAACCTTTTTCTATTTCCCAAAACTTTGGCTCTTGGATAGCTTTTAAAACTTAGGGAAGTGCTCAACTGCAATTTGTTATTTCTAACTTCTGGATTCCTGTATATTGTAATAACCTCAGATAAAGAAACTCAGTTATAATACTAATCATAATAACATAGTCAGAGCTGGAAAATGTCTGTTTAAAGAGACAGCTATTTCCCGCACTGTGAATCTTTGCCTTTTTTGGAACAATCAGGATTCTCAGTAATTCTGAGTGATCAATTTAATTCAACTCAATACTTGTACAAAGTACCTGCTGTATATAAGGCACTGTGCTGAGGACATTCATGTGGTTTATCCCTGTAGTAATCGAATCTATTTTCAATCTAGGGAGAACAGACTTGAAGTGGCTAAGGCCATATGGGTGGAATAGCCAAGCAAAAACTGGGGCTTTCGCAGGGGGAGGGTGCAGGAGTTTGATGAGGCCTCTGGAGAGGCTTAATGGAGGAGATGGGATTGGAAATGGGCCTTCAAGGCTGAGATTCCACGCAGGAGAATGACCTGAGACCGGCTTAGAGGTAGGAATACAGGTGGGCTGTGTGGAAGGATTGCTCTGTCAGTTCACTTGGCAACTTTGCTCTGGAAACTTTCTGGCTTCTCCAGGGTACCTCTTACCCCATTTGAGAAGAATGATCTCTTCTGTTGGAGGTGCCCTTTCTCTCCTTCCTTCCTTGTTGTCTCTGGATAGATTCAGCTCAATACGGGTATTCTCATGCTAAAAAGCCAGAAAAGTCAAGATGTGAATTAGGAGGACTCCTATAGGTTCTCTGATCTGACAGAGCCTACTAGACTTAAAAAAATTATTTAAAAAGATCATTTGAGGGACTTCCCTGGTAGTCCAGTGGCTGGGACTCTGTGCTCCCATTGCAGGGGCCTGGATTCTATCCTTGGTCAGGGAGCTAGATCCCATATGCTGCAACTAGGCGGGTGGCAACTAAGACCCAGTGCAGTCAAATAAATAATTAATATTTTTAAGATAAATAAAAATCTTTCAAATGCAAAAGGGACTGGGCCATACACCTTAGCTGAAGGATTCAGTTGCCTTTTGTTTGGAATTGAGAATATGTCCGTTTGGCTTAAAAGCAAAAGCTATGGCTCTTCTAAAATCTTCTTTAAGCTTCCAAAATCCAGTTTAGTAGCCTTAGTGAGCAGTTTGTGTAGCTGTGCTCCTTTTTTAACCTCAGGCATGTAGCTCCCTTTAGGAAGAAGATTACAGGAGGTAGATGAGTGTGTTCAGGAAAGAGAGTAACTGGAAATGATGAAATAGTGAAAAATATTCTGAGCTTCCTTTTTCTAGTTTCTATAGGAACCATTGACCAAATTTAAAAGTCCTTCAGCTGGCAGTCTTTGTTGGACAGATCTCAAAAAGAAAGCAGAAGCATAGTAGCCTGCCCATCTTGCTGTCTTCATATTCTGTGATTCTAAAGGAGGAGGAGGATTCCAAACTTCATAGCTCTGGGAACTTTGGGACTTCCAAAAGGAGGTTTGGATAAAAGTGGATGTATGAAACAAGGCACAATTACTAAAGGGTAATAACTTTTTTTAAAACTTAAAAAGTCCATTTATTAGGTTACAAATAGTATGAAGAGTAATGACTTTTAAGGAATTTATTTGTGCATAGTTCTTTCTGATATGTCAAGTGCTCATCCACGCATTGACACATTTGTTCCTTGCGGTGGCCCTGGGAGTTAGGATGTATTAACAGTGCAGAGAGGAGGAATCACTTGCTTAAAATGGCAGAATGGACCTATAAGGAGTTTTCATCCTTGATCTTCCAACTCCTACATGATGCTCTCCAAATACTATTGTAACATTCTCATCAAATTGAGCCTTTGTAGAAAGAAGATCTTCACCAAAAATATGAATTTGTTTGAAATTTGGAATTCAACATATAGGGACAGTACAAATTCACATAAACCTTAAAATGAAAATCATTATCTTTATTATTTAGTTAGTTTTCAGCTGTGCTGGGTCTTCATTGCTGCTCGCAGGCTTTCTCTAGTTGTAACAAGTGGGGGCTACTCTCTAATTGCAGTGTGGGTTTCTAATTGCAATGACTTCTCTTGTTGCAGAGCACCAGCTCCAGAGCTCAGGCTCAGTTACAGCGCACGGGCTTAGTTGCCCCGCAGCATGTGGAATCTTCCTCGACCAGGGATGGAACCCATGACCCCTGCATAGGCAGGCGAATTCTTAACCACTGGACAACCAGGGAAGTCCAGAAACCGTCATCTTTGAAAATTTGAAAATAAGTCAAAAAGCTTACTGAGCCTGTGCATGTGTGCTTAATCACTTCCAACTCTTTGTGACCCCATGGACTGTAGCCTGCCAGGCTTCTCTGTCCATGGGGATTCTCCAACTAAGAATACTGGAGTGGGTTGCCATGCCCTCATCCAGGGGGTCTTCCTGACCCAGGAATCGAAGCTGTGTCTCTGATTCTTTAACACTAGTGCCACCTGGAAAACCCTTATTGAGCCTGAGGTCTGAGAATAAAGGTCAGTGCTCGGTCTTCAGTGAGGACCCAGGAGCCCTCCTGGACAGCAGTCCTGTTGTATGGAGTCTATAGCCTTGTAGCATAGGACCAGGTGGGAAGAGGTCACTTATCACCATGGCAGAGTGGTAAAGAAATGGCTTTGATTTCTGCTTCTGCTTTACTGACTGTGTCTCCTGAACATGTTCCAATTCCTCAAATGTAAGTAGGGTGATAGCAGCGGGTAACTGATACTGTTATGAAGAATTTGTGAGATAGTCTTTGAAAGGCTCAGCCCAGTTCCTGGCCAACAAATGAAAGTTGCTGCATGCAGTTGGATTTTTTATTTTAAAGTCCGCAGAACATAGACCCTGGAATGGAAGGCCCGGGTTAGAATCTAAGCCACATACCTCCCCCCACCCCACCCCCACCAGCTGTGAGAACTGGCCGAGTTAGTTAGACCGCCTCTGTGTTGGTTTCCTCATCTGTAAGATGGGAATAGTAGTACCACCTACCTCATTAGGTTACTGTAAGGGAAAATGTATACTACACAGAAAATATACAAAGTTAAATAAACGTTTGCTAATAGTATGTCTAACGTCTTTTCACAAAACCTCCCTAGCTTGGGTCCAGTTGATTTCTGTTTGACTAAACTTGCTTGTCATAACAGGGATACTTTCTGGAAATAGGATGAGAATTTTAGAAATGGGAGAAGGGAGTTTTTCCATTGTTGGAAAATGTTGCATTCCAGGGAACCCATTTACATGCACTGCACATTCCTAGATACAAAGGGAAGCAGAGCTTTCTACTCTTTCCTTAGATTTTCAGGCCCTGCCTGAAGTAGCGGTGAGTGAGCTAAGATCACATTACAGTCTCCCCACTCCATGTGTACACCAGCTTTGTTTAGGCAGGTCTGGATCAGTTCAGTGTGTTGTATATTGCTTTAAGTTGGGCTGATCTCTTAAACTTTCTGGCTACTTGAGCCAGAAAGCCACAACTTTCTAGTAAAGTCCCAGAGAATGAAACATGGGATGGTGAATCCTTGTATTCACCACACAGAGAAAACTACTGTAAAATTGGCATATATCTTTCTCGATGTTTTTCTGAGTGGGGGTATGCAAATATAGATATTGAATTTTATGAATACCTTTTAGTCGTATATTTAGGTATCTTCTTTGCCAACAAATATACAATTTGTATTATTTTTACCTGTGCTAAATAGCATTCAGTGTAATTGTACTCTCATTTATATTAAACCAGTTCTCAGTTGATATTAGCTTGTTTCTAAGTTTTCAGGAAGTCTGATTTTGACAATTGCCCTTACAGGAGGTTCCTGTGACTTAGATCCTAATTCAGAGATGGAAGTACCAGGCTCATCTTCCACCATCTCTGAGGAGCAGCCTCGGAAGCAAGAGGGACTGAGCGACACTAGAACAGACTCAGTCAAGCAGAGTCTCATCTCATCTGAGGAATGGCTTCAACTGCATGGGCTTAAGAGCAACAAATTGACCTTGAAACAGATTTTATCGCAGATTGGATTCCCACATTGTGAAGGTATTAATACAAAGCAGCACTGACTGGAAAACCCAAACAGCATGCTGCCCTTTAGCCTTTGAGGAGGCGGCATCAGTTCTGAAGTCCCCTCAAAACACAGGTCTCTGAGTTGGTTTATTTTTTTATTTGACTGTGCCAGGCCTTATTAATAGTCACAGCATGCAGGATCTAACTCCCTGACCAGGGATCGAACCTGGGCCCCCTGCATTGGGATCACAGAGTTTTAGCCCCTGGACCACCAGGGGTGTTCCTCTGAGTTTGTCTTGATCTCACATCCTTATGGGTAAAAAAGGTTTGCACATGGACCCCCAATATATGTATATTATATAGATGTACAATCTTCAATCCACCTATTAAATATTAGTAATACTTAATTTCATTCTTTCTTCTTTAAAGATGAAATAAAACCTAAATATAAGTTATACCCCTCACACCCTGCAGATGTCTTGCTCCCACCCTGGCATGTGCAAACCCCTTTTGGAGGCTATGGATTAGGGTAATAATTATAATTCAGTCATTAACATTAGCAAAATAACAATTCTTCATATTTTGTCAAGGATTTTTCCATTTAAGATCATGAGGGGTGTTACTCTGTAATTCTCTTTTAATGTCCTTATTAGGTTTTGGTATCAGGATTATGTTGGCCTCATAAAATGATTTGGAAGTGTTGCCCTCTCCTCTGTGTTCTGATGGTGTTTGTATATGATTGGTACTAGTTCATCTTCAAATGTTTGATAGAACTCACTGGTAAAACTTATCTGAGCCTGGAGTTTGTAAGAAAAGTTTGATAAGAAGTTCAATTTCTGTAATAGACATAAAACTATTCAAATTTTGTTTCATCATGTCACTTAGGATTTCAAAGTCTTCCTGGAGAATTGCCACTTTTATAATTACATAATGTCCTCTCTACCCTTAGTCATGTTCTTTGCTCTGTAGTTTACTTTTTTTACGTTAATACAATCAACCCTGCTGTTTTTATTAATATTTACATGACATCTTTTTTGTCCTTTTACTTTAACTTATATATCAGTATATTTGAAGCAAATTTCTTAGACACATTATTTAATCAGTTTTTAAATCCTCTTTGCTAATCTCTTTTAACTGTTGTCTCTATACCATTTGTATTTAGTATAATTATTTGTATGTTAGAGTTTGCTATTTTGTTTTTTGTTTTGTTTTCTTTTTTTATCTGTTTTCCATTTGTTTCTTTTTCTTGCCTAGCTCTGGGTTTCTTAAACACTGTTCAGAATTTAAAAAAAATTATCTGTAATATTTTTGAGTGTATCTCTTTGTGCAGCTCTTTTAGTGGTTGTGCTAGGTATTACATTATAAATATGTAACATATCAAAGTCTCCTGGTATCAGCATTTTACCAGTTTGGATAAAGAATGGACACTATTTCCCTTTATGTCCCTTTAATCTCCTCATTTTTAATATGCTTTATTTTTTCATACATTGAGAATCACATTAGGCTGTACTTTAGTTTTTTATTCAACCGTCAAGCAATTTAGAAAATTCAAGAAGAGTCTGCTTATTTACACATATTTATATGTGTCAATACTTACTGTGTTCTTCCTTCCTGATGTTTCAGAGTTCTTTCTTTTATCATCTCCTTCCTGTTTGTAGAACTTTATTTATTCTATAAGAATAGTTCTGCTGGGAACTTTTATTTTTTTTAGTTTCTTCGTCTGACAGTATGTTTATTTCTCCTTCATTCTTGAAGAGTAATTTCACCAGATATAAGATTTGGTGTTGACAGTTCTTTTCTTTTAGCACTTAAGAGAGACTGTATGGGTACTTCCCTGGCAGTCCAGTGGTTAAGACTCTGCGCTTCCACCGCAGCGGGCACAGGTTGGATCTCTGGTTGGGGAACTAAGATCCCACGGACTGAGAGGCACAGCCAAAACAAAGAAACAAAGAAGCTGCTTCCTTTTGGCCTCCATGATTTCTTTGGCTGTGCTGGGTCTTTGTCGTTGCCCAGGCTTTTATCTAGTTGTGGAGAGCAGGGGGCCATTCTAGTCGTGATGTACAGGCTTCTCGTTGCTTTGGCTTAGGGCGTGCCGTCTTCAGTGGTTGCAGCCCCCAGGCTCTAGAGTGCAGGCTCAGTAGTTGTGACCCATAGGCTTAGTTGCTCCAAGGCATGTGGGATCTTCGCGGATTAAGGATCAAACCCAGGCCTCCTGTGTTGGCAGGTGGATTCTTTATCACTGAGCCACCAGGGAAGCCCCCTCCGTGGTTTCTGATGAGAAAACCACTGTCATTAGAGTTGTTGTTATTTTGTTTTGTCATTAGAATGTCACCCAGTCATGTCTGTCTTTTGCCATCCCATGGATCGAGATTTTCTAGGCAAGAATACTAGAGGGGATTGCCATTTCTTTTCTCCAGGGGATCTTCCTGACCCAGGGATTGAACCCATGTCTTCTGCATTGGCAGGAGGATTCTTTGCCACTGAACCACCAGGGAATGAAAATGTTTTTACCCTGATGCTTCTTTATTCATTACATTTCCTCTATACATGTTCATATCATGTACTCATTTTTAATCTCTTATACTTAGAATATATGCATTTTATATCCATTGACATTTGTTGTATTGGAAGTTAAAACTAAAACCTTTAAAAATATTTGTTCATTTAAAAGTCACAAACCTGTTATATGTTAGCATAACACTTTTAAGAAAAATAAGTAAATTTTTTAAAATAAAAATGCTAGTAGGAAGAGTGGCACAGTTTTACATTTTTGCAAATCTCTTTAATGTTTATCCCAATAGGAAACAGCTAGTTCAGGTATGGCTGATTCATTTTGCAGTACAGTGGAAACTAACACAACATTGTGAAGCAATTATACTCCAATAAAAATTAATTTTAAAAAACACAGCTATATTCTTGTATCTACTTAAAAAAATTATTTTTGATCATACTATGTGGCATGTGGGATCCTAGTTCCCCAGTCAGGGATCAAACCTGTGCCGCCTGCAGTGGAAATGCATAGTCTTAACCACTGGACTGCCAGGGAAGTCCCTCTCTTATCTGTTTTTTCAGAAATAACAGCTTTATTGAGATGTAATTCACATTCTATACCATTAACCAATTTAAAATATATGATTCAATATTCTTTAGTATATTCACAGAAATGTGCAACTATTATCACAGTCAACTTAAAGAAAATTTTCATCACCTCAGAAATAAACCTTGTACTTCTTAGCTATACACCCTGCCCATAAGACCCCAGGCCAATGTAATCTACTTTCTATCTCTCTAGATTTGCTTGTTCTGCACATTTCATACAAATAGAGTCATATAATATGAGATGTTTTTTGGCTGATTGTTGTTTAGTTGCTAAGTTGTGTCCCACTCTTTTGCAACCCCATGGACTGCAGCCCACCAGGCTCCTCTGTCCATGGGATTTCCCAGGCAAGAATACTGGAGTGGGGTGCCATTGCCTTCTCCAGGGGATCGTCCTGACCCACGGATCGAACCCGAGTCTCCTATGTTGCCAGGCGGGTCCTTTACCACTGAGCCACCAGTTTCTGTTGTTGTTCAGTTGCTAAGTCGTGTCTGACTCTTTGCCAGCCCATAAACTGCAGCATGCCAGGCTCCCCTGTCCTTACTGTCTCCGGGAGTCTGCTCATATTCATGTCCATTGAGTTGGTGATGCTATCCCACCATCTCATCCTCTGCCAAGAAGCCTCTTTGTGACTGATATCTTTCATTTAACATGATGTTTTTAAGATCCATCTATTAGTATGTTGTAGCATATACCAGAGGGAGAAGGCAATGGCACCCCACTCCAGTACTCTTGCCTGGAAAATCCCATGGATGGAGGAGCCTGGTAGGCTGCAGTCCATGGGGTCGCTAAGAGTCAGACTTGACTGAACGACTTCACTTTCACTTTTCACTTTCATGCACTGGAGAAGGAAATAGCAACCCACTCTAGTGTTCTTGCCTGGAGAATCCCAGGGACGGGGGAGCCTGGTGGGCTGCCGTCTCTGGGGTCGCACAGAGTCAGACACGACTGAATCGACTTAGCAGCAGCAGCAGTAGCAGCATATACCAGAACTCTATTTGTTTTATGGTCAATTACTGTCAGGAGATGAATTGTATGGATATTGCACGGTTTGTTTATCCACTTATCATTTGATGGGTGTAGATCTGATTCTTATCCTAGCAAGCAGTTAACTTGGTCGGACTCAAACTTCAAAGTGTCTCCCCTGTTAAATAAATGCAGAATTCACCAATTTCCTTCTTTCAAGAATTAATGCCACTCCAGTTTCTGCCTGTTCTTGATTGCTCTCTAGTGCCTTCAAGTAGCTTTTTAAATATTTTGTCAGGAGGTTTTTTGTTTTTTCCTGTGTAAGAGTTAGCAATAAAACCTACTTCACCATTATTGAATGAGGAATTCACAATGCCTTTTATTTTAATTGGCTATACAGCTGATGGAGGCTTACATAAATTAATCTCCTTCAGTTCTCAAAAACACAGCCCTCTCTCCTGACTCCAGATGAATGCCTGAGGTAAAGAGAGAATGCTGCTGGTGATGTGAAGTTGCTCTATAAATGTCAGTCACGATGTTGAAATCTTGGAAATGAAGGTTTTAGAGTTTGAGAGATTTATTGAATGAGAATATTGCTGACAGAATTCAAGTACCCATTCTTTGCTCTTTCCTATTGTGGACATTGAACTTCAAGACTTGTAAATTTTATCATTGCTGGTGATTTGGGACCAAGCCTAGTCTATAAAACGTAGCCTTGCCCTTCCTGCTTTCCCAAGCAGGCTGTGATCCTGCCTCCCTAGAAAGGCAGAGGAAAGGGAGTGTTGGATCCAAGAGTATCACCACTCTCTTCACCACTTTTGGGACTTAATAATTTATAATAATAAGAAAATAATCATCACAATAAAAACAGTTCCTGAAGCCTTACCTCATCTCTGCCTTGCCAAGTCATAACCAGTCCATGAAACTTTCTTTTAGTTGTGTGAGGGAATGACTATGTTTCAGGAAGCATTGTATTCCCATTCTGGAAACACTGTGTCAGCACATAGTGGGTGTTCAGTGAGGGTTTACGGGGTGGATGTTGAACAGCTGAGCTTATGCTCTGAGAAGAAAGTGGTTTTGACATTCTGTATGAGTATTCTGACTCTTGCTTCATCTCATTTATTCACAACCCCCTACTTGAGGGAACAGTAGATAATATCTAAGTTTAATATTTAAAATTGTTATTCATTTAATTTACTTTCTGGCTGTGCTGGAGCTTTGTTGCTGCACGTGGTCTTTCTCTAGTTGTGGCGAGTGGGGGCTGCTCTCTAGCTGCGGTGTGTAGACTTCTCATTGAGTGGCTTTTGTTGCGGGACATGGGCTCTAGGGCGTGTGGGCTCAACAGTTGTGGTGCATGGGCTTAGTTGCTGCGTGGCATGTGGGATCCTCCAGGAGCAGGGATGGAACCCATGTCCCCTGCATTGGCAGGCAGATTCTTAACCATTGAACCGCCAGAGAAGCCCCTAGGTTTTATTTTTAAAATTTTGAAAACTAAGTCCAAGTCCCAAATAAAAGATTTCTGGAATTAAACATAATTTCTGTGTCATCTTTTTGACCTCTGCCTTAATCGTTCTGGGCAAAAGACCCAGCAGACCAAGAAATAAACACTGTTCGTCCTTCCCGTTCATTCATACATTTGGTGTTATAGCAGTCACATTTATCATAGTGCCTGGAAATACTTCATTGTCTAGAACAGAATTATAAGCATCACAGATATAATTTGATGTCAGAGATAAGCATTTGGAAATAAAAATAAGTGTTGATATTGTACCATTTTGACTGCTTTTCTTTATACACATGCAGATTATGTGATGTCTCTGGGGAGACTTGTGGCTTCCCGGTATGCAGACGGCCTGTTTCCACGGATCTACACGTCGGAAGACGGCAGAGTGTACAATGTAAGTTGGAGTTCCCTCGATGGGCAGGTCCAGGAACACACTGCTGAGGTTGACACAGAGAGGCAGCCAAGCCAGGGCCTTGTCAGTGCTGGAGGATTTCTTCTGACAGTGTAGAGAGTGGTGAAAGTCACAGCCCAGGAACTTGACCCATTAGAGGTGAGTGCAGAAAGCACCTGACCAGAGGTGAAGACGTTTGCATATCAACACTTTGTTTTACCTGGAAAATAAAGGGGAAAAAAAAAGTATGACGGGGGTCATCTGAAAGGCAAGAGCAGGCTGCTGTTACCTGACTGGTGGTGTAAAATAAAGGACCACTGGTGCAGGTAGTAGTGAACATCGAGAGAGTGGCACCTTGTACTGGAGCCCGTCATTCCCAGCAATTCAGCATGTGATTCCTGCACCCGCCCCATGTCAGGCCCTGTGCACACCCCGGCCACCACAGGGAGCTCCAGAGACACACGTCCCATCGTGTTGCTTCATGGATATTTGTTCATGTCACTGTACATCCATGTAGAGTCCACTTGGACCGTTATTTCTTAGTATTTAAAAAATACACATTACTCTCATACTTAGCCTGTTCCTAAACAATAATAGTGTTTAGTAGGGCTTCCCAGGTACCACTAGTGGTAAAGAACCCGCCTGCCAATGCAGGAGACATCAGAGAGGGAGTTCAACTCCTGGGCTGGGAAGATCCCCTGGAGAAGGCAATGGCAACCCACTCCAGTATTCTTGACTGGAGAATCCCATGGTCAGAGGAGGCTGGCAGGCTGCAGTCCATAGGGTTGCAAAGAGTTGGACACAACTGAAGTGATTTACTGCTGCTACTGCTGCTAAGTCATTTCAGTTGTGTCCAACTCTGTGTGACCCCATAGACGGCAGCCCACCAGGCTCCCCGGTCTCTGGGATTCTCCAGGCAAGAACACTGGAGTGGGTTGCCATTTCCTTCTCCAGTGCGTGAAAGTGAAAAGTGAAAGTGAAGTCGCTCAGTCGTGTCCAACTCTTAGCGACCCCATGGACTGGCAGCCCACCAGGCTCCTCCGTCCGTGGGATTTTCCAGGCAAGAGTGCTGGAGTGGGGTGCCATTGCCTTCTCCACACACACAAACAATAATATCCACGGAATTTTGAATTTGGTGTACCAAATGTATTTTTTTTGGTCTGAATCACCTTAAAAATCAATGCAGAAATACCGAATACGTCTGTCTTTGCCATTCAATTCCACCTTTATGGCCCCTGTGACACGGTCCCACCCTGGTTTCCATGCTGTGGTAGTGACGTGTAGTAAGTGCTGGGAAGTCTGGCGAGGGGGGTGGGAATGCTGCTTTAGGGAGCCATGGAAAGCGGCAGGAAGTGATGCTTGTGCTTCAGGAATAAGCTTGAGACAGTTGGGGGCTGAAAATGAAAGGAGCTGAAGGCAGAGTGCTGAGCATGAGCCAAGGCATGAAGACATAGAATTACAAGGTGTGTTCAGGAGACACACCTTCCTTAAGGTGTTGTGAGGATTGTTGAAAGGTTTTTTTTTTTTTTTAAATACCATATCTTTTAAAAATTGATTCTTCACAGAATAGGACACCACCTTTTCTCATTCCTTTTGTATATCTCCTGCCCCCTGCCAACACCCTGGAAGGCCTTGCGTGGTTGTTCTGACCGTGTGAATGATGCTTTATTTGTGTGTCACCGGTGGTTCTGGGTGATCAAGTGATCTAGGTACAGGGGAGCTCGGCCTGAGAGACAAGAGGTCACAGGACAAAGGCCATGAGCACGAGGATGGGCACTGGGATGGCAGCCCTTAGGGGAAGCCAGGCAGATATGCTGGCATGTTTGGAAGCATTGTCAGAAATGTTTTTTGGCATGTTGTAGTTAGGCAGATGTTTCAGTGAAATTTTTTTTTTTCAGTCTGGCTTTGCTGATCTCGCTTTTCTTCTACCTAATTTCTTCCTCGCCCCGCCTAGTTTTCTTTGGAATATCTGAATTTTATCTAGATTTGTTGAATACAAATTTTTGAAAATTTAATTCTTATTTTATATTATTGGATAACATCACTGACTCAATGGACATGAGTTTGATCAAACTCCAGGAGATAGTGAAGGACAGGGAAGTCTGGCATGCTGCAGTTCATGGGAACAGAGAAAAAGGAAACCTCTGCAGTTGCAGAGTGTGGACACAACTTAGTGACTGAACAACAGCAAATAGTTGATTGACAATATTGTGTTAGTTTAAGGTGTGCAGCAAAGTGATTTAGTTTACATATACACATATTCATTCTTTTTCAGATTCTTTTCCCATACAGATTGTTACAGAGTATTGAGTCCAGTTCCCTGTGCTATATAGTAAGTTCTTGTTAATTATCTATTTCATATATAGTATGTTGCAGTAAACATCGGGCTGCGTGTATCGTCACAAAATTAGTGTTTTCATTTTCTTTGGATATATACCCAAGATAATTGCCGGATTATATGCCAGTTGTATTTTTAGTGTTTTAAAGCACTTCCATCCTGCTTTTCGTAGTGGATACACCAGTTACGTTCCCACCAACAGTGTCGAGGTCTCCTTTTTCTCTGTTCCTTTTCCATCGTTCGTTCTTCGTGGTCTTTCTGATGACGGACATTCTGACTGGTGTGAAGTGATATCTCATTGTGGTTTTGATTCGTATTTCTCTGATGATTGGTGACGTTGAGCATCTTTTTATGTGCCTGTTAATTATCCATATATCTTCTTGGCAAGATGTCTGTTTAGATCTTTGGCCCATTTTTTCAATCATGTTTTTTTTTTTTTTAATATTGAATTGTGTGAGCTGTTTATTTTAGATATTAACCCCTCTTGAGTTATATCATTTGTAAATATTTTCTCCCATTCAGAAGACTGTATTTTCATTTTGTCAATGGTTTAGTATGCTGTGAGAAAAATCTTTAAGTTTATTTAGGTCCCATTTGTTTATTTTCGCTTTTGTTTCTTTTGCCTTAGAAGACAGATCCAAAAAATATTGCTATGATTTATATCAAAGAGTGTTCTGCCTATGTTTTATTCTTGGAGTTTTATGGTTTCCAGTATTACATTTTGTTCTTTAACCCATTTTAAGGTTATTTTTATATGCAGTGTGAGCAAATATTCTAATTGTATTCTTTTATAAGTAGATGTCTAGTTTTCCTAGCACCATTTATTGAATAGAGTGTCTTTCCCCATGGTATATTCCTGCCTCCTTTGTCATAGGTTAATTGCCCGTTGTTTCTGGGCTCTCTGTTTTGCTCCATTGATCTATGTGTCTGTTTTTGTGCCAGAACCATACACTGTTTTGATTGCTGTAGCTTTGTAGCATAGTCTGAAGTCAAGGAACATGATACCTCCAACTCTGTTCTTCTTTCTAAAGATTGCTTTGGCTATTCTGGGTCTTTTGTGTTTCCATATAAATTTTAGAATTATTTGTTCTAGTTCTGTGAAAAATGCCATTGGTATTTTGATACAGAGGCATTAAATATGTAGATTGTCTTGTGTAGCATGGTCATTTTAACCACATTAATTTTTCCAATCAATGAACATGGAATACCTTTCCAGTTCTTTGTGTCTTCTTTAATTTCTTTTATTAATATCATAATATTTTTCTGAGTATAGGTCTTTTATCTCCTTAGATTTATTCCTAGATATTTTATTCTTTTTGATGTGATGGTAAATGGGATTGTTTTCTCAATTTCTCTTTCTGATAGTTCATTGTTAGTGTATAAAACTATGACAGATGTCTGTGTACTGATTTTGTATCCTGAATTCATTCATGATCTCTAGTAGTTTTTTTGGTGGTGTCTTTAAGATTTTCTATGTATAGTGGCATGTTGTTTGCAAACAGTGACGATTTTACTTCTTCCTTTCCAAATTGAATTCCTTTTATTTTTTTTTTAGGTCTGATTGCTTGATTCTCTGACTAGAACTTACAATACTATGTTGAATTAAAGTGACAAGAGCAAGGCATCCATGTCTTGTTCCTGATCTTAGAGGAAATACTTTTAGCTTTTCACCATCAAGTATAGTATTAGCTATAGGTTTATCATATATGGCCTTTACATTGTCAGGGTCCCTCTATATCCACTTTGTGAGGAATTTTTTAAAAATCAACAGATGTTAAATTTTACAAAAAGATTTTTCTTCATCTTTTGAGATGATCATGATTTTTTATTCTACAGTTTGTTAATGTGTATCACATTTATTGATTTGCAGCTATTGAACCATCCTCACCCCTGGGATAAATCCCACTTGATCATGGTGTATGATCCTTCTAATGTATTTTTTAATTTGGTTTGCCAGTATTTTGCTGAAGATTTTTTCATCTATGTCCATCAGTGACAGGCCTATAATTTTATTTTTTGTGGTTTTGATATCAGGATGATACTGACCTGGTGGAATGAATTTGGAAGTGTTCCTGACTTTGCAGTTTTTTTGGGAAATAGTTTGAGAAGGATAGGTGTTAATTCTTCTCTAAATATTTGGTAAAATTTTCACCTGTGAAACCATCTGGTTCTAGACTTTTGTTTCAGGGGAGTTTTTTTTTTACTTATTCAGTTTTACTGTGATAATTGGCCTGTTCATGTTTTCTATTTCTTCCTGGCTCCATCTGGAAGATTTGTGCTTTTCTTTTATGTTGTTCATTTTATTGGTATATAGCTGTTCATAGCAATCTCTCATGATCCTTTGTATTTCTGTCTTTTTCATTACTGATTTTATTGATTTGGGCACTCTCTCTTTTTTCTCTATGAGTCTGGCTCAAGGTTTGTCAGTTTTGTTTATCTTTTCAAAGAACCAGCTTCTTAGTTTCATTGATATTTTCCATTGTTTCTTTAGTCTCTATTTCATTTATTTCTGCTCTGATCTTTGTAATTTCCTTCTTTCTACTAACTTTATGTTTTGTTTGTTCATCTTTATCTGGTTTCTTTAGGAATTTTTTTTCCAATCTGCCTTTGCTGATCTCTATTTTCTTTTACCTAGTTTCTTCAGAGTACCCCTGAGCATTTTCAGAATTAAAAATAATTCTGTAACTGGAAAGGTTAAACACAATCTGGAAACAGTTTTTTTTTTTTAAAGAATGCTATATTTTTGTATAGATCTCATCATCATGTTTCCTTCTATGGGAAATTATCCAAGGGTTTTTTATTTGTAAGATTGGAAGACTTCTTCCTGGAATGTATGGGGTTTGGAGGATCATCTATGAAGTTGTTATTAATATACAGTTCTTGATGGCAAAGTCATAACTCAGTGGGCCCTATTGTTCCTGGCTGCACTGGGGTTCAAGTGACTTGTTCGGACTCAGCTAATAACAAAACAATGCCATTTACCGCAACATGGGTGGACCTAAATATTGTCATACTGAGTGACATTAAGTCGGACACACAAAAAATATCCTATGATATTGCCTAATGTGGAATTAAAAAAAAAGGTACAAATGTATGTATTTACAAAATGAAAGTAGAGTCACAGATGTAGAAAACAAACTTATGGTTACTGGGAGATAGAATAAATCAGGAGATTGGGACTGACATATACACACTACCATATGTAAAACAGAAAACTTGCTGTATAGCAAAGGGAACTCTACTCAATACTCTGCAGTGGCCTGTATGAGAAAACAATCTTTCAAAAAAAGAGGGGAGATATATATATATATATATTTATATTTATATATATGAAACTTATTCACTTTGCTGTACACCTGAAACCAGCAAAATATTGTAAAAAAAGAAAACTATACTCCAGTAAATGATTTTTTTTTAATGACTTGTTTTGGTATGCTTCTATTTATTTTATTTTGTTACTTTTATTCTCATTAAGCTGACAGCCAAATCAGAACTAATCTCTCAGTATATGGAACATTTAACACAAGCTATGGAGAGCTACAAGCAGCGGATGGACTGGCTCACCAGCAACAGCCGGCAGATCTTTGGTGTCATCTTGGAGCAGTGCATCACCATAGTGCTGGATTTTGGTGGCATGTTGGAGGAGGAGCTTAGTCTGTGCCGAGATGCTCTAACCATGGTCCTCCAGGAGCAAGTGGCTCACATAGCCAAGTTCAATGTCATATGGTGAGTTCCCATAGGAAAGGAGTATTTCCCTGAAACTTCATGAGTAATTTTCATGTATCTGGAGTTAAGTAGCATCACTAACACAGTTAGCTCTGTGGATAGGGAAGAGCTATAATCTTGTAATTTCTTAGACTTTATCATTCCAGCAAAAACCCACAATGAATCAGTATTAAAAACTTTTATCTATTTTGTGCAGGGCATTAGAAGAGATTTTAAAACAGCCTTCTCTTCAGTGTATGTCAAGGTCAAAATATAAGAATATTTATTATATTGAATATATATTTAAGGCCATAAAATTCCTTCACACATTTTAGACTTTAGGTTTGATAATGAATTTCAACATCACAAATTTTCAGTTTTTCAGACTGAGTTTGCAGCTCAACTTGATTTCCTCTGTAAGCTGACCTCTCTTTTAATCAGAACAACAGGTGGCTGGCTTTATAAAAGTTCCCTTATTTCAGAGTCTTCACAATCAATTATTTACAGATTCTTGGATTCAAGAGAATTTGGACTTCAGTGCTAATTTCTCCTGTGGAACAGTTGCTCTATCTCCTTGACAAAAGATACCTGGATGAGAAGGCCATCTATCTGAATCTTTCTTTTCTAAGTAAAATATTTTCAGCTAAAACAGATGACATTGAAGATACTGCCTGATTGTGTTTGTTCTATCCTAGGTTCCTATTTATATCATAGATATATTATTGAAGGAATTAAGTGATTAAGTCTATAGTGCTTCAGCTTTCTTGGAAATATGTGCTATAGCATACATGCCACCAAGCCAGATCCTCTATGCAGAGGCCACACAGAGGTGACACAGAGGTGAGGCAACCTAGGCCTCTGGAGGTATAGGCCAGGAGGGACAAATCAGGCCGATTAATTTAGTCCGGGATTCATATAATTCTTCCTATTGCAAATTAATATATGATTCAAATAATTCGTTTAATTATTTAATTATAAATACAGAGATGAACTCTCTGTTCATCTGCTGCTGTTTTTTGGGCGGGGGTGGATTTCCATCACATTTCCAGTCCCAAATTAAATGATTTAATCAAAAGTTCCAAGAATGTAAAAACTTTCACTCTGATGAATTCAAAGCAATACTGTTTTTGATCCTAAAAAGGGTAACTGATAGGAATCTTTCAGAACAATGAAAACAGTGTAATAAAAGAATTAGAAATAAAGTTGTGGAGTAACAAAATTGTTGCTGATTTGCAAATCTTAATGCTTATAAACTTACTACTCATAAAAGACAGTTGCAACTAAACCTGCCTATTTATGAAAATAACTCTCCTCAATAAGTTTTTGACATTAAAATTTTTATTGAAATATAGTTGATTTACAGTGTTATGTTAATTTCAGGAGTACAGCAAAGTAATTCAGTTATAAAAATTTATACCTATTCTTTTTTAGGTTCTTTTCCATTGTAGATTATTACAAGATATTGATTATAGTTCCCTGTGCACTTTCCTTAATAATTTTAATGCACTTGGTAATATTCAAATTTTTGAGATTTTTTAATTCTCAAAAGTGAAAAGTGAAAGTTAAAGTTGCTCAGTCATGTCCAACTCTGCGACCCAGGCCAGAATACTGTAGTGGGTAGCCTTCCCCTTCCCCAGGGGATCTTCCCAACCCAGAGATCGACCCCAGGTCTCCGGCATTGACCCAGAGATAGAACCCAGGTCTTCCGCATTGCAGTTGAATTATTTACCAGCTGAACTACAAGGGAAGCCCAAGAATACTGGAGTGGGTAGCCTATCCCTTCTCCAGCAGATCTTCCTGACCCAGAAATTGAACTGGGGTCTCTCATTGCAGGCGGATTCTTTACCAACTGAGCTATCAGGGAAGCCCTTCTATAAATGTTGTTTTCCCCAATCAGTACAGCTTATGGAAAGTCACCTGTTTTCTCAGTAACTTTCAGAGGTCTGGGAGCTGCATTTTCTTTCTCTCTAGTGACGTTGGGTGTCTTGTTGCTTGTAGCTCTGAGACTGAGGGCTGACAGCTACGTTGACCACTGCCTGGTGACAGCCCCATGTGATTCCTTTCAGGGTTTCTCAAGAGCCTGTGAAATGGCAGGAAAATGCTGTTCCTGTGACAGCACCATCCATAGCCGCCGCCATCAGCTGGGTTGAGAAGTTGCCTTTTGAGCTGGCTTCGAGCCACACCAGCCGCCTGGAGGCTCTGCTGGAGGCGGGGAAGGATGAAGTGGTGAGTGAGCGTCTGTGTCTGGTCCCAGGTCACAAAAGTGGCTTTGAGCTTATTCCTTCACACTCAGTGTCCTCACACTGCCTCTCAGCTGAGCCGGAGCCCTTCCAGTTGCATCACACAGACACTGCCTCCTGGCATCCAGGAGCCCCAGAAGTCTTAATCCTGTTCACCTCGGAATCTGGATCCAATTGAGAAATAGATGACAGGCCCCACATGGGGATCAAAAGAGCATATCTGGTGGTGCAGAGGTGGATCAATCAAATCAGACTCTGCTCCCCGAGCCTGGCTGGGCTCCCCCTGCGAGGGGGGGATGGGAGCCACAAGGCACACCCTCCTTTAATTGCTGCTAGGAGAACCATGTGCTGCTCACAGCCTCTGAGCATCAAGAAAGGAAGGCAGTGAGGCCCTGATTGTGTATCTCTAATGCTTCAGTTTGGAGAAGGAAATGGCAACCCACTCCAGTGTTCTTGCCTGGAGAATCCCAGGGATGGGGGAGCCTGGTGGGCTGCCGTCTATGGGATCGCACAGAGTCGGGCACGACTGAAGCGACTTAGCAGCAGCAGCAGCAGCAATGCTTCAATTCCACTTTTCCACTTTTGCTCACCTGACAATTAGATAAACCTGTCTCTTATGGGCTCTTCCCTGGTGGCTCAGATGGTAAAGAATCTACCTGCAATGCAGGAGATCCAAGTTTGATCCCTGGGTCGGGAATATACCCTGGAAAAGGGAATGGCAACCCACTCCAGTGTTCTGGCTTGGAGAATCCCATGGACAGAGGAGCCAGCAGGCTACAGTCCATAGGGTTGCAAAAGGTTGTACATGAGTAAGTGGCTAACACTTTTCTTTCTTAGGAGAAGTTATAAGACTCCTCATAGAACCCCAAGGATGAGGAAATAGGGTTTCCCCAACATCCATGCTTTGAGTCTTTCCCAGTTCCTCTTCTTCACAAATGGGTCCATCAGGTGCTTTCCAAGGTGAAGTGTATCCCTGCTGGTGCATCATCTGTTTTCAGATCATATATTTTTTGATAGGGACCTTTGGGAAATAAAGCTTTACCTGGAAGATGTGATTAAATGGTGGTGTTTTGTCTCTTTTAGCCATTAGGATGTGTGTTTCTGTGAGTGACTATTAAGGACAGTGACAGGCTAGAGAGGAAGTACTCTGAGCAGGTGAGGTCCTTAGGGCAGCCTCAACTTTCTGCTTTGTCTTGGGATACAGATGCTTAATCCTTACTAATTGATCTGTATTAATTAATATTCATAATTAATTTCTGCTTCTACCCTGGAAGCCTGGGGATTCTGTAGATTTCAAGCTTTACTCCGTTGTATTAAGAAGTCGTTTCCTGGGTGAGGCACCTTGAAAGGAGAGCCCTCAGTGGTCACCAGACTGTTTATTGATACTGAGGGTTGATGGTTTGAAATTGGAAACATACTGTTTATCTTTATAAAGCCAGAGGAACAAATGTTTTCCATTAAAGAAGAACGAAATACAAGCTACGTTGTTCTTTGGCCTTTCAAGTTTGTTTTAACATCTGTAAAATTTCAAATGTCTGGACACTATAACAAGCATTCAAGAAATGGAATATTTCACAGGCTTCGGATGTGTGTGTGTGCATGTGCACATGGGTGTTCTCTTTCTTTGTTCCCCTGGCTACCCTGGTCATAGCTGGCTCTGGCGACCTGACCTGACAGCAAGATTTCCTGGTGATCTTCCCTTTCTATTTTATGTTCCTCTGGTTTGTATGCCTCCTTTCTCTGGGGTTTTTCCCTAGCCCAGGAAATGTATAACAATATAGTGAGTTCCAGGGAAGTCCTGTGGAAGAGAAAGTACCAAGAAAGAAGTTTCCAGGCATTGGCCACCAAATGCCACATGAAAACTTGAGCAGAGACTATGGGGTGTGAAAGATGCGGAACGTATTCAGACTGGTGTTCTCCACTCAGAACTTGTATCTGGCTGTGGTCCCGAGGAGAATGTTAGTAAATGCCTCACATATAAAAATGCCATGCTTTATGTCTTAAGATGAGTAAAGAAAAGCATGCGTGGTGACTTCCCTGGAAGTCCAGTGATTAAGACTCTGAGCTTCCACTGCAGGGAACATGGGTTCAGTCTCTCATTGGGGAAGATACTGCATGCCAAGTGGTGTGTCAAAAAAACAGCAACAACAACACCCTATAAATAGGATAAGACTTAAAAAAACAAATCTATTAAAAACTTCCCTGGCGGTCCAGTTGTTAAGACTGCACACTTCCAGTGCAGGAGGTACAGGTTTGATCCTGGTCAGGGAACTAGACCCTATATGCTGCATCTAAAGATCCCGCATGCCACAGCAAAGACCCAGTGCAGCCAGATAAATAAGTAAAGATTTTGTTTTATAAAAAGAAAGGCAGTGTGCAGATAGTAGTCTCTGGGAAAACATGTCCCCAGAACTCTGGAGCACGGATAACTGAGAGTTGACCAAAAACACAGGCAACTAAGAAGCTGAGTAAGAACCTTAGTGAATAGTAAATAACCCCATAGCCTTGATTAATGAATGAAAGCAAATCCTGACTCACTGCTGGCTATAGCAATTTCTAGTTTGATGAAATCTTGAGGGAAAAAAATCTCTCTGTGAGAATTTCAGGTTCCTGGGTTATTGCCAGAGCAAAGAAGCTATGTTTGCACTGATCGAGGCAGAGATACAGGGTGTCAGAAGCTGTCAACAGAACGATGAGAGATATTTGTCCTCACTCAGTTTCCTGTTGATGTACCAAACCCTAGAATATACTCCCTGTGTCTGATTCCCTGTCTCGAGCTTTGTGTGATTATAGATCCCAGGAGAGGATGAAGTTGTCCTCATGCTAAACTTGGGCACCAACACAGCTAGAAAACCAGTAACTGTGGCTCAGGAACCTATTTAAGATGTCCTATGTAAGCCTGGGGTGCTACAGTCCATGGAGTTGCAAAGAGATGGACATGACTGAAAGACTGAACAACAACAATGTAAAGTAACATGTAACACCATGAAGAGAATGCCAGAGAATGCACTTTCTGGAAGAACAGTATTAGTGTCTAATTAGGAATCTGAAGAAAGCTTTCTTCCTCCTGCCCGTGTTTTTAGTTCTTTTCAGGTGACTGACTGGGAGAAATAGACAACATTCATTCGTCTTTACCTCCCACGAGGTACTTTTAAAAGTCAGGGACTTTGTGATGAAGGGCCTGAGAGAGTGAGGGGTCAGATGGACTTTTTGTGCCCAGTTCGAGGAGGAGTGTGGTTGCAGTAGACAGGGCTCATCTCCCACTCTGGCCATCCCCTGACTCCCAGCATGGACCCCCTGCCTCCTTGGGCACAGACTGTCCCCACTTTGCTGTCACTGACTGGGCATCCTAAGTAGCTGGGAGCTGACCCTCTGCCCACCTGTCTCTGGGCCAAGTAGGCTTAAGTCCCAGCTTTGAAGTTGAGGTGAGGTAACTGACTATATACCTTCAGCTAACCCGGGATGGGGGATGTGTAATTAGAGGCTCCTGAATCCTGAAGGGCTGGTGACATCTGTTTATCCCTTACAACAGAACACATTTGCTGGAGGTTCTGGCCGGGTTATAGGTAGAGAATCACTTAGGGTGTTTGGTGGGGTTAGGTTTAGATGATGTGCGTTTCTGGCTCTCCCTGTGGTTTTTACTTCCTGAGATTTATATACATGCATAAGTGTAAGTCATCATGTTTAAGCTCTATCATGAAGCCAATTGCATAAGCTCCTTTTCACAGTGAAGAAACTGAACTTCCACCACTTTTCCAAGGTTATGGAACTCAGTAGTGGCAGAGGAGACCCTTAGAGCAGTGTGGTTAAGGGTGGGGCGGGACCACTGCTTGCGGCCCTGTGGATGGAGTCGATGTCTTTAAGTTAAGCAGGGACCACTTTGTCATTGTCTCCTTTCTGGGTGAGGTATGCATCTCCCAGATCCCTGGTTTAAGCTTGGGGTGTGTGTGTGTTTGTGTGTATGTGTCTTTCTCCTGACTTCTGGCCTGCTGTGCCCCCTGACTGGCCTCACCTCCCCAGGTGTGTCTGTCCCCTAAGGTGAGACCAGAGGATGAACCAGCTGGGAATATGCCCTCCTCCCCATACACAGCCTCAGACTGAGGATGCCTGAGTTTGCACTGTAGAATTCTGGCACCAACATGGGGAATTGCTAATAAGCTTCCTGCTCCCAGTGGCTATGCCAACACTTCCTTCATTCCTGGACTTGAAAATAGCCACTCCTGACCTCATAACATATCTGTGGGCTCAGAGGAAGCTTTTCTCCAAATCTGCCAGTCATATCCTTCCCATGTAAAGCCTGAGACTTCTTGGCACCAGGCCTTGAATATCTCACTTCTTGACTTTGGCCCCCACACATCCTCAAGAAATGTTGAGAAGTGCTGCTCTTCTTTCTGCCCATTTATTTTTTTAAAGAGACAGTTTTATAGAGATTATATGGCCCATGAGTCTGATTCAAGGCTAGGGTGTGTCAGGGAAATAAACCAATGGTACCACTGTTTTGCAGATTGAATCCATTTACTACTTTGTGGTGGGAGACATTCCCGAGGAATCCAAGGAGCTTCTCCTTCAGCAGGCTTTGGAGATCCCCTGTCCTGTCTGCACGGTGTCCTTCAATGCCAGAGGACAGGGCACCATAGCCTTCCTGAAGGATTTGAGTGCCAAGACCTTCAGCAGGTAGGCCAAAAACAGGCTCCAGGGAGACTGAGTGAACTGCTGCTTGCATGAAGTCAGCAGTGGGTCTCAATTCCGAGTGGTTTTCATGACCAATCAGTTGCTATGGGATTTCCCAGGTGCTCCAGTAGTAAAGAATCCACCTGCCAACGAAGGGGACAAGGGTTAAACCCCTGGTCTGGAAAGATTCCACGTGCTGCAGAGCAACTAAGCCCATGAGCCACAACTCCTGAGCCTCCAAGTGTACAGCTCATGCCCCGAAACAAGAGATGTCACCACAATGAGAAGCCCACACACAGCGATGAGGACCCAGTGCGGCCAAAACATTGTTTTCTCTGTTCTTCTATTTTCGAGTCTCCATTCACCTTTGCACCTGTGTTGTTGTTGTTCAGTTGCTCAGTTGTGTCCTGCTCTTTGCTAACCCATGGACTGCAGCATACTAGGCTTCACCATCTCCTGTCCACCATCTCCTGGAGTTTGCTCAAACTCATGTCCCTTGAGTCAGTGATACCTTCCAACAATCTCATTCTCTGTCACTCCCTTCTCCTCCTGCCCTTAATCCTTCCCAGAATCAGGTTCTTTCCAATGAATCATCTCTTTGCATCAAGTGGCCAAAGTATTGGAGTTTCAGCTTCAGCATCAGTCCTTCCAATGAATATTCAGGGTTGACTTCCTTTAGGATTGACTGGTTTGATCTCCTTGCTGTCCAAGGGACTCTCAGATGTCTTCTCCAGCACCAAAAATTGAAAGCATCAATTATTCAGTGCTCAGCCTCCTTTATGGTCCAACTCTCACATCCATACATGACTACTGTAAAAAACCATGGCTTTGACTATATGGACCTTTGTCTGCAAAATGATGTCTTTGCTTTTTAATACACTGTTTGGGTTTGTCATACTTTTTCTTCCAAGGACAAGTATCTTCTAATTTCATGGTTGCAGTCACCATCTGCTGTGATTTTGGAGCCCAAGAAAATAAAACCTGCCAATGTTTTCCCATCTATTTGCCATGAAGTGATGGGACTGGATGCCATGATCTTAGTTTTTTAACTGTTGAATTTTAAGCCAACTTTTACACTCTCTTCTTTCACCTCCATCAAGAGACTCTTTAGTTCCTCTTCACTTTCTGCCATTAGGGTGATGCCATCTACATATCTGAGGTTGTTGATATTTCTCCTGGCAATCTTGATTACGGCTTGTGCTTCATCCAGTCTGGCATCTCACATGATGTTCACTCTGCATATAAGTTAAATAAGCAAGGTAACAATATACAACCTTGACGTACTGCTTTTCCAATTTTGGACCAGTCTATTGTTCCATGTCCAGTTCTAACTGTTGCTTCTTGCCCTACTTACAGGTTTTTCAGGAGGCAGGTAAGGTGGTCTGGTATTCCCATCTATAAGAATTTTCCACAGTTTGTTGTGACTCATATGGTCAAAGGCTTTAGCATAGTCAATGAAGCAGATTTTTTTGGAATTCTCTTGCTTTTTTATGATCCAATGGATGTTGGCAGTTTGATCTCTCATTCCTCTGCTTTTTCTAAATCTAGCTTGTACATCTGGAAGTTCTTGATTCGTGTACTGTTGAAGCCTAGCTTAAAGGATTTTGAGCATTATCTTGCTAGCACGTGAGATGAGCGCAATTGTGCAGTAGTTTGAACGTTCTTTGGCATTGCCCTTCTTTGGGATTAGAATGAAAACTGACCTTTTCTAGTCCTGTGGCCTCTGCTGAGTTTTCCAAATTTTCTGGCATATTGAGTGCAGCACTTTCACAGCTTCATCTTTTAGGATTTGAAGTAGCTCACCTGGAATTCCATCACCTCCACTAGCTTTGTTTGTACTAATCCTTCCTATTTATACAGTTCATGGTGTTCTCATTGCAGGTATACTGGGGTGGTTTGCCATTCCCTCCTCCAGTAGATGCATCATGTTTTGTCAGAACTGCCCACTATGATCCGTCCATCTTGGGTGGCCCTGCACAGCATGGCTTATTGCTTCCTTAAGTTACACAAGCCCCTTTGCCACAACAAGGCAGTGATCCATGAAGGGGATCATAAAAAACCGGAAAACTCTTAAAGAGATGGGAATACCAGACCACCTGACCTGCCTCCTGAGAAACCTGTATACAGATCAAGAGACGACAGTTAGAACTGTACATAGAACAACAGACTGGTTCCAAATCGGGGAAAGGAGTATGTCAAGTTTTGTCACCCTGCTTATTTAACTTATATGTAGAGTACATCATGTGAAATGCCGAGCTGGATGAAGCACAAGCTGGAATCAAATAGCAATAACTTCAGATATTCAGATGATACCACCCTTTTGGCAGAAAGTGAAGAAGAACTAAAAAGCCTTTTCATGAAAGTTAAAGAGGAGAGTGAAAAAGTTGGCTTGAAATTAAGATCATGGCATCCGGTCCCATTACTTTATGGCGAACAGATGGGGAAACAGTGGAAACAGTTACAGACTTTATTTTCTTGGGCTCCAAAATCACAGCAGATGGTGAATGCAGCCATGAAATTAAAAGATGCTTGTTCCTTGGAAGAAAAGCTATGACCAACCTAGACAGCATATTAAAAAGCAGAGACGTTATTTTGCCAACAAAGGTCCATCTAGTCAAAACTATGGCTTTCCCAGTAGTCATATATGGATGTGAGAGTTGAACTATAAAGAAAGCTGAGCACTGAAGAATTGATGCTTTTGAACTGTGGTGTTGGAGAAGAGTCTTGAGAGTCTCTTGAACTGCAAGGAGATCCAACCAGTCCATCCTAAAGGAGATCAGTCCTGAATATTCATTGGAAGGACTGATGCTGAAGCTGAAACTCCAATACTTTGGCCACCCGATGCGAAGGACTGATTCATTGGAAAAGACCCTGATGCTGGAAAAGATTGAAGGCAGGAAGAGAAGAAGATGACAGAGGATGAGATGGTTGGATGGCATCACCAACTCAATGGACATGAATTTGAGTAAGCTCTGGGAATTGGCAATGGACAGGGAAGCCTGGCGTGCTGTGGTCCATGGGGTCACAAAGAATCAGACACGAGTGAGCAACTGAACTGAACTGAACTGATGGTTGTGAGAACTGGACCATAAAGAAGTCAGAATGCTGAAGAATCGTCGCTTTTGAACTGTGGTGTTGGAGAAGACTGTTGAGAATCCCTTGGACAGCAAGGAGGTCAGACCAGTGAATCCTAAAGGAAATCAACTTTGAATATTCACTGGAAGGGTTGATGCTGAAGTAGAAGCTCTAATACTTTGGCCACCTGATGTGAAGAGCTGACTCACTGGAAAAGATGTCGATGTTGGGAAAGATTGAAGGCAGAAGGAGAAGAGGGCAGCAGGGGATTAGATGTTTGGATGGCATCACCAATGCAGTGGACATGAACTTGGGCAAAGTCTGGGAGATGGTGGGAGACAGGGAAGCCTGGCATGCTGCAGTCCATGGGGTTGCAAAGAATCGGACACAACTTGGTGAGTAAACAACAACAATGCTTCCTAAGGCCCACTTGACTTACAGTCCAGGATGTCTGGCTCTCATTGAGTGATCAAACCATCATGGTTATCCAGGTCATTAAGACCTTTTTTTGTACAATTTTGTGTATTCTTGCCACCTCTTCTTAGTATCTTCTGCTTCTGTTAGGTTCATACCATTTCTGTCCTTTATTGTGCACATCTTTGCATGAAATGTTCCCTTGATATCTCTTGATATTTTCTTGAAGAGATCTCCAGTGTTTCCAGTTCTATTGTTTTCCTCTGTTTCTCTTCATTGTTCACTTAAGAAGTCTTTTTTTCTCTCCTTGCTATTCTTTGGAACTCTGCATTCAGTTGGGTATATCTTTCCCTTTATGCTTTGCCTATAAGTGGTATCATACAATGTTTGTCTTTCTGATTTATTTCATTTCATATGATAACCTCTAGGTCCATCCATGGTGCTGCGAATGGCATTGTTTCATTCTTTCTATGGCTGAATAATATTCCATTGTATATGTGTACCACATCTTCTTTATTCATTCATCTATTGATGGACACCTAGGTTGCTTCCATATCTTGGCTAGGGTAAATAGTGCACCATGAACATTGGTACACAGGCGGTTTTTGAGCTTTAAGCTACATGGAACTGCCCCAGGGACCTTGTTAAAGTGCAAGTTCTGACTCAATGAATCCAGGTGGGGCCCAGGAATGTGCATCCCTAGCCAGCTCCCAGGTGCTGCTGCTGCTCCTAGGACCTCACTTAGAGAAGTCAGGCCTTAAAAACTCACCCACACTGAATTCTTTTCATTAGCCCTTATGCTCAGGTCCTGGGGGCAGTGTGTGTTTGCTGAGTTAAAGCTGACTGAAGCCCATCAGCAGCCCATCAGATAAGCCAATGGTGCCTGTTATCACCAAATTTCAACACTGAGCCCTCAGGACTATGGGCACTGTCTGGCCCCTCATTAGCTTCTTGGCTATCAAAACTGTGTTGACATGATGGAACCCTGGGAACAAAAGAGTAAATCTCAGCACAGGGTATCATTTTTCCAGGATCAGTAAATACCATTTGGTTGAGCTAAGTGTCCTCTAATGAACAGAAGAGTCATCAGTTAAAATCCCAATGGCTTCTCAATTCTCTGTTCTGTTCTGCCTTCCTGTCTTTTGTTTGTGGGAATTGACAAGGTACAGGGGAAAGCAGTGAACACTTGGAAGATGCTTAGCACCGCAGAAGAGCAAATTCACAGCCTTGGGAGAATGAATAGGCATGTGCACTTACTAGCCTAATGTGGCAAATCTCTTCCTATTTCAGATTCCATGCATTTGCAGAGAGAACAGAGTGTGTAGAATTTCCTGCCTTTCCCATTAAGGATGGTGACAGTGTGATTACTTGGAATTCAAGGAAACTGAAAGGAAAACTCCCTCCAGGTATCTGGGGTCAAAAAGAAGTGTGTACTTTATGTCTTAATAACTCCAGATGATCCCTAGCCTTGAAAAATAAAGCACAAGGGAGAGAGACTAACCGTATCTTTTGTATTATTCATGTGGTACAGGGCAGAGTTCATAGATGTTAATGGAGCATTTGGCAGCCTGGCAACCAGGCACAAGTGTATTACCTGAGGAAGTAGCCTCAGTGAGATGTGTTTCCTAGCTTGGGAAACTTCTAGAGACACGGCCCCAGGCGTGTCAGTGCAGTCTTCATTCTTGGACAGGCAGAGCTACTCTGGCCCGGGTTATCTGGAAGCTATAATGAGGATGCCTGCAGTTCTTGTGGGTTTTCTGCTGCCTCCCCGTCAGGGCTGGCAGTGCTTCTAGATGTACATGCTGGATGATCCTGCCTCTTGTGAGGGCCAACGGCATATAGGAAACTCTGGAGGCTGAATGAACTTCCTCTTTCATTCAAAAGATGTGATCAGAGAGTTTAATAGGCATTGAGAACAAGCTCAGGAAATAAGTGAGAAATAGTACTGTGATTCAGGAATCCAGTTCTAAAAGCTTCCTCCGAAAGCAGCAGATGGGAGTTTCTTTGGGGAGCTGATGAGATTGCTAAGCTGGAAATACACTGAGTAAACACGACCGAGAGGAGCGGAGCAGGGAAGGCAGCTTCTGTGGGAATGTGAGATGACCCAGCACAGAGGGCATTAGAAGTCTGAGAAAGCCTATCCCGACCCCTATCTTCCCGCTCATTTATGATAATCATCAGAAAGATTTCTAGCTTCAAACAGCGAGGAACTATTCTTTGGGGGTAGTTTGGGGCTGGGGAAGAAGTGCAGGGTACACATGTTTGCAAGTTCCCTCTGTTTACATAACAGTGTTGCAGAGGCTCCAGAGAGAAGGGCCCTGGGACTGCGTAGGAGCCACTTGCATTTGCAGCTCAGGGGTTGACACACACTTTGTGAGTTCAGATTCTGGGTCACCCCAGAGCAGGGGAGAGGTTCCAGTTGAGGTCATCGGGGTCACTGCTTTGGGTCACTTACACCTTTGCTCTGATGGTGAGGTGGACATCTCCAGGGGATTTGAGAAAATGTCAGTTGGTAAGCAAAATTGTTGCTAATCCAAGAAAAACATTAATTTAGGATGTATGCCTTTGAAAGTAATTTATAAGATTAAACCTAGTGGGCAATGAATCAGTCAAGGTAAAGAATGTGAGATGTCACCAGCTCCCCAAGGCACACTAGTGACCGTAAATGGGGTTTAATTCAGGCCTATGTGTTCCTTGGCAACTTGTTATAAAGGGAAGCGTCTCTGTCTGCATAGCTTACATTTTCAACAACTACCCTCTTTCCAATTACCTTGAAGCATACAAATCAAATTACAGATAAAAACATTTTTCTTAGAATGAGGTCCTCAGGGCGTGGCCTGCCATTCTAATGCCATTTCAGTGATCACATGTTCTGAACTAGGGAGATAATCCCAAATCCTAAATATGTGATCTTGTCCCTTCAATCCATCACAGTGTCCTAGAAATGCCAGCATTTCAGAACCTACCTCTCCTACTCAAAAAAAAAAAAAAAAAAACCTGCCCAGAAATCCTTGAGATGGTTTTGGTTTGGAAAATGTGTGCTTTTCAGCCTCACTCAGGCTCAGAGCCAGTTCTCCAATCTTGCCCTGATCAGTTCCCCCTCCCTGTCTCTCCATCATCTGTCTCAAGCATTTATCAGTTGAGCTTCTTCAAGGCCCTCTCTAGTCTCCTCTGGAGATAATTCCGCCTTCTGTTACGTAGAAAAGACACACTGTCAAGTGCGGGGTTGGAGGAGCAGTGCTCAGAGAAGCGAACTGGCAACTGAAAGAAATGTCCTTCTGTTTCCGACTTTGAGGTTTCCAGAGCGTGAGTTCCCCTCACCCTGTGCGCTACATCAAGGCTATAAACCTCTGTAGTCAAGATAATAGTTTTTAATAACTGTTGTAAAATGTACATAAAATTTGTCATCTTAAGGACTTCCCTGACAGTCCAGTAGTTAAGACACCATGCTGCAGGGGGCATGGGTTCGATCCCAGGTCGGGGAACTAAGATTTCATATGCCAAGTGGCACAGCCAAAAAAAAATTTATCATCTGAACCATTTTTAAAGTGTTAAGTACATTCTCTAAACTCAGGAGTGTCAAGTACCTTCACTGTGTTGTGCAGCCATCTCCAGAACTTTGTCCCTCTTGGAAAACTGAAAGTCTGTACCCATTAAAAAAAACTCTCCATTTCTCTGTCTCCACAGCCCTGCCCCCAGCATTTGCCATTCTGCTTCCTGTCTCTGAATCTGACTGCTCTAGGTAATTGGAATCACACAGCATGTGTCATTTTGTGACTGGCAAATTTTACTTAGCACATGTCCTCAGGGCTCATCCATGTTAGCATGTGTCAGAATTTCCTTCCGTTTAAAGGCCAAATAATATTCCATTCTCTCTTTGTGTGTGTATAGGGTGCAAGTCCAAGGCTGGCCACTTTCTTTGGTTTCTAGAATTCAGTTTAATGTTTGATTCCAGTGCCCTACTATCACAGAAGATTAAGGGAAAGTTAAGCCCAGTCATTCCCAGGGATGACTCCTGAGCTTTTCCCACAGCTTGGAGATCCTCGGCTGTGCTAAGCCATCAGGAGGTAACTCTAGTAGTTGGACATCTGTTCCTGCAAATTGCCCTATAAATATCCCCTGTGCCCATCTTATGGTCACTCCATGCTGAGCAGTTCTCTGCTGCTCCTGTGCATGGTGGCTTTGGATGTGGGAGTCCTTTGTAGACTCTAACCCCCAACCGTTCACCCTGGGCCTTCGTCCCAGGGTGCTGCAGAGAGAGACTCAGAGCCAGTTCTCACCTTATCCCAGGATGCTCTTCTCTTCTTCCCCAAGCCAAGGGGAATCTCCTAATCTGGGATACCGCTTCTCTTCCTATTGCTTCTTAAAGCTAACTGCTTTGTAAACCCTAGCATCTCTCCTCAGGGGGTGGGGGATGGGGTTAGGCTTCAATAGAAAAAGCCAGAATGTCTTGCAGGCTATTTCATCTTTCTGCTCTGCCTTTTTTGGGGCAACTTTGTTGTGTTCCTGATACCTGCATCAATGTGGAGGAAGGAGATGGGGAAGAGAAAAATACAGGGAGAACAGATGAACATAAAAAATATGATCCAACAATACACATAGAGGAAAACAATAGAATGGGAAAGACTAGAGATCTCTTCAAGAAAATTAGAGATACCAAGGGAACATTTCATGCAAAGATGGGCACAATAAAGGACAGAAACAGTATGGACCTAACAGAAGCAGAAGATATTAAAAAGGGGTGGCAGGACTACACAGAAGAACTATATAAAAAAGATCTTCATGACCCAGATAACCACCGTAGTGTGATCACTCACCTAGAGCCAGACAACCTGGAATGAGAAGTAAAATGGGCCTTAGGAAGCATCACTATGAACAAAGCTAGTGGAGGTGATGGAATTCAGTTGAGCTATTTCAAATCCTAAAAGATGATGCTGTGAAAGTGCTGCACTCAATATGCCAGCAAATCTGGAAAACTCAGCAGTGGCCACAGGACTGGAAAAGGTCAGTTTTCATTCCAATCCCAAAGAAAGACAATGCCAAAGAATGTTCAAACTACCACACAGTTGCACTCATCTCACATGCTAGCAAAGTAATGCTCAAAATTCTCCAAGCCAGGCTTCAACAGGACATGAACCAAGAACTTCCAGATGTTCAAGTTGGATTTAGAAAAGGCAGAGGAACCAGAGATTAAATTGCCAACATCTGTTAGATCATAGAAAAGGCAAGAGAGTTTCAGAAAAACATCTACTTCTGTTTCATTGACTGCATGGGTCACAACAAACTGGAAAATTCTTAAAGAGATGGAAATACCAGACCACCTTACCCGCCTCCTGAGAAACCTGTATGCAGGTCAAGAAGCAACAGTTAGGACTGGACATGGAACATGGAAAGGAATATGCCAAGGCTGTGTATTGTCACCTTGCTTATTTAACTTACATATAGAGTACATCGTGTGAGATGCTAGACTGGATGAAGCAAAGCTGGAATCAAGATTGCTGGGAGAAATAGCAATAATCTCAGATATGCTGATGACACCACCCTTATGGCAGAAAGCAAAGAGGAACTGAAGAGCCTCTTGATGAAAGTGAAAAAGCTGGCTTAAAACTCAACATTCAAAAAACTAAGATCGTGGCATCCAGTCCCATCACTTCATGGCGAATAGATGGGGAAGCAATGGAAACAGTGACAGACTTTATTTTCTTGGGCTCCAAAATCACTGTAGGTGGTGACTGCAGCTGTGAAATTAAAAGACGCTTGCTTCTTGGAAGAAAAGCTATGACCAACCTAGACAGCATATTAAAAAGTAGAGCCATTACTTTACCAACAAAGGTCTGTCTAGTCAAAGCTATGGTTTTTCCAGTAGTCATGTTTGGATGTGAGAATTGAACCATAAAGAAAGCTGAGTGCCAAAGAACTGATACTTTTGAACATGTGTTGGAGAAGACTCTTGAGAGTCCCTTGGACTGCAAGGAGATCAAATCAGTCAATCCTAAAGGAATTGAGTCCTGAATATTCACTGGATGGACTGATGCTGACGCTGAAGCTCCAATACTTTGGCTACCTGATGCGAAGAAGTGACTCTTGGAAGAGACTCTGATGCTGGGAAAGATTGAAGGCAGGAGGGGAAGGAGATGACAGAGAATGAGATGGTTGGATGGCATCACTGACGCGATGGACATGAGTTTGAGCAAACTCTGGGAGTTGGTGATGGACAGGGAAGCCTGGCATGCTGCAGTCTTTGGGTAGCAAAGAGTTGGACACAACTGAGCGACTGAACTGAACTGAATGATAAGCATAAATATGACCTTTTATAGAGGTGAAACCTTAACCCCAGGATGGGCTTTCTCTGAAGGAAGATAATATATCCAGTTGCTATTTTTTATTCTATAAAATAACACTTCAGGAATCAGTGTTGGAGAATGGAAAATGGAGAGTTGGCATGCTATTAAATTGGTGACACATACAGGTCTGGTTCTGCTCTGTTCAGTATGGGAGCCACCAACCACATGTGGCTAGTGAGCATTGAAGTGTGAATCCAATTTGAGATGTGTTGTAAGGAATCCCCTGGTGGTTCAGTGATTAGGATTCTGCGCTTTCACTGCTGGGGGGCCCAGTTCAATCTCTGCTCCAGGAACTGAAATCCCACAAACTGCACCAAGTGGCAAAAAAAAAAGGTGATGCACTGTAAGTGAAAAATGCACCTAGAATCTCAAAGACTGAGTAGGGAAAAATGCAAATTACCACATGAAAAAATGTGAATTATCACAAAATCTATTTAATATAGATTAAATGTCAAACTGGTAACATAAAAATATGCATTGCATCAAATATTATTGATAAAATTAAGTTCTTTCTAACTTAATTGTGGCTGCTAGAAAATGAGAAATTATATATGTGGTTCACCTATTGAATTAGTATTGGATTGTATTGCTCTAGAGCGACACTAGCTGCATCATCACTTAAGTAGCTGTGTAACTTTGGGAAAGTTATTTAACCTTTCTGCTTCCTTTTCTCATCTACAAAAATGGGACTAATAAATTATTATTATACTATATTATATTACTGTTTATGTGCCATGTGCTCAGTTGCTCAGTCATGTCCAACTCTTTATGACCCTATGGACTGTAGCCCACCAGGCTCCTCTGTCCATGGGATTCTCCAGGCAAGAATACTGGAGTGGGTTGCCATTTCCTTCTCCAGGGGATCTTCCTGACCCAGGAGCAAACCACATCTTTTGCATCTCCTGCATTGGCAGGTGGATTCTTTACCCCTGTGCCACCTGAGGAGCACACTGCTCTATATTATATTATTTGTGTTAAATGATGAGGAGGCGGAGAGAAATAAAGTGTTGTACTATGTTCAGGGAACTCAAATGCAGTAAAATTAAAGGCCCAGACTTTGGAGCCAGACCTAGGTTTGGATTTATCGCTTAGCTGTGTGATCTTAGTTAAGGTACTTAACTAATCTGATCTTTGGCTTTCTTATTTATGAATGGAGATGATGATGTTTGGGGCTGTCCTCATGGCACTAGTGGCAAAGAAGCCACCTGCCACTGCAGGAGGCATAAGAGACTTGGGTTCAATCCCTGGGAAGATCCCCTGGAGGAGGGCATGGCAACCCACTCCAGTATCCTTGCCTGGAGAATCCCACGGGCAGAGGAGCCTGGCGGGCTACAGTCCATGGGGTGGCACAGAGTCAGACATGACTGAAGTGACTGAGCATGCAGCACGCACGATGATGTTCACCTTATGGGTTGTTAGGAATATATTTATGTGTGTGTGTGTGTGTGTGTGTGTGTGTATACACACTGTATGAAACACTGTGTGTATATATACATGCACACACAGTGTTTTAAGCAGTACCTGGTACATAGTTAACCAGTCAATAATTTATAACTTGTTATTGTCATAACCATCATCCTGTGGGTTACTCTTTACTGTTATTACCCCCAGGTAAGCAACTTAAAGACTGAATTTGTTTACCTTTACTTCTGTCATTCCAATTCTCATGTTTGTTTTAATTCTTCTATTAAGTACATTTAGTTCTGACTTGCAGTCCATCTGCTTTGGTTTCCCAAGCCATCCCTTGGTTGGCTAAAGTTTATCTTCTAATAGTTTCTCCAAGGACGGAATCAGAGAAAAAATATCCCCAGTGTTTCCAAATGTTCTTTTCTACCTCTTTATACTTAAGACATCTTGGCTGGATGGAAAGTTCTGGCTCACATTTTGTTTGTCTTCTGTGTGTTACGGGTTGTGCTACAGTATCTTCTCATAGATCATGCTGCAGAGAAGAACTCCAAGGCCAGCTTGATTTTTTTTCTTTCATAAGTGACTTGTCTTTTTGCCTGGTTGCCTAGGAGTTTCTTTTATTCCACCAAGCTTTATTGAGATACAACTGACATATAGTATTGTAAAAGTTTAAGATGTACAGTATGATGGTGTGATATGCATATATTGTGAAATGATTATCACAATAAGCTTAGTTAAAGCATCTATCACCTCACATAATTACATTTTTTGTGTTTTGAGAGCATTCAATATCCTCTTAGCAACCTTCAAATGTATAATACAGTATTGTTATAGTCACCACACTGTACATTATATCTCCAGGATTTATTCATCTAATAACAAATTTCTAATAACTAGAAATTTGTACCCTTTGACCAATTTCTCTCCATTTCTCTCACCCCAGCCGCTGACAACAACTATTCTACTTCCTCTTTCTACAACTTTGGCTTTTTTTGTTTTCACATATAAGTGAGATCATAATAGCATTTTGTCTTTCTAATTTATTTCACTTAGCTGCCCTCAAGATTCCTTCTATCTCATGACTGATTAATATTGCATAGATAGATGTTTTAAATTTCTATACCCGTAAAAAATAAAATATAAAATCACATTTTCTAAATTCATTCATCTGTCAGTGGATAATTAGGTTATTTCCATGTTATGACTGTTGTAAATAATGCTGCCATGAACATGGGAGTACAGATGTCATTTTAAGACAGTAATTTCATTTTGTTTGGTTATATACCCAGAAGTGGGATTGCTGGATCATATGATAGTTCTATTTTCAGTTTCTTGAGGAACCTCCATCTTGTTTTTTGTAGTGGCTTCACAAGTTTACATTTCCCAGCAACAGTGCACAAACGTTGCCTTTTCTCTACATTCTCACCAACACTGTTATCTTTTTATAATAGACATTCTAACAGGTTTGTGGTGATGTATTGATTTGTTTTTCCCTGGTAATTAGTGATGTTGAGCACCTTTTCATGTGTGTGTTGATCGTTTGTATCTCTTCTCTGGAAAAATATCCAAGTCGTTTGCCCATTTTAATTGGATTGTTTGTGTTTTTGCTAATAAGTTGTTTGAGTTCCTTTACATTTTCTGTGTTAACTCCTCCTAAAAGGTTGGTAAATATCTATTTAATACTATTTAAATACTTCCATTCTGTAGGTTGCCTTTTGTTTTACTGATAGTTTCTTTCTCTGTGGAGACAATTTTTAGTTTGATATAGCCCCACTTATTTATTTTTGCTTTTGTTGCTTGCTCTGTTGGTGTCCTACCCCAAAAAATTGTTGCCAAAACCTGTATCAAGGGGCTTTCCCCCTATGTTTTCTCCTAGTAGTTTTACAGTTTCAAAATGTTTAAATTACTTAAGTTTAAGCCTTTAATCCGTTTAGAGTTGATCTGAAGAGTGGCATAAGATAGAGGTCCAGTTTCATTCTTCTACGTGTGAATATTCAGTTTTCCCAACACCATTTTTTGAAGAGACTATAATTTTTCTATCAAGGATTCTTGGCTCCTTTGTCAGGTATTAGTTGACTTTATATGCACAGATCTAGAGACTATCATACTTAGTGAAGTCAGAGAAAGACAAATGTCATATGATATCACTTATATATGGAATCTAAAAAGAGATACAAATGAACTTGCTTATAAAACAAATAGACTCATAGACATTGAAAACAAATTTGTGATTACCAAGAGGGAGAGGGTGGGGGAGGGATAAATAAGGAGTTTGGGATTAGCAGATACACATGACTATATGTAAAACAAATAAACAACAAAGACTTACTGTATAGCATAATTATGTCTCAATTTTAAAAATATGGGAAAAAAGGAAATTCCATTGCAGTCCGGTGGTTAAGATGCCGAGCTGCCACTGCAGAGGGCGTGGGCTCAATCCCCGGTTGTGGAACTAAGATGCTGTATAGTGTGGGGGAAAAAAAAAGGTGGGGGGGTAAAAAAAAAAACAAAAAAGAAGTAGAAAAGGAGTGAATTTCGGGTAATAGGAAAAGATGATGATTTTCTGAGAGAGTTTTTGTGTCCAATACACCTGGCAAAATGGTGTTAGGAAATCTGTTCTGCTACACAGTATTGTTCTGAAGTCCAGAAATGGTGTGGCTGTAAAAATTTGGCTGATTCTACCTTCGGAAACTAAACTTTTTTGTGTGTTGGTGAAGGAAAAATGCATGAAAGAAACTAGGTATTACAAAACCAAAATTTACTTATTTTAAGGTATGTTCTGCCTGTCTGGCTTAAGGAAAAAAAGCAACCAAGTCCTTATCCTTGGAAGACATTGTGATCTTGAATTAGGTATTTAAAGTTTGCAGGCCCATCACTCAGACTTGGCATCACTTCTTTGTTTCTAAGCGGTAATTTAATTTGAAAGCACCGACTGGTGCCTGTTTATGGTTTACTGAGAGCGGTTCTCTCAGAGGTCTCCTTCCTGCTCCCGAGAACTCAGTTTAATTCAATAGATGGAGCTGGAGCAGCTGCACTTCCAAAAGTATTGCCACATTACAGATTACGAGGCTGAGACTTTAATTATCTCCAAAGTCCTGCTCCTCCTAATAATGGCTTGCCTTGGATTTCTTATTAATACTACTCTGAGACAGTCCTCTGGTTAATTAAGCACTTATTAAATGCCTTGTGTGTGCTTTGGAGTCTCAATAGGGGTGAGGAGGAAATTCAAAAGGAATAGAAGACAAAGTTCCTATTCAGGGAACCCCAATAGGATCTCAGTTTAAGGTTTAAGAATTGCCCACCTACACTCAATCTTCTTCTTCCCTTAAGTCACACCTTCACCTGATATATGGGAAGATCTCAGTTCAGTTCAGTTCACTCAGTCGTGTCCAGCTCTTTACCACCCCATGGACTACAGCATGCCAGGCTTCCCTGTCCATCAGCAACTCCCAGAGTTTGTTCAAATTCATGTCCATCGAGTTGGTGATGCCATCCAACCATCTCATCCTCTGTCATCCCCTCCTCTTCCTGCCTTCAATCTCTCCCAGCATCAGGGTCTTTTCCAATGAGTCAGTTCACATCAGGTGGCCAAAGTATTGGAGTTTAAGCTTCAGCATCAGTCCTTCCAATGAATATTCAGAACTGATCTCCTTTAGGATTGACTGATTTGGTCTCCTTACAGTCCAAGGGACTCTCAAGAGTCTTCTCCAGCACCATAGTTCAAAAGCATCAATTCTTCAGTGCTCAGCTTTCTTTATGGTTCAACTCACATCCATATATGACTACTGGAAAAACCATAGCTTTGACTAGATGGACCTTTGTTGGTAAAGTAATGTCTCTATTTTTTAATATACTGTCTAGATTTGTTATAGCTTTTCTTCTAAGGAGCAAGCGTCTTTTAATTTCATGGCTGCAGTCACCATCTGCTGTGATTTTGGAGCCCAAGAAAATAAAGTCTGTCATTGTTTCCATTGTTTCCCCATCTATTTGCCATGAAGTGATGGGACCGGAGGCCATGATCTTCATTTTCTGAATGTTGAGCTTTAAGCCAACTTTTTCACTCTCCTCTTTCACTTTCATCAAGAGGCTCTTTAGTTCTTCTTCACTTTCTGCCATAAGGGTGGTGTCATCTGCATACCTGAGGTTATTGATATTTCTCCTGGCAATCTTGATTCCAGCTTGTGCTTCCTCCAGCCCAGCGTTTCTCATGATGTACTCTGCATATAAGTTAAATAAGTAGGGTAACAATATACAGCCTTGACATACTCCTTTTCCTATTTGGAACCAGTCTGTTGTTCCATGTCCAGTTCTAACTGTTGCTTCCTGACCTGCATACAGATTTCTCAAGAGGCAGGTCAGGTGGTCTGTTATTCCCATCTCTTCAAGAATTGTCCACAGGGAACCCCTTTATTGCTTGCTTTCTACCATGGGAAGAAGAATGATGATTTATATTCATATTTTCTATGTGAATATTGGACAATTAGACTGCATTCCATTTGCATTTTATAGTGTTCCGCTTAGAAGAAAGAGACCCCAGGAGATGAAACCATAGCCAACTGTTAAGATTTACCCACACTTGAGATTTGAAATTGCTTTTAAGACATTGTGTTGATTGTGAAACACATATATTCATTGTTCCATAAAAATGTTAGATGTTTATCAACATGGTGAAATAAGTCTATTTGCTTTAAATTAAAATAAAGGAGATCAGTCCTGGGTGTTCATTGGAAGGACTGATGTTGAAGCTGAAACTCCAGTACTTTGGCCACCTGATGCGAAGAGCTGACTCATTGGAAAAGACCCTGATGCTGGGAAAGATCGAGGGCGGGAAGAGAAGGGGACGACAGAGGATGAGATGGTTGGATGGTATCACCGACTCAATGGACATGAGTTAGGGTGAACTCCGGGAGTTGGTGATGGACAGGGAGGCCTGGCGTGCTGCAGTTCATGGGGTCACAAAAAGTCGGACACGACTGAGCAACTGAACTGAACTGAGTTAGTGGTTAATTTCCATAGGGCAAGACTGAGGAAAATATCTTAATATGTAATTTAACACAAGGAACTGCGAATTTTTCCATTATAACAAAAACTACCAATTTCACCACTTTCAATCCCTTTATGGATGTAATATGTCCCCTTATATCAGACCCATATTATAATTTTAGGTCTCGGAATTTTAATCACCTCATTGTTTATTATTATTTTTAAATGATTCATTACTTTCTGAAAAGAGATGTGCCGTGTTTTCCTGAAAGTTCAGCCTTTGAGAGTCATCTTCAGCTTTTTTATATCCTTAAAACTGAGTAGGGATTTAGGGCTCAGGCAGTCAGCCGAATTTCCACCCAGGGGGGGCCAGTTCCTTCCCCAAGAGTCCTGGCCATGGGGAAAGGGCCACAAACTAATGAGTTCACAGTCCATTAATCACCTTTCTTCTCCTGCCCCTGGTATTGCTAATATTTCAGATATTGGAGGGAGAGGTGAGCCTTTCCTCACTGTGGCATGAAGATCTAAAAGTAAACAACTTACTGCTTTAGGGCATGTCATGTCAATATCCACCACACCTAGGGCACAGCCATATGCTCAAATGATATCAGTCTGTTATATACCATTCAGAAGAGTTTCTCGCATGATTAGGGGCTGTCAGTTATGAGACAGTGCAATTCCTTGAGGAAAGAACATGTTAGGTACTTGATCATTGTTTCTTCATAAAAAAATAAAAGGAGGAAGGATAGGAATTCTTACTGGAAACTCTGGATCCTGTACTGAGTGCCTTGGAGGATATAAAGACAGAAGAGACATTGTGCACTTGCAAACAGAACCCGTAATCCAACTCTGCAGGCTGATACCATAGAAAAGCTGTAGGTCATAGCTCTCGGCCCCAGGATGGCCCTGGACACAGTGCTGTGTGGTGAGCTGTGTTGTTAGCAGCTGCTTACTAAAAATAAAGCCTTGTGTTTGTGAAGGATTGACTTAAATTGACAAGTTTGGATGGACTCCGGGAGGTGGTGATGGACAGGGAGGCCTGGCGTGCTGTGGTTCATGGGGTCACAAAGAGTCGGACACGACTGAGCAACTGAACTGAACTGAATTAGTGGTTAATTTCCACAGGGCGAGACTGAGCAAAATATCTTAATATGTAATTTAACACAAAGAACTGCGAATCTTTCCATTATAACAAAAACTACCAATTTCACCTCTTTCAATCCCTTTATGGATGTAATATGTCCCCTTTTATCAGATCCATATTATAATTTTAGGTCTCTTGGAATTTTAGGTCTCCTGGATTCAAGGTCTGGATACACTAATTCACCATCTCTGCCCAATGCTTCTCTGTGCTCTTTGGAATTGAAGGTTGACATGCCAGGCAGCCAGGAATTGCATATGGCGCCAGCCTGTCTAATGGCGTGCAGCCTGAGAGTGTGTCCTGGCAGCAAAAGCACTGAGAGCTGTGGTTGTGGCTGGTTCATTTCATGGGAATTAAGAAGGGGCAGAAGGCAGATGGCTGTTTCGTGGAGAGGCTGGGCGAAGCTTGATGATGGAATCAGGCCGGTGCCTTGACTGAAGGGTGGGGTTGGGTAAGTGTGGTGGTGGGCTATGAGCCCCCGATTGGGAGCACAGGCAGATGCAGGGGCCTGGAGGGCTGGGAGGACAGTGCTCTGGCCGGGTTCATGGTGGCAAACTATTAGAAGGGACATCCGTCCTGGGGGGCCTTGACCCCTGGATTTAAATGCCAGCTCAGGGAGCAGGGCCCTGTTCACTTGACAGTGTCCACTCACCATGTATACTAAGTGCTCAATGAATATTTGCCAACTGAATAGAATAATGGGGACTTCCCTGTCCAGTAGTTAAGAGTCCACCTGCCAATGCAGGGGACACGGGTTCAATCCCTGGTCCAGGAAGATTCCGTATGCCATGGAACAACTAAGTCCATGTGCCACAGTTACTGAGCCTGTGCTCTGCAACTGGAGAAGCTACTGCAATGAGAAGCCCGCACACTGCAACTAGAGAAAGCCTGCATGCAGCAATGAGGACCTAGCACCGTCAAAAATAATTTATTTAATTAATTAAATTTTAAAAGATTAATGAATTGGACTCTGACAACTGGACTTTATGCTGCAGGTGAGACAAGGAAGTTTAACAGGGAGATGGTGTTTGGTGGCAGGTACTCTGTGGGCTCTTCCCCTGATACGTCAAAACATACCTGACCCGAGTCTCACTCATATGTTGAACTAGCCAGTCTGAAAAGTCTGTACCGGCTACAAATGACAAACAGCAGCTTGATGTGACCCCAGCTCCAACTGGTGTCAGCATTCTGGGAGCCTTCAAGTTGTTGCCACAAGGCCTAGGGGGATGTCAGGGGTTGGTGAGGGGAGAGAGTCCTTTGGGTTGGAGGATCTTTTAGGTCACCTTGGTGTCTCTAAGACACAGACCCTGTTGCTGTGCATGGCAGGTCTCTAGATGGCTTATACCTTGATGGTCAGAATCCATTGTGGTTTCATCTCCTCTCTGGTTTGACCTGGAGAATTTCAAACTCACAGAGCTTTCTGAATACTGAAATTTCTTGTGTCTCATCCCCCACACTCTTCTATTTTCAGCAGGGCTGTCTCTTTGGCTGCAGCTGTTTTGATTTTCCAGCTAAGTTCCTTAGAAGTGACCCAGATAAAAATGATAGCCCTTTCTGACTGCCTGTAGGATAACTTGAAATAAAACCTCTACCTTCTGGGAACTTCCCTGGTGGTCCAGTGGGCTAAGACTCTGACGTCCCAGTGCAGGGGTCCTGGGTTCATTGATCCCTCGTCAGGGAACTAGATCCCACATGCTGCAACTAAGACCCAGCACAGCCAAATAAATAAATATTTTTTAAAAGTCATAAAAAAACCCCTCTACCTTCTAAGTTAAGCTTTTTATTGCCTGTGTTTTTTTCTTGTCTACTAGGTGGTTTTGTTTCATTCTGTTTGTTTTTAAAGCAAACCTAGTTAAAAGGGTGCTGCTGCTGCTAAGTCACTTCAGTCGTGTGTGACTCTGTGTGACCCCATAGATGGCAGCCCACCAGGCTCCCCCATCCCTGGGATTCTCCAGGCAAGAACACTGGAGTGGGCTGCCATTTCCTTCTCCAGTGCATGAAAGTGAAAAGTGAAAGTTAAGTCGTTCAGTCGTGTCCGACTTTTAGCGACCCCATGGACTGCAGCCTACCAGTCTCCTCTGTCCATGGGATTTTCCAAACAAGAGTACTGGAGTGGGGTGCCATATAATTCTATTTGTTTATTTTATGTTATTGCACTGGCTTTTTTCTAGTTGTGGTGAGCAGGGACTACTCTTTAGTTGCCGTGCTCAGGCTTCTCATTTCAGTGGCTTGTCTTTGTTGCAGAGCACAGGGCTCTAGGGCTTGTGGGCTTCAGTAGTTGTGGCACGTGGGCTCAGTGGTTGGCGCTCCCAGGCTCTGGAGCACAGAGTAGTTAAGGTGCACAGGCTTAGTTTCTCCCCAGCACGTGAAATCTTCCTGGATCAGGGATTGAACCGTGTCTTCCTCATTGGTGGGCGGATTCTTTATCTCTGAACCACCAGGGAGGCCCTAGGTGGGCCGTTTTGAGTTGTTTTGTTTCCCGATCCCCAGTGTTGGAATGTGTAGCTGCCTAATTTTAACTACTAAACCAGTGGAGTGATAGTTTAGTGGCTCCTTGGTCAGGGGAGCACATCCCAGCTCACTGCTGCCCCTTAAACACACTTTCCTGTCCTTGGATCAGTGAGTGGCCACTGTATTTCCTTGGAAGCTTTCCCTTTGATGCTGAAGGAGTGGTCCACTTCTTGACATATCATTGACAAGCCTGGGGAAAATGGAAAGCCTTGACTCATTTGAGACTTTTAATGAGAGAAGGCTGCTACTTAACACGTCTAGGCTGAAGCAAGCAGCTGGAAGTCAGTTTTGCTGTCACAGGGTCAGAAAGTCCTGCGGGCTCCAGGTTTGCAATTGGCAACAGCCTGCGATATTTTTGGAGTTCCCAGCGTGGAGCTGGGCACTCATCACATTTCACTCCTGGGGCTGTTGATGGCTGCAGAGCACTGGTGGCTATCCATCTCTGTCAGGGATTGTCACTTGCTTCTTAATGAATATGGCTATTAATACTGTCTCACTCGCTCAATCTTTCAGGAGGGCAAAGCTCTGGTGTTCTTCAACTTCACCATGCCCTTCTGGACTACATTTTAAAAGTCAGGAACGTTGACTCTGGTCTGCCCCGGTCTGCCCTGGTGGTTTAGGGTCAGTCCTTTGGGGGTGGATAAATCTCCTATGTCATCTCCTAGACCTAATGGTGGTCCCTCATTCTCTGTGATTGTGGATCTCGGGCATCTGTGGACTGTTAAATGGGATGCCATCAGAATCTGCTGGGGGTGGGGCTGCAGGGGCCTCTATAAACCAGTCATCCCTTTTCCAGGACAACTAGTCAGGGTGCTGTGTTGGTACAGTCACACCAACTTGGATTTGATACTCTGCTCTACCACTTTTGCCTTGGTATGAGCTGGGACAACTAGCTCTGCCTCCATTTACACAGCCAAGAAACAGAAACAGGAGTAGAATTTGCCTGCAGAGTTGTGGTGAAGAGAGATGAGAAAATGTTTAGAAAGCCCTAAGCACAATGCCAGGCACATAGCAGATACTCTGAAAAGGTATTTATCATTAGAGAATAGGGACTCAGCTTACTTAAGTAAAAGCATCAGTGTTCTCTGAGCCAACTGCATACAGTCTGTGAAATAGATTTGTTGTGTACGTTTTTTTGGGGGGGGAGGGTAAACTGTTTTGAAATGGAATCTTTAAAACTAGAGAATACATCTGCTAAATTCTTATCTACACAACCTTTTATAAGCATCCCAAAGCAGAGACTCCCCCGTAGCCCCCACGATGCCTTAAGTGGTGCCAGGTGGTGGCTGGGCCCACAGATGCCACTGAAAATGGGTGAGTGGCATCTGCTAAGTGTGGTTGCCTGTTGGAGTTGCCACTGACCTCGTATCCACAGCAGACAAGGTGGAGAGAACTGTAGGTAGAGAGAACTATAAGTGTAAGAAATGCCCACATGCTCTTTATTTTTAAATATATTTTTTTAAATGTGGACCATTTTTAAAGTTTTTATTGAATTTGTTATAGTATTGCCTCTGTTTTACATTTTGCTGTTTTGATGCCAAGGCATGTGGGATCTTAACTCCCCAAAATCGAACCCACACCCACTGTATTGGAAGGTGAGGTCTAAACCACTGGACCACCGGGCAGGTCCCACCCACCTGCTCTTTGTGGCATCTTGCAAAACTACAGGATGATATCACCACCAGCATATTGATATTGATGCTGTCAATATGCCGCCCCAGGTTCCCTCGTGTTGCACTTTTATAGTCATACCCATCTCCCTCTTCCTCCTACACCATCCTTAACCTCTCAAACTACTCACATGTTAGAGCCAGGATCTTAGTGGAGGCAGACCTTCTGTCCCAGCCTTGGACCTCTTACCCATGGGATGAACTTTGGTTGACTCAATGATTGATTGCTACAACGATATAAATACCTGTATTTAGTTTAGCCATATCATTAAAAAAAAGACACACAGCCAGACCAAAACCTTAACTGAGACAGCAGAGTTCCAGAAAATAAGGCCAAAGAATTGTTAGCACATGAGGGAAAAATACCAAGTTGTGAAGGTGGTTTCAGAGGAGCAGAAAGTTTCAGCTTGGTCAAGAAAGGCGAGGGTATTACTTTCATAGACCGTTGAGTTTCCCCGCCCCACAGTGATAACTCTGGCTTTCATTGGATGCTTTTTGAATATTTTTACTCTTTATTTTATTTGAGTGTTATCAATAAACTCATCTTAAAATATACTGGCTGCTACAAATATTTCCTTTATGAGGACTTATTGCATCCTAAAGTCTGCATTTATGATTTCTTGAGATGATAGCATTTTCTTAGGGATTTCACTTCTGAATCTCGGAAAGAATTAGTGGGAAAAATGGAATTTGATGTTCAGAAATATTCTAGAAACTTGGCCAGGGTGTGCCGGGCCTGCTCAGACCATCAGACGGTTCTGGAGCCTCCTGCAGTCACTTGCTCACAGGTGTTTCCCTTTCAGGAGCTGGGGTCAGAGAAGATGTGTTTCTCATCTGGAGGGAGATGGAGGAAGCTGGCAGCATATTGGCCCAGATCCAGAGGCTGGTGGCCGAGACTCCCAAGACCAGCGTGGCCACAACAGACCATGGTGGGTGCTGTTGACAGGCATGAGTGTGAACGAGTCAATACTGAGTTGTACTGCCACTGATCAGGGATTGGAACTGTTTCCATGTTCCTTACCAAGGAGAGCTCCTTAGTCTGGCTGGTAGGAGCTTCTGAGGGGACTCTCCAGAGCTCTGTTGTGTGTGTGTCTGTGTATGCATGCACATGTGTGTGTCTGTGTATGCATGCACATGTGTGTGTCTGCTGCTGCTAAGTCACTTCAGTCGTGTCCGACTCTGTGCGACCCCATAGACGTCAGCCCACCAGGCTCCCCTGTCCCTGGGATTCTCCAGGCAAGAACACTGGAGTGGGTTGCCATTTCCTTCTCCAATGCATGAAAGTGAAAAAGTGAAAGTGAAGTCGCTCAGTCGTGCCCGACTCTTAGCGACCCCATGGACTGCAGCCTACCAGTCTCCTCCATCCATGGGATTTTCCAGGCAAGAGCACTGGAGTGGGGTGCCATTGCCTTCTCCGTGTATGTGTCTATTGGTTGTCAAAGCAAAACCAGAGATGGACAGTCAAATGGTTAAAAAAAACAAGGTTCTGTTCAGGGACTATTGCAAGAAGGGAAAAGAGACCTCAGTATGGAAGTGGAATCAGTTATTAATAAACATGAACAAGTGGGTGCACCCAAGGAGCAGGGTGGACGGCTGCTGGATGGAAGATTACTGAGAAGAAACATCAGGGATCAAAGGGGGTTTCTGGCTAAATCTATCTGACAGAATTCTTGCTGAAAGTAGGTTGAGGTGATCAGACATCACCTGGGGACAGTTGGGTATGAGGAATTTTTCTCAGATGTGGAGAGTGAGGGATCCTGGATGAACTATCTTAGCAGGATTTTTGCTAAAATTGGGCGATGCAAAGGCAAACATAGAAGACCATGGGCCAAGAGCCAGCTGGAGAGAGGATTCAGAGGAGCCTGAGTTTGGAGTGAAAAATATGGTTGTAAATACCAGTTCCATCATTAGATTAACCTGACTGTCTCTTTGAGCCTTTGGTTATTTGTCTGTTAAATAATTATAATACTGGTCTTGAGAGATTCTTGTAAAAATTAAGATAAATAATGCATGCTTTGCACCAAGGAGGTTCTTGGTAACTGTTAGCTCAATCTTTTCTCTTTCACAATTAGGGCAATGAGTATACTGATTCTCATCCCTGAGTTCTTGAGTTAGTAAAGGATTTTCCTCTGTAGTCACTAGTTTCATTTAGGGCACAGCTAGTAATGATAGTAGTTAGTACATACCTTAAATGTTAGGCACTGTTCTGAGTTCTTCATAGGTATTAGCTCATTTCATCGTTGCTACAATCTTATGAGATAGATGCTGCTATTATCTTCATTTAAGGCTAAATAACTTGCCCAAGGCCACGCTAGAACTAACGAAGCCGAGATTCAAAACCGAGTTCCTCATTAAGAATACTGATGTCCTCCTCTAGGAGGAGAGGAGAACATAGGCAAAAGACTCTCCGACATACATCACAGCAGGATCCTCTATGACCCACCTCCCAGAATATTGGAAATAAAAGCAAAAATAAGCAAATGGGACCTAATTAAACTTAAAAGCTTCTGCACAACAAAGGAAACTATTAGCAAGGTGAAAAGGCAGCCTTCAGAATGGGAGAAAATAATAGCAAATGAAGCAACTGACAAACAACTAATCTCAAAAATATACAAGTAACTCCTACAGCTCAACTCCAGAAAAATAAATGAACCAATCAAAAAATGGGCCAAAGAACTAAATAGACATTTCTCCAAAGAAGACATACAGATGGCTAACAAACACACAGAAGATGCTCAACATCACTCATTATCAGAGAGATGCAAATCAAAACCACTATGAGGTACCATTTCACGCCAGTCAGAATGGCTGCGATCCAAAAGTCTACAAATAATAAATGCTGGAGAGGGTGTGGAGAAAAGGGAACCCTCTTACACTGTTGGTGGGAATGCAAACTAGTACAGCCACTATGGAGAACAGTGTGGAGATTCCTTAAAAAACTGGAAATAGAACTGCCTTATGATCCAGCAATCCCACTGCTGGGCATACACACCGAGGAAACCAGAAGGGAAAGAGACACATGTACCCCAATGTTCATCGCAGCACTGTTTATAATAGCCAGGACATGGAAGCAACCTAGATGCCCATCAGCAGATGAATGGATAAGAAAGCTGTGGTACATATACACAATGGAGTATTACTCAGCCATTAAAAAGAATACATTTGAATCAGTTCTAATGAGATGGATGAAGCTGGAACCTATTATATAGAGTGAAGTAAGCCAGAAAGAAAAACACCAATACAGTATACTAAGGCATATATATGGAATTTAGAAAGATGGTAACAATAACCCTGTGTACGAGACAGCAAAAGAGACACTGATGTATAGATCAGTCTTATGGACTCTGTGGGAGAGGGAGAGGGTGGGGAGATTTGGGAGAATGGCATTGAAACATGTATAATATCATGTATGAAACGAGTCGCCAGTCCAGGTTCGATGCACGATATTGGATGCTTGGGGCTGGTGCACTGGGACGACCCAGAGGGAGAGTATGGGGAGGGAGGAGTGAGGAGGGTTCAGGATGGGGAACACAGGTATACCTGTGGCGGATTCATTTCAATATTTGGCAAAACTAATACAATATTGTAAGGTTTAAAAATAAAATAAAATTTAAAAAAAAAAAAAAAAGAATACTGATGTCTGGCTCCAAACACAGACATTCTGATTTAATCCATAAAGGATGAAGTCTGGACACTGGGAGTTTTTTTTTTTTCTCTCTCAGTCTAGACATTGGGAGTTTTGAGAGCTCCCCAGGCAATGCTAATGTGCAAAAAAACTGGGAACCTCAGCCATGCTTTATTCTACCTGGTGCCCTGCCTGTGTTACAGAGGCATCTGTAAGGGAAGACAGCAAGGAGGCCAGGCTGGCTAGGGGAGAAATGGGGAAGAGGACATGAGAAGAGGGAGGAAGGGGTGAAAGGCAGAAGTGAGCTTGCCCAGTATCACTTGATAAAATCGTGGCAACACTGACTTTTCCCCATGAGTGGGTGTCCTGACTTGGGTCTGGGGTGGCAGCAGCGGCAGTTGCTTTGCAAGGACCAGCTCTCTGAGCTTTCCAAGAAGGGACCCAATCAGGCTAGTCCGGAGGGACTGCTCACTTGTAGGGACACCTCTCCCTCCCCCAAAGGTGATCTTAGAGTCAAATACTCAGAGAGTCCTCTGTCATCCTGAGAGAAGAATGAAAATGAAGCAGGGGACCTGGAATACCCCAACATCCATGTCAGGCAAAGAGAGTGGTGATCCTGCTACTAAGGTGTTTGTTTTGGGGAGCACGATGGACTGAATTGTGTCTCCTTCAAATTCAGATGTTGAAGCTGTAACCCCAATGTGTCTGTACTTGGAAATAGGGCCTTCAAGGAGGAAATGAAAGGTAAATGAGATCGTAAGGGTGAGGCTCTAATCTAAGAGAACTGGTGTCCTAATAAGAAGAGGAAGAGACACAAGAGACCTCTCTCACTTCACACATCACATAAAGGAAAAGCTACATGAAGACACAGCCGGAAGATTGCCATCCACAAGCCAGGAAGAGCTGCTTCACCAAAAACCAAACCTGTAGGCACCTTGATCTTGGACTTCCAGCCTCCAGAAATGTGAGAAAATAAATTTCTATTTAAGTCACCTAGTCTGAAGCATTTTATGGCATCTTGAGCAAACTAATACAGGGAATAGTTAAACTTGGGGTACTCTCGAGGGTAACAAGGTGTTTAGATATTATTTCTAAAGGAAACAGAAGGGTTGTTGGCCTCTGTAATCTTTAGAGGGATAAGTTGTCATCCCTTTGTTTCAATCTAATACACATGAACACATACCCAGAATTAAAACCAAAATGACTTCAAGCATAAATTTTCAAGATGCTTTTAGTGTACCATTTCTATTTAAAAAGGAAAATTTGGATACCCAAATTTCCACTGTTGGATACCCATAGAAGCTTTTGTAACCTTGCTTTGGCCGCAGAGACTGACTTGCTCCTGTTGCCATCCACAGCCCAGTGTTATTGAGGCAAATGCTGTGTCAGCCGAGACCTTGTGTCTGCTTCATGTGAAGGTAGTGGCCTTTCCCATGTTTAGTTGCCAGGGCCTGTGGGCCTGAGGAGACAGGGTAGTCATCTGGAGAGGGGAAGGGTCAGAATGGAGGAGATCCGGTGGGCTGTCATTACAAGAGGAACCTTCATGTATATTAGACAAAATCTCCCTTCCTGAACATGGCAGCCCCTCACCTGCCCCCCAGGCTAGGTGCACTGGTTCAGGGACCAGCTGGCACCTATAACCATAGGATCAGAAAGGCAGTTTCTGGCAGAGATGACTCATCAGCCTGATGCCTGGAGTGAGAAGATGGTGAGGCCACACACACTCTGGCTGTTGGTAATTTTGACCTCTTTTTAATTACCAAGAGTAGTACATGAGAATTCCCTAAGGGAAACAAAAAACTGACCAAAACACACAAAGCATTGGTTTTTAAAGACACTGGATACCTAGTATCAAAGGCCAGAGATCCCTGAGAGATACAGGAAAATCCAAGGTAAACTCTGATTGTCTCAGCTTAATGCTTTGCCATGGTGTAAGAAGAAGGAGCACAGCAAACTTCCAAGTTTGGGAGGTAGAGCTAAGGATCCAGGAAGATCAAGATATCTAGCTTTCATAAGACAAAGAAATAGAGAGAGAACTCTGGAAATCTGCCAAGAGTCCCTCTAGTGATTTCTGATTATCTTAATTATTCTGTGAGGAAATTACCCAAGGCTGGGAAAGATCCACTGGAAAGAATTAGAAAGAAAAGGTTTAGAGCTCATGCAGGGTGAAGAAGAATGCCTATTTTCACCAGCCCATTTGGAAAAATTTATGCCATAGAGCACTGGGTGGACTGCTTGGGAGGTCTTACCTCAGTCATGGGGAATGGCTGGCCTTAAACAGCTCTGAGCCCTCCTGAGGAAGCATCAAAGCAAGACATGAAAGGAGAGAATTCTTTATGTATAACTTAACTGCATCTCAGAACAAAGCTCAAGAAGATTTATAAGAATATAAAAGCATCCAGTATCCAACTAGGTAAAACTCACAATGACTGGCATCTGATCAAAGATTACTAGGCATGAAAAGAAGGCTATGTCCCTTGCTAATCAATCAACATTGACACAGATGTTAGAATTGACAGAAGACAGTAATTATAACTGTATTCCTATATTCAAAAAGTTAAATAGAGCTGAAGGATTTCACAAATGGTGTCTTGAAGCTTTCCAGAACCTCTCCAAGGATGGAAAAGGACTCTACCTGACAGAAATGGAGTGGATGAACCTGGTGATGTACAACTGAAGCCAGGAGAAGAACAGGCACCAGAGCCCAGGATGAGAATCTGGCTCTTGTTCCATTGGGCTGTGCTGCCCCCCTGGGTGATATACATCAAAGCCTGCCCTGCCTAGATGCAGTCAAAGCTGCCTTCAAGGAGCCTGGGCCGGGTCCTCAGCTGGGTCAAGCTTTTTTTTTAAAAAAAAAAAAAGTTAAATAGAGGCAGGGAAGTATTTTTTAAAAAAATACATGCTGAACTTTTACAGATGAAAACTTTTAGGCAAGAAAATATCTTAGGTTGAAAACATGGGGAACAAAATCAATGACAGATTAGACACTGCAGAAAAGAAGATGGGTGATCTTGAAGACATAGCAAGAGAAACTATTCAAAATGAGACACACAGAGAAAAATAACAAAAACAAAGAACAAACAGAAGAGCATCAATGAATGTAGATGGAATTCCTGAGGAGAGGGGAGGAGGCGGAACAGAAAAGTATTTGGAGAAATAAAGATTGAAAAATTTCCAAATTTGATGAAAGTTATAACTTAGAGATCCAAAGAATTCGGGGAATGTCAAGTACAAGAAAATGAGGGAAACTGTACCAAAGAACATCACAATCAATTTGCTTAAAACCACTGATAAGGAGAAAATCTTGGGACTTCCCTGGTGGTCCAGTGGTTAAGATTTCATCTCCCAGTGCAGGAAACACAGGTTCCATCCTTGGTAAGATCCTACAAATCTCTTGGCCAAAAATCAGAACATGTATTGCAAAAAAATTCAATAAAGACTTTAAAAATGGTCCACAAAAAAAAAAAAAGAGAGAATTTTTAAAGCAAACAGAGGAAAAAAAGACATTTTCTGTAGAAAGGAACAGAGATAAGCACAATAGTAGATTTCTCATTGCAAGTGACAAGACAGTGGAGTAACATCTTATTTTTTTCATTCAATACCCTAAACTGTCAATCTAGAATTCTGTGTTTTGTGAAGATACTTTTTCAAAAACAAAGGCTAAAAAAAAAAGGCAAAATAAAGATATTTTTTATCTTTACCTACAGCAGAAAAGAATTAATTATCAGCGCACCTGCATTGTGAGGAAATCCTTCAGGCAGGAGGAGAATGATGCTTTTATGTGGGAAGAAATGAATGGAAGTATGGTTCTACACAAAGGAATAAAAAGCTGGAAATAACTGTGGATAAATAGATGATGTTTTGCTATTTAGATATCTTTAGAAAGCAATTTCTGTTTAAGCAAAAGTAATAATGGTGTGCTGTGAGGTCTGTGTGTGCGTGCTGTGTCACTTTAGTCATGTCCAGCTCTACTACCCTACGGACAGTAGCCCGCCAGGCTCCTCAGTCCATGGGATTCTCTGGGCAGGAATACTGGAGTGGGTTGCCATTCCCTTCTCCAGGGGATCTTCCCGACCCAGGGATCAAACCCGTGTCTCTTATGCCTCCTGCATTGGCAGGTGGGTTCTTTACCACTAGTACCGCTAGGAAGTCCCTGTGAGGTCTATATGATATATATAAAAGTTAAATGTTTGACAGTAGTAGCATAAAAGACAGGAGGGGAATCACAGCATTATTCATAAGTTTCAAAGATGAACAACCCAAATGTCCATCAACAGATGATGGGACAAAAAAAATGTGGTCTGTATGTGCAATGGAATATTATTCAGCTTTAAGAAGGAAACTCTGACACATGCTACAGCATAGATAAACCTTGAAAACATTATGCTAAGTGAAATAAGCAGACACAAAACATGATTACCATGGGCTGGGGGAGTAGGGAATGGAGAGAGTCATTTAATAGGTACAGAGTTCCTTTCTGGGATACTGAAAAAGTTTTGGAGTTGGATAGTGATCCAATAATGTGAATGTGCTTAATGCCACTAAATTGTTCATCTAAAAATGGTTAAAATGATAAATTTCATATTATGTATATTTTACCACAATTATTAAAAAAAAAATCCCACTGCGTTGCCAAAAAGAAATTCAGAAGGGGAGAAAAGGAAATATGCTATTGTAAGGTTCTTTAAAAAAAAATTTTTTTTTTTTTAATTTATTTTACTGTGTCAAGTCCTAGTTGTGATGTGAGGGATTTTTCTCTCTAGTTGTGGCTCATGGGCCTACTTGCCCCAAGGCACATGGGATCTTAGTTCCCTGACCAGGGATCGAATCTGTGTCCTCTGGAGTGCAAGGTGGATTCCTAACCACTGGACCACCGGGGAAGTCTCTGTTATACAGTTCTTATAGCATATGGGGGGTAGTATAATATCCATTGAAATTATCCATCCAGATATCTATTGGGCTTCCCTGGTGGCTCAGACGGTAAAAATTCTGGCTGAAATGCGGGAGACCTGGGTTCTATCCCTGGATTGGGAGGATCCCTTGGAGGAGGGAATGGCTACCCACTCCAGTATTCTTGCCTGGAGAGGACAGAGGAACCTGGCTGGCTACAGTCCATAGGGTTGCAAAGAGTTGGACACGACTGAGCGACTAACACACACACATGTTGAAGATGTGTACTCTAAATAAGGGCTTCCCTGATAGCTCAATTGGTAAATAATCCACCTGCAATTCAGGAGACCCCAGTTTGATCCCTGGGTTTGGAAGATCCCCTGGAGAAGGGAAAGACTACCCGCTCCAGTATTCTGGCCTGGAGAATTACAGGCCTTTTGGCCTGGAGGGTCACAAAGAGGTGGAGGCGACTTTCACTTTCACTTTTCACTATAAATAAATTACCCACTGAATAACAAAACAAGCCAACAAACAAGATAACTAGAAATTGAAAATACTCAATCCAAAAGCTGTCTTGGGATTTCCCTGGTGTGGATGAGAATCTGCCTGCCAATGCAGGGGACACGGGTTCAATCCTCGGTCTGGGAAGATTCCACATTCTGTGGGCAGCCAAGTCTCCTTGCACCACAACTGCTGAGCTCATGTGACACAAGTATTGAAGCCCACACGTCCTAGAGTCCGTGCTCTGCAACAAGGGAAGCCAGCACTACGAGAAGCCTGTGCCCCGTAACGAAGAGTAGCCCCTGCTCACCACAGCTCGAGAAAGCCTGCACACAGCAACAAAGGCCCAACGCAACTAAATAAATAAATAGATAATAATTTTTTTTAAAGTGCTATCTGGAAAAAACAAAGAACAAAGGACAGATGGTGCCAATAGACAACAAATACCAAAGTGATTGACATAAACCTAAGCATACATATGTCAGAACTTAATGTGTATAGTTTATTGTTATCAATGATGAATATACCTTAACACAGCTATTCATAAATAAAGTAAAAGAGATGTGGAGGACTTCCCTGGAGGTCCAGTGGTTAAAACTTAGAGCTTCGGGCATGGGTTCAATCCCACATGCTGTGTGGTGTGGCAAAAAATTTAAAAAAAAAATTTTTTTTAAGAATATGCATCATTCCTGAGGTGCTAAACTGTTTCAAGACTTGTTGTTGGCACATCTGAGCATTCTATGTATGTGTATGCCAGTTACGGCAATCGAACAAGATTATGACTTTTCTCACAAAACGTTCAAGACTTCAGCTCAAAAAATTTCAGGAAGTCCTTATTTGGAATAACCTTCACAGCCATTTTAAGACTCACTAGAGATGATTAATCATGTTGTGTAGTCATGCCAAGATTGGACTCTGAATGCTTGGTTCAAAATACCAAACTCAGTGTCAAAGGACGAGGAAAAGCTGAAAGGTTCAGTCAGGCTCTGTGGGCAGGCTAAGTAGGACAGGGAGGCCAGGTAAGTTAATCTTGTGACATATATGTGATCTAGCATGTGATTCTCCTGCCCATGGATGAGGGAGAATCTTTAAGAGATTGGTCATGGGGAGTGGTAAAGCCGAGTAATCAGGATGTGCTGTGAGGTCACATCTCCATCATAAATGAAGGTATTATACTCAGCTCCATAGGTGAGAATTTATGTAGCATTTTTAATTAAGATAACCACAGGGGAATCGGAAGGCCCTCTTAGTAAGTGACTCTAATCAACAGATGACTCCCTCTCCTCTCCCTTCCCTGGGATATGAGGCTCAGGTGTTGGTGGTGTAATTAGCACTGAAAGTGAAAAGACTTCCCCCTTTCTCTCCTTTCTTCAGCTTTGGAGTACCTGGGCTCTTTGTTTTTGCCTGCTTGACTGCCCCTTCTTTCTTTGATAAGGTTCAAGTTATTGGGGGTCTTCCTCCCAACCTCCATTTAGAGGGTAATTGGGAGCCTGAATCATGCCCCCAGGCTGACTGCAGTGCCTGGTCCTGGGTGGAACTACCAGTCAAAACTTAGTCTCTGGCTCTATAAAATCCCTTCTTAGAATTGGATTGATGTGTTTTTAGGAAGTTCTTTTCTGATCAGCTTGAATTTATCATTGATAAAGGACTCCTGTCTTTTTAAAAGACGACAACCCAAAACAGAGCAGAGCCTGTGATAGGGTGTATGTTGCTTTGGAAATAACTGAATGAAGTTTATTTCCTACTGTACCTACTGATCATAAAGGAGGGAAGAGAATAAAGAAGGAGTAAAGAGACAAAGTCTTAGACTGTAATCAACAATAACTGAAGAAAAACATTCAAAGGGTTTCTCCAGCCCAGCATTTCTAGAAAAAATCACTTTCATTCACTTCATGGCATATAGATGGGGAATCAATGGGAACAGTCAAAGACTATTTTCCTGGGCTCCAAAATCACTGAGGACAGTGACTGCAGCCATGAAATTAAAAGATGCTTGCTTCTTGGAAGAAAAGCTGTGACAAAACTAGACAACATATTAAAAATCAGAGACATTACTCTGCCGACAAAGGTTTGTCAAAGTATGGTTTTTCCAGTAGTGATGTATGGATGTGAGAGCTGAATCATAAAGAAGGCTGAGTGACAAGGAATTGATGCTTTTGATTTGTGGTATTGGAGAAGACTCTTGAGAGTCCCTTGGACTGCAAGGAGATCCAACCAGTTCATCCTAAAGGAAATCAGTCCTGAATATTCATTGGAAGGACTGATACTGAAGCTGAAACGTGAATACTTTGGTCATCTGATGTGAAGAGCCAACTCATTGGAAAAGACCCTGATGCTGGGAAAAATTGGAGGGAGGAGAAGGGGGTGACGGAGGATGAGATCGTTGGATGGCATCATCGACTCAATGGACATGAGTTTGAGCAAGCTCCAGGAGATGGTGAAGGACAGGGAAGCCTGGCATGCTGTAGTCCGTGGGTCACAAAGAGTTGGACATGACTGAGTGACTGAACAACAACAAAAGGACTTCTTCAAGGAACTTGACCCTAGTCACCAAAATGGCTCCAGTCTCTTTAGGCTATTTCCGTGTGATGCAGGAGAACCTCAGGATCTTCCCAAAGCTCTGGGAAAATTCTGATTTCAGCTCCCTGTTCGGGGTGAAAAGACACTTTATGAACCATATAGAAACCAACTACTGGCATTGGGGATGGTGCCCAAAGGGGCTTTTGATGCCAGATTGGATTAAAGTTCAAAAGCCAAAATCAAGCTTCTTTGAGAAGTTCCAGCCCCAGTAGGTTTCAGAGTTAATTTTCTAAAAGTTGTTCTATTAGAATTTGAGGACAAGTATAACATGAATGGACAGAGCCTTCATGTATTATTGAAAAATAATTGACTCTCAAGTGTTTTATTTCTTCATATAGTATTCTAATTATATATCTCCTTAGATATAGTAGTGGATAACTATGGGTAATATTTTTATTTCCCCAACATTGAATGCTACTTTTTAATTAAAAGTATAATTTAAGTCTGGTAGAAGCATAAATGATGGGATGACCAAATCTTAATTTAGAAAGCTCTCTTCCTCTTACCCTAGTGCTTGGCTAATCACCTAGGGAACTTTGAAAATCTCAATGTCCAGATCAGTTAAAACAGAATCTAATGCATGGTGCGTGTGGGGGCAGGCATCAGAGAATTCCAGTGTGCAAAGTTGAGAACGGCTGATCCAAGTGAGTAACTGTAGGGCTACTACTACTACTAAGTCACTTAAATCATGTCCGACTCTATGCGACCCCATGGACTGCAGCCTACCAGGCTTCTCCGTCCATGGGATTCTCCAGGCAAGAACACTGGAGTGGGTTGCCATTTCCTTCTCCAAAACTGTAGGGCTAGTGGACCTAATATGTGGTAGTGCCTGTTTTAAAACCACCTCTCTGCCTAGCACCTTCTCCCAGTCCTCCCTAGGTCCCACTAGGGGTAAAAGCTCAGGGTCCTCTCTGCCTTCCATCCAAGGGCGTGTAGAGAAATGTTATCAGCCCCTCTCTGGAATAAGAAAGCCCTCATTTGTAGCATACACTGATTTTCACATTTGTAAATGCTTCCAGCTTGTTCAGTTTCATCATGTGCCACCACTGAGCATGGAGTCTGGAAGAAAGGGGTACAGTTAGCTCTCAGGGGCCAGCTTAAGACACCCATGCCTCCTCTATGCCCACCCACAGATACCCAACTTTCCTTAGGTGGTGGTAGGGTTTCTGAGCACATTGTAAGTACTTCGCTGTTAGTATGATAAACTGGCTACCCAGGTGTTCTGCTCAGGAAGCATAACATCTCCTCACATTTACAGAGTACAGGTAAGCTTTGGAAAACAGCAAGGGAATGTGCCCAAGGCTAAGGATATTCGGGCAATTGACCTTCTTGCTAGACTTGATCCTATGAGCCTAAGGTGAGTCACAGACACAGCTTCAGGCACCTGAGCTGACAGGAGGTTCCTGAGCCCATAGCGTTGAGATCCAGGCTCTGAATCCGGGATAAATCCACCATATTAACACAGGAGCTCCTGCCCCTCCTTCTCCTCCTTCTTCATTACAACACACTTTCACATAACTTTTCATATTGAATAACTTCAACCTGCTTAGAAAGGCCAAGCAGATGCCATCTGCAGGTGAAGAATTCTGTTGAAGCTCAGAGAGTTTAAGTGGAGTGACTCACCCAAGTTTGGGCAACTTTCCCAAGCTAGTAAGTAATGGAGTCAGGACTTGAACCCAGAGCTCTGACCCCAAGTCTGATGCTCTGCTGACACCTTGCCTTGTCTGTCAGCCACCTCCGCCCACACATGGGTCCAGGCAACTTAAGTAATGGAGGAAGTGAAATGAAAAGTAGCAGGTTCCTGCCTTCCAGTCTTGTGAACTAGTTCTCTGCTAGTCCTGCTTTTGGAAAGTGTGCCTTCTGCAACAAATGTGAGCTAACAAGGAATATGTTTCAGCTTGGGAAAAATACTAAGTTGAGGATGTCCTATGAAAGTCTTGCGTAATATAAATGTCTGATGAACTGTGATTCCACAACTGCAATTAGGAGCACATGAGTCAAATCCAGAAGACGCCTGGGACTCAGAGAAGTGGCTTCAGAAATATGGTTTGAAAGCCCAGAAGCTGTCGTTTTACAACGTCATTGCTGACTGCTCCTTCCGCCACGCTGATGGAGTTGTTGATATAAAATCCAAACCAGAGAACGAGTCGGTGCAGACCAGTGCGGTAAGTGAAGCGAACCCCTAGGTTGGGGCTGCCCTGAGTGGGGCATTGAGGACCAGGGTTGGACCCAGGGCAGGACCAAGGTTGCCTGTCTGTGAAGGATACTCCTGTTCTCTGCCTTATACTTCTCTGAATGATACTTGTGGGAGTGGAGATCAAGTCTGAGAATGGCTTCTAGATATAAGTGAATTAGATAATAATTATATATAAACCAGGAGTTGTAGAAATCTAGGCATTGTGTCAAAAAACAAACCCTTTGTTTTCCCCATATTGAATGGAAGAGAGAAACTGCTGGTGAATGTTCCCCAAAGCAGGCATTTCTACGGTCCTCTTGTATTGTCACCATCTTGAAGATACATTATTCAAGTGACTTATTGTTGCTCAGTCACTAAGTTGTGTCCGACTGTTTTCAACCCCCTGGACTGTAGCATGCCAGGCTCCTCTGTCCTCCACTATCTCCTGGAGAATTGCTCAAATTCGTGTCCATTGAGTCAGTGATATCTCTGCTTTTTAATACACTGTCCAGGTTTGTCATAGCTTTCCTTCCAAGGAGCAGCATCTGGCTTCAGTCACTGTCCGCAGTGATTTTGGACAGCAAGAAAGTAAAATCTGTCACTGCTTCCAATTTTTCCTCTTCTGTTTGCCACGGAGTGATGGGACTGCATGCCATGATCTTAGTTTTTTGAATTCTGAGTTTCAAGCCATCTTTTTCACTCTCTTTCACCCTCATCGAGAGGCTCTTTAGTTCCTCTTTGCTTTCTGCCATTAGAATGATATCATCTGCATGTCTGAGGTTGTTAATATTTCTCCCAGCTGTCTTGATTCCAGCTTGTGATTTCATCCAGCCCAGCATTTCACGTGGTGTACTTTGCATGTAAGTTAAATAAGCAGGGTGACAATACACAGCCTTGACATACTCCTTTTGCAATCTTGAACCAGTCAGTTCTTCTATGTGTGGTTCCGACTGTTACTTTTTGACCCTCATACAGGTTTCTCAGGAAGCATGTAAGGTGGTATTATATTCCCATCTCTTTTCCACTGTTTGTTGTGATCCACACAGTCAAAGGCTTTAGTCAATGAAGCAGAAGTACATGTTTTACTGGAATTCCCTTGCTTTCTCCATGATCCAACGAATGTTGGCAAGTGACTACCAGCCAGCATTTAGTGGATTTTCAATAAATATAAAATTATTTTCGCTAAGGGGTTATAGCATGGGAAGGGGCTATACTGTAAATTTCTGAAAGCTGCAGTTCCATTGTGACAATGGTTCTGAAAGGAATGTAGCTTTTCCAGGTGCCCAACTCTGGCTGGAAGGATAATGATCTGCAGTAGTGGCGCCTAACCTTTATTTTATTTTTTAAGCTTATATTATATTGGAGTATAACTGATGAACAATGTTGTGATCATTTCAGGTGAAGAGCAAAGTGACTCAACCATACGTATACATGTATCCATTCTCCTCCAGACTCCCCTCCCATCCAGACTGCCATATAGTATTGAGCAGAGCTCCCTGTGGTACACAGGAAGTCCTTGTTGGTTATCCATTTCAAATACAGCAGTGTGTACATGATGATCCCAAATTCCCTAACTATCCCTTCCCTCCATTCTTCCCCTCACCACCACCTTTAAGCATAAGTTCTGTTCTCGAAGTCCCTGAGTCTGTTTCTGTTTTGTAAATACATTCATTTGTATTATTTATTTGTAGATTCCACATATTAAGTGACGTCATATTATATTTCTCTTTTTCTATCTCATTTCACTAAGTATGACAGTTTCTAGGTTTATTCATGTTGCTGCGAATGGCATTATTTCATTCTTTTTAATGGCTGAGTAATACTCCATTGTATATGTGTAAGTGGCTTCTAACCCTTAGCATGCATGAGTCACTGGGTTTGAGGCCAGGCCCAAGAATCTGCCTTTATAATAATCGCCAGATGATACTGAAGCTGCCAGTCCGTGGGTCACACTGAGAAATGCTAGTGTGTAGAACAGGACCAAGAAGGCTATCCAATGTTTAGAATTATGGAAAGACTAAAAGGTCTCCATATGAAACAGAAACATCAGGATAAAATGATTATTGTAAATTTGTAAAACTGATGGAAATCTCTTTTGCCGCTCCTGCTGCTAAGTCGCTTCAGTCATGTCTGACTCTGTGCGACCACATAGACGGCAGCCCACCAGGCTCCCCCGTCCCTGGGATTCTCCAGGCAAGAACACTGGAGTGGGTTGCCATTTCCTTCTCCAATGCATGAAAATGAAAAGTGAAAGGGAAGTCACTCAGCCGTGTCCGACTCTTAGCGACCCCATGGACTGCAGCCTACCAGGCTCCGCCATCCATGGGATTTTCCAGGCAAGAGTACTGGAGTGGGATGCCATTGCCTTCTCCGGGAAATCTCTTTTAGAAGGTGGTTAAAATCCAGGTCCACACTGAGTGAGTGAAAGTCATGTCCAACTCTTTGCAACCCCATGGACTATACAGTCCAAGGAATTCTCCAGGCCAGAATACTGGAGTGGGTAGCCTTTCCCTTCTCCAGGGGACCTTCCCAACCCAGGGATCAAACCCAGGTCTCCCACACTGCAGGCAGATTCTTTACCAGCTGAGCCACAAGGGAAGCCCAAGAATACTGGAGTGCGCGGCCTATCCCTTCTCCAGAGGATCTTCCCAACCCAGGAATGCACTGAAACGAGAGCTAAAATGCAAGTCACAGAGCAGCCATGCCAGTCATGGCAGCTGAGCAGAGACTGCTAGGAAAGGGAATGTCATGTCCTCTATGTGTCCTCTGAGACTGTGGTTCAGTGTCAGGGTCATCACTGCAGTGTCTCTCAGTCCTACTGAGGCAAAACTCCAGTCCCTTTGACACTCCTTCTTAGGCCCTGGATTCCACATTTCCTCCCAAGGAAGCACTGTTTTTCTTTGGGGCCACGTTAGCCACATGATGTTGTTTTTGCCTTCTTACTGCTGTGTGTTTAGAATGAGCTGCAAGAGGAAAATACTAAAATTGAATTATAAAAAATACAGAATTGATGCAAGACTTGTTTCCTGACTTACATGTTGGGATCCAGAGTAATTGGTACATTGCAGGGAAATCTCATTTGTGGGTTTCCTCCCCCAGCTCAGTTTTCTGATTCTGTAGATATTATTCAGTAACATTATTAGTTCAGGAAATCATACTTAATCACATTTTCATCTTTAAAATAATTAGGCCCTGAATATTGAAAAATGTGGATTCCTGTCAATTTGAACATAGCTTACTGCAAGCTCCCTATAGTGTGGTATACATAGGTCTTCTCTAATTCTGATTTTCTCCTTTTCTTTCTTGACAAATTTAAATGAAATTTAAAAGCATGGTTTGAAGAATTTGGCTTTATAAATGGGGAATCTTGCCTCAAATTTCTGATGCTAGCAAGTTCTAATATAGTAAAAGTTGAGAATAGCTTTTACAGTATAGCTACAAAATACAGTATAGCTGTAAAATGCAGTACAGCTATCCTTTGTCACCAATACTGATGGGAAAGGGACAATTTTGCTTTTAGTATTATTTGGGGCTACATATCTGAAACAGGATTTATACCTAAAACTGAGACTGATTATTTAGGGTTACCCTAGACTCCCACTGGGCAGAACCCCATAAACTTTTAACTATAAAAACTGCTTTGTAGGTAGAGAACCAGGAAATCAAGACACTGAGAAATAAATGACAAAAAAGGCCTTGCTATGAAGCATTTCTAAGATGGATGAGAAGGTGAGGGGAGAAAACAAAAGTACTTTTCTAATAGGGAATTTCAGGCAAAGTCTAACAACTTAATATTTTGGGGCGCCTATGAAGTCACATTGCATTCATGGCTCCTTATGCTGCTTGAGCACAAAGCCAGCCCTGATGTTCAGAAACTCAGTCTAGTCTCATCACTTATTCCTCTAACAAATATTTATTGAGCCTTCACTATGTGCCAGGCAATGTGGTATGGTAGAAAGTATACCCGGTTTGAACAAGAAGACCCAAGTGTAAGTGCTACTTCTGTTGTTGTTCAGTTGCTAAGTCATATCCAGCTCTTTGCAGCCCCATGGACTTCAGCATGCCAGGCTTCCCTGTCCTTCACTGTCTCCCAGAGTTTGCTCAGATTTATGTCTATTGAGTGGATGATGCTATCTAACCATCTCATCCTCTGCCAACCTCTTCTTTTGCCTTCAGTCTTTCCCAGCATCAGCATCTTTTCCAGTGAGTCTGCTTTTCACATCAGGTAGCCAAAGTACTGGAACTTCGACTTTAGCCTCAGACCTTCCAGTGATTTCCTTTAGGACTGACTGCTTTGATCTCCTTGCTGTCCAAGGGACTCTCCAGAGTCTTCTCCAGCACCACAATTTGAAGGCATCAATTCTTCGGCAGTCAGCCTTCTTTATGGTCCAACTCTCACATCCAAACATGACTGCTTAAAAACCATGGCTTTGACTCTAAGGACCTTTGTTGGCAAAGTGATGTCTTTGCTTTTTAATATGCTATCTATGTTGGTCATAGATTTTCTTCCAAGGAGTCTTTTTTTTAATATAAATTTATTTATTTTAATTGGAGGCTAATTACTTTACAATATTGTATTGGTTTTGCCATACATTGACATGAATCTGCCATGGGTGTACTTGTGTTCCCCATCCTGAACCCCCTCCCAGGAGTCTTTTAATTTCATGGCTGCAGTCACCATCTGCAGTGATTTTGGAGTCCAAGAAAATAAGGTCTGTCACTGCTTCCACTGTTTCCCCATCTATTTGCCATGAAGTGATGGGACCGGATGCCATGATCTTAGTTTTTTGAATGTTGAGTTTTAAACCAGTTTTTTTCACTCTCCTCTCTCACTTTCATAAGAGGTTCTTTAGTTCCTCCTCACTTTCTGCCATTAGAGTGGCATCATTTGCATATCTGAGATTGTTGATATTTCTCCTGGCCATCGTGATTCCAACTTGTGCTTCATCTAGTTTAGTATTTTGCATAATGTACTCTTCATGGAAGTTAAATAAACAAGATAACAATATATAGCCTTGTCATACTCCTTTACCAATTTTGAACCAGTCAGTTGTTCCATGTAAGGTTCTAACTGCATTCTGGATTTGAATGAGAAGACCTGGGTGTAAATGCTGTTTCTGCTGCTGCTGCTGCTGCTGAATGGCTTCAGTCGTGTCCGACTCTGTGCGACCCCAGAGACGGCAGCCCACCAGGCTCCCCCGTCGCTGGGATTCTCCAGGCAAGAGTACTGGAGTGGGGTGCCATTGCCTTCTCCAAAATACTGTTTCTACCAGTTACAAAATATGAGCTGTTGAACAGATAATTTAACCTGATTGATTCTCTCCACATCTGTAACATGGGTTGGTGTAAAGTCTAAATTTGAAAATCACATATCTGAGCACCATGCCTGGCACTTTAGGAGATGCCCACTAGATGTTGCCTTCCATGTTTTCTTCATCACAAACATTGTGGGTCAGAAAGGAGCATTTATGAAATACCTACCTGCTTTATATACAAGGTAAATATTTGTGCTCTCATATTAAAGATGTGAAAATGAAGTCCCAGGGCCTCGAGAGGTTAGATGACTTTACCTGAGATCTCGTGGCAGGTAGAGACCAGGTTTGAATTCAGATCTGCTGGGCTCTCAACACTGGGCTTTCCCCATTTGGACATTCTGGTGCTGGACACCTGTTTTCACATAACTTTTGGTCTCGTGTGTTTCCATTTGGAAATGCATGAAGCAAAGTTGAGAACTGCATCGTGATGGGGTTCAGAGTAGGGAGCACGTGGTCAGACTGAGAGAGACGACGTGTTCCTCCTCCCTTCTTTGCACTGCAGTGGAGACACAATTCCCCTTCTCGCCTGCCTTGGGAGCATCAGCACTGATCCCATCATCGCTTCCACCCTGCTCCCATCAGTCATCCCTGGACCCCTGGATTCTGCCTCCCTTCTCTGAGCCCCCTCCATTCCTCCTTGACTCCTAAAATCCCTCTTGATCATTTCACAGTAGATCCATATATCAAATCACTGTGTTGTACACTAAAATTATTATAATGCTAAATGTCAATTTTATCTCAATTTAAAAATTTTTGTCACTATGAATTTACTTTAAGGCCTTTGGATGCTTCGTTTTTTCACTCAGAGGGCAAGCCAGGGTCATTTCCATCAGTGAGCAGGTTTTACAGCATCTGCTTCCTGGCCCTCCTCCTCCTCCCGCTCCTCTAGCTTCATCTTGCTCTTTGCCTCACTCGCTGTATTTCAGCTACACTGCCCTTCCTCAAAGTCCACAGACTTGCTTGGCAAACGCTTACCTCAGGGCTTTTGTCCTGGCTGTGTCCTCAGATTGCCCCCAGACCCTCAAATGGCCACACGCTTTGTTCCCTCGGGTGTCACTCATATTTCACCTTCTCTTTGAGGCTTCCCCTTCTAGGATTCAACTTGCCCCCACCCTTCCCCTGTCCCTTGGCATTCTCTGCTCCTTCCTTGCCTTATTTGTCTCTCTAGCATTTGTCATCCTCTAATCTGCTACATGATTATTGCTTTATCATCTGGCTCTTTTCCTGGTCATGTGAGCTCCACAGAGGTAGGAATTTTGGTCTTCATTTATGGATTGTCCTGGTCCCTAGAAGAGGGCCTGGTGGAGTGGTGCTTACTGCATTTATAAGCTGGTGGGATGAGTGACGGAAACAGCCTTCTGAAAGCTCTCTGCGGGAAGCTTTTGTGCTTGGACCCGTTCTGTATGTCTAGGAGTGGGTGCTGGATGTGGGATGGGGTTTTTGGGTGCTTTCTTCATTTGGAGCTGGGAGTAACAATGGAAAGAGGCTTGGAGTGTCTCAAGTCCACCTCCTGTGGATCTCCTTGACCCTCCAGTCCACTGTGAACTCTTTCTTCTTTGCCAGAACTTGTCCAATCATTACAGTCTCAACCCAGGACCAGGTACTGGGTGCCTGGTACTCTGCCTTGCTACTTTCTATGTGGGTATGAATCACTGTGTGTGTTTGGTGTCTCCTTGCTGGAAACATTAGATTCTTTGGGGGCACAGATGAGATTGCACATGTCTTTCTGACTGTCATTCATGACATCCAGCACAGGGCTCCGTATGGAGCAGGCTGTGGTACGTGTTTGCTTGAACCAACTGTTGAATGATCTTGCAGTGGGAGTGAGGGCTAGCAGCTGTCTAAATAAGGCCGAGGCAGAGGTGCCTTCTGGGGGCTTTCTGTTAGTTGTTTCTGAGTGGCTTCTGTCCTGTCTTTCCTCAGGAGACCAACAAGAAGACAGTCCATGCGAAATACTGCAGCAGATTTGTCCACGCTCCCTGGAAGGATGGGAGCTTGGTCCACGTCTGTATCACCAAGGAGAAGTACACGTGGTTCAGTGAAAGAGTGCACGCAGTCCTGGCCCAGATCCAGAGGAGGTTGGTGTACTTGCATGAGGGTACAAGTGGTCCAGCCTCCCTTGAAATTCAAATTTGCTTGAGTGCTTGGTAAATTAAAGCTCAGTCAAGAGAAATGGCCAGTAAGCATTGTTAAGTCAGGGCTGCCATCTGACAATTCGCTGTTGGCCTGGTTGTTCATAGCCAAAGGGGATGTTAGGATGCAGATTCTGAGCTGCCTTGATGCCAGTGTAGATGCTGAAAAGCAGCAAAAATGTAGTTATCATGTGGCTTATGCATCACTGTAGGAAGCAAAGGAATGCTTCTGCTTTGTCTTGCATTTTTTTTTGTGGACCTCAGGTGAATACAAGACTGTATAACACCTCTCCTCTGTACTCTTGAATATTTTATTTCAAAGCAACTGTTACAATGCTGTGAAACATTTGAATACAATGAAATAATATATATATACATTATAGGAATCAGCTAAAAATAATTTCATGTGACCCCGTCCCCCCCACCCCCCACCCCCGGCCTCAGCCCTGCTGGTTCTTAAAATCTGGTAATGCTCATAGTCTCATGTACTAGTGCTGTGACCTCAACATCAGCTCCATGGGGTGACCCATCTTTATGCTTTCACCTCCCCAATGCTAGCAGACAGTTCTAGACTGAGAAGACCATGTCCACTTAGGTACATAGTCCTAAGGTCGGATGGAGCTGGATTCTAATCCCAGTCTGCCATCTGCCGCGACCCTGGGCAAGTCAGTGTCTGTGTGTATCAGCTTTCTCATTTATAAAGTGGGAATAATAATGCCATTTACAAATGTGTTCGTTGGACTAGACTAGACACTAAATATAGTAAGTTTAGTCTAGTCCCCAACCTGCAGTAGTCACTTGCTGTCCGAGCTTCTTCACTCTTTCCATGTTTTCTGTTATAAAGTCACAAGCTGCAAACAGCTGTCTACCCCATGTATGCTCTGCATAGGCCCAGTTTCTCAAAACCCAGCTGGTGATGATTACACAGTAATCCTTGTGTCTGGAGTCTGCAGTGCTTAAGGTTTGGAGTTGACTCCACAAGGAGAGTAGTTTGGATTTCAGATCTGGGGGAAAGGACGCTGCTTTGACGATACCCCAGCTGGCAGCTCTGGGGTCTGTTTGTCCTCCTCCCACCAAGTATCAATGGTTGTTGGGAACTTTTCTCTCCCCTTTTATTTTTTGGAAGACTTCATAGAGAATTTGTATCATCTCCCCATTAAATATTCATAGAATTCACCATTGAAGCCATCTGGGCCTGGAGTTTTTATTTCTGAGAAGATTTTTGATTTTTTATTATTTTTAATGTTTTACTATTATCTATTTAGTTGTAGTCTTAATTGTGGCATGCAGGATCTTCAATGTTTGTTTCAGCATGCAGGACCTTTTAATTGCAGGATGCAGGGTCTTTAGTTGTTGGATGCAACTCTGTATTTGCAGCATAGGGGATCTAGTTCTCTGACCAGGGGTCAAACCTGGGTCTCCTGCACTGGGAGTGCAGAGTCTTAGCCACGGGAACATCAGGGAAGTCACTACGGGAAGGATTTTTAAAACGGTGCCTTCAATTTCTTTAAATACACCTACCGCTGACATTGGTCATTTCTGTCATTTTTGTTTTCTAATAAGTCTGACTAGAAATTATCCATCCTCTCAGTCTTTTCAAAGAACTGGTTTTTGGTCTCATTTTTTTTTTTCTCTGTAGGGTTTCCTTCTTTGAATGCCATTGATTTCTACTCTTATCTTTATTATTTCCTCCTTTCTCTTTACTTTGAGTTTAAGTTTTTAAAGATAGATGCTTAGATCACTGTTTTTGACCTTTCTTTCTAATATAAGCATTTAATTTTATAAATTTTCCTGAGTACTGCTTTAGCTATCTGTCACAGATTTCGATATGTTGTATTTCATTTCATTCACCTCAAAACATTTTATAATTCCCCTTTGATTTCTTCTTTGACCAAAGGGTCATTTAGGAATGTTGTTCTTCGTGTCCCAAGTATTTGTGGATTTTTCTGATAGCTTTTAATTTCACTGTGGACAGAGAAATACTGTTTTATTTCAGTTCTTATATTGAGATCTGTTTTGTGGCCCAGAATATGAAGAAAAAACTTTCTTTGGGTAGAGTGTACTTTATCTCAGCTCAAGTTTGTTGATAGTATTATTCAAATCTTCCATATTTTTACTGATTTTCTGCTTAATTGTTCTATAAATTATTGAGAGAAGAGTGCTGGAATCTCCAAGTATAGTTTTGTGTTTGTCCAGTTCTTTCTGTTCCATCACTTTGTTCTTCATGTATTTTGAAGCTCAATTAGCCAGTACATGAACACTTGTGGTCATTATGTCCTCCTGATGAATCAGCTCCCATATTATTATGAAATGTCCCTTTTTATCTTTGGTAAATTCTTTGTTGGGAATTTGCTTTGTCTAAAATCAGTATAGCTACTCTGGCTTTCTTTTGATTATTTTCTGTAGGATTTATCTTTTTTCCACCCTTTTTCATTTACCTATATGTATTGTATATTGAACTAGGCCTTTCATTGGTAGAATATATAGAGATATTATTTTTAATCTAATCTGACCATCTCTGACTTTTCATTAGAGTGTTAAGATCATTTGCATTTAATGTGATTATTGATTCGGTTGGATTTAAACTTAAAATCTTGCTATTTGTTTTCTATTTGTCCCACATGTTCTTTGTTCCCTTTTTAACTTTTTCTGCTTTCTTTTGTAGAAAGATTTTTTTACGATTCCATTTTATCTCCACTGTTGACTTATTAACTACCTCTTTGTTTTGTTTTGTTGTGATGTGACTACTTTAGCATTTACAATGTAAGTCTTTAACTTATCACATGTGCATGCATGCTAAGTTGCTTCAGTCATGTCCAACTCTTTGTGATCCTGTGGACTATAGCCCATCATGCTCCTCTGTCCATAGGATTCTCCAGGCTAGAATACTGGAGTGGGTTGCCATGCCTTCTTCCAGGGGATCTTCCCGACCCAAGGATGGAACCCATGTCTCCTGCAGCTCCTGCATTGCAGGCAGATTCTTTACTCCTGAGCCACCAGGAAGCCCCAACTTATCACAGTCTACCTTAAAATAATAATGTATTGCTTCATGTACATCATGAAAGTCTTCCAACTTCCATTCCCTATCGGTATTTTCTATTATTCTTCTACACTTAACTTCTACTTATGCTATAAGCCCGAAATACATTATAATCTATCGTCTTGTAAATAGACTCAAAATGAGAATAAATGTATTTTATACTTATTCACATGTTTGACATGTATGTTGCTCTTTACTCTTTTTGTATAGATCCAACACACGTCTGTTGCTGATGAATTACTCAGCTGTTTTAGTCTGAGAAACTCCTGAATTTACTTTTATTTTTGGAAGATATTTTTGCTAAGTATAGAATTCTAGTTTTACCGTTTTATCTCTCAGTACCTTAAAAATTTTTCTCCATTCTCTTTTGACTTGCATAATTTATGATGAGGAATCATCTATTATTCTTATGTTGTCTCTGGCTCCTTTAAAGATTTTTTTCTTTATTACTAGATTTCAGCCATTATATAATGATGTGTCCTGGTATTTTTTTTTTTGTCTGTCTATTTGGGTTCTTTGAGCTTCTTGGATCTGTAGGTGTATTTTCAACAAAATTGGAAACGTTTGGTCATATTTCTCCAAATATTTTTCTGTCCCCTTTCCCTCCTCTTTAGTTTCTAATTACACATATGTTACACTCCTTGATAGTGTTCCATGGGTGGCTTATCCTCTGTTATATTTTTTAAACCTTTTTCTCCCTGTATTTTTTTTTTAACTGTTTACTATTGCTATGTCTTTCTTAAAGTTCCTTATCTTTTCTTCTGCTACTGTCTACTTTACTATTAATAGCATACAGTATATTTTTCCTCAGAGGATTTTTTTTTATGTCTTCCCTTCCTCTCCTCATTCCATTCCTACTTAATCTTCTTGAACATATGAGTTATGTTTATAATAGCTGTGTAGCATCCTTTTTAGAGAATTCTATCATCTATGTCATTTTGAGGTCTTTTTCTGTTGATCTGTTTTTCTTCTGATTATGAATCATACTTTCCTGCTTTTCTATGTGCCTGATAATTTTCTACTAGATGCTAGACATTTTGAATGTAACATTATTGGGAACTGGATTTTGTTATATTTTTAAAATGTATGTTATGTGATGCAGATAAGTTACTTGGGGTGCAGTTAAGTTACTCTGGGACTTGCTTTTAAGTTATGTTAGCATAGTGCTAACAAGGAGGCATTTTAGTCCAGGATTCATTTGGTCCTATTACTAAAGCAATACCCTTGTGAGGACTCTACTTGGTGCCACATACATTATGGAGGCCTTTCCACTCTGACTGCTTGGAAGATGAGCTATTCCCAGGCCTATGTAAGCTCTGAGGAATTGGCCCAGCTACTCCTTTTTTGGTGATTTATTCTCTGATTTCAGTAGTTTTTTCACATGCATGCCCTGATTGTAACTTAGCCAAAATCTCTAGAGAATCCTCCTGCAGACCTCTGGAGCACATTCTGTCCTTTTCTGTCTCTCTTTCCATCATTCCCCAACCCGCTTTCTCTCCTTTGCAGCCCTCTCTTCAGTGTTTTGCCCTATAAAGTCTAGTTGTTGGGGCTTGCTGAACTCTGAACTCAATTTCAAGTATTTTTATGTCTGCCCTGCCCGCTCTTCCAGACTTTGCCTGCACCATGAACTTCCTGAACCATTTACATCTGTGATGGGACCCTGAGCATGGACCACATAAGCAGTCCTGCTTACACAAGTGGCACTTGATTATTATTGGGATCTGGGGTTGCTTGATTCTATCCATAAGCTTCATTGAAGCTTCAGGAATGTGCTGGCATTACTAGCTTGACTACAGTCAGCAGGGTTAGAAGAATAAATGGTGTGAAGTCATAGCTAAAGGCCTCAAAATATCAGATGACAGGAAGTAATTTACTTTTGGCTTTGGAGCCCAGTATTGGATTTATTTTTCTGTCCTATTGATTTTCCTTTGTAGATGTATCATAAAGTTCTTAGGAAGATGCTCTCAGTGCCACAGGCTCTAACCATTCACTTTCAACTATTTCCTCCCCAGGATTAAATGGTTACAGGATGGGAGTCAAGGCCTCTTTGGAAAAGTGCCTAGTGATTGTGTCTACATCCTCATCGACACGTCTCACTCAATGACGGGGAAACTGGACCTGGTGAAGAACAAGGTCATCCAGCTCATACAGGTGAGATGGTGCTGTAGGCCTCAGGCACCTGGGCACCTGTGCATCATGAGTACATCTCCACCAGTCATGACCTGCGGTGGTTATGAGAGATGCTCAGCCCAGCTTTGTACTTAGAAACCCACAGGAAAGCCACTTCAGAAAAAGGATCCTTTTTGCCAGTGCGAGTCATCTGTTCTTTGCAAGTAGATTCTTGGGTCAGTGGGTCCTTCCTGTAATGTACAGGCTGTTAGGTGAATCTCTGTGTCCATCGTTCCAGGTCTGCTCTATCCTGAAATCTGTGGCATGCACATGCCTTCGTTATTTTCCAGATACTCTTCAGCTGGGCATGTTTATTCTAAATTTCCAATGAGTGTTAGGGATGCTGCGTGTACTGGCCCCAGAACTGACGTGTTGGGGGAGGGCAGGCTGTTGGTCAGGAGCGTCTGGTCCTTATTCCACCTGTGCCACCTCTGAGTTGCGCAACCTGAAGCAGGTTGCTAACACTCCCTGCCTCCTAGTTTCCACACCTATAAATGGGTGTCAGAGTACCGTCACGAGTTGGTGGTATTCAAGTGAGTATGCACCATAGAAAACAATCACAGGGAATGTTTGACAAATACAAAACACAATTTTTAATTTGATGAACTTCTACTGGAGAAGTATGGGCTGATGGAAGGCAAGTGAACAAATCTGCAACTGTAACAATAGCCTTGCCAAAAAGTGATGACACCATTTTGGATTTCTTTTTTTCTTTAAGCATGTTGCATTTAGTATACATATTCAGTATATCATTAATGTCAGTATTAAAGAAAAATAATGTAATATTTTATATATATATAAACTTATTACATATATCTGATATATGGTCATACATATATGCATTTGTAAAGTTTAATGTCCAAACTGTATGTAAATTTTATTTAAATGCCTCTTGTACTTGATTTTTTTCTATTGAATGTAATTTTTAGCTTCTACAACTGAAAAAAGAAATCATAGTGATTAAAATGTATCAAACAATGACCTGTCCTAATCCCTTCTCACATTTGAATGATTTTTATTGCTAAATAATAATTATCGCTTACAGGAACAGTTGAAACATAAAAAGAAATTCAATTTTGTGCAGTTTGATGCTCAAGCCAGTGCTTGGCAGGAAAAACTTGTTGAAATCAATGAGGATAATCTGAAAGGGGCCCAGGCCTGGATTAGAGACATTAAGGTAAGAAAGAGGCTGGGTCTGGGAGAAGAACAGAGATCAGGATAGAAATGCTTAAGAAACTGCTTTGAACTCCAAGGATGGCCATGGCTTCACATAGACATTTGTCTTACTTACAAAGGTCATGTTAATCCAATCTTTTTAGTTGATATCTAACATTTAGATAGGCTTCTACTGACAACACCGCCCTCAGTTCAAGTCTCAGCCTGTTTATGAAAACAAATTTCAAAATATAGTTTTTTTACTTAAACATTCATATTTGTTTCTTCTGAGACTTCATCCTTGTTTCAAATGATATATTACAGCTATTTTAAACAGTGGATTTTGTTCAAAAGTAATGAACTTGTGGAAATACACAGTATAATGTGAGTGGTTAGGGCTGAAAGCCAGGACAGAGATAGGGCAGCAGGGTGTGATGAAAAGGTAAAATCACTTCTTCAGGGGTCTATTTTACTTGGAGAAGTTTATATCTACACAGACTACTGGGAAGAATTTCCCTTTTCTCAAGTTTTCTGTTGTCTTGAACTTACCTTCATTTTAAAAGTTCTTTTTTTAGAATCACATAGCATTCCACATATTTAAGATATACTAAAATTGAGACCAAGGACTATTCTTAAAAAGTCAAATATGGATCATGCTGCTGCTGCTGCTAAGTTGCCTCAGTCATGTCCGACTCTGTGCGACCCCATAGACGGAAGCCCACTAGGCTCCCCTGTCCCTGGGATTCTCCAGGCAAGAACACTGGAGTGGGTTGCCATTTCCTTCTCCAGTGCATGAAAGTGAAAAGTGAAAGGGAAGTTGCTCAGTCCTGTCCGACTCTTAGCGACCCCATGGACTACAGCCTACCAGGCTCCTCCGTCCATGGGATTTTCCAGGCAAGAGTACTGGAGTGGGGTGCCATTGCCTTCTCCGAAATATGGATCATAAATAACTTTAAAATGATTCGTTGCCTGAATTAGAGCTCCAGATTTGACAGGAAGCTACACATGGCCATTAGTGGAGCTCCCTGAGTATTAACGAGCAGGGTTTGCACTATCATTGGAATGTTCTGGAGTTCCTTTGGGATTCTTTTTTTTAATGAGAGGAAAGGGACTTCCCTGGTGGTTCACTGGTGAAGAATCCACCTGCCAAAGGGACATGGGTTCAATCCCTGATCCAGGAAGATCCCACATGCTGTGGGACAACTCAGCCCCTGTGCCACAACTACTAAACTCAAGCTCTAGAGTCCATGATGCACAGCAAGAGAAGCCACTGCTACGAGAGGCCTGTGTACCACAGCAAAGAGAGAGCCACCGCTCTCCACAGCTAGAGAAAGCCCATGCACAGCAACAGGGCAGCCTAAAATAAGTAAATGAATAAATTAAAAGTTTTTCTTTTTAAAATGAGAGGAGGGGAAATTTCCTGGTGGTCCAGTGGTTAGGACTCTGTGCTTTCACTGCCAAGGGCCTAGATTGGATCCCTGGTTGGGGAACTAAGATGCCACAGGCCATGCACCACAACAAAAATAAATAAATTTAAATAAATAAATAACGAGAGGAGGAAATCTGTTCTATAAGGAATAATGTCTGTAACATTTTGTCCTAATTGGCCACCATACGCTGGAAAAGAGTATTAAACTTATTCTCAGCTTGTTAAACATCCAGGATTATCCATTGAAGTTTCTTTTATGACTCTAGGTAACGGGAAATATCTTAATTCAGAGTGTGCTAATTTAGAGTTTGTGATAACAGGATGTTATATATGTACTCTCATTGGATAAAAACATTAGCAGGTTCCTCTTTATATAAAAATCACTAAAGAATAGAATCAGTCTCATCTAAATGGCTAAAAATATGTCAGATCAGTTTTTACACTGTGATTCTGTTCTCTTCAGAAACCTTTACTGAAGTACCTTTGCTTGCTTGCTGAATGTGTAAAATTCATTTTCAAGAACACCAGATTCCTCTATTAGTCTTTGGACTGACTTGGTCCAGAAATCAACCAAGTCAGTTCAGAACATGACCCAGGTGTTCTAAATGTGCTGTGTGCTGATATCACCGAGCTGTGGTCAGCTGGCATAGGTCAGAGAATTTATAAAATTTCAGTTATTGTATTTTTAAGTTCTAAAAGTTCCACTTGGTTCTCCTTCTTGTCTTTTATTTTTTTCATGAGACTTTCTATTTCTTTGCTGATGTTTTTTAGTTTTCATTTGTTTTAAGATCATTGGTCATTTCTAGTTGAAGCATTTTTTTTCACAGCTGCTCTAAAATCTTTATCAAATAATTCTAACATCTCCGTCTTCTTGCTGTTGCTATCATCTTTTTCATTTCAGGTTGAGAGCTTCCTGATTCTTGGTATGAAGGAGTGTTTATCAACTGAATCCTAGACATTTTTGTCTTATGTTTATGAGACTCTGGATATTATTCTAACCTCCTATTTAGTCGGCGTTGTCTGACACTGCTCTGTCAGGGGTGTAGTAGGTGGGCCCTGCCTCATACTTGTGGGTGCAGGTTGAAATTCAGGTTCCCCACTGGAACTCTGTTGAAACCTGATGGGGAGGAACACCTTTTCACTGCTAAGTGGGAATGGACATCATTGAGCAGGGAGGCCATGTTACAGTTGGTGGGGATGAAAGTCCCAGCTCACTACCTGGCTTTCTTAGCTATCACACTGGCAGAGTGTTAGGTCATTTATTTATCCTACCTGATGTTATCTGACCTTCTTGGGTCCATGGGGTTATATCTGTCATTGTTTTGGGGAAATTCTCAACCATTATTTTTTCAAATATTTCTTCTACCCTCTTTTTCCCTTTTCTGCTTTGTTTCCAATTAAACATATACCAGACCATTTGCTCCATAGCTCTCTGATGCTCTTTTCTGTTTTGTTCTTTTTTCTCTTTGCATTTAATTTTAGATAATTTCTATTGCTCTATATTCATGTTCACTAATTCTTTCCTTGGCTATTTTGAACTTACAGTCATTCCTCTGTATCTACAGGTTCCTCATTCATGGATTCAACCAACCCCAGATGGATTTTTTAATTCCAGAAAGTTTCTTTTTTTTTAATATAAATTTATTTATTTTAATTGGAGGCTAATTACTTTACAATATTGTATTGGTTTTGCCATATATTGACATGAATCCGCCATGGGTGTGCATGTGTTCCCGATCATGAACCCCCTCCCACCTCCCTCCCCATCCCATCCCTCTGGGTCATCCCAGTGCACCAGCCCCGAGCACCCTGTATCATGCATCGAACCTGGATGGCGATTCATTTCACATATGATAATATACATGTTTCGGTGCCATTCTCCCAAACCATCCCACCCTTTGGCTTCTCCCACAGAGTCCAAAAGACTGTTCTATACATCTGTGTCTCTTTTGCTGTCTCGCATACAGGGTTATCCTTACCATCTTTCTAAATTTCATATATATGTGTTATTATTCTGTATTGGTGTTTTTCTTTCTGGCTTACTTCACTCTGTATAATAGGCTCCAGTTTCATGCACCTCATTAGAACTGATTCAAATGTATTCTTTTTAATGGCTGAGTAATACTCCATTGTGTATATGTACCACAGCTTTCTTATCCATTCGTCTGCTGATGGACATCTAGGTTGCTTCCATGTCCTGGCTATTATAAACAGTGCTGCAATGAACATTGGGGTACATGTGTCTCTTTCAGTTCTGGTTTCCTCGGTGTGTATGCCCAGCAGTGGGATTGCTGGGTCATAAGGCAGTTCTATTTCCAGTTTTTTAAGGAATCTCCACACTGTTCTCCATAGTGGCTGAACTAGTTTGCCTTCCCACCAATAGTGTAAGAGGGTTCCTTTTCTCCACACCCTCTCTACATTTATTGTTTGTAGACTTTTTGATAGCAGCCGTTCTGACTGGTATGAAATGGTACCTCATTGTGGTTTTGATTTGCATTTCTCTGATAATGAGTAATGTTGAGCATCTTTTCATGTGTTTGTTAGCCATCTGTATGTCTTCTTTGGAGAAATATCTGTTTAGTTCTTTGGCCCATTTTTTGATTGCATCTTTTATTTTTCTGGAATTGAGCTGCAGGAGTTGTTTGTATATTTTTGAGATTAGTTGTTTGTCAGTTGCTTCATTTGCTATTATTTTCTCCCATTCTGAAGGCTGTCTTTTCACCTTGCTTATAGTTTCCTTTGTTGTGCAGAAGCTTTTAATTTTAATTAGGTCCCATTTGTTTATTTTTGCTTTTATTTCCAATATTCTGGGAGGTGGGTCATAGAGGATCCTGCTGTGATTTATGTTGGAGAGTGTTTTCAAAAAGCAAAGCTTGAATTTGCTGCATACTGGCAACCATTTACATAACATTTAAACTGTATTAGATATTACATATAATCTAGAGAAGATTTAAAGTAGATGGGAGGATGTATATTAGTTATATGCAAACACCATGTCATTTTATTTAACAGACTTGAGCATCTGCAGATTTTGGTATCTATGGGAGAAAGGGTCCTGGACCAATCCCTGTTGATATATAGAGACACAGCACTTTGAACTCTTTAAAAGATTTCTTCATATTCATATTGCATGTTTTGTTTGTTTATTTTTATTTATTGGGCTGTGTCAGGTCTTATTGCAGCACGCAGGATCTTCATTGTGTCATGAATGCATGCATGAATGCAATTTCCATTGCATCAAGTCTTTGGTTGCAGTACACAGACTCTAGGTGTGATGCCTGGGCTGTGGAGCACGCTGGCTTAGTAGTTGTGCCTTGGGGGCTCAGTTGCTCCCTGCCATTTGGGATCTTGTTCCCCAACCAGGAATCAAACTTGTGTTCCGTGCATTGCAAGGTGGATTCTTAACCACTAGACCACCAGGGAAGTCCCCTTACTGTGTTTTTCATTAGTAGCATTTCCATTCTGCTATTTCTTAAGGTTTCCATCTCTGCTGAAATTGCCTACCTGGTCTTGAATGTTGTTCACCTTTGCCATTAGAGGTTTTAATGTATGAATCACGGTTATTTAAAATTTTCTGTCAGATGGTTTTAGCATCTGTGTCACATCTGAGTTTGTTTCTGATGAGTACTTTAGTTTCTTGATAGTGTGTTGTATATTCTATTTGATATGCTTATTTTTTGCTAAAGCTGAAGCTCTAATACATTGGCCATGTGATATGAAGAGCCAACTCATTGGTAAAGACCCTGATGCTGGGAAAGATTGAAGGCAGGAGAAGGGGGTGACATAGATGGTTGAATGGCATCATGGACTCAATGGACAGTGTTTGAGAAAACTCCAGGAGATAGTGAAGGACAGGGAAGCCTAGAGTGTTTCAGTACATGGGACCGCAGAATTAGACATGACTTAGCAGCTGAGCAATGAACAACACATTTTTTGTTAAGAGCTGGACATCATAGAGCTGCAGTATATAGAGACTGAGATAAATATTTTTTTATGCCTGGAAAAGAGCATGACTTTCTTTTGTGGGATGGGTTAGTGAAGTGAAGTGAAGTCGCTCAGTCATGTCCTACTCTTTGTGACCCCATGGACTGTAGCCCACCAGGCTCCTCCCTCCATGGGATTCTCCAGGCAAGAGTACTGGAGTGGGTTGCCATTTCCTTCTCCAGTGGGATGGGTTAAATTAATCTAATTAAGAGCTGGACTGGGTTTGAGGTTGGTCTGTTTGCACCATAGCCCTCACATTATTGTAGTGATGCTTTGTGTTAGGGTGAGAGATGATGTACCAGAAGGTTGTCTGCTCCACCCTCAGCTTTTGATTTTTCCCTTTACACTGGGCTTCAGAGAGAACTTTTCTTTTGCAGGTTGCTTGTTAGTTGATGTTTCTAGGGGAGTAACAGGGATGGGTATTTTCTGAATAAGCCTCAGTGTTAGTCGGGCCTGGTGTCCAGGAGTCTCAGGGGTGTGGCTTTGTCAGTATCTCTGAGTCCAGAATGTAGCCCTGCTCCTTCTGCAGGTGTAGGGGCTTTGTTGTTTCCTCTTCCATTCCCCAGCCTTCTGGGTTTTGACCAGCATCCTGAGGATGAGTATGTTCGTTACTGCCCTTTACCTCATACACACACACACACACACACACACACACACACACACACAAAAGCTTTTGTTCTGCAGGGGAGAGAGAGAACAGGGTCTCTGTGGATGTTCCTGTGTCACTGAATCTCTCCCTCAGTTCTGCCGTATGAAGGAGATTTTCTCTAGGCTCTCTCAGTCTATCCTGTGAATACCCTGTGGGGTTTGTGGTGAAACAGTCTTCAAGAGAGAACTGATGCCAGGCTTCCCTGGAATTCCACTGGTTAAGAATCTGCCTTCCAATGCTGGATATACCAGTTTGATCCCTGGTCCAGGAAGATCCCACATGCCATGGGTCAAGTAAGCCCATGCACGATGACTACATGCACGATGACTACCGCAGCCCATTCATCCTAGAGCCTGTGCTTCCAAGAGAAGCCACCACAATGAGAATGCACTGCAACTAGAGAAAGCCAGCATGCAGCAGCAAAGACTCAGCACAGCTGGGTGTGAATAAATAAATAAAACTGAATAAATAATGAGTAAATACAACTTTAAAAAGAAAAAAAGAACACCGATGCCCCCATATTGTGGTCTCTTGCCAATATATACCCGCAGCTTCTGCTGGTTCACCAGCCACCCCAACCCAGCTCTCCTTCAGTGTCTGGCTGCATCCTGTCCCAGGAGCCAGGGCTTGCATCTCACCGGACTCTCCAGATGCCCACCTCTCCCCAGATTTTGGGCCAGTTGGTTGCCCTGTGATCTGAGCTCTCTCATGAATGTAACAAAAGTCACATACTTGCTGTTTGTCTGGCTCTTTTTTATTGTGGAGTGACAGTTCTCTCCATCCCTGGACAGAGCTGCAGAAATTTTACAGTTTTACAGCTTCCTGTACCTCCACATTGCCCATGACACCACACTTGTGTTTGCTGAATATTGGGTGTCATGAATCAATCCTGGCTGAAAACAAACACGGTCCCCACCCGGGTGTATTCAGGCTGCGTGTTTAAGCCGTGCTGACAGCTGAATGAACAGTAACTGAGTTAGTGCCTCCCACCGAAACATACAAAGATAAAATTGAATTAAGAGCTCTGTCAATAGGACAGGAAATCCATTGTCCCAGCTTCTAGCTCTCCTGGGACTATCCGCATAGACGCTTTTATGATACATCCAAGGATTCAACTTCTTGAATTCCTGGACTGAAATCATTATCTCAATATAATTTAAATTTATCTTTTATTTCACAAATACCTTCTTTTTTTTTTGGAGGCAGGGAATAACACTTGTTTGTGAGCTCTTTTTCTGAGATTGAAGTATACACTTGGTATGTCTCTCTCTCTCTCTTTTCTGTAGATTGGAAGTTCCACAAACACCCTGAGTGCCCTGCAAATTGCTTTTGCTGATGAAGAAACACAAGTAATCTACCTTTTGACAGATGGGAGACCTGATCAGGTACTTATCAAAGTTGGGAACAAAGACAGACTCACTAATCCCCTGAAAGTGAAAGCTGAGAGTGGGAATTGGGGGACCTTTTTCATTGCCACCAAAAAGCTGTTGACAGATGCTTGCTTGACTTAGGGACCCAGAAGTGAGGTAAAACAAACACATCCACATTGAGAAATTCCTTTGTCTACTGCAGCACTGAGGAAAATTTATGTGACAGTGAGTGTTGTCTGGTTAATTTGATGCACTCCCATAGGCCTGGAGACCAACCCCATGAAAGGAAATGTCTGCTTTCCATGGAAGACTGGTTTATATTTTATTATAAACTAAGAGCAAGGATATCTTTTTGATTTTTTTTCCTTTGGGGACACTGAATCTAAACATGTCACTGCACAATGTCCTTGGTTTTACCCCTAATTTTAACTTAGTAATCATTTAAACAAAGCATGCCTTTCTGGTGAAATGTTCTTTGTTTTGTTTAGCCTGACTGGAAAATATTTGAAAAGTTTTAGTGGAGTCTGTTCATCTTCTTTTGAGCTTTGTGAATGAAAGACTAATGCTCTGGGCATTAAATAAATATACGGATGTGCAGGCCAGTACAATGTAAATTAACCGCTGAAGTGAATTAGTATCAACTTGTTTCCTTCATTGTGAAGTGTCTGCATGTGAAGACTGCTAGGCAAATATTGTAAAATATCCTGTGTCAAACAGTCCAGGGCTTAAATACTAAAGCAACCAGATTTTACTGCAGCGTTAGATTTGTGGCCAAGAAGTTGTATATATAGTAAAATTTTATTTGGTATAATTTTCCTACCAATTTCACTGTACTTTCTACTCAAAGGCAGTTTGTTGTGCTTTGTTTATGCTCCTTGTCTGGTGCCAAGGTGTGAGGCTACAAAGATGAATAATGTCCTGCTCTAGGGAAGCTTACATGTTGGAGGGTACGCGAGCATGTACAGTGAATTCTGACACTATACAGGGAGTAGGGTTGTCTAGGCTACAGACTGGGTGGGAGCACAGTGATGAATTCTGCTGTACAAGATGGAAAGAAGACCAAGCAAGCATCCACTGAGAAGGGCACGCTTCAGCTGTGTCTGAAAGGAGGATAAAGAGTTTTTTAAACAGAGGAGATTGCTGGTATCCTGGGCAGAAGGAACAGAGGTGTAAAGGTATGTGGGCTGCTCAGGGTGACAACCGGAGAGCAAGAGCAGTGATAGAAGAGTGTCGGGCCGAGTCTCTGAGGTTAAGTTGGGGGAGACCATGATGGTCCTTGAGTGTCACATGGAAAGGATGGTCTTTACCTCACTGGGTACTCTCAGGGGAACAGAAGGTCCCATCCACCTAATATGTTATAAATATGCCTCAGTAGAGCCAGGGAAAGACTAGATCTTGATGAGAGCTGGTGAGGTCCCACCTCAGGGAGGAGCAGCAGAAATTTGGAAGGAGGAACCCATCAGAGATGAGATCATAGGAGTAGCATCAAAGGACTTGGTGGCCAGTTTGTGGGTAGAAGGTGGGGGGCTGGGTGAGGACCAAGAGAGGAAGGGGTCAAGAAGACCGATTTCAGTTGTCTAGTAATTGTTATTAACTGACTGACAACTAAAGAAGTTGAAGACTTAGGGGTTGCCAGTGGAGGAAGCTGAGCTTGAGCCACCTGGATTTCATGGCTGTCCAAAACCTGTGTAAGTATGGGACTGGTGTTTGGAGAAGGTGTAGGCTGATTCTGTAAGGAGATTCTGACTTGCAAGTCATCTGGACAAGGAGTCTTTTTCTTTTTAATAAATTCTAACTGATTTTATGGCAATTTAGGAAATATAGGTAGGCATATAATCATAAGGAAAAATAAGAGGTAAGTATAAGTAGTTCATAATTCAATTTTCTGCCCTTTCTCTAATATGTGCCAGTTTTCCAAGTCATGAGACATTCTTCTGAAACATCATTCTCAGTGACTGCATCATATTAAATTATATAGATTTAATAAAACTACCTTAAAAACTGATTTAATTTTTGCATAGTAGTACATTAACATGGAACATATTACAAAGGTACAAAAGGATATGTAGAGAAAATTCTCCCTCCCACCTTCTGTTCGTCACCTAAGAGGCAATGTAGGTTACTAGTTTCTTTATTTTCTTTGAAAGATAGTTTGTTATGTAAACAGATAAATGTTTATATATATATATATATTTCCTTTTTAAAATATATAAATGGTAGCATATTACACGGGCTTCCCAGGTGGAGTTAGTGATAAAGAACCTGCCTGCCAATGCAGCAGGTGCTGGAGACACAGGTTTGATCCCTGGGTCAGGAAGATCCCCGGAGGAGGGCATGGTAACCCACTCCAGTATTCTTGCCTGGAGAATCCCATGGACAGAGGAGGCCAGTGAGCTACAGTCCATAGGGTTTCAAAGAGTTGGAAACCACTGAAATGGTTTAGCACACACGCACGCAGCATATTACACACACAATTCTGAACCTTTATTAATAAAACAAAGGACTTCACTGGAAGCCCAGTGGTTAAGACCCTGCCTTCCAATGCAGGGAGACTGGGTTTGATCCCTGGTTGGGGAGCTAAGATACGACATGCCTTAGGGTTTGGCCAAAATTTTTTTGTAAATAAATAAAACAGTATACCTCAGAGATCGCTTAATATCATTTCATAAAAAGCTTCCTCATTTTTTAATAGCTGTTTACTATTCCATCACACAGCTACTTAGTCATATCCCCTGGAGATGAACATTTAGGTTATTTCAATCTTTCTATTCAAGGTTGCAAAAGTAATGGGGCGCATATATCATTTTGCACCTGTATGAGTGTATCTGTAGCATAAATTCTGAGATGTGTTCTCAGTAAAAAGATATATATTTTGATAGATCCCAGCAAACAGCCCTTGAAAAGGATTTACCAAGTAACACTATACCAACAATGTGTTAAGAAGGATGCTTAGATTCGAGTTCATCACAGACTTATGAGGATCTCGGATCTCCCAAAAGTATATTTAAATTGGAATCTCCAAAAAATATATTTAAATTATATTTAAATACATTCCTCTGGGGAGAAGGTCAGTAGCTTTCCCTGGATTCTCAGAGGGTCCGTGGTCCAGTTAATGATAAGAAACTAGGGATATGGATGAGCTGGAATTAGGAATATGCTAATTGCTAAAAAAGTGATTTATAAACTCTCATTCAGGCATTTCATATTCCTCTCTGCCTTTTCCCCACATGCAGTCTATTTAGTTTGTATTGCCCCTCAGGTTTTCTCAAAAAAAGGATATTTGATATTCATGTTCCATGTAGAGGACATTAAAATGTAGCACTCAATCTCCATTTGTTTTTTAATTTTCACTGACTGTGTAGGACCTGAATAGGTAAGACCAATGTTATTATTCCCAGTACTCAGCAGAATTTTCTACTTGGAAGAACACACAGAGATGCTATTCAGAATTCAATTCCATGGACATCACCGTACTGCTTGTTTATTAAATGTCCAGGGCAGGATTATATGAAAGCCAAGTCTTTAATCAAGTTCAAAGGGTTCTAGTAATACTAGTTTTCATGAACCTGGGATCACTAGGTGTCCTTTGCTGGGTATCTGTAGATGTGAGTGGACACTGCGGGGCCTCTGCTAGAGAAGCCAAGCACATTTGGCTGTGATTGTTTGGGGATTTCTTTGAAGTTAGGGCCTCACTCTCGCAAAAATCGAGAAAATAGACGTGAGGAAGTTAACTACACCATTTTAAACAAAAACAGATGTATAATAAGGACCCACATGGGGTATATGAGAGGTGGCGGCAGGGGAAGGCACGGGGGACTGCCCCTGTACAAACAAACCTCCTTCAGACTACGAGAGAACCATTCCTGCCTTTCTTGTCACGCCAAGGTGACCTTTGTGGTGAAAGGGACATCTGGCCACACACCTGTTTAGACTCAGGGACAAGGCACCGGGGCGAATGTCTCAGGTGTGCAGCTTGGCCTCATCTTAGGGACCTCATCTTAGGGACCAACAAGGCCTCTGAAGGGAACTGATTAAGGACTTATATGGGCGTTACACAGGGAGTGACCTCCACATTCAAAGCCTTCCATCTCAGCTACTGCAGTAGCTCCGCTTAGCATCTGAGAAGAGTCAAGGTGAGTCAGGCTGCAGGGGGAAAAGGCTTACTTCAACTACTGAGTCTTCTTGTCAAAGCTGTGAGGACACCCACCAGCAGAGGAAAATCCCTGGGGGCTGCGGGTGAGGGGCAGGAGGACAGGAATGCTATCTTCCCTGGCAGAGATCAAGCTCCTTCTGCAGTCAAGATGCAGCCCCGCCCTCTGCCCAGCTCTCTACCACTTCGCTGGGCTCTGGAACCTCGTGCCAGTTTAGCAAACATTACCTGGGACTGCGTGTGGGTCGGGGGCTCACAGCGATACATGTAGCAGACTTTCTCATGCTCGTGCTCTCTTGGGGTGTCAGGACTGATGGGAATAAGTAGCTTTAAATCCAGAGACCTGGGTTAGGGCTCATCACTGGCACTGCCCATCTGAATGACTTTGGGCAAGTGTCCCCAGAGTGAGTTTCCTCATCTGTGACTTAGAGCTAATGCTCCCTCCTTACAGGCTTGCTATGATGTTCTTGTGAATGCATTCCATGGATATTTCCTGAGCATTTTTTATGAGCCAGGTACTGTTATCAATCTGAGATATGGTAGAGAGCAAGACAGACCAGGTACCTGCCTTCAGCAAAGCTTCTGTGTTATGGGGAGATAGATAGTGAGCAACGCAAAGCTTTTTGGGCTTCCCAGGTAGCACTAGTGGTAAAGAACCCACCTGCCAGTGCAGGAGACATAAAAGATGCAGACTCAATCCCTGGGTTGGGAAAATCCCCTGGAGGAGGGCATGGCAACCCACTCCACAGAGGAGCGTGGCGGTTTACAGTCCATGGGGTTGCAGAGTTGGACATGACTGAAGCGACTTAGCATGCAGACAGTGAGCAAATAAATCTATGAAGTGATGTCAGGTAATGTATGAAAATGAAGATGCTACCCACAATGTCAGCACTAAATCAACATTAATGTCCCTCCCCAAATATCTCAGCTGGAAGTCAATATAGAGATTGTTGTTGTTTAATTGCTAAGTCATGTCCAACTCTTTTTTGCAAGCCCAGAGCCTGCCAGACTCTGTCCATGGGATTCTCCAAGCAAGAATACTGGAATTGGTTGTCATTTCCTTTCCCAGGGCATCTTCCTCACCCAGGGATTGAACCCTCATCTCCTGCTTGGCAGGCAGATTCTTTAGCATTGAGCCACCTGGGAAGCCCCTATATAGGAGCAATCTCTAGCTAAAACCTATCTTATCAAATTAGCAGAATTTAGGCCTGATATCTCCAGTCTGGCATATAGGCGTAGGGCCGGTGGCGATGAGTGTTGGTAAGAAATGAGGATAATGATCGTACCTTCCTCAGTGGGCTGTGGAGGGGATGCAGGGAGAGAGCGCAGCAGAGCTCTTAGTGACTGGGCTGTCGTGAGTGCTCACAATGGAAGCTAGGTCGAAGGAGATGCAGGCAGCAGAGAGAGATTTGCTCTGTCCTTGAAGTTGACAGGACAGATGGGGTCAGCCCTCAGCTAGGTTAGGTTGCTGTTTGGTTCAGAACCAGCTGATGGGCAGAGAAGAGAGGAGAAGAGAGGAGGAGAAGTGGGATGGGCTTATGGGCAGTGTGTGTTAGGCACTCAGTCGGGCTTATGGGCAAGGGCAGGTTCGAGACTGGAACCAAATACAGAGGCCGAAGTCATGTGTATGTAGTGGCTGGAATGAGACTGGACACCAGGGGACCACTCAACTGGCGCCTCCCTGAGCAGCATGTGAGCTGCTCAAGGCCAGCAGGTGGTGAGTCCAGAGGCCTCCTCCCTCGTCACCTCACCTCCCCGGGGTTCATAGGAAACATTTTGGAAAGGTTAATAGTCAAAGAATAGGAATTGGGGGTGGAGAGTGGAAACTGGCTAAAGGAGCCAGCAGGTTGAATCAATCAAAGAGGGACTGAGAAATACAGAAGCAATGAGGGCAGGACAACCAGAGGCAGCTTCTGAGGGTGCTGTTCTGGGTGTGGTGGTGCTGGTGGAGTGGCAGCAGGGCACATCATCAGTTCACCTTCCCCGTGTGTCTGGTAATGTTTACAGAGTCGATCCTTGCCAAGTGACAGTCTATTGCAAGCAGGGGAAAACAAATAATCTGACATTGCTTCTAGTACTAAAATCTGTCTTTGAATCTAGTCTTACCACTTAAGAGATTGATGATCCTAGGAAGCTTAGTCCTTCTGAGCCTCAATTTCTCCATCTTTAAGTGGAATCCATACCTACTGTGCCAATTAGGATTTCATATTACTGAGAGAAAAAAGCAGGAGAGCAGACAAATGATAACTGAAATGGAGAGATTTATATTCCTATGAAGAAGAAGCCTGGTGGTAAGTAGTCTAGGTTATACAGCTACTCAAGGATATCTCCAAGAAAACAGGCTTCTTTTAATCTTCATGCTTCACCTGATCTTTGTGTTTGTTTGACATCCACCCTCATGGTTACAAGACAGCTGCTTTGTGCCTAAGCAGAGTGTCCATTTTCCAGGAGGCAGGGGTGGAAAAGAGAAGGATATTAGCTTTTTTTGTTACGTCTTTGCCTTTTCATTAGCAAAAAAAATCTTTCCCTTGAAACTTCAATGGACATACCTGGGTCATGTGGTCACTCCTAGCTGCAAAAAAAAAAAAAAAAAAAAGTGTCAGAAGATGAGTTTTCATGTGCGTTTTGTTACGTTTGTATGTTTGCTTTTAACTGAGTCTGTTGCTGTCTTGAAAAGAAAACCAGGTCTCTGACAGTAAAAAGGAGAATGGGCCACTAGAAATCTTTCCAAAACTCTGTCACAAGAGGGTTAACTGGGGTATTATGTCCCCAACAGAGTGCTCAGAACATGAAAAGACCCTAAATAAATGTCTCTTTTTTCACTCTGAGATACCAGTTTTTATCACTCTGAGGTATCTAAAGCTGGACATTGCTTTTTAGGAGTAGAAGCTTTGGAAGCCACCCCAAGATCCTGTGGCCTCATTCTGTAGAATCCCAGTATCCAGGATGTCTTACCCATGATCCAGTGCTTTAAGTGTCCAGAAGTATGTGCGTGCGTGTGTGCTAAGTCACTTCAGTCGTGTCCGACTCTTTGTGACCTCATGGACTGTAGCCTGCCAGGCTCCTCTGTCCATGGGATTCTCCAGGCAAGAATACTGGAGTGAGTGGGTTGCCATGCCCTCCTCCAGGGATCTTCCTGACCCAGGGATTGAACTCGAGTTTCTTATGTCTCCTGCATTGGCAAGCAAGTTCTTTACCATTAACACTATCTGGAAAGCCCTGCTCAAAATTATGTGTATATATGTGTTATTTGCTCAGTTGTGTCCAACTCTTTACAACCCCATGGACTGTAGCCTGCCAGGCTCCTCTGTCCATGGAATTCTCCCCACAAGAATACTGGAGTGGGTAGCCATTCTCTTCTCCAGGGTATCTTCCCAACCCAGGGATCGAATCTGGGTCTCCCACATTGCAGGCAGATTGTTTACCATCTGAGCCACCAGGTCCAACCCTTTAAAAGCATGGATTCTAGGCTTAGGTGCACTAAAATCGAGAAATTGGATTAGTCCGGTCTTTCTCCCAGACTTTTCCCACAGAAACTGTGAGCCTTCAGAGGGCATGCTCTGAGTCACTGGTCTTCGTGCTCTCACCACCTGACAGTTTGCTTTGTCAGTCGAATTGGATTGACACCTTTCCAAGAAGTCACTCTCCACTGTATAAGGAATTACTAATTGAGAATTTCACTATCTAGAACAAATACTAGGGACTTTCATGTATTTTTTTTTTTTTGTCTTTTCCTCTCTATCTCCCTTCTTTTCCCTGAAAATGTATCATTTCAGTCACCTGAAATGGTTATGGACCAGGTCAAAGTTTTTCAGAAAATTCCTATTTACACCATCTCCTTCTGTTACAATGATGAGATTGCAAATGGATTTTTGAAAGACCTTGCTTCTTTGACTGGAGGAGAGTTTCATTCTTATAATTTTGGCTGCAAGGATCCCTATACTCCAGAGGCTGTTCAGGTAAGAGCTTCATGAGCTGAGCAGAGAGTGTTCACTTACTTGGGCACTAATGGTTGGAGATCTGTGGACAATGATTGGAAGAACAGCAACCATAAGGACAACTAAGTTGAGAAAATGAATCACCTTACAGCTAGTGTCCTGCAAACTGTGGTGCCCTAAGGACCACCTGAGCTAGGGCACCTGTGAAAATTCAGATTCTCGAGTTCCACTACTGAGCTACCAAATCAGGCTCCAGGCACAGAGGCCCAGGAATCCTAATAGATTCCATTTTTCTTCTAAGCTTTTCATTATGGAATGTTGCAAACAAATGCAAAAGTAGAGGAGTATATAGGCCATGTACCTATCAGTCAAAGTTAACAATTACCAACATTTTGCCAAACTTTAGGAACAAACACCCTGGGGGTCCATACATAAGGTTTGTTAACCACTGCCTGTTTGCACACATTTGTGGGAAGGTTTCAAAAAATTAATTTGCTAGGTAGTTGTCTTCTGACTCATCAAGCTGTATAACCATGTGACCATCTGATGAAACAATTCATTTTAATGAGCTAATACAAGAAAGTAAATAAAATTCTATGCCCCAATTCTCCAGTTTTGGCCTGAAGATGTGCATTTCAAGTGTGCCTCTCTAGAGAACGTGTTTCTTATCGTCTGTTGTAAGGAGTGACTTTAAAGCCAGAACACTGATCAATGCTCACATGTGAGAAACTATTAATACTAGAGTCTGGAAATGACTCATTCAAAAGAATCGGACAGACCAGTACTCTGAGCTCATCAGATGGCAATGCCCACTCCCATCAGCTAGACTAGAAAAACCTCATAATCCAGTGGGTACTGGGTAAAGTTTAAAGGAAGATCTTGCCTCAGTAGTGGGAGCAGCCAAATGCTGCTCTACTTCTGTCTAGAAAATCGTAAATGCAAAACGTGAAAGGGTCAATCCATTTCCAGGGAATTTAGCTGCGTCCACTCTCCCCACTCACATTCAACATACTACTGGAAGCTCTACCAAGATAAGGCAAGAAAATAAAGGCATACAGATTAGAAAGGAAGAAATAGACCTGTCCCTGTTTGCAAGTAACAAATAAAACTCCAAGGGAGCTACAAAAAAACTCCTGGAACTATTAACTGAGTTCAGTAAGGTCACTGGTTATAAAATCAGCACACAAAATTCAATTACATTTTGATAACGTAAAAATAAACATACAGAATTCAAAATTAAATATTGAAATTTAGTATTTCCTCCAAAATGAAAGACTTAGGTATATATATTACATAGTATATATACAGAAAAATCTTCTGAAATAGAATAAAATTAAACTATATTTTCATTCAACATCCAATGGAATGTACAAAAATGCTACTGCAACTAATAATTGAAGTTAGCAAGATTGTAATTTCCTACAAGATCAACATATGACATACAAAAATGTTGTCATATTAGCAAATAACAATAAACATTGAAATAAAAATTATCTTTTACAATCTCATCAAAAATATGAAACATGTAGTGACAAATTCGTCAAAGTGTGTGAAAGGCCTGTCACTGAAAACTATAAAACATTGAGAGTTGTATGTTGTTTATGGGTTAGAAGACATCACAGTGTTAGAATATGCATTCTCCAAAAGAAAATCTGAACTGTGTCTGTTCTGTATGTGTGTAGTCGTTCCTTTACCCTTCAGTCTGTAGTTGACACGCGCAGACAGAGTAGTGGCTCTCGAGTTGCTGTTCTGCCGTCTTCCTGTCTCCTGCAGTCCCTCCATGTGTATTCCACGTGTAATGACCTTCTTCAGTGCTGTAATAGGGCATTTAACAGAGGTTGCTATGTGCAGTACTGTGTTTAGTGTTTTCATTTTAATTTTTCTAGGACATTAATTTATATGAAAATAAAAAGAATACTAAAAGAGAAAAAAATAGACTTAACACATTCCTAATCAAAATTTCAGCAGTAAAAGTTGACAAACTAATTCCCTGGAAATTCAGAAGATTTCAAATAGCCAAAATGCTTTGAAAAAGAAAATCAAAGTTGAAAGACTAATACTACTTGATCTCAAGATATATAAAGTTATAGTCATCAAGACAGGGTGGTATTAGCGTAAAGACAGATTTATAGATCAACAGAACAGCAAAACCAGAAATAGACTAACACATATGTGTATAACTGATTTTCAACAGAGATGCAAAGGCAGTTCAGTGGAGAAAGTATGTGTTTTTTTTTCCTCCAACAAATGTTGGAACAATTGGATAAAATAAACACATCTTGCTCCATACATCACACTGTAATAAAAAATTAACTCAAAATGATACATGGACCTAAATGTAAAACCTAGGTTTTTCCCCCTCCTAGAAGAGAACATATGAAAAGCCCTTTGAGACATTATGTTAGACCAAAAAAAACTTTATTAGGATATCAAAAACATAGTCCATATAAAGCAACTCAATAAATTTGATTTAATCAAAATTAAAAATTTCTCTTTAAAAACAATGTTAAGATAACTAAAAGACAAGTTGTAGACTGGGAGAAAATGTTTTCAGATTGTATTCATTGTCTTGTATCCAGAATATATTAAGATTTCTCAAAACTCAAGGAAGCAAAAAATGGGCAAAACATTTGGACAGACACCCTACCAAAGAAGATATATGCATTTCAAACAAGATCATGAAAGGATGCTTAATTAATTAATCATTAGGGAAACACAAATTAATTCATTAATTATTAGGGAAACACAAATTAACCATAATGAAATACCATTACACAGCTATTAAAATGGCTAAAATTAAGACAACTGACCTTATCAAGTTTTTACAAGGATGTGGAGGAACTAGAACTCTCATAAATTACTAATGGGAATGTAAACTAGTGCAATCATTTTGGAAAACAGTTTGGTCATTTCTTGAAAAGTTCAGCATCACCACCTGTGTGATCTTATTCATTGACCCAAGAGAAATGAAAGCAGATGTTCATATGAAGACTTGTGCACAAATGCTCATAGCGTTAGTATTTATCATAGCTCAAACCTGGAAACTCAAATGTCCATCTGCTGCTGCTGCTGCTGCTGCTGCTGCTGCTAAGTCACCTCAGTCGTGTCCGACTCTGTGTGACCCCATAAACGGCAGCCCACCAGGCTCCCCCATCCCTGGGATTCTCCAGGCAAGAACACTGGAGTGGGTTGCCATTTCCTTCTCCAATGCATGAAAGTTAGAAGTGAAAGTGACATCGCTCAGTCGTGTCTGACTCTTAGCGGCCCCATGGACTGCAGCCTTCCAGGCTCCTCCGTTCATGCGATTTTCCAGGCAAGAGTACTGGAGTGGGGTGCCATTGCCTTCTCCGAATGTCCATCTACAGGTGACTACATTTTGGATTTGGTATATAATAGAATACTACTCAGCCATAGAAATGAATGTACTATTGATTCATGCTGTATCATGGGTGAATCTCAAAATAATTAATGAAAGTAAACTAGACACAAAAAGATGATATGCTGTATGATTCCATTTAAATAAAATTCCATAAAGCAACTATACTCTAATAAAAATTAATTAAAAATAAGTATGGGTTTCCATTTGGGTGATTAAAAAAGTTCTTGAACTAGATAATAGTGATGGTTGTGCAATATCGTAAATGTACTTAATGCTACTGAGGTGTACACACTTTAAAAATGGTTAAAATAGGAAACTTTATGGGTATTTTGCTGAAAACAAATATAGACCTGCTGAAAAAATAAACAGACAAGTAAAATTCCAGAAAATTGAAACTGATAGTGACAGAAAGTAGATGAATAGTCGCTTGTTTTTTGAAGAGGGGCTAAGAGGGAGGGCAGATCTACAGTGGGATACAAACAAACTTTATAGAGGGTAATGGATATAATTATTGTCTTGATTGCAGAGATGATTTCACAAGTGTGAATGTCAAAACGATTCACATGGTGCACTTTACATACATTCAGTTTGTTGTTGTTCAGTTGCTAAGTCATGCAGCCCCATGGACTGCAGCACACCAGGCTCCCCTGTCCTTCACTATCTCCTGGAGTTTGCTCAAACTCACGTCCATTGAGTTGGTGATGCCATCCAACCATCTCATCCTCTGTTGCCCCTTCTCCTCTTGCCTTCAATCTTTCCCAGTATCAGGGTCTTTTCCAAAAAGTCACTTCTTCTCATCAGGTGGCTAAAGTATTGGAGCTTCAGCAATCAGTCCTTCCAATGAATGCTGCTGCTGCAGCTAAGTCACCTCAGTCGTGTCCGACTCTGTGCGACCCCATAGACAGCAGCCCACCAGGCTCGCCTGTCCCTGGGATTCTCCAGGCAAGAACACTGGAGTGGGTTGCCATTTCCTTCTCCAATGCATGAAAGTGAAAAGTGAAAGTGAAGTCGCTCAGTCGTGTCTGACTCTTGGCGACCCCATGGACTGCAGCCTACCAGGCTCTTCCGTCCATGGGATTTTCCAGGCAAGAGTACTGGAGTGGGGTGCCATTGCCTTCTCCGCTTCCAATGAATATTCAGGGTTGATTTCCTTTAAGATTGATTGGTTTGATCTCCTTGTAGTCCAAGGGACTCTTAAGAGTCTTCTCCAGCACCACAGTTCAAAAGCATCAATTCTTCAGCTATCTGTACATGACTACTGGAAAAACCATAGCTTTGACTATACGGACTTTTGTCGGCAAAGTGATGTCTCTGCTTTTTAATACACTGTCTAGGTTTGTCATAGCTTTCCTTCCAAGGAGCAAGTGTCTTTTAATTTTATGACTGTAGTCACTGTCCACAATGATTTTGGAACCCCCCAAAATAAAATCTGTCACTGCTTCCACTTTTTTCTCTTCTGTTTGCCATGAATGATGGCAGCGGATGCCATGATGTTAGTTTTTTGAATGTTGAGTTTTAAACCAGCCTTTTCAGTCTTCTGTTTCACTCTCATCAAAAGGCTCTTTAGTTCCTCTTCATTTTCTGCCACACCTCAATTAGGCTGTCTAAAAAATAAATAAGAACTACATGAAATTCTTTAGATTCTTCTTTTCCTGATACAGTTTGGTTTTTTGTTAGAAATGTTTGGAATCTGAACTTTCGTATAATCTTGCAATGTGTTTACTTATTTTGGCAGAATGAAGATCTGACTCTTTTAATTAAGGAAATGGAGCAAGGACGCAATGACCTAGAGAAGGTGCAAGACCTTTACTCAGAGTCATTGGTCATGGACTGGTGGTACAATGCAGAAAAGGATGGAGACAAGTGAGCATGGCAAAGCGCCCACTTCCCCATCACAGAGGTCTTCTTGGGTGCTCTGCTGGATCTCTTTACCACTTTCTACAGTGGTTTGTGAGAGTTCTTTTAAAAAAATCACATAGTATGATTATGTTAAGATTTTTGTTTAAGCAAAGGGAACTCATAATCTAGCAAATTAATGATTGGCTTACAGAAGCCACAAACTCATCCTTTTTTTAATTTTGATGTTTTTTGGTCATACTGAGTGGCATTGCATATGGGATCTGAGTTCCCCAACTGGGGATCAAACCTGTGCAGTGGAAGTGCAGAGTCTTAACCACCGGACTGCCAGGGAAGCCTCACATACTCATCCTTATATGCAGGTTCCCAAATCCTGTGTGGTCCTTAGGGATGTCTCATCTGCACCCAGTGTGGACATCCCCCACCCCCACCACAACCCACAAAGGTGACAGAGCAGAGTAGGGGTGCACTGTTGTGAAGATTTGACTCAGGGTCACAACCGAAGCGACTTAGCATGCATGCATGCGTTGGAGAAGGAAATGGCAGCCCACTCCAGTGTTCTTGCCTGGAGAATCCCAGGGATGAAGGAGCCTGGTGGGTTGCCATCTATGGTGTCACACAGAGTTGGACACAACTGAAGTGACTTAGCAGCAGCAGCAGGAGGCTCAAGGGCTGGACTTCACTCTGTGTGACCTTGGTGAATCCCTAACTTCTTTCCACACCTGTTGATTGCTGTGGGTCTCAGTTTCTTCCTCTTTAAGATGATGTGGTGGTAGTATTTGAGATAGATGATTTTTCAGGTCTTTCCCATGCTATATGCTATTAATAATATGTCTAAAACCAAAACCACCCCAGCATTCAGTAAATGTGTCAAATCTTACATGATTTCACATTGTACAGATATTCAGGCATCATAGCATTCATGTATCACAGCATATAAATACCCTATCAGGAATGGAAAACAAATTTATGGTTACCAAGGAGATTGCAGGGAATGGGGGAAGTTTGGGATTAACAGTGGAAGGAGTTTTGAATTAACAGATCTACACCATTATATATAAAACAAAATAACTTTATTCTGGGTTTCCCTATTGTAGACAACAAGGACCTACTGTATAGCATACTCAATATTTTTTAATAACCTATAATGGAAAAGAATCTGAAAAATGTATATATATGTGTGTGTGTATATATGTATAATGTATGTATAACATATATATACATAATATATGTAATATATGTACAAATGTATAAAATGTATATATATATAAAATATAAAATGTATATATATATAAAACTGAATCACTTTGTGCTCTTGAAACTAACGCAACACTGTAAATTAACTATACTTCAATTTAAAAATGACAAACAAGAAATGCCCCATCAGGAGTATATCTTTTTACTTAGAAGTGAAAGAAAAAGTGAAAGTTGCTCAGTCATGTCAGACTCTTCGTGACCCTATGGACAAAAAGAGTCTACCAGACTCCTCTGTTCTTGGGATTCTCTGGGCAAGAATACTAGTCACTCTAGTGACTTGCCATTTCCTTCTCCAATTTTCTGAATGAATATCCACAAAATAGAATCTCTTTTAAGGGCTGGATGATTAACCTAAAGTGAAAGTTGCTCAGTCATGTCCCAACTCTTTGTGACTCCACGGACTATACAGTCCATGGAATTCTCCAGGCCAGAATACTGGAGTGGATAGCCTTTCCCTTCGCCAGGGGATCTTCCCAACCCAGGGATCGAACCGAGGTCTCCCACATTGCAAGCAGATTTGTGATAGCAAAATGGAAAGAAGTTGAAAATATGTATTAGTCAGGATTTCTTCATCGAAATTCACTGTCTTCCTATTAGCAAATTAAGCATTTAATAAATGCCCATTAGGAACAAAGATAAATTAAAAACATTCCTAGACAAAAAATAATTGTAGCTAATAGACCTACCCTTAAAGACCGAACACAGGAAGTTCCTCAAATTTTTTCTTTCATCATCTTTGTCTACTTTTTAATCTAAAACAGGCATCAAAAGGAGATTTGTTCCATGGTTTCAACCCCAGAAAAATGTGCAAAACCTCACACTGATGTCAAATCATCACGAATGCTGAAAATACCAGAGGACCCATCAAGTCAAAAGACTCAGAGAAAGAAAGTGCTCCATGCAGGTATCTGTAAACAAAATGTTTGAATCTCGTGACTGATTTTCCTTCGGTGCAAGAAGGTATTAACAGGAATAAAGGAGGAATAAAGCTAAAGCCTCATAACATTTTAAAAGAAGCCTAAACTTGTGTTTGTTAAACTGAAGTTATTGAAGTAATTGTACATTCCCATGCAGTTGTGAGAAATCATACAGAGAGATCCTGTGTACCTGCTCTTCACCCAGCTACCCCCAATGGTCACATGTTGGAAAAAAAAATTCAGTTTTGCAACCAGGTTATTGACATTGATGCAATCCACAATCTTAGTCAGATTGCCCCAGATTTTATCATGTGTGGTTTCATATTCCCCACTCCCTACAGTCAAGATACAGAACATTTCCATCACAACAAAGATCCCTGGCCTTGCTGTTTTTTAACAACACCCATTTCCCTCCAACACCCTTTCCCAACTAGTGGGAACTACTAAGTTCTCCATTTCTAAAATGTTGTCATTTCAAAAGCATTATGTAAATGGAATCATACAACACATGATCTTTGGGTTTTGGCTTGTTTCACTCAACATATTTTCCCCCAGACTCATCCAAATTTTTTACAGGTATCAACACTTCAGTCCTCTTCATTACAGAGTAGCAGCATGTGATATGAATGCTCCAGAGTTGGTTTAACCATTCATCTGTTGACAGACATCTGAGTTGCTTCTAGTTTGGGGCTATTAAGAATAAAGCAGTTCTAAACATTTTTGTACCTGTTTGGTGTGAACATAATTTTTCACTTCTGTAAGATAAAGCCCAAGAGTGCAACTGCTGATTCATATAGTATTGAATGTTTAGTTTTATAACAAGCTGCCAGACTATTTTCTGGAGTGGCTGTGCCATTTCATATTATCACAGTAATCAATGAGTGATTCAGTTTCTCTACATTCTGGTCAGAACTTGCTATTCAGTTCAGTTTAGTTGCTCAGTCGTGTCCGACTCTTTGCAACCCCATGAATCGCAGCATGCCAGGCCTCCCTGTCCATCACCAACTCCCGGAGTTCACTCAGACTCACGTCCATCAAGTCAGTGATGCCATCCAGCCATCTCATCCTCTGTTGTCCCCTTCTCCTCCTGCCCCCAATCCCTCCTAGCATCAGAGTCTTTTCCAATGAGTCAGCTCTTCTCATGAGGTGGCCAAAGTACTGGAGTTTCAGCTTTAGCATCATTCCTTCCAAAGAAATCCCAGGGCTGATCTTCTTCAGAATGGACTGGTTGGATCTCCTTGCAGTCCAAGGGACTCTCAAGAGTCTTCTCCAACACCACAGTTCAAAAGCATCAATTCTTCGGCACTCAGCTTTCTTCACAGCCCAACTCTCACATCCATCATGACCACTGGAAAAACCATAGCCTTGACTAGACGGACCTTTGTTGGCAAAGTAATGTCTGTGCTTTTCAATATGCTGTCTAGGTTGGTCATAACTTTCCTTCCAAGGAGTAAGCGTCTTTTAATTTCATGGCTGCAATCACCATCTGCAGTGATTTTGGAGCCCCAAAAAATAAAGTCTGACACTATGACACTGTTTCCACTGTTTCCCCATCTATTTGCCATGAAGTGATGGGACCAGATGCCATGATCTTCGTTTTCTGAATGTTGAGCTTTAAGATTGTCATAAATATTTTTTATTTTGAAGGGCTTCCCTGGTGGCTCAGTCACTAAAGAATCTGCCTGCCAATGCAGGAGATGTGGGTTCAATCCTTGGGTTGGGAAGATCCCCTAGAGGAGGAAATGGCAATCCACTCCTGTGTTCTTGTCTGGAAAATTTCATGGACAGAGGAGCCTGGCAGGCTACAGTCCATGGGGTTGCAAAGAGTCAAACACGAATGAACACACACACACAATTTTTAACTGTTCTGATAGGCGTGTAACATCTCATGGTGATTTTTTACTTACATTTCCCTAATGACTAGTAATATGGAACATCTTTTTATGTGCTCATCTGCAATCCTTACATTCTCCTCAATTAAATGTCTGCACACATGGGCTTTGCACATATTCTATAAGGATCGTTTGTTTTTTATTGGTGAATTTTGAGAGTTCACTCTCATGGTCACAAAATGGCTGCTCCACTTCTAGGCTCTCAGAACAGAACTTGTTCGTATGTAGGGGACTTACTGTATTTGGAACAATTACAAATGGTATTGATTTTTTAATATAGCTTGCCATATGTTTATTGTTCGTGTAGCAATATGTGATTCATTTTGTGTGTTGATCCCATAATGGACAACCTCACAGAACTCACTTAGTGGTTTTAGGAGCTTTTTTGATTTTGTGGGTTTTTTAAAATGTTGATGTGTGTGTGAATTCCTTACTATTTTCACATATACAATATGTTATCTGCAGATTGGGACGGTTTTATCTTCTTTTCCAATCTTTCTGGCTTTATCTCTTTTTCTTGCCTTGTTGCAAAAGCTAGAATTTCCAGTAGTATGTTTAATAAGGGTGATGAGAGTGAGCATCCTTGCCTTTATCCTGGTCTTAAAGGGGAAAGATATTCAATCTTTCACCAGTAAATATGATTTTAGCTGTAGGTTTTTCGTGCATACTCTTTGTTAAATTGAGGAAGTTCCCCTCATTCCCAGTTTTCTAAGAGTTTCTATCATGAATTGGTACTGGATTTTGTCAAATGCTATATCTATGTCAAATGATATGTTGTTGCTTAGTCGCTAAGTTGTGTCCAACTCTTTTTAATCCTATGAACTGTGACCCACCAGGCTCCTCTGTCCATGGGATTTCTGAGGCAAGAATACTGGAGTGGATTGCCATTTCCTTCTCCATTGCATCTTCCCCACCCAGGGATCTCCTGCATTGGCAGGCAGGTTCTTTACCACTGAGGCACCAGAGAACAGGGATCAGTGAAAGTCACTCAGTTGTGTCTGACTCTACTATATGGTCCATGGAATTCTCCAGGCCAGAATACTGGAGTGAGTAGCCTTTCCCTTCTCCAGGGGATCTCCCCAACCCAGGAATTGAAGCGGGATCTCCCGCATTGCAGGAGGATTCTTTACCAGCTGAACCACAAGGGAAGCCCCATCAAATGAGAGATCATGTATCATATGATTTTTCTTCTTTAGTCTGTTGATATGGTGGATTACATTGATTGCTTTCAAATGTTGAAGCAGCCTCATATGTTTAGAACGTCTCCCACTTGGCCTCAGTGTTTATTTCAGTGCTTTTGAGTGTAGCTTTTGGTTTCTCTGAGTATAACAGCCTATAAATGTGACTTACAACACTCTTCTAGTATCAACATTTTACCCCTTTTTTGTGAGTGTGGAGATCTTACTTCAGTTTGGGTTTCTTTGCTGTCCCTAGTTTTCAATGTCATTGGCTTGAGTATCAGGTGATGATGTAATTTTTATTTAAATCATCAAATATAAATCTTATGAAGAACAGATAATCTATTGTATTTACCATATTTTTTCTCTTTCGTTCTTTCTTCCTTCCTGATTCTCTAAAATTCCTTTTCTCATTTACTTTCTGTTTGAAGAACTTCCTGTGTTCAGTCTTCAAGGGCAAGTCTGCTGGCCACAATAATTTTTTTCTTTGTCCTGGAATGTTTTTACTTTCTCCTCATTCCTGAAGGACATTTTTGCTTTGTTCAGAATTTGCAGCTGATTGTTCTTTCCTGTCTGTAGCTGAAAACATAGGGCCTCTCCCTCAGGCTGCCTACACTTTAAACGTGAAACTGGTTCAGACTGGTTCAAACTGCTGCTTCCCTCTAGGTACTGGTTCCTTTCTCTCTGGCATGCTTTTTAAATTTTTTCTTTGTCTCTAATTTTCAAATGTTTAACTATAATGCATCTTGGCATGGATTTCCTTGGGTTTATTCTGTTTGGGGTTGCACAACTTCTTGATTTGTATGTTGTATCTTTCAGCAAATTAGGGGCACTTTCATCTATTACTTCTTTAAATAGTCTCTCAGACCCACTTTTTTCCTCTGTGTCTTGGGACTCTGATGATATGAATGTTGGATATTTTGCTATTATCCTACAGACCCCTGAGGCTCTGTTTATCGTTTCTTGTTGTGTTTTCTATTGTTAAAATTGGCTGAATTCTATTATTCTGTTCCCAAAGTTCTCTAATAGTACCCTTTGCTATTTTCACCCTGCTATTGAGTTCACCCAAAATGTTTTTCATTTGTTATTTTTCAGTTCTACAATTTCCACTTAGAAATTTTTATAACATCTATTTCTTTGCTGAGATTTTTCAATTTGTGTCAAGGGAATTTTATAATTAATGGCTGAACCATTTTTCTGACAGCTTCTTTGAGATCCTTGTCAGAATTCCAGCTTCTGATTCATCATGGTATTAACATCCTTTGATTGTTTTTTCTCCTTCAAAGTGTGACTTTCTTGATTCCTGATATGATGGATGATTTTTTTTATAGTTTCCTGAATGTTCTTTTATGTTAGGGACCCTGGCTGCTATTTATATCTTTTAGATAGCAGTTGTCCTGTTTAAAGTTGACACATAAGTCTCACTTTGGCCTGCTCTTGTGGGTTCTAATGGTCATTTCATTTTGACAGCCTTTGTGGTATCATTTTGGTGCTTGGTTACCTGATGTTATTGCGGCTCCCACTGGTCCCTTTATGGTGCTTCCTGAGAGACCAGAGGAGTTTCCCCAGGCTAGGATGCTACATGTCTCTCAGTGAGGAAGGTTGTGATGGCTTCCTCTGCCATACACACACTGTCTCTTTTGTCTCCCCATGTCTCTGGGCAGAGGAGGAGAGCCTTAAACCCATAGAGACCAAAGAAGTATTTGCTGTAGCTTGGTCCCTCTTTCATGTTCTGTCCATTTGCCCTCGTGTCTCTGTCTTAAGCCCACGGGGACAAAGAGGATTCCCATTCTGGCCACTTGTGTGGCAGCATCCCTTTTGCCATTCCTGCCTGGTCGTTCCAGTGAACCTGACTTTTGCTAGAAATGCTACTTGCTACTCATCCTGAATGTTTTAATGGCCTTTTGTCACTTGCACCATTTCACTTAGATTTGGGATTTGTTGCTCTTGTTAGGCAGCCCTGTGCCAAGTTTTTATTCTGATTCAATTTTTAATTTAGAAGAGTGATGAAATGTGGTGTTAGACTATACAGAGCTGGGGGAGTAGTTAAATGCTTGAATCCACTGCCAGATAAATATGTCTTCACTCATTATTTGCAGTTTGGGAATAGTACAGTTTTCATGTCTGGAAACTTTGGGAGCTAAATTTCATTTTCATTTGGACACATCTGTTGTTTGTACCCAGCAATTTTGATCAAGATGGCCTGCTGGTATAGTGAGAAACAGGAGTTCACCTCTCCTATATGGATCATTTGTCTCTTTTGCTCACAGACACAGCTCCTGAGAAAATTTACCCTTCCAAATTCCTTGTTACAGAAGCAATGGAGACAGGAATCACCCTATTTGTTGCCTAGAAAAGCAGTGACTATCACATAGCACACTCCTGACTCCACACATGGAAACTGCTGGGGTTATCTTTCTGTGTGAAAGGCAATGCAGATTATTAGCTAATTTTCACTCTAATTTCTTGTAAGAAAGGATCTTAAGTCCCTTCTTGTTGAAAACAGGACACATTTCGTTTACAAATACTACATAAAGCTTTGGTACTACATAAAGGCCTCCAGATCACAAAGTACAGACAACAATTACAATTAGTGTGGTTTCTGTGATCCCATGGGAAAAGTAATCAAATGTCTTGGTGCAAATGCATTATCCTCTGAAGCAGTAATCCCCAACGTTTTTGGCACCAGTGACCGGTTTCATGGAAACCCATTTTTCCACGGACTGGGGTTGGGTGAGTGGGGATGGTTTTGGGATGATTCAAATGCACTTCATTTCTTGTGCACTTTATATCTATTATTATTACATCAGCTCCACCTCAGATCATTATGCAAAGACTGGAGAACCCTGCTGTAAAGCACACAGATTCAGTGTCATTATTTACTTAGTGTCTACTTGCTAGTTGAAAGGACCCAACAGAGGGTAGAAAAGAATACAAATAAAAGTGTAGACAGCAGCTGTGGTGGGCAGAGCTTCTAAAATGACCTACAAAGAGGTCCCGTTCTAAACCCTGCACCCTGTGAAGGTAATGGGCATCACTTCCCTGATTATGTTATGTGTGACCCTCAGCCAGGGTTCCTAGGAGAGCCCCATGTACTCACATGAGCCCTTGAATGCGGGGGCTTTTGCCAGCTGGTGGCAGAAGAGGAAGTCAGAGATTTGAGGCAAGAGGGAAATCAGTGTGCCATTGCTGGTTTGAAGAGGGAGGGGTCCATGAATAGGAATGGGGGTGATTAAGAAGCTGAGACCCCTGCATAACAGCCAGCAAGGAAATGGAACCTAAGTCCTCCAACCACAAGGAAATAATTTCTGCCAACAAGCTAAAGGAACTCAGAAGCAGATCTTTATCCAGGAGGGGCAGAGCCTGAACTCAGATCAGTAGAATCCACCATTACACAGCATCTACTTGGTGGCAGCACCGTCCCCCTGAGGGTTGGGAGACTAAACCTGCTTTCTTTTTAAAGGTCCAAGGACATAGCTGCATCTCCCGAAGCACCTCCTTCCATCCCAAATTCCTTTAACCCTTCTCCCTGTGACACCCACAGAACCAACCAAAACCAGCCTGCTCAGAAGCCAGCTGTCCACCCTCAGGAGCTCAGCCTGCAGTGAGAGGAGGGACAGGCTTTCCAGTTCTAGCAGCTGGAACATGCCAAGTGACAGGGGTAAGCTGTTGAGGGTCTATACATCAGGAAGCCCAAGCTGGTCTCCCCTCCCCAGTGCGTCTTCTCCTGAAAGAGCTGAGGAGAGAGATTGAGGGGATGCAGATCATTTTTAAGTGAGTCTAGGTTTCTACCTCTTCAAAGGACTCCCTGATAAGTCAGGTTGTCTTGCTTTAGCGAACGGGCCTTCCTTAGGGCCAGACTTGCATTTATCAGTCCCTGGGTGTTTAATACACCCTTGGCTCGTGTAACCACTGGCACTAGTGGTGGTGCTGGCTGCCACTCCGTGTTCTGAATTTGAGAACCTCATGCTCTCAGAACTGTGAACAGTTGGCTTATTTTCTTCCATTCATTCACAGGTGGTACCATCTGACAAGCCCCTCTCTGATCCATACTGTCAGCCTTATGGGGGCTAAATATGAGGAAAATTCGACTTTTCCACTCAGTGTTTATTGATGATATCATTATTTTTAAAATAGTAAATTTAAAGACTTAATTTCCTAACATTTTAATTCCTATAGCACTTTTCCCTAAGTTTCATGGAGTTAATAAATAATAAGCCCCCGGCTAAACACACACATCCGCACAACCCCTTAAGTAGGAGGAAGCGCATGAGGGACAAATTTATACCTGCTGTTACTGAGCCATAGCTTAATCAAACCTTGTGTTCTTCAGTGCTGATCTGTGGGGTGCCTTTTCCTCAATTTTAATTAACCTTCCATATTTCCTAAATCTACTACGTGCACAGTCCTTTAAAAGGATTATCATATGATGACTGAGATGTGATTTCTTAGGCATTTAACTAGCTCACTCCCAAACACCCCTTCTTCTACTAATTCAATTAGCTAATATTGCTTTTCATTTGTAAATCCAAGCTTCTATAAAAATAGACATTAAAAATTCCAAATAATAGTTTGAAAATTTGAACTTACAACTAAATAGGACTTAGTAGGGATTTTGGTTTTCCACATAGAGCTGAGGAATCAGGGACGAAACTGTCAAAAACAAATGTTGAACGAGGCTGTCCTATATAGTCTGGGGGGAGTCTAATGAGGGCAACACTGAATAATTATTGGCTCATGGCATTCTTATTTGACATTTAGAAGATACATTTTCTGGAGTGTGAGAGAATGAGTCCATCTCATCCTTCCACAGAGAGAGATCTCAGTGGGTATGGGGTGAGGTAGATTAGTTAAACAATGCGAGTACCCTATTACCCGGGTATCAGCCTTTAGTGTCCATTGCAAATTCATTTTGCCTAGAACCCACTCAGAGATCAGCTCTTGGAGATCTAGTCCATTCATTAGTCCTCAGACACACTGAACCCAGAGATGAGTGTGATCCGTTTGCATTTTGATATGAACCCCACATGTGAGGAAATTATACAGCTTCCATTTTCTTTTCTACAGAAATGGGCATCCTGCTGACAAATGAGTTTCCAGATGACAAGTCATTAGAAAGATTGACTCGAGAAGGAAGCCAAGTTTATGACCAAGAGTGAGTACTTCAGTTTTACTAGGACAGGCTTGTTATGTGTTTGTTTGATATGTCTTAAAACGTCACAGTCTCATGTTCTTAGTTCTGCAGGAATGTCTTCAGCAACCTGGCTCAAGATCCACGGCTTGGCAGCCAAGAAGCTCACCATCATGGATGCTTTGTCCATGGCTGCCATTCCTCACAGCTCCACCTACGTCCCTGTTCTGGACAAGCACGTTGTTTCCAAAGTCTTTGATGAGGTAGAACTGATTTTCTATACGTCCCTGCTTGATGTACTTTTCATTTCCTGCTTACATAGAAAGTAGTCCACTTAATGTCTTGTACAGTTGTAATAGAAATGTATTTCAGCCATTGGGAAAAAATTATTCATAAAGACAATGAAAAGTAGAGGGAGAAGCTCTAAGCATTTTTGCTTCTAAGCTGAGAAGAAATTGGCCTTTGTTTGGTTGGCAGTTCATGGCTCCTTGCTAATGGATGGCAGTGTGGAGCTGCAGAAATGTCTGAAAAGCCTCTATGTCAGAGTCACGAGTCATGAGAGAATACCATTCAATATCAAAGGTCAGGGAGAACTTGTGGGAAATTATGATCCTCCTTTGCTTACCTTCTCTTCCTAAATACAGTGGCATCTTTTCCATCATAAAAGTCTCCAATGGAAAAAATCAAAAGGAGGGAAGGAGAACCACATGGGGCTGAGAGAGAGAAACATGTTGCGTGATTTTCAAGAAGGAAAATAAATGGAAGAGTATTGAGGGTTGTGTTTAGAAAGCAAAGCCAGCGAAACAGGACATGTATTTTTCTCCCGTGCCTTCCACCACGGGCACTCATGCTCAGGGCCTTCTGTGGCACACGTAGTACACACATGCTCTCCTCATTCCATTATTGATAAGAGCAAGAATCATGACAATGAAGCAAATAATAGTGCAGTAAATTCCAGTTTCACCCTCAAAGCACACATACATCTTTTATTTAATATTTTCTCTAACTGGAAGAGACCCTCAACTAAAGAAAAGAATGGGAAAACAATGATTGAAAAATACAAACCCTCTGGGTGAGATATGTAGCTTTTATATTTGGACCTAACAGTTTTTTGGAAAAGTAGACAAAAAGTAGAATGGAGCTGAAAAGGAAACATGGATCTTAACTTCCTTCACTGAGAATTTTAATTTACTTTTACTCCAGTGTCCTGTGTGCGGCCACGTCTGTCTGGGTAGAATTGTAAAGCATCGTTTGGTTTTGTCCCCAGCCATTTGTTTCATTCATGACTTATGTATGGGCTGTTTCTTCTTCTGGAACACAATGCTGTTTTGGTTTTCATGTTTCCTGGACCAGCATCAAATCTGTCACCTTGGAAATGAAGTGTTGAGCAGAGAGGTTGCCCTGGCAACTCTTCATTCAGTTCATTCCAGTTCAGTTCAGTCGCTCAGCTGGGGCACGTTCAGTTTTCAGTGGACCAGATAACTTTAACCTTAGCTCTTTCAAAACAATGAATTCATCACCAAGTCATATACAGAGTAAAACTGCTTTAGCTATTTGATGAATCTGGAATTTAAAGCTCTTTATTGCCAATTGCTTTGGAAAAAAAAAGAATGTGGGAACAATAGTTTTTGCATCATTGGAAAGGCCACTACAACATCACACATCATCCTATCTTCAACAGCATCTCATCAAAGCTTCCTGCTTTGCTCTAATCTGGGTCCAGCACATAGCTCTATGACCAGGTAGCCTGGGCTTGCACCCATCCCTGTCACTTACTCCTGACAGGCCATGGCAAGGTCTTTTAATCAGGTATGTGAGGAGCCCTCGTGCTGGGTTCTTTTTTTTAATATTTTTTATTAATTTATTTGGCTGCACCGGGTCAGTTGTTTCACATGGGATCTGAAGTTGAAGCATGTGGGATCTAGTTCCCTGACCAACGATTGGCAAGCCCAGGCCCCCTGTGTTGGGAGCATGGAGTCTTAGCCACTGGACCTCAGGAAAGTCCCTCGTACTAGGTTCTGAGAGAAGCATTTTATCTCATCAAAGTGTCTGATCTAAAACTTAAAGCAGATTGCGACAGCAACCATGTCTGGTCGTGGGAAGGGTGGCAAAGGCCTCGGCAAGGAGGGTGCTAAGCGCCATCGCAAAGTCTTGCGGGACAACGTTCAGGGTATTACTAAGCCAGCTATCTGGCGTCTGGCTCGTCGTGGAGGCGTCAAGCGTATCTCTGGTCTTATCTACGAAGAGACTCGTGGGGTGCTGAAAGTGTTTCTGGAAAATGTGATCCGGGACGCGGTCACCTATACGGAGCACGCTAAGCGCAAGACTGTTACCGCCATGGATGTGGTCTACGCGCTCAAAGGTCAGGGCCGTACCCTTTACGGTTTTGGTGGTTGAGCAAAGCATCTAGCTTGAAACGTTTAGAAAAACTAAAGGCCCTTTTCAGGGCCACACAAAAAAAAAAAAAAAAACAAAAAACAACAACAACAACAACAAAAAATAAAACTTAAAGCAACCTAGTGAGGTGACTATTTATCTCATCATTTAGCTGACAAGCAATGTTAGGGATGCTGCTAAGGGCATAACATTTTGCTGCTTTCAAATATAATAGCATTGAAAACTGTGTTGATAGAAAAGTTAATTAAAAATTTTAAAGGACAGTTAATACAAAAACTGTATGTATTCATTGTGTAGAAAATTGGAAAATACAGATAAGTAGAAAAGAAAGAAACATTAGAATATAATTTCTCACAGATTAATTATTTGATGACTGTTTGATCAAAGCTTTCTCATTACATATATTGTCTTTTGTTCTCTGTTTTGTTTTACCAAATGAAGTTGAACTGAAGATACTCTGTGCCTTGATTTTTACTCAACAATCTATTTTGAATATCATTCCATACCAGAAAATTTCATTCATAAAATTTACAAATTCAAATTTCATTTATAAAATTTACATTAAAAATAATCTTTTTATTTTCTAAAAGTTTAGATTGAAGTTTGTGAGATGTAACCTACCCTGTTGTAAGTAATGTATTTTCATGGGTTTATGAATGATCTTATTGACACACCTCTTTGCCAGTTAATTTTGTGGCCCTGCCTTCAGTTTGCTCTATGGAAACCTGGAAATGTTTCTATTTAAAAAGCAGAGGTTTGGGACTTCCCCAGTGATGCAGTGGCTAAAGACTCTGCCTTCTAATTCAGGGGGTTCCGGTTTGATCCCTGGTCAGGAAACTAAGATCCCACATGCCATGGAGTGCGGCCAAAAATTAAATAAACACAACTTGTTTAAATAAATAAATACAAGCAGAGGTTTAAGCTTTAGCACTGCACCTGTGTTCAGAGTCAGCCATGTGGGATGTGCACAGCCTTCGCATTTTCATTACTCACAGCCAGTCAGACCTCTCCTTGCCCAATCTGGCGGCAAGCTCTGGGATATGTATAGGAAGAAATGATTTAGTTGAAAAACAGTGAAGGTGTTGAATTCAGTCAGTGTCTAATGATAAATATATAAACACCAGTTTGCATCATTTTCTCATTTTCAAAATGTTGTGGGATCGCTTATAAACACAGCAAGAATGTGGTCTGGTCCAATTCTTCCTGGACTACTGTAACAACTAATGACAGTGCCTACAGTTCAGAAAGGCAATGCCAAAGAATCTGAGAACTCACCTCACACGCTAGCGAAGTAATGCTCAAAATTCTCCAAGCTAGGCTTCAGCAGTACGTGAACCGAGGACTTCCAGACCTTCAAGCTGGATTTAGAAAAGGCAGAGGAAGTCAAATAGCCAACAGCCAATGGATCATAGAAAAAGCAAGAGAATCCCAGAAAAACATCTACTTCTGCTTCATTGACTATGCTAAAGCCTTTGACTGTGTGGATCACAACAAACTGTGGAAGATTCCTAAAGAGATGGGAATACCAGACCGCCTTACCTGCCTCCTGAGAAACTTGTATGCAGGTCAAGAAGCAACAGGTAAAACTGGACATGGAACAACGGACTGGTTCCAAATTGGGAAAGCAGTACATCAAGGCTGTATATTGTTACCTTGCTTATTTAACTTATATGCACAGTAGATCATGAGAAATGCCAGATTGGATGAAGCACAACTTGGAATCGAGATTGCTGGGAGAAATAGCAATAACCTCAGATATGCTGATAACACCAGCCTTATGGCAAAAAGCAAAGACAGCCTCTTGATGAAAGTGAAAGAGGAGAGTGAAAAGGCTGGCTTAAAACTCAGCATTCAAAAAACTAAGATCCAATCCCATCACTTCATGGCAAATAGGTGAGGAAACAATGGAAGCAGTGACAGACTTTATTTTCTTGGACTCCAAAATCACAGCAGATGGTAACTGCAGCCATGAAATTAAAAGATGCTTGCTCCTTGGAAGAAAAGCTGGTTTTTCCAGTAGTCATTATGGATGTGAGAGTTGCCATAAAGAAAGCTGAATGCCGAAGAATTGATGCTTTTGAACTGTGGTGTTGGGGAAGACTCTTGAGAATCCCTTGGACAGTAAGGTGATCAAACCAATCAATCCTAAAGGAAATCCGTCCTGAATATTCACTGGAAGGGCTGATGTTGAAGCTGAAGCTCCAATACTTTGGCCACCCGATGTGAAGAACTAACTCATTGGAAAAGACCCTGTTGCCGGGAGAGATTGAAGGCAGGAGGAGAAGGGGAAGACGGGATGAGATGGTTGGATGGCATCACCAGCTCCATGAACATGAGTTTGAGCAAGGTCTGGGAGTTGGTGATAGACAGGGAAGCCTGGTGTGCTGCGGTCCATGGCGTCCCAAAGAGTCGGACACGACTGAGTGACTGAACTGACAGTTCTGTGCCCCACTTTCTTCATTTAGCATATGTTAGGCACATATTTCCCTGTAATGACCGTTTTTGGATGAATTTTAATAGTTGTAATAATATTCAGTAATATGAATTACTACAATTACTTTAGCTATTCCCTGCATTATTCGACAGTTTACTTGGCATTTTGTGAGTGCCTGTTTCCCTACATCTTAGCTGTCACTTAGAGCAGTAACATTAAAAACAAAAAAACCTGCCTATTGCTAAGGGGAAATGGTACTCCAAATTTAACTTTTTTTCTTTTATTGTTTGAGAACAGTTTTTTATGTAAGCTAAATATATCTCTTAAAATTTTGGTTACATCATTCACATTCTTGGCAAACACGTCTTTTAAAATAGCAAAGTTATGCTCATTTCATGCCTCAATCACCAAGAACTCAAATCTGGTGGAGTTTAAGACACAGTATTTTACAATATAGATAAATTTCTAAAAATGTTGGAGCTTTAGCCATTACTTGAATTTATATAATTTTAGTATTTTACATATTTCGAAAATGGTTACTTTGCACATGTATTGTGTTTTAGAAACTAGTATTTTTTAATAGAGTAAAAAACTACAGAGTTCAGTGGAGAGGAAAAACAAGTAACAAAACTGCATTTCAATGTCTGTATATGGAAGGATTGAATGAGAAAATATATAGAGGGCTTAGGAGTTGGCAGACAGCAAAAGATAAACACTATTATCATTATTGATAAAACTGTTCTCAACTATTGATAAAATTATTGGTTAAGGAGTGTCTCTGGTCTAACAGTGGGAAAAATTCTAGCAGAACCAGCCCAAATTGAGGCTGTCCATGGATTCAGCAGTTATAGTCAGTGACTCTCTCTCTCTGCCCCTCTGCCTTTCTCACTCTGCTCTTCCTCCCTCGAGTTACAATCTCGCACAGACTGTGATTATCATTAATTTGGTAAGGCTTCTAGGTTAATCTCAAGAGGATTAAAATAGGCAATACCTTGAGGCTCCCTTTTATTATCAAATACTGTCCAGAAGGGCCCCGCCATAAGTTAGTAATGCTTGATTTCCATTATAAGAGGTAAAAAGTAAAACGTGTTCAAAGGACATGTGACCAAGTGGTTTCATTCCCTTTTAAGCAATGTCAGTTTCCTCATTAACTGCACTCCCCTCCCCACCTGCCTCCCTACAGAAGCTGAACAGCCAGGATTCTGATCCCCCAAGTCCCTGTGAGAATGCCCTTTATGACCTCACAGTCACACCAAACTTGGCATCATAAAGAGAATGTCCCGTGGGACCTTCAGCTGATCACCATGTTGTAAAAACTAAGACCACAGACTAAAGGTGTGGAGCATGACTTTGTCTTTCCCTCAATCTGCACACAGAAAGGAATGAGAGTGGGTGCACATGAGCCACATTTGAACTGCTACCACCCTGAAGTCCAAGATGGCCATGCAAGGGATGAGATCCAAACCCACGAAAGAGGGAGGTAGAACGTTAAACAAAGGGTTTTCTTTACACACCTTCTGGCAGGGGTCCAGCAGATCCTGATGAAGTCATATAATGTTGCTAAATATTTTGTGGTGTTGATTTGCAGTTGAGCCATAAGTTGGCAATTTGAAGAGCTGTTTATAGACTTCTAAAGGGAACTTTTTCCCAGGAGGGATAAGAGTGTAGGATCTTTCACTTTTTTTGAGGCTGTTTTTTCCCTCTAAAAGTTTATGTGGTATTTTAAAAGATGGTGGGTTTTGTTTGTGTTTTTTTCTTTTTCACTTTTGTAAATTTCTTTCAATATTCAAAATCCAGTCAATTCACCTTTATTTTTTGTTTGATTGATTTTTGGCTGCACTGGGTCTTCATTGCTTTGCACAGGCCTTTTCTAGTTGCGTCGCGTGGGCTTCTCTTGTTTCAGAGCCTGGGATCTATGGCGCGTGGGCTTAGTTGGTCTGCAGCATGTGGACCCTTCCCTGACCAGGGATCAAATCCATGTCCCCGAAATTAACAGGAGGATTCTTAACTGCTCAACCACCTCAACTCACCTTTTAACCCACTGTTCAGGCTCCTTCTCTTGGACAAAGCTTGCTTAGAGGTCACATGATGAATTCTTTTGTCTTACAAGTAGCAAGATTTGACTATTCAGCCTAACTTAATTGCTTCCTTCTCAGTTTCCTGAATCTTTGGCTATTTTGTTTGTTTTGGTCTTGAGGTTTTAATTGCAAAATCAACATACATAGTTTTCAATTTCAATGTCTTTTTTTTTAATGATGTTATTTTATTATTCAAAATATTGTTCTTTTTCTCATCCATTTGTTTTCATGGCACATCTGTTTGTTCTTACACTTTCTTATAACTGTTACATCTTGGAGCAACTTAATCACTAATTTTAATCAAAATTAATATAAAATTATTGTTAGGTGGTCATAAAGTTAATTTCTACTCAAGTGAATTGATATTCAGATTGTTGATTTGCTCAGCTACCATTTGGGGCATTTTTGTGTGTGTGTGTTTAGGAGTTTTAGTTTGTTGGCTCATTTTTAATAAGACTTTTAAAAAATCTGTTTTTTCCTCTGCCTTCTTTTTTTTGCAGTTACCTAAATGCATCCCCTTACTCCCCAGTCATTGGCATTTAGAGCTCTTATCCCATGATGATACTGGGCTAGTGCAGATTGAGGGTGGCTTGGTTTAGTTCTTGGTTGTGAAGCTACATGAGCGTTCTCTCTCATCAGGCAGGGCCTTCTTGCAGGGGTGAGAGAACCTCACGCACCAGCTTCAGGCACTGAGCCTGACTCAGAGTCCCACTTGCTTCCTGGGAGCTGAGCTCCCTCTGCCCCTGCCGTCTTTGGACACAAGAGCCAACAAACAAACCTGTAGCTTCAGTCCTGCTGACGTGTTCAACTTTTTCTCTATAGAAATATATCGATGCATCTTTCTTTTACTTTCTTTCCTTCTTATTTTCCTTCTTTTATTTCTATGCATTTCTCTTAAATAAGAACAATATAATTTTTGTATGATTTGGAGGCAAAGGGAAGCATGAACTCTGTATCATCTGGAATGAAAGTAAAAATTTACTTCTTAAAAGTGATTGCCCATATTTCTAAAGTGCCTACATGCTCCTTGTGGTTGGAATCACATGCAGTATTGAAACACCACTGTATCTCAGTATTTCTCCTGTTAGACTTTCTTTTGCATATGAATATTAAGATATGGAATATACCTTTTGAGGAACATACATTTATTCCTTTATCAACAGATATTTGTAAAGGGCCAAGCCTTGTTCAGGTGATAGAAATAAAGAGGTGATGAAACAAAGTTCCTGCTCTTAAGGAGCTTACATTTCTAAAGAAGGATAAGTGAAAGTCACTCAGTCCTGTCCAACTCTTTGCAACCCCATGGACTATATAGTCCATGGGATTCTCCAGGCCAGAATACTGGAGTGGGTAACCTTTCCCTTCTCCAGGGGATCTTCCCAACCCAGGCATTGAACCCAGGTCTCCTGCATTGCAGGCTAATTCCTTACCAGCTGAGCCACAAGGGAAGCTCAAGGGAGGATAAATAATATGCAAATAGGTAAAAGTGAAATACTGGGCTTCCCGGGTGGCTCAGTGACAAAGAAACTGCCTGCCAATGTAGGAGACCCAGGTTCGATGGTTGGGTTGGGAAGATCCTCTGGAGAGGGAAATGGCAGCCTACTCCAGTATTTTTGCTCAGGAAATCTCATGGACAGAGGAGTCTGGTGGGCTACAATCCATGGGGTCACAAAAGAGTTGGACACGACTTAGCAACTAAGCGGCAACAAAAAGTAAATTATTACAGGTCCTATTAACATAGCATGGAATCAGAGACATCCCCAAACCCAGAAAGAAGCAAGCATCAGATGCAGACAGAATTTTTTTTAAATGCCCTCTCATTCTGGTTCTCTACTGTTGTTACAGAGCATGGTTTCATTGATCACTAAGCTGTCTTTATTTTACATGTATAAGAATCTCTTCCGAATTGATAAGGAAAATGGCCCAGAGATATTAATTATAATCATATATTCTCAAGAGAAAATCAAATTTAAAATAAGTACTTGAAAAAGATGTTGAATCCAACTGAAAAGTGAAAGTGTTAGTCACTCAGTCATGTTTGAGACTTTTGTGACCCCATGGACTCTAGCCCGCCATACTCCTCTGTCCATGGAATTCTCCCGGCAAGAATACTGGAGTGGGATGCCATTCCCTTCTCCAGAGGATCTTCCCAACCTAGGAATTGAACCCATGTCTCCTGCATTGCAGGTGGATTCTTCACCATCTAAGCCATCAGGGAAGAACCTAACTAGTCATTTACAAAGTAGCAGCAATGAGATTCTATTTCTTATTGCTCATGCCCATCAATTTGACAGAGTCTTATGAAGAGAATACTTGGTTTTGATTAGGGTTTCCTGAAATAGTTTTTTGAGGTGATGGTTATTTTTAAAATATGTGGTTTTAAAAATTGGAAGGAAAAAGTTAGCAATGATATCTCTGATTTTTATTTCTTTATTTTTTATTTTCTGTATTTTCTAATTTCTCTACAAATCTAAAGTATTGATTTTCTAGCCAGAGAAACATATTGTACAACCATTAAATGGAGTTTTGAAGGCACATGTTAAGTGACACTTTCCTTTGACATTGGCGTATAGGTGTTCCCACTGGCACATGTGTGCAATGACACAAATAAGATGACTTTAATTAACCCCCAAGGAGTGAAGCTCAATATCTACAAGCAAAAAGTGGAACAGGCAATTAAGTCCTATGAAAAGTGAGTATTACTCCTGGCTACTCTTTAATGGATGTCGAATTTGTTTTGGCTTTTCTCTTGTTTTAGCTTAAAATTTTCATCTGGAGCAGCTATTTAACAATAGTCCATAAGAAGTGTTAACAGCAGCCCCAGCTAACAGAAGGGGCTTCCTCTATGCCTGTGCTGCATTAAGTACATTACCTGAATGTGCCCAGTAGGGTTTTCAAGAAACCATCTTTCCTTTCCAAACTCTGTAGACATCTCATGTTTCCATAAACTTTTTTCTTTTTAAAGATTTTCTTTTGATGTGGACCATTTTTTTTAAGTCTTTATTGAATTTGTTACAATATTGTTTCTATTTTTTATGTTTTGGCTTTTTGGCCACAAGGGATATGGTACCTCAGCTCCCGGACCAGGGATCGAACCCCAGCCCCCTGCCTCAGGAGGTGCAGTCTTAACCACTGGACTGGCAGGGAAGTCCCTCCATGAACTCATAAAGCTTTCTTTTTAGCAGAGTGAACTGGACCATTTTAGCATTTAACTTTCTGTAAAGTGACTAATAAAACCCCACAATAATGACATAATTTATTTAAACAATTTTTAAATCAAAAGCAAGATGATGACCAAGTTGACTGCAGTGAAAACTGTACTCTTAAATAGTCACTGTGTTCATGCTGAGTTAGGGGGCCTGTCTTCACAAGGGCAGATAACCCAGGATTTGGCAGGCAACTGCCAGGCTGGAGAAGAGATCCAGATGGGAAAGAAACCCAGGGTCCTTGAATCCCAGCCCCTTCCTGGGGCCTGGCTCCTTCAGGCCTGACCTGGGAGCCCATCTCAGAGTGGAGATTACTGCTCTGTGGTTAGAATCTCACCCTCTCCCAGCTCTCTAGTCACCTCCCCACCCTGCCCTGTAGCACTTAATTACTCCTTATGCACACTCTTGATTAAACTTTGAGCTATCCAGCTCCTCCAGGCAAGTTCTTTTTTTTTTTTTTTTTTTTATGTTAAAGTTTTTTTTTTTTTTTTTTTGCATTTCTTTTTTTTTTTTTTCCTCTAATTTTATTTTATTTTTAAACTTTACATAATTGTATTAGTTTTGCCAAATATCAAAATGAATCCACCACAGGTATACATGTGTTCCCCATCCCGAACCCTCCTCCCTCCTCCCTCCCCATACCATCCCTCTGGGCCGTCCCAGTGCACCAGCCCCAAGCATCCAGCATCATGCATCGAACCTGGACTGGCAACTCGTTTCCTACATGATATTTTACACGTTTCATTGCCATTCTCCCAAATCTTCCCACCCTCTCCCTCTCCCACAGAGTCCATAAGCCTGTTCTATACATCAGTGTCTCTTTTGCTGTCTCGTACACCGGGTTATTGTTACCATCTTTCTAAATTCCATATATATGCGTTAGTATACTGTATTTATGTTTTTCCTTCTGGCTTACTTCACTCTGTATAATAGGCTCCAGTTTCATCCACCTCATTAGAACTGATTCAAATGTATTCTTTTTAATGGCTGAGTAATACTCCATTGTGTATATGTACCACAGCTTTCTAAGTTCTTATTCTTGGTTCTGGAAGTTGTGTAACTGGGTTTTCATTTACTACCATGTGGTTGGGGAAAATCCAAGTAAGCAAAAGTGATCAGGGCCCAGGCCAGCCCTTACTGGTCTACTGTCATTTTTTCGTGTGTCTAGTGTGTGTTCAAAAAAGTATTGGTTTGGTCCCAAAGTTCGGATTTTTCCATTCCATGTTATAGAAATACTCAAATAGACTTTTTTGACCAACTGAATATAAGGTCTGACTTCTGCCACCTGGAGTGCAAGACCCAGCCCAGAGACTGGCCTTTCTGTACTAGGCCCACCTCTGCTGCTGCTAAGTCACTTCAGTCGTGTCTGACTCTGCGACCCTATAGACGGCAGCCCACCAGGCTCCCCCGTCCCTGGGATTCTCCAGGCAAGAACACTGGAGTGGGTCGCCATTTCCTTCTCCAATGCATGAAAGTGAAAAGGGAAAGGGAAGTCGCTTAGTCGTGTCCAACTCGTCGGGACCCCATGGACTGCAGCCTACCAGGCTCCTCCGTCCATGGGATCTTCCAGGCCAGAGTACTGGATTGGGTTGCCATTGCCTTCTCCTAGGCCCATCTCAGGCCTCTCCAAATCTGCTTACACTTGAGCTTCTTCTGCTACCCTCACCTAAGAACTGAGGCTGTGTTGCATGGGCTCCTTCTGTTGCCTCAAGGCTTTTCTGAGTCTTTGTGGGCCCTTCATTTCCCTCCAAGGCAGGCTGAACTCTCCCAAGGGTCACCCTCCCTGCTGGGCCAGAGACTTTGCTCTGTCTGGTCCTCTTCTCTGCCTCTTCCTCTGCACCAGGCAGGCCTTCCCTTGCCTCCAAGCTCTATTGCCACTCTCCCTGCCCACCCACCCAGCTATCCTCTTTCATCCCTTCTTGCCTCAGCACTAATGGCCACCGCCACCCCCGCCCCCCGCCCGCCAACCCAGAGGCCCTTCCCCAGCGACTCTCCAGCACCCACTTTGACTGTGGTGCTTGGGAGTGCTCCCAGCTTCAACGCAGGCCTGCCTCTCCCCTGTGAGGATGTCAGCCCCCAGGGCAGACTCTGGGCTGCTGGCTTTCCCCCTGGTCTCCCTCTTCCTAGCAGGTGTCACTGTATATATTTTGACTGTTGGAATTTAATTTGAATTTGATCTAATTCAGGTTTAGTTATTAAAATTCATCTAGTTCAGTTATATAAAATATAATATAATGATATCATTTATATTATAATTTAATTTGCTTGACTCATTCAAATATTTGAGTGCTGTGATTACCTGGTCTGTGAAAGCCTACAACAGGGCCACAAGCTGGGGCTTTGAGGTCAGACAGCTCAGGGGTTTCATTCTTGGCTCTGACAGTTGCTTGACAGATCATGTGACACTTGTGAGCTTCAGATTCCTTATTTGCAAAAATCTGGTTTGAAGGTTATGTAAATTATATACATAAAGAGCAACTAATGTTAATTACTTCCCTCTTTTATTCCCTGAATCTGCTGATGCTAAAATAACCATAAATACATGGGATGGAAAAGTCAAATAGTTCTTTCCACTAAGATGACCCTTTCCTGAGAATTTCCAGAAGGACAGAGACCCTCTGTTCCTAGGCAGAAGAGAGTCCTTCATTCATAGCAAAACCAAAATACAGACCTAGTAGTGCTTTGTCCCAGTTCTTACTTCCAATAAGTGAATCTGGAAAAGTCTTTAATACCCTCAGAGAAATATTATACCATATTGTTATTAAAATAATAAAATACTATTAATTTAAATATGATTATTAGCATTAACTTTAATATGATTAATATTGATTGAATGTATATTATTTGGTATCATTAATTTGATGTTTATTTTAAATGAATTATTTAATATTGTTTTCAATAATATTAACATTATATTGTATAGAACAAAGCTTCTGATCTTTTGTGTTTAATAGTATTTGTTTGCTGGTATAAATGTCAGTTCCCTTTTCCATCTTGCTCCATCTTTCTAAAGCTATGCAGACTATGAAAAATAATTAGTGAAACTTGATTTATCCCCATCTCATCCCCAATAAAACATTTCTAAGGAGTTTCCCACCACAGGTAAGCCAGATATAACTCTTAAGTCTGTATGGTTGGGGATGACCAAGTAAGTTGGAAGCTCACAGTCCTTTGGTCAAAGTAGTGACACTCTAGCTATTTTGGTCACACCTAATTCCCTTGTGTTTCAGTATTTTAAGAATTGCAGGAGCAGTTTTGACTTTGTGTATCTGCACATAAGCTCTGAGGATATCAGTGCTGGCTAGATTCTTGGGTGATTTTTCTGTAGCTATGTTCATGGTGAACCTGAGGTCAAGTTTGGTTCTCCTAAAAACAGAGGAAGATTGTGGTTTATCAAACCCCAGTATCCCGGACGGCTCTCATCCCACGCTTTTAAAGGCGTTCCTGCGGCTGCCTTCCACACTAGTGGAGCCAGGATTCATATACTCTCCACGACCCTCAATTCATGCCTGCTTGCTTTTGCTGTGTGCTTTGAAATAGTTCAGTGAAGATGGCAAATGGAGGAATAATAGGGGATATGAAATACATACCCTCTTACAAAAATATCTTCTGAAGAAACAAATTAAAATTAGAGACGGGGGACTTCCCTAGCAGTCCAGTGGTTAGGACTTCTCACTTCCAATGCAGGGGGTGTGGGCTCAATGCCTGGTGGGGGACTAAAATCCCACCTGCATGCAGCATGGCCAAAATAATAATAATAATAAATAAAAACACTAACCTTTGAGCACTTAGTACGTGACAGGCACTGTGGTAAGCTTTTTTTTTTTCATTTTAAAAATAAAATTAGAGACATGTCATAGCTAATTGGACCCACATTCACCAACCATTCCTGAATTTCTAAGTCTCCCTCTTCTTTAGAACCTGGAAGGAATGAGCCTTAGTTATTTCTGATCACTTTATACATACTGCCCATTTAATCCCCTCAATGCCAGGAGTAAGTGGTGTTATCCTTGTTTTATTGGTAAGAAAGCAGTTTTCAAAAGTTGCATAACAGGGGTTTCCCTGGTGGTCCAGTGGTTATGAATCTGCCTTGCACTGCAGGGGTTGCAGGTTCGATCCCTGGTTGGGGAACTAAGATCCCACATGCCATGGAGTAACTAACTAAGCCTGAGTGCCACAACTACTGAGCCTTGCATGCCACAGCTAGAGAGTCCAAGTGCTGCAACTAAAACCTGACACAGCCAAATAAATGAATATTTTTTAAGTTATGTAATAGGAGCACACAGCAGTAAAGCAGAGCCTCTGAGATTTGAACCCAGACCAGAGTCTGCCAAGCCCTTGTCTACATTCCCAGCCTCTCTCTTCCATTGCCTCCACTTTCAAGGTTTAAATTTTAAAATATTTTTAAATAGTTTTTTATTTTCCATAAATGCACACAAGTTTTAGAAGCCCTCTTTAGTCAACCACATGATTAAAGAAAATTGGGACTTCCCTGATGGTCCAGTGGCTAAGACTCCACACTCCCAATGCAGGCAGCCCAGGTTCGATCCCTCAGGGAACTAGATCCCACAGTCCACAACCAAAAAAATCCTGCATGCCACAATGAAGATTAAAGATCCTATTGTGTGTTAGTCGCTTAATTGTGTCTGACTCTTTGCAACCCCATGGACTGTAGCCTGCCAGGCTCCTCTGTCCATGGGAATTCTCCAGGCAAGAATACTGGCTGGAGTGGGTTGCCATTTCCTTCTCCAGGGGATCTTCCCAACTCAGGGATCGAATCTTCATTGCAACCCAGGTCTCCCTCATTGCAGAAGAATTCTTTACTGCCTGAGCCACCAGGGAAGCCCTGCGTGCCACAACTAAGACCCAGGGCAGCCAAAATAAATAAATAAATAAAAATTTTTTAAAGAAAGCCAGTTTCTTGTGACCCCATGGACTATAGCCCACCAGGCTCCCCTGTCCTTGGAATTTTCCAGGCAAGAATACCTAAGTGGGTTGTCATTTCCTACTGGGATCTTCCTGACCCAGGGATCAAAACTGGTCTCCTGCATTGCAGGAAGGTTCTTTACCGTCTGAGCCACCAGGGAAGCCCTTCTAAAGAGGCCACAAAGAACCAAAACTATCAAAGGAGACAGGGGCAGAGCTGGCTTGTTTCCTGCTTCCTGACACTTTCTATCACTTACAGAGCGTTTACCTGTGTCAGACACAGTTCTATGTACGATGCATACACTTGCTTGTTAAATCTGCACTGCAACACTGGTTGGGAGGTACTGTTATTATCCACATTCTACAGAAAAGTTGGCTACTGGCCCAAAGTCTACTGGATAATAAGAGGGGAACACTGAGCTTTGGGCCCAGTGGCTCCAGAGTCTGTGCTCTTTACCACCACACTAGACCCCCTTTCCATGACCTCCCCAAGCTCATGCATGATGGGTGATCAGGGCAAGATAACACCACCCAAAGTATGCTCCCAGAGCCCTGTGCCACAGACACTGGGCCCAAGGATTAGGAGCGTGCCTCCTGGGGAGTGGCAGTATTCTCCCACTCCATCTTATTGAGACTTTTCTTTTCATGGACACAGCTCACAGCCCATGGAGCCAGTGTTCTGTGCTTGGTGCTCCTGGAGCACCACTGATTAGTAACAAGAAAAGGAGCTATAACTACCCAACTGAAAGCACTGGCTCCAACTTTCTCCTTTCCAGAATCTTTCTGCAAACATGTTCAGTGAGCTTAGTCTCAGCCCCAACTCTCGATGCTGGATGAGCAAGGCGCTTCATCATTCTGCCCCCTCAGCCGCCACATTTGGAAAACGAGGAGGTCAGGCTGGTTGATCTCTAAAGTGTATCCCAGTTCTCTTATTTATGACCCTATTAACCCTTTTTTGTTCTGCAAATCCAGACAGAAAAATGTCTACAGGAGGCAGGCTAAGGGCACACTTGTATTTTTCCTTAAGATGAAAATCAGATGTTTAAAAATATCTTCATGCAGAGGTAATGAGGACCAGTTTGTTTGCTGCCTTTTCTCAGCCTGGGTTTTACCTAATGGAGCTGAGAACTATGCCCTCCTTTCACATTTAGCATGGTTGCCACAGAGTCATAAAGCTTCTGCAGTCATGCCGAGGGAGGGAGACCCTCACATCCAGTCTCCAAGCAAGTGGCGATGGTGCGGTCCTGTGGGGGTGCGTGGCTTGGGCTTTCCCTGCCTGGGGTCAGCCTTTTCTTCTGGAGTAAAGTATTGCTATTAAATAATTATTGTTGACTTTTTTTTAAAACAGGCGCTTGAATAAAATTGTTTGGCGAGCATTATCTCCAGAGGAAAAAAAAAAGTAAGCCAGTTCCTTTTCATCTTTAAAATTGCTTTTTAATTTTGGTGAAATTCATATAACCTACAGTTAACAGTTTCTTTTAACTGTTTTTAAATGTGCTACTCGGTAATACTTAAGTTTTCAGAGTTAGTTCACTTTGCTGTACCGCAGAAAATAACATTCTAAAGCAACTATACTCCAATAAAAAAAAAGTTTTTTAATGTTGTGCAAGCCACACGTTCCTTTACTTTCAAAACTTCTCTATCATCTCAGAAAATACCTTGTACCTGCTAAGTACTCCTTCCCATTCCTCTCTCCCACTTTAGTAACTACCAGTCTGCTTTCTGGGCTTCCCTGATGGCTCAGATGGTAAAGGATCTGCCTGCAGTGCAAGAGACCTGGGTTCCATCCCCGGGTTGGGAAGATCCCCTGGAGAATGGCAACCCAGTGCAGTATTTTTGCCTGTAGAATTCCACGGACAGAAAAGCCTAGCGGGCTATAGTGAGTTTTGAAAGTCTCCCAATTTTGTTCTTCTATTTCAAAAGTGTTCTGGTTATTTGTGGCCCCTTGAAGTTCAGTGTGAATTTGAGGATTGGCTTTTAAGAAAGTTATTTTAAGTCTTTGTCTGCCAAATCCAGTGTCTGAACTTTATGTGTCTGTTGCTTTTCTCCCCCTGTGAATGGGCTGTACGCATACATGTTTCTTGTTATTCTTTGTAATTTTTTGTTGAAAACTGAACATTTTGGACACTGTAACAGTAACTCAGGAAATTAGATTCTCTACCCTCCCCAGAAATTGCTACTGTTGCTTGATGAAGGCTGCAGTTGTCTGTTTAATGTCTTTCCACCTATTTTGCAAAGACTGTATTCTTTATCATGTGTGTTCATTGAAGTATTGTTTTGTTATCCCTGTGGTCAGCCAGTGACCTGACAGAGATTTCCCTACATGTCAGCCTCTCTCTTCATCAGGCATTCTTCTGAATGCTATGTAAGTATTCAACTACATTCTTGAGTTCCAAAACAGTTTATTCTATCAAGTAGTTGTTTTGGTGAAAAGACCAGTTCCTTGATTTTTCTACTCCACTGTCTTTCATGACATCACTTCCCTCCTTACTGTCTAAAGCATGATTTTGAGTAAGTTATGACACCATTACTATATTACAGTGCTTGTGCTCAGTTGATTCAGTCATGTCCAACTCTCCGCAATCCCATGGACCTTAGCCTGCTAGGTTCCTCTGTCCACAGGATTTTCCTGGCAAGTATACTAGAGTGGGTTGCCATGTCCTTCTCCAGGGGGTCTTCCCAACCCAGGGACTGAACCTGTGTCTCCTGCGTTGCAGGTGGATTGTTTACCTCTGAGCCACTTGGAGAAGCCCCATATTGAGGTAGTCTCCTCATAATTCTAGTTTGTTGAGTGTTTTCATTTTTAATCATGAGTGTTGAATTCATCATGATTTTGCTGTATCCATTGAGATGATAATTTTTTCCTTCATTTTGTTATTGTGATTTATTATATTGACTGATTTTTACATATTGCATTCTAGGAATAAGTCTCATTCTTCAGTGTCTCATTCTTTTAATGTGTTGTTGAATTTTGTTTGCTAGTATTGAATCAATGTTCAAAAGCAATATTGGGCTATAGTTTTCTCATCTCATAGTATCTTTGTCTGGCTTTGGTATCAGGGTAATACTGGCATCATATAATGAGTTTCAAAATGTTCCCTCCTCTTCAATATTTGGAATTATTTGAGGAGGATTGGTGTTAATTCTTCTTTAAATGTTTGGTAGTTCTCTCCATGGAAGCCATATAGTACTGGGCTCATATTTGTTGGAAATTATTTGTTTGCTGATTCAATCTCCTTACTAGTTACAAGTCTGTTCAGATTTTTTATTTCTTTCTGATTCAGTCTTGGTTATATTTTTATAGAAATTTCCATTTCTTCTACATTATCTACTTTGTTGGTGTATAATGGATCATGGTAGCCTTTTATAAAATATCCTTCTTATTTCTCTGATACCAGTTGTAATGTTCATTCTTTCCTTTCTGATTCTAGTTATTTGACTTTTCTCTTTTTTCTTCTTCATCTAGCTATAAGCATTTGTCATTTTTCTGCTCTTTCCAAAAACTAACTCTTAGTTTCATAGATTTTTTTCTACTGTTATATTTCACTTATTTCTGCTCTCATCTTTATTATTTCTTTCCTTCTGCTAACTTTGAGTTTATTCTTCATTTTCCCTCTTCCTTGATGTGTAAAGTTAGGTTGTTTATTTGAGTATTTTCTCTTTTTTAATATAAGTCTTTAGCACTATAGATTTCCCTCTTAGGACTGCTTTTGCTATATCTTAGACATTTTAATATGTTATATTGTTATTTTAAAATAGCTCAAGATATTTTACAGTCTCCCTTATGATTTCTTCTTTGGCCCATTGGTTGTTTAAGAGCGTCTTGTTTAATTTCCGCATATTTGATTTCTAGTTTTATTCCACTGTGATTGGAGAATATATTTTATATGATTTAATCTTAAAACTTTTAAGACTTGTGCTTTTACATGTGGTTTATCCTGAAGAGAATGTTCCATGTGCTTAGGAAGCATATGTATTCTGCTATTGGTTGGTAGTGTGTTCTGTGTATGTCTGGTCTAATTAATCTATCATGTTTTTCAAGTCCTCTGTTTCTTCATTGGTCTTCTGTTTGGTGGTTGTATCCATTATTGAAAATGGAAATTGAAATCTTCTCTTATCGTGTTTCAATTTCTCCCTTCAATTCTATTAATGTTTGCTTCTATATTTGGGAGCTGTGAAGTTAGGTGCATATTTATGACTGTCATATCTTCCTTGTGGATGGACCCTTTTTACCATTATATAATGTCCTTCTTATATGCGAAGTCAAGTGGGCCTTAGGAAGTATCACTACGAACAAAGCCAGTGGAGGTGATGAAATTCCAGTTGAGCTACTTCAAATCCTAAAAGATGATACTGTGAAAGTGATGCACTCAATATGCCAGCAAATTTGGAAAACTCAGCAGTGGCCACAGGACTGGAAAAGGTCAGTTTTCACTCCAGTCTCAAAGAAAGGCAATGCCAAAGAATGCTCAAACTACCACACAATTGCACTCATCTCACACACTAGTAAAGTAATGCTCAAAATTCTCCAATCCAGGCTTCAACAGTAGTGAACCATGAACTTCCAGATGTTCAAGCTGGATTTGGAAAAGGTAGAGGAACCAGAGATCAAATTGTCAACATCCATTGGATCATCGAAAAAGAGAGAGAGTTCCAGAAAAACATCTATTTCTGCTTTATTGACTACGCCAAAACCTTTGACTGTGTGGATCACAACAAAGTGTGGAAAATTTTTAAAGAGATGGGAATACCAGACCTCCTGACCTGCCTCCTGAAAAATCTGTATGCAGGTAAAGAAGCAACAGTTAGAACTGGACATGGAACAACAGACTGGTTCCAAATCAGGAAAGGAGTATGTCAAAGCTGTATATTGTCACCCTGCTTATTTAACTTATATGCAGAGTACATCATGAGAAATGCCAGGCTAAATGAAGCACAAGTTGAAATCGAGATTGCCAGGAGAAATACCAATAACCTCAGATACACAGATGACACCATGCTTATGTCAGAAAGTGAAGAAAACTAAAGAGCCTCTTCATGAAAGTGAAAGAAGAGAGTGGAAAAGGTGGCTTAAAACTCAACATTCAGAAAACTGAGATCATGGCATCTCGTCCCATCACTTCATGGCAAATAGATGAGGAAACAGTAGAAACAGTGAGAGACTTTATTTTGGGGGCTCCAAAATCACTGTAGATGGTGACTGCAGCCATGAAATTAAAAGATGCTTGCTCCTTGGAAGAAAAGCTATGATCAACCTAGAGAGCATATTAAAAAGCAGACATTACTTTGCCTACAAAGGTCTGTCTAGTCAAAGCTATGGTTTTTCCGGTACTCATGTATGGATGTGAGAGTTGGACCATAAAGAAAGTTGGGTGCCAAAGAATTGATGCTTTTGAACTGTGGTGTTGGAGAAGACTCCTGAGGGTCCCTTATACTGCAAGGAGATCCAACCAGTCCATCCTAAAGGAAATCAGTCCTAAATATTCATTGGAAGGACTGATGCTGAAGCTGAAACTCCAATACTTTGGCCACCTGATGGGAAGAACTGACTCATTGGAAAAGACCCTGATGCTGGGAAAGATTGAGGGTGGGAGGAGAAAGGGACGACAGAGGATGAGATGGTTGGATGGCATCACCGACTTGATGGACATAAGTTTGAGTAGGCTCCATGAGTTGGTGATGGACAGGGAGGCCTGGTGTGCTGCAGTCCATAGGTCACAGAGTCAGACATGACTGAGTGACTGAACTGAACTGAATGTCCTTCTTTGTCTCTTGTAACAATTTATGACTTAAAATAGTCATAATTTTCTGATTTTTTTTTTTTCTGATTTACGAAGTCACCTTTTGAAGCTCTCTAGTGAATTTTTCGGGTTTCCCTGGTGGCTCAGAGGTTAAAGCGTCTGCCTGCAATGCAGGAGACCTGGGTTCGATCCCTGGGTTGGGAAAATCCCCTGGAGAAGGGAATGGCAACCCACTCCAGTAGTCTTGCCTGGAGAATCCCATAGGCGGAAGAGCCTGATGGGCTATAGTCCACGGGGTCGCAAAGAATCAGACACGACTGAGCGACTTCACTCACTCACTCACTCAGTGAATTTTTCAGTTATTGTATTCCTCAGATACAGAATTTCAGTTTGGTTCTTTTTATAGTTTCTGTGTCTTTGTTGATATTCTTAATATGTTCATCCATCATTTTCCTGATTCCATTTAGTTGTCTGTATTCTCTTTGAGCTCAATGAGCATTTTTAAGACAGTTATTTTCAATTCTCTGTCAGGTAATTCATAGCTCTTTTCTTTAGTGTAGATTTCTGGAGATTTATTTTGTTCCTTTGATTAGGCCACTCTTCTCTATTTCTCTTTATTCCTTAGTACTTTTAGGCAAGATCTGGACATTTGGAAAGGCAGACACTTGTCCCAGTCTTTATAGATGACTTCTTATAGGGGAAGACCTTCACCAATCATTCTGACTAGAGATTCTGGGAACCTCTCACAACTTTTCTGAGGGTATTTCTTCTCTAGGAGTGGTGGTGGTGGTGGTGGTGGTGTGGTATGTGTGTGTGTGTGTAATTTCCCAGTCAAAGAGATTTGCCCCTGTCTTTTCTCAGGAGCGGGTAGTCTTTTCCTCCCCCTGGTGTCTTTCTTTGGGTACTGCAGTCTCTCTGGTGCTGTAACCAGCCATGAAACTTGCCTTTGCTCTCAGCTGCCAGTAACCTGGCATGCAAAGTATGCTGCCATTTTTATTGGCACTCTGAGTCAAGTGAGACAAAAGCTAGTCTCTCAAGCCGCCCCACAGAAGGCGAAAATGTTGCATACATGTTCCACTCTTCTCTTTCGGAGAAGCCAGGATTTGATTTCCTCTGAGTTGCTCCACACGTGCCAAGAAAGGGGAGGGGCTAGGCCAGGCAAAGTGCAACAAATGTTCCCAATACACACTTCAGTGCCCATTCTTCTTGGCTTTGAACACCTGGAGAGCTGGCACCTTTTTTTTTTTTTTTTTTTTTTAGTTCTACCAGTTTATTGCTACCAACCCGTGACCCTCCACCCTCATGCACACATGCTCAGTCATGTAACCCCATGGACTGCAGCCTGCCAGGCTCCTCTGTCCATGGACTTTTCCAGGCAAGAATACTGGAGTGGGTTGCCATTTCCTTCTCCGAGCTGGTACCTTTTAACTGGCTTCTTGGAATTCTCACAAAGGCAGTTTGTCCACATATTATTGTCGGCATTTCTGTGGGGTAATGAGGCCTGGGGTTTCTCATTTTACTATTTTCCTGACATCACTCCCATTTAGATTTTTAATAAGGATTTTTGCTGTCTTCTGGAGACAAGTTTATCTGTGAATTGAGTCCTGTGATTGTGCTGGGTTTACAGTGTGCTCTTCCAACACACACAACACACACTTAAAAAAATAAAAAGACGTGACAACCTTCAGCAACAAGAGAATGATAATTATGAAATGTTCTTCCCCATATCTCCCTCACTCAATCTATCCATCGCCCTCTCTGTACCTCCTTCCATGAATATCTGACTCAGAAGTAGCTGGGACTGGAAATAGAATTTAGAACTTGGGCCCTCCACACCCCACTGGCTTTCCCTGGAATCATGCAGCCTGTTCATCAGCTGATAGAAAGTTTGGCTTCTGTTCTTTGTGAACCAAATCAGTGAAACCGGAAAATATAGGCCTATTTAGGCTTACAAGAGGACAGGAGATAAAGGTAGCTAAAATGAGCTATTAGAAGAATTATTGCACTGAGACAAATATTTGGGTTTAGTGTTTACTTGTTTTCCAGAGTCACTGCTAGACATAGCTGTGTGAAATCTCTTTGAAACTTGCTTTTGCTTCTGCCAAATGTTAGACCTAAGAAGAAAGGAATGGGTTTCAAACATGCTGAAAAAAAATTGTTGGAAAAAAAAAAAAACAACTCGTGTAACAAACTTCTATAAAATCAGACCATCAAATTAAATAATGGGGAAAAGGGCCTTCCATGACTCAGAGATGATTATTTTTAACTTGTGCAAACTACCAAAGCCCCAGTGGACAAGAAGGCGTGGCTGCAATTCTGTCAACACCTGACATCTGCTCCGACAGATGTTTCTCAGGGGAGGGTTGACTGAAAAACCATCTTTCCATATGTTTTCTGTTATGATCACATTACTTTTCTCTTTCTTCTCCCTTCTCTAGGTTAGATGCAAACAAACCAATGCGGTACTTAGAAAACAAGGCAGCTTTGAATGAGGCATTAGAAAGGTTGAATTGGCCCATTTCGTTGAAGGAGCTGTCCATGCTGGAGAATGAAATCCTAGCTGGGAAAATGTACGTGCAGCAGGCCATGGAGCTCCAAGAGGCTGTCAAGAAGGAGAATTATGTAAGCAAAGCACTCGAAGAGGTGCGTACCGTGGTGGGGTCTGTGTTTGCTCCCTCCCCTCTTGTCCGAGCCCTTGACATCTCTGTGTTGGCCATCCCTCTCCTCCACTTCTCAACACACTGATTTCTAAGACTTACAGCCAACCCACTGAAGGTCTCAGCACCTCTTTCAGTAGAAAGGAAATGGCATTTGATTTTACTCTGACCTTATTTTTTAAACAATACATGTTTTAACTGGAAAATAAAACTAAGCAGAAGTATCACAGAGTGATTAAAAGCCTGGACTTTGATATGAGCCAGACCAGCATCTAGTCTCAGATCTGCCACCTAATCCCCATGTGATCTTGGTCAGTGACTCTCTCTAAACCGTACGTTTTTTTTTTTTTTTTAATCTGTAAGATAAGAGTATTAATAGGCTTGTTATGAGAAAATGAACATTTAAAGTAGTTAGTATTGAAAGTCTTCCATAAGTATTAGCAATTATTGTTACTAGTAAAACAGACCTTCTAAAAAGAAAATTTATTATCTAGCAGCCTTAATATTTATTACCACTTTGGATCATTTACTTCTTTATTTTATTTTTTTTTTTTTTGGTTGCACTCAGTCTTCGTTGCTACATGTGGGCTTTCTCTGTTTGCGGCAAGTGGGGGCTACTCTTTGTTGCAGTGCATGGACTTCTCATTGCAGTGGCTTCTCTTGCTGCAGAGAATGGGCTCTAGGGTGCTTGGACTTCAGTAATTGGAGAAGGCAATGGCACCCCACTCCAGTACTCTTGCCTGGAAAATCCCATGGACGGAGGAGCCTGGTGGGCTGCGGTCCATGGGGTCGCTAGGAGTCGGACACGACTGAGCGACTTCACTTTCACTTTTCACTTTCATGCATTGGAGAAGGAAATGGCAACCCACTCCAGTGTTCTTGCCTGGAGAATCCCAGGGACGGGGGAGCCTGGTGGGCTGCCGTCTACGGGGTCGCACAGAGTCGGACACGACTAAAGCGACTTAGCAGCAGCAGCAGCATACGTATATCCCCTCCCTCCTGAAGCCCTCTCCCATCGCCCTCCCCATCCTACCCCTCCAGGTTGACACAGAGCCCCTGTCTGAGTTTCCTGAGCCATACAGCAAATTCCCCTTGGCCATCTATTTTACATATGGTAATGTAAGTTTCCATGTTATATCTCACCCTCTCCTCCCCTCTCCCCATGTCCACAAGTCTATTCTCTCTGTCTGTTTCTCCATTGCTGCCCTGTGAATAAATTCTTCAGTTCCATTTTTCTAGATTCTGTATATATCCATTAGAATACAATATTTATCTTTCTCTTTCTGACTTCACTATAATAGGTTCTAGGTTCATCCACCTCATTAGAACTGACTCAAAGGGATTCCTTTTTATGGCTGAGTAATATTCCATTGTGTATAGGTACCACAACTTATTTATCCATTCATCTCTTGTAAATAGTGTAAATAGTGCTGCAATGAACAATGGGATACATGTGTCTTTCAATTTTGGTTTCCTCAGGGTATATGCCTAGGAGTGGGATTTCTGGGTCATGTGGTTTTATTCCTAGTTTTTTAAGAAATCTCCATACCTTCTTCCATAGTGGCTATATCAATTTACATTCCCACTGACAGTGCAGGAAAGAAAGAAGAAAGTGAAGTTGCTCAGTCATGTCCGACTCTTTGCGACCCCATGGACTGTAGCCCACCAGGCTCCTCCATCCATAGAATTTTCCAGGCAAGAGTGCTGGAGTGGATTGCCATTTCCTTCTCCAGGGGATCTTCCTGACCCAGGGATCAAACCTGGGTCTCCTGCATTGCAGGCAGATGCTTTACCATCTGAGCCACCCTTTTCTCCATACCCTCTCCAGCATTTATTGTTTGTAGAGTTTTTGATGATGGCCATTCTGACTGATGTGAGGTGATATCTCATTGTAGTTTTGATTTGCATTTCTCTAATAATGAGCGATGTTGAGCATCTTTTCATGTGTTTGTTAGCCATTTGTGTGTCTTCTTTGGAGAAATGTCTGCTTGGGTCTTTTCCCCACTTTTTGATTGGGTTGTTTATTTTGCTGGTATTGAGTTGTATGAGCTGCTTGTATATTTTGGAAATTAATCCTTTGTCAGTTGTCTCATTTGCTATTGTTTTCTCCCATTCTGAGGGTTGTCTTTTCACCTTGCTTATAGTTTCTTTTGCTGTGCAAAAGCTTTTATGTTTAATCAGATCCCACCTGTTTACTTTTGTTTTTATTTCCATTACTCTAGTAGGTGGGTCATAGAAGATCTTGCTTTGATTTATGTAATCAAGTGTTCTGCCTATGTTTTTCTCTAAGAGTTTTATAGTTTCTGGTCTTGCATTTAGGTCTTTAATCCATTTTGAGTTTATCTTTGTGTTTGGTGTTAGGGAGTGTTCTAATTTCATTCTTTTACATGTAGCTGTCCAGTTTTCCCAGCACCATTTATTGAAGAGGCTGTGTGCCCCATTTTATATTCTTGCCTCCTTTGTCAAAAATTAGGTACCCATAGGTGTATGGGTTTATTTCTGAGCTTTCTATCTTGTTCCATTGGTCTATATTTCTGTTTTTGTGCCAGTACCATACTGTCTTGATGACTGTAGCTTTGTAGTATAATCTAAAGTCAGGGAGTTTGTTTCCTCCACTCCATTCTTCTTTCTCAAGACCACTTTGGCTATTCAGGTCTTTTGTGTTTCCATATGAATTGTGAAATTTTTTGTTCTAGTTCTGTGAAAAATGTCATTGGTAATTGGATAGGGATCACATTGAATCTGTAGATTGTGTTTGTTAATATAGTCATTTTCACAATATTGATTCTCCCTACCCAGGAACATGGAATATGTTCTCTCCATCTGTTTATGTCACCTTTGATTTCTTTCATTAGTGTCTTACAATTTTCTGTGTACCGTTCTTTTGTCTCCTTACGTAAATTTATTCCTGGATACTTCTTTTTGTTGCAATGGTGAATAGGATTGATTCCTTAATTTCTTTCTGTATTTTCATTGTCAGTATATAGAAATGCAAGTGATTTCTATGTATTGATTTTGTATCCTGCAACTTTGCTAAATTCACTGATTAGCTCTAGTAATTTTCTGATACTAGCTTTAGTATCACATTTTTTAATGTGCATTTAAAAGTTTAATCATAAATGGGTGCTGAATTTAGTCAAAGGCTTTTTCTGCATCTATTGAGATTATCATATGGTTTTTATCTTTCAATTTGTTAATGTGGTGTATCACATTGATTGATTTCCGTATATTGAAGAATCCTTACATCCCTGGAATAAACCAAGCTTGATCATGGTGTATGAGCTTTTTGATGTGTTGCTGAATTCTGTTTGCTAAAATTTTGTTGAGGATTTTTGCATCTATGTTCATTAGTGATATTGGCCTATAGTTTTCTTTTTTTGTGTGTTGTCTTTGTCTGGTTTTGGTATCAGTGTGATAGTGGCTTCGTAGAATGAGTTTGGAAGTGTTCCTTCCTCTGCAATTTTTTGAAAGAGTTTTGAAAAAGTTTTAGAAGGATAGGCAATAGCTCTTCTCTAAATGTTTGATGGAATTCTCCTGTGAAGCCATCTAGTCCTGGGTTTTTGTTTTCTGAGAGATTTTTGATCACAGCTTCAATTTCAGTGCTTATAATTGGGTTGTTCATTATTTCTATTTCTTCCTAGTTCAATCTTAAAAGATTGAACTTTTCAAAGAATCTGTCCATTTCTTCCAGGTTATCCATTTTATTGCCATATAGTTGTTCATAATAGTCTCTCTCTCTCTTTTTTTTTTTTTCTGATCAGCAGGTCATCACTTATTCATTAACACAACTCCAAGTCCAGAAAGCTGCCTGACATGACAACTTTTCTTTCTTGGTTATGGTCCCCTCCAGACAGTAGAGTGACAGGGTCATGGATCCCCTTCAACAGAGTGAGATGTGCTTGCCCCAGGGTGCCCTCTTCAGAGATACCCTGTAATTTTGCCAGCCTTGCCAACGTGCGACATGGGGGGGTCACCCCATTGTCTGTTGTAACCTCTCCATTTTCATTTCTAATTTTGTTGATTTGATTCTTTCTTTTTTCCTTGATGAGTTTGGCTAAAGGTTTGTCAATTTTGTTTATCTTCTCAAAGAATCAGCTTTTAGTTTTATTAATCTTTACTATTGTTTCTTTCATTTTTTTTTATTTATTTCTGCTCAGATCTTTATGATTTCTTTCCTTCTACTAATTTTGGAATTTTTTTGTTCTTCTTTTTCTAGTTGTTTTAGGTGTAAAATTAGGTCTTCTATTCAATGTTTTTCTTGTTTCTTGAGGTAGGATTGTATTGCTATAAACTTCCCTCTTAGAACTGCTTTTGCTGCACCCCATAGGTTTTGAGTTATCGTGTTTTCATTGTCATTTGTTTCTAGAAATTTTCTGATTTCCCTTTTGATTTCTTCAGTAACCTGTTGGTTATTTAGAAATGTATTGTTTAATCTCCATGTGTTTGTGTTTCTTACAGATTTTTTCTTATAAATGATATCTAGTCTCATAGTGTTGTGGTCAGAGAAGATGCTTGATACAATTTCAGTTTTCTTAAATTTACTCAGGTTTGATTTGTGATCCAAGATGTGGTCTATCCTGGAGAATGTTCCATGTACACTTGAGAAGAAAGTGTATTCTTGTGCATTTGGATGGAATGTCCTAAAGATATCAGTGAGATCCATCTCATCTAATGTATCATTTAAGACTTGTGTTTCCTTATTAATTTTCTGTTAATTAAAGTCTCCTAATTAAAGTCTTCTACTATTATTGTGTTACTGTCAATTTCTCCTTTTATGTCTGTTAGTGTTTGTCTTATGTATTGAGATACTCCTATGTTGGATGCATAGATATTTACAATTATTATGTCTTCCTCTTGGATTGATCCCTTGATCATTATGTAGTGCCAACAAAGGTCTGTCTAGTCAAGGCTATGGTTTTTCCAGTAGTCATGTATGGATGTGAGAGTTGGACTATAAAGAAAGCTGAGTGCCGAATAATTGATGCTACAACTGTGGTGTTGGAGAAGACTCTTGAGAATCCCTTGGGCTGCAAGGAGATCCAACGAGTCCATCCTAAAGGAAATGAGTCCTGAGTGTTCATTGGAAGCTTATGTTGAAGCTGAAACTCCAATACTTTGGCCACCTGATGTGAAGCGCTGACTCATTTGAAAAGACCCTGATGCTGGGAAAGATTGAAGGCAGGAGGAGAAGGGGATGACAGAGGATGAGAGGGTTGGATGGCATCACCAACTCAATGGATATGAGTTTGGGTAAACTCCAGGAGTTGGTGATGGACAAGGAGGACTGGCGTGCTGCAGTCTGTGGGGTCTCAAAGAGTGGGACACAACTGAGTGACTGAAGTAAATTGAACTATCCTTCCTTATCTCTTGTAGTATTCTTTATATTAAGCTCTGTTTTGTCTGATATAAGGATTGCTACTCCAGCTTTCTTTGCTTCCCATTTGCATGGAATATATTTTTCCATCCTCTCACTTTCAGCCTATATGTGTCTTTAGGTCTGAAGTGGGTTTCTTGTAGACAGCATATATATGGGTCTTGTTTTTGTATCCATTCAGCCAGTCTGTGTTTTCTGGTTGGAGCATTTAATCCATTTACATTTAAAGTAATTATTGATATATACATTCCTATTGCCATTTTCTTAATTGTTTGAAGTTGATTTTGTAGATCTTTTTACTTCTCTTGTATTTCTTGACTATATAAGTCCCTTTAACACTTGTCGTAAAGCTGGTTTGGTGGTACTGAATTCTCTTAACTTTTCGTAACTTTTGCTTGTCTGAAAAGCTTTTTATTTCTCCATCAATTTTGAATGAGATCCTTACCAGGTACAGTAATCTTGGTTGTAGATTTTTCCCTTTCAGTACTTTAAATATATCCTGCCATTCCCTTCTGGCCTGCTGAGTTTCTGCTGAAAGATCAGCTGTTAAACGTATGGGGTTTCCCTTGTATGTTACTTGTTGCTTTTCCCTTGCTGCTTTTAAGATTCTTTCTTTGTGTTTATTCTGTTAGTTTGATTAGTATGTGTCTTGGTGTGTTTCTCCTTGGGTTTATTCTGTATGGGACTCTTCATGCCTCTTGGACTTGATAGACTATTCCCTTTTCCATGTTGGGGAAATTTTCAACTATAATCTCTTCAAAAATTTTCTCATACCCTTTCTTTTTCTCTTCTTCTTCTGGGACCCCTATAATTTGAATGTTGGTGCATTTGATATTGTCCCAGAGTTTATTCTGCTCTTCAGAAATTATTTCCACCATTTTATCTTCTAGCTCACTGATTCGTTCTTCTGCTTCAGATATTCTATTCAGATATTCTATCAATATGCTATTGATTCTTTCCAGAGTATTTTTAATTTCAGTAATTGTGTTGTATGTCTCTGTATGTTTATTCTTTAATTCTTCTAGGTCTTTGTTAATTGATTCATGTATTTTCTCCATTTTGTTTTCAAGATTTTTGATCATCTTTACTATCATTATTCTGAATTCTTTTTCAGGGAGTTTGCATATTTCCTCTTCATTTATTTGGACTTCTGTTTTTCTAGTTTGTTCCTTCATTTGTGTAGTATTTATCTGCCTTTTCATAATTTTTTTTAACTTATTGTGTTTGAGGTCACCTTTTCCCAGGCTTCAGGGTTGAATTCTTTCTTCCTTTTGGTTTTTGGCCTCCTAAGGTTGGTCCAGTGGTTTGTGTAAGCTTCAAATAGGGTGAGATTTATGCTGAGTTTGTGTGTGTGTGTGTGTGTTTGTCCTCTGTTGCGCAAGGCTGAATGAGGTGGTAATCCTGTCTGCTGATGATTGGGTTTGTATTTTTATTGTTTGTTGTTTAGATGAGGTGTTCTGCACAGGGTGCTACTGGGGGTTGGGTGATGCTGGGTCTTGTACTCAAGTGGTTTCCTTTGTGTGAGTTCTCACTATTTGATTCTCCCTAGTGTTAGTACTCAGGTATTCTAGGGTCTTGGAGTCAGTGCTCCCACTCCAAAGGCTCAGGGCTTGATCTCTGGTTAGAAATGAAGATTTCACAAGTGATTTGTTATGGCATTAAGTGAGCTTAAAACAGATACCCCAAAGTGAGAAACCAAAGATGAACCCCAGACAAATGGAAGTTACAAAATCAGGTAAATAATAATTAAAATAATGGAATATACACATACACATATGCACCCATAAGCAAAGTCAAAACAGTCCAATTAAAACAAAGTACAGTAGATTGACCTGTTAAACAAACAAAATCAAAAATTATATGTGTGTGACTGAATATAAAAAAGTGTGACTGAATATATACATATGCATATACACACATAATCAAAATCAAGAGTCCAACAAAAATAAAGTACAATAGGTTGATCTGGTGAATAAAGGAAGCCAAAAATTATATCTACTAGTTAAGAGCAAAACTTACTAAAGCACAAACTGGAAAATAAAACTAAAGCAAAGTGCCAATTGGGGAATAAAGCAAAGAAAATAAAACTAACAAATATATTGAGAGGAAAGGAAAGAAAGAAAAGAAACAAAGAATAGATGTGCAAGGTTAAATAGAGGTAGATAAAGAAGATTTATATACATTAAAGATTAACTGCAAGGGGAAAGTAACAGTAGGAAAAGCAAACAAAGGAATAAATGTAGAAAAATTAATTAAAGCTAAAAAGAGAGAAAAAGGAAAAAAAAACAAGGAAAACTCCACAGAACTGCAAAAGCCCAATGTAGAGGCAGAGGTTTATAACAACAATAAAAAAATGTGGCTGAGAAAAAGAGAAAAGAAAAAGCTCAAAAGCTGAATTAGATTTCATAGTGCCAATAAACTTGACAACTACAACAGAGGAGGGGAAAAGGGGAAAAAAAAATCCAAAGAATCTACAGAACAAGTCAAAACATAGGAATAATAGATGTTTTTCTTGAGTCACTGCTCTCAGAGTCCTTTCCTTCACTAGGAGTCACAGCCCACCTTACCTCCCAAGGAGGCCCTCCAACACTGTGCTGATCTCTGGACCTGTTGTGGGGGCGGCTTAGATTCTAATCTTGTCTTACTTCTATGTGTTCTTGCCTCCAATGTCCACGGCTATCAGAACTGGTGCATTTTATTTTGTGAAATCTCTCAGTGTTCTTTTATATATTCCATAGACACAGAGTCTGCCTAGTTGATCGTGTGGATTTAATCTGAAGCTTATACAGCTGATGGGAAGGTTTGAGGTCTTCTTCCTTAGCCACACTGCCTCTGGGTTTCAATTGTGGTTTTATTTCCACTTCTGCATGTGGGTCGTCCCCTGGGGTTTGCTCTTGAGGATGCCCTGGAGCACTTGGGTTTGCCCCTGTGAGGGCCAGGTGTGAAGGTGGTGCAGCTGCTTGGGTCGAAGGGGTTCTGGCAGCACCAGGTACTCAGGGGAGTTGATGGCTAGGACAGCAGGAAATATAATGCTCTAGAAGGGTATGGCAGAGAAGGCAATGGCACCCCACTCCAGTACTCTTGCCTGGAAAATCCCAAGGACGGAAGAGCCTGGTAGGCTGCAGTCCATGGGGTCGCTAAGAGTCGGGCACGACTGAGCGACTTCACTTTCACTTTTCAGTTTCATGCATTGGAGAAGGAAATGGCAACCCACCTCAGTATTCTTGCCTGGAGAATCCGAGGGACAGAGGAGCCTAGTGGGCTGCCATCTATGGGGTTGCACAGAGTCGGACACAACTGAAGTGACTTAGCAGCAGCAACAGAAGGGTATGGCAACCAGTATTGGCCAATACTTCCTGTATTGCCTGGAGAACCCCCTGACAGAGAAGCCTGGCAGGCCGCAGTCTACAGGGCCACAAAGAGTTGGACACGACTGAAGCAACCCTGCATGCATAGACGCAAGCCTTTTTTTTGTCTGTGGCAGCTCTGCCCCGGTGAGAGTTGAACATGAAGGTGGTGCAGCTGCTTGGCTTGCAGGGACCCTGGAGGCACCAAATGTGCAGGGACATGGACTGCCTTTGCTGTAGGAGTTATGGCCCTATCAGAGAGTCTTTCTTCGATTCTCTTGTAGCTGGTGATCAGAAGGCCTCTTTGGCCAGTCTTTCTCCATAGCTCTGCCTGTTCAGGCACTTACAAGGCTTCCTTGCCTGGGGTCCTTCTCTGTTGTTTGGTGCATCAGGCACATAGAGAGGGCCCCCTGGTTGGGATCCTACTCTGTAGATCGGGGTGTCAGGCACTTAAAGGAGCACCCTGGGTGGGGTCCTATTCTGTAGTTCAGTGCGTCAGGCACTTTCTGGGCCAGCCTTTCTTGTTCAGCTGCCACTGCTGGCTATTGTAGGGAGAGAGAGGCTACGGTGATGGCTCCACCCACTATGCAGTATCGCCTTGCTTCCACGGCTGCCCAGCTTTCCTCCACAGGCATTTCTCACCACAGTCTCCTCCCTCACATCCCCTCGATCCGTCTCTCCGCAATCAACAGCAGCCCTTGCCCTGGGATTGCTCCACAATCCCTAAACTCCAGCTCCCAGCCACTGCACCTTCCAGGGGACCTCATCCCTTTCCGGAATATGTATGGCTGCAGCAAGGACTGTCTGACTCTCCTTCCATTTAGGCTACCACAGATCAGCTGTTTCCCTCTCAGACTTAAATGTTTCTCCTCTGACTCAGACAGTTGCCCTGATATGGGGATCAGAACCTTGCTTCAGTTCCCCCACCCGCCGAGGGCAGGTCCAGTCTTGCTAACACTCCTGTTTTTGCCCCTAGTTCCTTCATCCTACTGAGTTTTGTGTGGTTCTATATATTCTTTTCCACTGGTCAGGCACTCCTGTCTGCTCTCAGCTGGTGTTCTGCACGCACTTCTGTGTCTGAAGGTGTATTCCTGATTTATCCGTGGAGAGAGATGTACTCCATGTCCACCTACGCCTCCGCCATCTTTAAATCCTCATTTACTTTTAATTGTTTTTCTTCCTTGAATAAATTTTACACATAGATACACAGTGTCCATAATCATTTTATATTCTACTTTTCAATTTAGCATTGTCTTATATACTTTCTTTCTGTTTTTGCTGAACCATCAGATTGACATTTTTTGTAGTTACATGATAGTCCATGGTGTATAACTACCCTCATTGGTTTAAGTCTTCACTGAATGTTGGACATTTGGGTTTTTTTTTTTTTTTTTTCAATTTTCCTTTCAGATGTTTTGATGCTTCTATGGTGCATACAGTTGAACTATTTTGTTAAGATAAGGTCTTAGAAGTGGGACTCTTGGCCCAAAGAACATAAACACCTGGGGGCTTTAAATACTTGCTGCCTGTATAATAAATATTCTCTTTCTGACTGTAGTAGAGTGTGTGTAGACCTGGAATAGTTCATCCAGAATCTTACTGACTTCTATATAATTTTCATATATTCACCATTTGATGGCATAAAAAATATATCCAAGGAATTGACCTTTGAGATTCATCTATTTTTTATTTCAGTCTTTGCTAAATGATACTGACTTTGCCTGGTTTTAAATTCTGTTTTTGCTATTCTAGATTGTTGTGTTTTATTTGCTTATTTTAATTTAATTTTTCCCCTGAAAATGGCTTTTTCCCCCTTTAGTGTCAAAAGCTATTTCTTTTCTGCAGAGTGTAAAAGTTTTATCATATCTTTATTTTCGCTTTTACCTAGTCTGTTTTATTTATTTATATGTATTGGGATTCTTAATATTGTTTTTATTCAAACAAAGTGACCCCCTCAAAGAGTTGTTCAGTCTTTCCTTGGAATGCACCATCTGTTGACCCCAAATGTGTTTCTGTCTATTGGCCTTTCACACCTAGATGTCCCATGGACACCCAAGAATCAAGAAGGCTGAAAATGAATTAACTCCCTCTCCCTGGAGATCTTTTCTTTCATCATGCCTCTTCCTGTTTGTCCCTTCATTTATTCATTGAAATATTTATGAGTTCCTCTGAGGTGCCAAGCCCTATTCTAAGCACTAAAAGTACTTAAACACAGGGACCAAGCCCCACTCTTATTCTAGTTGAGAAAACAGACCATTACAGGTCTTAAATGATGGACTTTGCCATGTTGAGCTCTGAAGACATTACTGCCTAACAGCAGAATTTTCAAGCTTTTGATCTCTGGGTTAGGAAGGTCACATGGAGGAGGAAACAGCAACCCACACCAGTATTCTTGCCTGGGAAATTCCATGGACAGAAGAGCCTGAAGGGCTACAGTCCACAGGGTCTCAAAGAGTCAGACATAACTGAGTGACTGAGCAGCAGCAACAGCAGGATTCTTTCATCTACACTTTACATTAAATTTAAAAATGGGAGTGTTGCTAATGTAGTGAAAAGAAGCCTCTTGTGATTCAGAACAAAGTGTGTTCTGAATTTGTCTAGATTTGTGGGATTCAAAGGCTCATTGTTCGTGGGATATGAATTAATTGTTCTATTTCTTTATTCTCTTGTCCACAGAGTGGGAAGTAAAATAATTTCCACAATTTCTTCATCCAAAAATATTTGTTCACTGCCTACCATGGATCAGATTCATGGCACAGGTGATCTCAGTCAGTGAATAGGCTGTCACATTCTTCTCTCTTTCCTTGGGATCTGCCAAGGTGAAGCTATACATTGAACACAAAATAGGGGCTTGTTATTACCATTGGAGACATGGGTTCAGCCCAATGTAGGAGACATACTGTATTAGAGCATAATCTCCATGAGAGCTGAGATCTTGTTTGGCCTCACTTATAGCTGTATCCATAGCTACATCCACTGAGAATGATGGCTGGCACATGGTGGGTGCTCAAAAGTATTTATTGAAGGAATGAAACCCAGACCCTTATATCAGAGTATTACAAATATGACAGTAGAGGCATAGCCATAGAACAACTGGAAGATGGGGAAAAGTGAACAATTCTGGCTGGGGAGTTGAGGAAGTCTTCACAGAAGGGGGTGATTGAATTTGATCCAGAAGGATGTGTAGGGATTTGCGGGTGGGAGTGTGAGAAGTGTTCTGAGTGAGAGAAACAGCTTGTGTGTGCCAAGACAGGTAGAGGGGAAGAACATGGTGTATTCACCAGGGGTGTGGCAGGAGACGAGACAGGGAAAGGGAAGATGGAGCCAGAATACAGGGAACTGAAAATCTCTCTTAGAATCAGGGACTCTATCCTGTAGGAAATGAATACCAGTGAGAGATTTACAGCAAGCAGAAAACATGAACAGATTTTTGTTTTGGAAAGATTATTTTGGCAGCAAGATAAGGCTCAGTGTAGGGGGAAAAGACCAAAACCAGGTGCAGACTCAGAGACGTTGATCCTCGAGCCAAGTCAGTACAGTATGGAGGGTTTAGGTGAAAGAGGCATGAGTTGGTGGAAAGTGAATGTGTGCAGTGAGCCAGAGGGCAAAGTTGAGCACACCCACAAACTTCCCATCTTGGACAGCTAAGAGACAGAGGCACTGTTAACCACCACATCCGTATCCCCTCTGCCTCTTGAGGAGACAGCCCTTCGAAACACCGTGTCGTTCTCTCACCCCTTACCACAGTTTTGTTTTCTTCATAGCACATTTCACCACCTGACATTATGTATGTATTTGTTCATGATCTGCATCCTCCACTGGAATAAGAGTGGGGCTTGGTCCATTGTGTTCTAGGTATTTCTAGTATTGCTGGAGTATTGCCTGACACCTTGTAAGCACTCCCAAATATTTGAATGAATAAATAAACAGAAGAACAGAAGCAAGAGGTACCATGAGAGGAAAGGAAAGGAAACTCTCTTTAGGTCCTCTCGATTCTTGGATGTCCCCAGGGCATCTGGGTGAGAAAGGCCCATAGGCAGCCACATGTTTGGAGTTTAGGAGAAAAGTCTGAGTTAAGGAGATAGATTTGAAGGTTCTTTGAGGTAATGAGAAAGGGAGACTGTAGAGGGGCCAGTGTAGGACAGCTGGAGAAGCAGAAGCTCCAGGTAGAGAGCTGTGATGCCGGAGCCCAAGGAGGAGAGGTGGCAAGAGCCCTGGGCCTGGAGTCAGAAAGACCTGAATTCAAGTCTCAGCACTGCCACACTCCAGCCGAGGGACCTTCCTTAGGCTGTCTAAGCCTAGGTCCCTCATCCTTACGTGAGAAAAATCATAATGGCCACCTGCAAGATGGTTATGAGACAGCTCACATAAAATGCTCAGGACAGTGTGCAGCATTAAATGTTCATCGGGAAACACTGTCTCAACACACATTGTCCATCATTGCTATTTTTACAATTAATGAATTACTGAGGAGTTTTGAAATAATCATACAGGATGATGTCTGAAAGCCATTTGACTTTCAAGAGGGATATCAGTAATCATCCTAGCCAGAACAGTTTTGGTGGCCTTTGGGGAGTGGAAGCCAGTTTGCAGAAGGTGGAGGGGTGGATAGAAGTTGAGAAAATAAATATAGGAAGTGAAGACTTTAGTTTGAAGATCTTCATAGAAAGGAAAGGAGAAAAAGATGGTGGGAACTTGACGTGAGAGCCACAGCGAGAGAAGACATTGAATTCATGTAATGGTATTGGTGCGTCCACTGCTACCCTCTTTTTTGGTCAAGGATTAAAGATGTCCTTTCACTGCCCTGTCACTTTACTGGGTGACCAAAGCCCCCACTGTCTGCTCGGGGCAGCACCCATGTGCCCAGGAAAGTTGTCCACAGGTAAGGAATGGGTGGGAGAGGTTCATACTTGGCAGCTGATCCACAATTTCTTCCACTGTGAGTGTGGCCCTCTGCAAAGGAAGATTTTCTGTGTAATATTTAAGGGGATGCTTCTCCTTACTGTAAGTGATGTATTGTGTGATATTTTATTTCATTTCTATCTGAATTGATTTCATGACCCACTAACAGGTGTCAACCTTTCTGTGTGAAAAATGGTTGAAATCAAAGCTCAGGATTGCAAGACTTTTTGAGATCCTGCAGTGAAAAATCCATCACATATGTAGTCATCTTTATTGATTCAGATATAACTAGAGTCTCATTTTAAATTCTAATAGCAAAGGCCAAAGATTTTGATCAATGATTGTAATTTGGAGAGGAAGAAACCTGGTTTTTGTTAAGATCCCCTACAGTTTATTGATAACACAGCAAAAGGTGGTCAAAGTTGGTTGGCATGAGAGGCAATCAGAAATGCCCATGTGTGTTCAGAAGGGAGTGGTCCCTGTATTTGATCCAGTCGAGGGTGCATCATGGAGCCTGAGGGTCTGTGACTCTCAGATACTTTCCCCTGACATATGTTGGCACCCAGCGTAGACACACATTGGTTCCTGAGCTTGGGACAGCTTCATGATTTTTCTGTTGGTCAGGATTAGTGGTGGGGAGAAGTGGTTATACATGCCAGTGTCTGGCTAGATTGTGCCCTGCTTTTCCACTCAGACTTTCCCTGGCAGTTCTTTGCAAGATCAGATGTAGGGTGTGAATCATTATTTTACCTGCTCTGCCCAGCACATTATACTGGGCACATCCCATGCTTAACTGTTCTCCCTGTTTCTGTAATCCACTCATTCTGTGGCATCCTTGGAGACAGGTGCTTGGATTACTGACTGCATAATGGAAAGAAAGGTCTTAATTCTGAACTTTTATTTTTTTAATGAAGAAATATCTTCCTGGTGTTTATTTTATTTTTGGCCACACTGCATGGCATGTGGGATCTTAGTTCCCCAACCAGAGATCAGACTCATGCCCCTTGCACTGGAAGCACAGAGTCTTAACCACTGCACCACCAGGAAAGTCTCTTAATTCTGAACTTTTAAAATTCCACTGGAAAGCTCCCTTCACCAGCACCGCTCTTGTTGCCATGATTGAGGAGTTCAACGACATTAGCCCATCCTGAGCCCTCAGGGCTGCAGGATGGTGGAAAGCACCAAGGGCATCCAAGATACAATTCACCTCCTGAGTTCTCCCTGGGAGCCTGGTGTGGGGCAGCCCCAGTCGTAACCTTGGCTGCCTTGAAACACACTGTGGTGGAAAGTCTTGTTAAGCTATAAGCATCTGTGAACAACCTGAATAGAGACCTTGGAGATGAGCTGACCCAGCTGGCTGCACATGGTTACTACTCCAAGTTGTGGCCAGCAAGGAATCTGGAGGCTTTGGCTTTGAGAAATAGCTAATTAAATGTTCCATTCCATGGAAAGTTGTCCAGGAGAAAGAGAGCATTAGGAAAATGCACCACAGGTGGGAGGATGTGGGTGAGACTGGGTGAGAAGGGAATAGGAGAATGAGTGATGAAAAGAAACCACTTGGATTTGAAAACATATTGGATTGTGACTATGACATTACACGAGAGAACAGTAGTTCAGGAGACTTAGAAATTTCTTTGAGTTGTATAAAATGAAGTCAGAATAAGTAGAGTCATTTGTTATGTTTTCTCCCAAACAGTAATTGAACCAGTTGTCTGTCATTCCTGCCTCATAACCCATCTTTATACAGCTCGGAGAAGGCAACAGCAACCCACTCCAGTACTCTAGCCTGGAAAATCCCAAGGACGGGGGAGCCTGGTGGGCTGCAGTCCATGGGGTCGCACAGAGTCGGAAACGACTGAAGTGATTTAGCAGCAGCAGCAGTATTCCTTCTTTAAAGGGAGGCATCACACCTTAACCCTTTATGACTAGCCAGCCCCTCTCATTCCACGAGTGGAACCTGTAGTCTCTTCTGCTGCTACTTGAGTCTGATAGGAGGACTGACTTCCTGGAGACTGTGACATAGAGGGTCCCCTGGCGTGCAGGCGGGGAATTAGCAAGTCTGGATTGTGCATCCGAGATGCCGTCACACAAAGAACCACACACACACACTGAGGCGATACGTGAACGTCTGGAAACCAGACCCACCATGGGCTCCTGTGAGACGATGGTGGTGGGACACCTGGCCAGTGTGGGCTGAAATCCCAGAGAGAGTGAGGCGCCCGGGTGTGATGGGCAAGGATGCCAAAGGGAAGATGCTGCCCGTGTCATGGTAGTGCCATGGTTAGCTGGGGATTTTAGGAGAGGATCCTGCTCAGGAAGACCAGCCAATGGAGGAAGTTCAAAGAAGGGAAGAAACACTCCCACCAACTCTAAATAGTATCCAGAAAAGTTTCTGTCTAGTACCCTGATGTTCAGGAGTGGAAAGCGGGGGAGGGGGGGTTATCAGCTCCAAGAACAAAAATCAACACCTTGATTCTTTTTATTCTAAAGCTGAAGGCACCCCTCTTGGCTAGAGATTTCAGATGGGTGGACCCCAGCACTCCCCTGCCACACAGCTCGTCTTTTTTTTTGTTTTGTTTATTTATTTTTGGCTGTGCTGGATCTCCATTGCTGCTCGAGGGCTATCTCTAGTTGCAGCGAGTGGGAGCTGGTCTTCGTGGCAGTTTGTGGGCTTCCCACTGCAGTGGTTTCTCTCATTGCAGAGCATGGGCTCTTAGGGCACTCAGCTTCAGTAGTTGGAGCAAATGGGCTTAGTCGTTGGGACTCGTGGTCTTAGTTCCCCTGCAGCAAGTGGAATCTTCCCAGACCAGGGGTCAAACCCAGGTCCCCTGCATTGATTGGCAGGCAGGTTCTCCACCACTGGACCACCAGGGAAGTTTTCATCGTTTTTTCATTGGCATAAATTCTACCCTAAACAGGTTTGGGGGTGATCATTGACTTCACTGGCTGGAGGAGGAAAATTGAGTGCAGAGGGCTTATAAGGAGGGTCCAGGCAGGAAACAGAATCTCATTCAGTCACTTCAAGTGAAGAAACATTAATGAAAGGACTGTTTGCAGAGGGGGAGGCAGGTCAAGGCAGCTAAAAGGGGATTTCACCCCAGAACTGGCAAAGCGGGAAGTTGTCAGCGCCTCTGGACTTCAGCGGTGGAGGGAAATAGTGGTACTGGAGCCTGCAAGAGTGCAGTCCACTAGTTGGGGTTTCGGGGGGCGGTATCTGTGGAGAGACAAAAGACAGGGAGGGAGGTTGGAACCAATGCCCCAGCCCTTCTCTCCTTGCTGCCCTCTGACCTCCCGCCTCCCATTGGCTCTGCCTATCAGAAAGTCAGTCAACAAGAAAAATTGGGTCATGTTGTCCTTGGAGGGGTCAGCCTTCTGGAACATGGGGCAGGGCAGGGCAGAGAATGGACCTAGGGGCAGATGGGTGGACCAGAGTAAGCAGCACAGAGATTCTTTTGAAAAGTTTTCTTACAGGCCCAGCATTTCTCTTTATACCATCACCTCACTTGAGATGTTTCTGTACAACCGCAGCAGTCAGCTGGTGGTGGTCCACACTGCAGGCAGTGGCACAGAAGTGGCTGTAGTATGTGCATCTCTGAAGTGCATGCCTATGGATGACTATCAGTAACATCCAAAGTACAGACTTCAGAGCTGCGGTAATTTTCAGGTTTAAACACTTAAAACCTTTTCAACTTTTCCTCTCTTTGATTCTTCCCTAAAAGAGCAATGAAGGAATATTCCCTGAGAAGATGTTACAAATGTGCTTTTCAAGCTACAGAAATAATTTGATTCAGCATCTAATGCATATTTATTAGGTTCCTTTGCTACTACCCTGGTGGCTCAAATGGTAAAGAATCTGCTTGCAATACAGGAGACCTGCGTTCAATCCCTGGGTCAGGAAGATCCCCTGGAGAAGGGACTGGCAACCTACTCCAGTGTTCTTGCCTGGAGAATTCCATGGACAGAGGAGCCTGGCAGGCTGCAGTCCTTGGGGTGGCAAAGAGTCAGACATTACTGAGAGACTTAACACACTTTAGATACTACCAAAAAAAAAGAAACAATTTTCTGAAAAAATTTCACCCTTCCACAAAAGCCTTTTGAGTTGATATGGATTGAGATTTGGTTGGAGACTTCACTATCAGAGTGGTTAAGTCTCCCTAGTCCAGTGCTGCTGTGTGCTTGACTCAAGGCCATTCAGGGCTTCTTCATTCTATCATTGTTTCCTGTGCTTCGTAAGCACCTGTTTACACAGCTCAAGGAACCACACCAGGATGAGGGTAAGGCCAAGCCACCCCTGGAGAGGGGATTAGAAACTGCACAGAAATTTGCGGACGTGTATTGCTCCTGCGTTTTCTAACATTATGAAATTCCCTGAGGAGGAGGGGAACAAAGCTCCGCAAAAGCACTTGCCAACCCTGCTCTGGATTTGAAAGTACAACTAAGTGTCAGAGTAGCCTGGCAGGCTACAGTCTATGGGATAGAAAAAGAGTCAGCCACAACATAACTTCTGAAATGGGACAATAATTCTCTGCATGTTCTCCTGGTTGCAGCTTCCCTCTTAAGCCTTGGGCTCACAGATGGACTCCTCAGTGTCCCCAGGAGCCCAGCACTGACCTGCTGTGCTTGAGAAATCTTGCAAGGAGACTTACCCTCCTCTTGAAATGGAGGGAGCTGGGACAGGAAATTCCACTTAGAGCTTCACTTCTATGGCTTTAGTTTGACTCCTGCTAAAATGCAAATTTCCTAGAAAGGAAAACTCTCCAAGTCTTTTCAACTCTCTACCATGGGTAGAAGAAATGAAGAAGGAAATGGCAACCCACCCCAGTATTCTTGCCTGGGAAATCCCATGGACAGAGGAGCCTGGCGGGCTACAGTCTATGGGTTTGCAAAGAATCGGACACAATTTAGCAACTGAACACCAACAGCAGCAACCATGGGTCGGTCACTCCCATTCTGCTGCCTCGGGGACTGGGCGGGAGTTGGCCACCCTTGGTTTACATCTTCCTGTAAGGTTATTTTCTCATTTTCTCTCCAGAACTCATGTCTAAAAGGGACACAGATCCTGGATACTCCTGTGGTGGAGCAAACCCCTCTACGTATAAATGAGAGGAGAGAGTAGGTCAGAAAATGCTCCAGGCTGGCCTTGTTCTCCTCACTAGGTTTCAAAAGAGTTTCCAAATGTTCTAATCTCATAATTAGGTACTCTATGGAGAGGAAAGGTCAGAAGATCCCTGGCCCTACGTGTAGTATCTTGATCACAGCAGTCATACTTTACTTGGCTTTAAGGACAAAATATGGCCAGAGAAGCATGTTGGATCTGCTGCTAGTACTGTTTAGGGGTTGTTTGCAGCAGAGTTCTGGAGAAGGTGATGGCACCCCACTCCAGTACTCTTGTCTGAAAAATCCCATGGACGGAGGAGCCTGGTGGGCTGCCAGTCCATGGGGTCGTGAAGAGTTGGACACGACTGAGCGACTTCCCTTTCACTTATCACTTTCATTCATTGGAGAAGGAAATGGCAACCCACTCCAGTGTTCTTGCCTGCAGAATCCCAGGGACAGGGGAGCCTGGTGGGCTGCCGTCTATGGTGTCACACAGAGTCGGACACGACTAAAGCGACTTAGCAGCAGCAGCAGCAGCAGCAGAGTTCAATGATTTGAGGCAGGAAAAAAATACAGTGATTTTACAAGATTTTGAGCCAAAGACTAGTTCTACTTACATCATAGAAGTATGTTCTGTACCTGATATGAAAACATGCTGTTTGTTAAGTGGAAAATTCTAAAGCATCAAACATTTAGTGATCTCCACCCCACCAATGCAAACCTGAGAACATGACCTTGAAACTAAGTAATAAAACAAAAGGAGGGCATTGTATCTTGGATCCTGTATCTATTGATACATCACTTGATAACTGAATCTAGCAAAAGAGTGAATTGGAGTCTCTGAATTTTGGAAACAAGGCAGAATCAAATTACCCAGAGAACAGCATCCCTAACTGCAGCATCACTGCCCATCTGACTTTCTCACTAAAACTGGCCTGCAGTATTCCCATGCCCCTGAGCCTGCAGATAGGTTGGCTTATTTATTTAGTGCTGGCATTTCTCATTCTCTCATTCTCCATCCCCTGTGACTCTCATCCTCCAAAGATTTCTTTTTCAAGCTGAAGAAGGCTGAGCGCTGAAGAATGGATGCTTTTGAACTGTGGTGTTGGAGAAGACTCTTGAGAGTCCCTTGGACTGCAAGGAGATCCAACCAGTCCATTCTGAAGGAGATCAGCCCTGGGATTTCTTTGGAAGGAATGATGCTAAAGCTGAAACTCCAGTACTTTGGCCACCTCATACGAAGAGTTGACTCATTGGAAAAGACTCTGATGCTGGGAGGGATTGGGGGCAGGAGGAGAAGGGGACGACAGAGGATGAGATGGCTGGATGGCATCACTGACTCGATGGACGTGAGTCTGAGTGAACTGCGGGAGTTGGTGATGGACAGGGAGGCCTGGCGTGCTGCGATTCATGGGGTCGCAAAGAGTCAGACACAACTGAGCGACTGATCTGATCTGCTTGCGCATATGATTAGTTGCCTTATGGCAGAAAAGGAGCAGGTCAGGGAACACCCTCTAGTATGGGCTATGTCTCTAAAGTCTTTAGTAAGTCTTTGGTAGTCCAGTGGCTAAGACTGCGTGCTCCCAATGCAGGGGACCTGGGTTTGAGCCATGTGCTGCAACTAAGACTCTGTGCAGCCAAATAAATAAACATTTTTTAAAAAATATGAAGTCTTTGGCAAGATTCAAAAATAGCAGGATGGCATCTCTCTGGAAAGGTTCCATCGGCGTTATGGCTGAATGGATGAGGTATCTAGCTGCCCTGACTGGTGTCCTACCATCCTGAGAGACCAGTGCTCTATTTCTGTGAATGAATCCATATATTAAAGCTGGCCCCCATAGGTCTGCGTTGCCGAGGCTTCTCTGCTCTATCTGTGGTATAGCTGAGTTGCCTGTGCAGGGATATGGAAGAATCACTGAGTGTGCAGTGAGAGGTTCCTTCCATACAGCTCCATGCTATAGAAACAGCCAGGAGCGAGTTCTTGCCAATAGTAGTAATAGTTGGAAACAAGAGCAGAGTGAATGTGAGTGTGCAAAGCCCTGTAGTAGCTGTAATGGTCCTTTCAGGTGAACTCAAGGTGTGGTGTGGGAATGATGTGAAGGAGGGGTGATACTTTTTGGCTGTTTAGAAAGGCAGGGTTTTTTTGGGGGGGGGTGGTGGAGGGGTTTGGCAGTGCCTCACAGCATGTGGGATCTTAGTTCCCCGACCGGGGATTGAACCCAAGCCCCCTGCTTTGAAAGAGTGGAGTCTCAATCACTGGACCACCAAGGAAGTCCCAGAAAGGCGGTTGCTTAGGTAGCATTTTCAGTGTGTTAAAATGAACACGAGCAGCCCTCTGCATCGCTTCCATTCGTTGCTGTTACCCTTGCAGGGAAGGTCTTCACAGAGTGAGTGGTTTTTCTGTATTAGATGCATTGGGAAGTGAGTGACAACTATAGGAAGGTAAAAAAGAGCTCTCTGATGATTTTGGGCAAATGACTTCACAGATTTGTACCTGTAGAACTGTAGAGAGCAATCATATTTGTTAGCTTCTGGCTAAGAGAAGCTCTCTGGTTGAGAGAATCAATATTTGGAATCTAGAGATAAAAAGAGGCTAGGCAAATAAATTATGTGATTATTCTTATTTTGAATTTTGAAAAGGAGTTTTAGATGAATCTAAGCATAGGTTCTAATAAACCACTGGTCTGTTATACTGATGAAATCTAAAGGAGAAAAATGGCTTTCTAGAATCAACATGGAAATCCTTTGTAAATAATAGGTTATTATTGGTCTGGAGATGATAAGACCGCCTCATGCCTCAGGGGCCAACACCGTCTCCCTGGCTGATCGGTCTTTGATATGAACACTGATGGTGTGAAGTAGTGTGGCTTTGGAAACTAAATTTATGTAAAGGTGAGGTATTTATGTGACATCTGATTTAATTTGGCATATTCTGAATTTTCAAGATTTTGAATTCTATCAATAACAAGAACATACTGTACATGGAGTCTTCCATCAAGGAACTGACTACAGTTCTTGTGTAGTCTGTGGTGTGGGCATCTCTTTGGGGTAATTATGATGGAAAACTCTGCTACTCGTGTCACAGTTCTGACCATGACTTTTCCGTTATGTTGTAGAAACGACAAGCCAGGGTATCATGCTTGTGTTCCTGCCCTTGTATGCGTGTGACCTGACAGTTTCTCCAGTACTTCAGAAAGTCTCCTAAGGCTAAGACTCTTCTGGACAGATATTAGAGGACATTAGAGGTCATTTATTTTGTCCTCTTATTTTGCACACGCAGAAACTGAAGCCCAGAAATGTTAGCATACTGCCCAAGCTCACACAACCACCTGGATAGCACTTGGTCCCATTTCTCCTGTCCCCTGGTCCAGTCCCATCTCTTTGAGACCATTTCAGACTGGCAGTAGGTCATTCTGATCGGCCATGGAAAGGAGTGCTTAGATGTCTCCTCTGGTTGAAAGCTCAGGAACAGTCAGATGATATTCACCATCTACCATTGATGTTGGGCCATCCTCTTTGATATACTGACTGCATTTCTAAAACCAGAAATTCCATGAGAATGGAGGGTCCCAAGCAAAATCCAACTCGGTGGGAACATCAAAAGGGTATTGGTCATCTTCCGTTTTTGTCTGTGGCCACATAAGCTAAAAGCTATGTGAGTCCGAAAACTTGAACACATCCCACAGCCCTGGGTCAGGAAGATCCTCTGGAGAAGGGGAAGGCAACCCACTCCAGTATTCTTGCCTGGAGAATCCCATAGACAGAGGAGCCTGGTGGGCCATGGTCCATAGCACTGCAAAGAACTAGACACGACTGAAGTGACTTGGCATTCATGCTACGGTTGTGACTGCTAATTTAAAGTCTTTATCTGATTATTCCAATGCCTGAGTCATCTCAATTCTGTGGTCTGTCGATTGCCTTTTACCTTGAGAATTGATCATGTTTGTGTGCTTTTTTGTATGTTGCATTTTGGCTTGTATAATATTATACAATATTAATATTATATAATACTCCACAATATTATACAATATTAATATTATACTACACAATATTATACAATGTTACAATTATATTAAATTATATTAAATATTGTGTTTTAGTTTAATATATTAATTATATTAAATATTGTGTTTTAAGACTCTAGGTCCTGTTTAAATGCTCTGGAAAGGTTGCCTTTTTTGGTTTCATTTTAACTTGATTAGATTAGGCTGGAAATACTGCCTCATTTTCTATGTGCAGCAGTTCCCCATATCTGTCCAAGTTTAAAAGCCTGTTCCACAACAGAGAGTCCTCCAGAGTGAGTATATAGTATGTGCGTGTTCTGTAATTCTTCAGTGACATAATTCTCATCAGAGAATAACAAACTATCTTGTTCCTGTGATTATTAATGTTTTATTTATTTATTTTTTAGCAACATAAAATTCAAGGAACTCCAACAAAGAAAAACAAATCAAAAAAATTGGATCCACTCAGAGGCCAGAAGGTTATTGCAAGATGTGATGAAAATGGCTTTTATTTTCCAGGTAGGTAGATATTTTACTTTGTAAAATTCCTTTGTTAAGTAATACGATATCAGGGACCAGAAGTTCTCAAACTGTGCTTTCCCTATCACTTTGACACTTCATAAGCCGTACTAAGGTATTCCACTTCTAAAATGAAAGGATGATGAGGTTTCTACCCATATTTGTGGAGAAGTAATCGCCAGAAAAACTTACATTAATCTTTCATTTGTTTAGTAAACAAGTTTTTTATTACATATTTACTATGTTCCATGTATGTAATATTCCTAAAGTGCTAGTCTAACAAGTAAGCAAACAGAAGAAAATTCTTGTCTTTATGGAGCTTACGTGCTAGTGGGGGAGTCAGACAGCAGCTGAATAAGTAAAATATGTAGTGTGTCAGATCCAGGGCTATGAAGGAAAATGGAGCCACGAAGAGAATTGAGCACATCAAAGGTGAAGGTTGCAATTCTAAGTATGGTGGTCGATGAAGAGCTTATGGGTAAGGTGATATATTAATCAGGACTTTCAAAAGGAGCAAGAAGGGATTTCCTGGTAGTCCATCAGTTAAGACTCCAGGCTTCCACTGTAGGGGGCATAGATTTGAAACCTGGTCAGGAAGCTAAGTTCCCACATAGTATGTGGCACAGCCAAAAAATTTAAAAAATAAAATTTAAAAATAAATTAATTAAAAGGGGCCATGAGATTATCTGGGGGAGAGAGTTCTAGCAAGGGAAGACCAGGGCTTCACTAGAAGCTTCACTAGAAGCTTCACTAGAAACCCTGAGAATGGAATGCCTATGGCATCCTCTTCCTTAGAGGAAGAGGCAAATGTGTCTGGGACACGATGAATCGTAGATGCACCATGAGACACTAACGTTGTCAGAGACGCAGTTGGAGATATGGATCTAGAGTCTGGAGAGGAAATCTGTCCAGAGACAGAAATTTTTGACACGTCAGCACAGAAGTACTCACTGAAATCATGTAAAAGCCTATGGGGAAAGAGAGCTTAAAGAACCCAGAAGAAGAGATGTCAATCGAAAAGATTATACCTTGAAGTGTAGTCAATCCTACTCCCAGTCACCATTTTTAAAAAATTATTTATTACATTTAATTAAATCTGCTTTTTAAGTGGGAAAAATACTTAAATAGGAATTTGGGTTTCTAGCAGACATATGTGTAGAACTAACAACTAGGATATTGTACTTGAATTTTTTTACCCCTTCCAAAAAGGAAGGCCAGATAGAATTTTGAGGAGCACAGGCATGATCTTCATTGGTGACTCCTTTCTGATAATATTTGTTCAAAGCCTCATAAATGTTTCTAGAGAAAAACAACTAAGCAGAAGGCAGCTTCAGAGCAATTGGATCAAAGCGTCCTTTGCTTAAGGCCAGGTCTAGGCAGGAGCAAAGCTGGCTCAGTTCTTGCTGCCACCCTTGGGAATCAGGGCAGGGATTTCCATTTGGCTACCTCTGTTCCAAAGAATTGATGCTTTCAAATTGTGGTGTTGGAGAAGACTCTTGAGAGTCCCTTGGACAGCAAGGAGATCAAACCAGTCAATCCTAAAGGAAATCAGTCCTTTATTCATAGAATATTCATTGGAAGAATTGATGCTGAAGCTCCAATACTTTGGCCAGCTGATGCAAAGAGCTGACTCATTGGAAAAGACCTTGATGCTGGGAAAGATTGAGGGCAGGAGGAAAGGGGGTGGCAGAGGACTAGATGGTTGGATAGTATCACTGACTCAATGAACATGAGTTTAAGCAAACTCCAGGAGGTAGTGAAGAACAGGGAAGCCTGGCATGCTGCAGTCCCTGGGGTCACAAATAGTCGGACACGACCAAGTGACTGAACAACAACAACCACCTCTGCTCCAGGGATCAGTGTGGATTAGCTAGTGGAGATCAGACTGTGTTGTGCAGAACAGAAGTGACAAGCTGATAGCCTGGTTCATCCGGATGCTGAAAATCAGGAAGGCGGACACATTTCAGAACTTTATTTTAATCATTATTTGTAGGAACTGTGTCATCTTTCCTGTTGTTCAGTAAAAAGCAGCATTTTATCTCAGGAAATCCTCAATGATGAAAAGTCTGGGTTGCAAGATTTCTGCACTATGCCATCAGAACAAGTTACAACAGGAAAAAAAAAAAAAAAGGCTGGGGGTGGGAAACAGAATACTTTCTCAGGTGTAATGATTTAGGACCAGAAAAATCCTAATTTTTTTTTTTTTTTGAAATCTGTTTCTTGCCTCTACCAGCCAGCTGACAGGCATCACTGAAGTATTCTGAGCTTGTTTCCTTCTCTCTCCAAATGGGATTTAAACAATGAAAATCCCCATAAGATAGTGATGTCGATTAAATTTGATAATGTGCAGCATTTTGAAATTGGAAAGTGTTAATTACCTATGGAGTTTTTCTATTACCGCTTCTTGGGAGATATAAACAACTCACCTGGGGTCCTCACCTGGGGGTATAGAACACTGCTGGAAGTTTAAAAACTTTAACAGTAGTTTTAAAAGTTTAAGAGCAATTCAAAAAGGCAAAACCAGCACAGTGAACTACAAAGGAAACCTCTGAGACTAAAGGAGGAAGAGACTATGATGACTAGATGTGTAGGCTGGAAGTCAGTGGAGGAGGGGCAAGCGGAAGGCACGTTTCCAGTTGAGCAGAACAGATGCCTCTTCCAGGAAACGGAATCCCAGCCCAGCTGTGAATATCAGAAGGTTCTTATAGCCAGAGGTAAAAAAATCTGCACTCCAGCCTAAGAAATTCCTGTTTGGAATGAAGATTGAAAACAACCCCTGCTTTCTTTTGCTAAATGAACTGACCCATGCTGTCTACTTAAACTGTTTCTTCATTCCTCTGACCTTTGGGCATGAGCAGTGTTTTCACTGAGGGTCTCAACTGGGGGGCACCCCCTTCTCCCCCCACCTGGGTATAGGAGAATCCCCCAGCAGAGGTAGGGAAGCTGACTCATACCCAGGAAGATGGGGATCCCAGAGCCTCCAGTAGGAGGAAGACAGAAAGCCATGGAGGTGGTTCCGGTCCAACCTCCAGAGCCAGAGCCCCAAATGGCCCTGGGAGATGCCTTCTCACCTCTCTGGGGCTGAGGGCAGAAGGAAACTGGAGCATAACGGCATCCCAGAATAGGAAGCCGATCTAGAATCAGGACCTGGAAATGGCAGCAACTCCTTAATGAGGTAGAGAAGGAGTTAGTGCAGAGGCTGAGCCATAACCAGACAGGCCAGCAGCTCTGGGTCCTCTGGCCTGATTAACAGCCAGCCAGGTGTCAACACCATGAGGCTGGCTCTACAGTTAATTGGGAAGAAACTGCACTGATTTCTGGAGGTGAACAAAAACCCACGAATGAAGAGATTGAAACAAAAAAGAGATGGTAGAAACATACCAAATGTCTAGGTCTAATGATCTAGATCAGGGGCAGGAAGCCTTTTTATGTAAAAAAAAGCTAATGCATGGTGTAGACTCCATGGGCCATGCAGCTGCACAGCTGCTCAACTCAGGCAGACACCCGAAAAACTGCACCCCAGTTTTAAGACTGGATTCTACACAGTCCCAAAGGCTAAGAATTCGAGGAGGGTCACCCTGGCCATTGAGGTCGTCTTGGCACTTGGACCCTCAGCCCTGCTCTGTGGCACTGGCTGGTGCTTGTGGCGGGGCACGCATATGCTGGGCATAGAAGGATTCTTCTCACCTCACAGTGGCTCTTTGTTTTCATAGTAGGAATTCTTTATAAAAAGTAGTGTTTGTTTTCCTGATGAAAAGGGTAGAGTCAGTTTATGGTAAAAAAAATGTGTAAATAGTACTTCAAAAACCACCCAAACATCTTAGTCCAATAAGAAAATAGATAACATAAAGCTGGTTTTCTTGTGTGTGTGTGGCAGGGGGAGGGCAGTTGTTTTGTTTTTAAGCTTTCCCTTTTTTTGGCCATTTAAAACAAGAAACATGGGGAACTTCCCTGGCGATCCAGTGGTTAAGACTCAGCGCCTCTACTGCAGGGGACATGGGTTGGATGCCTGGTAGAGGAACTAAGATTCCGTAAGCTTCACAGTGTGGCCAATATAAAATAAAAGGATTAGATCCTTTATAAATAAATAACTGAAACAAGATACGTGGACTCAAGATGAAAGCTAGCAGCTGTTTCTTTGCCACTTGGAAGGACCTAAGACCGGAAAAGGCAAGGGCAACCCACTCCAGTACTCTTGCCTGGAAAATCCCATGGACAGAGGAGCCTGGTAGGCTGCAGTCCATGAGGTCACTAAAAGTCTGACACGACTGAGCAACTTCACTTTGACTTTTATGCATTGGAGAAGGAAATGGCAACCCACTTCAGTGTTCTTGCCTGGAGAATCCCAGGGACGTCGGAGCCTGGTGGGCTGCAGTCTATGGGGTCGCACAGAGTCGGATACGACTGAAGTGACTTAGCAGCAGCAGCAGTACCTAAGACTTCACCAAGGCCAACGAGTAAGCTAGAGTGGGGAAGAAAGCCAAGGCACTCAGGCCGTTGGAGCCCAGCATGGGGGCGAGCACATTTCTGTCTCAGGATAAGGGGGTCCAAGTGAAGCTGTTACTGCTGGGGAAGTGTCCCTGTCAAAAACCTCTCCCTAATATTAATAATCCCTTTGCAATGGGAAAATTAATTTCACCTAGGATAAATAACAAAATACATGAACCTTAACACTGATACATTCTTTTCCTGTTATAATAATCTCCCCATATAACTAAAAGACAAGAAAACTTACTTTTTTTTTTCCTTCGTTTTTTGATTATACATTTTAGGGAAGCTGTGGGGTGTGTAATATCAGATGAGAAGCTGAGGATGGGAATTCATATTTCCTTTCACTTTCTCAATTTAACAATAATGATTTTCTGTCTCCAAGTATATTATAGAAGGAAATATGGCTGAAATAAATAAATAAGATGGTAGGAAGCCTCCAGGGAGAAGGTATTTCTAGGATCAGTGTTCCCATCAGGATGGCTTCTGGGAATACTGGTTGAACAAGCTCCCACGTGTGTTCTCTCAGCTTCCCAGCTCAGCTCCAGACCACAGCACGGCACTGCTGTCTGAGCTGGTTAACCCTAGCAGGCATCACACAGAACCCAGCATTATGCAGTGGAGAAATCAAGGGGCTCGCTGATTTCAGCAGGCAAAGTGTTATAATTTAGCAAACCCAAGAGATGGGGCAAGCCTAAGGGAAGAGGCATTGTCTTTATATTTTATTTCAATAATTTGATTCCTTATAGGAGTTGTGAAGAGGTGTGTGAACCCCACCCATGCACTTGTGGGCTTCAGGTATGGAGACACCAAGGTTGTGCCCATCTCGTTCATCACGCCGGTGGGGGGCGCCATGCCCTGCCCACTGCTCCAGGTACCTGCTCCAGCTAGCTGTTCCTGGGCCCCTTTTCACCTTTCCTAGAGCTTTGGACAGCAGCAGCCCCTGTTCCTGTGACCTCTTGCTTACCAATTTCTTTGCTCTTGACCCTTATCTGCCAATGCCCTATTTAAATAGCTCAGACGTGCTCGCATGTCCCTTGAGGCCTTTGTTGCTTTACAGACAATAGATGGGTGGGGGAAGGGAGTTGCTGTAACTGCTAGAGCTTGGAAGCTTTCACTGCAGGAAATCATGCTAAAACAGATTGAATAAAAAGACCAGAGGTAGCACCTGCCTTGACACCATAAGTCAGTTGATGCCAGACCTTGATGCCATAATGCAGTTACCCCTAAATGTGCATCCCAGGGGTGAGCCGGGCTGATGTGTTCTCATCTACTTATAAATTCATCAGAGCCATGCTGTGTCTGCCAATTCTCCTGTATTATCCTTATTCCAGCACCAAGGCCAGAGTAGAGAGAAGGCCTCTGCAGAGTTCCACTGCTGCTGTTTCTTAAATAATATGAGCCTGGAGGAAAAAAAGCACTGAGGGGCACTCAGAGGATTCATGTGGGTTGTCTGTTCCCGCATCTCCTGGGCAGACCCAAAGGCACATCAGGGCACTTTCCCCCGACCATGAATCCCCTCTATCTGACTGATGCCCAAAACTTTGTGTGTCCCTTCACCAGACTTTGTTTCTCCTGGAAGTTCTCTCTCTGTGACTTTTCCCCATGGATTTCAGGTGTGAGATTCAGAGCCACATTAAACAAACACACTCCTTTCCTCCGTTCAAACTCATTCTTGTGTCAAAGAGTCCTGGTTCCTTCAACCAGTCATTGTAAGAGTTGGTTTCCAGACCCCTCGCCACCTCGCTGGCTGTCCCTGAGACCCTTGGCAGGTGAAGCCCTGCTGAATGTGGCTTCCCCAAACTAATCATAAAATTCTAGCCAGGGCCCTATGAACCCAAAGAATGTTGGAACTATAACTCTTTCCAACTAAGAAAAAAAATGTGTTTGAATCCTAGCATCAGCTAGCATCTTGGAGAGTTTTCAAACAAGCTTATTTACTATTGTCTCTAAGATCCATAAGCTGAATATTTGCTCTCAAAGATGTTCTCATCTACAGGTTGGAGATTATGTGTTTGCCAAAATTGTGATCCCCAAAGGATTTGACTTCTATGTCCCCGCCATTGTTATTGCACTTCCAAATCAAGATATGGCTGACGATAAATTCTACACAGTTTTAAAGTGTAACAACCGGAGAGTAAGTAGACTTTCATTAGAAAAGCACTTTTTCTTTAGGCAGAAAGTGGCTTCCTTGACCGCTGCCTTTCTCGGGTGCAGTGCCTGGCTCTCTCCTGCTCTGGCTGTATCTATTTCCCCTGCACATCCAGCTCCTGTGGTTAGAGTTCCGTCCACTGGGCGACTCGAAGTCCGCCCTTGCTAAGTCACAGTGCTCTCCTAACTCCCCCATCAGATGGTCTCTGGGGCTCTTGTTCCACATTGGGGGACTGGGGAGGCTTGCTCCAGTTCTGGCTTCGTCAAAAGCCTCCCCAGTTTCTCACAGCCCCACTCTGTCTCCCTACTGCTCCTCCCTATGTATTTTTCCTAAAAGTTTTAGAAAAAATATCAGGTTACAATGATGAGGTCACTTGCCTACCTGATGTGCCACCTGCCCCTGCTCCATCCCTGCACACACACACACACACACACACACACACACTTCTCTTCCACCTCGAGGAAAAGCCCAGCCCAACCTCAGCCTGCCCGCCTGCCCTGTGAGTTTGACTCCCAGCCACATGGAAGGCTCACTGCTTCCTGAACACAGTGGAGTTTCTCAAGCCTCTAGGTTTTTAACCCTTCCTGGATCACCCTCTCCATCTTCTTCCATATAAACTCCTGTCCCCTGAAGACTCTGCCCTGTTTCTGCTGAGGCCCCCAGATCCCCTTGCACACCGTCCTGCCTTCCTCTCACACCAGATCCCTCTCCAATCTCCCAAATCCTTAAAGGCTGGGCCTGGGTCCTTCCATCTTTGCACCCCTGGTACTGCTGCAGATAATGAGCACATTCTCACCATGGTTTTATAAAGCGCTTGCATAAGTGATGTTTCTAATGGAAATAATGTTGTTTTGATGGCCCACGTAATATGCCTGGAAAATGTATTGGCAAGCAAATACTGTCGTGCTGACTGTATTCAGCACTTTCTATGTGGCATGGGTACAAACCCAAGTGCTTCACACACAGTGAACAGTTGGAGGTACATACGCATATCCCCATTTGTATATAAGAAGCCAGAAGTGGAGAAGTGAAGTCATACCCAGGGTGGCGGTGTCACAGGCATCTGAACCCAGGAAGTCTGGTTTTATGGCCTGCTCTCTAAATATCTGTGCCCAACTGCCTAGTAAACAGAATTAAAATATCTTGTCAATTCCTGACTGTAACTGAGGTATGTCCATCAGGGAAGGGGTCATAGTGAGTGAATTTTAGGATGAAGGGATGAAATTTAGGATGGATGAGTGAAGGCCATCAGAGCCCGGGTCCCCTGGAGTGCTGTATCCAATCCGATAGATCAAGAGGGAGAAAGGCACCTTCTCATCAATCCAGGAAAACCCCTGAGGGATGATGGACTCTTCTGGGGCTGTTTGGATGATAGTGAAGAAGGCTGGAAGTGGGTGGGAAGCATCTCTGCCAGGTGGCCCTGCTCTGGGGACTTCCACCAGGCAAGAGAGGAGAAAGCAGATACAGGGTCATTGGAAGAGATGCCCCTGAATGGGTTCTAGGTGACCCAGGGTCCCTGAGGAAAAGCCTCGGAGCCCAGGAAGGACCTCAGAAATTATCCACAGGGCAGCAGGGCCATAGAGACTAGATAACATGGTATGGAAGATAGATGCCAAGGACAATTCTGATAGGAATTCTGGGAGACCCAGGGGCTGACAGTGGGACTTTGAGCATCAGGTGGTGGTGACAATTTATAAGTCCAGAAAGGAGATGGCCAAGGCTGAAGTTAAGACGGAAAGGAAGATAGTTCTATGAAATAGTGTGTGTTTGTGCATGCACACACGCATCTTAGCGGGGTGAACTTGACAAATGATCCAGAATGTGGAAAAATGACAGAAAGGATTCAATGATGACTTTTATTCAGCATAAAATTACCAAGTTAGACTCTGCATTCAAACTACTCTCTTAAGTGTCACCAGAATAGGAAAATGGCTGGTAGCTATTACAATGGGCTGTACTAGCAAAATAAAATCACATCTGAATTGTGGATATTTCTGATTTAAATTGAATGAACTCTTTTGGTATTATTACAGGAATTTTGCCCTCGGAGTGCACTCATTAAGATCAGCCAAAACAAATATACTCTCTCTTGCTCTCATATTAACTCACCCCCAATTCAGGAGGATTCAAAAGCGTAAGTGGACCCAACTTCTTACTTTCTGAATTTAATTTATGTCTTTGTACTTTTCATCTGCTTCTGAGTTGAGATCCATGATCTCTAAAGGCTTGAAGAGAAAAGCAAAAGTGAGGATTTCCTGCTAAAATGCAGGTCTAGGATGATGGTTCCTGCCACATCACACCTTTTATCTGCTGGCTGTTTGTCTATCTGATTCTAATCTCAAATTCAACATTATGTATTTTACTGACCTTTCAGAAAAGCATTCAATCCTGTCATAAATCTGAAGGAATTACTTTCCTTTCACTGGTAAAGATTCAAGGCCTTCCAAGATGCAATCTTCCTAGAAAGCTCAGGTTAGATTCAGTTGCACCTGGGACCAATCAGCCGCTGCCTCTCCCCATGGCTGGTGAGAGGAAGGTGCAGGTCCTGGCTTACCCGTGCCCTGGTGAGTGTGGGTGGGTGGTAGTTTCCTGGGGCAGCGGTGGAGTGAACACATTTTTATCTGAGGCAACAGGATCAATAAAAGCTGGAAAGGTGGATTAAAGCAAAATCAGTGAGAAAAAGCTGAGACCTGGAGAGTAGGCAAGAACCCAAGTCCCTGGGACCAACAAGGAACATCAGAGTTGGGGTCAGAGCCATGACCTTGGAGGTGACCTTGAGCACAGGTTGGGCCATCTTTAGGTGCCAACCTTCCATATCCCCGTGGCTTCACCTGTGCTTCATAGACAGAAACCACCAGACATTCTCTCACTGTGCTGCTTTCCCCACCTCTGGGCTTGTGGAAGCCTGGATCCCTCCCACTGACGTCAGAGTCCCTCCTTGTCCTACACTGATCTGCCCAGTATGTCTGTTGCAGGAAGAGGGACCTCTTCCAGAACCCAAGAGTGGGGTCTTGTCTAACACTTGGAAATGAATTGTCCAAGGAGACACATGTGCTGACAAAGCAAGAGACTTTATCAGGAAGGGGCATCTCTGTGGAGAGCAGCAGGGCAAGGGAACCCAGGAGGACTACTCTGCCATGTGGCTCCCAGTCTTGGTTTTATGGTGATGGGATTAGTTTCCGGGTTGTATCTGGCCAGTCATTCTGATTCAGGGTCCTTCCTGGTGGTGCACACGTCACTCAGCCAAGATGGATTCCAGCCAATAGGATTCTGGGAGATTGGTAGGACATGTGGACTGGAGTCTCCTCTCTCCTTTTGACCTTCCCTGAATTCTTCCAGTTGATGGTAAGCTTGTTAGTTCCACATTCCTTACCAGGACCTCCTGCTTGAGATAACTACTATGGTGCCTAGCCAGGGCAGGCAGTTTCAGTCAGTAGTTCCCCTAATAGATCTGTACCCCGCTGGGGTCTTGCTCAGTCTGGGGTCCTTGCTCAGTCAACTACCCTGGACTCCCTTCACCACCCAGATCTGAAACCACACAACCCAGACTGGAACTTGAACCCACTGTCTTTTAACTGAGACCACACTCCTGGTCTCAGGACATAATGAAGCTCAGGTTCTTGATGTCTCATTGCAGAAAGAATTCAGTGAGAGACAGAGTCATAGGTAAGAAGTGGATTTATTTAAAGACAGACATATTCTATAAACAGCTTGCAAATATTTCTCAGCACTGCTGCACACGTGCTTCCGTAGGTCAGGAGGCTTCCTCCTGCCCTGCTGTCCAGCCATCTACCCTGAGGGCTGGGCAGAAGAATCTTCCTCACAGGCAAATCTGCTCTTGTCCCTCCCGCACTAAAGCTCCCTCCTCCCTGAAATGCCTCCTCTTAACCTAGCTTACCTTCTTGTTGACCTGAACCAAGCCTACCTACCTGGTCTTACTTTTCCCCTAGCTACTCCCCAACTATCCTCCCAAAAGCCCTCTGCACACTAACCATACTAAATTTATAAACTTGTAGTTTTTTCCCCATGCTGTGCTTTTTCAAAGCCCTGTGCCTCTGCATAGGCTAAGTATTCCCTCCCTGGAATGCTACTCTTGCCCTTGGCTGCCTGGGGAATTCCAATATCAAAGGCAAGCATCCCACCACTCCTGTGTGATGTTCTGGGACTCCAGTCCTCTATGGTGAGGTGATCCCACTGCCTCCTGTAAACATTTTCATTATGAGACCTTGTCTTGGGCCATGTACTTTAATGGTCATCACTCTTACTGGACATGAGTCTTTGAAAGCAGGGGCCAGGATCTACTTCTATATCCTGGGTGCCAGAGTCCAGCCTGCAAGATGTACCCAAGGACAATTCGAAGAATGAACAGATGAACGAATACTAGGGGATGCCCAGCAAGACTCTTTGAGGGCGTGTAGTTCCACAGAAAAGCTTTTATTAGATATGATTGTTGAAAATAGATGTTACAGTCCTTTTTCTAGATGAATATTTCATTTTTAAATAATAGCACTGTTTTTTGTTCATCTCAAAATCCTACTCAAGCAATTTGATATCCAAATTACAGTACCTAATAAAGGAATATGGATACATGGGTCTAGGTATCGACCATCTTCATTAAACTCAAGATTATCGATCACTATTTTAGAATTAAAATTAAAGCCTTTCATTATTTTCTACCTTAGTACTGCCCCAGGCCTTATTTAAAACTCTCCACTGCTAGTGACCTACCCCAGCTTCTGGGTCTTTACACGGCAGAGACATTCATCGACCCTGTTGTCCCCCTTTGTAATTTCCACTGTTTTGTTGCTCTGGCTGCCTCTCTGCTAGCAAGAGACAGCATCTAATTCTCCTAAGCAGAGGTCGCATCCAGCCTGCTAAATTCAGAGCCTAATCTGTCTCTGTTTCCATAATCGGAGCTGGCAGCTGTGAGCACACAGAATAAAGGCGTAGGTCTGATTTTGTGTCTACATGGGGATTTCCTTCTGGTAGGTCCTTCTCATTAGAAGCTCTTTCTTACCCGCTCTTTTTTTTTCCTAAGATATCTTTACTTTGTATGATGTTCATACATTTGGAGCAGATGGTTCTTTTTAAAAAAAAAAAAAAAACCTTTTTATTTTGTATTGGTTATAGCCAATTACAATGTTGTGATAGTTTCAGGTGAACAGCGAAGGGACTCAGCCGGACATACACATGTATCCATTTTCATCCCCAAACTCCCCTCCCGTCTAGGCTGCCGTATAACAGTGACCAGAGTTCTCTGTGCTATACAGTAGATGCTTGTTGGCTATCCATTTTAAGTACAGCAATGTGTACATGTCCATCCCAAACTCCCTAACTATCCCTTCTTTGAATCCTTCCCCTGCGCCCTGGCAACCATGATTTCATTCTCTGTCTTTCTCACTCACTTTCTAAATGTACCACCTCCCTTTGGTGGTTCTTTAGCATATCTTCACACCATTGCACTAAATGAGACCATTAAAAAAAAATTATGGTGCTTTCTTCGAAGGACTAATTAAAGAAATGAATTGTAGGTTACAACTCCAACAGGACATCACTTGACAAAATTTTGTTTTAAAATATCAAATCCCAATACAGTATACTAACGCATATATATGGAATTTAGAAAGATGGTAATGATAACCCTATATGTGAGGCAGCAAAAGAGACACAGATGTATAAAACAGTCTTTTGGACTCTGTGGGAGAGGGTGAGGGTGGAATGATTTGGGAAAATGGCATTGAAACATGTATATTATCATATGTGAAATGTATCTCCAGTCCAGGTTCGATGCATGATACAGGGTGCTCAGGGCTGGTGCACTGGGATTACCCAGAGGGATGGGATGGGGAGGGAGGTGGGTGGGGGGTTCAGGATGAGGAACACGTGTATACCCATGGCGGATTCATGTCAGTGTATGGCAAAACCACTACAATATTGTAAAGTAATTAGCTTCCAATTTAAATAAATTTATATTAAAAATAAATAATGAAATATAAAATTAAAAAATAAAATATCAAATCCACTATAACCAACCATTTAAGGTTGGTGAGACCAGGGGTACATGGTCCCAGACAGCTATGGACCAGAGTGCCAGATATCCAACTTTCCACCCTCTGCCCCTCCTTTTTTTTCTTCCTTCTTGGGGTCTTCAGTTGGGGCTGACAGAGTATTTTCAGAAAACCCCTCTTCTGGTTCCTCATGAGGGTGTAACATAGTGAAAGGCAGGAAGAACAGTATTTGGAAGGTGAAGAGTTCAACACTGATTGAATATGGCTGCAGCTGATACAAATTTTTCATTTTCAGTTCAAAATTTGACACTGAAATGATTCTTAAAGCCTCATAATAAGTTTGGTTTGCAAAATATGTTACCAAGTTCACTAAATTCCAAATAACTAGTCCTTAAAGGAGATAGTTTTAGTATCACCATGTTTGTGAAGCTGTTCCAATTTCCTCTTTCTGTTGCAACCCAATGACTGTGTTCTCTGATGGCGCTTCTGAAAGAGGTGTGTCTGGTGGAGGGAAATGACCGCTCTTGCCATGCCTTACCTTCAGGAAAGTCCCTGAGCTTTTTCTATATTTCACAGCATCAGAGATCTCTCTTCTTTGTGAGAATATCCCCTAACCTCTCTATGGCTTTCCCCATTTAGAGAACATACATGTAATTTTTTCTAATTCCCCAAAGCAAGTGGACCGGAAGGAATATTCCCCACTTTTTGGCATCCTCCCTTCTCACCAGCAGGAGATTCACGTCCTCGGTCTCCTTGACTACCTCCCCCAGGATCCTGTTCACATCAGAAGGCTGTAGCTTCTCGCTCCTGCCAGGAAAGTGTGCCTCGTGGGCTTAATGCTCGGATTTCCAGTTTCCTCCAGCAAAAGGATGTGCCCCTACTGGTGTTATTCAACCACCACAGCTGGGGACCACATGCTCCTCTGGGCAGGGCAGCTCTGGCAGCTGAATCCATGCTCCTGATGCCATGGAACTAGTTGGAAAACCCTCCCAACAGAGCTGGAATCCATCTTCCCTTCCTTTATTGAAATTTTTTAAAATTAATTTACTTATGAGTGCACTGGGACTTCATTGCTGTGCTCAGGTTTCTCTAGCTGTGGAGAGCAGGGACTGTCCTCTAGTTGCGGTGTGCAGTCTTACTGTGGTGGCTTCTCTTGTTGCCGAGCGCAGCTCTCGAGCTCAGGCTCTGTAGCTGTGGTGCACCAGCTTAGTTGCCCCACGTCATGTGGGATCTTCCCATGTCTGCTTCATTGGCAAGCAGATTCTTATCCACTGTGCCACCAGGGAAGTCCTTCCCTTTCTTCTTGACAGAGTACAACTTGGGCAGGTTGCCTTCAAGCCTCCTCTTTCACTGTAAAGGAAGTCTGATTTCTTGAAAAAAATTTAGCACATTCTAAATGTGATCTCAGGAAAGCCAGAGTGAACTAATTATTGTCTCTGTGCTGACGGAAAATCACTAGGGATCTGAAGTAGGGTGTTGGTCATGAGATCCTGGAGATAAGAGTGTTCTTTCCTTGATGCGTGATTATAACCATGTGGACTTCGTGGGATGCAGTTGGCGATAAGAGTTCTGGTAGGGGGACCCTCCTCCAAGGGTTCAGATGTGGTTTGTCTGGGTCTGTGGCCAGCTCTTAATTCCTATTACACAAAATACTAGCCTCTCGTTATCATTCTTTGAGCAGTTTAGTAATTTTCCATCAAGCTGTTTGAATTAAGACTGTGCCCCCACAGGCGATAATAAGTCCTATGTTGTTGAAAACTCCTCCCTTTATCCATGTAGCCTGGCCTCACACTGCCTTCCTAACAGCAGGGACATAAGTCATTGATTAAAGCTTCAAGATTCAGCGCAGACTCTGACATTACCCAAGATGAATCACTTCCCACCATCTCGCCTGGTCACGACTATTTTTCCCTTAAAAGGAGCTTGCCTCTGAAATCATTAAACCTCTGTATGTCATTAGCAGCCTCGGTCCATTCTGGTCAGATCAGGAGCCTCATTTCCAAGGCCTAAAAGATAAGCAGTTCAGCAGTAACCCTATGATTGAGTGCCCTGCCATATCCGGAGGGAAAAATGCCATTACCTGTCCTCAGAAGGTGTGTAGTTCTTGGGACCAGAACACAGAGTCATGGAGATCCATTAGCCCTGAGGGCCAGGGGGAGCCATTTGGATGGCAACTGCCTTTGCTTTTTTTTTTTCAAATGATTGATTTATTTCAGCTGTGCTGGGTCTTTGTTGTTGCAGGAGGGCTTTCTCTGGTTTCAGTAAGGAGGGGCTACTCTCCAGCTGCTCTCAGGCTCCTCATTGCAGTGGCTCCTCTTATTACAGAGAACAGATTCTAGAGCACAGATCAGTAGTTGTGGTGTGCGGGCTTTGTTGCCCCGAGGCATGTGAAATCTTCCTGGACCAGAAATGGAACCCATGTCCTCCACATTGGCAGGCAGACTCTCACCACCGCACCACCAGGAAAACCCAGCAACTGCCTTTTCTTATCAGTTTCTCCACTTTCTGCCACTTCTGTTGTCAAAACCCTGGGGCCTCTTGATCCTCATCAAACATCTCTTCAGTGCCCACCCCAGAGGTCCCCGTGTTCTTCATTTACCAAGATGGTCTTACCGACAGAGACACACTTAGAGCAGAACAGAACTGAAGCCTCGGAACCGGCAAGAAAACGGTTAAGCTGATGATGCCTGGTTAAGGAAATGCACTGGGTTTTAAGCTAAGGAGAGCGTGGACAGGAGGCTCAGAACTCTTCCCTGAAGTCGAACCAGCTTCTTTGAAGAGCCAGTGAAGACACAGTGGCTGGCTCCCCAGACACCCCCTCTAGTGTTGGCCTGTTTATTGTATTACCGAGTTAACTCTAGTGGAAGACAATAGGGCACTAAATTTAACTCAGTTTTGGCTTAAGCTTCCCTGGTGGCTCAGACAGTAAAGAATCTGCCTGCAATGCAGGAGATGTGGGTTCAATCCCTGAGTCAGGAAGATCCTCTGGAGAAAGAAATGGCACCCCACTTCAGTATTCTTGCCTGAAAAATCCCATGGACAGAGGAGCATAGCAGACTACAGTCCAAAAATGTCACAAAGAGTCGTACGCCACTGAGCGACTGAATACACACAGGGCAAAAGAGGACCACCTAGCAGGGTCCTTCTAGATGTGAAGATGGAGAATGTGCCCTGACTGAAGTGAAGACACAGCCGCCCTTCCCCTCCCCGCGGAGCAAAGTGAGGGTGCGTGGGGGGAATGGATAAGAATTTTCACATCAGATTCATTTCCCACCTACTCTGCTGGCCATCCCATGAGTGGACGTTTCCTTGTGGAATATCTTGAACTTGGTCAACATCAGTCATTTTGGAGAGTATGATAAAGTGGCCCAGCATCTGCTTGGTTTATCTAAAGGCTTTTCCTTGATCAAAACCCCAATCCATTTTTATTCTAATCCTGACAACTTGTGTGTGTGTGTGTTAGTCACTCAGTCATGTCTGACTCTTTGCAACCCCATAGACTGTAGTCCACCAGGTTCCTCTGTCCATGGAATTCTCCAGGCAAGAATACTGGAGTGGGTAGTCATTCCCTTTTCCAGGGAAATTTTCTGACTGAGGGATCAAACCCAGGTCTCCCACATTGCAGTCAGATTGTTTTATATATATATATATATATATATATATATATTTTTTAGTTTGTGTGAACTTTATTTATTTTTTAATTTAAATTTATTTATTTTAATTAGAGGCTAATTACTTTACAGTATTGTGTAGGTTTTGCCATACATCAACATGAATCTGCCACGGGTGTACACATGTTCCCAACCTTGAACCCCCCTCCAGCCTCCCTCCCCAGATTGTTATATTGTTTTATTCCTATTCCAAAAGGAATGCATAGTCGATATAATTTAGGAATTAAAAACAAAAAGACTAAAAACCATCCTTAGTTCCTCATTTCAAGAGTACTCACCATGTAAAGTTATCTGTTTGGGTCCCTGGGGATAAGTTCCACTTATTCCCAGAAATAAGTGGAATTTCTGGATTATGTAATTCTATTTTTAGTATTTTGAGGACCTGCCGCACTGTTTCCCACAGCAGCTGTACCATTTTACATTCCCATCACAAGCATTCCAATCTCTCCACATCCTTATCAACACTTGTTACTTTTTGGTTTTGCTTTTTCTTTTTTTGGCAATAGCTATCCTAATGGGTATAAAGTGGGCAGGCCAATTTTTTAATCTCTCTTGGAAATTACCTCCTGAGTCTTTGAACCAGTTTTTGCAAAGTATCACATGTGGTTTAAGATTCAGACCACTGAAGAGGGATTTTCTACTTAAAAATAACTAAAAATCTTTTCTCACTCTACTGATTTTTTTCTTGACAATTTCCAAAAGGATCTAAAACAACCATGGTCAAAGTTATTCAGTGTGAAAGGTAGGTGATCAAGGTGGCAGATACTGATTATGAGAACAAAATAAGGTTGAATACCAGGCAGCTGGTGTCCTTACTTTGCCCTGAAGCCTCTGAAAAAGGCAAGTTCCTGAAATGGTGTGCCATGATGGCATGGCTGGGAAGGGATCATGGTGTTCCCAAGGTGCCTTTTTTGAAGGACAACACTTCAATATAAATAAACTGCCCAATATATTTTATTTTTTTATACCCTTTGGCCAACATCTCCCTGTTTCTCCCACCAGCCCCCCTTCTTCCCCTCCCCCTGCCTCCAGACCCTGGCAACCACCATACTACTTTCCCTTTCTATGAGTTTGGCTCTTTTTAGATTCACACATGAGTGAGATCATACAGTATTTGTCTATCTCTGTCTGACATATTTCAATTAGCGTAATGCCCTCAAGATCCATCCATGTTGTCACAAATGGCAAATTTCCTTCTTTCTTATGGCTAATAATATTCCACATATGTCACGTTTTCTCTATCCATTCATCCACCAGGGGACACCTAGGTTGTTTCCATATCTTGGCAATTGTAAATAATGCTGCAGTGAACATGGGAATGCAGATATCTCTTCAAGATACTGATTTCATTTTCTTTGGCTATATGCCCAGAAGTAGAATTGCTGGATCAAAAATATTGTTCTACTTTTAATTTTTTGAGGAACGTCCATGCTGTTTTCTGTAGAGGCACTACCAGTTTACATTCCCACCAGCAGTACAAAGGGGTTACTTTTTCTCCACATCCTCACCCACACTTTTTATTTCTTAACTTGGACATCTCTGTAGACACAGCAGCCATCAAAACCAGGATAACCCTCATCTCTCTCTCTTTCTATGTCTCTCTCTCTCTAGGGAAGATATGGACACAAAGAACTCTTCTCTCCTAGTATGGCCAATCAGAGAAGTTAGCACAGGGGATTTACAAGCTACAAAACAGGAGAACCCTAGAAGGAAGAAAAAGAAAGCCAGCAAGAGGCTATCTCTCCAGGAGGTGGTCTCCTCAGACTCAGATGACTCTTCCTGTGGCAACAGGTCCCGAGACTCCCACCCTAAGAGACACCCTAAGCCCAAGCTGGGAGGGGGACATCATGTCTCCCAGGAACACCCTGAAGTCTCTCTCAAGGATAGCGCATGTGAGCTCACACCCCAGTTTCCGGGTCAGTGTAGGCCCCAGCACAGCAAAAACTCAAACACCCTTAAGTAATGCTGACATCACTTCCCCAGAGTATGTCCTCAGCCTGGGGTCTAGGAGTCAACCAGCCATGCCATCGCTGCCGCACCCACACCGGGAAAAGCCCTGCCCTGCCCTCGTCAAGCGACCCACAGCCGAGGGCTGAGTGGCACCACTGAGAAACCTGAAAGCAGCCTAGCGCCATCCACGTTCACGAGCACCAGCGGCCCTTCAGGGCTGCCCTCAGCCGCCCAGCACTGCGGACCTAGCCCCTCTGCTGAGGTAAGGCCGCCCTCTACTCTATCCTCACCTTCCCTGGTTGTGACAAAGGTAGTCGTCCCTGCCGCCCTCTGCCTGGATCTAGTTGAGCCTATTGGTTCTGACTTTTCTGGGGCGTTCTTCATCCTATTATTTCCCCTGTCCTCACAAAACCGATAGAATACCATCTTCCAGTAGACACACACACCCAGGAGTTTAATCTGACCGATTACCTTCATAGGATTTTCAAGTTTTTTAAAATCTGTAGTTCTAATCTTGAAATTCTGTAGTTCTAATCCAAGCTTGCAATTTCATTTTACATTGATTATCTCATCATAATCAGATTTTATCATTAAATATTAGGACTGAAATCAAGACCTAGTAACTTGTCTGAGAGCTGTAAAACTGAACATTACCTATTTTGTTGTCTGAAAATTTTTATTGAGCCCTCCCTAATTATTTTTGTCTGAAGTCTGTTGTAGGTACTTCTAATTGAGCGTGGAACCAGAATAAAGACTCTTACCTTGGAAACATTTCAAAACGATTGGGCTGTTTGTTACTATTTTCTTTGAACACATTTTGGCAAAGACATACAAAAATATTCACTTCTATTCAATAATTGTTTAGTAAAATTAGCTTCATTAGTTTTATTTTTTCCCCTCTCATTCTTAGTGTAGATGAAAGGCAGTTCTCCTTGTAGCTTCCTGGAGATGAGTGATGAGAAGGTTGGTTTATTTATTTTTTTATTTATTTACTTTTTGGCTACACTGGGTCTCCACTGAAGCGTGGGCTTCTCTAGTTACAATACACAGGCTCTCTAGTTGTGGCTTGAGAGCTTAGTTGCCCTGCAGCATTTGGGATCTTAGTTCCCCTGCTGCTGCTGCTAAGTCGCTTCAGTCATGTCCAACTCTGCGACCCCATAGAAGGCAGCCCACCAGGCTCCCCCGTCCCTGGGATTCTCCAGGCAAGAACACTGGAGTGGGTTGCCATTTCCTTCTCCAGTGCGTGAAAGTGAAAAGTGAAAGTGAAGTCACTCAGTCATGTCCGACTCTTAGTGACCCCATGGACTGCAGCCCACCAGGCTCCTCCGTCCATGGGATTTTCCAGGCAAGAGTACTGGAGTGGGGTGCCATTGCCTTCTCCGCTTCTCCAGGGATCAAACCTGCATCTCCTGCATTGGAAGGCAGTTTCTTAACCACTGGACCACCAGTGAAGTCTCAGCTTCATTAATTTTAAAAATAAAAGTCTCCCAAATTCTCCTCTCCTAGTCAGTAATAGCCCTGGGGCTATATAATAATAGGGTACAGATTATTAATAAGAAAAATATTGGATGCTTTTCTCCAGAAAAGATAGGGCAGTGTTGTGATACTCTAAAATTCATAATCTAATTAAAAGTGATGCTTACATTCCTAAAAGCTAGGAGGGGTCACCAAGAGTTATGATGAAGAATTTCAAGGAGGAATCCAGTTCCAAAAATATGAAAGAAAAGGGGATCAGGTTAAAATGCATCAGTAATACAAGGAGGAAGGAATTGAGGAGTGAGGAAATGATCTGGAACAAGGCTGGGGAGAGCATCCTATCACTGGGCATCCTGTCACCCAGAACCTCAGCAGGAAGATACTGGAGCAGTCATCCGGGTTTGGTCTGTACAGCTGAGGACTGAAGGGGTAGGAAAGAAACCATTCACTTGGTCATAGGGATTCTTTCATGCATGTGTGCATTCATGTAAGCCTGCATGTGTCCATTCAATTATTCAGTAAACAGTTGAGTGCTGACAGTGTGCCAGGCTGCAGAGAGACCATTATACTATTCTGCCTCTCTCCATTTCCACGGGGATGCAAAGATGAACTACAGGACAAATATTCATAATAGTATATTGATATTACATTATAGTGCATGATATGCTCAATGCCATTAAGTGATATGTTCAACGTGTTGTCCTTAAGTAATAATGCACAGTTCTTTGTGCTGGGAAAACTGCAATAATCAATGTATTTCCACTTCCAGCCAATGTGGAATAACAGAAATTAGATTTCTACCCATTAGATTTCAGTTGACCTGAAACAACTAAAGCACCTGATAAAAATATATGTAACAGTTTCCAAAACATTGGACAGAAGCATTGATCTCTGGGAAACAGACAAAGTGAGCCCTGTGAGTCCCTGATAGACTGTCTAGAAACAGTTTCCAGGCTCCAGTAAAGGCAGGAGATGCATTACCAGCCATCCTTACATTTCATCTGTATGCATTGCCTCAGGTAACTTGTGTATTTGATTTTCACTGGATAAATCTACACTTTTAGCATATGACAGAAGAAGTAATAAAAGAGATTAGATCCGTTAAAAAATAATAACTATACCTACAGATTTTATAGCTACCCTTTATAATTAGCTTGGATTAAAAGCCAGGAGCAGAGGCATCAGGATGGAGTGATTGATAGCCACACAGAGCTATGTGGAATGAGTACAGGGTGATAAGCTCTTACCAGAAGAAGGGGAACAGATGGTTCAAGAAGAGACCAGATGACCCCTTGAGTGCTGTGAAAAAGGATCCATGCATCAAATGACAGAATCCCCAACATTACTTCTAAGTGCCTTTCAACTCGAGAGTCTGTGCAATAACTAAAGTCCATTACTAACTCAGAGCAGTTCAACATAGATGAAAAACCATCCTTATAAAAAGGGAGAGGGGTTGTAGCCAAGACAATTGGATGAGAAAATTAATTAGGAGAATAGAATTGAAAAAGAAAATTATATTTTCACATGAAAAGAGAGTATACCTGAAAAACCTGAGAGAATAAGTGATAATATTGATACTAATTGAAACAAAAAACATTCAGTGAGGTGGCAGGATAGAAATTTAATATACAGAAATCATACAGTTTCTGTATGAAAATCAAACTGTATGAAAACCAATACAGTTTTCATACACACAAGTAATGATCAATTAGAAGATATATTGATAGAGAAAACCTCATTTACAACAGCAACTAAGAAAATTAAATATAGTCAATTCTCATAAATCTCATATTTTGAATGGCATTTAGGGTCTATAAAGTTAACTCTAAAACTAAATTTAGCATATACTGAATTATGGTTCTTAGGGGTAAGGTTCCCGTGAGCCTCTGGTCACATTGTTTCCACCAACTGATCAACATCTAACCTCCTTTTATGTGTTTTTCTGTTTAAAGACACTTTATTTAATATGTATTGTTGATTTGTTAACATAGAATTCATGGCTAACAGCACTAAAACTCCTGTCTGAAGGAAGCGAACATGCATGTTCTTTGTAAGGTACATCACAGCCTTCTTGCACTTAGGACCACTAGACGGCACTTAAACTGTACTTCATTTTAAACTGAAATCACCAGCAGGACACAAAAATGTGAGAAAATATGGCACTAAATATGCCATGAAAAGGACCTCTTTTTACTGTATGAGAGCTGAAACGAGAAGCAGAAAGATAACCTAAGTTTTCACCACCACTCTGAGCATATGCATATTCTACAAAATACTTTGAGTATTGATTTTGGAGTTACAAAGACGTTTTAGTGACTAGGTGAATCACAAATATGGAAATCCATCAATAATGAGGATCTATTGTAACTTGAATAAACTTAACAATAAATGTGCAAAACCAATATGAGAAAAACTTTAAAACACTCCTGAAAGACACAAAATTAGATTTAATAAACATCCCCTGTTTTTAGACAAAATGGCTTAGCATCATGAATATATTAGTTCTCTCTGAGTTCATTTTTTAATGTAACATAGTCCCAAGAAAAATAATACCAAATGTTTTATAAGACTTGAGAAGTTGGTAGTATAGTTCATATAGAAAAATAAATATGTGACACTAACTTGAAAATACTAAAAGGAGAGGGACTTGTGATAACACATGAAACATGATAACATCTTCATGCTTAAAACTGGATGGTGCTAACACAAGACAAGGGGACCAGTGGGATAAAATAGTGTCAAGAAACAGACCCAAATATAAATAGAAATGTAGTGTGTTACAAAGGGCTGATGGCCCTAAAATATAGAGAACTCTTAAAAATTGAAGGGGAAAAAATGACCAAAAACATGGCAGAAAACAGGCAAAGGACATAAAAATATATATAAGAATAAACCTAAAAGCTTGAAGAGATGTTTAACTTCACTCATGTTAAGACAACTACAAATTAAAACTATTTGGAGAACTTCCAGAAATGTGGCAATGTGAAGTGCTAATGCAAATCCTTTCACAATAACAATTTTATGACCTGCATCAAATATTTTTAAAAGTCAACAGGTGGGACTTCCCTGGTGGCCCAGTGGCCCAGACTCCACGCTCCCAATGCAGGTTCGATCCCTGGTCAGGGAACTAGATCCCACAACTGAGAATTAAAATGTGGCGACTAAATATCTTGAATGCCAAATCGAAGATCAGTGTTATAGCTAAGACCTGGCACAGCAAAATAAATAAAAATAAATATTAAATAAAAGTCAACAGGTATTTAAAACCACAATAAAAATGTTCGAAAGCATATAGGATATGGAGAGTTTATTCTCCAAAAACTGCATCTAGAAGAGGTAAGATTTGTGAGGTGGCGACACTCTGGCTTAAGGGCAGTTCCCAATTTTCACGGCCAAGGCCACAGAAAACTATACACTGACTGGCTCCAGGTGCCAGAGATGAGAGTTCAAGGCTGGAAAAGAAGTGAAAATTTAAAGATATCTTGGGAGCAAGAAACCACAGTCAGAGTGAGTCATAAAAAGTGAATATTAACTGTTTTTATTCCTGACCGATCACTAAACTATATAAGCATGTGTAAGGGAGAACTCAGGGCGCTCTGTTTAAAACCAACAACAACAAAAAGGCAGAAGGACAGGCATTTTATGAGGCAGAGCTGCATGGAGCAAAGTCTGTGTGTTGGCTGCCTGGTAACTGAAATGTATTTGCAAATCATGTACAGCTTGGGCAGCAGTGATCTAGTCCTGTGGGATTACCACATCAGGGGACAGAGTCTGAGGCTGGCAGTGCAGTTGAAAATTTAAACAAGGAAAGAGTGAGCTTCAAAATCTGCCACCCAGATATGTAGACATAAGGGAACTACCCAAGGTGCCAGAATTAAAAAGCAGCAATGAGAAGCCGTAAGAACAGAATAAAAATGTGAGCGGCTTCATACTACAGGAGAGAAAAGTTTGCAGTTTGAGTACAGCAAGTTAACTTATTACTAGAATAGGAAAAAAAAAAAAAACAGCAGACCAAAAATAAATAAACAAAAACCCCCTTGAAGAACACAACGGGCTTCACACTGCTAGAATATATTGCCTACAGTGTCTGATTTTGAATTAAAAAACTTAGTAGACATGCAGAGACACAAGAAAATGTGTTTCATTCTAATGGCTGAAAGAATCAATAGAAACTTTGAATCTAGATGTTGTGTTTAACAAACTTCAAAGCAATAATCATAAATATATACAGGGAATTAAAGGAAAATCAATGGAAAAAATGAATAGGGAATCTCAATAGATAAAAGGAGGTCCTAAAAATACAAAAGGAGAATCCTATAGCTGAAAAATATGAACAGCAGAAGGAGAAAGCAGAAGAATCATTGAACTTGAAAATATATTGAGAAAAATTACCCAATTCAACAAAAAGAACAGAAACAAAAAGGTATTGGAGAAAAGTAAACAGAACCTCAGAAACCAGTGGTATGGTTTTAAACATTTTCAAAATATGTGAAATTGAAGACCTAAAAGAGGAGACAGGAGAAGAGAAAAAACATATTTAGAGACAATGACTGATAACTTCCAAAATGTGGTGGAAAACATTAGTAGATTCTAGAAGTCTAAATAATCTTAAGCATAATAAATACAAAGAAAACCACTCTAGGCACGTTGAAGTCAAACTGTTAAAAAGATGATGATAACAAAAAATCTTGAAAACGGCCAAAGAACAATGTGTTACATTCCAGGAAACGATGACGCAGTATTAATGACTTCTTAACAAAAGCTATGGAAACCAGATGTTGGAAGAACAAAGTGCATAAAAAAAGGAAAATAACAAAAACCTGTAACAAGGAATTGTATATTCAGTGGAACTAGCCTTTGACAGTGAAGGTGAGAGAAACCCCACTTCCAGTATGTTTGAATAAACTCTCAGGGAAACCAGTGATCTTTTTTTCTAAGTGTGACCTTGGCTAGGTTATAGTCCCCAGGAATTCAAACACTAATCTAGGTGGTAGTGGTGGTGTTCAGTCACTAAGTCAAGTCCAACTCTTTGGGGCCTCATGGAATATTGATTGCACACCAGGCTCCTCTGTCTTCTGCTATCTCCAAGAGTTTGCTCAAATTCGTGTCCATTGAATCTGTGATGGATTCTGTCTATCTATTCTAACCATCTCATCCTCTGCCGTCCCCTTCTCCTCCTGCCCTCAGTCTTTCTCCACATCAGGGTCTTTTTCAATGAGTCAGTTCTTCACATCAGGTGGACAAAGTATTGGAGCTTCAGCAACAGTCCTTCCAATGGATATCCAGGTTTTGAAATGAAGGTATTTTGTAGGTATAATTAAACTCCATAACCAGTTGTCCATAAGAGAGATTATCCTAGATAATCTGGGTAGGTCCGAGTCAATCAGTTGAAAGGCCTTAAGAGTAGAACTGAAGCTTCTCTGATGAGGAAGAAATTCTTCTTGTGGACAGGAGCTTCAGCCAGCACCCAAGAGTTCCAGCCTGCCCTTGCTGACAGCCTGCCCTCTGCATGTCACTTTGGCCAGACTGGAGAAGATGAAGGTGAGGGCCGGGGAAGGGTGTCGCTTGACAGCCCTTCAGATGACCCTAGAGGAGACAACTGATTCCATCTGACGGATGAGGGATGCTGTAGTGTGGTCTTCAGAACTAATGTAGGAATAACACATACCCTGCTACATTCCAGGGCTGCTTCTCCTGTGTGGGTTTCTTGGGACGGTAGGCTCACCATCTTCCAAAAGAGGGACCACACTGGGCCATTCAGGGCTCCAGGAATATTCTGGGGCTAGACGGCCAACCTCAGACTCTTGCTTACGCCCTGTTTCCAACCCCCAGCCTCCAGAAGAGGACAATGTCTTACTGGGAGGCCTTTTTCCTTTACTTCCCAAGGGCTCAGATTTGCAGGATGGCAGTCCAGGGACTTTCAGTTCTGGGATTGCTCTGTGAGATTATTTGAAGAATGCTCTCCCCGCTCCTCCATTTTCACATCTCCTCTCTTTGTTAATATATTTAACCTACACCTTGTGTCCAGCAGAGAAACACCTCCTTTTGCTGTTTTGCTGTGGCTGAGACCCTGAGAAACACATCAAGTTCTACCAACAGCTGTTTCTAAGGCACATCTCACACCTCTGCTCCCTGGACAATGATCTATTTACTTTCTCTATAAATTACCTGGATTCATTTTGAATAATTATTCTAGGTACCACCAGGGTTTCTGCTCACTTCCCATAACATCTCCTTGGGTGTCCAGTCAAGGTGGCGTTTAACCTGGTGTCTGCTTCCTAGGTGGCCCAGTGGTAAAGAATCTGCCTGAAATGTAGGAGACAAAAGAGACTCGAGTTCGATCCCAGGGTCATGAAGATCCCCTGGAGTAGGAAATGGCAGCCCACTCCAGTATTCTTGCCTGGGGAATTCCATGGACAGAGGAGCCTGGCAGGCTACAGTCCATGAGGTCGAAAAGAGTTGGACATGACTGAATACACACACATCAGTGCATCATAGGTTGCAGTCAGATAGGCCTTCTCTGAACCCTGCAAGAGAATGTTACAGCAAAAGCTTTGCTTACAATGCAAAGGCTGGGGTGCCTCGGGCTCCTCGAGGTGGCCTTTTTCACTTGTGAGAAACTCTGCCATTGTTTGGATTTACACTGACTGCTGAAGTGTCATGAGGTTTCAACCCTCTCTCTGGGATATTTTTTGAAGGCTGCTGCTGCTAAGTCGCTTCAGTCGTGTCTGACTCTGTGCGACCCCACAGACGGCAGCCCACCAGGCTCCCCCGTCCCTGGGATTCTCGAGTTAAGAACACTGGAGTGGGGTGCCATTTCCTTCTCCAATGCATGAAAGTGAAAAGTGACAGTGAAGTCGCACCACCTAGCAATTCTAGTTATCAGGAATCTTCATTTGTGTTCCTTTGCTTCCAGAGGAAATTTGAATATAAATGATTCACCTCCCACCAAGAATACAAAATTATATTCCTGTATGCAAGTCTTCCCAATACTTCAGCCTTTTCTGTAGAACAACGTAGAGACTGTCCAAGGCAGGTATTCCACCCCACAGGGGAGGCTTGCTGCTTTGCTGTTGTTCAGTCGCCCGTCCATGGAGGCTTTGCAACCCTCACGAACTGCAGCATGCCAGGCCTCCCCTGGCCTCACCATCTCCCCAAATTTGCCCAAGTTCATGGCCATTGCATCAGCGATGTCATCCAGCCATCACATCCTCTGATGCCCTCCTCTCCTACCCTCAGTCTTTCCCAGCATCAGGGATTTTTCCGATGAGTCAACTGTTCACATCAGATGACCATAATACCGGAGCTTCAACTTCAGCATCAGTCCTACCAAGGAGTATTCAGGGTTGATTTCCCTTAAGATCAACTGGTTTGATCTCCTTGCTGTCCAAGGGACTCTCAGGAGTCTTCTCCAGCTCCACAGTTTGAAGGCATCAATTCTATGGTGCTCTGCCTTGTTTACAGTCCAGCTCTTACAACTGTACGTGACCATTGGGAAGACCATAGCCTTGACTATATGGCAGAGTAGTATCTCTGCTTTGTCGGCGGAGTAATGTCTCTGCTTTTTAACGCGCTGTCTAGGTTTGCCATAGCTTTCCTGGCAAGAAGCAATCATCTTCTGATTTCATGGCTGCAGTCACCACAGTGATTTTAGAGCCCAAGAAGAGGAAATCTGTCACTACTTTCACCTTTTCCCCTTCTATTTTCCATGCAGTAATGGGGTCGGATGCCATGATCTTAGTTTTAATATTTAGTTTTAAGCCGGCTCTTTCACTCTCCTCCTTCATCCTCATCAAGAGGCTCTTCAGTTCCTCTTCGCTTTCTGCCATTAGAGTGGTAACATCCGCATAGCTAAGGTTGTTGATATTTCTCCCAGCAATCTTGATTCAGCTTGTAACTCACCCAGCCTGGCATTTCTCATGATGTGCTCAGCAGCGTATAGGTTAAACAAACAGGGTGACAGCAGACAGCCCTGTCATACTCCTTTCTCAATCTTGAACCGATCAGTTGTTCCATACTGGCTTTTCTAACTGTTGCTTCTTGACCTGCATACAGGTTTCTCAGGAGACAGGTAAGATGGTCTGGTATTCCCATCACTTTAAGAGCTTTCCACAGTTTGTTATGATCGACACAGTCAAAGGCTTTAGCATAGTTGATGAAACAGAGGTAGATGTTTTTCTGGAATTCTTTTGCTTTCTTCATGATCCAGTGAATGTTGACAATTTGATCTAGAGATCCTCTAGATCCTCTTCCTTTTCTGAACCCAGCTTGGACATCTGGAAGTTCTTGGTTTGCATAATGCTGAAGCCTAACATGAAAGATTTTAAGCATGACCTTACTAGAATGGGAGATGAGGTTAGAAGATTCTTAAGTACTACCCTTCTTGGGAATTAGGATGAGGATTGACCTTTTCCAGTCCTGTGGCCACTCCTGGGTTTTCCAGATTTGCTGACATATTGAATGCAACACCTTGATGGCGTCATCCTCTAGGATTTTGAATAGCTCTACTGGAATCCCATCACATCCACTAACTTTATTAACAGCAGCGCTTCCTAAGGCCCACTTGACTTCACACTCCAGAATGTCTAACTCTGACCACACCATCATAGTAACCCAGTTCATTAAGATCTTTTTTGTATAGTTCTCTGTGTTCTTTCCATCTCTTCTTGATCTCTTCAGCATCTACTAGAGATTTTAATACGCCAGTAAATTGCCCTGTTGAGAATGCAGAATCCTGGGCTCCACTTCCAGGCAGTCGAATGCAGAAGGCTTGGGGTGGAAACTGGCATTCTGTATTTTCAACAAGCTCCTGAGCAGGATCTCAGTGAATCACACATAGGGAACCAGTACCTGAGCAGGTGATCCAAGAGGAAATACTCTTGTTATACATAAATACTGTTATACTTCTCCCTCCCAGGTCTGAGCCCCAAACACCCTCCAACCAAGGTCAAGGAGAACTCGGCCTCCGAGACCCAGAGCCAGTTCACTTCTTGACTGTTAGGCTCGTGGTCCCTACAGAAGGTCCTCTGGGCACCTAGAGTGAAAATCGTGCCTGCCTCACAGGCTCTCATGGGGATGAATGGCTGGAGGACTTGGAACAGGGTGAGGCACACAGTGAGAAATCATTACACCTCAGCTGTTCTACAGCTGTTACCATGGCTACTGGCATCAATAACACTCCCAGGGAGAGACGGCAGGGGCCTCCTGAATCCCTACCCCCATACCTTGTGAGGAAGAGGAGATCACCACTTAAAGCAGCCAAGATCCATGCAGGACAGATTATAACCGTGCACTCAGCATCAGCACCAACCTCATTTCACCTAATCTCCCCGGCGCTGGGAGGCTTTCCCAGGGTTCTCACCCCCAGGAGCCTATGCGTACCCCCCAGCAGAGAGCCATCCTCCACAGAGAAGTTACCATCCCATCATCCTTCTCTGCGAGTTTCCTTCCTGTGTGCACTGTAATCCCCAGATACCCCTTCTGTCATTCCAGACATGCGCCGTGGTCTCTCAATAAGCTCCCTCCTTCCAGGCATTGAGTGGCTGATGGAGGCCCTCACCAAGCACCCCTTTGAGTCAAAGTGCTATGAATCTCCCCAAGACCCCAGTGACTGTACTGAGCTTCAGCACACTTCCTGAAAGTTAAAGTGTTAGTCTCCTAGTCATGACTGACTCTCTTCAACCCCATGGACCGGTAGCCTGCCAATCTCCTCTGTCAGTCTCCTCCTAGGATTTCCCAGGCAAGAATACCGGAGTGGGTAGTCATTCCCTCTCCAAGGGATCTTCCCGAGCCAGGGATAGCACCCAGGTCTCCTGCACTGCAGGCAGATTCTGTACCACCTGAGCCACCAGGGAAGCCTGCACAGCACTCTTTCTGTTATTCCCAAATAGTTCTTCAGAAGAGAGTTAACCTTTGTTCCAGGAAGAGAATAGCTGTGTCTTACATGACCCTGAGGCTTTGTCCCAGCTAATTCACAAGAGTAGGAGGTCTTTTTCAGTGTGACAAGGTGAGCCAAGCACACAGTGGGTGCTCAGTGTATATTTGTGAAATGGATGGACCTTTAGGTAGCCTCACTCCTGGGCTTCAAAATTCCCTCAACGGGGGCATGTATGCTGTAGAGAAATAACTAACACTGGGCCTCAGCGGTGGCCAGCACTGACAGGCTGCTGCTTCCCCAGCAACCCCCAGGGCATGCGGATTGGAAGGGATCTCTATGTTACCCAGAGTCTTCAGGAAGGCCCACCCTGTCCTTTCTGATTTGGCCTCCCATAAAGACGCACATGGAGCATGGCCTGGCCACATCTGACCCCTTAAACCAGCTGTTTGATCCCTACTTGGTGGTATTTTGCATTGTATGTCCAATATCCTCCGGCTAGTATAACAATTACAGATGAGCCAGATGCTACAATCAGGAATAAAATGGGTCTGGTCCAGGAACACTTTTTGCCAACTTTCTCATCACTGCTGCTGCTGCTAAGTCGCTTCAGTCGTGTCTGACTCTGTGCGACCCCATAGACGGCAGCCCACCAGGCTCCCCCGTCCCTGGGATTCTCCAGGCAAGGACGCTGGAGTTCTCATCACTAGGCATAGCTGAACCAAAAAGGACGATTTCCTCAACTCACAGCTGATTGCTGTTTGGGGGGCAACCAATGAGATACCACGGAGCGGGGTGCAACATTTACTGATTCCTCAGTAGCCAACCCATCTGAGAGCTAGCCATTCAGGATAAGTGGCCTCAGATTGCTTCTCCCAAGACAGGGTGGGACCTGGGACCCTTTGCTGCAGTGCTTGCACCTGGACGAACGTCTCCTCCAGCAACAGTCTTCTCCTCCTCCTCCCACTAACTATAAGGGACTGAAAATAACTGCAGGCATGCGCAGTTGGGACAAATCACGAACAATAAGATACAAAAAGGCCAAAACCCAACTGCAGCTTCCCTGAGCAGGGTCCTGCTCATGCTGCCTGCACACAGCGCTACCCAGGGGGCAGGCCGACCAGCTAAGCCGCCCCTCCAGCCCCACCCACAGATCCCTCCCGCCCTCACCCCTCTTAAGGGAGGAGCCAGCAAGGGCGCCTGCTTCTAGTTTTCTCTTCCTGTGCAGCATGAGTCTCAATAACGCCCCGCCTGAATTCCTCGTCTGACCTCATCAATTTCTGTTGACTGAACAACCGTTCTCCCCCGCTACCCCGCCCCGTAACCTTCCTAGTGATTCTGCAGGGGAGAAGGGTGAATCCTGACGATGTCACAGAGAGAACAACAACCCTGGTGGCCTGAGGTTTCACACCCCTCTGCCAGGTGTCTGGTGGGAGGATCTTGAGTCCCCAGAAGGATCTGGGGGCCCAGCTTTCTGGTGTGCAGAGACCCAGCTTAAGTGTGTGCTTAAGAACCCACCACTGGTGCCAGCCTAGCTCTATGGTGGTGGCCACTTCTGTGCCTCAGTTTCCCCTTTCATAATTAGAAAAGTAAATGAATTGAGTGCTTTGCAGTGTTTTGTTCAGAGTAAGTGCCCTGAAGGTAGTAACCATGATTACCAACAGGGCGCATATTTTCTCAGCATCTCTCTCCACATAACAAGCACTGCATGGGATGGTTATGAAGTAACTTCTAAGGAAAGGTCAAGCTTTATCTCTCCAAAAGCACAAAACCCTCAGTTTTGTTTGATCTGCAAAATCCTGAGCTTGCTTCTTAATAGGCTGAAGGCATAACAGGGGAACTTCGGGGCAGATCATCTGGCTAGAAAGAGAGCCAGAACCTGATCACAGAAGGCGGTCCTTGGTGAGTAGCAGAACTACATTTAAATTAGAGCTAGGGCATATGGCACCCCACTCCAGTACTCCTGCCTGGAAAATCCCATGGACAGAGGAGCCTGGTAGGCTGCAGTCCATGAGGTCGCTAAGAGTCAGACATGACTGAGCGACTTCACTTTCACTTTTCACTTTCATGCATTGGAGAAGGAAATAGCAACCCACTCCAGTGCTCTTGCCTGGAGAATCCCAGGGATGGGGGAGCCTGGTGGACTGCTGTCCATGGGGTCGCACAGAGTCGGACACGACTGAAGTGACTTAGCAGCAGCAGGGCATACCCTGGTGGTCTGGTGATTAGGGTTCTATGCTTCTGCTGCAGGGAGCATGGGTTCAATCCCTCTGGGGGCAACAAGATCCCGCATACCACACAGTATAGCCACAGGAAAAAAAAAAAGAGAGAGAGAGAGCGAGAGAGAAAAGCCAAGTGTGCCAGTAACACTCCTTGATTAAAAAAACAACAACAACAACAAAAAACTTGAGCTTGTTACTCCCCACTATGGGCCTCAGTTTTCTTATCTGTACAATGGGCAGGTTTGAGGAATGGGGTCAGGTGCGTGGGAGGAGACTCCTTCATCCAAAATTCCCTCAAGAACCTCCCAGATCTGCTTCCTACAATCTCCCTCCTCATTCTCCTTCCACAACCAAAACAAGCATTCGTGGTAACCATGGGACCCATGCAACACACAGAGGATTTGAACTCACACCGGGCAGGAGAAAATGGTGGTTGTACCCTCACCCCAAACAGTAGGTACAAGCCAGAGTAGGGAGGAGGTGGAACAGAGAAGAGAAGTGAAGAAGAGGGAGAGGAAGGAGAAAGACTGAAAAATAACGAAAGGAAGGAGGTGGGGGAGAGGCAGAAGAAAAAAGATAAATTCCTTTATACAGCTACTTGGCGAGAAATTGGAATTCAATAGAGAAGGCAAATTCAAAAGCCGCATTTCACAGAGTCAAACGGAAATGTAAAATACCCTTGTTTCCTCTAAAATGTGTTATTTATTGCTCTGTGGCACTGCCAGTGTGTGCTGTGTCCACTCACAGATAAGCAGGGTACATCTGCATGATTTAAATGTCACTCTGATCTTGTGAATAATAAACTGCGTGAAGTCATCCCAGAGGTTCTGAATCACTTCCCCTGGAAACCTTTACTTCATGAGCTCAGCCTCCACTCAAGGGGTTGAAATTCCAGGTGCCTGTGACTTCTTGCTGCGCTGTGTCATAGCTCTAAGAGGGACAAAGCAAACCACATTCCCTTCATCAGCAGCTTTCAAACACCTCCATTCCGTGGGGGCCACCTCATCATCTCAAGTAAGTTAGACCTGAGTAATGTTCCATGTTTGAATAAATCACAATCTGTTTATCCCTTCATGTATTGATGGACATTTGATTTATTTCCAATTTGGGGCTATTATAAACAAAGTTGCTATGAACATTTGTGTACAAACCATTTTGATGATGTATGTTTTCATCTCTCTTGAGAAAAAGACATCTAAGAGTGGAAATGCGGGATCATGAGGTTGGGGTACTTTTAACGTCATAAGAAAGTGTCAAGTTGTTCTCCAAAGTACAAATGCATCATTGTACATTCCCACCGTGTGTTTGCTTCTCTATATTCTCTCCATATGTACTTTAACTTTTTCATTAGTCATTCTAATGGTGTGCAGTAGTATTTCACTGTGGTTTTAATTTACATTTCCAATTTGTAATTTGATTACTAATGACAGAGTCCATTTCATTTGTATATTTGTCATCCCTATATATTCTTTGGTGAAATGTCTGTTCAGATACTTTTCCCATTTTTTAATTGGGTTGTCTTTTTATTATTGATTTATATAAATTTTATATATTTTGGAAATAATTCCTTTGTCAGATATATGTATTGTGAGTATTTTATGTCTATACATTTCCTTTTTAAATATTTATTATGAAATAAGACTTACAGAAAAGTTGCAAAAATAGTCCAAAAAATTTCCATATACCTTCACCCGGGACCCATAAATGTTATTTTACCAAAAAAAAAAAAAATGTTATTTTACCAATCAGCATGTCAACTTTTTCTGTCTTGCACACACACACATACTAATTCTTTTTTCTGAACCATTTGACCCTAAGTAACAGAGATGTTACTTCTTTATTTCATACTTCAGTGTTTTCTAAATACAAGAACATCCTCTTACTTAATCACAGTACAATTATCAAAATCAGTAAATTAACAGTGACACACAACTATTATTAACGCAATTATTATTAAACTACAGTCTTGTTCAGAATTCATTGGTTGTTTCATGACACCCTTGACAGAAAAATTGCTGGAGTCGAGGATCCAAACCAAAATCACGTTGCCTTTAGTTGTCATTTATTGTTAGATTTCTTTAATCCGAAACAGTCCCTCAGTCTGCTTGTCTGTCTGCCCATCTGTCAGTCTATATGTCATTGAAGAGCGTGTACAATTAATTTTGTAGACTATCCTCTTCATTTTCTTGATGGTATCTTTTTATTAGAAGAAACTTTTTGGTGAAGTATAATTTATTGTGTTTTTTTACGGTTAGTAACTTTTGGTCTTGTCTAAAAAAATTTTGCCTACTACACAATCATGAAAATATTCTGTTCTTTTGTTTCTATGCATTTGATTGCAGCTTTCATATGTAGGTCTGTCTATGATCCATCTCAAATTAAGTTTCCTGTGTAGAGTGAAATAGGAATTGAGATTTGTTTTATTCATACACATCCTGATTTTTTCACTACATTTCTTAAAAATGAATTTCTTTTCCACACTGAATTGCCTTGACACCTTTATCAAAAAATCAGTTGTATACACACACCCACACACATACACACACACACACATACACACACATGGGCTTTGATTGAGACTGCATGAAATCTATAGATTAATATGAGGGGAAATCTTTAAATTATTGAGATTTCATAAACATATGCCATGACGTGGTATATATTTACATTTATTTAGTAATTTTTCTTAGCAATGGTTTACAAGTTTTACACATAGAATAAAGAATTATGTCTATGATGCAATTGTAAATACTTTTTAAAATTTAATTTTCTATTGTTTTTTGCTAGATTATATAGAAATACAATTGAGTTTTGTGTATTAACTTTGTGTCCTGCAATCTTATTAAATTTACTTATTAGTTATAATATTTTTGTAAATTGGATTTTCTGCATACATTCATGCTGTCTTTGAGTAATGGCAGTTACATTCTCCTCATCTTCATGCCACTTGCTCATTCTGTTTTTCAGTATTGCCCTGGCTAGGACTCTCAGTACAGACACTAACAGAAGGACTGAAAGCGAATACCCTTGCTTTGTTCCTGATCTCTTCAAATTTAAGTGTGATTTTAACTGTAAGCTTTTCTAACTTCTAACTGTAAGCTTTTCTAAGATGACTTTTATCAACTTGAGGAAGTTTCCTCTTATTCCTAATTTTCTGAGAGTTTTGGGTTTTATTTTGTTTTTTAACATGAATGAGTGTTGGATTTTGTGACAGAGACCATCTGGCCTGAAAGCCTAGAATACTTACTATCCAGTTAGTATTTAAGAAAAAATTTCTGATTCTCTTCTCTAGATAAAAATATAAAAGATATCTCTATATCAGTTTGGATCTAATCAAGAGGCAGAAACCACACAATAATTTAAACAGGAGGAGATTACTATAAAGATCATTAAGCTATGATAAAAGGGTAACCACAAGATGTGAGAGAATCTACATGACACCCCAGGGCTGAAGGGGAGTAACCAAGGGAAGACAAACTTGGAATGGAACCCCTCCTCCCAAAGGCTAGACCTTGTTGGATCTGGCGTAACTGCAGGCCAATGGGTGGCAGAGAAGGTCCCTGGTTTGCATAGGCCTGAGCTGATCTGCAGTTGTTGGACCAGCGGGAAGCAACTTGCAGAATGCAGATGGGGTAAGCCACACAGGTGTGCAAAGAAATTGAGGGCACTGGTGTGAGAAGGAGACCTAGAGCTCTGATGCTTGTGTCAGAGGGTTGTAGCACCAAAAGTCCCAGGAGACAAATCTGGGGGGTGAGGGCATAGGGAAGCAGATGGAGTTGGAGCAGCCATCCAGGCAGGATGGGCTGTGGCACCAGGTGTCCACGCTGAGAGAGCTGCCGGCAGGCGACCACCAGGTAGGACTGGGGCTGAGACATCATCAAGGAGCCGTGTGGTTTAGGCAGAAGTGCGGTGGGGTGGGGATGGGGCAGAGACCGCTGGTCCTGCTCACTCCCTCTCTGCTGACCAGCGGTGCAGCTGCCAGAAGAGGCAGAAGAGTCCCTTCCTGCTTCCTGTATGGAGTCAGCTTTACATCTTGCATTCTGCACAAAACAGATGCCTAATATTGCACTGAGAAGCAAGTAATACTGGGGAGCTGAGAGCTAATGAGCTGGTAACTGACATAGCATGGTTGAAGAATCCTGAACAATGGTGGGGGTATCCTGGATAATCATGTATTTGTCCACTCAATAGTCTATTAGAGGATCTTGGAATAAGAGAAGTAGGTGGCTTTTAAATTTTTTTAATAGATGAAGAACTTGACTTCCACATTAATTAAAAAGTTTCAAAGATTTTAAGTAAAATTCTTGACTATATGTCAGAACAAGTCCAGTGGTATTAAAAAGTTAATATTAAGTATAAAAACATGTAAAACCATCAAAAAAGGAGTAGGCAACATATATGTAGTGAAAGTATGCATTCTAGGATTTCAGTGAATTGAATGAATCTCAGTGGGAAATGTTTTGTAAGTCTATAAAATAAACATTATAACTCAAAGGCAAGCCAACTGTGAGAAATATTTTCATCAAATAAATCAGAGAGAAGTTTCTCTCAGTATTGCACAAAAAGCTCATAAAAATTGAAAGGAAAAGCATCAACTTTAATGTAAATGGGCCAAGAACACGAATCAATAATTCACCAAGAGGAAACACAAGTAATAAGCAGACATGAGAAAATGTTCAACTTTACTACATCTTACTGTGATGCAAATTAAAACTATAATAGGGTAGAGTTTATGCATGAAATTTGAAAAATAGAATACAGGTGAAAAAATGGTGGAACTGGTAAATGATTTTTAGCAATAGAAATTGCTAAAACTTCTCTTGGATTCAGATGTTTACATCTTTGGAGTAATCCTACTTCTGGGAACATAAGGAAATAATTACCAAAAATAGGCAAAGATTCTATGCATGTGCTTATGGCCATCATTTAAAAGACTGAAAAATGGGAAATAATTTAAATGTACATAAAAAGATCAGTAAGTGTGTAAATCATTCTATTGATTATGTAATTCATTTGGCCATGATCATGGCCAGTGATAAATGTTTTGGCTGTGACCAGAAAAGCATTAGAATCCAAATAGCAAGCTAGGCTATTCCTCAAGACAATTAAAAGTAGAGTAACGAAATTTGTATTTACACGTTATTATGACTGTAAAAAGAACATGTGTATGTGAAGAAAAACTAGAACATAACAAAATGTAGAATTGATTTATTGAATAGATTTTTAAATTTTATTATAATATGACTGGGCAATACTTATCTTTTTGGCCGTGCCACTGCTTTTGCCCAGGCTTTCTCTAGTTGTGGGGAGCAAGGGCCACTCTTCATCATGATGCACAGGCTTCTCCCTGCACTGGCTGCTCTTGTTGCAGAGCACGGGCTCGGGCTTCAGTAGTTGCCACGTAGACTCAATAGCTGCAGTTCCTGGGGTCCAGAGCACAGGCTCAGTAGTTGTGATGCATGGGCGCAGTTGCTCTGCAGGGCATGTGGGATCCTCCCAGACCAGGAATAGAACCTATGTTCCCTGCATTGGCAGATGGATTCTTCACCACTGTGCCACCAGGGAAGTTCTGTTGTGGAACACCTTTTAAAAATGTGGTAACCAAAATGAAAATAATCCAGGTAGGTTTACATGAGAAGCTCTAAGCAAGCCTCACCTCTTTTCTAGAATGCTCAAACTACTGCACAATTGCACTCATTTCACAGGCTAGTAAAGTAATGCTCAAAATTCTCCAAGCCAGGCTTCAGCAATATGTGAACCGTGAACTTCCAGATGTTCAAGCTGGTTTTAGAAAAGGCAGAGGAACCAGAGATCCAATTGCCAATATCCACTGGATCATCGAAAAAGCAAGAGAGTTCCAGAAAAACATCTATTTCTGTTTTATTGACTATGCCAAAGCCTTTGACTGTGTGGATCACAAGAAACTGTGGAAAATTCTGAAAGAGATGGGAATACCAGACCACCTGACTTGCCTCCTGAGAAACTTGTATGCAGGTCAGGAAGCAACAGTTAGAACTGGACATGGAACAACAGACTGGTTCCAAATAGGAAAAGGAGTACATCAAGGCTGTATATTGTCACCCTGCTTATTTAACTTATATGCAGAGTACATCATGAGAAACGCTGGGCTGGAAGAAGCACAAGCTGGAATCAAGATTACTGGGAGAAATATCAATAACCTCAGATATGCAGATGACACCACCCTTATGGCAGAAAGTGAAGAGGAACTAAAAAGCCTCTTGATGAAAGTGAAAGAGGAGAGTGAAAAAGTTGGCTTAAAGCTCAACATTCAGAAAACTAAGATCATGGCATCTGGTCCCATCACTTCATGGCAAATAGATGGGGAAACAGTGAAAACAGTGTCAGACTTTATTTTTTGGGGCTCCAAAATCACTAGTGATTGCAGCCATGAAATTAAAAGATGCTTACTCATTGGAAGGAAAATCATGACCAACCTAGATAGCATATTAAAAAGCAGAGAGATTACTTTGCCAACAAAGATCTGTCTAGTCAAGGCTATGGTTTTTCCAGTGGTCATGTATGGATATGAGAGTTGGACTGTGAAGAAAGCTGAGTGCTGAAGAATTGATGCTTTTGAACTGTGGTGTTGTAGAAGACTCTTGAGAGTCCCTTGGACTGCAAGGAGATCCAACAAGTCCATCCTAAAGAAGATCAGTCCTGGGTGTTCATTGGAAGGACTGATGCTGAAGCTGAAACTCCAATACTTTGGCCACCTCATGAGAAGAATTGACTCATTGGAAAAGACCCTGATGCTGGGAGGGATTGGTGGCAGGAGGAGAAGGGGACAGCAGAGGATGAGATGGCTGGATGGCATCACCGACTCAATGCACATGAGTTTGGGTGGGCTCTGGGAGTTGGTGATGGACAGGGAGGCTGTTCTGGCATGCTGCAATTCATGGGGTCGCAAAGAATCGGACACGACTGAGCAACTAAACTGAATTGAACTCTATTAAGTCAGCATTCTCCTTAACTTTTGCTAATTCTGTAGAAATATATCATCTTGAGGCTTCGCATCATATTAAATGAGGTCTGCTAAGCCATGTCTCCTCTTCTGTACTGGGACAGCTGATTTTTTAGGACCCTGATGCAGAACATTATCCTTGTTCCTGTTACTTTTTTTTTTCTTGGTCTGTATTTTCAGCCCATCACTGAAAGCTCTCAAGCATTTTTTGGATCTGGATTTAAACCCCTTATTTGCCATATTTCCTGAAAGCATGTTAGCCATACACTCCATCTATACTGAAATGTACAGGACACTTCCATGTGTTTCCCCCAGGCCCTGATGAGAATGTGGTCCTGAGCAGTACTGAGCCCCAGGGTGACTCACATCTATTAATGAGCGCCTGTGATGGCATTCATGCTGCAATCCACTCAAGCAGCCTTGCATTCCGTACACATTTGTCAGCTTTTACAATCGCAAAGGTAATTGTCCTTCCATTTGGGTGGAAAAGGAAGGTTTTAGTCTTAGAGGAACACTCAAGTGACTTTCCGAGGCCAGGACCAGGCGTGGCTGTAATGGGGGCCAAGTTTGCCCTCAGTATTGAGTGTCTGTCATCCGGCCCTGTCCCCCTGATAGCACCCCCTCCCCCACGCCGTGATATCCACACCATGCCACCCTCACTGGTTTCCAGCATTATCAAATGCTCTCCTCAATCTTATCAGAACTTTTTATTTGATTCTTTATCCACCACATTCTAGCACCTGGAGTTACTGGCATTTTAAAAAGAACCAAAGTTTGAAAATAAAAGGATGAAATTCTGAGAGTGGAATTGCAGGCATTGGTGGTCAGACACAGGAGATTTGTACAGAGTGAGAAGGCTCCCACCCACATAGGCCTTTTCAGCAGCTCCTACCTTTCCACTGCCTGCAAGGCTGACCTGAAGGGGGCGGCTCCCAGGACAAAGTAGCTTAGATCCACAGTACCATGGACCTCCTTGGGCTCTTAATGACATTTGGATAGAATTCATAACTCCATATTTCATTAATTTATTTTCCTTCTATTCTTCCAACTGCCAGGTAGGTGAGGGAAACAGAGGTTGTCTTCTTCATGGTCTGAGAAGGAAGCAGGCAAAGTGGGCCTTAAAAACTAAACACAATTGCCTCTCCCTACCTCAGGCATTTTTCCCCCAGATGATTTTACACTGACTAGGAGCATTTTTGCTGGGGAAACTGATGCATGATTGCCTCTCCTGTGAACCCTGTCTGCCTCTGCATAAGTATTTTATTTCCCAAAAGCCACTCCTACAAATTGCCTTTATCATTCACCAAGGATCTAGGCCATCTGCCAGGGCTGGCCGACACCTTCCCCTTACTGATAAGTGGACTTATCTGTGTGCATTTCTACTTCTCATCTGCTAGTGTGGCTTATCTGCTTATCAGATTGTGTGTTCTTTAACATAAGGGACACCATATGGCCCCCAGCAGAAGCAGCTGCCTTGTTGCCCACCTTTGGGCACAAATTATGTGCCTTTCAACACCAGCCTGTAATTATCAGGTTCCCAGGATGTCTGCGGAGAAGGCAATGGCACCCCACTCCAGTACTCCTGCCTGGAAAATCCCATGGACGGAGGAGCCTGGTAGGCTGCAGTCCATGGGGTCGCAAAGAGTCGGACACGACTGAGCGACTTCCCTTTCACTTTTCACTTTCATGCATTGGAGAAGGAAATGGCAACCCACTCCAGTGTTCTTGCCTGGAGAATCCCAGGGATGGGGGAGCCTGGTGAGCTGCCGTCTATGGGGTCACACAGAGTCGGACACGACTGAAGTGACTTAGTAGCAGGATGTCTGAAGTGTTTGGACTGGGCAGATTTTACGTAATTAGGATAGCAAAAATTTAGCTCCGCTTCCTAGTTTTTTAAAATGAAAGTACAAAATATGCACACAGAATAAATAACAAATTGTATATATACAGAGTAAAACTAAAAGACCCATGGCTACAAGCAACAGCGTCACTGAATCTTAATTATTGGTTGGGAAAAAAAATCCCAGAAGACTATATAGACTGTAATCACACCATTTCTAAATTTTAAAATAAAACTAAATATCACTGTTTTCAGTTGCTTAGTTGTGTCTGAGGCTCTTTGCTACCCCTTGGACTGCAGCACACCAGGCCTCCCTGTCCTTCACTATCTCCTGGAGTTTGCTTAAACTCATGTCCATTGAGTCAGTGATACCATCCAACCATCTCATCCTCTGTCACCCCCTTCTCTTCCTGCCCTCAATCTTTCCCAGCATCTGGGTTTTTCCAAATCACCGGGGAGTCCCCTAAGCCACACTTATCCAGGCTCCTGTTCTAACTCAACCCTTCTGGGCATGGCTAGTATTTATCCTTTCATTTCTCTGGCACTGAAATCACAGGTGAACAGAACTGGTCTCCTAGCTTCCCTGGGGCCAACCTTCCTCAGCTCTGGATGGCCGAGTGCGACCCTTTCCCCCACAGACCCCTTCTCATTGCTTTAGTGAGCCCTGACTGAGACTGAAACAACACAGGATCCACCCAGTCTTCCCTCCTCCCAATCTCACTTGCCCCATCAGAATAAGGAAGTAGTGTCCTCCATCATGTCCTTCACACTGTGGTCTTCCTCTTCTGGCACAAGGCTTTGGGTTTCTGACGATCCCTATGCTGAGTCTCTGGATCCCATGGACCTGTGAGGACATCCCGCTGGCTCATCGGGAATTGCCTGGTGCTGACTGTGTCTTGCCTCTTGACAAAGATGCCATGCATACACACCATCTTGTATCTCAGATGAAGCTTCAGCAATAGGACAGATCCCCAGATGCCACCGCACTCAGTGTGTCTTTGGCCAAATCTGGACCCTCTAAACTGGCAGTCAAAGATCTTGCTCCTAGATGTCTTTCCAGGCAAATTCACAGAGACATCTTCTGTGGGCTCCTTCTGCTCATTCCCAGTCTCAGTTCATCTGTTTCCATCTTTCAGGTGCCAGAGGTTCTTCAGTAATAATTATCGACACCCACATAATGCCCTATAGCCCAATTATGTGCTCAGTCCTATAGTAGATGGTCTACTTTATTTCATCAGATTCAGTGCACTTCTCCAGCTTATGATCAATTTTGTAAGATCTTGTTTTCCCCTTCAGATCTTAGAAATGGTCTACATTTCAAAAACAAAGTTCAAATGGATTTTTAATATTATGCCTCAAAAATTGTCTCCTATTTGATAGCTACTACTACTACTTTCTCCAAAATCAGCATTCAAGATTCTTTAAAAGCTCTAAAATATTTTTGGGCCACAGAGGATAACCACCTGCTTCCTGTCTTCCCTGAGGACAAGCCAACAGGAAACAGCTCTTACTTGTATAAATCACATGGATTAGAAGAAATACAGCATTTCTCAATAATAAGGACTATTTAAAAAAAATTGCCTAGGGTAAATGATGTATGTTGGAGACTCTGTGGGCTAAGGAGACCATGGTCTCATGAATTGTTTTTTTCTCTTGTGGTAAATTCAAGTTTCTTCCAAGAGCCCAAATGACCAAACAAAAACTCTCTTCTTCTCCATCTTCTGTGGCTTCAACTTTATTGATTCACCATTTCCATTCATTTGTTTTCCTATAACCAGAATCCTTTGAATCTGAACAATTTAGCCTGACTTTTCAAGGAAGTTTTTTTTTCCCTAGGCTTTGTGTCCTTTCTGTAGATAAATGTGTGTACATATGTCTAATTCGTTATTTCTCAAGTGAATGGGATACACTTCACCTCTCCCTTCAAATCTGCATGAACTTGAAAGCTTGCCCTCTGAAGACAGTTTGCTCCATGAATAGACAGTTTGATAGGTATGTTCAGGAAATGCCATGTACTTCAAGTCCTCAGAGAAGCCTCTGGTTTTCAGGGTCCTGAGGGGGATCTGCTCCTTCAGAATTTCTTCCTGTAAGGGTGTTAATTTATGGGAACCTGGAACCCAGAGGCTTCTTGTCCCAGACAAGAAAGCTGGACTCCTCCTGGGACCTGTTCATCCAGAACCGGAGAGTGAACAGGAGGTGAGATTAGGTCTTCATCCTTGATATGTGTGTGTCAGATATATACCTTCTGTGGCAAAAGTGAGTTTGCAGAAATATGGAGGCTGTGCTAAAAGGTTTTTTTCTTCAAAAAGAGTTTAAGCACCTTTGGCCTCCATAGTGGGCAATGAATACCAGCTGGATTGGTAGGTTTAAAGTTTTGGTTCAGGGAATCTGTGTTGTCTGGTGTGATAGAAGGAAACCAAAACTCTGCAAGGAGAATACACCATATCCCCAAGAGACATTTGTTTCTCAAACTCTCCCGCCTAAGATTGTAAACGAGTTTAAGGGGATATATATTCCCACCTTTAAACTTCAAACTCCCAGATCTCTGCTGTGTCCTCATGCGGTGTGAATTACACTACCAGTTTTAAAACAAAATCCCAGGAAGGAGTCCAAGGAGGCTGTTCGCGGTTAGGAGCGAGTCCAGATTTGACAGACGGACTTTGCTGCTTGCTTGTTCCTGGCTCGTCCCTCTTGCCTCAGAGGGTACGGCTTCGAGCGGCTTCGGCCTCTTCCGGGACCGCCTTTGAGGCTCCAGAGCCTCACCTGACTTTCGCAGAGAGAGAGAGAGGCAACCGGCTCCTTCCGCTGCCAGCAGAGGAGGGTCCTGGGGCTGGAGCGTGTGGGAGCGAGCAAGGCGGGCGCTGCTGTCCAGAGCGAAGAGGAGACGCTCCGCCAGGCACAGGCGCGCTGCGGAGAGCTCAAACTTTGGTGGGGTAAGGAATTTAGGGGCTCTTGAGCTGATGGTTCTTGGGGCGCTGGGAGGTGCGCGGGGGACGCAGACTCCAGTATGAAAGTGGATTAAAGATATGCGCTCAAGGAACTAGGGTCGCGGGGCCCTCTGGTGGGCGCGGCGCTGTCCGAAGCCCCCGGTGCTGAAATAGGGGAGAAAGGGGCAGAAGCAAGGGCCAGCTTTGCTCCCACCCCGGCACACACATCCCTTCAGTAGCAATCAAAGGACTAGAGGCCGTCCCTGCTTTCTAAATCTATCGCACCCCCTTCTACTCACGTCCCGCAGCCGCCGCGCTGGGCCAAGTCAGGCTGAGCCGTCGAGGCTGGAGGCAGAAGAAGCTGGGCTCCTTCAGCAAAAGGATGCACCTGGCACCACCCCCAAGACACCTCCCCAAGATCCCGGGTACCCGGACGCCCCGCCTTCACGGCCGCCCGTCCTAGAAGAGGCTCGTGGCCGCCTCTTTCCCCGGGGTCCAGATTGGGGTCCCGCGCAGTCTCCCCGAGTGTGCGCGGCTCCTGAGGAAGTAGTGACCACGACTTGGAGGGAGCAGGAGCCAAGGAGAATGCGGACGGGGGTCGGGGGACTGCCTCCACTGGATCCTACTCAGCCTTGAGGATCCGGAGACAGGTGGGCTGAGGAAGAGGCAAAGAATTAAAATTCTCTGGGGGAGTGAACAGTCACTTTTGTTTTTTTAATGATAAAATCATAATCCGAGATCTTGGCTGCTCCTGCCTTAGGGGCTTAGCGTTTAGGAGCAAGAAGGGGCGGGGTGGGGGGCCCTCTGATTCTTAGCAATCCCCTAAGCGGATAATCACACGGGCTCTCTGTCCTCATCCTCAGGCTTTTCTCCCCAGCTCAGCCGCCGCCCCCACTCCCAATCCTTGAGGGGCGCGGCCAGCAACCCCTTGCGCTCCAGCCTTCCCGGGCAAGGGCTGGATGACTGGAGGAAGGGCCGATTTATTCTCCTCTCCGTGGAATCCTCCAATTCACAGCTGCCTTATTTTATGCTGTTGCTGAGACTTTAAACGTTGTCATTCTGAAGTGGGTATCCCTAGTTAGACGCGGGATGTGGCCGAGGATGACAGGAGCAGCAGCAAAGAAAACCCCGAGCCCGGGTCTGTGATCTCCGCGGCGGTGGACCCGGTGCCCGGGACAGGCAATTCACTCGCTCAGGGCTCCCTGCGAGGGGTTCCACCTGCACAACTCATCTGGAAACCCGACAGCGTGATAGTGGGAGTGGGAGCTCCTCCTCCTACCCTGGGACAGTAGCTCCAGACCTGGATTCAGGCTCTCTCCGGGACAGTTCAGTCTCTCTGGACGTGTCCTCCAGCCTATCAAGCTGCACACCCACGCGCGCACACACACTTTCATTCATAAAAATTCGCAACTGATATTGTTGTCTAGGCATGGGGCGACATAATTGGGTGAGAAATCACTGGATGGGGCGCTAGAAAGTCAGGCCGGGAGAAGGGAGGAGACCGCCGTCACAGCCACTAGCTCTAAGCTTGTACGCCCAAATTTCGGATTCTTGAAAAGTCTGCTGGGTCAGGGAAGCGCGTTAGGATTTCACTGAACGAGTGGGAGAATTCGGAGAAGGCGATGGCACCCCACTCCAGTACTCTTGCCTGGTAGGCTGCAGTCCATGGGGTCGCTAAGAGTTGGATACGACTGAGCGACTTCACTTTCACTTTCATGCATTGGAGAAGGAAATGGCAACCCACTCCAGTGTTCTTGCCTGGAGAATCCCAGGGACCGGGGAGCCTGGTGGGCTGCCGTCTATGGGGTCGCACAGAGTCGGACACGACTGAAGCGACTTGGCAGCAGCAGCAGTGGGAGAATTAGAGGATGTGGCGCCTCTGTTCCGTCATAAATGGGGCCCTCGATGGGCGCTGGATGCCAGGAGAGGGTCACTGGATGCCCTTTGGGTGACTAGTTCTGCAAAATCTCAGTCACTTTAGCAGGGACTTTGGCCAGGACTGCTTGTGCCTCTTGACTTTGATGCTCCCGTGCTTAATGCGTTTCCTGTCCTCATTCACTATCTGCCCGCGGTTGCAGCCTCTTGTCAATAATGAGGTTGCCATGACGACCAATTTCCCATCGCCATGGTACCCAGGAGGTAAACTGTTGCAAGCTGCAGAAGTTCTTGAGTAGTAGCTCCCCCAGATCCTGCACAGGCTGAGGGGTTCCTTCAGTTGTGAAAGAGGGATGGCAATGTTGAGGTACTGCCGGCGCTCACCCTGCCCACCCCCCCCCCCCCCCCACAACACACACCGCCTAGCCGCCTGTTCACCTGAAATCCTCTCTAATCCCTGTGGCCTCCAGGTTGGGAAGGGTCAAGTTTCCATTTCCATCCTCCAGTTGTTACAATGAGGCTGGGGGAAAATGGTTTTCGCTCTGACTTAACTCATGTCTGCTGCTCACTGACTACTCCCGAGTACAAATCGCAAGACTAAGCCCTGTGGGAGACAGAATTAACTAGCCAAACACAGCCCCTGGTCTCCGGACGTCCCGGTGCAGAGACGGCCGCCTCTCTGGACTGAAACAGAGGTGATAGAGCCCGGCGAGTACAGAGGTGGGGATGACAGACCCCCGCCACCCTCACCCAGGGGAGGACATATTGGAGTTGAAACGAAGGAATTTCACCTGAGGAGCCAGAGGGGAAAGGTCTCTCTAGGCAGAGGGACTAGCAGGAGCAAAGACATGAATTTCCTCTGCACTGGCTAGCCCCGCGGTAGCACAGAGACTTCTGTTAATAAGATGGGTGGGGCGGCGCGCAGCCGTTAGCTCGCGACAATTCTCGCGAGATCCTGAGCGTAAGGCCCAGAGCGTGTCCGTTAGAGGTCCTGCTCACTTCCCAACGGTCGCCCTCACAGTGGTCGTCATGGCGGAGGGTGCTGTGGGAGGTGGATGGCAGCCTTCTCCCCAGGACCCTCCAGGTCCTCTAGCCTGGGGGCCAGTGGGTGAGCTGGGGGTCCCAGGACAGGCTGAGGGCTGCATCCTCGGTGGCTCCAGAGCCCCCGGCCCAGCTGCCCTGGGAACCTCTCCCCTTTCTAATGGCGGAGGTGGTCTTCACAGGCCCGAGTCTGTGGAGGCCTCAGCAACTGGAGTATGTGGACACTGCCATTCAGGTACCAGCTTCAGCCAGCTTCAGTCTCTCCCTTCAAGTTTCAAAACTGGGAACAGCATAGATCAGTAGTCCATTCCTAGTAAGTGGCTGGAGGTGAGGGTTAAGTTGCAAGGACCTTGCACATGGTTACTTCAGGTCCGCCTCTGTGGGTGGGGCTCTTCTCAACCAAGGGCAGTTGTCAGGAACTGGGAATTGTCCTGATGAGTATTTGCTAGAATGGGTATTTCTGTTCCTGTACAAATGGTTCTCTCCAGGTTAAATGACAAGCCTGAGGGCTGGCTGGGTTCCGGTCACCCAGTGATGATGGCTGAGCAGGGTCTGGGGACCTGGTCCTGAGGGTGCTGGCAGGAGGACCAAGACGGTGCTGGAGGAACACTCCTGGGCAGGATGAAGGCACCAGCAGAGACACACACCCCACCCCCACACCCCACCCCGCCTTCGCCAGGGCCGGGGCATCAGAGGGAGAGCTGAGTCTTGGGACCTTGCCCTTCCTTTTCAGAACAGAGAATAACATTTGTTGTTCAGTCGCTAAGTCGTGTCAGACTATTTGTGACTCCATGGACTGCAGTACGCCAGTCTGTGCTTTACTACTCTGTGCTTTACTCCGTTTGTTTGGTGCATTTGGTGGAGGTTTACAGGAACCTTGTGACCAGACCATGACCTGACCTCTAGAACAAAGGATGTGACCCCAAGAAGTTTGCAACAACTCACCACACCCGTCCATCACCTTTCCTAGAAAAAGGCTTACTGAAAGCTTTCAGGGCCCTGCAATAAACCTTTCTCTGCTCCAAACTGCAACATTTTGGTTTTGATATTACTTGGCCTCCTGTGTTTCTGGCACACAAACTTGCTGCATTCAGTAATAGATTCAGAAGGTCTCAGCAGCTTAGTGTATTGCCTATGCGATGTCTGCGGTTCCAAGGCTTGGGGCGGGGGCCCCGGGGGTGGTGGGGGGTTCCATCAATGGGGGACTCTGCTGGCCAGAGCCTGCCACTCCGTCCTCAGCTGCTCTGGAAGGGGGACTGAGAAGTAAAAGCCAGTGCAGAGTAGGCTTTGGTGAGCATCCTATGCCAGTAAGTGGGATGAGAAAACTCATGCCACCCTTAAGGAAAGGGTGAGTGATTTGGTTTAAATGGAGCATCACTTTTAAGGTAATATGATCCAGATTACATGATTTAATGTCAGGCTAAAGCTACATGCTGGAGAAAATAGGCCACCTCTAAAAGTTTCTGATTGACATGTTTAGAACTACTGTGTGGGAATTCCCTAGTGGTCCAGTGGTTAGGACTCTGCCCTTCCACAGCAAGGGGCATGGGTGGATTTGTTTCAACAGTCCTGGAGAGAGGAACAAGAGCCTGGACAAAGGTGGGAGCAGAACTCAAGAGGTCAGGAGCTGCTTCTGGATTGTTCACTGTCACTCCCCTACTGCCTGGTTCGGTTCTGGCACATGGTTAGGGCTCAATCCATTTCTGAATTAGTGAATGGAAGAATGGAAGGCAACAGAGGGGACAGATAACCTAGAGCACTTGGTGACGGTAGATCTAGGGAAGTGAGGGAGAGGGAGGTCTGGAAGCTTATGCGAGTCTTAGCTGGGTGATTAGCAGGCTCCAGTGGGAGGGTGCCATTCAGGACAGTTTTGTATCAACTCTTCCCTGGATATGCTGCATCCTCTCTCACATGGCCCTCATCCCCAAAGCGCTTCTTTTGTCCTGTTTTATTTATTTACTTTGGCTTCGGCATGCAGATCCTAGTTCCCCTACCAGGGATTTGGAAGCATGGCATCTCAACTATTGGACCACCAGAGGAGTCCCTCTTTTGTTGTTCTATGAGGAATTTCACACACCCCATCTTGTATTAGAATAATCTAGTGTAGGGGTTAAACCCAAACAGACTTTTGTTCCCCAGTGCTGCCTCTAGGTGACTTTGAATGACCATGGTTAACAATAACTGTTGTTAGCCATTCTGAGCCCAAGGTTCTTCATGTGCAAACTGGTAGCAACACTATGTGCCTCATTGGGTTGTTGGAGAAGAAATGAAGCAATTGGAGTGAATTTCTCAGCACAGTGCCTGGTATGGCAAATGCTCAAAGTTGGATACGACCATTTTATAATTTACTATAATGACAGTGTACTACTTTTATAATCATATCCAAAAAGTTAATTAAGGGGAAATAACACACTTTACTTCCTGTGCCTGCAGCTAATCTTGGAAATGGGTCCTTGGGGAAAGAAGGGAGGTCCTTTGCCGGGCCTTGATGACTGTGTGTGTGTTTTGGGAGGAGAAGACATAATTCTGCAGAGAGCATCTATAAGGCTGGCTCCAGAGATCTGGGTTCACCGGCTCTAGCAACATCTAGAAAGTAGTTTCATCCTCTTGGAATCTCAGCCTGAGCAGCTGAATCTTATTGCAAAGTAATCATTTAGAAACTGAGTGCACTTAAAGCTCAGGAAACCAGAGTCCCATGAACTTTGAACCATCTCTTGCAGAAGACCAAGACACTTTGCAGGCATGTGGCAAGCCTCTGTTTGGTGGTTGACTAACAAAACTAACAACATTGCTACAATTTCAGAGCCTTCTCATTTACCCTGAATCTCTTCCTGTTTGGGGAACAATGTTAGCTTTTTTTCTTAGTCAGGAATTGAAAATCTACAGCTGGTATGTGCAAGCTGCCCTTTGCTTGGGTTATAGAAACGCATAGAGTTCAGAAGCGGGAGAATGGCACCCTCTGAGGGTTACAGTTTAACACTTTCAACACTCCAAAAGGAAATCCTGCACCCATTATCAGACATTTTCTTTTCTAACTCCCCTCCCATCCTTGTCCCTGGCAGCCACTAATCTATTTTCTATCTCTATGGATTTGCCTATTCTGGACATTTCATACAAATTGAATTATACGATATGTGGCATTTTGTGTCTGGCTTGCTTACTTAGCATAATGTTTTCAAGGTTCATCCATGTTGTAGCAAATTCCACCTGAATAACATTATGTAGATACACCTTATTTTGTTTATCTAGTTATCAGGTGATGGACATTTAGGTTGTTTCCATTTGGGGACTGTTATGAATAATGCTACTGTGAACATTGAAATACAAGTTGTGCGGACATATATTTTTGTTAGGTATCTGCCTGTGAGCAGAATTCCAGGTCTTATGATGACTATTTTCAGCATCTTGAGGAATTGCCCAGTTTCCAAAGAGGCTACACCATTTATAGCATTCCTACCAGCAGCATGTGAAGACTCCAGCTTCTCCACATCCTTACCAACACTTGCTATTGTCTGTTTATTTCTTAATGATAGCCCTTTTAGGCAGTGTGGAGTGATACCTCATCATGATTTTGACTTACATTTCTCTATAAATAACTATATTAAGCATTTCTTCATGTGCTTGTTGGACATTTGTGTATCTCCTTAGTGAAATATGTATTCAAGTCCTTTGCCCATTATTTAATTGGGTTACTTGTCTTTTTAATATTGAGTTGTAATAATAGTTCTTTACATATTTTGGGTACAAGGCCCTTACAATATATAATTTTAAATTATTTTTTCCATTCTGTGGGTTGCCTTTTTACTTCTTGATGGTGTCCTTTGATGCACAAAGGTTTTATTTATTTTTTATGAAGCCCAATCTTTTTTTTTTAGTCCATTATACTTCTGATGTCATATCTAAGGAACCACTGTCTAACCCAAATTCCTGTCTTCCTCTAGAAACTTTATAGTTTTAGCTCTTATATTTAAGTCTATGACCTATTTTGAGTTAATTTTTATGAATGGTATGTATTCTTTTACATACCAGCAACATTTGATGAAAATACCATTTATTCTTTCCCTCATTGAGTTATCTTGGGACCATCGTTGAAAATGAGTTGATCGTATATGCCCTTAATCAGATTGAGGACATTTCCTTCTAGTCCTAGTTTATTGACAGTTTTAACATGAAAATATGTTGGATTTTGTCAAATGCTTTTCTTGTGCCCATTGAGATGAACATGGTTTTACCCTTTAACCTATTAATACGGTGTACTGTGCGTTGTTGTGCTTAGTTGCAGCCAACCCTTTGTGACCCCATGGACTATAGCCTACCAGGCTCCTCTGTGCATGGGGATTCTCTAGGCAAGCATACTGGAGTGGGTAGCCTATCCCTTCTCCAGGGGAACTTCCCGACCCAGGAATTGAACCCAGGTCTCCTGCATTGCAGGTGGATTCTTTACCAGCTGAGCTACCCAGGAAGCCCAATATAATATACTAGGCTAACTAATTTTGGATGATAAGCTTTGCATTCCTAGAATAAGTATCACTTGACCATAGAATAGGATACTTTTTATGTATTATTAGATTTGGTTTGCTGCTGCTGCTGCTGCTAAGTCACTTCAGTCGTGTCTGACTCTATGCGACCCCATAGATGGCCACCCGCCAGGCTCCCCCGTCCCTGGGATTCTCCAGGCAAGAACACTGGAGTGGGTTGCCATTTCCTTCTCCAATGCATGAAAGTGAAAAGTGAAAGTGAAGTCGCTCAGTCGTGTCCGACTCCTAGCGACCCCATGGACCTCAGCCCACCAGGCTCCTCCATCCATGGGATTTTCCAGGCAAGAGTACTGGAGTGGGGTGCCATTGCCTTCTCCGTTTGGTTTGCTAGTATTTTGTTATTAAAATCTTTGCCTATTAATATAATTTTCATCTTCTCACATTAAGTTCTGATATTTAAGTTGTTTATACTTGTGCCATGTCCAGAGAATATTGGCATTATATAGTTGCTTCCCCTTTCTGTTTTTGAAACTCTGGAATATTTTTATCTCCTTCATATAGGATCACATTCATAGAAAATAGGAGAGGACTATCAGGTACAATATTTGCACTGTAGAGTTTTGTCCCATTATGGAAATTCTGAAACAGAAGGCCCTTTAATAATCTACTGGGTCTTGGTTTGTACCTCTGTTCCACAGAGTTCCCAAAGGTATTCTACCTGCATTTTAAGGGTTTTTTAAAATGTATATTTAAATATTTTAAAACCCCAAATGAATAGAGATAGCTTTGGTTGGTATGATGTGTTCCATACCTAACTTTATTATTTGGATATTATGGTCAAAATTAAGTTATATCCCACTGATTGTCTTTATAAAAATTATCAAACATTTAAACAGAACACTACAAGTGAATGTTTTTTTAATTGGGTTTCTGTGGAAGACTTCATCTATGTGCCATAGTCTATGTCCCATTATTAGATGAAGAAACTAAAGTGCTAGGTCACATGCCCAAATTGAAGGCTGAGCTGAGAAGAGACTCCAGCTCTCCCTTCTCTTAGTACAGTACACATGACCACCTATATTGTCTTTCCAATGTCATTTGTTGCAAACAAAAGATATTTTACTCAGGAAGCTGCTTGAAAACACAAAACCCTTATCATTGAGTTCATGTACTAATGTCTGCTCTGGTCCCTGTGTTTGTTCTGTGGCTGGCTCACACGTCTGAGTGATTCAGTGGCTCAGCGTTAGAGATTTTCCCTTCTACCCTGAAGTTCTCAGATGAAATAGGAAAGAAGGGAAAGGCAATTAGAAGTGTACTTTAGATAAAAGTTCCAAGGTGTGCAGACTTTGTGGGAGTTACTAACTTATCTTAGGAGTTTAATTTGACAAAATGAGCCTGCCCAACCTCACACTTACTGAGAATTAGCTGAGTGCTTTTTGCCCAGAGTGATGCTAGGTAAGTTGAGTTGTGGAGGCTTGAAATGGCTGAAGGCCAGAGGCAGGTTACTTCTGAGAAGATCAAAGACCCCAAGTGGTAAAAATGGTCCATCCTAGCTGGAGAAAATGGAAGCCTGGGCTAAGTGTGCGCGCCCAGCACGAGTGCAGGGCTCTCCTCTGATGGGGATTCCCATCTGCTTGGCGTGGGTTTGTGTCCAAGCTTAGTGCCTCACTGATCGGACCTGCCAGACCCTGATTGAACAGGAGTCATTACCCAGGACAGTGATCATTCACAGAGGCCTCACACCTCTCTGTTGGCGTGCTATGTCCAGGTTTTGGAAAATGACAATGTGTCAGTTGACATACATGGAACCAGGACTGGTTTTCATGTTTAAGCCAAAATAAAAAAGAGGACAGGACATGGACAATATTTTTTTAGTATGAGAAGTTAGTCATCACAAGTGGGGACCAAGATTTTTTTTCAGAAGCACATTTCAATTTAAAAAATAGAGCTTTACACGTTTTGACTTCCTTTGTGGAGTACTTGCTCTCTCCCTCATAAATTCCCCTCCGTTCTTAAATAGGACGTAAATGTTCAGCATGACTCATTCACAGAAGTGTTAGGAGGATCAAATGAGTTTAATACAACTTAAGTTATCAAGAACAGTACCAGGCAAAGAGTAAAGGCTAATAAATATACTGTTGTAATTATCATTGTTATCACTGCAGTTACTCACCTGGATCTTCCTCCCTTTATACCACCTATTTTTTATTACCTACCATGAGTATATAATGGGTGTTTTGGAGGATAAAATATTTTAAGTAAAGTTTATTAACTCCTTTAAGTCTTCTGGAGTTAATAAAGGAGTGAGAAAAACACAAGAACAGCTGGGCAAGTTGTGTTAGATTTCTGCCTACTTAGATGCCCAAGCCGAGAAGAGTGGAGGGAGTTAGAGCTATGCACAAAAGACAATCAAATTCTTAAAGGTGCACAAGCACAGTGGTTCACACGTGGTAGATGTCGAATAATGTTAAATAATTATGGTGATTGCTCCTCACATAAAAAGTCTCCTCAGACCTCAGTGGTCCCTAAGACAGAATTAGTCCCCTGCCATCTGCATTGCTTCCCATCATGCCTCTGTCTCTATTTCAGCACCTCTCTCTCCTCCCACTGCTGTTTACATGCCTGTTTCCCTATGCAGTTTTGTGTCTTCAAAGACAGGGACCTGTTTTCTTCATCTTCATACTCTTTGGGGCCAGGTGCAATATTTAGGACACTGAAAGAATCAGTAAGTGTGTCAGTGGGAAGAAAACACGTTGGATTTAGTGATGCTGTTAAAAAAAAAAAAAAAAAGGAATTGTCTGAAACAGTATGTCCTAAATTCCCCAGTCAAGCCCTGGAAAACACACATGGACTTGGGAGATGACCACAAACCACTCACCCCTGGGATCCACTTCAAGGTCACCCTAGTAGTTGGTAGGCTGTATCTTCTTCCCATGCTTGAAAATTAAAATTATATTTGTGCACTTCTACTCTCCTGCAGTGGGTGTGATAAAATAAAACAAACCACAACATGGACTTCAGGGTCAGAGAGGCCCTAACCTGCATTTCCTCACCTCCAAAATCAGCTTCACTATTACCTCTTAAGGTTCCTGTGGATGTACAAATAATGGATATTCAGGTGTCCCACACTCAGGGGACCTTGGCTGGATGGTGGTTTCCATTCTCAACAGAGCCTCAGTATTACTGATTTTAATTTCATGATCTCATCTGTGAGTTCTCCTAGAGTTTGTGGGACCAAGAGATGTGAAAGCACTTGGGTGGTTGGGGAATTACTTGGATTGAATTAAATGTTTATTCTGCCTTTCCTGGGCTTCCCATGTGGCTCTAGTGGTAAACTGCCTGACTATGCAGGAGACATAAGAGATGCGGGTTTGATCCCTGGGTCAGGAAGATCCCCTGGAGGAGGGCATGGCAACCCACGATGGTGTTCTTGCCTGCAGAATCCGATGGACAGAGGAGCATGGCAGGCTATACAGTCCATAGAGTCTCAAAGAGTCGGACACGACTGAAGTGACTTAGCATGCATGTACCTGCCTTTCCTGTATGAGTCGTACTATTGAGCAGCCAAATAGTATCAAATTTTCTTTTTTTAAGAATATTTCAGCTAACTTATGAAGATGGAATGGTAGAATATCACCAATATGCAACTCCTAATGAATCAATGATCACCAATGGCTGCTAAAATCACCCAAAGGAATATTCTTGCAAAAAAAATATGGAACCCAAATTTAACTGCATCCTGAGTACAGCTACCAATTTACGGGAAACATTGTAAAATTGGAATTGGCAAAAATCCATACCATGGGAAACTCAATAGTACAAGCAGTTTTGGTTTTTTCCATAAAAAGAAAGAAGAGAAATGCATAGAAACTTTAGATTTAAAAATACCAAAGAGACACATCAAGCCATCAGAATATATAGACCTTGTTTGGATCCTTATGCTTTTAAGTAATTGTAAAAAGACAACCATTATGACATTTATGAAACAATTGGGGGAAAAGATCTTATGATTTATCTTTAACTAACATTTTCCTTTAATTATGTACATTTTGCCCTGCCCTACCCAACCTTGTTCTCCTGGATAAAGAACACAGAATTAAAAAAGATTACTTCTAACCTTTGAGAGGTCTGGGTCAAGGGCCCACTTACCATGTCTAAATAACTGAAAAACATTCTCTGAGTTGAGGTAATTCCCTCCTCTCACCGTAAGAACCCACAGAATTTTGGGTAAGGGCATACTGGCAGGCAGCTTTTTGGGGAAAGTGGTTCCAAGGAAAAGAAGAGTCTTCGAAGACAAAACAAGGAAAAAAGGGGAAACCACCCCAAGTGTAGATTATCAAATTAATGACCACTATGGGAAGCTGGTTAGATCCTTCCAGGGCTTCTCCAAAGAGCCCTGTAGAATATAGGTCTGAATTGTCTTCCTGAGGGGACAAAAGAGGGGAATATCTATCCTTGGTTCTGGGTTCTATCAGTCAAGGGTTGCCCAAGGAGGGCTTGCAGTCTAGCACTTCTGGGTTTGCACACGTGTCACAGTGGCCTCAGAACATGGTAGCATGGGGAGATTTGATCTCCAGTCTCCCATCCATGGTTTGCCTCCTTCTTTTCCCTTTGGGTTTATCCCAAGTCACAGGGGAGACTTTCACACATGCACGTGGACATTCTCCCCACACGTCCAAGCTCCATTTAACCCTCCCGCACAAACAGCTCCTCCTGAGCTACCTGGAAGTCTAAGGGCGTGAACACTGACACACTTCTCAGGAAGACAGACCTGGGAAGAGGCCCCAGCAGTCTCGAGAGCCGGTCCACAGCCTGCTGGGCAGAGAATTTGGGGGTCCAGGGCATCCAGAGCACAGCCTATGTCCCGTTGGTCATGGGCTGTGGTTGGAAAGTGGTCAGAGTGGGTCCTTTAAAGAATGGGACCCCAGGCAGGGGCCCTACTGCTTAGGCCAAAAAGCAGTGCCAGTTCTTTTCTACCCACAGACTTTACACTATCAGGCTCTGGAATCAGATTTTTGTTCATCTTGGCCCAGGTCTCAAGCAATAACATTAGGGAAACTGCTCACCTGTTCAGTTTCTTCATTGGAAAAGCGAGGCTGCTGGGGGGGTTAAAGGAGACAGTGTTACACAAGCACCTACTCTGTGCCTGCCATGCAGGAGCTCTCCACAGCGGGCAGGTCTACGAGGGTCCAGAAGTGCTGCCTCCATTCAGTGGCATCAGGTCAGGGTTTGAGCCCAGGGTGGAGAGGGCAGTTCAGGGAAAGGGTCCAGACTGGAGGCAATCACATTTTTCTTTGGAACAATTTTCCTGGAAATGTACAAAGAGTAATTTTGATAGGTTTTCGACAGAGTCCCAGACTTCTTTAAGAGTTTCTCTAGATCCCACTGTAAGCTCCTTGAGGACAAAGCTGCATATTGTTTTCTAATAAAACCCTAGCTCTTAGCGTATTGCCTGGCACATAAGTGAGTACAGTCAGGGCTCAGTTAAAAAATCGCTGGATGGATGATTTCAAATTATAGATGTATTTCTTTAACGGGAGATTCTTGTTTCATATGTTGGCATCACAGTTTCCACAGGTATCTCAAACCAGAATCACTCTCTTCCTCAGCCCTCCTCCTTCCCCAGTCCCTGCCTCAGTGGGCAGCACCACCAACCCCACACCCTCGCAGTCATGGCAGCATGACTCCCTCATTTATCCTTGATCAGTTGCCATGTCCCCATGCTCCTATCCATTTAGTTTTTAAATTTATTATATTTGATTCACTACCACAAACTTGTTCAGGCAACGATTGTCTCTTGCCTGAGATACTGCAGCACTTAGCTGCTCGTGTTCCCTGAATATATCCTCCCCATTGCAGCCAGAATAACCTGTACACATCTGACCACATCCCTGCTGGGCTTAGAGTAGAATCCAAGCTCTTGACACAACCAGCAGGACTCTTTGGTATCTGTCATCTGCCCCACTTGTAAGATCCTTGAGAACTGTCTTTGTCTTATACTTCTTTGTATCTCCTGTGGTCAGCCAGAAACTAAGTTACATAAATGAACATCGTTTTCAAAAACCAAAACCATTTTTTGTCTATTGAGAAAACTATAAAAATTTTAATTAAATCATGGACTTAAGCTATCAAATCTCAGAGATGAACCAGGACTATCTAAGCCAATATCTTCGCCTCCCTGAGTAACATGTGATGAGCACAGACCACATCTATGTTAGGTACTTTGGTGCAGTGCTCTGGGGTCCTTGCACCGACCTTCCTTTGGATATGAAATTAATTTAGTTCTGGAGTGAGCCACTGGGCTATTTCTGGAAATCACCATTTTTCTCTGGAGTGGTCTCAACTGACTTCTGACACACTTAAGCCATGCAGCAGCTCAAGAGAGCCTGTGCTCATCTGCCTCAGAAAAACTATCCTCAGGAATTTATTTTCCTCCTGCAGAATTTTGATCAGAAATCATGCAACTGGTCTGCTGTTTTCATCATGCTAGCTGTGCACTCACATCAGTTTTCTCATCGATCAGAGGGGCACCTTCCACCGTTTGCTGAAGGGAGAGTATTCATGGTCAGCACTGGGATCTCAATTTAGTCATCTTTAAATAGAGACAGAAATTGTATGTGTCTGATGAGGTTATTTTGAAGATTAAAGGAGATGAAGTGTGTATCAGGTTGAAGATCTTGTTTAAAGGTTTTTATAAATGTCAAGTATTTAGGCTTTTTACGCTTTGTTTTAAAACAAGATTTGGGGGAGCTATAAAACGAGCAAAATTATAAGATAAATATAGGAAAATGACAAAGTCAGACTTTTTTTTTTACTTTTAAAAAATTGTTTATTTTTGTCTCTGCTGGGTGTTCGCTGTTGTGAGGGCAATGAAGCTGCCCTGGTTGCAGAGCAAGTTTCTCACTGCAGTGGCCTCTCTCCTGTTACAGATCACAGGCTCTAGTGTGTGGACTCTAGTATCTGCAGCATGTGGGCCCAGCTGCAGCTCCTGGGCTCTAGAGTGTAGGCTCAGTAGTTGTGGCACCTGGGCTCAGCTGCTCCACAGTATGTGGGAATCTTCATGGATCAGAGATTGAACCAGTGTCTCCTGCATTGGCAGGTGGATTCTTTACCACTGAGCCACCACAAAGTCAGAGTTAAGAGGGACACTGCATCATTGAAGAGAATCATGAGGGTTTAGCTTTCTTACATTGGATACCAAGTTCATTCATTTGTTTGATCAGCATTTAATTTTGAGCAGTTCTTGGCATGCAGCTTATACAAAGGAGTAAAAGACCTTCTTTGTGCTTCTGAATGGGAAGAAGAACCCAGAGAGAGCCAACTAAAACACTGTGGCAGGAGTTGTGAGAGAGATGGAGGAGAATGTGTGCCAGGGCTTGTCTGGGGAGCAGCCCTCCCAAACGAGCTGGGTGTTCAGTTACTTCCTCGTCCTGACGACATATCTGGTTCATGTTCATGTTTCAGCAGCCACCTTGGGGTGGAATGTGACACAGCAAGAAGATGGCCAAGATTAGCACCCAATACTCCCACCCCACCAGGACACACCCCTCGGTCAGGACCACGGACAGAGATCTGGATTGCATTGAAAACGGTCTCAGCAGGTAGGATGGGCTTTAACTTCATTCCTGGAACAGATTGTTCCCATAGCTGCTCTTGACCAGGGAGAAAGAATGCCTTAGCCTGTGGGCAGGACAGGTTGGAGGGTGGAGGCTGTTCACAGCACTCCTTCTAACTGCATGACTCCTCCCAACCCACACTGAAGTAGTTTTTATTCTCATTTTAGAGATGTGGGAAAATGCTCCAAAAGTTATATAACTTTGGGAAGGCAAGAAAATGAAGATTAAAATGCAGCAGATTAAACACGACTGTAAAAACGTCCCCAAAGTGCCACACTTTCCCTTGTGTACATCAGACATTTATCAGGCTCTGTCTGCACCAGTCAGTGTCCTGGGCACTGGGGTGGAGTACCAATCCAGTGCCCTGCCCCTCATTTCCAGGGGAGGGTCAGGACTCAGTCATGCTCATGGACTTGGGGGAAGGGGCCATGCCTGCCAGCAAAGCCATCAGCACCATTGATGATGTCCGACACCTGGAAATCTGGGGCCTCTACTTCAAGCCCTGTTCCTAACTTACTGGGAGATCTGGGAAAATGCACTAAACCCTCTATGCCTCAGATTCTTCAATTGTAAAATGGAGCAGCATTGGGAAATGTGAGTATCTATTTGGTACAGACAGACTTACATTTTTTTGATGCTTCTTAAATTGTCAATGAGTCAATTGAGTTAAACCAGGAGAAACTGTATTTCCAATATTAATGTTATTTTTGTCCCACGTATATAGCACTGAAAACTTCTCCCGCCCATGTAAATTGCACATTATCTAAGGCCCAAAAACGCAACGACAGTCCCTCAGTCCTTGCATCCCTGGCACTGGCCCTCCTCCACCATTTTTCCTCACCCACTTGTGTATGTCTCTTCCTCTCTCAGATGCACATCTCATTTTTGTGTGTCCAGTTCTTTGTCCCAGGTCCTTAGCAAACTCTGCTTATGAGTGATGGACAGTAGTTTCCCCATCACTGCAAACTTATGCAGTCTTTGGATCCCCACTTTCTGGGGTTCAGGCAAAGGAAGGAAAGTCTCAAAGCATGCCAACAGATGTTTATTCCCTCCTACTCTTGCAAGTTGGTGCTGAGACCCAGGAAATTTTATATGACTCAGGGGCATCATAAATTCTCACCCTACTCAAATCTCTCCCTGCTAACTGGCTGACCATCAATATCTGTGTTCCATAACTGAGGGCTCCTACCTTTACCTTAAGGCATTGCCCTTATTTAAAAGGGGAAAGAACACTGTTAGGACAGGTATCTGCTATTCAAACTTTGGTATATATTAATAGTTTCTTTCCCACATCAGAGCTGACAAAACCCCTGAAGAAGGGGCTGAAGAGGGGCTTCAAAGAGGGTTGCAATAAAATGGAAAAAAGGCCCAAGGGGGACTTCCCTGGTGGTCCAGTGGCTGAGACTCCGAGTTCTCAATGCAGGGAGCCTGAGTTCCATCCCTGGTCAGGGAACCAGATCCCACATGCTGCAACTAAAAAAAAAAAAAAAAAAAGTCCAAGCATGGCACACAACAAGAAAGTCAGGCTCCCTGGAGACATGAGGCTCCTAGGATCTTGGGCCCCAGGGAGAAGGACAGAGGCTGTCAGGATCAGGAGCATGTGAAGCAACATGGAACTTCTCCCCATTGCTCCCTTTTGCTTCAGGCAGGACATAGCCAGAGCATCTCTGAGATCCAAGCTCCCTGGGGTCTGTCTGGCTTCTCCCAGTGGGAGAGTCAAGAGAAGGCAGGCCCAGCAGGTGGGCTGGGGCTCCTGCCCAGAATGCCTGCTCGACCCACACCACCACCACATGGGCCAGCTCTGCCCGGCGCATCCTGGCTCTGCCTCAGCAGGTGGCCAGCAAGTCCCATCTGGTCTGAAGGCTGTTCAAGAGCCTCTGGTTTCCCAGAGCTTCTCTGTGAGCTCAGGTTGAGCCCATGCACACTCAGAGAATGGGTCCGCCACACAGCAGGGGCTCTGAAATGCTGCCCTTGGACAGTCCTCTCTGCCATCTCCCCCCGGGTGATACCATGCCCTCCCTCCCCTGCTCTGCATCCCCAGGCCAGCATGGTGACCAACAGCACAAGCTTGAGGCCACTCTGCCAGGTTTGAAAACTGGCTCTGAAAAGCTGATCAACAGCTCCAAGCCTTAGTTTCCTCATCTGCAAAATATGCTAGTTCTGACCTCAGAGAGCAGCAGTGAGGTTAAAACAAGGCAAAGCTCATGGCACAGCCCCTGCCATGCAGTAAGCCCTTATCACCGCTCCCTGCTGGTCTTGGAGATGCTCACCTCCATGGGCCTTCTCTGTGTCCCAGGCTGAAGCCTTTTCTGGCCCCTCTGACCTCCGATAGCCCCAGCTGCCCTGACACCTGGATGGGCCGTTTCCTGCCTGTGTCCACATCAGGTTGTCTCAGCCTGACCACCAGCCAAGTCTCACTGAGCCCCACTGGGGGCCATGCCCAACAGCACGTTGTTGACAGATTAGTACAGAATCCCATGGAAACACTAGAGAGATCTCAAAAGGAGAGACGGGAAAAAAGCTTCCTTCATGAAAAGCATTAGCTCACAGAGGCAGGAGTGGGTTAACAAAAGTTTCCAGAATGGTTCCTTAGCATCACTGAGGATTCAGAGTAGGAGTTCACGCTGGGGATGGTACAGCCTTGGGCCAGAAAGTTGCATCCAGGCCCCTCCCCTGCTTCTCAGAGCAGCCTAATATCTGCCTATGGACAAACCAATTTTCCCTGTAAGATTTATTTGAGCAAAGGATTTTGACACAGTCACATAAAAATTTTAAAGTTTCTAATCGCTATTTTGAGGGAGGAAATGGAATCTGAACAAATCAGATCTTTGCCTTGAAATTCCAATCCTTTTAGAAAGCTTTTGGAGAAATAATTACAAACGGGTGTCCTTAAATATGAATCACTCTTTATCCTCAGTGATACCACACAGCTGTGCTGGGAACCTGTGTGTTGATTGGCCCTTTGCTGAGGGCCCCCCAAAGAGGGAAGATGTCATCTTCCTGTCCCCTGAGACATCTCTCTTCCCAGCTCTTTCACCAAATTAGAGACCGGTTTCCATTTCTCTTTTAAATCACTGAGATCATTTTGCTTGTGAAGAGTCATAAGGAAGGATCAAAATGTTTCCTTTGAACAACAACACAAAAAAATTAAATTTACGCCTTGAAAAGACCAGAAATAAAAATATCCTGCATTTTGCTCTTTCTATTTAGATCTGTTTCATTGACTCAATTATTTAAGAGCTCCCTGGCATATTTTTGCAGATAATGCAATAAAGACTTCAGAACCTGCTGCAGAGAATTGCAGCTAGCACCAAGGACACCTCAACCCCCAGAGCAATCTCCTGGTGTAGCTATTTTAGATGAGCTGTTGGGCATAGAGGGTCATGTCCTAAAGAAGAGGAGACTTCTTCGTGCTGCTTCCTGAGCAGAGCCCAAAGCAATTATCACAAAAGAAAACCATTTGCAACCTGCTTCCCCAGGACCGAAGGCAAAAATGCAGTGACCTCGGTTCCTTGGTCACATGCGGCTGGGGCAGCACCTGCCTGTCACTCTAGTTCCTCGGGGCTTGGGAGGAGAAGAAAAATAATGTGTCACACTCTCCACCCTTGTTCTAAAAGGTCACTTCTGTTCACTCGCATGTCTCCAGAGTCACTAGAGGAAGACACCAGATCCACAGAGCACAAAGTTAGTTACCGGTTTCCATTCTGATGAGAACCTCTGCTTCCTCCAGTGACAAAAAAGCCTCACCTCATGGACATGAATTCCTCTGTATAAATGAACACAGAAGATGAGCTTTACGCGTTGAAAATGACCTTGTCTTTCAAAACAGTTTCTTGTGTTTCACCAGTTGTCCTTGTTCTTGCTAATTACCAGCTTCCCAGGGCTTCTTCCTGTAGAGGCAGCATCACCACTGAGAAGGAGTCTGTGAGTGGGAGGCAATGTCAGGTTGTCCTGGCCTGATCTGCTCGTTCTATAGAGCCTGCGGCCTGTCAAGTCCTCAGCTAGCTCCTCAGCCAGCTAGCAGGACGGGGCCTGGCCCCCAGTCTCCACCCTCTGTATTTCCCTTCGAGGTTCTGGATCTCTGATCTTGCAGTGATTGGCAGAAGGTCCTCCCTTTCAGCAGTACCTGTGTGTCCTTGGGGACTCAAAATGTCACCTCAGACATTTGTTTCCTCTCCTCCCACCCCATCTCCCCTTCTGTCTACCTTGTGAAATCAGTTTCTCTGAGGAGTAACTCATTGGATTTGCTATTATTTAGATATCTCCCAGGCGTTTAAAAAGGGTAGAGATTCTGGAGCTAGAAGAAAGACATCAGGGTAGAACTTTGGGCATCAAGAAACAATTAAGGAGATGCATCCAGAAAAAAAAGCCCCTTGGGTCCCTTGGACTTACATCATATAAGACCCTTCCTGTTCCTCACAACTAGATGTGCCTTTTGGGACTTGGGTGTTTGAACAAGTCATTATGAAATCAATTTTTCCTTTGTTTCCTTTTCGAAGACCAGGAAAATTAAAGTCAGAGAGGGTAAGTGACAAGCCTGCGGTACACCTAGCTAATAGGCGTTGGGGTAGGGACTCAAACCCAGGCCTCCGGGTCCCCCACTTTGCTGCCTCCCCTTCCAGTGGATGCTGTAGGTCCAGGCCACATGCAGTGGCTCTCACTGCTGCCAGCTGCAGGCCTGCTTTGAAATCTGGGGTGAGTTCTGCCCCTCTCACTCACCCACAAACCCTGATGTCATGCACATGGAGTCTTCTGCTGCGGATGCAAGTAAATCTGCTCTCAGGAGGTGCTCCCACACAATTAGCAGAAACCAGACTAGGCAGAAATGCTGGGCTGACTGCCTGGTGCCTGGAGCTCCCTGAGGAGCTGGTGGGGACAGAATAGCTTTGTCCTGGGGACCACCTCCAAATCTTACGGGCACACAGGCCATGCAGAGCTCCAGCCCAGCTGCCAGTTGCTGCCCCCACCTCCAGCTCCCCACCCCCAGGCATGCCAGCTGCTCGGAACCAGGGATTGGAGAGATGGATTCACTTGTCCCCCTGCCTCCTCCTCCTGTAACTGACCCGGTGCCTTGGAACATGCATTCCCAGCTTTGTGGTACACAATATTAGAAGGGCAAGGGAATTGTAGCTTCCTACTTGTAGCAGGGCCTCTGATAGGGTCTCTCTCTTTAAATTAATTAATGTTATTTTTGGTTGCACTGGGTCTTCGTTTTGGCGTGCAGGCTTTCTCTAGTTGCAGCAAGTGGGGGCTACTCTTTGTTGCGGTGCCCAGGCTTCTCATTGCAGTTGGTTCTCTTGTTGCAAAGCATGGGCTCTAGGTGCACGGGCTTAACTAGTTGCAGCACGCAGGCTCAGCAGTTGTGGTGCATGGGCTTAGTTGCTCCGCAGCATGTGGAATCTTTCTGGATCATGGTCTGAACCCATGTCCCCTGTATTGGCAGATGGATTCTTATCCCCTGTCTTATCAGGGGAAGTCCTGATAGGGTCTCTTATATGTATAAGGTTGAGGTGTGAGTGGTCTCTTATGAGATTAGAGAGAGAATTTAATTAGGTGCTTTGGCAATAAAAAAAACATGCCCACATAGTGCAGCTAGGGGAATCAGAGTCATGTGTCTAGTGGCATGCTACAGAACTCAGTCCTCAGTTCAGTTTAGTCCCTCAGTCATGTCCGACTTTGTGAGCCCATGGACTGCAGCACGCCAAGCTTCCTGTCAATTGCCAACTCCTGGAGCTTGCTCAAACTGATGTCCATCAAGTCGGTGATGCCATCCAACCATCTTATCCTCTGTCATCTCCTTCTCCTGCCTTCAGTCTTTCCCAGCATCAGGGTCTTTTCCAATGAGTCAGTTCTTCACATCAAATCAAGAAAGTATTGAAGTTTCAGCTTCAGCATCAGTCCTTCCAATGAATATTCAGGACTAATTTCCTTTAGGATGGACTGGTTTGATCTCCTTGAAGTCTAAGGGACACTCAAGAGTCTTCTCCAACACCATACTTCAAAAGCATCAGTTCTTCGGTGCTCAGCATTCTTTATAGCCCAGCTCTCACATCCATACATGACTACTGGAAAAACCCTGGCTTTGACTAGATGGACCTTTGTTGGCAAAGTAATGTCTCTGCTTTTTAATATGCTGTCTAGGTTGGTCATAGCTATTCCTTAGCAAGCTTAGCAAGCGTCTTTTAATTTCATAGCTTCAGTCACCATCTGCCTCAGCCATGTCCTATTCAACTTTTGCTTTAATTAGAAAATACAGAAGGCAGATTCATGAGTGGGTGACAGCAGGCTTTGAAATGGGATGGCATGGCATTCAAATCTCAGTTTTTCCAGTTGGCTACGTGACCTTGGGAAAGTTACTTAATCTCCCTGAACCTGTTTCGTCTCTTATAACATTGTTATATGATTTAAGTGATAAAATGTAAGTGGCTGACGTACAGTAAGCAGTCAATAAATGGCAGGTACTTTATGTGTCACTCTGTGTGTTTTCAGTTTAAAAAAAAGTGTCCTTGATATGGGGAAGCTGAGGGAGAGAAGAACCTGCTGGCCGTCAGGGCTGAGCAGGGACTGCCTGGAGGAGCCAAGGTGTGGTAGTGAGCCTCCACCCCACCCACCACCACCACCCCGCCCCCCCTGTGCTGGAAACAGCAGGGCTGTTGCAGAAAGGAAGAGGCAGCAGCTTGGCGGCTGGGTTGTGGAATTCTGACTTCTGATCACTCACTAGGGAGACACAGAGCGTTTACCCAGACAGTAATTCCTGCTTACTTCTTCAACCATGTTGCCACCTTGTTAAGAAGGCTGATTGGGTTGGAATAGGTCATGTGATCGAATTAATTTGTCTTGCTTGGGCTCTTCAAGACTCAAAGGATGAAGTGCAAATCCTTAGAGGCCAGTGCCTGGATGGCTTTTAATCAGGCTGATCAGACTTCAGCCCCAGGAAGTTTTAAAGGGAAAGAAAGGAAAACAGGCCCCAGCAGAGAGCTCTTATTCCAGGAAATTCAACAAACACCAGGCTCTGCTAATGCTCAGACTTTTTGCCCTGAATTGCTCAAGGGAAGGTCCTCCGCCCCTACCTTGGCAAAAGGACACAGCAGAAGTGGACTTTCATTTGAAAGCACTATACAAATATGAAGCCAATTCATTACAATATTTCAGGACCCTCCTCTTAATCAGTGGTTTCCTGCAGCACATACACACTGGGACAGAGGGCAAGGGAAGACCTCCTGAAGGAGGCGGCACTTGGTCTGGCTTTAGAAGAAAGGGTTTCAGCATGCAGAGATGTGTGTGAACCAAAACCCTTGTTCTGGAATCCTCATGTGGAAACAACTGCTCTGGCTCTAGAGGCAGGCACAGTACCTCCCCCACCCCAACTCCCTGCCTTCGGTGCTCTAATAAGGACCACTTCCTGCTGGCTGGCCCCTTTCGCCTAGGCTATGGGCAGTGGCCTCCTTGCCATAAAGTAAAGGCCACGTTATCCTAAAAGCCAGGATCTGCTGGAGCATGAACTGAAGGGTGGAGCTCTGGGGTGAGGATCTCTGACAGTGGTGTTCCTCTTTAAGCAGAGCATCTGGCCATCTCGGTCCTCAACATGTCCAAGAGTTGGATGAGCTGGAAATCAATTTTGCTTGCTGCATATTTGATTTCCTAGGACCCACTTGCCATGCGAGGAGACATCGTCAGAACTGCAGGAAGGCATTGCCATGGAGACTAGAGGACTGGCTGAATCCAGGCAAAGCTCCTTCACCAGCCAGGGTCCCACCAGGTAAGTGACTGGTTTCTGCCCTCAGCTTGGGAATAAGGAGACAGAGGCAAAAAGAAGATAAGTCTTAGGAAGAAATGGTGATGAGGGTGGGGTTGCAGATTTGGAGAATAAAGGGGCAGGAGAGGCAGTTCAGAGGTGTCCAGCCGAGAAAGCCATGTCCAGTTCAATGTGGGCAGCCAGGAGCCACCAGACAGAGGGAGAAGGTAAGGGAGACAGGGCCACCTGTACCAGATGGGGCTGAGGGAAGGTTTTACAGGGAAAGCTGGAGCTTAGATGCGCTCTAGGCATGCGGGCTGCCTGGGTTCAGGTGCCTGAGGCCTGGACCGGATCTGCTCCAAGACAGAGGTCAGTGCACATTGCAGAGGGACTTCTCCACAGGCCTGGAGACAAAACAAAAGTTTGTATGGACAGCAATTCATAGGACAAGGGTTGGGGAAAAAACCTAGGTTGTATCTGGGTGCTTGCTCCATTAAACTGGCTCTGAATTTTATCCCTATTTGGAAATTGTATTTTTTTTTTTTACTGTTCCTCTGCTTACCAGTCATAACAAAGAGCTTTACATGGGGCAAAAGGAAAAATGAGCAGAGAAACTTGCTAAGGCCCCAGTGGAAGGATCATGCCTTTGATGGAGTCCAGGCATTAAAGTGACAAAGCCACAATGAAAATAGTATCCCTTGTGGAGGAAGCTCCATCCCAGGTGGCAGAGGAGGGAGGAAGAAGCAGTTCTGGGGAGTGGGGGGCAGGGGTGGGGTCGGCATCACTGCCCCTGCCCCACCCTCTGGGAGGGGGCTTCCGCCTCCTTCCACTGCGCCCTGGCTGCCCACCTGTATCCTTCCAGGTTGTCACGCCTCATCATCTCGCTCCGTGCCTGGAGCGCCAGGCACTTACACCAGGAGGACCAGAGGCCCGACTCTTTCCTGGAGCGTTTCCGCGGAGCCGAGCTCCAAGAGGTGTCTAGCCGAGAAAGCCATGTCCAGTTCAATGTGGGCAGCCAGGAGCCACCAGACAGAGGGAGAAGGTAAGGGAGAGGGGGCCACCTGTACCACATGGGGCTGGAAGTGCTTGCTGCTCCTGTGGACCAGTGTGGATTAACCCAGCATGTGGCCTGGAACGTCGGTGCCCAGGTATTCCCTGAAGAAAGGGTCTGTTCTGGGGTTAGACTGCATGCTCTAAGCATCTCCATCAGACTTCAAGAAGCCCTGCAGGAGATGAAGCCCTTTAACCTGAGGCCCCAGCCTCAACTGAGCTCTGACCCTGTCCTCCGCAGAGCCCCCTAGCACCCCCTGCTGCTGGTGCCTTCAGAATTGCACCTGCAGGATGTTGGCCTCACCAATCTCTCCATCAAAGGACCCTCATCCTACACTGCACTGTGACCTCTCTTGCTAGAAAACTGAGGCTTTTGTACCACGAGCCTCGGGGAGTACCTACATAGTACCCACAATTTTATGGATGGGTATAGGTGCATTCTTCTGGGGAAAAGATCTGAAGGTTGGTTAGAACTTTCAAGGGGAACCTTCCAACCCCAGGTTAGGTTGAGAACAATGAGGGGACGATAGGTGGGCCTGGGGGGGATGGGGAGAGTGTTTGCTCTTCATTAGGAGAAGGGTCTGCAGAACAAGGGCTCTGAGCACCTTGCCTGGCCCCCTACCCAGAGGGGAGTTTGTGGCTGGTGCTGTGGGGTGCAGGCACGAAGAGAAGTTTGCAGGGGCTAGACTGATATCCCCTGCTCCCCCGCCCCACACAGAGCTGCTGCCTCCCCTCTCCCTCCTCTCTAGTGCTCTTGAGAAGCACCCAGCTTCTGGTCAGTGGGAGACCACTGAGCCACCACGGATTGAATCAGGTGTCGATTAACAGCAGAAGGTCTCTTTAGGACCCTGTAGCAGTAGGAGAGGTAAGCCTGCGGGGGGAGCAGACCTCCTCTCAGCCTCACAAATGAGAGGACACTTGCTCAGAACCCACTTTAAGGGAAAGAGGGGCTTGAACAAGATCTCTAAGCTGAATTCTCTAGGTCATGTCAGGATTTAAAAGACATAAAAAGAAAGGTGAAAAGAAGCATGGTTGTTGCAGAACCGACAGTCCCTATGTAATTTGATAGAGAAAATGCTGTTTTTGAGCCAAAGGAACAGAAAGGCTCAGATGTGGCACCTCAAACAGGCAGAGAAAGCCCCTGGGGACTGAAGGCTCTGAAGCTTTGGGGAAAACAGGATGGATCTTCTCAGAGCTTCAGCTTTATTTCCAGATTGGGGGGTGGGGTGGGGTATATTTTTATTACAGGTTATGCAGTACATTGTGAAATGTGCGAGATACACAAGCATGCTTAAGATAAAATATGACAGTTCAAAGAAATGTCTTGCTAGTGACATTAGGAGGTCTGCACGAGTCTTCCCTGCTGAGGAAGGCATGAGAATTGCTGGCTGAGAGGCAGAGGCCCAGTGGAGCAGCATTTCCGGGCTACTGTTTCACACGAGTTTGGACAACAAACCCTTGGTCTGCTGGGCTGTGAGAAGGGTGCTGTGGAGGGCCTGAGCGCTGGGACACGTGCAGGTTCCCAGAGCTGAGCATCCCTGTGAGGGAGCTCTAGGACCACAAGGCACACGTGCTGTTCACTGCTGAGCCAGAGAGGAGGGATGCAGGCCAAGGAAGAAGGGAACTTGGAGAAGCCAGGTAGGGCAAAGGTGGTGTGTGGCAGGGAGGTAGGGTGCAGGGAGCAGAGAAGGGGTAGGGAGGGAAGGAGGTTTGTTAGCAAGTCAACAAACTGGTTCAGTTCCTTTTGGGCAAGCAAAGACTTCCTTGGCTTAACTGATCAAACTGTCTTCTCTGCAACTTGAGATTCATGGAGACGAACACTAGACTCTGTCCATTTCCCTGTGTGACCAGATAAGTGGAGGGTTGAGCTAGGACCCCATCAGGGCCAGGCCCCAACTTGCCACCAATGCCTGGTTAACTCACTGGAAGGTTCAGAGTGGGCAGGTGAATGCAATGGTGCAGGATGGGAGCAGAGTAGTCAGGGAGGCTTCCTGGTGGAAGAACACCTTGAATTTCCAAGGCCAAGTCCTATTAGCAAAGCAAAGTATGCAGAAATGGGTCTTAGATCTCCTATGGGTTGGGCCCAATGAGATTATGGGCACAGGGGTATGGAAAACACATGCCACTGCACCCCAGACACCTAAACTTTCCTTTGTAATAGCACAGCTTTGATTTCTCGGGGCATTTTCAGATGATAAATTAATCCCCAAAAAGCAATTAGAGCCACATTCTGAATGGAGGGAGGGAGGCATGGGCAGAAGTACCAAAAAAAGTATTTGGCTGGATGTTCGACATCAGAGGAGAGGTGCTTTGAGAGTCAGTCTGGAGTGTCCCAGGCACTGGCTTTGGCCCCCAGACCTCCTGTCCTGTGACTGGTCTGCAGTGACCACAGACAGGCAAGCCGCCCTCCAGCCCTGTGAGGCCAGGCTGGCTTTCTTAAACCAGCTGTCACACATGTGAACTGGCAGTGAAGCTCACAAGGATCACGCCTTTTCCTAAAGAACACCATCAAGAACTGCCCAGTCCAGCTTTAAATGAACATCGCTGGGAGCAAAACCAATCCCCGCCTTCTACAAGATTCTCATGTAGATCTGGGTAGTAGGCCCTGAAGTTTTAAGGTGAATGCTGGGGACAGGGGTGGGGAGGATGGGCTGAACCCTGGGGCAGCTCTGCCCTCGGTCTATTTTTTGCCCTAAGAATCGGAAGCGACCCCTGTGATGGGGTGTCTGAGGGAGGGGCCCTGTGAGAACCTCATCCCTGCCCACCCTCTAAAAGTGCTGCTGCTGCTGCTGCTAACTCTGTACCCTTGGCCCAAGGCACTCAGCCTGTTCCCCCAGAAGCACCCGAGGGCGGGCACCATGCTCGGTGGCCCACGTGCCCTCCGTAGAGTCTGGTGCACTGCCTGGCATGTGCTAAAACGCAAGAGGAATTGAGGCCAGGGTGCTGGATGGGATTCAAAGAGGCACTCCGCATTTATTCAGAATCCTCACGTTACCCAAGTGTCCATCCTCTCCTCTACTCTGAGGCATTCACCAGCACAAACTGGTCACACACACAAAAGAAGTTTGTCCCCAACGATAACAATTCCCTGTGTTAAAACTGCGTGGAAAGGCCCAGGAGACAGGGGATGGGAGTCCCAGAATAACTGCCGGAGGGCAAGGGGTCCCCAGCAAGTGGACCGAGTTCAGATTCTCTTTGCCTTCCCGCAGTGCCTGGCCCCTGGCCAGAAACAACACCAACACCTGCAACAACTCGGAGAAGGAGTGAGTACCTCTGCCCCCTCCCACTCCCCACCGCCGCCCTCCTCCTGTAGACACGCCAGCTGTGTCTCCCTCCTTAGTCCTGCTGCTTCTGCCACACCCCCCAGACCCTGCTAGAACCCTGCTCCTGGCATTGGAAACCCATCCCCATGGACAAACGTGGGGAGGGACCTATTCGGTGAGACTTCCTTGGGCAGGTCCTCTTTTCTGTGTCTTGCACTGTTCTTATTTATAAAGCGAAGGAGTTGGATGGGTAAACATTTTCAGTGCCAGCACCCTCTGTTGCTATGTATCTGAAGGTGCAAAGCTGGAGTCCCTTTACTGAGCAGTGGATCTTCTCCTTCATGATAAGAATGTACTTTTCATTCTATGTCCTCAAGCTCCTGTGTGCCAGGGGAACGCTCTTGTCTTAAGGCTAATTTGGGCCTCTTTGGAGGATGTGATCAGGATGTAATCAGTGGAAAAAGGAAATTTAAATATTTCCAGAGAACAGCCTCTTGAAACCCTGGCCCACTGCAATTGTTTCCTACCACCTGATGCTGAGCTGGCAGAGAAGTTTGATGTGTGATTCTGGCAATGCCATCCAAAAGCCCAAACAGGGAGGGTGTATGTGGTGGGGCCATTTACATGTGTGAACACATGCACATGTGTGCCCCATTCTCCAGCCTTCCTTTATGGAACACCATGAGGATAAGTAGGGAAGGGGGGGGGCGGGTCTCAGTTGGAGCCTAGGAGGACAATATCAGCAAGCAATGCCAATTTCTTGACTTCCAGTTGACAGAGAACTATGCCAAGGCTTTTTCTGATTATTTCCCTTTGTTCTGATAGAATTTTTGTTTCTGTTTTCCTCCTTGAACATTAGTTGCATTGGGTTTTTTGTTTTGTTTTTGTTGTCTTTTAAATTTATTTTTTAATTGAAATAAGTTTACAATGTTGTGTTAATTTCTGGTATACAGCAGAGCGATTCAGTCTTATATATTTATATATTCTTTTTCAGACTCCTTTCCATTGTGGTTTATCACAGGAGATTGATTATAGATTCCTGTTCTATGCAGTTGTTCTTTATCCATGCTATATATAATAGTTTACATCTGCTAATCCCAAACTCTTAATCCATTTCTCCCTTGAAGTGAAAACAAGAAGGGCTTCCCAGGTGGCTCAGACAGTAATAATGCCTACAATGCAAGAAATCCAGGTTCAGCCCCTGGATCGGGAAGATCCCCCTGGAGAAGGGAATGGCAACCCATTTCAGCATTCTTGCCTGGAGAATTCCATGGACAGAGGAGCCTGGTGGGCTGCAGTCTATGGGGTCACAAAGAGTTGACCTGATCTCAAACTCCTAATGCATTCCTCCCCCTCAGTTGCATTTTGTTTACATAAATTGGGACATCAAATCCAGAGACCCAAATGTCAGAAAAACAAAATGATTTAATATGCAAAATGATAGCTGTTTCGAAATGCTTGATGTCAAGGCAAACCTGACATCAAACACCCTTGAAAGTCCTGCAGTTGAGTAAAGGCTCAGGATACTGGACTGGGCGGAGGTCCTGTGGGTGGGTCTCCAGGCTTCTCCGACCTGGGGCTAGGATGTGGGCAAGGATGGGGGTGGGTGCAGTTGGCTGCATCAGGCTCTGATAAATCTTTTCAGATGGGCTCATACCATGGGTCCAAGGACCAAAGGACAAAACAGGGAACTGTTCCCAAATGGGGCCACCTGGGCACAAAGATACAGAAGTAATTCTTATGGACACCTTCCCCCACTCTTCCACCACATTTATGGCATTTCGCTTAGTCCATGGGTTCTGAAATTTTCTTTCTCCTGATCAAATTGTTCTCAGTCAAAGCCACCATCGATTCTTAGCTCTGTGCAGGTCCCCTGGGTCAGTGCTGGTTGCATTCCGGGACACAGCTGGATGGCACGGGGTCTTCCCTAGGCCTCAGTAGGTTGGTAGCCAGAGGAAAGGCCAAAGCTTGTAACCCAGGCCACAAATCCTGAACAAGGGTGGCAGAGCCTGGTGTAATTAAACTCCCAGCAGGGCTCAGTGTGCCCAATAAGCTTGTGGGCAGCGCCCTCTGCTGGTGTTTTGGCATTAAGACTTAAGCTGCTGAAAGACCAGTAGATTCAGAACAGAGGATGGGGTGACTGACTGTCCTGGCTCTTCTCATTTACCAATTATAACTTTTTGTTTCTACTCAATTTATTAATATGCTCATTGTCAAAAACTTGGGACACAGAAAAGCACCCATGAATGGCACACGCCCACAAAAGTATACTCTATGTTAATAATTGAACCCCAGTATCAGAGAAGCCCCTCTTCACATATCAGCAAATATACCTCCAAGTTTTCTCTAGGTCTATGTATTGAGAATATAGATGGGTAGATAAATAGATACATACATACATACATGCTAAGTCGCTTCACTCATGTCTGACTCTTTGTGACCCCATGGACTGGCTCCCCGATTCTCCAGGCAAGAATACTGGCGTGGATTGCCTTTTCCCTCTCCAGGGGATCTTCCCAAACCAGGGATCAAACCCACATCTCTTATAAATCCTGCATTGGCAGGCAGGTTCTTTACCGCTAGCACCACATACATGCAATACATTTAATATATATACTAGTTAAGAGCATTTGTATCCCAACTCAGCTACCTAAGAGCTTTGTGACCTTGGGCAAGTTACCTGACCTCTCTGTGCATCAGCTTCCTGACATTACTATTATTGAAATCAGTAAGCTCGCTTCACCCCAACGTGCTGGAAAGATGAGTTTCCTGCACCACGCCCTCTCCTTCGGTCACTGCGGCCTGCCCTCTCCCCATGGTATATGAAAATTGCTAAGTGTCACCCTGTGTCATCCAGTGACAAGGCGAAAAAGGAGGAGAAAGAGAAAAAGGAAGAGAAAAAGGAGAACCCCAAGAAAGAGGAGTAAGTACGAAGAGAAACTGCCCCCAAAGAGGGGAAGTTTTGGGGTCACAGCACGCCCGGTCCCTCCCCAGGGAGGAGAGAGAGGCTGACTCCGTGGGGCCTCAGGGTCAGCCCTAGAGAGGGGGCTGCTTAGGGCTATGGAAAAGGACTTGGTCTCAGGCAGGGATCAGGCCTGCTGAGACCATGTGAGGGTTTCATTCTGCAGGGAAAGTCGGGGACCTCAGAGTGGGGCTTGTAGGTAGGCAGGGTGGTCTGCAGCCCTGGGTGGGCAGCTGGGGGCTTCCCTGGGAGCCTGCTCTGGTGCCCTCTTCTGGGGCATTCTGTTTGCCCACCGTGTCATCTTCACAGCTGGGGTATGTGGAGCCCCTCTCCCGGTCACTAGAAAATACTATGTTCACAAACTAATTCAAACCCAGTGATGATGAGTGTTGCTGGTTGGGAATGTCCAAAGCCCTGTCAGTGAGAAACTGATCTTGCATTTGCTAAGTTGAGGTGCAACCAGAAAGGCAACCCAGGGTGTCCTCTGGGGCACAGGAGCAGCTCTGCAGGCCTAGTGGGCATGGTGGGGAGTTGGCATGGGGGAGGAGACAGGTGGACCCAAAGAAAAGATCTCCAGTACCACCTATAAATTCTAACCCTCCGAAAATCCTGAAAATGAAAGCAGAAAGCACCCTAAGCTATTTCTTCCACTCAGTCTTGGCTGACATAACTGCAGTGATTCCCAGGTTGGTGGTTTTCAGTGGGAGGCAGGACCCCAGTGCTCGGAAGCGAGGCTTTAGAACATCTGCACAAATGCAGTTAGTGAAGTGGACAGAGCACCTTCCTAAAGGGGACCCCCGGGATCCCAAGGTCAGTCCAGAGAGGAGCTGCCTCAGAACCACCTGGGGCAAGGGTCAAATGCACATTTCCAGACCCCAGCCCGGGAGGGGTCTGGGTGGGCCTGGGAACTTGCATTTTCCCAAAGCTTCCCTGAGGTGGTTCCAACATCACGGTGCTCCACTTTCCTCCCTGGCACTCTGGAGTGTGTGGATGATACCACAGGGCACGTGGGAATGTCATCACCATGGTTTTAGAGTTACCGTGGCTTCCTGGGGGTGGCAGAGAAGGCCCTCTACAGGGACACCCACATGACCCCTGCTGAGATAGATAGCACCCTATCTGGGAAGTCATCTCTTCCGCTGCAGCCCACAGCTGCCCTGGGGTCTGTAAGCTAGACCAGGTCTCTAAACCCCTCCAGAGCTGCAGACTTCCAACACACTGTGCTGTTTGTGTGGGCGTTCCCAGGAAGAAGAAGGACAGCGTTGTGATGGACCCTTCCAGCAACATGTACTACCACTGGCTGACCGTCATCGCCGTGCCTGTCTTCTACAACTGGTGTCTGCTCGTGTGCAGGTAGCCGGGAGGGGCAGCTAGGGACAGAGCTCTGAGCGCCCGGTGGCTGCCCTCCGGCTGTGTGTGCCTCAGGCTCTCTGTCCACAGTCGCTCAGTAGTATCCGACTCTTTGTGACCCCATGGACTGTAGCCCACCAGGCTCCTCTGTCCATGGAATTCTCCCTGCAAGAATACTGGAGTGGGCTGCCATGCCGCACTCCAGGGCTCTGTCCATAAGGAAGGGCTTAAAGAGGGAGCATCGGTGGGGACCTGTGTTTGAGATCAAAGCAAAGGGCCTGGCAGCCTGGAGCCTTCCTAATTGAGTCACAGGAGGAAGATGCAAGAGTGAGTTATTGCTCTCCTGAGGGGAAGTGGGAGGGGTGGGCCACTCCTGAGCTGACCTGCAGGACGGGGCTGTAGGTAACAGGTGGTGTTCTCTGCTGGCTGTGGGCTTTGGGCTTTCTTGTTTGTTTTCTATTAATTCTTATTGGCATATACTATATTTACAATGTTGTGTTAGTTTCAGGGGTTCAGCAAAGTGAGTCTGTTACATATATACATATATCTACTGATTTTTAGTTTGTTTTCCTGTGTAAGTCATACAGAGAGTTGCCTGAGCTATACTATAAGTCTTCATTAGTTGTCTTATTAGTTATTTTATATATAGCAGTGTGTATATGTCAATCCCAGTCTGGACCAACCTCACCCACCAGGGGGCAGACACCAGAGGGGGCCTTTGGGCTTTCTGAGCCGTTTGGGATGCATGGTGAGCTACTATTTTGTGGGGGGAGATGTGACTTGTTCCATTGTTAATCTCTAGAAGTTGTTGTATCTTTGTTGTTTCTTTGGCCCCAGAAAGGGCAGGTTCTCAGCCCCTTCATCTGACTCTACCACTGAGGCCTGGAAAAACTGCCCCATCTCCAGTGTGGGGAAGGGGCCATCATATCACTTACTGTCAGGAGGCAACAGGGCCCACTCTTTGGGGTCAGTCTCAGCTCTTCTTAGGAGCTCTGTGACCTCGAGGCAGAAAAGCTTCTGAGCGCCCCGGCCCCTCATCGAGGCTGGGGTGAGGTGCTGGGGTACAGCCCTGCAGGCCGGGCTGTTGGGGGGATGAACTGAGCCCCAGTTTGTAGCACAGCGCTGCTGCCCACCCTGGGCCCTCCCCCACATGGCCCTTCTTGCACTTTTTTAGGGCCTGTTTCGATGAGCTCCAGTCCGAGCACCTGATGCTTTGGCTGGTCCTGGACTACTCAGCAGACATCCTCTATGGCATGGATATGCTGGTCCGAGCCCGGACAGGTGAGTGGGCCCGGGCCCCATGTCCTAGATCCCACAGCATGCAGCAGTGGGGGTGTGGGGGTGTGGCCTGGGGCCTGTGGGCAGGTTCAGGGAGATCCAGAACAGTCGCCCTTGGGGTTCCTCTTCGTGGTCAGTCAGAAGAGCCAGGGTATGTTACCCATGGCTTTCAGAGTAGGTGAAATATACAGAGAACTAAAATCTGAAATAGGGCCTAGGAGGGTGTGATTTCCTTCAGATTAAGACAGCCTGTGAGCTGCGATCCTCTGCCAGAGTGCTTGTGCAGCAACAGAATACAAAGGATCTATAGGGAACGAACGGAGAAGGCAATGGCACCCCACTCCAGTACTCTTGCCTGGAAAATCCCATGGACGGAGAAGCCTGGTAGGCTGCAGTCCATGGGGTCGCTAAGAGTTGGGCATGACTGAGCGATTTCACTTTCACTTTTCACTTTCATGCATTGGAGAAGGAAATGGCAATCCACTCCAGTGTTCTTGCCTGGAGAATCCCAGGGACAGAGGAGCCTAGTGGGCTGCTGTCTATGGGGTCGCACAGAGTCGGACACGACTGAAGCGACTTAGCAGCAGCAGCAGCAGCATAGGGAACGAAAAATAACTATCCCCATATGCAGACCACCTGAGCCACACCTCCAGCCCAACCCACAGGTCCACCCCCACCCCCACCCCCGCCCCACTTAAGACACCAGCCCCGCCTCTGGGAGCGAGCAAGGACGCCCATGACTTGTCTCACTGCCTAGAGCTGCTGCTGCCCTAGCCCCAGTAAAGCCTTGCCTGAATTCCTGGTCTGGTCTCTCACCAGTTTCTGCTGATTAAAGAGTCCAAAGACCCCCAGTCAGTAACAAAACCACCTCTAGCTGTGAGCCAGGCCTAAAGCCCCACCCATGCCTCAGTCTCCAAGCTGTGCATCCTTGAGGATCCTCTTTCTGATTTGCACAAAGACATCACATAAGCTGCCAGAGGCCCTGCCTGTCACTTCCAAGGTTTTTAAACTAAAAACTGTGCCGTGGTTGTGGATACAAACACCACCAGATCACCACACAACCTTGGGCAGCTTTATAATACACAAAGCATTCCAAGCACGTCTTGTTTTCTTGTGAGAACTGCTGCAGGAGACAAGAAGCGCGGGCTGGATTATCTCCATCTTACTGCTTTAGAAACCAGGGCCCAGAAGCGCTGAGTGACCGGCCTGGGATCCTAACTCCCTGACCAGGGATGGAACCCACATCGCCTTCATTGGAAGGTGAAGTCTTAACCACTGGACCACCAGGGAGTTCCCACGGGCAAGATCATGCCCCATTAGTAACTGGTAAAGCCAATTTGCTAGGCCATGACCAATGTTTTTAAAGTTGTTATTGTTGATATTTTCAAACATATACAAAACTGAGAGAGCACTATTATGAATCCCCCTGTACCCTCATCCAGCTCCAACTGTTATCAACACTTTGCTAATTTTGGTTCATTTATCCTCCCACACCCTGTTCTTGGATGGAGGTTTTTTTAAAGTGAATCTCAGACAGTAACCATGTTAGCATGTAGCTTTAACCAGGACCCATTCTTTAAAATATAACTTCCATTTATCTCTTAAAATTTAATAATCTTTCTTCACTACTATCAAATACCCAATCCACATTCAAATTTACCTAACTGATCTGTATTTTTAACTGAATAAAATAGATTAGATGATCTGATAGGAAATACCAGAGCACGTTTCCTGTAATAATAGTGAGTATGGTTTTTGGAAATGGTTTCTGTTATGTATATATAACACCACATCTTGTGTAGTCACAAGGTAAAATATCTTTCTGTGGGCCGTGACCATAAGCACGCAGCCTCTCTGATGCCCGCGTGGTCTGTCTTCTTCCTCAGGCTTCCTGGAGCAAGGCCTGATGGTCATGGACGCCAGCCGGCTGTGGAAGCACTACACACAGACCTTGCACTTCAAGCTGGACGTGTTGTCCCTGGTCCCCACTGACCTGGCTTATTTTAAGCTGGGCATGAACTACCCAGAACTGAGGTTCAACCGCCTCCTGAAGTTGGCCCGGCTCTTCGAATTCTTTGACCGCACGGAGACAAGGACCAACTACCCCAACATGTTCAGGATCGGGAACTTGGTCTTGTACATCCTCATCATCATCCACTGGAATGCCTGCATCTACTTTGCCATTTCCAAGTTCATTGGTTTCGGGACCGACTCCTGGGTCTACCCAAACGTCTCCAACCCAGAGTACGGGCGCCTCTCCAGAAAGTACATTTATAGTCTCTACTGGTCCACCTTGACCCTGACCACCATTGGGGAGACCCCGCCCCCCGTAAAAGACGAGGAATATCTCTTTGTGGTCATCGACTTCCTGGTGGGCGTCCTGATTTTTGCCACCATCGTGGGCAACGTGGGCTCCATGATCTCAAACATGAACGCTTCACGGGCCGAGTTCCAGGCCAAGATCGATTCCATCAAGCAGTACATGCAGTTCCGCAAGGTGACCAAGGACTTGGAGACACGGGTGATCCGCTGGTTCGACTACCTGTGGGCCAATAAGAAGACAGTGGATGAGAAGGAGGTGCTCAAGAGCCTCCCCGACAAGCTGAAGGCCGAGATCGCCATCAACGTGCACCTGGACACCCTGAGGAAGGTCCGAATCTTCCAGGACTGCGAGGCGGGGCTGCTGGTGGAGCTGGTGCTGAAGCTGCGGCCGGCAGTGTTTAGCCCCGGGGACTACATCTGCAAGAAGGGGGACATCGGGAGGGAGATGTACATTATCAAGGAGGGCAAGCTGGCCGTGGTGGCCGAGGACGGCATCACCCAGTTCGTGGTCCTCGGCGACGGGAGTTATTTCGGGGAGATCAGCATCTTGAACATCAAGGGGAGCAAGTCCGGGAACCGCCGCACGGCCAACATCAGGAGCATCGGCTACTCGGACCTGTTCTGCCTCTCCAAGGACGACCTGATGGAGGCGCTCACCGAGTACCCCGAGGCCAAGAAGGCGCTGGAGGAGAAAGGGCGGCAGATCCTCATGAAGGACAACCTGATCGACGAGGAGCTGGCCAAGGCGGGGGCAGACCCCAAGGACATCGAGGAGAAGGTGGAGCACCTCGAGACCTCCCTGGACTCCCTGCAGACCAGGTTTGCGCGGCTCCTGGCCGAGTACAACGCCACCCAGATGAAGGTGAAGCAGCGGCTCAGCCAGTTGGAAAGCCAGGTGAAGATGGGCCTCCCGCCTGATGGCGATGCTCCGCAAACGGAGGCCAGTCAGCCCTGAAGACACAGGTGCCGTCTCCTGCCTCCCCAGGGCGGCGATCAGTGCGACGCTGCACCGCACGGGGCTCAGCCGGACCAAATTCTAGCTTTCCCCACCCTCTGTGCGCTGCGTGGCCTTGGGAGAGAGCCTTGGTTTTCCTCATGTAGATAACGGGACTCTTCATGTCTGTCCCAGTTAAGTGACAGGTTGCTGTGAGCTCCACAAGAAACGCTTCGTGAGGCAGGGTTTTGTTAAGTGTGAGATGTCTCTAGGCCAAGAGTATAAAAATGTGAGCACAGAAGTTGTTTTTTTTTTAATCCGTGGGGAATATTTAGACTCCTGAACTTCATTTTTTTTTGTAAATGGGAGGTTATTTACTTACCCACCCCTCCTGCCCCTCACTCCACCACCTCCTGATGAGGGAATGGTAACAGAAGCTGAGAGTACCGGCGGTAACTCGAATTGGATACATGAAACATCTTGGGCATATTTTTGACTTGGGTATCTCCTCGTGTGCTCTTTGATGCCGTGACAGGCACAAAGAATGAAGCCAGGTCACCCCAGCTGAGGCCATTTCAAGTCTGAGAAGCAAATCCAGGTGCTCTGCCATCAACTCCTGTGAAACCAGAATCTGTTTCCTGGCAAAAAGCATCTCCATTAGGGAAAGGGACATCTCCTAACTCCCCAACAGGCTTCAAAGACAGGCTCTGTCCCAGTCCCTGAGTCGGGGCCCTGGGGCAGCCTGTTCTGGGCCTGGAGGGGAGAGTTGTGTTGCGGCGAAAGTTTCCCAGGTTGGAGGTCGGAATGGGGTCCTAAGGCAAACAGGCTGACCACTAGGACTTTCAAAAGACAAGACCCTTAGGGCATGTCTTTCCAAGCTGTCTCTGCACCCTGGAACAGGAAGCCTCACTCTCCCTTGGAATTACATCCTGAGGCAAAGCTGTTAGACAAAAACGTGCAGAGTGTCGACCTGGCTCTTTTTGTTTAATCAGTATATAATATTACATTAAGATTTTAGAAGGTATCTATATAGATTTGGGTTCTATGACTGAATTATTACCTTAATGGTCCATTCTCTGCTTCATACACATTGTAAATTACCCAACTCTCCTGATGCAGAGAAGCCGTATATGCAGGCTTTCTGGCTCCCCTCTCCAATCTCATCTCCCTTTCTTCCTTCCTTCCTTCTCTTCTCTTCCTCCTCTTCTTCTTTCTTCCTATGCTCTTTTCTTCTCAGACAAGATGCCCCATGCCCTTTGGAAACCTTGACATCTCTGTGGTCTAAATTATAATCCATATGCTACATAACTGGGCCCTAATGTAGTTCATACAAAAGGTGCTGCCTTTTCAAGTATGCATTTTGGATTTACATGGGTCTGTTCTGGTTTCTACTATGGATCATTTGACCATTTTAACTTTTTAGAAGAAATTTCAAAGAACTATAAAGAAAGATGTGATCCAAGCTCTTATCATCAGCACAATGTAACTAGCAATGTGTTACCAAAATGCTTGTATTTTAAAAGCCTTAACTATTAATTTTGCCTACATTCATATTTACACGGGAAAAATAGAGACCTGGATTTAAAAAAACACTGAACGACTCCTGCTTCATGTTTTATCATAAGGGAAAACTCACGTGGTCACATATCCTGGGGTATGCTTCCAGGGCAATGAGCCTGGCTTCCCCGAAGGAATGGGCACTGGTGAGCAGGTTTCACACAGGCACCGTGTGAGGGGATGTGTACAAAAATCAGGCACAGAGAGGCAGACAAAGCTGCGGCACTCATCAGAGTGAGCAACTCCAAGCATTCGGTTACATAAAACATATGTCCCAGGCGGGATGCTAAGCCCATTGGCACTGTTTGCCCCAGGCCACCATGGGGGTGGTGGTGGGGCAGTCTAGGAAGGCATGGATGTTCAGGAAGCCAGGTAAGCATTTCCCCAGATTTGTCCAGTAAGCTTACGCCCAAGAAGTTTGGGTAATAAGTTAGAATATGGGCTTCGGTGTGAGGGGGTTGGGACTGCTCTTGTTCAAGTCACGACTGCCCCGCAGGCAGGTTATTTGACCTCACTATACCTGGCTTTCCTCACCCGAAAAATGGGAACTACGTTGCCCACCTCGCAGAGTTGTTGTGAACAAACTTTAAACTTATACAGTATAATGAGGATGGCCCTTCAACCTCTTGGGTGCAGAAAATGTCACATTATTGTCCTGGAGGGAGAAATGAACACAGTTTCATCTAGTTAGCCCTTGGCTGCTGAGGTTGCTGGGAAGTTGAGTCTCGGATTGTTTTTAGGACTTCCATTCACTGTCTTGGAACCTGAGAAAGGGCTTGTGGGCTCCCAGCCCAGCCCGTGTGCTGCCCCTGCAAGCAGTCCCTCCCTCTGCACCAGGTCCAGCATGGGGGTCCACACCGGGAGATAGCTTCTCTTTGTGCCTCCTATGGGAATCTAAACTCATGGAGGTGTGTTTGTGTGTATGTGTTTGTGTGTGTATCTGTTGGTCTCAGGAAAAACAGTCTCCGAGACAAGAAAGGAAGAAAACGCTGGTGAGCACCCCTCGACGTTCAGACTGATTGCAGGCTCCCTGGCAGAACCCTGGGGAGGGAGGAGCTGGTCAGACCTTTGATGAGCAGGCTGGAGCTTTGGGTCTGAGGAACCCAGCCTGGTGAAGGTTCCAATACCTCAAACTTGGGAAGTCCCAAAGCTTATAGACCTCAAGGAACAACACTGAGCTGGGCACAGGATATCTTGGCAGTAACCAGTATAAAGAGCATCTGAATTTATTGGTAACTCAACTGGTTCAATATGAGAGAAGCCTGCTCCATCCCCCTGAAGCACTAGCCCTCAAATATCTGCTGCTACCAACGCCCTAAGTTAGGCAGGGCCAGAGACCTATTGTGGAGAAGGCAATGGCACCCCACTCCAGTACTGTTGCCCGGAAAATCCCATGGATGGAGGAGCCTGGTAGGCTGCAGTCCATGGGGTCGCACAGAGCAGGACACGATTGAAGCAACTTAGTAGTAGTAGTAGTAGAGACCTATTGTAACTTTGTTAAGCAAACTCTGGTCTTTCTAGAACCCTTCTGCCAGAGTTCTGTTAAATGGAAGCCAAGGCAGCTTCCTTTTCTGGGTCTGGGAGCCCAGAAAATACCCCAAGGAAGGAAATGCAAAATGAAAACCGTGAGGAATAAAATGGAGAAGAAAAATGCTTTTCTGAAGTGCAGGGAGTGGTTTTGCCTCGTGAAGTTGACAACTCATACCTGTGATGTGGCAACCCTACTTCTGGCTCCGTATTACAGGAAAGCTTCCATGTGTGTATACCCAGAGACATACACAAATGTTTGCTGCAGCATTATTTTAATTAAAAAAAAAACGAAAATAACTGAAATACCAGAATCTAAGAACACCCTTGTAGCCCACAGTTATTACATGAGGGAGGGTGGGGAGCCTCTCTCCTTTTAATTAAAACTGGAAACATCCTGCAATCTCAGTCCTAAACTATGCCTTGGGACTGATTCATGGATCCAGACCTCAGGTATGGACCGAGACCTGACCTTGGTCGTGGATGGTGTGTCTGCACCTTGGATCTTAACAGAGATGTTGGACATGGATCTTGGATCTACACGTGTCTACTTTTTTCGACATGATGGTGGAAATGAAAGGGTCAGGAGAAGGTTGGAGTGCGGGTGATGGCAATTGTAACCTTGAGAGTGAGACTGAGGGTGTCAGGGTGAATGAATAGAAGCTGATGAGTCTGGGCGAGAGGAGGTGGGACTGAGGTGTGGAGTAGGAGTGAACGCAACGCAGGAGTGAGGGCCAGCCTGAGGGGGAGAGTGAAGCTGGACCTGACAGTGAGCGTGACATGGAGCTTGAGGATGAGGACTGGGGTGAGAGTGAAGATGAGGGACACGGCGACTGAGTCCTGAGCCTAGACGTGGACCTCGAGCCTACACTTGGACAGCGGACCTCCATCTCTGACCTGGATTTGTCCAAGTCCTTACAGTCCACTAGACCAGCCAGCGGCCAAGACAGAAGAAAGCCAACATTATTCATTGTTATAATTATGTTTTCTTCATCCAGCCCAGTGAGAATTATGGCTTCAATGTTAAAAATGATCAGTATTTTAACTGTAGGTCCATTTTGAGGTCCTTGGTCCTGGGTATTGGTTCCTCCCCACATCCCCAACATTCTATATTGAAAATTTTCAAACATGTAGCAAAATAGAAATAATTATGTGGTTAAACAACAATATATCCACCACTTAGATTCTACCATTTATATTTTACTGTACTTATTACTGTCCATCTATCCATTCTTCTATCCGTCCATTAATGTGCCTAATTTTAAAATACATTTCAGAGTAAATTGTGGCTGCCATTATTCCTCCCAAATACTTCAACATGTGTATCATTAGAGTTTTGTGCTTACAGGTTTTTTTTTACTACTGAGACAAAATGCACATGTGAACTATGAGGTACACAGTAAGTGCATGTCCTCTGAGCGCTGAGCATTGTATACCCTGCAACCGATGTAGAACATTAACAACACTCTGGAAAGTTCCACATTCTCCTTCTCAGGCAAGCTCCATTCCGCTTTCAGAGGCAACCACCATTCTGAGTTGTTTCTATCATAGACTGATGGTTTTTGAAAATAACAGAGACTTCCCTGGCGGCCCAGTGGCTGAGACTTCTCCTTCCAATGAGGGGGTGTGGGTTCAATCTTTGGTCGAGGAGCTAAGCTCTCACATGCCACTTGGTCAATAAACCAAAATATGAAACAGAAACAATACTGTAATAAATTCAATAGTGACTTTAAAAATGGTGTATGTCAAAAAAAAGCTTAAAAATAATAAAAATATCTAACAAAAGTTTTATACTAACCTTTTATAATATATGGAGTCCATGTATCAGTGGTCATGGCTCTGAGTGGCTTTTTGTGAATGGTGATGGGAAGTGATACACAGGACGGCTCGGGCCCTAATGGCTCAGTAAGAGGATCTTGCATTGCTGATGTTGTTGTTCAGTCACTCAGTCGTGTCCGACTCTTTGCAAACACATGGACTGCAGCATGCCAGGCTTTCCTGTCCTTCACTGTTTCCTGGAGTTTGCTCAAACTCCTGTCCATTGAGTCAGTGATGCCATCCAACCATCTCATCCTCTGTCGTCCCCTTTTCCTCCTGCCTTCAATCTTTCCCAGCATCAGGGCCTTTTCCAAAGAGTCCACTCTTTGCATCAGGTGTATTGGAGTTTCAGCTTCAGCATCAGTCCTTCCAATGATTATTTAGGACTGATCTCCTTTAGGATGGACTGGTTGGATCTCCTTGCAGTCCAAGGGACTCTCAAGACTCTTCTCCAACACCACAGTTCAAAAGCATCAATTCTACCATGCTCAGCTTTCTTTATAGTCCAGCTCTCACATCCATACATGACTACTGGAAAAACCATAGCTTTGACTAGACAGACCTTTGTCGGCTAAGTAATGTCTCTGCTTTTTAACATGCTGTCTAGGTTTGTCACAGCTTTTCTTCCAAGGAGCAAGCATCCTTTTAATTCCATGGTTTCAGTCTCCATTCACAGCGATTTTGGAGCCCAAGAAAATGAAGTCTTCCATTGTTTCCCCATCTATTTGCCATTAAGTGATGGAAACAGGTGCTGTGATCTTAGTTTTTTGAATGTTGAGTGTCAAGCCAGCTTTTTCACTCTCCTCTTTCACCTTCATCAAGCGGCTCTTCAGTGCCTCTTTGCTTTCTGCGTTAGGGAGATATCATCTGCATATCTGAGTTTATTGGTATATCTCCCAGAATCTTGATTCCAGCTTCATCCAGCCTGGCATTTCGCATGATGTACTCTGCATATAAGTTAAATAAGCAGGGTGACGATATACAACCTTGACGTACTCCTTTCCCAATTTGGTATCAGTCTGCTGTTCCATGTCTGATTCTAACTGTTGCTTCTTGACCTGCATACAGATTTCTCAGGAGGCAGGTAAGGTGGTCCGATATTTCCATCTCCTTAAAGAATTTTCCACATTTTGTTGTGATCCACAGAGTCAAAGGCTTTAGCGTAGTGAATGAAGCAGAAGTAGATATTTTTCTGAAATTCTTTTGCTTTTTCTATGATCCAACGGCTTTGCTGATGAGTGCCCCAGAATCCAGGAATGGGAGCTGGCTTAGGACCAGAAAGTACCAATTCGCCTTGGGCAGGCATCGAGCTGGTATTTCACAGACCCAGGCTCTAGTCAGCTAAGCTGACAGGAAGAGACTTAGAGACATGTGCATTAATACTCCCTGACATGTGGAAGGCACCTGCTTGGTGTCTGGTACAATGCATTTTTCTATTCAACACTTGGAGGCAAGTATTAGAATCTCCCTCCTGCAAATTTGGAAACTAAGACTCAGAAAATGTAAATGTCACACCTGGTGTCAAATCAATTGAGATAGAGAAAAAAGCACCAAATGTTAATTAGTGAATACATCAGAGGATAAACATTTTTTAGTATATATTTTGTGGTCAATTTTGGATTCATGGATTTTTTTCTTAGCAGTGATAGCATGCCTGCTAACAAAAATGAAGTTAAATGCAGCCCAACAAAAACCGGAACTAAAGAGAGCCTCACAATCTCTTAATGATTTACTAGGATAATCACAGCATAGAAGAAAGACATTTACCTGGATTTAAAATTTTTCCTTGACCCAGTCATTGGATGAGTCTGTAGCTCGGTGGTTCTCACCCTCATCCTCACTAAGAACAAGGAAAAGAACATTTTCTTACATAACCACAATGCAGTTATCAAAAGCAGGAAGTTTAACACTGATTTAAAGATTTTATCTAATCTGTGATCTGTCTTCACATTTCACTGAGTCCCAAGAAGCTCTACTTTTTCCTGGTCCAGGATCTAATCCAGACTCACAAACTGTGTTTATCATCACATCTCCGTAGCATCCTTTCATCTGGAACATTTGGCTCCCTACTCTTCTTTGGTCTTTTGCTCTTTTTTGAAGAAGCCGATTATTTTGCAGAATTTCCCTCCATTTGGGTTTCTCAGATGTCCCACGTATTTAGATTTAGGTTGTGCAATTTTGTGTCCTAAGATTTAAATGGCTAAAGGTTGAACATCAAATAGGACTCTGAGCACCCAAAGAAAATAGAAAACACTAAGTCACATGACTTATCGGAAACCAAGAAAATATGCCATTCTTATTCAAGAGGCTCACACATTTAGCATTTTCATACATTCTGTGTGAGTGGCCTCAGAACCACTCTCTCAGGGTGTGTGCCCACCTCCGGCCTGAAAGAGCACATTTTCCCAGCCTTTCCAGAGGTGAGCGAGGTCAGTCTTTAATCACCCATGATTCCACTATTCATTTCCTATTTGGTGAATGAGTTTTTATTCTCTTTGTTCCTTTTGCTACTGAGGTTTCATCTCAGTACCTCCTACACTAAATTCCATTCTGATAGATATCTGGTCTTTTTTTTTTTCTTACCAGTGTATACCCAGCAAAGGACCAAGCATAATAATAGGTGTTCTATAAATATGTGCTGAATAGTTAAGGGATTAATCTCCTTAGGGTAAATTCCTGGAGGCAGAATCAGTGAGTCAAAGTGTAGGAATTCTCAAAAAGACTTTTGATACACATTAAGTTGCTCTCCCAAAAGTTTCTATCTTTTTACAGTGTATAAGAGTAGCTGTGTATTATCATCATATTTGTTCTTTATCAGACTAATAGTTGGGAAATTACCTTACTTTAACGTGATTTAGTTCACTATAAATATAATGAGTGTTTATATAATAATTGGTTATTTATGATTCTTTTAAAACCCCTGTTTATAATTCTTCCTATATATCTGCTTTGCGTCTCTTTCATATTCATTTCTGAGAAGATGTTAGGAAAACAAATTGGTGTTCCTTTGTCAACATGTGATACAAGTTTCCCTCGACTTAGTTTTTGTTCACAAAGATTTCTATATTTTTATGTTGTTGAAGTTATCAATGTCTTATCTGTTTTGGCCTTTATGTCACAGTTAAGTCTTTTCATTCAGAATATAGAAATATCTACCTATGTATACACCTCTAGAATTTTTGTGGCTTCATTTCTTATATCTGAATCTTTTCTCCATTTAGAAAGAATTCATTTTACAAGGAGTTAAATGAGGTTGGGATCTGGAAGTTCCAGACAAATGTTTTGTTGTGGATAAGACACACATGGGAAGTATCTTAAATGTAGAGTTTGATACATAGTTACATGTGGACATGAACTCACATGCATAGAACAGCTCCAGCATCCTGGGAGGCCCCCTTGGGCCCCTTCCCAGTCAGTAGAACTCCCTGAAAGATAACCATTTGACTTCTGTCACTAGAGATTAGTTTTGTCTGTTCTCAGACTTCATATAAATGGAACCACACGGTATTTTCTTTTTGTAGCTGACTTTCCTTGTTCAACACAAAGTTATCAAAACTCATCCATGGTGTATGTGTAGCTGTAGTCCATATTCTCCTTGCTGTCTACTATTTCATTGAGTGAACACAGCATGATTTACTTATCCATTCTTGTATTCATGGGGATTGGGGCTGTTTCTTCTTGGCCACAATGAGTAACACTGCTATGAACGTTGTTGGGGGTGGATGTACGCACTCATTTCTGTTTGACATATATACCTATGGACCATACGTTTTTTTATCTCTCTAACTGCCCTCTGCATGCAGGCTAGGATTGTGTTAGGTCCGGCATGCCAGTATCTCAGCTTACTCTGGCTGAGAATCAGAGGAAACAGTTGGCTTACTTTAAGTGTTCAGGGCTCTGCCACATATGGTTGCTCTAGTTGTGAAAGTTGCTCAGTCATGTTCACTCTTTGCGACCCCATGGACTATACAGTCCAGTATTCTCCAGGCCAGAATACTGGAATTGGCAGCTGTTGCCTATCCCACTCCAGTACTCTTGCCTGGAAAATCCCATGGACGGAGGAGCCTGGTAGGCTCCAGCCCATGGGGTCGCTAAGAGTCAGGCACGACTCAGCGACTTTACTTTCACTTTTCACTTCTATGCATTGGAGAAGGAAATGGCAGCCCACTCCAGTATTCTTGCCTGGAGAATCCCAGGGACGGGGGAGCCTGGTGGGCTGCTGTCTATGGGGTCACACAGAGTCGGACACGACTGAAGCGACTTAGCAGCAGCAGCAGCAGCAGCAGCAGCAGCAGCCTTCTCCAGGGGATCTTCCCAGCCCAGGGATCAAACCCAGGTCTCCAGCATTGCAGGCGGATTCTTTACCATATGAGCCACCAGGGAGGCCCAAGAATACTGAAGTGGGTAGCCTATCCCTTCTCCAGCGAATCTTCCCGACCCAGGAATCGAACCGGGGTCTCTTGCATTGCAGGCGGATTCTTTACCAGCTGAGCTCTCAGGAAAGCCCCACTACCCAAAAGTGTCCCTCCTAAAGAGGCATCTTGCCTTGTTAGAATCACAGACTTTTGTATTTATTATGATGGATTTCCTGCAGATGGCAGTAGAGGGTCTTGTTCTAATATAGTAAGTGTAGTATGACAATTTCCCAGCAGGGGGAGCTAAAGAGTCTTCTCTGGACAGGACAGCTGTGTGTCCTTCCGTTCCAAGTAACAGAGATGTGAGCTCTTACTATTTTTGATTCCGACAAGAGTGTTGCAGCATACTTGCAGCAATAGTTTACCTGATTCGTTTCTGAGTTCTTTTGTATATATTTATATACAAAATCTTAGCCAACGTCACTTGTCAGGAGAAAGCTTCTCCTTAACGTTTGCAATGCCACAAGAAAGCTGATAAAAGGAGTGATCATTTTTATAGAAAAGAGATAAAGGACACACCAGCATTAAAACTGACAAAGCATTTTGTTTCCATGAAAGCTATATGTGTATCTGTTTCAAAATTAATTTATCTGAGTGACTTTGAGTTCCCAACTCATTAACAATTCAAATTTTCTTTGATAACTTCATGTCATTTTTATTTAAAAAAAAATTTCGCTGGGACTCTCTGGTGGTCCAGTGGTTGAAAATTCCCCAGCCAATACAGGGGACACGGGTTCAATCTCTGAACCAGGAAGATCCCACGTGCCACGGAGCCACTAAGCCCGTGGGCTGCAACTACTGAGCCCACTCCCCTGGAGCCCACGCTCCCAACAAAAGAAACCACCACGCTGAGAGGCCCACACACCACAGCAAGCGAGCACCCCACTGCTCTCTGCAACAGCCCTTAGGCAGCAACAAAGATGCAATGCAGTCCAAAATAAATAATTGTAAAAAATAAAAATTGAATTTTCTTTACTGAAGTATAGTTGGTTACAATGTTGTGGTTCTGGTGTACAGCAAAGTGATTCAAATATATATATAGAGATAGATATAAATGTATTGTTTTCCATTCTTTTCCATCTAGGTTATTGTAGGATACTGAATGTAGTTCCCTGTGCTACACAGTAGGACCTTTTTATTTTGCTATTTTATACATCATAGTGTGTATCTGTTAATCCCAAGCTTCTGATGTATTTCTCCCCCAGCCTCCCCCTTTGGTAACCCTGTGTTTGATTCCTACCTCGGGAATCTGTTTCTGTTTTGTAAATAAGTTCATTTGCGTCACACTTTAGGTTCCTCATGTAAGTGATGCCATATGATCCTTGTCTTTGTCTGACTTACTTCACTCAGTATGATAATCTCTAGGATGGTCGCAACAACCCTCCGTTGTTGCTGCAAATGGCGTTACTTCATTCTTGTGTTTTTGCTGAGTAGTATTCCATCGTGTACATATGCCGCATCTTCTTTATCCATTCGCCTATCAGTGGACACTTGGACAGCTTCCACATCTTGGCTGTTGTAAATAGTGCTGCTAAGAACATTGGGGTACATGTACCTTTTCGAATTAGAGATTCTAGAATTAGACATACGCCTAGGAGTAGGATTGCTGAATGATATGATAACTCCATTCTTAGTTTTCTAAGGAACATTCATGATGTTCTACATAGCAGCGACACCATTTTGCATTCCCACCAACAGTGTAGGCTGTTGCTGCTGCTGCTAAGTCGCTTCAGTCGTGTCCGACTCTGTGCGACCCCATAGACAGCAGCCCACCAGGCTCCCCCGTCCCTGGGATTCTCCAGGCAAGAACACTAGAGTGGGCTGCCATTTCCTCCTCCAATGCATGAAAGTGAAAAGTGAAAGTGAAGCCATTCAGTCGTGTCTGACTCTTAGCGACCCCATGGACTGCAGCCTGCCAGGCTCCTCCGTCCATGGGATTTTCCAGGCAAGAGTACCAGAGTGGGGTGAACAGTGTAGGAAGGTTCCCTTTTCTCTACACCCTCTCCTGCATTTAGAATTTGTGCCATTCTGACCAGTGAGAGGTGTTACCTCATTGTAGTTTTGATTTTCCTTTCTCTAATAAATAGATAGTGGTATTGAGCATCTTTTCATGTGCCTGTTGACCATCTGTATGTCTTTTTTAGAGAAATGTCTATTTAGGCTTTCTGCACATTTCGGGGGGGGGGCTTGTGGGTTTTTGTTGTCATTATTGAATTGTTTGAGCTGTTTGTATATTTTGGAAATTAAGTCCTTGCTGGCCACATCATGTGCAAATATTTTCTCCCAGTCTATAGGTTGTCTTTTTGTTTTGTTACTGGTTTCCTGTGCTGTGCAAAAACTTATGTTTTATTAGGTTCCATTTGTTTATTTTTGCTTATATTTCTTTTGCCTTAGGAGACCGACCTAAGAAAACATTGCTACGATTTATGTCAGAGAATATTTTGCCTATGTTCTTTCCTATGAGTGTTATGGTGTCATATTTAAAGTCTTTAAGCCATTCTGAGCTTATTTTTGTGTGTGGTATGGGGGAGTGTTTTCTAACTTTACTGATTTACAAGCAGCTATCTAGTTTTCCCAACACCCCTTGCTGAAGAGACTCTCTTCTCCATTGTATACTCTTGCCCCTTTTGTTGAAGATTAATTGACTGTAGCTGTGTGACTTTATCTCTGGCTTTCTGTTCTGTCCCATTAACCCCTATGTCTGTTTTTGTGCTAATACCATGCTGCTTTGATTACTGTGGCTTTGCAGTATTGTCTGAGGTCTGGGAGGGTTATGCCTCCTGCTTTGTTCTTTTTTCTCAGGAATGCTTTGGCAATTCTGGATTTTTTGTGGTTCCATATGAATTTTACAATTACTTGTTTCAGTTCTGTGAAAAATGTCATGGGTAATTTAATAGTGTGTGCATGTGTGCACGCTCAGTTGTGTCTGACTCTTTGTGACCCCATGGACTATAGCCTGCCAGGCTCCTTTGTCCATGGAATTTTCTAGGCAAGAATACTGGAGTGGTTTGCCATTTTCTTCTTGCATTAAATCCGTAGATTGCTTTGGGTAATATGGTCATTTTAAGGATATTAATTCCTCCAATCCAAGAGCATGGTATATCTTTCCATTTCTTTTAGTCATCTTCAATTTCCTTAATCAATGTTTTATCGTTCTCAGCATATAAGTCTTTCATCTCTTTGGTCAGGCGTATAGTTTTCAATAATGGCCTTATGTTTGTTACAATTGTTGAGAGAGAAACAAAAAAAATCTATTAACTGAAAAAAGTGTTTGCCTTGTCCTGGCACGTCGGCCAAGCTGCTCACACTCTGAGATGCTCTTGGGATCCCTGCCCACATCAGCAGCAGAAGGACAGGCAGAGTTTCCCACACCATTCAGAGTGCTCCCCCCCCTCCCCTCTCTCCTCTTTAGCCCCAAACTCAGTTGGATTTGCAGAAGTTTAATGAGCAAATGCTACAGCTCCACCATGTTTCTGGATGTTTTGTTGAGAAAGGCTACTGTGTTCAGGGCCCCAGGGCCGCAGTGGTCAGGTAATGCTGCTGCCAACAGGGTGACATCGCAGCTACCGCGTCTCTCTGCACTGGGCTTCCCCCGTGGCTTAGCAGTAAAGAATCCGCCACAGGAGATGCAAGTTTGATTTCTGGGTCAGGAAGATCTCCTGGAGGAGGGCATGGCAACCCACTCCAGTATTCCTCCCTGGAGAATCCCATGGACAGAGGAGCCTGGTGGGCAAATAGTCAGACATGACTGAAACAGCTTAGCACACACTGGGGCAGAGCCAGCGGGTGGGGTGAGCCAGTCTCCAAGGCCCCTCCACCTCTGCCCATCTCTGATCCTGCCGGTAGGAAAAAGGGAGACTGTGGCCCTCTTGTTTCGTATGTGGCCTGGGTCCTTTGATTACTATTGCCAGGACAATTAAAATGGACCTTATGTTTCCAGAAAACATTGAAAACACAGTTATCAGGGATGGAAACAGGAACTGTAAATGGTTGACTCTAAGTTATCAGTGGCATCTGGGGCAGGACAGCTCCGTCCTGTGTTCAGAGCAGAACAGCGAGGACATCTGGCCCTTCCCCCTCCCGCACACTAAGAGCTTTTGGCACCCGCAGTCGCCTTGACAGGCCAACGCCCTTTCCAGACACCTCCCAGTCCCCACCCTGGGGGGCGGGGCTGGGCAAGAACTACTGAAATTTTTAAAAATTCTTTTTGGTGGAAAGTTGTGTTTGCTAACTATAGGTTAAGTTAGATTTATGTTGTATCACACAGAGTTCAGTCCTGGTACAAATTCACTTTTGTTCTCTACAAGCTATTCAGTAATTCAGGTCAAACACACAAGTAATACCATTTTCATCGAAAAGCTCCCTGTTTAGAAAATGTGCTCACCTTTAGATCAAGGCCCACTTGTTTTGGGAAAAAGGCAAGTTTAAAGGGTTTAGGGTGCATGAGAAGAAAGGAGGAGAGGCTGCTGAGGGAGCCCACATTTCTTGTCTGGCCTCCCTTTCCCACCCCGACCCCTCCTTGGCCACGTTTAGTGCCACATCCTCCTAACTGCCCTCACCCACAGCACTCCTGCCGCCACCAGTGGTGCAAGGCTGGGGTTGCATATCTTCCCAAGGCAGACAGTGGGTGATGGGTGGAGGGTAGAGAGGACAGATCCTGACTGCAGCAGAGGAGAGAAAGTCTTGTCATCCTGATGGAATTCTGGTTTCATTTTCTAATAGAAACATTGTTTTAATATCAGTGAAATAGAAATCTATAGGCTCCCTGGAAACTTTATCTCCATTTGTAACATTGATTCTCTAGCAAAAGAAACCTAATCCTAATTCTAAATAACTTTCCAAACTTTTCTTCTTGGCAACTCTTTATAGGTTTTATTTGTATGAGGGGCAGTGAAAAAGAAGATGCTTGCAGTGAATGACTCTCATTTTCTTCCCCTTAGCCAGAGAAATTTGTACAGGAATGAGTTTTTCAATGTACCCAGAAGCAGCTTGCACAGTCTTCAATGAATGGGATGGTTCTACTTTTAGGACCTGGGAGCTCACGTGTACACATTCAGTTCCCTAGGTGAGTCACCAGCTTTTTCAGTTTGTTCTTTGGGCTCAGAAGCATGTAGCAAGAAACCGCCAACAAATGTGGAGGGGAAAGTCATCGCTCTGTGCCTCTCTGCCCCCTTTACTGTCTCTCCACACTGGATAAGAAGCCAGCACCATTCCATACCAGGATTCTGGGCGCTGCCCTCCAGCACGTTTTCTGGGCCAGTTTGTAGCTCAGGACAGCAAACCGAAGCAGCTGTTCAACTAAGTGACAAGAGGCTGCTGCCTGCATTTGCCTGGAGCTGGGCCTCTGCACCCTCCCCTCCTCTGTGGCTAGAGATGCTGGAGCCACTGAAATAAGGGTGAAAACTCTAGTTCACCCTTATTTCAGGCCACCAGCATCACTTCTTCATTCATTCTACATCTTATAATGCTAGAACATAAAAGTTTAGAGTGGCTCGAGATGAAGTAGGATAGCCAGGCAAGGGCTTCCTCACCTTATTTCTTGGACATCTCCCTTCTCCCAAACGTTAAAGGTGGTGATGCTCACTGTGGGATAGGAAGTCATCTCCCTCTGCCAATGTTATCTCCTGAAGATTCATATGCCAAGGAGTTTTGAACTTTACCTGAGGCAATAAAGAGACACTGGAGGGTTGAGCTGCCTCCTAAATAAACCCCTGTTATGTGGGAGTTGGATTTGGAGGCCCAGAGAGGGGAGTTGTCCAGGCTGGGGGAGGAGTCTAGGCTGGGGAAGGGGATGGCAAGCTGAACAGTAGAGAAGTAGAGACAGAATCAAGAAACAGTTAAGAGGTCAAGTAGTCAGCGGTATTTTAAAGCCTGGAAGGCATAACCATTTTTGAAGGAGAAAGAAGACTTGCCTGTGAAACCTTCAGGGAACTGAGACAAGAAAGTAAGTAGTCAGGATATGGTAAAAGTCAGCGATGGAAATTCAACAATGTGATTGATGATGCCACACCCTGAAGAATTGTGAAGTGGGCATTGAATTTGGTAACAAGAAGGACATTGGTGACCTTGGCAAGTTCTCTTGTGCTAGTTCATTCTGTCTTTCATTCTAGAAGAGGCAGTCACTATGACAGCCAAATGTGGAGAGATACACTCGTAAATCCTTAACGCCACCGTCTGCTGGTAGAACTGGAAAGATCCTTTTGTTACTTGCTTATCTGTACCATCCAACTTTTTCCAACCCACAAGCATGTACTACTTTTGTTATTATTTATGAAAAAAAAGAAAAGAGACAAGAAAGAGGCAGATCCCCAGGCCAGGTAAGCAGCTTTCATATTTCAATGCCTGTCTTGACCAGAGAGGACCCTACACATCTAATATTCTTTAATCCTCCAAGTCTTCGGTTTTAACACTGCTGTAAGGTTGTATTTGCTAAACCACATCAGGAATACAGAGACTATCTAAGTAGGTAAACATGAATGAAACCATTAAAATTAAAATGATGGACTATTTTTTCTATATGCAAGAATTTGATGATGCATGGATTTCAGAGAAACACAACAAAGCAAAATTTTTGGAAGAAAAAAAATACACATCCATGGCATTATACTTCAAAAGTTGCCTGTCCCCAAGACAAAGCAGTTATACAGAAACCAGACTTTGTATCTAGCAATTGCTATACTGTGGCAATTGTAATCCAGAAGACTCTAATGTCAGTGATCTTGAATATAACCATGTGTTTGGCTCCCCAACCTGGGAAATGATGCTTCAGATACTGAAGAGCATCTGTCTTGAAAGAGTAGGTTACAAAAACTTCAAAATTCTTTTGACAATTCCTTCAAAACAATCTGAGTTCTGTTTCACTAAGGCAAGGATCTTAAAATGGGAATTCCAAGATGGTCTTTGGAAATTTTTGAAATTTCAGATATACTTTCAAATATTAAGATTAAACTTTGGTCAATACATTAATAGATATATCGCCAATGAAACTGCCTAAGAGTAGATGGTTACAAATGACACATTATAAATCATCTGGGTGGTATTTCCCCCATGCGACTGGTAAAGCCACTGAAGGAAGACGATCATGGCTGCTGGCAGCAGTGGTTAACCCTAGACCCAGATGAAGTGTTGGCTTTGACAGAATTATTTCATTCTTCCATTTAGTTCAGGTGGGTATGCGAGGTGCATGCTGTTAACAGACATAAGTGTTGACAGACTTGGCAATGTTGGACTCTTCTGTGGTTTAAGTACAGCCTGTATCTTTCCTAAATGGATTAGAGGAGAAGTTATGTGTGTGTGATTATAGAGTTTAGGTGAATAATCAGGGAAGCCAGGGATCCAGAGGGCACGGCTGTCAGTACTTGGAGTGGTTTTCCAGGGAAAGGTTAGGCTGAACTGTGTGCAAGCCCATACCCAGGAGATCCACCCAGGCCTCAGAGACAGAACAGGTCAGAGTGGGGGGGACAGGGCTTCTCTGGTGGCTCAGCTGCAGAAGAATCTTCCTGCAATGCAAGAGTGGGAGGGAACAGCTCTTTTCTGTGCAAACGTCAGCCTTCAGGGCTGGCAGCAAGGTGTGGCTTGGCCTTTTTAGCGCAGTGCAGTAATCAAGATGCCAAAGCAAGAATGTGGTTGGAACCATTTGTAGAATTTAAGATGCAATGACTGATGATAAATAAACTCCTAGGTATTTGACCCTCTGGGTGGGTGGCTTTTGATGATGGTCACCGTCTCTCCTTCCTCGTCTCTATGGTGATGTCTTGGTGAGGGCGCCCTGACAGACACCAAGGCCTCACTGTGCCTCTCTTGCAGAGTCAGGCTGACGAGGGAACCAGTTGTGGCCAGAGAAGTGTGAGCGGAAGTAGCGTGTCTGCTACCCCACGCTTTCCTCCTCCTCCGCCCCATGACCCGCAGGCCTCATGGTGCAGAGCCTGTGCCTCCAAGCCCATGAGACTGTGATACAAGAGATAGGCCTTCACTGTGTGAAGCCAGTGACATTTGGGTTTATGTGTAATATTTTATAACGTCTGCCTTTGAATCAGGAAGGAAGCACTGTATTTCCTGTGCCAGCAAGTCGGGGTTCTATTTCTATAAAACTCATTTCCAAGCCTACCTCCTGGCCCGCGATGCTCCTGAGGGTGCTGTCTTCATCCCCAGATTCCCGCAGTGCCATTCTGCTGGTGCTAACAGAGGCAGCCGTGGGCCCAGAGGCACATCTGTTATCTCCCCATCTTTAGGATGGCTAAGAGTGAACTCAGCTTTAGAAGAGATTGAGGGAGGGGGAAGTGGCTGTCACTATTCCCATTGTCAGGTGGGGAACAAAGGCTGAGCAAGATGAAATCACTTGTTTAGAGCACACAGCTAGGAAAGCAGGCAGGCTTCCGGAAGCCCATATTTTAACCACTTATGCTAAACTACACCCTAGGAGTTGGGTCAGCTTGACCAGTTCAGAGAATGTCTAATGCTTTCACTGCAAATTTACGATGATTCTGTGAAAAGCGTTTATTTATTTTTTCAAATTGTGGACTGCAATCCATGATCGGGTCATGAAACCAACCTAATAACAAATTTTAGGGGAATATAATAAAAATAATAGACCGTGTTGGCACCATACACGGGAGTATGGCTCCATGGCAACCGTGTTTGTTATACTCACATGTCACGTGTTTGATTGGGACATAAAATTCAATCTTTTGCTACAGATTGTAGTCAGCAGTCTGATAGCACCACAAAAATTAGGTTTCAATTGTCTGTGAGTGTCATGAGGAAAAAATGTTATATTGTGAATAACCTGTGACTCCTAACCTGCCAGCCCTCAAAAATGCCCCACTCTAGTTTTTTACTATAACAGTCCTTTTGGGCTGTGCTGGGTCTTCACTGCTGCACACAGGCTTCCTCTAGTTGCGGCGAGCAGAGGGCTACTCTTAAGTTGTGGTGCGTGGGCTTCTCATCGCAGTGGCTTCTCTTATCGCGGAGCACCGGCTTTAGGGTGAGAGGGTTTCAGCAGTTGTGGTGCACTGGTTTAGTTGCCGCACCGCATGTGGAATCTTCCCAAACCAGGGACGGAACGCGTGGCCCCGGCATTGGCGGCTGGAATCGTAACCACCTGGACCACCACGTCTAGCCCACCGCACCTCTTATCACAAATTGAAGTGCAGTTGATTTACAGGGTTGTGTTAGTTTCAGGTACATGGCAGAGTGGTTCAGTTACGCATACATACGTGTAGCTATTCTCTTTCAGATTCTTTTCCATTCTAGGTTATTACTAGGTATTAAATACAGTTCCCTCTGCTACACAATAGGTCCTCGTTGTGAATCTATTCTATGTACAGTAGTGTGTATCCGTTAGTCCGAAATTCCCAGTTCATCTCTCCCCTGCTTTCCCTTTTGATAACCATATGTTTGTTTTCTGTGTCTGTGAGCCCCACTATACCTTGATCCCCAAAGCACAAGATGAGCAAGGCTGCTGTATTTATCCTACCAAGAAAGGCACCAATGCCAGCGTGCTCCCTGGCAACCAGATCTTCTCCAGGCCTCCAGCACACCCAGACCATTCCCACTGAACTGGCAACATCAGACAGGAGTCATCCCTTCCAACAGCCCATCCCCAAGGCCCCCAATACACTGATCTTCAGTGTGCCAAGGAATGCTTCCATCTCTCTCTCCAAGGGCCAGCCTCACCTTCCCTCTTCCCTCCACACTCAGGGAATCCACCAGCTCATCTCTCCCCTGCTACTGGAGTCCAGCCCCGGTTGGATCCAGGGATTCCCTCCGGAGGACGGCGTTGGCGAAAAGGATAGATAAAAGGAAAAAGAGACAGAGGTGAACTAACTGGTTTATGCGGAAAGCCAATAAAACCTGTGACACCAGGTTTGCACTGACCACGGAGGCCGCAGGCGCCCTCTCGAATAGCGGAAGGTGCCCCACCTTAGGCACCTTCTCAAGTGGGTCTTAGAAGCCCAGGCAAGTAAGTGGTCTCAGAGAGCCCCACGCTCTAAGTCAGTCACCCTGAAGGAAGAACAGAAAAGAAAAGGAGAGAAAAGGAAGCAAGAACGAACAATACGGGGAGACCGAGCTTTGAGCAAGGCCCGTAGCTTTATTTTCAAAGGGACCTTATATACCTTAAGTTGTGCATAGAGGATAATAGGGGGTGTAAAATCATGCAAAGTCAGCAGTCTTTGATCCTTATTGAGACCAAGCTTTCTTTTCTGCAAACTTATCGTATACAAATGGTTTAGATGATTTACATCATCTTCTGGCCAGAAGGCCTGTTAACATTTTATGACTGATAAAGGTTTGTCAACCATAAGACTTATTTTCTCTAAGAGTAATTATTTTTAAGTTTGGCGCCATCCTCCAAAGGTGTTAGATAAAGCTGCATTTCTATAGGGCAGAGGTGCAGTGGGTTTACAACAAGGAGAGAATTTATTACCTTAAGGGTCTAAAGCTGTTAGCACCAAGGCCACTACTTATTTTTTCTATATACCAACTATATTAATTAATATACTCCTAAGGTAGGCTGCAGTCCATGGGGTCGCACAGTCTGACACGACTGAAGCAACTTAGCAGCAGCAGCACCAAGGACACAATACAGGGGATGTGGAAACTTGGCAGCAAGCATTGGCTCAACAATGAAATCTTCTACTAGTTCTAACAATTTCTAACTCTCCAAGAGGCTCTATACTATTTGAATCCCTTAAGCTTCTCATGCCTCTCGCATTTGGGAGACTGTAAACAATCGTTCGCGTAGCTGTAGGAGTCCGGGGAAACCTGTCAGGCAAGTTAGAGAGCCATCTGAGGGGTTTGGATTGAAACACTCCTATTATGCCCAGGAGGCTAATTAACTAGAGCTCTGAGTTGATTTTCTTCAAAGAAAGGTGGTCGGAGATAGCCCCCTGTTAATGTCAGAGGAGTTGGTGAAAGTCGTAAAATAGTAAAACAGACAGATTCTGGTTTTGGGGTAGACGCTCAGGCAGATCCAGGGGGGTCCTCGAGCCCTGACTTGCCTTGCCCGTCAGGGCTCTCCCACATGACCTTGTCATGGGTGGGAACTCCTGTGGTGGCTCCCGGAACCCTGCCTAGTCCCAGCCTGTTTGGATGAGATGTTCCATTTTAGCTGGAGAACAGAATAGACTGTGATACTCCTTTGCGTGCATGCATGTGTGCTAAGTCGCTTCAATTGTGTCCAACTGTGACCCTATGGACTGTAGCCTGCCAGGCTTCTCTGTCCATGGGATTCTCAAGGAAAACTACTGGAGTGGGTTGCCATTTCCTCCTCCAGGGGATCTTCCTGATGCAGGGATCGAACCTATGTCTCCTGCATTGCAGGTGGATTCTTTGCCACTGAGCCACCTGGGAAGCCCTACAATACTCCTTTACAGGAAAGCAAATCAGAGTGAATGCTGCTGCTGCTGCTGCTGCTGCTGCTGCTGCTGCTGCTAAGTCACTTCAGTCATGTTTGACTCTGTGCGACCACATAGACGGCTTCCTACCAGTCTCCCCTGTCCCTGGGATTTCCAGGCAAGAACACTGGAGTGGTTTGTCATTTCCTTCTCCAATGCATGAAAGTGAAAAGTGAAAGTGAAGTTGCTCAGTAGTGTCCGACTCTTAGCGACCCCATGGACTGCAGCCTACCCGGCTCCTCCGTGCATGGGATTTTCCAGGCAAGAGTACTGGAGTGGGGTGCCATTGCCTTCTCCGGCAGAGTAAATAAGAAGTGAAATAAAATTCACAGTGAGTAAGCATTTTGGCATTGTGAGAGCACTGTTTCTCAGAACTCAATATGCATGCGAACCACCCTGAGAATCTTGTTAAATGCAGATCCTGAATCGGTAGATCTGGGATGGAGCCTGAGATTCTGCATTGCTAACAAGTTCCCTGATGACGCTAGAGCTGCTGGTCCATAAAACACACTTTGTGTAGCAAGGGTCGGTCTCCACGATGGCTGGCACAGGATGGGTGCTCAAAAATATCTGCTAAATTGAATCAAATCTCAGGAGAAGCCGGTTTTATGGCAGGACTCAATGGCAAGAGCAAGTGTGATAAGGTGGACCAATCAATTAAACCAGTGGTGTGTAACCCTGACTGCACATTAAAACCACCCAGGCAGGCCTTTAAAAATCCTGATGCTTGGGCCCCATCCTTGGCAATTCTGACTTAATTGGTTTGGGGGTAGAGGCTAGACAGCTACAATTTTTTCAGACTCTCCAGATGACCCCAACATGGAGCCAAGTTAAAGAATTTCTAGAATGAAAATTGCTGAGCACACACCACGCAGCAGATGTTGGGCCCCGCTGAGTGAGGCCTTGTGTAGAGTTGAGCGAGACGAGGTCCCGCCGTCTGTGAACCTGTTGACTAATAGGGGAAACAGATCTGTGTGATGATAATGTAAAAAAGTGCTGTAGCACATTTATGTATACTTGCTTTGGGAGTACAGATGAGAGATGAACTGATTCATTCTTGAGGAAATTGGAGGGAGAAAGACTGCCCAGAGATAATGATATTTGAACCTTATAGGAGGGGACTGATGCTGAAGCTGAAACTCCAACACTTTGGCCACTTGATGCGAAGAGCCAACTCACTGGAAAAGACCCTGATGCTGGGGAAGATTGAGGGCAGGAGGAGAAGGGGGAAACAGAGATTGAGATGGTTGGATGGCATCACCAACTCAATGGACATGGGTTTGAGTGAACTGCAGGAGACGGTGAAGGACAGGGAGGCCTGGCGTGCTGCAGCGCGTGGGATCTCAAAGAGCTGGACATGACTTAGCAATTGAACACCAACAAAACAGGCTTAACTGATACATCCTGGACTGCTCACCTGAAGCCTGTACCAAAATCAGACTGAGAAAACTCTTTGTCCCTTTTTCCTACAACTAACACTTTATCTTGGCCTAGGGCAAAGATGCTCAACTGATGTGCTGGATATACTTTCCCTGATGGGATCTGGGGAGGTCAGAATCCTTAAGGCATTCACCTCCACTTGCAAGAGGCTTTCTTTTATTCACCCCAGCATCCAGGAGAAATGAGTGCCCTGAAGTAAAAATATTTGACAGGCAATGCCATGGGAAGAAGCAAAGAATGGAAGGTACGGGAGGAAGCCCACCCTTAGGAAGAGAAGGTGCTTCTAGAGCAGAGGCCTGCCTTGAGGGTCTCCAGGGTGAGACAGCTCCAGGCTCACCCAGCTGTACCAGCCAGAAGACAAGCCATCAAAGGAGGGAGCCAACACCAAAAAGGAGAAGTATCATCAAAATTCACCCCACATTCACAGAATCCTGAAAATGGAAGACAAAATGAAACCAAAAGTTCTCCCACCCTCAGGTTTCGAAAGAAGTAACCAGACACTGGAATGTCCTGCCTCTTACGTAGCTGTTCCTCTCAGTTCCTATATGCAAAGAAACAGGAAAGTGCGACCCACACACAGGAAAACAGATGCAACGAAAAAGCAGGCAGTAGAAACTGCCTGGGAGAGAGGCTCGCTTGTACTTAGCGGAAGAAGACATCAAAGTCATTACAAACATAAAGAAGTGAAAAAAAGATTATGACAATGGTTCATGAAATAAAGAGTATCAATAAAGAGACAGAAGTTTTTTAATTTTTTCACTTATTTGACCGTGCTGGGTCTTCGCTGCTTTGCAGGGGCTTTCTCTAGTTCTGGCGAGCAGGGGATACTCCTCGTTCCAGCGCAAAGCCTTCTCACAGCGGTGATTTCTCTTGTTGCGGAGCACCGGCCCTAGAGTGAGGGCTCCAGTAGCTGCGGTGCGAAGGCTTCTCCTTGTGGGGCCCCTCCTGTTGCAGAGCGTGGGCCCGAGGATGTGCGGGCTCAGGAGTTGTTGTCCCGGGCCCTAGGGCACAGGCTCAGTAGCTGTGGCATACAGGTTTAGTTGCTCTGGGGCATGTGGGATCTCCCTGGATCCGGGATCGAACCCATGTCCCCTACATTGGCAGGTGGGTTCTTATCCACTGCGCCACCGGGGAAGTCCAAGAGACAGAAATTATTAAAAAGTTAAATAAAAATTAATCTGGTCCCTTACAGGCTTAACTGATACATCCTTTCACTGCAATAAACTGTAACCTTGAGCAAAACAACTTGTGGGTCCTGTGGGTCCTTCTAGCAAATTATTGAGTTTCAGGATGATTTTCGATATTATTAACACAATAATATGCTACTTGCTTGTTTAAATAACAGGGTTTTTTGAGGTATAAATTCATATACCATAAAAACTACCCTTTTGTAGTGTACAATTCAATGGGTTTTACTCTTTGCACAGAAGTGTGCAGCCATCACCACTATCTAAATGCAGAATATTTTAATCACTCCCAAAAGACTCCTCTACATACTAACAGCCACTCCCCATCATCCCCTCCTCCCAGTCCCTGGGAACTACCTGTTTACCTTTGTTTCTATGGGTCTGCCTATTCTGGACGTACTACAGAAATGGAATCATACACTGTGTGGCCTTTTTGTGACGAGCTTCTTTCATTTAGTCCATTATAAAGGTTTATCCGTGTATTGCATGTATCAATACTTCATTGTAAATCATATTCTGCATTTTATTTATCTATTCATTCAATTGATGTTCTTTGGGTTGTTTCTACTTTTTGACTGTTATAAATAATGCTGTCATGAACAATCCTGTAATTTGCCAGCGCTTGTTACTATGTGACTTGATCATCTTAGAGGCTATGAAGTGGTGCCTCATTGTGGTTTTGATTTGCATTTCTCTGGTGACTAATGAGGTTGAGCATCTTTTCATGTACTTACTGGTCATTCATACATTTTTTCTGGAGAAATGTCTGTTTAGATCCTTTGCTCATTTTCAGTTGGCTTCTCTTTATTGCTGGGTTGTAAATCTCCTTTACGTATTCCACAATACATAAAGGTAAAAGCTCCTTAAATGCATATGATTTAGAGATGTTTTCTCCTATTCTGTGTGTTGTCTTCATGTTCTTGATGACACTCTTTGAGTCACAAAAGGTGTTGATTTTGGTAATGCCCAAGCTATCTATTTTTGATTGCTGTTGCTTGTACTTTTGGTGTCACATCTAAGGAATCATTCCCTAGTCCAAGCCTGAAGCGATTTATTTCTATGTTTTATTCTGATATCTTTACAGTATTAGCTTTTACTTATAAGTTTATGATTGACTTCTGAGTTAACTTTTGCATATAGTATGAAGTAAGAATCCAATGTCTTTTTTTTTTTTTTTGGCAATACGTATCCAATTGTCCTAAGATAATCTGTTTAACAGGCTATTCTTCCCTCAGCTGAACTGTTTCGGCATCAGTAAAATCAATAACTCAAATATAAGTCTTTATTTCTGGGCTCCCAAGTCTATCCTATTGATCTTCATGCCTATCCTTATGTTATCTTGATGACTTGTAGCTTTATAGTAAGATTTGAAATTAGTCAGGGTAAGTCCTTCAACTTTATTTCCTTTTTCATGATTGTTTTGACTATCTGGGTTTTCCCCCTATTTCCATATACATTTTTAGATCAGCTTGTCAATTTCTGCAAAGAAGCTAGCTGGGATTTTGATAGGGATTATGTTGAACTGAAGATCAATTTGGGGGAATATTGCCATCTTATATACGTGAAGTCTTCTGATCCATCAACATGGGATGTCTTTCCATTTACTTATATTTTCTTTAATTTCTTTGAACAATGTTTTGGATTTTTAGCATACAAAATCTTGAACTTTGTTAAATATATTCCTGACTTTTTAAAATTATTTTGGTGCTATTGCAAAGCGAGTTTTATTAATTTGATGTTTGGATTGCTTGTTGCTAGTTTATAAAAAATACTGATGTTATATTCTTCATCCTTGCTGAACAGGTTTATTCTAATTAAAAAGGAAAATGATTCCTTAGCCTTTTCCATATACATGAAGAAGTGGAAGTGTCAGTTGCTCAGTTCTGTCCAACTCTTTGTGACCCCATGGACTGCAACCTGCCAGGCTCCTCTGTCCATGGAATTCTCCAGGCAAGAATACTGGAGTGGGTAGCCATACCCTTCTCCAGGGAATCTTCCTGACCCAGGGACTGAACCTGGGTCTCCTGCATTGTAGGTAGATTCTTTACCATCGGAGCCAACTCTGCAAATAGTTTTACCCTTTCCTCTTCAGTCTGGATGTCTTTTCTTTTCTTTCCTCCTTGTCTGCTTGCCCTAGATAGACCCTCCAATATGATATTGCATGGAAGTGGAAAGAGGAGACATCTTTGTCGTCTTCGTTGTCTTAGAGGTAAAACATTCAATCTTTCATCAAGTGTAATCTTTGCTGTGGGGTTTTCAAAAATATTCTTTGTCAATTTGAGGAAGTTCTCTTTAATTCCTAGTTTGTCGAATTTTGTCAAATCATGCGGCTTTTTTTTTGGTCATTTATTAATATATTTCCTTAATTGATTTTCAGATGTTAAACTTACATTCCTGGGATAAATCCCAGTTGGCCATGGCATATAACCTTTTCCAGGTTACTAGGTTCAGTATGCTAGTATTTTCTTTGGTGGGGGAGGATTGCTTTTTTATATAATAAGGAATATAGATTTGGAGTTTTCATTTATTCTAGTGTCTGTGTCTGGTTATGGTATCTGAGTAATACAGGTCTCGTATAAAGAGTTTGAAAGTGTTTCCTCCTCTTCTAGTTTCTGTGAGAGTTTGCAAAGAGTTTTCTAAATGCTTGTTAAAATTCATTAGTCAAGATATCTGGGCCTGAGGATTTTTTTAATGGAATGCTATAAAGTTACTAATTAAGTTTTTTTCTTATTAAAGTTCTATACAGATTTTCTACTTTTTTTCAGTTAATTTTATTTGTTTCTGTCCAGGGATCTCTTCATTTCATCTAAGTTTTGTAGCTTGTTAAAATTGCTCAGTTTTCCTTTATAATCCTTATTATTGATATAAATGGTCAGTAGTGATGTCTCCTTTCTTACTCCTAATCCTAGCAATTTGAATCTTCTCTTTGTTTCATGGCCAAGCTAGCTAAAGGTCTGTCAAAATTGTTAATATTTTCAAAGAACCAACTTTTAATTTTATCAATCTTTCTTCTTTTTTCTATTCTGCCTTTCATTAATTTCAATTCTAATCATTTTTATTTCCTTTTTTTAAAAATTTTTCTAGCTTCTTAAGGAGAAAGTTCAGGTTACTAATTTTAAGTCTTTTTTTTAAAAATATAGCTGTTTCCAGCCATAAATTTTCCTCTAAGCACTGCTTTAGCTGCATTGCAAAAGTTTTGATACATTGAGTTTCCACTGAAATTTTTCTGAAAATGTTTTCTCACTTCCCTTTTGAGTTCTTTTTGACCCCTTGGTTATTGAATGCTGTGTTTTTTAATTTCCACCTACTTGTAATTTCCATTTGTCGTTGATTTCAATTTTAATATTACGGGTGTCAGAGAACATACTTTGTATGGTATCAATCCTTTTTAATTTATTGAGACTTTTTAATGGCCTGTCAAACAGCCTATCCTGTAGAATCTTTCATACATAATTGAGCAGTATCTCAGATCTCTCCAAAGTTCCCCCAGGTAAGTCTTCCTCATTCTTTCCTTTTAGGTTAATTGGTCAGCCTTTTGCTAGCTCCACCTGGTATCACCACCTTAGGCGGTTGCACTGTTAAATAATTACTACTGATTCCTTTCAGCAAATGCTTTGTGGATAGGGCCATTTGCACCAAATAAACCCTGAGTCAGGTCAAATAAAGACATTATACAGAGCGAAGTAAGTCAGAAAAACAAATATCACATATGAATGCTTATATATGGAATCTAGAAAGAGGGTACTGGTGAATCTATTTACAGGGCAGGAATGGAGACGCAGACACACAGAACAGGCTTGTGCACACAGTGGGGGAGGAGCTGCTGCCGCCGCTAAGTCACTTCAGTCGTGTCCGACTCTGTGCGACCCCATAGACAGCAGCCCACCAGGCTCCCCTGTCCCTGGGATTCTCCAGGCAAGAACACTGGAGTGGGTTGCCATTTCCTTCTCCAGTGCATGAAAGTGGCTCCTCCGTCCATGGGATTTTCCAGGCAAGAGTACTGGAGTGGGGTGCCATTGCCTTCTCCGGGGGGAGGAGAGAGTGGGACAAATTGAGAGAGTAGCAGTACCACATATATATTACCATACGTAAAATAGACAGTCAGTGGGAATCTGCTGTGTGACACAGGGAGCTCACCCCAGTGCTCCGTGACAACCTAGAAGGGTGGGATGGGGTGGGAAGCGGGAGGGAGGTTCAAGGGCGAGGAGACACATGAATACCTATTCATGTCGATGTATGGCAGAAACCAACACAATATAGTAAAGCAATTATCCTCCAATTAAAAAAAAAAAAAAAAAGACAAGCCCTGAGAATGGAGCTTTTCCGGTAAGCTGTCAGGTCAGTCAAATAGTGAGGACTCCCTGGGGACATGGCTTTATGAAGTGCTCCAAATCCTTTTTTGCCCCTCTGGTGGCTGGGAGGCTGCTGGCTTTCACAGCTACCATGACAGCAGGGCTGTTGGGTTTCAAGGTTACGTATATCCTCCAATGAAAACACATATAAACACAAATATATCTTGCTTGAAAGTGAAAGTGTTAGTCACTCAGTCAGTTCTGACTCTTTGTGACCCCATGCATTGTAGCTCATCAGGCTTCTCTGTCCATGGAATTCTCTAGGAAGAATACTGGAGCGGGTTGCCATTCCCTTCTCCAGGGAACTTCTAAACTCAGAGATCAAACTCAGGGATCAAACCAGGTCTGCTGCATTGCAGGCAGATTCTCTACCATCTGAACCACCAGGGAAGCCCTCTTATGCTTAAAGGCCCCCAGAGAAATTCTCATGTAGGTTGGTTCTAGTCCCCCAAATAGCACTTTAGATGATCTAAGTCCACATGTTTATCAGAATCCCTGGTCAGTTTGTTAAAATATAGATTTCTTGGCCCATTTTCAGAGTTTCTGATTCGGTTCTGGTGTGGAACCGGGGAACTTCTGTTTCTAGCAAGTTTAGAGAAGATGTTAATGCTGTTGTTGTTTAGCGACTCAGTCACGTCCGACTCTTTGCAACCCCATGAACTGCACATCAGGCTTCCCTGTCCTTCACCATTGTTCAAACTCATGTCCATTGAGTTGATGAGGCCATACAACCATCTCATCCTCTGTCGACCCCTTCTCCTCCTGCCTTCAATTTCTGCAAGCATATCAAGGCCTTTTCCAATGAGTTGGCTCTTCACTGATATCAGGAGGCCAAACTATTGAACTTCAGCTTCAGCATCAGTCCTTCCAATGAATATTCAGGACTGATTTCCTTTAGGATTGACTGGTTTGATCTCCTTACTGTTCAAGGGATTCTCAAGCGTCTTTTCCAGCACCACAGTTTGAAAGCATCTATTCTTTGGCACTCAGCCTTCTTTATGATCCAACTCTCATATCCATACATGACTACTGGAAAAACCATAGCTGTTGTTAGGGAACCACATGTTGAGAGTTTCTAAAAGATGGCGATGTCTTCCCACAGATACACTTCTAGGATACCTTCTTCTCTTATGTTGTGATGCTTAGGGAATGCATAGTACCGTATTTACTAACAAACTTGGCTCCCTTTTCTCTTGATAATGTTCACTCTACACTGAAACTGTGGTCCCATTCCTTGCCATACTGAAAATGTAATTAATCTTTATAAGATTAAAAAGTGAATTACACAGCAATCAAATGACTAATGTTATTGGAAGCTGGACTATTTTTAGATGTTTGTGAATTTAAATGTTACTTTAAAAATTTTTTTGTTGTTGATTTCTTTTTAAGTCAGTAATTTAAACATTCTCTTGGCTGGATTAAAGTTTTGCTTTGCTTTGCTTAGTCGCTCAGTCCTGTCCATTCTTTGCGACCCCATGGGACTGTGTCCATGGGGATTCTCCAGGCAAGAACACTGGAGTGGGTTACCATGCCCTCCTCCAGGGGATCGTCCCAACCCAGGGATGGAATCCAGGAATCCCGTATTGCAGGCGGATTCTTTACCAGGGAAGCCCTGATTAAAGTTAACAAGGCCATAAAATGTATTGTCTGAACACTTTTGAGAACACTTTTTAGAATGAAAGGTGTAAAGTGAGAATGTCCCAGCTATACCAGGTTTATAATGGTCATCCTAATTTTAGAAGATAAAGTATATAAGTATTTTTGCATTTCCACAAGTTTGATTTCTTTTTTGACTTTAATTTTATGCTAGGGTTAAATTTCTGTTGATATTTCTTTCCATTTATCTGAAGAAATAATAGAAAGCTTTTTTTGAGTAAATTTCTTTTCATAAGAGAAAAAAGTCAGAAAATAAAACTTCAAAAATAGTTTTATATTTACTTATTTTAATTCCAGACTGTTGTCCTCGTTTGGCTTTTGGTGACATAGGGAAGCTCAGATCTAAATGTTAGAGGAGTTTTGTTTAATTTTCATTTCTAACAGGTTAACATCTGCTCTTTTTAAAGTAAATTGTACATTGTTGCTTTTATACATGAGAGATGTGAGCTCCGACTAAGTGTTCTGGTTTATTGAATTAGTTTTCATTAAAGAATTTTTTTTCTGATAAAGACGAAGATAAATGTTCATATTCAGTCCATTGTTTCTCTTCCTCAAAAAAAATATTGTCTTAAAGTCCTATTAAAGAGAAGTTTTTCTTCTAAAACTTCAGACTCTTTTGTATTTCCCTTCTACGGAAAAATAGAACTTTGGGAGAGAGGTGTAAGGAGCTGATATTTCGTGAGTCTATAAATGTATATTTAAACAATACGCCAGGACAGTCTGGAAGAGTGTTAGCAGCTCCTGTCTTCTTTTTGCTTATCTGTATCATCAAAGTATGATTTTAATTTTTGCTTATTTCTAGGTTAAATGTTGTTTCCTAGACGTGGCCGAAGGACCTCGGGGAGCGCTCGCCGAAGGACCCAGGGAAGCGCTCTCCCCAAAGAGCCAGCGCGGCTCCCGGGGTCGCGGCTCTCTCCGGGGCCTTCTTCCTCGGGAATGCGTCAGGACCTCCAATCCTCAGTATACTTGAGGGCGAAAACGCCATCGTCCAATTAAAGGGCAGAAGTTCAAGAACTCCTTGCAGGCGATTTCGTCATAGCGGACAGCGAGTTTTGAAGGAACCTACACGAAACGCCGCGGATGAGGACCCGCCGGGTGAGGGCGGGCCTGCCGGGAGCTGGGGAAGCGCGCATGCGTGGCGAGGGGGCGGGGCCGGCGTGGCCTCCGGAGCAGCGGCGGCGGCAGCGGCGGCGGCGGCGGCGGGCTAGGAGCTGCAGCGCGGGTTGCGGGTTCGCGGCTGGGGTGGGCGCCGCGGGCCGGGACAGAGGGACCGATACCTGGAGCCAGACCGCAGCCCAGGACTTCGTGACCCAGAGGCGGCGCTGCTGCTGCGGGTCGGGCGCGCGCCCCGGCTGCACCGAGGACGGCCGGGAGGCAGGGCGCGGGCGCCGCGGGCCCGGACGCGCCAGGTAGGTGGCCGGGCCGGGAGTATCGCGGCGGCTGCGAGCCGCCGGAGACCGGGATGCTCCCCGGGCGGAGTTGGGGCGCGGCGCACACCTCGACGCCGGGCGCGCCGGACGCGTACGGCGCCCGCGGTTGTCATGGAAATCGTACAGCCTAGCGGTTCCCGGGCGGTGGCGTCTTTGGAGAACAATCCGACCCCAGCGACCCCCAGCCGTACGACACCTCGGGCCGCCAGGGGCTGAGGGGAGCCGGGATGCGGGGACGCGGCGCCCCCGAGGCCAGGCAGGTCGCGGCGCCTGCTTGGTGCATCTCCAGGACTGAATCTTAGTGACTCCAGACGCCGAGGCCTCGCGGTGTTTCGGGTGTAAACAGAACCGGCTTAAAATAAACATGCCTCTCGATGTAGGAAATCTGGTCCCATCCTTCCAAACTCTGACCTTTTCTGCCGGTCCACAGCCCCCAACAACATTTCTGACATCTTTGCTTTTGATATTTTCTTTCTTTATGGCTTTGCTAGTCAATGAATTGAGGCCCGAAAGACCTGCAGGGTTTCTGTGACCGGCTCTTGAAAAGCCAGTCCTGAATGTGTAGGCCATAGGAGATTGAAACACTCAAAACGTCAACGGTAATTTACTCCTTTGTGGGCTAAGGGAGCTGTGATGGGGTCTGATGGGCTCCGCTCTCTCTCCCCTTGTCGCCTGCCCTCTGACATTACATAATCATGTATTCCTCCTGCCCCGAGTTCATCCATAATGACAGGTTTTGAAAATAATCCTCTGGGTAAGAAAAAAGTGTAGGCAGTAGTAAAGTCCATCTTGTCTTCTTGCTTTGCCACTGAATAGGTTTTGTGTTGGGAGACTGCTTAAGAGTGGAATTTGGTTCGCCACCTGCCCATTTGGGCATCTAAACCGAGGGAGCAGGGGGTGGGGTGGCAGTTTGAATGTTGCAGTGAGATTCTGCCTGATTCATCTCTGTGCACGGTGGATGGTATGGACTGTGGGCAGTAGGGCTGGCGATGGAACGAGCTGTCTTGTATGCCAGTCCTGCATCTGCCAGTTGCTACCTCTGTTTTCCAATTTTCTCATCTCTGGAAGGTGAGAACAAAACCTACTGTGCTGAGTTTGTTTTGGAATCTAGATGCTGTTGGCATTGGTAAGTGCACATAGGCTAGCTATAGGTTGTCCTAGAACGAAGCCTAATTTTTCTTTGAAGACAGACTTTCTTTATCAGGAATTTTTGCCTTTGGATTTAGGCTAGGACCTTTGTTTGGGAGGGTTCTTTGTGGAAATGCTTATTTCTGGAAGAGTCGATTCACTGGTTTCTTGGAATAAAGTTGAAATGATGGTGCCCGTGTGGGAAGGTCAGTGTAGCTGTGCAGAGGTTTGGTGTCAGGAGGCCGAGGTGCTGCCCCAGGGGTCATCGCATGTGACTGGAGTCCACGAGGCCTTGTTCTCTGTGGTGTCTCATAAACAAGCCAAAGTTACAGTTATAGGGAGAGTTTGCCCTGAAGACAGGGCTTAAAGAAATAAATGCTGGAAAAATTCATAGAAAGGAAGGCTGTATTTCCACTGAGCTCAGTGGTAGAATCATTTGTATTTATTCTGTTAGCTACTTTATTTAGCTTTTTCATTAGGCTTAGGCCATCTCAGAGTGTTAGTTTGCTCCGGTGCAAGTACTGCCTCCTGTCTAGACTCAAGAGTAGACATTATATCCTATCGTTTTTGGAAACTGGATATTTTGTTGTATTGCTGTTAGACTTTAAGCCATTAGTAATTTAAAAAAAATCAATTTAGGGAAAGGATGAAATCAAATAATGTCCATGAGAGGTGGTTGTACGCTGTAAAGCACTCGACAGACCGGTTGTATCTGATAGAACCACTGACCCTTCAGATCCCTTTAGGCAGTTGCCTGCCTGGGAGCATTCTCCTCAGCCAGCAAATCTACAAACGCACCCGAGGAATGGAACTAAAAAGCCCGTGGGACAGACTGACCCTCCCACCCCCAACCCATGGCGTAACATGTCAAGAATTCAGTGAAAGCAGAGGCGGAGACAAGGGACCAAGACTATTTTATCCTGGTTTCTGATGGAAAACTCCTTTAGAGATTATGCGTTCCAGGAAGGGCCCTGTGGCATCATCAGCTGCTCACAGCATCAGGAGCCTTTGGCTTTCACCAGGGAAAAGCAGCACGCGTTTGCAGAGAAGAAGGCTTGATTACGTCTTTGCTACTTCTGTGGAACTTGGTTAAGGAGCTAGTCCTAGTCTTGAGAGATCCTTCAACACAGCTTTTTCCAGTGTCCTGGAGCAGAAGCTTTGTGAGGAGAGCCTTTTCTGGGGAGACCAGTACTAAGACTGGGGCAGGCTGGCTTCATTTTGTCTCTCTGTACTTTTAAGAAAAATACCATCGTGAACTTAATCCCCAGGAATTTACCTGTGTTTCTGTGCATATGCACACGTTGGTCTCTTAAAATCTTTTAATGTATTACTTCAGATTCGCTGAAAACTTGTAAGAATAATCCAGAGTTCCCAAATACCCTTTACCCAGATTCTCCAAATGTTGACATTTGCTTTATCCTCTGTCATGTTTGTGTGGGATCACTCCTCTCTCAGGACTTCCCAGGTGGCGCTAGTGGTAAAGAATCTGTCTGTAATGCAGGAGACAGGGGTTCAATCCCTGGGTCAGGAAGATCCCCTGAAGGAGGGCATGGAAACCCACTCCAGTATTCTTGCCTGGAGAATCCCATGGACAATGGAGCTTGGTTGGCTATAGTCCATGGGGTCACAAAAAGCTGGACACTACTGAAGTGACTTAGCACGATGCACACCCTCTTCTGAAACGTTTAATGTTAAGTTGTAGACTTGATACGCTTTTATTTATTGTGTGTTTTATAATAGTAAGGACATTTTCTTACAGAACAACAGTATGAAGATTAAAAATCAGGAAATTAAATGTCGACGCAGCACTAATCATCTACAGATCTTTTTCAAGATCTTGCCAGTAGCCACTTTAGCGCAAAAGGAAATGCAAGATTATGTGTTGTGTTAAACTGTACTGCCTTTTTAGTCTCCTTTAATCCGGAGCAGTTCCTGAGTCTTTCTTTGAATTTCCTGACTTTGACAGTTTTGGAGACAGTTACCTGTGTTTTGGATAATGTCCCTCAGTTTGGGTTTGCATGCGGTTTCCTCCTGCTTAGATTCACTTTATGCACTTTTGGCTGATGCGGCACAGGGGTGATATTGTAGGCATCTTAGCTGGTGGGAGGCAGACGCTCTTGATGAGTCCCATTCTCTAGTCCTAACTTTCATCACCTGATTAAGAGGGTGTCTGCCTGTTTTCCTCACTGAAAGTTACCATTTTCCCTTTGTTGTTAACATGTATATCATAGTAAGATCGCTTGCGACTATGTAAATGTGCTGCTTTAGAATCCATTGATGAGTCTTACCAGATCACTTTTGATAGTTGACAGATGGTGACTTTCTAATTCATTGTTTCTTTCCATGCTTATTAGTGGGAGTTGTACTAAAAGGAAGATCTTTACTTTCTCCCTTATTTACTCTAATTTACGTCTCTGCACTCACAAATACCTGCTTTATGCAACATAGTTACTCTCATTATTCATTTTTTAAAAAATTCTGGCTGTGCTGGCTCTTCCTGGCAGCTGCTGGGCGTTTTCTAGCTGCCTCACGCACAGGTGCTCCTCTGGTTGTGGTGTGTGGGCTCAGTAGTTGTGGCATGCAGGCTTAGATGCCCCCCGGCACGTGGGATCTCAATTCCCTGACCGGGGATTGAACCTGTGTCCCTTGCATTGGAAGGCTTATTCTTAACCACTGGACCACCCAACAAAGTCCCCTGTTTATTTTTCTGCTTAAATTGTCCCAGACTTGGCCTGCAGGAGCCCCTTCCAGCTGGCTCCTAGGTCCTTTTGACATGTCCTCCTCGTTCTTTGGGAACTTTTTTACTTTCTGGCCCCAAACTGCCTTGTACTTTCTAGTCCTGAATTCAGCCATTTTCCCTAAGAGTTCAAGTTCCTTTTCGTGGAGAATGGAATTGAAAACCCAGATCTGGGTGCTCCTTGCTGCTTCTAGGCCTCTTCAGTGGACGGGTGTTCTCACTGGAAATATAAATGGAGACCCATTATACAAAATTGTCTCTGATTTGCTTTAATGCTGTGTCCTGGAGACCTGTATGTACTGACATGAAAAGTTTGGTCTGTATTCCAGAGTGTGAGTGTACCGTAATTTACCTAACTATCTTTTTTGATCTACATTTAGGTTGTTTCCATTTTTCTGCTCTAAAAATAGTGTGGAATCTGTGAACCACATCATTGTCAACACAGATGTTTCAGTCTTTTAGATTTCCAGAAGTAGATTTTCTGGGTTCAGTTCAGTCACTCAGTTGTGTCCAACTCTCTGTGACCCCATGGACTGCAGCACGCCAGGCTTCCCTGTCCATCACCAACTCCCAGAGCTCGCTCAAACTCATGTCCATTGAGTTGGTGATGCCATCCAACCATCTCATCCTCTGTTGTCCCCTTCTCCTCCTGCCTTCAATCTTTTCTAGCATCAGGGTCTTTTCTAAGAAGTCCGTTTTCCCCATCAGGTGGCCAGAGTATTGGAGCTTCAGCATCAGTCCTTCCGATGAATATTCAGGACTGATCTCCTTTAGGATGGACTGGTTGGATCTCCTTGCAGTCCAAGGAACTCTCAGGAGTCTTGTCCAACACTACAGTTCAAAAGCACCAGTTCTTCAACGGTCAACTTTCTTTATGGTTCAGCTCTCACATGCATACGTGACTATTGGAAAAACCATGACTCTGACTATATGGATATTTGTTGGTAATGTCTCTGCTTTTTAATATGCAGTCTAGGTTGGTCATAACTTTTCTTCCAAGGAGCAAGAGTCTTTTAGTTTCATGGCTGCAGTCACCATCTGCAGTGATTTTGGAGTCCAAGAAAATAGTCTGTCACTGTTTCCATTGTTTCTCCATCTACTTGTCAAGAAGTGATGGGATTGGATGCCATGATTGTTGTTTTTTGAGTGTTGGGTTTTAAGCCACCTTTTTCACTCTCTTTCACCTTCATCAAGAGGCTCTTTAGTGCCTGTTTGCTTTCTGCCATTAGAGTGGTATCATCTGCGTATCTGAGGTTATTGATATTTCTCCCTGCAGTCTTGATTCCAGCTTGTGCTTCATCCAGCCTGGCATTTTGCATGATTTACTCTGTAGGTAAGTTAAATAAGCAGGGTGGCAATATACAGTCTTGTTGTACTCTTTTCCCAACTTGGAACCAGTCTGTTGTTCCATGTCCAGTTTAACCTGTTGCTTCTTGACCTGCATACAGGTTTTTCAGGAGGCAGGTAAGGTGGTCTGGTATTCCCATCTCTTTAATAATTTTCCACAATTTGTTGTGACCCACACAGTCAAAGGCTTTGGCGTAGTCAATAAAGCAGGAGATGTTTTTCTGGAATTCTCTCGCTTGGAGAATTTTGAGCATTACTTTGCTAGCATGTGAGATGAGTGCAATTGTGTGGTAGTTTGAACATTCTATGACATTGCCTTTCTTTGGGATTGGAATGAAAACTGACCTTTTACAGTCCTGTGACCACTGCTGAGTTTTCCAAATTTGCTGACATATTGAGTGCAGCACTTTCACAGCATCATCTTCTAGTATTTGAAATAGTTCAGCTGGAATTCCATCACCTCCACTAGCTTTGTTTGTAGTGGTGGTTCCTAAGGCTCACTTGACTTCACGTTCCAGGATGTCTGGGTCTGGGTAAGTGATAACACCATTGTGGTTACCCAGGTCATTAAGATCTTTTTGTTTCTGGGTTAATGCATAATATTAAATACATAACTTTGCCAAATTGCCGTCCTCGCCCCATCCCATTTCCAAGGGGCTTTATCTCTCTTTTCATCAGAGCACAGATAATGTGTGAAATTGCCTTTTCCCCTTTAATTCAGCCAGCACTGAACTGAAGAGTACGAATATTGTTAATTTTTGCCAAACTAGTGGATTAAGAATGTTACTTTTTAAATTACATTTCCCAAACTACCAAAAGTATTGAAAACCTTTTCTTTCTAGTTTTTATTTTAGCTGTGAGTTACCTGGTCATATCCTTTGTGGGCTTCCCTGGTGGCTCAGACAGTAAAGTATCTGCCTGCAATGCTGGAGACCTGGGTTCGATTGCTGGGTTGGGAAGATCCCCTGAAGAAGGGAATGGCAATCCACTCCAGTATTCTTGCCTGGAGAATTCCATGGACAGAGGGGCCTGGTGGGCTACAGTCCATGGGGTTACAAAGAGTCAGACACGACTGAGCGACTTTTTTTTCCCATCCTTTGTGGATTTACCTGTTCATATCTTTTGTGGATTGCCTGTTCACATCCTTTGCCCATTTTTCCTTATTAGGTTGTTTATCGTACTATACTGTGGAACGTACTAAAGTTTGGACCCTCCAGTTGGCTGTGTGACTTTGGGGAAGGAGCATCATCTTTCTGTGCCTGGTTTTCTCATCTGTAAAACTGGGCTGAAGGCAGTGGCAACCCTAGAGGCTTGTCGCGGGGGTGAACGAGTTAGGACCCGTCGGGTGTGTGGAGCGGCGCCTGACGCCGGCAGAGCTCCCAGGGACTGAAGCTTAGGACAGGGTTATATGGTGAGCATGTGCTGGAGCCCACATGGAACTGGAAATCAGAGCAGCCTCTTCTCGTTGGGTTTAATCTCTTACCCGTCCCTTTTGACATAACCCAGGTGGGAAATAAGAGCCCAGGGCTCCTGGGTGCTCGTCTCCTCTCTTTCGACCTTGCCTGTGCCCTGTCGCATGCCTGCCAGCCAGCCCAGCTGGGCCCTCGTGTCTGCCCGCTGTCCGTCACCTGGGGCAGCTGAGACACCGCGGGCCCTTCCATGTGGAGTCTGCTCGGTTGGGGTCACCTGGTGAAGGTGTCAGAAGCAGGCAGTATCTGGCATGGGCAGGCATGCTATGGGGATAAAGATGAGGTGTCCATTTTCTGGAATGGGGTCAGGAAAACAGATGGGTGTCCTCTGGCCCCCAGGAGGAAGGGAGGGGACTGCTGGAGGCGCCAAGAGATCAGCTCCCCCCAGCTCCCTTCCTGAAACCTCTCAGAGCCTTTCCCTCAGACACCTGGTCATTTTCCAGACCCTGAGACCCTGCATGGCCCGACCTGTCCCACTTGCAGGCAGGATGCTGGGGTCTCCCGAAAGCCTCTCTCTGCCCTGTCCGCTGCTCTGCGCCTCACCAGTGCCCTTGAGTGGCTGTTACAACAGCCTCTGGTAAAGCTCCCTCACTCTCAAATGTGGGCCTCCTTTCCTTCCCTGTCCTGGGTTGCTTGCATTTCAGCGGTGCATTCTCTAGCCCATTAATTAGAGCTTTCAAGAAGGATGACCTTGGTGTGCAGATCCTGGGAATGTGAAGGAAATGCATGTGGACGGGCCAGTGTTTCTGGAGAGTGGGCCCTCCTGGGAGATGTGGACGCCCAGTTCAGGAGTCTTCCTGGGTTTGTGGATTATGGGCTGTGTTGGTTGGGGTGCTGTCGGCTGCCAGGTAAACAGTAAGGACATTGAGTGTCTCAACCGGAGCCCTCTCTAGCAGCAGTTTCATCGAGGACCTAGATTCCACATCCCCGGGTCAGTCTCCCAGTGGTTGGGATGATCCTTAGGGCCGGCGGGACTGTGTGAAGGAGGCATGCCAGCCAGTCCCCAGCCCTGCTCTGGCCAGTGGGAGTGGTGAGGATCACACGGCCATCCCAGACCCAGAACACGAGGCTGCGGGCTGACTGATCTAGCCGTGCGTCTCTGAGCCTGGTCTCCAGACCAGCAGCCTCAACACCACCCGAGACTTGTCTGACATAGTCTCACGCCCCAACCAGCCAACCAAATCAGAAACTCTGGGAGGGCCCTGCGGTCTGTTTTTAAACTAGCCCACTAGGTGATTCTCCTTCAAGAAAAGGATGAGAATTGCTCTCTTAGATTAATCAAGGCCACCTCCCACTCAACTGGAAATGGGGCTGCTGTTTCCAGAATCCAGAGAGGAAAGTTCCCAAAAAAGGCGGGCAGCAGAGAAAAGTTGGGAGATCAGCCCGTGGTGTCAGCCGAGGGGCGTGCGAAGTGTCTAAGGAGCCTTGCCTGCCTTGGCCCCCTGCCCCAGTGTATGGACCTGGCTGAGAGCCCAGCTCCTGCCCGCAGCCTCTCCAACCTCTCTGAGTGAGACCCCGACCTTCCTCCAGGACGGTGTTGCTAACACCAGCCCCCGAGGGCGTGGGGACCGGCCCTGCTGACTCACTTCCCCAAGCAGGTCCTGGAGTGTGTTCAGGTGTGTGGGGTGTGCACTCTCTGCTACTTCTCACTCAATTAGGGAGAAACGGACCCCTGCCATTAGTAGGGGCTTGGGGAATGTCGGAGGAACTGGCCTGCAGGGACAGGCCCTCTGAATGGCAGCAGGTCCTCTCCCTGGCGCCCCGCATGTGATCAGCATTGTCATCCCCTTGGGCAGGCACAGCCCCGCTGCACGTTTGGGTGAGTAGAACAGCCACCTTCCCCATGGGATTCCAGGTTTCTTCTGGAGCTCAAGAGCTGAGGTACTTCTGGATTTTCTTGACTTTGCAGGGCTTTCAGGGTCCATCCTAATATGTAAACATGATGTATGGGAGCTGTCTCAGATTAAGTGCCACAGCTTTGGTGCTAATGGCTGAGGAAGGAAGAGCGGCCGAGGGGCAGAAGGGCTAGGAGGGGCTAAAACATGTTTGCAGACGGCAGTTGTTGGTGAAGTCAGCCTGAGGTTGTGACCAGGTAAACGTTTTTTAAAATAGAATACAGAATATCCAAATAGATTTCCTACAGGGAGGGGAAGCATTTTTTTTTTTTTTAATAAAATACCTAGTTATTTGCATATGATGTGTGAGTGGGTGTCATGATTGTTTTTTCCTGTGGTTTCTTGTTTGTTTTTAAATAAATCCAAGTGTCAAGCACAGAAAGGAGAGGGCTCCTCTGGATGTGTACAAACATGGCGTCTTTTCCTGGGGAGGGTGCCTCGGGGGTCCATGGCTCACAATGGCTGGAAAGCCACCAATCTGAACTGAGAGGGGCCTTCCCGTGGTGTGGGCTGCGGTCGTGGAGCTGGCCGCCCAAGGACAGCAGGGCAAGGGCCTAAGCTTCCTGGTCTTACTCTGGTTAATTTTTTGTGGTGTTTGACCCTCCTAACGATGCTGGGGATCATCAGTAGGGCCACGCGGAGGCCAGAGTGGGGTAGGGTGTGCGGAGGCAGTGGCAGGGAGCGTGTCAGCTTGTCAGAGGTCCAAGATTTGACTCTGGATGCCTGACCCATCCTTCTAACAGGGCGATCAGCATACAGCGGCCTACCGAGGGAGGGATGGAATGGAAATGGAGGTGGAGATAGATGTGGACAGGTTTTAGTGTCTGCCTTGTTTTGAGGCCAGCCGCACACTGCCTGTGACACCCCCTCACCTTTGTGGCTTGACCGTGACGGGACAACGCCTAAGTCACCGTGGCTGCCGTCTACAGAGTCGTGTGTTATTTCACAGGGGTGAATCTGGTTTGTGTCACAGCCTCTGCAGCCATGTCTTCGGGCTGTCTGTGTCTGGTTTTTGAGTGGGGCAAGTTGGGATGTGGGAAGAGAAAGTGCTGGACAAGAACCTGAGTCAACTCTCACGTGTCAAATGGGGAAGGCGCCTGGCGGATGGGGATGGGCTGGGGTGTGGATTGAATAGTACAGGCAGCAGAGGTCTGTGCGTTGCAGCTCTGGGCCAGCGCCCATCCAGGGAAGGTACCTTCCCGCAGGAGGCCCAGCATCTTTACAGTCTTGATAACCCCTCTTCCTACTGTGTCCCTGTTCTAAAATGTGTATTCAAAAGGGTGGAGTGTGTCGCATCTATGAGTCCTGCTCAGGGCACCTCTGAGGGGAAATGCTGCAGAAGAAGGAGGTTTTGAGAGGCAGGGGACTGCCAGCAAAGGTCAGAGGAGAAGGATGTGGGCAGGAGGAGGAAGAGGGAAGTGGGGGAGGGGTCTGGACTCATAGAGCTTTGGTCAGGTGGTCACTGACCCAGCTGTCTTCTGCTGACACTTTTTTTTCCTAAAGCACATAGAAACTTGTGATTGTGTGCAGTGGAGTGTTAAATATTTTCACATTGCTTACTGATTGCTTTGACTTTGTTCTGCATAAGCACATGTTAAACAGTGATCACATTGCATAATTGGGTGATAATCAAATGACCTATAAAATGGAATCTTTGACAGAGTCCAGTTAGAATGGGGCTGTGTGCCAGGAAGTATCAAGATGCCCCAGACTCTTCCAAACATTGTCATTACTCTGGTTTGGAGGAGGAGAGGTGGCTGAGCTGGTTGGCCTTGGGGAAACACCGAGCTGGTCAACACCCACCTGGGGTGGAGGCGTCACGCGGAAAGTTCAGCTTCTCTGTGCACTGGTGCTGATTAGAATCTCGAAGACAGAGTTTTGGGTGAAGTAGAAAAGGATAGCTTTACTACCTTGCCAGGCAAAGGGGGCCATAGCGGGCTAATGCCCCCAGAACCCTGTGTCCCAACTTGGGGCCGATAGTGAGAAGTTTTATCATAATTGTTTGAAGAGGGTGTGATCAGCTTGTGGACATTCTTCTAATGGGTTGGTGGTGAGGTAAGTAGGAGTCAGCATCGTCAACCTTCAGGTCCAGCTGGTCTGGGTCTACATGCTTGTGGGCTGCATACCGTCATTAATTGTTAATTTTTTCCACCTGGAAGGGAGTTCAGTATTTACAAAACAGCTCCAAGGTATGGTTGTGTATATCCTTTGATGAGGAACCAGGACCTTGCCCCAAAGCTCTTCTTGCCTGTTTCTCCCTGGTCTTGCATCCCTGCTCCTCCCTAATAACTGCTTGAATCTGCCCATTGGAACTCAGGGAAGGTCATGGAGGTTGAGTGAAGGCTGCTTCTTATAATCCTAGAGATGTGGGACCCAAAGCCCTTGTGCTCAGGAGCCTCACGGCCCTGAGCGGGCAGTTGAGTTTTGCCCTCAGTTTGCAGGTGACTTGGTGAGGCTGGGCCTGAATCTTATCCCCTCCTTCCTTGTGCATATAGTGAAGGTCACTCCCAGCATTTCTGCCCCTTGGCCCCAGTTCTGCATGGTTGTGGACTGTGATGGTGCCCGAGGGCAGCATGGGCGAAGTCTTCAGTGTGCCTGATTCGGTTGGCCTGGGGCTCAGACATGCTTGTACACACAGTCTATTTAGGGAAGCGCTTCTTGAGTCTGTGGCCTTGGAAGTCCACCTCCTGCCTTGTGCTCTTTCGCTTTCCCACCCCTCTGCAGTGATTCAGCAGCAGCTTTCTAGAATGGAGAAGCTCCGTGTCAGAGACACGGGAGGACGCCTGGCGTGTTAGTGGAGGTGGAAGCTCCCTGTGCACCGTGCAGACCAAACTCCTCCTGGCCCCTGTGGAGCGTCTGGCAGCTTCCCTGGCTCCTCCCCCTGCGCCCTGTCTCCACACCTCAACTCTGAGGCTCTTTGCAGAAAGTCCCCCAGGACACCTGCACTCTGTGCTGAAGCCCAGATCCTTGTCATTCTCTTTGGAGACCACTCTACTCCCCAATAGTTTCCTTTTCTCTGATAATTTATGGACAGTTATTGTCTCATGCATCTCTGGATTCTCTCCGACAAGGTAACATCCTTCCCTGACTTCTCCGACCTCCTTTTACTCTGTTTTAGGGTTGTTTTATTTCTTAGTAGACATTCTTGACCTTTAACTCAAAGGGTACATGGATTTAACGTTACCAGTCAGAGCACTGCTGCTGCTGCTGCTGCTGCTAAGTCACTTCAGTCATGTCCGACTCTGTGCAGCCCCACAGACGGCAACCCACCAGGCTCCCCCGTCCCTGGGGTTCTCCAGGCAAGAACACTGGAGTGGGTTGCCATTTCCTTCTCCAATGCACGAAAGTGAAAAGTGAAAGTGAAGTTGCTCAGTCGTGTCTGACTCTTAGCGACCCCATGGACTGCAGCCTACCAGGCTCCTCCGTCCATGGGATTCTCCAGGTAAGAGTACTGGAGTGGGGTGCTATTGCCTTCTCCCAGTCAGAGCACAGGCTGATTGAAAAGAAGGAGCTTCAGGTGGATACAACTGAACGAGGACTGTCCCTTCCAGAGGAGTCCTCCTAGCTCAGGGCTGCCCCCGCTGGTGAAAGCCATCACATTCTTCATTTGTGTCTTCCTTAAACCCTGCAGAGCCCACGAGGACAGGGATCCATCTTACTTGAAAGCATTAATAGTCTTGGAAATAGTCTTCTACTAGGACGTGTGTTTTGTGATTGTCATTACAGGTGCCTTTGAACTGTATGGTATTTTGAATAACCCCAGCAGAAGGAGGAAGATCTTTGCATTTTGAGTCGACTTGATTGTTTAATCATTCTTTAATTAGTCAAATATCTTTACTGAACTAGGTATTCACCTTGTTGGTCAAAGACAGAAGCAAAGCCAGCAGATGGGTTGGGAGCAGCGAGGGGCCTTCTGCAGGGTTGGGTCACTGGCTCAGAGAGAGGGATGCTCCGTGATAGCAGCACTGCCATCTTGGTTAAGAAGACCCAGGTTTTAAAATTGATTCCCATCAGTTTCTAAGGAGAAGGCAATGGCACCCGACTCCAGTACTTTTGCCTGGAAAATCCCATGGACGGAGGAGCCTGGGAGGCTGCAGTCCATGGGGTCGCTAAGAGTCGGACACTACTGAGCGACTTCACTTTCACTTTTCACTTTCCTGCATTGGAGAAGGAAATGGCAACCCACTCCAGTTACTCTTGCCTGGAAAATCCCAGGGACGGGGGAGCCTGGTGGGCTGCCGTCTATGGGGTCGCACAGATTCGGACACGACTGAAGCGACTCAGCAGCAGCAGCAACAGTTAATAACCTGGGACCACGTAGGCCTTTTTCACTGGGGACTTGCCGATGGGGCCGGGAGCCTGATTGCGCCCCAGCCCCGAGGCTCCTGGGGCTCAGGCCACACTGTCTGGTGTGCAAGTTCATTCTCAGAGCAGCCAGCACAGCCTCAGCCCCTTCCATGGCAAAGAGGGTTCTCGACTATCGTTGATACGGTTCATTTCAAACAGGATTAGATGAGCTGTGATCAGATTCCTGGGATGTAATTGCTATATCATTCCTTGGAACTGGGCACGACAGGATCTGACCGCTGTTACAGACCCGTAGGTTGGCTGTATCATCAACTGTTAGTCGCACCAGTGTTTGTCACGGCAACAGCAGCCCATGGCTTAGACTGCGAACCTAATTTAATGGACGAACTCTAATGAATAAAAACAAGGGCTATTTTTACCTCATAACCTAGATTTGTCTGTGAGGAACATGCAAGCCACGCTATTAAATGTTTGGGGCAGTAAACAGGAATTCGGTATATTAAAGCTTTTTAAACTTGCTACTCAAGCAGGCCTGGAAATAGAGTTTGTTAGCTTTTTTAGGATTATAAGTGTTGATTATGTTGGGAAGAAACTGTTCTATGAAGTAATTCAAACAAAATGAATCTTCTTCTGCTTATAAGTTCTTGTGAGAATGTACTCACCCTAGCCTGGAGCCCAGGGTAAATTTGAGAATGCTTTGTCTAAAGTTCTTTTTCTGGGAAAATGGGACTGTTAATCAACTTAAATCTGAAATAGTATCCTTCCTTGTTCCCAGCTCTTAGCACTCCAGGATGGTGACATTGTCCACCGTTGGATTTAAGTGGGAAATGGTAAAATTGTTAAGATTAACGTCTAGCTGTGTGTAACGGCAGATCTGGAGGAAGAGGGGCTTAGTCAAAGGCGGTGTTTATTTCTCTCCTTGTACTGGTGTCTGGAGGTGGGCATTCAGATCGTGTGCCCTCCTGTCCCCGGGCCCAGCCTCTTGTCCAGGAAGGCAGCCAGAGGCGCACCCAGCTCTGGGGCCTTGTAGGCTGCAGGAAACTGAACTTCCTGAGAACTCCTCATCAAGCTCTCCTTGTGTCGTGTTGGCAAGAGCTGAACCCTTGGCCACAGTCAGGGAGGCAGGCGGCCCCATGCCAACCAAAGTTCAGGGTCCTGGGCCTGTTAACTAAGGAGGAAAGGAAGAATGGACATTGGAGGCAACTCGCTGTGTCTTTCCTGCAAGTTGTTATCTGCTTTGAAAGATAAGTTTATGTGCTTGTTGGGAAAGTGTTGGCAACATGTTGGGGAAATTTCTGTGGGGAAAGGAGGTGTGGGCAGCTATTGTAACTAAACTCAAGGGCCTGAGACCTTCCTCTCTTTCATGTGGGTCTTAACACTCGAGCCTGAAATGGGTCCCGGATCCTTTGGGCCTTAATCCCTCATTTAAAGGACAGAAATGGCAGAGGTCTCATCTGAGTTCTCGGGGCACCAGGTGCTGAGGCTGCAGGCTGGATCTGCTTTCCCCACTAGGCCCTCAGGGTTTCTGGAGCCCTGGGTGTGTCCAGAGGCGAGGGCTGCCCGGGTGGGGGGACTTCAGGCAGGGTGTGGGATCCGACAAGGGCCAGTGGGCGAGATGCCCTGGGTGGGAAGGGGCCTGGAGTGGGGGCCCAGGTGGGGCAGACTGCTTCTCCTGCCAGAGCCATCTTCCTCTGAGCGTGGGAGGGCCGGCCTTACCAGCAGAGTTGAGAGACACCTGGGTCTGTTGGTATCTTTCCTGCCTCCTCCCTCCTCATCCTGCTTTTCCTTTCAGAAGGGTGATCTCAAGGCCCTGCTGTTTGTCCAGTGAAGGGATCTGAGAATCACTTTACTCTCGGTGTCAGTGAAATTGACTGTGTTCAGCTTTTACAGGTGTTTGCATTTCAAGAAGGATATATGTTCTTATTTAGTTGCTTCAGTTCTGTCTCTTTGTGACCCCGTGGACTGTAGCCCGCCAGGCTTCTCTGTCCGTGGGATTGCCCAGGCAAGAACACTGGAGTGGGTTGCCATGCCCTCCTCCAGGGGATCTTCCCGAGCCAGGGGTTGACCCTCCATCTCTTGTGTCTCCTGCATTGGCAGGTGGGTTCTGTACCACTCAGCCACCTGGGAGGCATGGACTGCACTAGCAGTGCCTACAGTCAAGGCTGGTCGGATGGCAGACCCCAGAATAGGGGGGGCCTGGAGCCCTCCTTGTGCTACAGACCGCTGGGCATGAGCCTTCGCTGCATGTCTGGGTGTAGTTGGCCAGAGCCCCTGCTCCTGTTACCTTCCCTCCACCCAGCCCAACCCCCCCTGCAGCGTGTTCCTCTCACCTCCCGCGTGCTCACAGTCATGCTTGCACACGCCACTCACACCTGCACGTACGTCTGCCACTTGCACGCATGTGTATACACTCTTTATACACGCACGTGTGTACCCAGGCCTCACCCTCACCACCGCCCACCAGGGAGGCTGTAGTCCCCGGAAGCTGCGCTCCTGGGGGCCACGCGTTGCTTCCTGGCTGACTGGAACCCCTGGGAGCTCGGAGTCTGGACGTGCACATGTTCAAGGATCTTTACCAGAAACATTCCCTAAGTTCATGCCTCTGAAATCAGGAACTTCCTTTTGCGTTTCTAAAACTCATGATGAGAATCTGCTCATGGGTAATAACAGCTTTTCCTTGCCTTTGAAAATGTCTTCACTTCCCATTTTGAAACGGGAAGGGCTTTGGCCTCCCCCACAGCCCTTCCCTGCCTTCTCTCCCTGGGTGGCTCTGCAGGCCGGGGGTGAGCTCACCGTCTTTCCTCGCACCCCAGCATCGTCGCTATGTGAGCTGGTGCTGATCTTCCAGATTGTTTTGCCGTCCGGTTCTTTCTCAGTGAAAACATAATTCTTTTTTTCATGTTTGAGAGTAAATATTCAGATGCCCATCGAACTTCTCAGAACCACCTTTCCTCCTGGGCATGGGAGTGTCCACCCCGTGCCATTTGGGACTTGCCTTCCCATTCCACAGGCGCCCTGGTAACCAGATGCTGCACCTGCGTTTCAGAGGAAAGAAAGACTGCTGGGACACGCTGAGTGCTGAGTATTGCAGGGTGAACGGAAAGTGTGGCCTGGCCCCGGGGGAGGTGGTTCTGATTTCCAGGTTTCAGCTCGCACTCTTAAAGGGGCAGGCACTGTTATAGAGTGGGCGGTGGGGGAGGGGAAGCTGGAGCGACCTGGAGTCCTCAACAGCGCTGCTGCCTATGGGAGGTGGCGGCTGGCACAGCTTGTGAGGCCCCTGGCCTGGGCAGCCTTGCCAGGGACATAGCGGGCGCTCGGGAACATCTGAGTTCAAGATGGCGCCACCGCTGGCCCAGAGACGCCCTGGTGTGAAGGGCGCCTCCAGGGGGCTCGGGGGGTGGTCCTCAGTCAGGGATGCAGGCGGGGCTGCGCCCTTTGGGACGGCGCTCACGTGGGACGGGATGGGCGGGGCAGGGGCAGGAGTCCGCTGACCTGTGGGCCTAGCTCAGCCTTCACCCCTGAGGCTGGGGGACTAGGCACTCGGATTGCCTGGCGTGGGTCTCCTGCGCACCCCTGCCCCTCCGGTTGAGAGAGGGCAGGTGGTCTGGTCACTCTAGTAACAGCAGGCACCTCTCGTTAGGAGGAAGGGAGTGAGTGCTGGGCAGTGAAGAGGAGAAGCAGCGTCAGAGCACAATTGTCTACCGTAGGAACCCTGAGGGGCTGCGTGGGGGTGCTGGGTGGCTGGATGCCCTGCCCTGCTCCACTCTCCCTTCTCGGTGTGTAGCTCCTCAACAGTAGCTCCTTAAAGGTCTGGAGGAATTGTTGAGAGGTTCACTTCGGCTTTACTGCCTTTTGTGGGGCTGCTGTGTTCCGTGTGGCATTCACCAGTGTGACGATTGTTCTCAGGGGACATGCCCAGTGACTGTAATGGATCTGGGGTGTCCTGAGACATCACTGTTCTTCAGGGCAGGGCCAGCAGCTCAGCTTTCTTTGTATCCCCAGAAGTGTCGTACAGTGCCTGGCACACGATCAGTGTATAATTGATGTTTGTTGAATGAATGAAAGGGCAAGTCACTACCTCATTGTCAGAAGGGAAAGGAAAGCCTCAGGCTGTTGTGGAAAGACAGCCGTTTTCCGGAGGTCACGTTGGGGTTCAGTCTAACTTAGGAAAGGGAGGTGAGAGCAGAGCCCGTGGTCGCCCCAGTGAGTCCGCAAGGTGAGGCCGAGCCCCTCAGCTTGTCCCCTGCACCTGATGTGTGCTGCGCGCCTGGCCCCTCACCCACTGACAAACCCGGGCTGCTTCTGCACCTCTGGGGGGAAGGAGCCACGCCTCAGGGCTTGGTTACCCTGGATGTTTTCTTCCTAAATTTAATCAACCTGAAAGAGGAATTCTGTTTCCATGTGTGCAGGCTAGACTCCTGGGGACTAGAAGATTCAGAGAAGCTGGGAGGGTGGGGCGCACAGGACAGGGGCCGCCTCCTCTCCTGGGCCTCAGGGGCATCAAAGGGCTTCATGGAGCGATGAGTTAGATGTCAAGGATGTGGTGAGGGCTCAAGCTGCGGGGTTCAGGGAGACGTGTGGGCAGGGTGGGGGTGACACACAAGGAAGGAGGCCCGGGAGGCGAGGCCAACCCAAGATTTGAGACTGCGTTCATCCCACACTGGAGTTTCTTCAGACTTTAAAATTCTGTTTTGCTTGTATCTTACTGATGGTTGGTTGGTTGAATCATTGTTATTGTTTTAAATGATGAAAGCATAGTCTTCTAAATGGTCTGAGGAGGCCCTTTCTTAGACTGCAGCGGTTGTTATGACCACCCCTGTGTGCTAACCACTTTCGTGGGCCAAGGCTGGTGGCCTGGTCTCCGCTCAGGGCTGGGCCAGCAGGCGTGGGCACCTCTGCTCCCTGAGCCCCGCGTGGCCTGATGCTTGGTGGCCAAAGTGCCCAGCCACAGGCAGGGTGTCCCTCTGAGCCTGCGGTGGTGGCACTGAAGCCATGTCCCTGAAATGATGGAAACGAAACCAGCCCTGGAGAAGAATGTGATAAACCGCCTGTGAAGACTGGGCCATGAGGAAGAGAAAGCGCTGGGGTGTGAACCCAGAGATGTGTGTTCCTAGAAGTGGATCAGCTGTCTCAGAGTCCCCTCTCTGCGGTGGAATAGCTGAGTGGCGCCTTCAACCTTCTGAGGTCTCCGCACCAGGGGCCCAGAGCCGCCAGGAAACGTGGTTGAACCTGTGGACCAGAGGCTGCGGAGGTGTTGGCTTGCATCTGCCAAGGCGTGCTGTAAGATCCTGGGCTCTGGGACCCGAAGTGTTTGTGTCCCCCTTCCGTATGCTGTCGTGATGTGGTCAGGGAGGAAGGCATGCTGAAGGCGCCCAGTTGGAGGAAGGGAAGTGAAAGCAGAGCGAGCAGGGGGTGGGTGCAGTGCCAGGGACAGCGCGGCCCTCCGTCCCCTCACCCGCCGGGTGGCGCCGCGCGGAGTGGGGCTCCGTCCCCTCACCTGCCGGGTGGCGCTGCGTGGAGTGGGGCTCCGTCCCTTCACCGCCGGGTGGCGCCAGGCGCAGCCCTCCGTCCCCTCACCCACCAGGTGGCACCGCCTAGAGTGGGGCTCCATCAAGCCCCGTCCCGGGCTAGTGTCGCTTGGTGGTGGCGGCTCAGTCGTGTCCGACTCTGTGGCCCCAGGGACTGCAGCACGCCAGGCCTCCCTGTTCTTCACCATCTCCTGGAGCTCGCTCAGACTCCTGTCCGTTGAGTCAGTGATGCCACCCAGCCGTCTCATCCTCTTATCAGCCCCTTCTCCTTCTGCCTCTGATCTTTCCCAGCATCAGAGTCTTTTCCAGTGAGTCAGCACTTTGCATCAGGTGGCCAAATTTATTGGAGCTTCAGCATCAGGCCTTCCAGTGAATATGCAGGGTTGATTTCCTTCAGGGTTGACTGATTTGATCTCCTTGCTGTCCAGGGGACTCTCAAAGAGTCTTCTCCAGCACCACAGTCAAAAGTATCAATTCTTCGCTGCTCAGCCCTCTTTATGGTCCAAACTCACTTGGTGGGAGTCTTCAGAGCCTCCCTGTTCTTGGCTTGATTTGTCAAATTTGAAGACACCATTTCATGTTCTGTTTCACAGCAGCTGTTCACTTCGGTGGTTTATAGATGATAAGGTATGGTAGGGTATATGATAAAGTCAGCCTCCTGTCCCCTCTCCAGCCACCCAGAGCCCTCCCTGGAGAAGCCAGCACCACAGGCTTCTCGTGCCTCCTTCCGCAGGTGTCCGGTGTACCAGTCAGCACGGGTGTGTCAGGTGTCCCGTGTACGGGTCAGCACGGGTGTGTGTGTCTTGCGTGTAGACACGCTCACGGTTACCCTTGTCCTGCGCCGCTGCTGCCCGCCCTTGCCCCTGGCCCTCCCCGCCTCCCCTGACTGTACCCTGGTGCCCTCCGCTCACGGGGACATAGCTTCTCTTTGTTTGGCCCAGCTGCATGGGGTCCCCCTGCCAGGCTGTACTGTGGATTCTTTAAGCAGAGCTCCCTTGATGGTGGGGGGCTTTTGCCAGCCCGTGCTTGGCATGCGTGTTGAGTGCGCTGTCCTGCCCCGAAGCGTGGACGAAGTACGCTGGCTGCAGGGAGAGCGGGGGCTTAGATGATGTTTGCATGCTCCTGCCCATTCCCTGCGGTTCTCACTTGGCCTGTAACCTTTCCTTTGTCAGATATCATCATCTGTAAGACAGGCTTCTTTAAAATACTGCCCTCTAGTTACATCCAGACCTTTCAGACTAACCCGCAGCACCCTGAATGAGGCTCATCAAGGCCACCTGGACCCAGCTTCTAGAATAGTGGTTCTGAAGGGCTCTCCTCTGCCTGGCTCACCACGGGGCCGAGCACCAGGAGCTTCAGAAGGGTCTGAGGGTTTTTTCTGATAGCCGGGACCACACCGTGCCTGGGGAGTGAGCCGGTTTCCAGCTGTAATGTCTGCCTGAGGCTGGCCCTGGCTGGGCCCTCCCAGGGTTTCAGCCGCTCCCGCCTTCATGCTGTGTGTCTGGGAGGGAAGGGAATGACCTGGGCGTAGGCACTGTACACATGGGTGTTTTGGAGTCGTGTTGGTTGGCCGTCGTCGGCTTCTCAGTCTGCAAGCCGGCCCTGGTGGTTTGCACCGTAGCGGTTATGTGGTGACATCACTGAGCTGCGGCGTACAGGCGGGGGCATCTGCAAGGCCCCCCTTCAGTCCCAGGAGGTGGGGTGGTGGAGGCTACTGGCACCTGAGTGCCTGCTCACGTTCCCTCCTGTGTGAAGTGGCCCAGGGATGCTCCAGGGAGAAAGAGGTGGGGATAACCCCCCTCAGAGTTGTCCCAGGAGTGTGTCTGGAAGCCTGCATACTAGCCCCCACAGGATCTCAGAGGAGGGCTGAGCTGCAAGGCCTGCCCTGGGAGTGAGGGCGAGCTGATGTTAGACGCAGGCACCCAGGGGCTCCCCAGGCCAAGGAGCGCTGAGGGGGTCCCTCCTTCTGCTGGCTCAGTCCCAAGGCCACTGTCCCTTTTCTGGCCTGGTGGTGGCTGGTCGGGAGCCCAGCCCTTGTACCTGTAGAGGAGGTCAGAGAAGAGGGGTGCAGACAAGACAGCTCAGGGGCTGGGACGGTGGCGCTCGGGAAGCCAGTGGGGTTCCTCTTTCTGTTCATTTTTTCTTTAGAACACTTTTGAGGTTTGGAGGCTCTGCCCTGGCTGTGGCGGGCTGCTCGGCCCGTGGGAGGGATGGTCTTCACATCCCTCGCAGGCTGGAGTCAAGGTGGGGGACTCCTGAAAGGGGGCGGGGAGGGCAGAAACATCCGGGATCCAGCCTCGTCCACTCAGAGCCCAGAGAGCGGCCACCAACGCCAGGGAAGTGGGATTGCACATCGTGCATTTCCAAACTGGGACCTACCCCGCCCCCAAGAAGGAAAACCGGGAGTGGGGCGGCCACGGAGCCAGGCTGCAGAGATGGAGAGCAGGGGAGAGGGGGCCTGGTGTTAACACTCGCCCTCTGCAGCCCCGCTGGCCCTTCTTCCAGGCTCGCAGGGCGGGGGTTGCAGGTCCCACACCAGGGACCCACTGCGCCGCTGCTTTGGCAGCTGCAGGGCTCATGGCTGAGGGAGGTGCTCCCGTTGCGCTTGTGGAAGGTAAGGGGCCTGCTGGCCGCTCATGGCTCTGGCGGTCGGGGTCCTCCTCTGTGAGGTCAGCAGAGGCATGGCACTGAGTGTTTAAGGCGGACGTCTGTGGCAAAATTTTATATTTATGTAGGACGCGCCAAGAATTGGGGCAGCCTTGGAAACTCCCTTTGAAACAGAATCAAGAGAGCCAGCATATGTGAAGGTGGTTTTTGAGTATCGGCAGGACTGTGCAGCGTGAGGCTGTGTGCACAGTTCACAGGACTGGCTGGTGGTCCCGGGCGGTGGCAGGAACCCCTTCACTGACGGAGGTTCTTGACTTCCTGCCGCGTGCCCGCAGTGTCCAGGTGGCCTCACTCACGTTTCTCATGTCATCCCCTACGTCAGTGTCCTAGGGTTGCTGTCACAAATTCCTACCAACTTGGTGGCTGAAAGCAACAGAACTTCATCCTCTCACAACTCCAGAGGCTAGGAGTCCACATTAGCATCACAGGGTCAAGACCGCGGGGTCGGCAGGGCCGCGGTGGCTGAGATGACCCAGTTCTTGCCTCGTCCACAGCAGCTGCTGACTCCTTCGGCTTGCAGGCCTGCCCCGCATCTAGGGCCGGGCTCTGTGACTCGGCCTCCCTCTGCCTGTGTCACGTGGCTCTCTCCTTCTGAGATCTCCCTTCATGTCTGTCTTCTCAGGACGTTTACACTGGCTTTAGGGCCCACCACGTAATCCAGGATGGTTTCCTCCCTCAGGGTCCTCAGCTTAATCGTGCCTGGAGTCCGTGCCGTGTAAATAGCACTCACAGGCTGCAGGGACTAGAACAGGGGCATCTTTTGATTTGACCTCCCACATCCCACAGCAACCTGCTGAGGCTGGCACTGCCCAAGACAGCAGATGGAATGAGGAAGCGCACGCTTGGCCCGCTGAGGCTGTTGGGCGGCCATGGTTCTTCCTTGTCCTGAACCTGTGAAGCTGCAGGAGGGCCATTTAGACACTGAGATGCACGCAGCGACTAGATAAGTCCTGTACTCTTCCTGTGCTGTTACACTGGTTTGGAAAAGAAAGAGCTTTGGATCAGGGCCCGTGGTGCACCTAGCTGGGGGCACATGTGCTGATGCCTGGATTCGCTGTGGCCAGATGGCCCTGGGCAGCCTCATTCTCCTCATCTGTACATTGAAGACAGAACAGCCCGTGAGTTAGATGATGTCTCCTGGGTGAAATGGCCCAGCAAGGGTCATTGTATGGGTTTCTCATTCAGTGTGAGTCCCTGGTCCCCACAAGGAGAAATCACATGAGCAAGGTCAGGAGACATGAAGGATGGACTGTGTTAATACCCAAGAGAAACTGCACTGAGAAGTGTGCAAATAATTGACTCAATGAGAACGACACACATTTATCGAATGCCTGCCTGAGCCAGGAAGTTGGGTTGGGGAAGGGAGAGAAGGGCAGGCAGCACACAGCCCTCCTGCTGTGGAGGAGGGGAGCCAGGGGCCAGACATGTGAACCATCATTTCTAAGTTGTGGACTGAAATGAAGAGGAGTAGGAATGCATCTCAGAGAAGGCAATGGCACCCCACTCCAGTACTCTTGCCTGGAAAATCCCATGGACGGAGGAGCCTGGTGGACTGCTGTCTATGGGGTCGTGAAGAGTCGGACACGACTGAGCGCCTTCACTTTCACTTTTCACTTTCGTGCGTTGGAGAAGGAAATGGCAACCCACTCCAGTGTTCTTGCCTGGAGAATCCCAGGGACGGGGGAGCCTGATGGGCTGCCGTCTATGGGGTCATACAGAGTCGGACACGACTGAAGCGACTTAGCAGCAGCAGCAGCAGCAGGAATGCATCTCACATGTATTTATTTATATTTTCATAAGTAATGTGATGAAAATTCATGAGGGTCTGTGTTCCTGAATCTGTTCTGTATCTTCAGCTCATCCTCCATTTCTCACCCCAGTTGGTGGCTGGTCATGGGTCCCAGAGCTCCTCAGTTACTCCTTGTAGGTCCCCAAAGCCCCTCAGTGGCTGGGCCTGGGTCCCTGTACAGTCCCTGAGTCCCTGGCTCTCAGGCCCTGGTTTTAATAACTGGCCAGGCCTGGTTATGCTCTTCCCCAGGGGACAGGCCTGCTTCCTGCCGCCTATTTACACTGACCCCCACTCCCTTGGGCCTGTGGTTCCCCCTGGTGTGGACCTGGCCTCTCCAGCCCTTGCGTGGACGGGTGCTTGGTCCCGGGCTCCCTCTGATTCCCTGGCTCCAGGCTCAGGCGAGCCCCTGCCCTCCTCGCTGAGTCCACGCCTCTCCCATGAGTCCTGCTCCCCCAGCTCTGCAGGAAGGGACCTTGTGTTGTTAGGTTTCTTACACTGACCTTACTGGGCACTCCTGTGTGCCCAGGCCTCTTGGCTCAGGAGGGCTGACGCATGTCACACCCGTCACTGATTCCATGAGCCGCCCGTGCTCCTGGGGCCTGGCCGAGTGCCCGCTGCTGTGCTCTGCCTGCGTGTGCACGGCTGCCTTTCACACACCCTGAGTCACGCGTATCTGTCCTCCCATTGGGCAGGTGGCAGAATCGGGGTGCAGAGAAGTGAGGCCACCCAGTGGTCAGTGGCAGAGTGGGGTCCACGGGCCCTCTCGCCACACAGCCCCTCGCTTACAGAGCTGCACCAGGTGGGCCAGGCCCAGGGACGGGCCAGCCACCAAACTCACAGGGCCACGGGAGCCCAGCAGGTGACAGTGTCCTCTGCGTCCTCTCTGGGGACTCACGGCTTTATCTCCCTCTCCCGTCTCTCTTTGATCCTGTCTCACAGCCCCACAGCCCTTCCTTGTGTGTATCCCCAGGGACACCCGGTGCCTGTGCTGTACACCGCCCCCGCCCCGGCACACACGCACACCTCGTCCACTTGCCGACCCCCACCCTGTGGCCTGGATCTCCCGTCTCCTTTCTCCTTGCCCTGTCCTGTGCTAGCCTGCCCTGTGCTGCTGACCGCCCGCAGGGGTGGGGGGTGGAGGGAGACCCAGTGTCCCCGCCTTGGCAGTGAGCAGAAAGGCTCTTCTCAGCTTCGTGGATTCCCTGCTATGTGCTAGTTGTAAAACTTCTCTTCCTTGAGTAACAGAATTTTTGCATAGACCCCCTACAGGTAAACTCACATTTGATTTTCTTGTATGATTATAACATTTTTCCTATTTTAAATCAGCAAAAGAACAAATGTGTTAAGTAAGCATTTGCTTATTAGCTTGGAAACTTAAATCTCATTTTAATGGTGATTTTATAGGAAAAGAAATACTCTCTAGGTTCCAATTAACTTATAAATGGGCTTTAGGGAAGCAACCTGTTAGTTGAACTGCCTGTAAGTTTTTCACCTTGGTAGGATTCTAGAACTGAGCTTAAAATTCATCATCACTGGTAGTACTTTGTTTACTTTCTAATCCAGTGAGGCCATGAACTAATTTAACAGGTGATAACTCTAAGTAAATGAAATAAATAGTACAATTTTGAGATTGGACAGAAAGGAGGTGAGAACCTTCATTCAGTTCAGTTCAGTTGCTCAGTCGTGTCCGACTCTTTGCGACCCCATGGACTGCAGCACGCCAGGCTTCCCTGTCCCATCACCAACTCCCGGAGCTTACTCAAACTCATGTCTATCAAGTTGGTGATGCCATCCAGCCATCTCATCCTCTATCGTCCCCTTCTCCTCCCGCCTTCAATTTTCCCCAGCATCAGGGTCTTTTCAAATGAGTCAATTCTTTGCCTCAGGTGGCTGAAGTGTTGGAGTTTCAGCTTCAGCATCAGTCCTTCCAATGAATATTCAGGACTGATCTCCTTTAGGATGGACTGATTGGATCTCCTTGCAGTCCAAGGGACTCTCAAGAGTCTTCTCCAACACCACAGTTCAAAAGCATCAGTTCTTCAGCACTCAGCTTGCTTTAGAGTCCAACTCTCACATCCATACATGACCACTGGAAAAACCATAGCCTTGACTAGATGGACCTTTGTTGGCAAAATAATGTCTCTGCTTTTTAATATGCTGTCATAGCTTTTCTTCCAAGGAGCAACTGTCTTTTAATTTCATGGCTTAGGTGAGAGCCTTAGATACCTCAATTTGGACGTCTCAGTAAAGAAAACAGAAAATTTAAAGGTGCCACGAGGGAAGGGTAAGGATGGAAGGAGAATAAAACCAAACCAGAGTCAGTTCTGTGGGGAGAGGCTGGCTGCTCCCATGTCTCCACCTCATACCTGTGGTGTTCGTCTTTTGATGGTCTCAGTCCTGACCCCAGTGAGACTTCAGTGGAATGCCACAGGTGGATGGATCAGGATTGAAGCCTCACCGGTTCACAAGTGTACATAATTCAGCTGAGATGGACACAGAGCTCCCCGAGGGCCCGGGAGACACCACCACCGGGACCTGCAGTGAGATGGCAGAGGAGGAGCTGATGTGACAGCACAGACGTGGGGATTCCCAGGAAAAGGACCTGTTGGGGTGGAGGTGGGGACTAGGGGGGAAGCAGAGCAGTGATGCGAGCCCCCCCCCAGCCCCCGCCACATTACACTCACCTGGGGCTCTCGAGGAGGCCTGCTCTCCACTCCCTTGCCTGCGCCCAGGGCTACCCGCCAGCAACACGGGTGGGGGCAGCACCGGGGTCTGTCACCTTTTCCACTGCATGACTCTGGGTTTCAGCTGGGCCAGAGAGGGCTGGGCCCCAGAGGTTCCGAACTGGACTGTTCTGGTTTGAATCCCCGCGTAGCTGCACCAACCCCCACCTCTCAGAGGCTGCTAAGGTGGGTGAGTGATGTGTCGAGCGCCAGGGGTTCCGTGGCAAGAGTGGCTGACTGGTATGAAAGGGCTGGTGGCAGAGGGCCTCCCTGTCCCCTCTCCCTGCAGGGTCTCACTGGTAAAGCCACAGCCCTGGCTATGACTGCTGCTCGACTCAGTAGGAAGTGGCTGGAGAACCACAGCCACAGAGGAGGGTCTCTGAATTCACAGCCGCAGTGTGCGCGGGTCCGCGGCTGGCCTTGGTGAGGAAGGAGGGTGCGGGGTCCTGGCTGGGCTTGAACCCAGCGCCTCCTGACAGCACTCTGAAGTGTGTCCGGAGAGGAAGGGTCAGGGTGTGGCCATCACAGGTGGTGGCACCTGGAGCCTCGGTTCCTAAGGCTGTTACATACATGGCACAGTTACACCCTGTCAGGGCATTTCTACCTGTGGCCTCACTCAGACATCACAGGGGTGTGGAGAGAAAACCATGGTCCTCTCTGGTCTTCCCACTCCCCTCTCTGGAGGCCTGACATTTCTGTGCATCATCCCGGGGGTACCATCTGCCCCATCGAGACGTATGTCTGAGAAGCATGCATCCAGTTAACGGGCTTGTTTGGAAAGCCATGTACACAGGGAAATGAATCACTTGTGGTTTTCATTTCGGTCTCCTATTATTTCCCTCTTTGTATTCATGGTATCTGATATCACCCTGTGAGACTCCAGGTCAGCCTGATGCTGGGTGTCCACGTGCAGAGGTGGGGCTGCCTCCAGCCTTCTGGGGGTAGGTGAGGTCTGTGGCACATTTTGTATTTTTAAAGCAGGTTGCCTGAACAGAAGAGTGTATTCCAAGGGGGCTGGGGTTGGAGGCGTGTGGCGTGGTGCGGTGCGGTGCTCTGTGTAACCTGGAAATGCCACAGAGATCTAAGTGCCTCTGAAGAGCCCCAGGTGCAGGGAGCCCAGACTGGTCCGGCCTAGCCCTGCACTACACAGAGGTCACTTTGGGGGCCAGGGTGGATCAGTGGCCTGCTGAGGGTCTCCTGGCTGGTGAGTGACTCCGGGCCTGGCCCTCTTGTGCACTGCAAGGCCCCGGGGAGCTGCAGAGCCCACGTCAGCCAGACTGCCATCTCCCCAACAGTTTGCAGCCCCAGTGCCATTAGTATCATCCTAAGTAAAGTGCAGGGAAACCAGTTTCATTATTTCATAGTCTTTTGCCCATAAAAAGCATTTCCAAGTAATTTTTCTTCTGTGCTGAATTTATCTTGGGGCACTGTGTAAGCTTTTCTGTCATGTGGTCATTTAAGGAAAGCTAGTTTGGGGCTTCTTCAACGGATTGGTTTTGTGCTCAGTACGGAAGGGTTAGAGTTGAAGATGACGCAGTCCCTTTCCTTAAGGAGCTGGGGGAAAACAGGGATTTGCAATGTATTAAAGATGTTTCCTTGGAAGAAAAGTTATGACCAACCTAGATAGCATATTGAAAAGCAGAGACATTACTTTGCCAACAAAGGTCCGTCTAGTCAAGGCTATGGTTTTTCCTGTGGTCATGTATGGATGTGAGAGTTGGACTGTGAAGAAGGCTGAGCACCAAAGAATTGATGCTTTTGAACTGTGGTGTTGGAGAAGACTCTTGAGAGTCCCTTGGACTGCAAGGAGATCCAACCAGTCCATTCTGAAGGAGATCAGCCCTGGGATTTCTTTGGAAGGAATGATGCTAAAGCTGAAACTCCAGTACTTTAGGCACCTCATGTGAAGAGTTGACTCATTGGAAAAGACTCTGATCCTGGGAGGGATTGGGGGCAGGAGGAGAAGGGGATGACATAGGATGAGATGGCTGGATGGCATCACTGACTTGATGGACGTGAGTCTGAGTGAACTCCGGGAGTTGGTGATGGACAGGGAGGCCTGGCGTGCTGCGATTCATGGGGTTGCAGAGTCGGACACGACTGAGCAACTGAACTGAACTGAAAGATGTTTTCTTTGTGGTATACAGAGAACTGTATCATTAAGAGCAGAGAATGTTTATTTCTGGCCTTGAGAAACTTCACAGAGGAATTGCTGTTTAAACATGTCTTGAAGCAGAAGCATGAATTGCCTGCAGGACAAGAACAGAAGGGCATCAGAGAGGACAGCCTGAGCAAAGACCAGGAGGGTATTTGAGAGCCTCAGAGAAGCAGTCTGTAGGTGTGGTTCTCAGAACCTTGGGGAAGGTAGGTAGGTCAGCAGGCCCCACCTCTGGGGTGAAGGACCTTGGACTGCTTCCTATTTGTGCTGAGAATGCGGAGGAAGGGATTTAAGCCAGGGAGTTTGTCCCTCAGATTTCCAGGTTACAGAGAGTCTGCTAAAACCCTATGGTTCGAACTCCCAAGACCAGGTATATAAATTCATATCTATGATCCAGGATGATAGATGAGATGGGAGAGTGAGACTGGCCTTGGATGGAGCTAAATCACGGATAACACGGAAGGAGTCAAAACTTAGTACAAAATGAGTTTAATCTGCCTAAGATTACGTGTAAATTTTAGCAGCATGTTGAACTTTTACAGATATATTGTTTTGTACTTTAAGCTTCAATATTATATTACGTGATCAAAAATGGTCCTGCTGGCCTGCCCTTGGCTGTGGGGTAGGAACTCAGCAGCCTAACCTCAAGACTGGGACTCGAACCTAGCCACAGCCCAGTTTGGGACTTGAGCCCACGAGGCCAGGACTCAGACCCGGCCAGAACCTTGCTTAGAACCTGAACCGACACAGCCAGGACACAAACCCAGCCAAAACCCACAGTCTTCCAACTGAGATCACAGACCTGGTTTCAGGACCAAATGAAATTCAGGTTCTTGATGTCTCATCGCAGAAACAATTCAGTGAGAGACAAAGTGATAGGTAAGAAGTGGATTTATTCAGAGAGAAACGCATTCCACAGCTAGAATGTGGGCTGTTGCAGAGGGTGAGTGCAGCCTATGTGGTGTGGTTAGCGTTTAGGGGCTGGGTAATTTCATAGGCTAGTGAGGGGGAGGATTATTCCAACTGTTTTGGGGGAGGGGCAGAGTTTTCCAGGGGTCGGGCCACCGCGCACTTTTTGGTCTCTGATGGTTGGCCTTCAAACTGTCATGGCGCCTCTGGGTGTGTCGTTTAGCTTGCTGAGATGAGCTTGTACTAAGGATCAAGATCTCGTCAAGCTGACTTGTCCGAGTTCTTGGACCCATTTGGTTCTGTCCCGTTTATGTTGTGCCCTCGGCTGTGTCGTTCTTTCAGAGGTTGTGCCCTGCCCTTTTCCCTCCTGTTTCACCCCTCCTCCCCACTTACCCTGCACCCAGGGTGGTGATGGGGGATCCCCCCCCCCCACCCCGCCCCGCAAGTGCATTGTTTTCTCCCTCAAATGCACTGTCTTCTCATTGTTTCCCAAGGCTAATCCAGCAAATGTTTGATCCACCCACAAGCAGTCAAGGTTTGAAGGCAGAATCTTACTAAAATCAACCCTAAATAGTTTGGTGGTAACCAGCCTTCTTTGCAATGAGATTTTGCCCACGTTTCTCTCCTTTAATGTAATGAGTCATACTTGCCACTTGAAACATTTTTAATCTCAGAACTTTGTAGAGAAGTTAATTAGAATGGGCACACAGGACAATGAGGATTCATAGTGGAGAAGCTTTTTTTTTAATATTTGAGTTTCGATAGTTCCTAGAGCTTGCCTTTTGCTTCTTCAGGGCCTGGTTAGACGGGTAGCAGCGAGGCTCGGGTCAGGTCTTGCTGGGACAGGCGCCAGTGCCAACTGCCTGCTCGCAGTGCCCTGTGGCCTGGCCTGGTGGGCTCGCGGCGCTGTGCCCGGCTCCCTGCTGAGTGGAGCGCCCCAGAGCGGGAGCCCTCTGCAGCTGTGGTGGGACCCGTGCCCTGGGGATGAGCCTCTTCCTTCATCACCACCAAGCCCTGCCAGGCGTCCAGTCCCTGACCCTGGAGTCAGGGTGGCCCCACTCCGGGTATATGTGGGGGAGGAGAGGCTGCTGCAGCAGGAACCCTGGGGAGGCTGGGCTTCCTGGAGGTTGGCTTCCCTGGGATCTCCTCTGTTCACAGGGGAGTGGGGTCCACTGCGTCTGAGCTCCCGGTTGCCGAGGTCACTCCATGGTGCCCAGTTACGGGCATAGTCACAGTCGCCTGGCCTCCCCACCTCCTGCCGTCTGCAGGTTCTCATGGGACTGGGGGCCATCCCTCTCCAGGCCAGGTTGTTAATGCGGGCTCTGAACAGAAATGCTCCCCTTTCTCGAGGCCTTGCTTCCTGCTGCAGGCATTCCTCTTCTCTGTACTCCGAGCCCCTCCGTCGTCCTGGATCCAGCCGCTCGGCCTGAGTGCTCCCAGCACCTTGCTTCTTAAGGGCTAGGAGTCCCCAGGCCTGAGGGCGTGGGCCGGGCTTGCAGCAGTGCTGGCCGTGCTTTGTCTGGGATCACAGTTGTCCTTGCGACAGCCGGAGGCAGAGATGCTGCTTACCCCGGGTCAGAGGGGAAACTGAGGAACAGCAGGTTAAACCAGTCGCCCCTGACCGCCCCTGACCGCCGAGAGGCAGAGCCGGGACTGGAACACCGGTGGTGTGGCTGTGGGCCTGTGAGGCAGGATCCCTTCCGGGTGTGGGAGCCCCACAGTGGCCCAGTTCTCAGCAGGTAACCGCTTCAGGCCCCGCTGTTGCTGTGGCCTCTCTCTGTCTGAGGTGCTGGCACCCGCTGGACCCAGGGCACAGCGCCGCGGGTGAGGACTCACCTCTGCCTCCGTGTCAGGGGGCTCTGGCTGCACCGGAGCCCAAGGACGTCACGGGGTCTTGTGGGAATGGCCCTCCCTGTGTGAGAGGCCGGCCGGGGCAGCCCCCGCCCTCCTGGGGAGGGGTGTCTGCCCAGCAGGGGCTCCCCCACACCCACTGCTCCCTCCTGTCTCGCCTAGTGCCCGTCCTGCTCGGGCCACAGCTGGAGGAGGGGAGAGGCTGAGGGCCCCTCTGACCCTGGGCCTCAGTCCACTGGTCCTGGGACTGGGCTGCCTGGAGGTGGGCAGGCGGCGTCCACGCCCTGCTGCTCCTCACCCTCTCTTATTACCCAATCCTGATTCCAGACTCGGGGGCTATTTTGTGGCCCATTTAAGAGCTGCCTTTAATCTTCCTAAAATAAGGTGTGCTATTTTGGACGTTGCTGTCTGTGAGAGGGATGTGTGTTTAAAGCTAAAATAGGCCGTACCTTTTAATTTGTGGGTGTTTCCTTTTTCTGTGTCAGCCACGCTGTGTTTAAGTCACAGTGTCACAGGGTCCTTCCTCCCACCTTAGAGGGCAGACCCAGGCCAACCTGAACCCGCACACCGGACTGCTGACGGCACCGCCCACTCAGGACCTGGGCCTCCTCCATGTCGGGGGAGCTTCTGCAGTGTCTGCCCTTCATCCCCCTGCCCAGAGGACCCGGTCATTTGTTCAGGAGCTTGGGTGGGCCCGGGGTCTAAGCAGCCGAGGATGCTCTCACAGGCCAGCTGCCCGGTGGCTTCCCCCGGCCTGGGCTGCAGTGAGAGTCCAGGCGGCGGTGGGCAGACCGCCATCGTGGGTGAGTTGTGGACAGCTGTCACACACGTGTACACACACCCACCTCTTTTGGCTTTTTATAACATTTATCTTTGGCTGCACTTGGTTTCCTGCTGTGAGCATGTGTGGGCTTTCTCTGGCTGTGATGTCTGGGCTTCTCATGGAGCTGACTTCTCTTGTTGCGGAGCAGAAGCGCGAGGCTCGTGGGCTGTAGTCGCTGTGGCACACGGGCTGTTTGCCCCTCGGCATGTTGGATCTTCCAGGACTACGGGTTGAACCTGTGTCTCCTGCATTGGCGGATGGATTCGTCACCACTGAACCACGAGGAAAGTCCCTCTCTTGGGTTTTTTGGGTGGTCCCCAGCGGCTGTGAAGAGGGAGCGGGCCAGGGGAGCCGTCGGGGAGGCGGGGCCGGGACTGCTGAGGGGGCCCGGTGGCGGCTGCGCTTCTGCCTGGCCGCTGTGTGCAGTCCTGCAGTCACTGCGTGTGGACGAGGCCCACACCCTGTCTTTCTGCCAGGGAGCCAATTTTCAGTTTACTGGAGAGGGAGGCCTGATTTTTCACAGAGCACTAGGAGTTAATTGGAAGCAGTTGCGTGACGCTTCCGCCTCTTTCTAAGGCAGGCTGGATGTGGTTTCCTCAGCTTCAGCTCCTCCCAGTCACCTGGAGGGCCTGTTCCAGGCTCCGCCCTCAGCGCGCTGTGATAGGCTGGTCGGGGCGATGCTGATGCTGCCTGTCCCTGGACCTTAGTTCACGCTGTCCTGGAGTCCTTGGTTCTGTCCCACCCCCCACTCAAGATACTGGCTTATTTTTAACACCTTCCCTAAACTGAGCTACTTCTTTTATTGTTAATTGATAGCAGCTCTGATTCAAGGACCATGGGGAGGGCTTCCTGTCCCTGCTGTAACTGGCAGCGGTTCTCATGGGAGGGGAGGGGAACAGAACCTGCTGTGCTTTTGCCAGGAGCCCCTGTGTGCGCCCCAAGGCTCCCCCCACAGTGAGTTGAGCAAAATGTTGTAAAATCCAGGAGCTCCGATGTTTCGCCATAATGATTACATGCCAGAGCCTAGTTTATGGAGCCTTGGGGATCAGTGAATGGTTTGACTGGGCCGGGGATCCCTGGTCTGAGCCAGCTTGTCCCAACCACGGGGACCAAAGCTGTGACCCTGCTGTTTATGGATTAGGATCTTCTCAGGTATGTCAGGAGTCCAGTCAGCCGCGGTGTCTGTGACCGGGCATTGTGGCTGATCGGCAGGACACCATGTGGACAGACAGTGTGTGAGGCTACGGTTCCAGTTGGCTTACCTTGACTGATGTGTAAAACGGCAAAGGCCAGCTTCTCTGAAACACATAACCATTGCAAGTGGACTTCGGGGGCGGAGAATAACAGACTTGTCCTCCTCTCTGTCCAGCCCAGCCTCCTTGGTTTCTGGTCGGCCGCTTGGCTTGTGCTGTTCCCATGAGATGCTCTTTGGAGCCCTTGAGCCTGACCGTAGGCCGGGCCCCTTCTTCAAAGTCTTCCTCCGGCTGGATCTGTGTCTGAAACTGCCCCCATGTGGGGTTTCCCAAGGCCTTAGGCATTGTCCCCAGACAACCCAGTGCGGTCTGGCTGAGGAGCCCTCCTCCCCGCCCCTGACTGCCGTGTGGTCCTCTGGCGACTGGGCAGCCCCTTGGCTGACTGCCCAGCCTCTGCCCCAGCAGAAAAGCCTGTTCCCATTTCTGCAGGCCCCCTGGTGGAGCCCCCGGGGGGCGGGTTGTGGCTGTCTTGCTGTCTCACCCCAGAGGTGGGCCCACATGCCAGTTGTTTTCAAGGAGTAGTGTCTGACTCCCCAGCACCCGAGGAGGTAGTTTTACTCATTTCCAATTGCAGGGACAGGGAAGGGCAGCTCAGAGAGAGGTGCAGGGACTTACCCAGGTTTCCCTGGGGGTCCTGCCATGTGTCCCGTGGCTGAGTGGGGCTCTCAGGTCATGGTTTGGCCCGTGAGGAACATCGTCACTGGCTGAGCTCCCCTGCACTGTCAGTTTTGGGGTGTCTGGGCCGGCTCACCTGGGGATCTCCCTCTCAGGTGTCCCGGGCCTTGGTGGGGTTTCCGTGCACTGGAGGGTAGATGGCCCCAGCGGCAGCCAGCTCCTGTGCCTGTGCAGACTTGAACGCTCACTTCTGGCTGACGGACGGACCTCTCATGCAGCCCCTAGAGTGACCAGCAGTCTCAGGTGTCGCAGGGCCTCAGCCAGCCCTCCTGGCTGGCTGCGGCCCCTGGAAGCCCCTGACTGTCTCCCCAGCTCAGCTCCCTTGCTCTGGACAATGGAGGGTGAGTGGTGGGCAGGGCCTGGGGGCCCCCAGCCACGGGAACAAGGAGAGGTGTGCTCTGAGCCCCATCCTCACCTGCCAGTGAGGCCGAAGCTGCACTGGGGGCCCTTGGCAGACACCCGCTCCCCACATCATGCGTGTCTGGCATGTGCTCTACTTGTGGACGTGGGTTCAGGTATGAAGATCCAGTGACACAGTGCGCCATGTGATTTAATGCCACAGTTCTCGGTGTGAGATGGTCTTACTACACTGAGCCTCATGAACAGACTTATGGGGAGGCTTTGTTGTATCTCCAAGTGACGTGGCAGGCTTGTGTGCGGGGCAAACTTAGCATTTGACGGTTCCCGGGCTCACGGGGCCTCATAGAGCCCCAGGAAGACGAGGGAACCGCCCCGGGCTGCAGGCTGGCGCTTGGCTGGACTCGAGTGTCTTGTTGGGTGTCTGCTCTCGAGGGTGCACCTCTCCCCCACCTCCTCCTCCTCCGGGCTGGGCTCTCTGTTCTGTGGCGAAAGGTCTCGTCATCGGTACTTTCTGCTGCTTTTCCCTTAGCACGACTCTGTTGCGGTTTAGTTAGGTTGTGATGTCCTTTCCTGGGTTAATAGCTCAACATTGTGTTTAAATGTCCTAAACTTTCAAAACTTGAAAAGTTTAAACAGGCAGATGCAGTGTTAAAGGAGGTGGTGTAGCAGGTGATGTGCGGGATTCCTTTCCTCTCTGTCTTTATACCTGCAGCTACTGTGTGAGCAGGTTTTAGGGCTAAGACTTCGGAGGTCTGGGTGAAGTCCCCACCAGGGGGACTCCTGGGTGAAGTCCCCACCAGGGACCGCAGGTTAAGTTGTTCCATTGACCATCTTGGACAGATGTGGTTTAGCTCATTAGCACAAGTCATGGGAGAGCCTTGATGGATGTCAGGAGTTGGTCACACTTGGTTCAGGGGTTAGGACCCTACAAGAAGGGCAGGCTGGTGGGCAGCAAAACATGAGAAGTGGGCCCCTCTAGACAGGGTGACCAGCCCTCCTGGGAGATAGACGGGGGCAGCTATGGGCAGCTGTGAGCGCCCGCGACCCCAGCTTGTCACCCTGCCTGAATGGGGTTGTCTTCCAGGGGGCCTGTCTTGGGGGATGGATGTCAGCCTGTGCTGACAGTGGGAAGGCGTGCTCGACATCCAGGGATGCAATGAAAAGTGATAGGTGGCCTCTGATCTAACTGGTAAGAAATATTTTTCTTACGCTTACTTTGCTTTTTGAAAAGAAAGAGTTAAACTGTAATACAGATGGTGATTTTTTGATGTAATTTATTTTTATTATAGTAAAAATACTTAGTGAGGTGATACTTCATATGAAAAACCACAGGAAGAGTAATACAGTGAATGCTCACTCAGCTTAATGATGGTTTCACCTCCAGGGCCTTGAAACTTTCTGGTGTTGGGCTTCCCTGGTGGCTGAGATGGTAAAGAATCTGCCTGCAATGCAAGATACCTGGGTTCGATCCCTGAGTTGGGAAGATCCCCTGGAGGAGGGCATGGCGACCCGCTTCAATGTTCTTGCCTGTAGAATCCCGTGGACAGAGGAGCCTGGCAGGCTACAGTCCATGGGGTCGCAAAGAGTCAGACACGACTGAGCAGCTGAGCACACACGCTCCCTGGAATGCTACTCTTGCCCTTGGCTGCCTGGGGAATTCCAACATCAAAGGCAAGCCTGTGTGTGGTATTGCATCACCCCTGTGTGATATCCTGGGACTTCAGCCCTCTGTGGCGAGGTGATCCCAGTGCATCCCCCACTGTTGAAACTATACCCATTCACCTGAGGTTGCCATCAGCCTCAGTTTGCATTTTATTATTTCTGTCTGCTCAACTCTTTGTATTTTGTGATCCAGTCTTTGCATATTTTTTGTGTGGGGGATAGGAAGCAGTTAATTCTCAGTTTCAGGCTTGGGGTGCTTATGGTCGGAAGCGGCTTTTTTTTTTAAATTTAGGCTTGTTGCTCTCTGCTGTACAGGTGGTTCAGGAATGGTCAAGGCCAGGATGGGGCCAGCTGTGAGGCCGGGGCCTGAGGATTGTGCCCATCTTGCCCCTTTGCCTGGTGTGGCTGTGTGCCGCGGTGGGTGGGCAGGCCTGGTTCCCAGCGCAGAGCGCAGGCTGCTCTGTGTCCACCTGAGCTGCAGACTTGGTTCCATGCGGTCAGGCGATCTCTGCCCTGGGGCATCCCCATGGTCTCTGCTCCAGACACCTTGTCGTTAACATCGCTCAGGAGCCCAGTGATTTCCATTTCGAATGTCTGCGTAGTATCCCCCCACATGACGAACCATGGTTTATTGTTTTCCCGGCAGGCATTTAGTCTGCTGCTAAATCTTGCAGTGTGTGTTACAGGATACGATACAGTGACGCTAATGCTGGGGTGGGCGTCCTTTCTGCAAACATCCTACCGCCCCCACCCCCACCCCGCCAGTGGCTGAGTGAGTCCAGCAGCTGCACACCTGTCTTGTGGGTGGACGGCCAGGCCTGAATGGATGTGACCTCATCCCACGAAGCGTCTCGCCTTCCTGCTGTTGGAGACCATCCGGCCCCTGCTGACCACAGTGTCAGGTGCTCTGCCAGTCGGTCTGTGCCTAGTTGGGAGCTGAAGAAAACTGCCACATGTTATCTTGTCTATTAGACATAGTTAGGTCAAATTTTTAAAAACGTGTGTGAAGAGTTGCTGCAGTCTTGAAAATATGATAGTCATCCAGCTCGGCAACAGCATGAACTGTGTTTACAATTTAACAGTCAAGTGAAAAAGCAGGATATTACACTTCTGTACCCGCTGATCTCATCTGTGTAAAATATGCAAATAAAAATTCTGACTTTAGTTAAGGTGTGATTATGGGTGGGGTTTCCCCTTTACTCTCAGACTTTCAGTGAGGGAACCGTGGTGGCAAATTTTCAAATTTCTGTGCTGCTGTCCTTGGCCGAGTACTAGTCGGATTCCTTGGAAACCCCCGGGCGGTCCCGGGGTGAGCCGGCTGCTGGGCAGGCAGAGTGTGTCTGGTTGTCCTGCGCTTGGGGCCAGCCATCGCTTAGGGACCACTGCTGAGGCTCTTCTGGGGGTGGGAACCCAACTGTGGGGTCCTTCCTTTTGTTGATTTCAGGGTTATCAGCGTTTTACTGACTTGGCAGTATTTTGTTTTATTTTAAAGTATTTTTATTGCAGTATAGTCGATTTACAAGGCTGTGTTAGTTTCAGGTGTAGCGAAGTGGAACAGTTAGACACAGACATGTGTGACTCCTTCAGAGTCTTTTCCCGTGTAGGCCGCTACAGGTGCCGAATAAAGTTCCTTGAGCTGCACAGGAGTAGGTCCTTGTTGGTTTTCTATATAGCAGTGTGTTCTTGTCAATCCAAATTTATCCCTCCCATGTATTTTGACTTTTAAGTGAGAAGTTTGGCAACTGCTTCATTCATCTTCCTTTGAATAGTTAATCCAGAGTTTTTTTTGTTAAGAGTCGAATACTCTTTTCCTGAGGTAAATCTGTGGGCTTCCCAGGTGGTTCTGGGAAGATACCGGAAGTGGTCAAAATCCTCCTGCCAGTGCCGAAGACGTAGGTTTGATCCCTGGGTCGGGAAGATCCCCTGGCAAAGAGTATGGCGTCCCGCTCCAGGATTCTTGCCTGGGAAATCCCATGGACAGAGGAGCCTGGTGGGCCACAGTCCGTGGGGTCGCAGAGTCAAACACAACTCAGCATACACACACGAGGTGAATCTGTAACTGAGAAAATGGAAATCTGATACTTTGTCTAAAGTACTTCAACATGCTGTTTGCTAGCCACCTCCACGAAATATTTCTCTTCATAAAATTTTCAGTTCTATCAAAATGGTTATTACTTACTAAAACAAGGGGAGGAGGCATCTTGATAAGAAAGTTAAGTTAGAAAGAGGACTTCTGAGAAGTTTTCCATCTCAGCCTTCAGTGAGGGGTGTGCTGTAGTCTCGCTCCATGGACCACGGCTGGTTCCCAGGGTCCCTGACCAGGCAGTTCCTCTTCCTCGTTGCCTCCTCTAATGGAAGGCTCAATTTCTGGCCTTTCCTCTTTTTTTCCTCTGGGTCTGTTCTTGGGGTACTGTAATTATGTTGATGGTTTGTGTTGTTCCCTAGAATCCCACTAGTAAGTTAGTCTGAGTTTAATGGAAGAGCACATATGTTGTGGGCGCTCGTATAAGATGGTTAAGAGTCTTATGTGTCCCTGTGATGTTTGGGAAGCAGCGTGAATCTCCTGGGTTCCTAAAAGTCCGGGAGGTGTGACACCCCTTCCTCTGTGTCCAGGCTGGTCTCCATGTTTTCGTCTTATCTCCTCCTTTCCTTGCCCCCGGTCATCTTCCTGCCTTTCTCATCAGCCTGCTCATCTCTCCCCCGCAAGGCAGTGGTGCTTCCAAGGCCTGAAGCAGTGTGGAGATCCTCAGAGCCGCCAGAGGAGGGGAGTCCAGACGCTGGTGGGCAGGCAGGGTTCCGGGAGTTGTTCAGAGGCCCTGCCGTGCGGGTGGGTGAAGCTGGCCCAGGTCACAGAGCTCTTAGATCATGGGGTTCCTGCAAACGAGTTCTGTCAGAGTCTGGGACTAGGAGTCAGGTCTTAGAAGGCTGGGTGGCATGAAGGGCAGGGCAGCTCTTCTCAGATGCCTGATTGCTCTGCCTTTGATGGACTCTGCCTGGAGGGTGCTGTCCTGCCAGGAGTCTGCGCCAGTGACCTCAGCCAGTGGCAGGAAGTAGGCATGGAGGGCCTGGAAGCTGAGTCCTCTGGGGAGAGAAAGCATGTAGAGTGTAGCTCACCATCTTTGTGCTTTAAAAAAAAAACAAAACGGAAAGGCTAATTAATTCGTAGCTAAGGTAATTTTTAAACTTTTAGAATAGTTTGAGATTTACAAAGACAGTACAGCGAGTTCCCTTGCATCCCTACTCCCTCCCCCAGCCTGTGCCCCCTCCCCCCGCCCGTGTTAACCTGTTGCCCTACGTTGCGGTCCTTTAGTCACAACTAGTGAACCAGCACCGATCCATTATTATTAACTTAGGGCCATACCTTTAGACTTGCCTATTTTTTTCCTCTTAATTTTTTTTCTCTTTCTTTTCCTTTTTTAAACAAATGTCCTTTTTCTGTCCTAGGACACTCGATTATACTTATTTGTCTTATTTCCTTAGGGTCCTCTTGGTGGTGAGTCTTTCTCTAGCGTTCCTTCCTTATTTGTGATGACCTTGATGGTTTTATGTAGTAATGTTCCGCATTTGTAGAATGCCCTTCATTTTGGGTTTGTCTCGTGTTTTTCTCATGACTGTACTGAGATTATCAATTTGGGGGAGGAAGACCGCAGAGATGAAGTGCATTCTGGTCGCATCCTAGCAGGGTCCGTTCTTCCAGCATGACTTGATCTGAGGTGCTGTCTGTCAGGTCAAGTGTAAAGTTTCACTCCCACCTTCCCTACAGTGTTCTGTTTGGAAGGCAGTCACGTGCAGCCCGCAGGTAAGGGGTGGGAGTTAGGCTCCACCTCTTTGAGGTGACAGGGTTGTTTACATAAATTGTTTGGAATGAGATTTGTCTCTTCTCCATTTATTCAGTCACTTATTTTTATCAGAGTGGACTCTTAGATACCTATTTTTCTACCTGGAGTTATAATTCAGTACTGTGTTATTTGGTTGTTCAGATTGTCCCAGCTTTGGCCACAGGAGCTCTTTCGGTTGGCTCCTATGTCCCTTTGACGTGCCCCCATTATTATGGGTTTTTAAATTTTTTCTTTTGAGCATGTCTGTTCTTTGTTTATTTTTTTGGCACTGCAAGATGCCCTGGGCTCACCTTGTACCTTTCCTGCCCAGTCCTAGAATTGGCCACTTCTCCAAAGACCTCTCACTCCTTTTATTGGAGAATTGAATTAGAAACCAAGACCTGGGCACCAAGTGGTTAAATTATTGTTATTTCAGTGTCTGTGTCCTCAACTGAGCAATGAATGCAAAACACATAAGTTGTGATACTATCAAGAAATAACTGAAAATATCAATTACTGGCCCTGCCCCTTCTAGGGCTCCTCAGACCCCGTTCCACAGTTGTTAACCTGACGTGCACCTCATTCTGCATCCTGTTTCTGGAGCTGTCTCTGTAGTGGTAATGATTTTATGTGCACTCTCTCACTATGACTCTGAAGTCATCCACTCTTACCCTTTCATGATTGAGAGGCAGTAAGCAGATCTTGAATGAATGCTTCCTGCTCCCTGAGTCCTGTAGGGGCTCTTGGTCAGAGGAATAAAATCTAAATTTGAGAAGAGAACCTGATGGGAGAGAAGTTTGTGTGGACAGAAGTACTGCCGAGCTCCTTAGAGGGAGCGCCTCAGCTTGAGGCTGGCGTCCAGGCAGGCGATCAAGAGATGGGGTTGGAGCTGGTCCTGCAGGTGGAGTGGGTGGGTGGGGAAGTGTTGTGGGAATCGTACTGTGGCGGCTACAGGTGTGGGGGCCAAATGGAAGCCTTCCTCCCCGACCTAAAGACCCTGGACCCTTGCCTTTGAGTGAGTGTGTGCATGCGTGTGTAAGTCCTGCCATCTTTGCTCTCAGCCCCCCTGGGAGGCCAGATTACAGCTTGTTGCCTTAGCCCTGTGTGGGCTGGCAGTGGGAGCAGAGAGAAAAGGGTTACAAAGGCAGAGAAATCTTGAAAGGAGAGCGGTCAGAACCCAGTGAGTGCACAGCGTGCTTGATGGTTCTGAAGCCATGCCAGAAATGTCTGAGCTCCTGAGAATGGTGGGCCTCAAAGGGAGAGGATGCAGGAGAAGCCAGTTTTGAAGGGAACGTGAGCTCAGGTTTCAGCGGGTGCCGAGAGTCTGCAGTGGGTGACTCGTTGACTTAGAAATGCTGGATTTAGCCTCAAGAGAGGAGGCGAGGGATTTGGCCATCATCTCCTCGCTGACTCAGTGGCTGAAGGTGTCGAGGTGCAGAAGGATGCAGGCGCACCCTGAGGACGTGGCCCAGCCTGCCGTCTTGTCCTGCCTGTTGGCATGGGAGCTGCCCTCGTGCTGAGTGATGGATGGACTCAGGGTTGCCCAGGCACCACCATCAGTACAGGTGGCTTAGGGTCTTTTCTCTGGGGCTTCTGTGTGCTGTGCTGGAACTCCTCTGACAGTCTCCTCCTGAGGGGGCTTTAACCCCTATGCTCTCTGCCTGGCAGAGCGAACCCTGCTTCTCCCCTTGCTGAGGCTGAGAGAGTGCCTACGAATGTGCTCCCCACCCCAGCTCCGGGTGTGACTTGTTTCTGGGAGGGAGATGGTGTGGGGGCATCTTGAACTATTTGAGTTTTGTCTTTGGATGACACGGTGTTTTGTGTCAGGCTTTTCCATCATCACTCCACACAGCCACCAAGTTCTGTCTGCCTTTTCCACTCCTTCTACACTGAATTAACGTCTCTGTGGGATCCACGTGCCTGTGGGGTGACGTGGACAGTCTAGCAAGGCCCAGGATGATGGAACTTACCCAGAACTCGTGTGACCCTGCAGGGGGTGTGGTGACGGTGAGAAGTGTCCAGATCTGGGCTGGAATTGAGGCGGGAGGGACTGAGAGACGAAGCGAGGAAGGCGCCTTGCTTCTGGCATGAACCGTGGCAGGAGGATGGGGATGCCGATGCTGAGATGGAGAAGACTTGGGGGAAGCAAGAGGGAAGCCGGGGCGGTGCCGGTGGTCCCAGGGAGGGGAGGACGTCCTCTTGAGGGGCTGGGTTATTCGGCCAGCTCCCTTTGTCAGACTGGACTGCTTATCACATGGGAATCTCTAAAAAGAGAGGAGAGTTTTGTCTGAGTGTTGTATTTGGGTCTGTGGCTGGGGGCTCACAAAACCCTCCTGTGTCAGGGAACAAGTTTTGAAGTCAGGAATGGTGCCTGCTCTGGAGAGTGGAGCCCGCGTGGGCGGGCTGGGACCCCATGGTAGTCCTCTCAGTTGGCCCTCACGCAGGCCCCCCTCTCTGCTGCGGTGTCACGGTTACATACGGAGGAAGAGCTTGGGTTTCGGGGAAGGGAGTTGGACACCTCAGTGGTCTGACATGAGGCTCTTCCAGAGGCACTTGGGGTCAGTCCAGTCCTGACTTCTTTATCATCCTCATGGAGATGCCTCCCTTCTCTCATTGCATTTGAAACTGGGACTCCACATCTCCTTGCCCTGGAATCAACATTAACCCTGACACCAGTGCCTCCTCATCAGTGAGGTGGGAACCCAGGGTGCTTCACCTCCTGCCCCTGCTGGGGGCACCGGCAAAGTGGTGAGTAGGAAGACTGTGCTTGCAATGGCTGAAGAACACATTGACGTGAAATATTTGGTACCTTGGGTGTCAGAACAGCTCATGGAGGGTTTGTTTTCCAAAATTATTGTTTTATAGTACTGTGTACTCTTACTTAGAACAAAATAAAACACTTTCCAAAGAAGAGAATCATTTTTATGCCAACTTATTAACTAAAAAAAAAAAAAACTATGGTGGTGAAAAACAGAGTTGCATTTCCTTATGTGATGGAGAAAAAAATCAAAGCCTAAACTGGATCACATAGACAGTAGCAGGAATAGTGAGTTCCATCCATAGCTAAGTATAGCTGAGACCTAGTTCATCACAAATGGTATTTCCACAAGGGAATGGGAGGTGATCTTTGTGCACTTCCAGAGGTTTTTCATACATGGCTGTAGTAACATGGCAGGGCTGGTTGTTCTTGCATTTGAGGTAAGGCCTCTTGTTTTCACAACCGGTTCCCTGACACAGGAGCGTTTCATGACCCCCAGCCACAGACCCAGTGCTGGGTGGGGCCTGGGCAGCAGAAGGTAGACGGGTGCCGTGGGGCCCCCAAGGCCCCACCCAGGGGATGCTCTCATCTGAATGTTCACACACACACACACACACACACGGTCTCATCTGGACAGTTTGGTTTCCAAGCCCCCTAGTGAGGGAGAAGCAGCAGGTTTCGGTTGACAAGACCACTGGAAGCTGCTCAGCCTGACTGTAGGTGAAGAGAGCAGAGCCAGCATCACAAGTAGATGTAGCCGGAAACGGAGCAGCGAGCTGGGTGCATTTCAGATGGAAGCAAGCAGCCCTTGTGCCCCAGGTGGGAGGCCCTTTGAGCCCAGTCATGGACGTGTTTAGTGGGGTTCATCCTCTTCCCCACACCGCAGACGAGATGGCAGCCCCAGGGCTGTTGCAGGGTGTGCAGGTTCGATCCCTGGTCTGGAAGATCCTGCATGCTGTGCACTGCTGCCAAAAAAAAAAAAACAGTGTCAAAAGCTGCTGCCCCCACCCAGCACTCCATTCATAATGTGTGGGTCACTCTGAGAGAAATGAGCCACTGCCCTTGACCCCAGCCCTAGAGCAGGGACTCAGAGACTTGCTGAGGAAGAGAGGTTAGCTGTAAGGACAGAAAGCTCTGACACTCTCCCCAAAGGTACTGGATTTATGTATAACAGAATACGGGAAGTTCAGATGTAAGCATGCTGTCAGGAACAAGACAAGGAGATCTTGGTCATCAGTAGAAACAAGAGGCCAGTAACTCCATGTTAGCAACAGCCAGAACTTGAGCAAAGACCAGAGAGAGATAGCCAAAAAGAGCCCTCCTGAGGTGAGAACAAGCCTCAAACACTGACATCAAGAATTATCCCTGCAAAAAGGCCTGCATTTAACTGATCAGGCTTCATAGCAATTGATGCCCCAGAATATTGTCAAAAATAATAATCAGCCAGCAATTCATGGATCCTTATAGCTGGGTATAGTAACCTCAGGGGCAGGGAGCTTCACAGAGAGATCAGGGAAGAGAAAAAGAAAGCCCTATAAAACCGTTGTCATCCCAGGGAGACTGTGCACACCCAAGGCCATGTTCCCTGAGGAACAGCATCAGAGGCTGGGGATAGCAGGGAGTCATGAGGGGATAGATTCGACTAAACTATTAATAGTTCAGCTGAGTCACTGGAAAAATAAGCACTCAGAAACAAGCCCTGCAGGGAGAAGATCAGTATTCAGAACTGCGGCTATATATTGCCTACAAGGTCTAATTTTTAAGAGAAAAGGATAACTTGCAAAGGAATAAGTAAGTGTGATTTTGTTTTTTAAAGCGTCAGAAATTACCAGAAAGAAGGCCCAGATGTTGGGTTTAACAGACAAAGACTTTAAAGCAGCTGTTGTAAATATAACAGAATCCCCCTGAAACGCAGGAGAACCAGGTTCGATCCCTGGGTTGGTAAGATCCCCTGGAGAAGAAAATGGCAACCCACTCCAGTATTCTTGCCTGGGAAGTCCCATGGACACAGGAGCCTGATGGCCTAGTCTTTGGGGTCACAAGAGCTGGATGCGACTTAGCAACTAAACCACCACCAAGGGAAATCACACTTAAAGAAGTAAAGAAAGGTCTGATGACAATGTTTGATCAATTAAAGAATACAAAAAAAAAAAAAAAAACAATAAAATGAACTAAATGGAAATTCTGGAGTTGAAATGTAAAATAACCAGGATGAAGAATTCACCAGAGGACCAAAACAGTAGATGTCAACTAGAAGAAAGTAGAACAAGTGAACTTGAAGATAGAGTGATGGAGATTATGCAGTTCAAATGGTAGAAAAAAGTGAAGAAAATGCACAGAACCTCAAGAAATGTGGGGCACCATGAAGCTCAAGAAAGTACACGTAATACAAGTTTTGCAAGAGGAGAGAGAGGAACAGAAAAAAAATATGAGAAGAAATCTTGTTGAAAACTTCCCAAATTAGATGAAAAAACAACCTCCACATCCAAGAAACATAATGAACTCTCCCAAGTAGCATGAACACAAAGAAATCCACACCCAGGCACTTCATAGTAAAAAAAAAAAAAAAAAAAAAAAAATGTTGGAAAGACAAAGAAAAAAATCTCAAAAAGCAGCAGGAGAAGAATGACTCAATTGTACTGAGAATCTCAGTAAGATTAACAGACTTCTGTTATTGGAAACAGTGGAGACCAGGGGCAGAGTTGTGGATGGCATATTCAAAGTCCTGAAAGAAAAAAAAAAAAAGCCAACCAAGGATCTTATATCCAGAAAAATGTCTCTCAGAAATGAAGGTGAAATAAAGATATTTTCAATGAAAAAATAAGCCAGAAAACCCCCCAGAGAATTTGTGGTCAGCAGACTCACCTTACAGAAAATATAAAGGAACTCCTTTGGGCTGAAAGCAAATGACCACAGCTGATGATTCAAATCCATATGAGGAAGACAGAGAGTGCGGAATTATATAATTATATGAGACAATGTAAATGCATGTATCTCTCCTTTCTTAACTGATTTTTAAAAACATCTTTTTAAAGTAAAATGTATATTACTTTGTTCTTGGGCCTAGGACATCTAAAAAAGTAATGTGTTTGACAGCATAAAGGAAGCAGGTGTGAGCAAAACTGTATTGGTGTAAGGAATTTCCACAGGACAATAGAAGAGAACCAGAAATAGTGAATAATAAGGTGAATGTAACAAACTCTGTAAATATGTACTTGCTTCCCTTCTCTCACTTCTTTGAAAACATGAAATTATATAAAGAAATGATAGCAATCTCTTTAGGGGATTGTAATATATATAAGAATAATATGTATAGCAATAATTGAACAGAAAGAAAAAGAAATAGAACGGTATAGAAACAGTGTTTCCATATCTCACTGGAATTAGGCGGGTAGAGGAATTAAAGGTTACTCTGGAGAATATTCACGTAATGTGAAGAAAAGCAGGAAATGAGGAAGGAGGAATGAAAAAGGCAGAGACGCCTACACCCTTGCCACTTTCCACTGGTGTTTATTAGAAGGTATAAACTAAATATTAGAGCTTGCCTGTGTTTCTTTAATTCTACATGAAAAGAAATTTCATTAGCTTTCTCTGGATAGAGCCCTCCTCTGTCTCCCATTTATCCTGGGTCTTTTGGTCAAAAGTGTATTTTAAATGTGTTCGGAACAGGTACACACCTGACCAGGAGGCTGTACAGATAAAAGGAGCAGCTCTGGAGTGAGGGAGGTGCTTGGGGCCTGGAGTTTATGACCTGGGGTTGGTGTGACCTTGTGACCTAGTATTGGTCACTTTTCCATCTCTGACAGTGGGTTGAAGTGTTAGCAAGGTCACCTTGGACACTCAGATAATGACTGGGAAGTACTTAACCATGGCTCCCCGCTCCCCAGAGGTCTGACGTGGGGAGGAGAGAGAGGGGATTCAGGGCCTCTGCTCAGTGTCAAGGCTGCACCCTTTGTGAGCAGAAAAGGGGAGAGGGGTCGCTTTACCAGGTCCGGTCCTTGACTCTTCCTGGCAGCACCCACCAGCATAGCTACTGGGCTTGTGCAGTGTATTAGAGAATGCCAGGTAGCATCTGGTGTGCAAGCATGTTGTCACAGACTGAGGTGTGTGTCTCTCCCCACGCCCCCACCAGACTCACATGTTGAGTCCCTAGCTCCTGAGGTTTGGAAGGCAAGTCTGGCATTTCTGAAAGAGCTGCTGCCGGGCGGCCCTGTTCAGGTGCATCGCTGTGCACGCCAGACCCACAGCCACTCAGGCTTCTGCCACCAGGCTGGCCATTAAGGAGAGCTGAAGGAGGACAGGGAGAAGGCCATTTCTGGTATCTGGAGATAGCATCTCTAAAGAGTTAATTAAGTTTAAATGAGGTCATAAGAATAGGCCCTAGTCCAGTTGGATTTGGACTAGGGAGGAAATAGCATCCCACTCCAGTTTTCTTGCCTGGAAAATTCCCTGGACAGCGGAGCCTGGCAGGCTACAGTCCATGGGGTTGTGAAGAGTTGGACATGACTAAGCACACACACACACCTTATAAGAAGAAGATGAGACGCCGGGGAGGTGCACAGAGAACAGTCCATGTGAGGACACGGAGAAGATGCCGCGCGCACACCAAGGGGAGGGGCTTCAGGAGAGCCTGCCAGCAGCCTGATCTTGGGCGTCCAGCCTCCAGAGCTGCGGGAAAACGTGTCTGCTGTGTCGGTCCCCCCTTCTGTGATACCGTGTTACAGCCACCGGGCAGACTGATGCGTGGCTAGTGTGGGGTCTCAGGGTTCTCTGTTGATCCCCACCGTGTTATTGCCAGATTGGCCCACTGACCAGCTGGGAAAGTAGTCCCACTCAGAAATACAGACGTGCAAGATAATTACGAGTAAAGGGGCTGCTTTGGACACAGTCTTCTCTCCGACCTCCTTCAGATCTGTGTAATGACCAGCCTGGGGGCAGAAGCCATCTGCGTGACTGAGTGGTGGGCACGGTAATGCACCCAGAACAAGGTCGGCTGGCAGCAGTTATCCCAGAAATGCCGGGTTTGCCTTGCGTTTTGATCCTGTTTTTCTGAAACTGTGGCACACAGTATTTTTAGAGCTGCTTCGCGGTTTCTCTTTGTGAACCTTTCTTTGGGTACATCATTTAATCCTCTCAGCCAGCCTTGTTTAAGATCTGCAGAGTGCTATATTTATTTGAAATTTCGGGGCTTTTCAGAATGTTGCTCCAAGAAAATCGGATGAATACGGAACTCTAGAATTTATGCCTTAAAAGGCTTAACTGCTAATTCGTGTGTACGTTTTCTCATGATTATTTCTCCCTCTTTTTTTTTCTAGGCCATCTAGGGCAGGGAAATTAAAAACTCTGCTGGAGTTAGTGTCAGAAGATCTTTTTTAAAAAATTAATTTCATTTTTTGGGGCAGTTTTGGCTTCATAGCAGAAAGTACAGAACATTGCCATATATGCCCCGTCCCCACAGAGAGAGCTGCAACTTCTCAAGGACAAGAGGGACAGATCCTTCTTTGTAGAGGAGGAGTATCTTTCTTGGCAAGACTCATGACCTTTAGTGATCAGGTGGAGGGTGTCAGACCGCCCCCTCAGGCTGTGGCTTGAGTGAGCTTGGACCTGACGCCCAGCAGAATCTTGCCACGTCTGCCGGGGGAGCCACAGGAGGCGTCGCTGGCAGGCCCAGATCTAATTCCTGGGGAAGCCCCCCCACTGCCCACAACCCAGGCTGTGTCACCCTCCGGAAAGAAGGTGTCATTTAAAGATTTAAATCTTAACTCCTACCTTTTCAGTGCATTTTTGCCCTTGTAGCTCATTTGACTCTCAGCAAGGTGTAGGGTCACTTAAATTTAACTTGTGATCTACAAAGCCTTTACACACACTTTCTTTTCCTGTTTCTTTTCTTTCTTTTTTAATAGAGATATGGTTGTTTATTGCTTAACATCTGATGGACGAAATGACAAGTTATTGTTGTTCAGTTGCTAAGTGTGTCCAACTCTTTGTTACCCCATGGACTGCAGCATGCCAGGCTTCCCTGCCTTTCACCATCTCCCAGAATTTTCTTAAACTCGTCCATTGAGTGATGCTCTCCAGCCATCTTATGCTCTGCCACCCTCTTCTCCTTTTGCCTTCAATCTTCCCCAGAGTCAGGGTCTTTTCCAGTGAGTCGACTCTTCACATCAGGTGCCAAAGTATTGAAGCTTCAGCTTTAACATTGGTCCTTCCAATGAATATTCAGGATTGATTTCCTTTAGGATTGATTGATTTGATCTCCTTGCAGTCCAAAGGGACTCTCAAAAGTTTTCTCTAGCACCGCAATTCAAAAGCATCAGTTCTCTGGTGCTCAGCCATCTTTATGGTCTATCTTTCACATTCGTATGTGGTTACTGGAAAAATCAACGCTTCGACAATGCAGATTTGTCAGCAAAGTGATGTCTCTGCTTTTTAATATGCTATCTAGGTTTGTCTTAGATTTCCTTCCAAGGAGCAAGAGTCTTTTAATTTCATGGCTGCAGTTACCGTCCGCAGTGATTTGGGAGCCCAAGAAGATAAAATCTGTGACTGCTTCTACTTTTTCCCCTTCTGTCTGCCATGACGTGATGGGACTGGATGCCGTAATCTTCGTTTTTTGAATGATGAGTTTTAAGCCAGCATTTTCACCCTTTTCTTTTACCCTCATCAAGAGGCTCTTTAGTTCCTCTTCACTTTCTGCATTAGAGTGGTATCATCTGCATATCTGAGATGGTTGGCATTTCTCCCAGCAGTCTTGATTCCAGCTTGTGATTCATTCAGCCCGGCATTTCACATAAGTTAAATAAGTAGGGTGACAATATGCAGCCTTGTCAGACTTGCTTCCTAATTTTGAACCAGTCTGTCATTCCATGTACTCTTGAAACTGTTGTTTCTTGGCTTTCATACAGGTGTCTCAGGAGACAGGTAAGGTGGTCTGATATTCCTGTCTTGTTAAGAATTATCAACATTTCATTGTGATCCATATAGTCAAAGGCTGTAGCATAGTCAGTGAAGCAAAAGTAGATGTTTTTCTTGAATTCCATTGCTTTCTGTATGCACAGCATGGCTCATAGCTTCACTTATTTATGTAAGCCCCTTTGCCATGACAAGACTGTGATCCATGAAGGGAAATGACAAGTTACCTTCTCTCAATATACATGGATGGAGACTGGGCATGATACCCACAATAAAAGCTCCCAGTTCAAAGGAGGAAGAACCAGAGACCTGGTTCACACAGCTCTCTTTACCACCTGCTTCCTAATAGTGGAGAAAATGTCTTTGTCCACTGATTTGTCTTTCCTGAATTTCATCATCTTGGAGGGTCTTTCTCTCTGCTTTTCAGCCAAGGTAGGCAGTGGGGGTAGATTCTGTTCAAGCTGTCTTACGTTTGTCTTACTTAAGTGGTTTTCAAAGGGAAGGTCCCACACATGGCAGAATGCCTTCTCACAGCACACACACTTCCTTCGCTGGGCTCTGCAGCAAGTCTCTAAGGTGAGGTTGTGTCCCCAGCTGATGACAGAGGACCGGGGCTCTGAGAGGAGCTGCCCACAGGCCAGCAACGGGTGGCGGCTGGGGCTCGGGTGGCGGCTGGGGCTCTGGTGCCTGGCTCCAGGCCCTGTGTCTCCTCCAGGGGCCTGTCTGCCCCTGGATGCCAGCCTTGAATCTGAATAAATTCGTTTCTATACACTTGAATATTTAACTAATTCAAGATGTTACGTGTGGGAAATTTAAGTTAAAACACTTATTTAAAGAAAAACCTCTGAGCCAGTGCTACAGTGCAGTCATGACAGAAGTCATCCCCCCCCAGCCCCCGCCCAACCCCGAGGGCCTGCTGTTCAGGGGGTGCTGTGACCCGTGCTGTCTCTGTGAGGGGGCCGGAGAGGGGCTGGAGTCCCGCTGTGTGGCCCAGACTTGTTTCTTGTCCTTGGGGTGGTGGGAAGATGCCGCTCTTCTCTGCCCCGTGGCATCCTCACCAAGGCAGGAGTCTTCACTTCCCCGGAGCTGGGGAAGGCTTTGTGAGGAGCACGTGACAGGCAGAGCACACGCAGTTACGCAGTGTGGAGCAGCCTAGTGGGTAGGGTAGTAGATTGGGGAAGAAGCAGTGGGGAGGCCGGGGCCTCACCCAGCAGGAAGGGCACACAGCTACCCAGAGTTGATGAATTGCCTGAGGCCTGATGGCTGAGTTAAAACCCAGAGCAGCCAAGACCCTGACTCTGGGTCACTTGTGTTTCCCTGAGTTTCTGTCTTGCGTGTGGCTGGTGACCGTCTGATGCTCCGCGCGGTGTTCCGTGGCACGGTTCTGGCAGCCGCACCGCTGCTGTGAGCAGCGTGTCAGGGTGTCTGAGGGACCCCAGACTTCAGATGGACGCACTGGCACCTGCTCCCTTTCGGGTCAGTCCCTGCCCGATGGGTGTGCATCCGGCCCCTTCCCGAGCTGCTCTGCTTACCCCGGTGAGTGGGTGGGACGATGGTCCTGGGGTGCTGAGTGGTGCCTGTGTGGGTCTGGCCGAGTCAGCCAAGGGAGGAGGACGTTCCATGCGCTGGAGGTTCCGGCTCTCTGCCAGGGTCCTGACTGCTCCCCAGGGGTCAGGGCCTAGGTGTCTGGGAGGAGGTACCTTGCTCTAGGCCAGCTTTCGGCTTTTAGTTTTTCTGCACATTTCTTTTAGTGGGACATGGGAACAAATCTAAAGCATGAATTTTGAAGGCCCATTTTCCCTGATCTCTAGTATCCAACTCCCAAGAATGTTTAAAAAAAAAAAAGTGAAAGCACAAGTAGAGATTTTAATTAGTTTTCACTGTCGCTGCTCTTGGTGATGGTAATTTTACACGAAGTGTGTGCCAGGGAGACACCTTATGGAGGCCTTTGTTCTCAATGCATTCTCTGCACCATAGAACTCAACTGTGAATTTCAGAGACAAAGAAATAACCCTAAAGGTTATATCTGGACTGTTTTTTTTTTTTTTTTTTTTTTATACAGCTATTCTTGTTAGCATTCTTTTTCTAAACAAAAAGCACAACCACCCTAGGGATCTTTCTGGAACAAGGGGACAATGAAAGAAAGGAAAGATGGTTCTGGTAACTTCCTTGAGGGGTCACATCCCTCTTGGCCTAGGGTGTGGTCGTGGAGGGGGCCTCTCAAAAGCGAAAATGGCTCTAGTGTAAGGTATGTGCTAATAGACCAGAAATTGCTTGGCCTCTTCAGTTACTAAGTGGTTTTAGTTCCTTCTGTGGTTGTTGCCGTGTTGGGTTTCACTTTGTATTTGCAGAATTGAATCGCGTTTCCCTCAGAGCTGGGGAGCCTGTCCTGACTCCCGTTGTCCTGATGACAAAATGGCCTTTGGACCCCCGGAGACCTGCTGGGACAGAGAGCTGTCCTTTATGTGCTGGTCCCCACCTTGGCCCAGCCTTACGAGGCCTGAGATGGTTTGTACCGAGGGAGCGAAGGGTTTGTTTTCAGAAGCCCAAGACGAGAGCTCAGGAGTACGCAGGAGAGCTCTGCAGCGCCTGCGGTCTGGATCCCAGCGCCGGGGCCTGGTGTCAGGGACTCCCTCGCACTGACCCCGTCCCGGCCCTGCAGCCCGGGCGGTCCATTCCCGGCAGCACAAGGCTTCCCTGTCCCCCTGGAGTGGTGGTCCGTGAGCGAGCCTGGGCCTTTGCAGTCAGCGCTGTCCACGCTGCATCTGGGCCATCTCCCTTCCTCACCACCCCACAGCCCGGGGCCTGCATTTCCCTCTGTCTCAGTGTTGTCTGAACGTCTTACTCCTTTGTTACGTTGCCGGGTGCTTGTAAGCAGGGGCACCTCTGACTCACCTGGCATCTCCTCAGAGTGCCTGCTGGACACGTGAGCGAACAGCTGCTGTTCCAGGCTGCAGGCTCCAGGGTCACTCGGGGTGGGTGTGGCGGGGGGCGGGGTGGCGGAGGCGGTCAAGGGCCGCCGGGCCAGGCCTGCCAGTGGAGCGCAGAGCTGCTGTCTGCCCCGGCCCCGGTCTGCCCCTGTCGGGCTGCCCTCACTGGAGGTTGGGGTGTGGTGGCACGGCTGGCTGGTGTGCTCTTGAGCATGAACTGGGTGTGGATGGCGCCTGACCTGCCTGCTGGGGCTCCCCCAACCTGCACTCGGTTGGGGCAGCTTTGAGCGCCACCCTGAGAAACAACTGGGGCTCCGGTCACTGCCCTCAGCTCTTTCTGAATCACCTTCTTGGGATCTCATCATCCCTGCCACTGTTGGCTTTGCGCTCAGAGCCATGGCCAGACTGCCGTGGGACAGGCCCCTGGAAGGCCTCAGTGAGGCTCCTCTTTGCCCTGGTCAGGATGGGGGTTCCAGGCCATCTTTGAGGGGCGGCCTGTGAAGGGAAACACAGTTGGTAGGGGAGCCATGGGCCCTCTCCCCACACGCCAGTCTCCCCCTCAGCTCTGGGAGGGAAGGATGGGCAAAGGGAGACAGGGAGGTCAGCCCTGGTTGGGGAGTGGGGGCTGCTCACCTCTCTGTTGGCCAAGCCTCCTCCTCCTGGCCCAGGTGCCCAGGTGAAGTGTGGGCAAGAAAGGACTCTCCTGTGGGCCACGCCCGCCTCCCTGCCCGTCAGCCACAGAGCGAGTCCCTGTCTCAGTTGCATCACAGCCGAGTAACACAGCCGAGCAGCTGAAGCTGGAGAGGTCACCTGGCATAGAGGAGCCTGCCCTGTATTCCCTGTGTGAACCCGGGGCCCTGAAGTCCTGTCGGAGTTTGCTGTGTTCTCCACCGGGTAGTGTCCATGGTAGCAGCTGGAGGAGCAGCCGGTACACCCCCAGCAGACCCACACGTGGTAAAGCTCGAAGGACGAGTGCCCTGCGGGGCATCCCACAGCGTGTCGCCCGGGACGTCTCCCTCCCATTTGGGTTTTTTGGTGCAGAAGTTGAGCTTGGCCTGGTTGGGTGCTGCCCACTGGAAGGCCTGGGGCTGGCCGGCCATCCCAGTCTCCTGGCTCACTGCCTTGTTCCAGAAATAACTGTCTTCCCGGCATTTCATTGATCTGTGGTGATGCTTCGCATTTCTAGCCCTTTATGGAATAATGTTCCTGCTCAGAAAGTTTTATATTCTCTCATGAATAGAAGGCCAACTTTGACGCTTCTGGCTTAGAAAACAAACTCTCCTAGTGATTATAAAAATAAACTGAAAAAATAAGCAATGAACTGAACCCACCCTGCCCATGTCATCTGAAGCACATGGAACTTTCCAGTTACGGTCAGGCCCGCTTTGGCTGTGGTCCTCCAGAAGGTAACGTGGATGACAGTGGCGTGGACCTGCCGTGCCTTGTCAGGCCCGCACAGCGTCCTGCAGAAGGTGCTGGAGTGCGGGGCCCAGCAGGAGCCCACGGTGGGCTGCCCGTGCGTGTGGCAGATCAGAAGCGCTGTGTGGACTGAGGCCAGCGCAGAAACCCCAGAACCTGGGGAGAGCCTGAGGCCTTCTGATGGGTCAGCTCTGGGAGCTGGACCTGCCTATGTTTTCCCAGAGCTCCACTAGAATGGAGTTTGGGAAGCTGAAGTCCTGCACTAACAACTTGTCTTCTAGTGAATGGAACCAAAGCCTGGCTTCTGCTTGCTCACTCACCAGCAGGTGCGGCTCCACTGGGTCGGGCCTGGTGGGGGCGTCCGGCTTCTCTGCTGGGAGTGCACTTGGCATTAGGTTTGTGAAAAATACAGGCGGGTCTTCAAGACAGTAGTGTCCCTGGGTGGGTTAACGCTGGTCAAGACCTGTGTGTCTCCACGTAGGGTCTGCTACTTCCCTGTGTCAGGCCACTGCCTGAGTGACACGCTGGTTCATGTTCCTTGGAAAAACTTGAAGGACGTTGTGGGCATTTTGTAAGGAGGGGGAGGAATGTGTATTATTCTTGAATTGTGGAGTGTGTACCACCAGTGTGAGCTGGGGACAGCTCAGTGACTATTTCCCAAGCTCCTCGGCACATTCTTCACTGACTAAACCGGGACATTCTATAGTGAACGAATCAAACCTGTTGGAGGCAGTGCAGAGGAGGAAACCACAGTAGTCAAGCAAAGAGCAGAGGACCCCTTGCTAATTACGTTAATGTGTCAGCACCAAAATAGGTCTGGAGTGATGACTTGCTGACTTGGGGTCAGTGTATTTTTCATCCTTCTTTCCCACTGAAATGTAACATGACTTTATGGTATTCTACAAACCCGGTCTCCACCATCAGAAATGTGCAACATTTTATGTATATGTACGTATATGTATGTATACACACACACATATATATATATTTTTTTAAATTTCAGTATCAGTATTGTTGGCTTGTTTTGTCCGTTCATCCTGCTCACTTTGTGGTTTTTAAAGTAATTTATTTTGAAATATTTTGACAAAAATAGGTTATTTTTGTCAAGAAGCTTAATCTCCGCTTAGGAAAAGGAGCGCAAACATGAAATTATGCCCCCCCCCCAATAAAAGACACTGTTCTCATCCCAGAGTTCTCTCTTGTGTCCTCTAAGAAGACCCGTTCCATCGCTCGTGTCTGTGGTGCTGACCAAAAGCCGGACACGGGCTCAGGACTGGTTACCCAGAGAAGACACTTGTAAAGAATGTGGCTGGTGACAGAGAAGGAAATTCTGTTTAGCATGTCTTGAATCTGAACTATTTCCTTCAGAGGAGGTCCTGAAAAGGGATGGAGTAAAGAAAATAATGTTCCAAATAAACATTGTAAGACAAAAACGATAACTTGGGAAAGAGCTTAAAGACCGAGCACCTCTGCAAGTGGACAAGCTTATGCCTTTTATTAGCGTTTGTCTGTCGCTTAAATTACTGGTCCTGGTGCCCTGTGTTAGTTTTGGGAGAGAGACTGGACTAGAAAGACCCACCTTCTGGTCTTGACTTCCCTCTGTAGCTCATGACCTTGGACAAGCCCTCTGGCCCCGTGAGCCTGGGTCCTGTCTGTCATACGCTGCCAGGCAGCGAGCATGGCCACCTGGGCAGGCGTTTTCTACCTGAGAAGGTTTTCTTTCCATGGAGACCAGGTGAGGCGGTGAGCAGCCGGTGGGGGGCGGGGTGCACTCTGGGCTGGCAGGTTGTGGTCGTCTCCTCTCTCGAACTCCTTGCACGTGTTGAAAATGTTACGAGAAGCTTGGCCTTTTGTGAGAATCAGGCAGCAGATAGCAAGTCTAGGGAGAGCCTAACTCGGGAGTGGCGGGTGGGACAGACAGTCGGCTGCCCTGTTACACGGCCGCAGTGCTTGCGCCCACTACGGGGCCCCAAGGGTGGTGCTGGGCACCCGTTCTTACACAGAAGCCCCCAAGCCGCATGTTGCACCTTTCTCTGCAGCTTTCTTGATCTCATGTAAGAGAGCGAAACAATGTGTTGGGGTGCTCTGCCGTCCCTGGATCCCCACTCACAGTCCAGGGGTGTGGCCCCATCCCCACCCTCTGCCCAGCTTGACAGCTTCCTTTTGGGGGACCGTGGCTGCGGGCCGCTGTACCTGTTACCAGCCAGCTGCTGGGAAAATCTCAGTAGCCATTGCAGGCTTCCAGGCCTCAGGCCAGGCAAGGATGGGGTGGAAGGTATGGCAGGATAGTCCTTCTGGAGTCACTTAAGGTCACGTCTGGGTGATGGCTTCTGTATAGAAGCCGCACCTATCATGTTAAATTAAGCTGCACTTGAGTTCATTTGTGCTGGGGTTCTGTTTGTTGTTAATTTGTAGATCCCTTTTAGCTTTAGTTTAAGAGTTCCAAGAAAAGCGTTTATACCTAATTCATATTTATGTTGTCCATTTAAAATAATGTGAAAGGCAATGACCACTGCGAGTTCTTTGACTTTTCTCTTTGAAGGTTAAGAAGCACTTGCCGTAGGGGCTCTCTGTTCGGCTGTGACTTGAGACCATTTGGTCCGGCCCCACCTCCCGCCTCTGGGTGGGCACTCGCCCCACAGGCTCAGGTGTCAGGGCAGCACCTGTGCTACAGTGTGTCCCCTCCAGCCAGGGGGCACCTGCCCTGGGAGAGAGCTGGGGTGGGGGCTCGGGGAGGATCCTTGCGTTTGACCTCTTTGGTGGCTGCAGCCAGAGTGTTGAAAGTGGGGGCTGTCAGAGGGAGGGGGGACATGTATATACCTGTGGCTGATTCAAGTTGACGTATGGCAGAAACCAACACAATATTGTAAAGCAGTTATCCTCCAATTAACGATGAATTAAAAACAAGTGGGGACTGTCGGCCACACCATGTGCGCAGGGCCGTCGGCAGCGGGGGCGGACAGCGTGGAGGGGAAAGGTGGGGAGGAGAGCGCCGAGCAGAGCTGTCCCTGCTGCCGACGAGGGCTCCACGGGCCGGCTCAGCCATTTTCCTGCCCAGGTTTTGTAAGTCAGCCCAGACCTTTATGAAGATGCAACTTTTCTGCTTAAATCCACCAGCATGGGATTCTCCAGCTTGCAGCACAAGGTCCTGTCTGTCAAGTGTGGTTTTCTGGCCGGGCTAGGAGCCCTGTCACTGAGCCCCCTAGGACGAGTCAGCGAGCAGAGGGTGCTGCTGCAGCTGGGGTGTGGGCCACCGCCCTGGGAGGGCACCCGCTCTGTGCACTCTGGCCCCAGGAGCCCTGAGCAGCTGCGGCCACACCCGTGTTGGCCGCTCTCTTCACTGAGAGCACAGACCTCTCCCACAAGGGAGGAGCACAGGAACAGGGTCGGGGTGGGGAGGGGCTTCCGCCGCGGTGGCTGGAGGGAGTCAGCCCCAGCCTCCAGGTGGCCAGTTCTGGGCGGGGGGAGGCAGAGACAGGCACAGGCCAGGCCCTGCAGCCTTGGGTTTGGGTGGAAAAAGAAGAGAAAGTGTCTCAGGCAGAGAACAGGACAGTCCAGCGCTGGGAGCCAGAGTTCCCTGCCGGCTGCGTCTAGAACCCACCTTTGAGTGAGTGCCTGGGGGTGGGGCCTTGGGTCTGTGATGACACCTTCCTTCATTGGCTGCAGACAAGCTGAGCCCCGGGTCCCAGGGAAGCCCTGGTCCTCTCCTCTCTGATCCTCTGGGAGACGCATGTCTTCACAGACAGTGGGAATCAATAAATACTGGATGGTTTCTTCCATCCCAAACACATGTATTTGGGGATTTCTGTGGTCTTGCCGAGAGTCCAGCACAGAGATAGACTTTCATTTAATTATGTGAGGGCTTCGAGTGGCCCAGATGACAGAGGAGCAGGCTGTGAGGCTGATTGCAGTCGGGACCTTGTGGGAGAGTCCCCAGCACTGACCGCGGCTCTCATGATGGCCTGTGTGCTCAGAGCCGCGCTTTGTCCACAGTGTCCTGGGGAGCTGATGTAAAATCGGGCGGCAGATGGAGCCTGGGGCGTGGGGGTGAGGGGAGTGATGTGAAGGACACGGGGTCAGCTCATCCCTGCATTCAGCACCCGGGGTGCCCCTGCTGGAACTGGGGGAACCAGCCAGGGAAGGTCTTGGGAGACGTCCCACCAGCGTGGCCCTCAGATTGTCCACCACTCGTGTTCTCTGTGGTACGTTTTCTGAGGGCGCCTCCTCTTCATCTCTGGGTCCCCGAGACCTGGCCCCTGAGGTGCCCCCACGTGCCATGGGCTTATTGTGAAACCGTGTCTCCTCTCCCATCTAGATGTGAGCACCCAGGCCTGCGGTGCTCAGCATAGCGCTCGTCAGCCCTTTATTCACAGCAACTTAGTTGCAGATAAGTTCCTGCAGAAAGTCCCTTGGAGGTTTGTGGTTTGCAGGTGAGTCACTGGGGCTGAGCTGCACTCTTAAAGCGGGCTGTCCCTGAGGCTCCCTGCAGGAGCTGGTTTTTAGGGAGGACTCACAGGAGGTGAGGGAGCTGCCCTGTTACCCAAGAAAGAGCTGCCTCACAGAGGACAGCTGACCAGGACGTCTAGAGCCAGGAGGCCACAGGCCACAGCCAGAGGGTGGGAGGGGCCACAGTGCTCGTGGGGACAGAAGGGCTGCAGGGGCCAGACGTGCTGAGGTGGGCTGACGTCTGGACCTCTGGGGAGGGTGCTGCTGGCACGAGTCACTGATGGGTGGGGTGTAGGCTTGAGAGAAAGAGGCAGCCAGGCGCCCACACTGATCTGTGTCTTGGCTGGAGCTGCTGGAAGGATGGAGCCATGCTGACCGGGGTGGGAGGATTGAGGGGCCAGGTGATGCGGGGTGGGGAGCAGGGACTTGAAGGGCCTGGGCTTGTCCTGCTCAGGGCACTCCCCCCCACACCCACACACACCCACACACCCAGTCCTTCAGAGCGGCAGGCACCAGGGATCGGCCCATGGAAGACACTCTTTCTGTGGAACAGTGTGGGGTGGGGGATGGTTCTGTGATGATTCAAGTGTGCTCCATTTACTGTGCACCTTATTTCTGTTGTTACTACATCAGCTCCACCACAGATCATCAGGCATCAGACCCCTGATGCTGGGGACCCCTGATTTAGAGGAATATCCACAGCCCACCCAGAGCCTCAGTCTTCCCACTGGAGTCCAGAGATGTGCATTTGAATCTAGGTTACGGCACTGAATCCTGTCAGCCGCCGTGTTCATTGAACGAACAAGGCAGGTTCGTTGATTAAATCGGGTGAATTTACTGCCACGCTGTCTGTTCAGTGTCATTGTCAGCGAGCAGGCCTTGGGCAAATGGGTGGACGCAGGAGGGGACAGATGGACTGTTCCCTGCTGAGTGAGCGCAGGCCCCATGGGCCCTGGGTCGGCTTGTTTGGGTCTGCAGGTGAGAATGTACACCAACTGCAGCACATCTCTTGTTTCCCTGTGCTTGCTTTTCTGAGACACATCACTTTCCAGCATTTAAGTACCAGCAACCCCAAACTGCTGTTTTGAAACTCACTCATGTGCTCAGCCTTGTTCTTAGGGTCCCAGTCCAAAGCCTGAGCCTACCCCCTCCCACCTCCCCCACTCCGCACAGGGGCTGGAGCAGAAAGTAGGAGAGATCTGGGTCCCTGCTCCGAAGGGGAAGGAAGAGGCGGTCTCCCTACAGGCTTTCTCCAGCACAGAGGGACCCCACAGATCCCTTGAATAGGATCCCAGGCTGTCCAGTCCTAGGGCTGGGGTGGGGTCTCCTTCCATCCTCCCCTCTGATAGGGGACAGGGGTGTGGATTCCTCCCGCTAGCAGGCATATCCTCATCTTACAGGAAGGTGGCTCATGGAGGTGCCATGGCTCCCAGTGGCTGACCAGGTCTGACAGCAGAGCCTGGCCTCCCCTGCCAAGCCCCACCACCTCCAAGAACGGACCTCTGTTCACCAATTCCTTCCCAACAGCAGCTGTTAGGCCTGAATTTGTGTGATATTGTTCGAAACTATGATCATTCTGAGCTGAAGCACAGCAGAGTGTCATGGACCTGGAGGCAGAGCTGTGGCTGGAGAACCCAGGGAGGCTGGGAGTTGAGACTCAGCTGGAGGGAAGGCCTTTTTGGCTCGTAGAGGCCCCAGGGCGAGTGCAGGGCAGACGTGTGGAAGATTAGAAAAGGCCTGGGGGAGGAATGCACGCGTCAGGTGGAGGCTCTGTGGGCTGTCACGGGTTTCTTTACACAGGTGCTGCTCCTCGGGGCATCCCTCGGTGCTGTTACTCCTGCTTTACAGATGGTGAAACTGAGGCTGGGAGAAGCTCTGTCATTCTCGCAGGAGCAGCGGTCTGAAGCAGCAGTAAGCGAGCAGGTGCCTGGGTGCACGGCCCAGCTCTGGGCCTCTGCTGGTTGGCCCAAGCTTCCAGGTCCTGGAAGGGCCGGTGTTGAGGGCCCTGTGGACCAGAGTGTCTGGGACTGGTGGAGTCGAGGCCAGAGCACAGGGTGCCGAGCCTCAGGCTTGCCTGTGTGCCTGCTTGGAGCCCTCCGCTCTGGTCTCTGTCCCTGGGCCCTCCGGCCTTACCTGCCCAGATACTCCCTGAGCCTTTGCCTCAGGCAGCGTTCCTGGCCTTTTGTGGGAAGGAGGTATATTTGGCTTTGCTTCCCAGCTGGCTCAGTAGGTAAAGAAACTGCCTGCAGTGCAGGAGACTGCCTGTGTGTTAAGGGTTCTTCCTCGGGTGAGGCTCAGGGTGGGGCGGGGGCAGCTCTGCTCCTGCTCCGCAGTCACGGGGGCCTAGTTCCTTCCATCCAGTGACTCCACCTTCCCTGTGTGTAGAGCTGCCCACCAGGCTCCTGTGTGCAGCCGGGAGTCCAGGGATGTGAGGATCCCATGACCACTTCACCATCTGCATCTGAGCTGGTGCGTGTCCCTTCTGCATGGGTCATTCGGCTTTCTCTGCCCCTGCGAAGGGGCTGGAGGGACCTGCCGGGTAGGTGAGGTCATCATGGGCCTTGATGTTTTCTTAGTAGGTGCTTGTTAGACCCCTGGTCTGTGTTTAGGCTTGAACTCCGCACCCAGGAGGATATGGAGGAAGCAATGACTTGAGGTCTGGCCTTCGCAGGACACAGGTGCCCGGCTGGTCATCCCACCATCACACAGGAAGTGGATCATCCCGATGTGCAGACTGGCTGGTGGATTAGGGAGCCTCTGTGAGGAAGCGTCACCAGGTTCAGCTGCTTGATGCCCGAAAGCCAGTACTTGAGAGACAAGTGCCAGTAGGAATGGAAAGGCTGCTTTATTTAGCAGGCTAGGAACCTGGGGAGAGATGGCAAACTCATGTTCATAGTGAAAGTGAAGTGAAAGTCGCTCAGACATGTCCGACTCTTTGCGATCTCATGGACTATACAGTCCTATAGTACATGGACTATATACAGAATTCTCCAGGCCAGAATACTGGAGTGGGTAGCCTTTTCCTTCTTCAGGGGATCTTCCCAACCCAGGGATCAAACCCAGGTCTCCCACATTGCAGGCGGATTCTTTACCAGCTGAGCCACCAGGGAAGCCCTAACTGCAAAGTTTCTGCTTGACTGTGATCGTCTTTAAAGCGAGAGTCGTTGGGGTGGGGAGGAGGTCGTTCATCATCTTCCACTGTGTGCAGACTTTCTTCTGATTGGCTGATGGTGAGATGTTGGGGCAGTGCTCCAGGAATCTGGTGCTCAGCCTGAAGTCCTCCCCTCGGGTGGGGGCCCTAGTTTCTACAGAAGAACGCAAACATTTTGTTATAGATGTTCCTTGAGGGGGTCAGGACCTGCCCCAAGGCTGCACTGTTGCTTCCTGACTGCTCTGCCCTGTTTTTTGTATCCCCTCTCTGATGAGCAATTTTTGAATCTGTCCTTTGGAACTCAGGGAGGGTCATGGAAGCTGAATGAAGCCTATTTTCCTACAACCAAGAGACAGGGGACACGGGAAGGGCTTTCACCCGGGAGGGGCCCACAGGGTCCTGCTCTGCTGCGGACAGGCTGTTGGCTGCAGGGGAGGCTTCATATGGAAGGGGCAGCTGTCCCTTCTTGGGTTATAAGCAGTAATTTCCCTGCCTGTGAGCTATGTGATGCCTCATCCATCAGTGACTGGCCATCCTGGATGGGGATGTGAGAGAGAGCGCCTCCTCTTTCTGATTCCTGAGCCAGCCTCCTCCTCAGGCCTTCCGTGACCTTTGCTCTTGGAGAGCGCGGCACCAGGGAGCTTCGCTGCCATGGTGCCAGCCATAGAGTGCAGAGGGTTGGGATGGGAGAGGAGGGCCCCAGGTGGCCTCGGGGCTTCTTGCTTTGGGTTGAGGCTGGTCATTCACCCTTTACCCTCCATGTGACCTTGAGGAAGTCACCCTGCCTGGGTTTCTCTGACTGAATCCATGCAACTCCTACATTTTTAAGATGATTTTGAGAAGACCCTCCCCTTCCCAGTGTTCTGACAGATGCCCGTAGGGCCATCCTCCCCCTCAGCTCCTGCTCAGCAGAGATTCCTGAGCCAGAGGGGCCTCCAGACCCTTCCCAGGCCTTGTTCTATGGAAGGGGGGCAGGGAGGCCTTCCCAAGACCAGCTCCTCCAGAAGCAAAGCTGTGTGAGCCATGGGTCCTCCCCGTCCTTGGCCACGTCTCCCTGCCCCCAGCAGTGGAAGGGACGTTGGATGGAGGAGGTTACACATCTCTCACAGTGAGGAGCCAAGGCAGATAGTTTCAGAAGTTCTTGCTTCTTTCCTAAAAATTCATGTCCTTCTAGACAATTCCCCGCCCTTGCTGTCCTCTTTAAATGTCACTTTTTCTCGCTAATGAGCACCAGTCTTCAAATGGGGCTAGGAGGAAACCAGGGACCTTGGGAATATCAGAATCCTAGGTGAATTAACTTAAATTAATGAGACTAATAAGGGAAGTCGAGTTCAGCTGTGCAAATTAGCTTCGTGTTCTGGGTCTCGACTTAAATTGCCGGTCTTAATTAGATGCCTCCCCAAAACCATGAAGCGGCTTCCGAGATCCTTTTGACCTAAAAGCTTCTCTGATCTGTTCACTCTGTCAAGTGTAAAATTAGCCTGGAGATGTTCCTCTTTAAGCTATCCCCAGAGTCTCACAGGGCCTCTGGTATCCGCCACCGTCCAGGGGATGGGGCGGGAGCGGGGGGTGGCTGGGCACCCTGCAAGAGGCGGGGCTGGGCTGGTTGAGGAACCTTCCTGGGGAGACAGGCCATCGGGGTGCAGGTGTGGTGCGGGTGGCCTGTCTCCCCTGTCCCGACGATGAAGGGGATGACGCGGGTAGCGCGCTGCGCAGGCAGCCGGGCAAGTAAGGGGATTTCTGGGTGCCCCCCCTGCCTCTGGCCAGTGCGAGGTGCGGTTCTCAGTGATTCAGGAGCGTGGCAGTAAGCTGAGAAAGAAAATGCTTCTGGCACGCCCCCAGACATGGCCATCGTTAAGATGTGGTCCCTGACAGCTCTGGGCGTCTGGGCCCTTCTTTTTAAATGTCTTTAGCCAGAGCACAGGTAGAACATCCCATTAAAAACACACAAGGTGCAGAGCTGACATGACCACTTTTCCATGCTGTTGTTTTTATTACAATCATTAAAAGGATCAGCCTTTTTATTGGGTGTAAAGACCATTCACAAACAGCACAGTGAATTTTTCCCACAGTAAATCCACTCAAAGAACCATCAGCAGGAGACGGAACACTCCAGAGGGCACCCCTGCCCCCAGCCTCTCACGCGCTCCCCGGCCAGGTCTGCCCCTCAGAGACACTAACACCACTGTCCTGACCTCCCACACCACACGCTCGCCTCCCAGCGCTCGAACTTCACAGCGATGGCGTTGCCTCGAGCGTGCTCTCGAGGGTCTGGCTTTCCCCCTTGACGTTGTTCCTTAGGGTCGTTCGTGTTGTTTGTCTGTTCTGCTGTTGATGGACCCTTGGATTGTTTCTGTTTTGTTTTTTTTTTTTTCTGAATATAGAAACATCCATGTTCTTTACTTTTGATTAATTTATTTGTGTCAGGTCTCAGTTGTGACATGTGGGATCTTCATTGCGTCACGAGGATTCTAGCTGTGCACAGGCTTAGTTGCCCCGAGGCATGTGGAATCTTCCCGGACCAGGGATCGAACCCGCATCCTCTGCAGTGGCAGGTGGATTCTTAACCACTGCACCCCGGGGAAGTCCCTCTGGGTTTTGAATATTATAAATGTTACTGCTTCCAGTGTTCTTTACACACTTTTTGGTGAACCTAAGTGTGCGTTTCTGTGAGCAGTTGCACTCTGAGTTATATGTGTTCAGTGTGGGTAGATACCGCGGGCTTCCCAGTACGGCTGTACCATCTTACACTCCACCAGCAGTGTGTCAGGGCCCCACTTATTCCACATCCTTGTCAGCACTTGGTACTGCCTGTCTGTTCCAGTTTAGCTGTCTGGTGGGTGCACAGAGGTATCTCATGGTTACGGTTAGTGTTTTCCTGATGACTAATGAGGTTGAAGAACTTTTGTGTGTATGTTGCCTTTATTATAATCATTTTAGCAGCCAGATAGTGGTGTGTCTCACAGATGTTCCGAAATGGACTTACCTGTAGCTGGGCATTTAGATTGCTTCCTGTATTTATCATTACAAACGATAGGCATCTCTGGACCCTTGGTGAGAATTTTGTATTGTTTACAGATTTTGATAAATAATGTCAGATTGCTTTCTAGAGTATTCAGACCTTTCCAGAATGTTATCAGTAGTACAGGAGAACTCTGTTGAGTTTCCCCTAGGTCAGTGAGCAAAGCATATTCTCATTAGGAGAAGAAGCAAAACCTCTTTAAGGAGCCTACTTTAGATAACTCTAGGCGTACTTAGCATTCTTTCATTATTATGATTGAGTTTGGTCACTTTTCCAAAATATTTTCTGTGAGTATCCCTCTTTTATGAATTCATACCTTTTGCCACTTGTATTTTTAGTGAGTTTTTTTTTTTTGGTCGATTTGTGTAAGTGTTATGGTAAGATACAGGTCTTAGTGCTGCAGGTTCTTTCTCCATCTGTTTCATTGTCACAGCGTATTTTTGACTTGATGCCTTTTGATGTCGGCGCACTGTCTAGTCTCCCCCTTGGTGACCTCTGTGGGGTGTCCCCAGCCAGGCCACTGCCCTTCTCTGACGTGCCCAGGCCCAAGGTCCCTGGGTGCCCCGCGGGAGGAGGGGAAGGAACACACCCTGCAGGGGAGGGGGTTTGCAGTTTCAGATGCTCACACTGGCCGCCGAGGTCTGCCCTGCAGCCCTGGTGGTGCTGCGCTGCGCCGGGGCCGAGTGCTGTGCTCTGGGGCAGGCTCGCAGGGCCGGCAGCCGCGCTGGGCTGGGAGCCGCGTTTTCAGTGCCCACTGCTGTCCTCACACGTGAGTTTCTCACTGTCGCCCTGAGAGGTGGGTCCAGCCCCCCTCGTCTTAGTCACCAGAAAGCAGAGCCTCCGAGGTGCCCAGCTCATCCCAGAGCCTGACGTTTGTGGCAGGAAGCCTGGGCTCAGCCTCTTATCTGCTCCTTTCCCTGAGCCACATCCCAGCTCCCCAGCAGGCCCTCCCCCTGATCACCACAGGAGCGGGGATAGGAATGAGCACTGTTTCTCATTCTTTGGGGGTTTGAGCAAAACATCTGTTTTTGAGTTAAAAGTTTAGATTGGTGTATGGGGCACAAAGGAGCGTATAGTAGCGCTGGGCTTCCCCCCGTTTTTAGGCATGAAAATAATAACATACACGTTGTAATAAGCATTCCCGAGCACTTCATGTCTGCTCAGCTTGTTAATTTATACTTTTCTATTTCTAGATGATGGACTTGGATGTGCTTCTGTGAAGAGATGCCACGTGTCTCTACTGGCCCAAGGACAAACATGTCCAGTAAGTTGCTGGGTGAATTAACCCAGGAGCGGGAGCTCAGGCCCTTCAGATGCAAAGGTGTTGACACCCTTGGAGAACACGGGGTGTCTAGATATATGGGGACCTTTGAGGGGATTTTTTAAAAATCATATTTATTTAGTTTTAATTGATGGTTGCTTTACAATTTTGGTTTGATTTCTTTTTTGAGGCCTGGAGTCTTCTGCTGTTGTTTAGAAGCTGCTCTGTAGGAGCTGGTCCATACTTTGATGAGCTATTGATGTATTTGTGGAGAGGCAGGAGGTCTCCCTGACTTCCTCCTCTGCTGTCTTCTTCCACTCTCTGAGGGGATATTGTAAACCAGCCTTATTGCCTGGTCTAATTATTTGAGCTTCTGAAGGTTGGTTCCTGCTAGAGACAGCAGGAATGGTGGCATAAAGGGTTGGAAGAATCTGAAACCCATTCCTCGCCGAGTGCGCTGCTTCCTAGAGCAACGCGTGAGCTCCATGCTGGCCGGAGCATCTGGGCGGCTCAGCCTGTGGTGGCTCCTTGCCCAGAAACCCCGTGCCCGAAGCACAGCACCGTCCACTGAGGTGCAGATGGTCGTGCCTTATGGGAAAGAAAGCCCGAGTGACATACATGGGATTCCTGTGGCCCTGAGGGGCAGAGACCAAGGCTGGAGACGTGCCTTCGGTCCCCAGCTTCTGTTGTCCTATTTTGGCCAGTGTGCGGCAGACCTCTCTCTTCCCACACCTCTTATCCTTCGGGAGAGAGATGGTAATGAGCTGATTTATCATTTTAAAGCTCCTCCGAGATTCGTCAATGGGAAATCATAATAAAGCCGACCCCAGCCATAGTTTATGATTATGTTGAGCCATCATTTAATGTGGTACTTCTCTGTGGAAGAGACCCTGCTCTCTTTATGGAGTCCTGTGGGTGAGAGGAGAGGGGGAGGTGATTAGACAGGACCTGGATCGTCAGACTCTCCCCTCCTCACCTGCCGGGGACCCTGGCTTCACCGAATCTTGCCCGTGTAGGTCACGTGCTCTCTTCATGAGGCCACAGTGTCTCTCTGTTACCATCCCATCCCCGTATTTTGAGTTTGTGTGTTTGTTTAAACCAGTGTTTGTTCCTGTTTCTCAGGACAGCTGCCGCCTTAGGGGACGAGGGCGTGGTGACGGGGCTTCTGGAAACTCAGGCGTGCTCTGACCCAGGAACGGGAAGTCATCCTCACCAATGACATCATGACAGCAAGAGAGCACAGCCCTCGCCATGGTGCCAGGGCCCGTGCGATGCAGCGGGCTTCCACCATCGATGTGGCAGGCGACATGCTGGGCCTCTCTCTGGCAGGTGAGCCTCAGCAGGCTGCCTGTGGGCCCTCGCGGTGGCAGTGCCAGGGGGTGCGGGGCCGGGCAGCCCCATTTGAACTGGAATAGGGAAAGTCAGCCCTCTTCCTGGGACTTGCATCCCCTGGAACCTGCCTGCCAGGGTTTTCCAGGTTGCGTGGGCACCTCCAGGGCTCACTGGCCAGTAGGTAATGCGGGAGTGTCCACAGTGCCTGTGTGACCGGTGCCCAGACCATAGTAAAAGCCCTTTGCATTGTGGATGTGCAGGCCCAGGGGGAGGGGTTTAGTCTCGGGGTCCGCAACTTCTTAGGAATCTCAAATCATCTCATGTAACAGTTTGGGAGAAGGCAGAGTGTTGGGTTCCCCCCCCCCCCATCCCATTTTATTGAGGAGTAATTGACATATCAGTACATCACTGTAAGTTCAAAATGTAGAGCTTGCTGGTTTGATGTATGGATACTGTGTCGCCACTGGTGACTGGGCTTTTTGCATCGAATCGGAAAGCAGGGAAAAGTTGATTAAGGCTGATTTTTTTGTCATTTCTCTTTTATCCAGGAAACGTACAAGATCCAGATGAGCCCATTTTAGAATTCAGCTTAGGTAGGTGTCTGTAATTTTTTGTGTTAATATACATGCAGCTTAAAACCCGAGACAAAAGCACCGCAACTGGCAGGAGTTTGTCCAGAGACCTTGGCACTGCCACCACGGCTGTGGAAGTGCTTCTGAGAAGCGGAGGCCGAGAGGCCGGTGGGAGCCTCCTGCACGTGGGAGGGGACCTCAGCTGCCTGGCATGGGATGCCCGTCTCCTCCACATGTGCTCCGTCCAGGCTGGTGGTGGGAAGCGGGCAGGAGGGGGCCCCAGAGATGCAAAGTCAGCCTCGCTGGGGAGAGGCAGGAGGGGTGAGGACATGGGGCTCAGGGCCACGTTGCTCTCCCTGCGGTGTTGCTCTCTGGCGCTCAGATCCTTGCTCCACGAGCAGAGGCACTGACGCCCTCGTGCTCCTCGCTCTTGAGCCTCAGTGAGAGCGTGCCTGGAGTCGGGCAGCATGGCTCACTGTGGGCTCACCCTCAGGAGCTTCTTCTCCAGGGCCCAACACTCACTGGTATTCCTCTCCTTGTCCTGTCCCTGAAAGGCTGCTGAGTGAGGCGTGCCCACCTCGCCGTCCCCACCCTCCTTCCCATCCTAATTCTGCCTGGCTACTCCTCAAGGCTGGAGGCTCTCTCTGGTGAAAGTAAACTCAGTCCTCCACAGAGATGCAGAAATGCTGGCCTTTGGAACCCAACCAAAGCAGTCAGCTGGCCACCCTGTTACTGTCGGGGAGCCTGCCTAGGCCAGCATGCCCCGCCGCCTCCTGAGACCGCCTTTTTAGAACCGAATGTACGTTTGCCTGTGCTGACGAGGACGGGCGCACGTGTGCTGATCGCAGTCTTATTTGTAATAACCAGCACTGGAAACAGCGTCCATCAGCTGGAAGATTAACTATGTTATGTGCGTACAGAGGATGGCTGCTCAGCTGAGAGAAGGCCCAAGTCCCTGACACACCCCTGGGTGCGTCTCAGAATCCGTGAAAAGTGTGAAAAGTGAAAGAAGCCGTAACAAGAGGCTGGGTGTTGTGTAACTCCATTTTCGTGAAAGTCAGAAGGACGAGTCTGTAGCGAGAGCGCACAGGTTAATGCTTACCTGGGAGCGAGGTGAGGGCAGGGAGCACAGGGAGCCCTTTGGGGCGATGGAGGTGCTCCCTGTCTGGACAGAAGTGGTGGGTCTAGGAGTGTGTGCGCTGATCAGAACCGAGTGCCACACTTAAAGTGGATGTGTTTTACATACAAATTATTCCTCGAAGGTGATATAAAGCAAAATGAAAGAAGAGATTGCTGGAAGGCTCACAACATGAAAAAGAAAAAGATTAGAAACAATAGAACTTGGGCTTCCCTGGGAGTCCTGTGGTTAAGAGTCCTCCTGCCAATGCAGGGGACACAGGTTCGATCGCTGGTCCAGGAAGAACGCCTGCGTTGTGGAGTAACTAAGCCTGTGCATCACGACTGCTGAAGCCCGCGTGCCCTAGAGCCCGAGCTCCGCAATAAGAGAAGCCGCTGCAAGTGCGAAACCCGCACGCCACAGCTAGAGAGCAGCCCCCACTCGCCGCACCCAGAGAAAAAGCCTGCACAGCAAGGAAGACCCAGCCCAGCCAGAAATGAGTAAATAAAACGATCCAAAAGAGGGAATAAACCGAGGAAAAGGAAGATCCAGGAAACAGCCCAACACAGGAGAGAAGTCACAGAAATCCTTTAATGAATAGTATTTGCTTAGCTCTAATCGGAGAAGGCAATGGCACCCCACTCCAGTACTCTTGCCTGGAAAATCCCATGGACGGAGGAGCCTGGTGGGCTGTAGTCCATGGGGTCGCTAGGAGTCGGGCACGACTGAGCGACTTCACTTTCACTTTTCACTTTAATACATTGGAGAAGGAAATGGCAACCCACTCCAGTGTTCTTGCCTGGAGAATCCCAGGGATGGGGGAGCCTGCTGGGCTGCGGTCCATGGGGTTGCACAGAGTTGGACACGACTGAAGTGACTTAGCAGCAGCAGCTCTAATAATGTAGGACATGGATGTAACAAAAACGTTGAGTTAACCTGACTATAGAGAGAGAATGAGAGTTGATATAATGGAGATAAAAATCTTCACCCTATAATAGAAATCTAGAAATCAGGACATTTCTGAATCTGACAAGTCAAGGGCACTAATATAGTCATATTAATTAGACATATGGAGGAAGAAACAGCTTAAAAAGGTGAGGGAGAGTTTTATGTTAAATGAATTTTACTATATACACACACAAAACAGAAGGTGAGGAGTAGGAGCCAGATAATTGAATGGTCAAATATTTTATCTTAAAAACAGAATTTAAAACTGAAAAGCACTCGTTTAAAAACCTTTATTAGAGAAAATGTTAGAGGGAAAGAAAGCCCGATCAGAGAGACCCACAGTCAGCATCTTGGTATGTATCCTTTTGCAGATATTTTTTTACACCCACACAGTGCTATACAGAAATTGTTAATGATTTCTGGTTGTGGAGGTGATGGAATTATTTACAGAATTGTCATCCTCTTGTTTTTTAAAAGTCATTTTAGAAAGTCTTTAATTTGTTAATTCCTTCTGTTTTCTGTGTTTTGGTGTTTTGGCCGTGAGGCGCGTGGGAATCTTCGCTCCCTGACCCTGCGTTGGAAGGCGGAGTCCCAACCACGTACCGCTAGGGAAGTTCCATCGCCCTAGTGTTCTTAATATGGTTTCCACGTAGCAGAGCATCACTGGCGTCCTTTCGTTTTGGTCTGCGTGGGTCTGCCACCTCATCGTTCCAGATGCCTGCGTAGAGTCTGCTGTGTAACTGTGCCGTGCTTATTGTAACCAGCCTCCTGTTGCTGGACACTTCGGTCTTTTCAGTCTGCCGTCGTAAACACCAACAGTGAATGTACATGTGCCTGGGTCTTTCGCATGTTTTGTTGGTTCTCTCCTTGGGATAAGTCATAGGATATAGAATTGCTCAAATGATAGGCACCTGAAATGTGTTTTACCTCGGTAGCATTTATTCAGCTGGGACACAGATGCTCTGGTTGGAAAGACACTGCATACACATCAGGGATTAATGGTTTCTATGGAAATGTGCCAGAGGATTATGTAAGTGATAAGCAGGAGATGTGACTGTGGGCCTCTGAGAGGAAGCTTCATGGAAGTCATGGAACTGAGCTAGGGATTAAACCTTGGGTGAGATTTAGGTTGGATACGGGCAAGGCCAGGAGAGAACGTCACTCGTAGGGAGGTATTTTCTGAGCACGGCAGTTGGCCCATCAGCCCTTAAGCTGACATCAGTCTTTCCAGCCTCGGGCCACTTGCTGTATCTCAGTCTACCTGCCATCACTGGGCTTTGAGAGACCTAGGTGTTCTAGCCTCACATGATGAGAGGGCAGGCCGAGAGAGACCAGACCAGGGTCTCTGCGGGGTATAGCTTAAAGGACGGAGAACAGCGGAACAGTCATATCTCTGATGTGGAGGCAGACATCATAGAAGAAGTAGAACAGAATTGAAAAAGACAACAGGGGCTTCCCTGGAGGCTCGGTGAAGAATCCACCTGCCAGTGCAGGAGGCATGGGTTCAGTCTCTCGTCTAGGAAGATCTCACATACGGCGGGGCAGCTAAGCGCATGCACCACGGCTACTGAGCCTGTGCTCGGAGGCCAGGAGCTGCAGCTGCGGAAGCCCACACGCCTGGAGCCCCCGCTCTGCAGCAAGGGAAGCCCCCTCAGTGAGACGCCCGTGCACCGCAACTGAAGAGTAGCCCCCCGCGCTCTCCACAGCGCTGGAGAAAAGTCCGCACAGCAACGGAGACCCAGCACAGCCAAACAGAAATAATAACACTGTGTTTCAAAAAGAGAACAAGACCTTAAAGCTTCTGGAAGAAAAGAAACTGGAGAACTCACAACCACAACTTCAGGTTAGGCAGAGATTGATCACTTGGCAGGAAGTACGATATGTTTTAGTTTTCTATTGCTGCTGTAACAAATTACCACAATATAAGAAATATAAGACCTTAAAACAAGCCAAATTTATTATCTTACAGTTCCCTTAGGTCAGAAAGCAAAGGGCTCAGCCAGGTCTCTACTCAATCTTATAAACACCAAAGTCAAAGCATCAGCATGGCCCCAGTCCTTCCTAGGGACTCAAGGGTTAAAGGTGGCTCCTTATTCATTCAAGTTGTTTGAGGACTGAGGTCCCTATTTCTTTGCTAGCTACCAGTCGAGGCCTGTTCTCTGCTTATAAAGGCCGCTCACGTTCTGTGGTTGTGGCTCTTTTCTCTCTCTGCACAGCCAGCAATGGCAGGTTGAGTGCCTTTCATGCTTAGAACTTCCCTAGTCTTTTTTTAATTCACACCTTTGTAACTCACCCTTCCATCTTCCTTTTGTACTTTTAGGAGCTCATATGATTAGATTAAGCTCATCCAGATAATCTGCAGTAATCTTTCCATGTCAAGATTCCATGACTTTAGTTACATCTATGAAGTCCTTTTGCCTGTATTATAATGTTTTCAAAAGTTCCTGGGATTAGAATTTGGCCCTTTTTGAGGGGAGGGACGTTTTTCTGCCTGCTAGTGTCTAAAATTAAAAATCTAAAATAAAAAACTCTGGAAATCTTTGAGAAAATGAATAAATAAACCACAAACTGGAGAAAAATATTCACATGTACCTGACAAAGGACAGATCTAGGATAAAATGCTTACAAATTGACAGTAAAAAAATCAATTTAAAAATGAACAAAAGACTTGAGCAGACTCTTGACAAAAGAAGTTAGAAAAATGAACAAACACATGGTGAAAAGATGCTTAATGTCATTAGTCATCGCAGAAGTGCAAATGAAAACACGTTCTTTGGAACAACCAAGATAAAGGCTAACCCACCAAATGGTGGGATTCAGAGCAACTGGAGCTCTGGTAAATTGCAGTGAGATTATAAAGTGATGCAGCCACTTTAGGAATCTGTCAGCTTCTTACAAAGCTAAGCATATCCTTCTCTACTGTAACCTGGAAGTTCCACTCCTAAGTGCTTATGCAAAAAGAAAACATGTTCACAAGAAGATGTGAGTAGGAATGTCTGCTGCTGCTGCTAGGTAGTGTCTGACTCTGTGCAACCCCATAGACGGCAGCCCACCAGGCTCCCTGGTCCCCGGGATTCTCCAGGCAAGAACACTGGAGTGGGTTGCCATTTCCTTCTCCAATGCATGAAAATGAAAAGTGAAAGTGAAGTTGCTCAGTCATGTCCGACTCTTTGTGACCCCATGGACTGCAGCCTACCAGGCTCCTCTGTCCATGGGACTTTTCCAGGCAAGAGTACTGGAGTGGGGTGCCATCACCTTCTCCAAGTGGGGTGCTATCGCCTTCTCCAGGAATGTCTATAGCACCTTTATTTATAATGGTTCAAAACTGCAAACAACCCAACTGTCTATTAACATACAGTGACTGGTAAGTAAATTTTGGTATATTCATACAATGGAATATGATTCATCAGTTTTTAAAAAGAATTAATTATCAGTATATAAACAATACAGATGAATCTTGAAAACATTCCATTTATGTTCAAGAAATTCAAGAATGGACAAAAATGGTAAAAATCAGAAAGTGGTTCGCAGGCAGGGGAATTGACTGAGAAGTGGGACGGGAGCTTTCTTGTCTGATGGAGAAAGTCATCTTGTTTTGTGAGTGTGTATGATTGTCAAAGCTCATTGAATGAAAACCTAGGCTCTTTGTGTCTTATTATATCCAATAAGTAATGAAAACCCATAAAAATGTATGAGAACATATTACAAAGAGATCAATTTTCAGAAGTAAATTAATTGGCAGAAGTAAAAATCAATTTATGAATTTTAAATCACCAGTAATATTTGAAAAATAAATGAGAATGACGAGAACAGGAGTAAAGACCTCTAAAAATCCTCTCCTCCATAAAGACAGTGAAAAAACGGTCCAGATCAATGATTTCAGTTGCCAAGATGCTGAAACAGCCTAAGTGCCCATCAGCAGATGAATGGATGAAGATGTGGAGGGCGTGTGTATGTATTTGTTGTATATGTGTATATTATAGATGTGAGTACACACACACACACACACATAGAGAAATATAAACAATGGAATATTACTCAGCCATTAACAATGGATGAAATTTTGTCCTTTGCAGCAAAATGGATAGACTTGGAGGGCATTATGCTAAGTGAAATCAGTCAGAGAAAGATAAACACTGTAGGATACCACTTATCTATGGAATCTAAAAAACACAACAAACTAGTGAATATAACAGAAAAGTAGACTCACAGATATGGAGAACAAACTGGTGGTTTCTGGTGGAGAGGGCCAGAAAGGGGCATATAGGGGCGAGGGGACTGAGAGGTACAGACTGCTGGGTGTAAGATAGGCTCGAGGATGTACTGCACAGCATGGGGAATACAGCCAATGTTTTGTAATAACTAAATGGAAAGTAACTTCTAAAATTCTATAAAAAATTAAAAACAATCAATTGTTTCAGAACTCTGGGAATTAAGCAGAGGCCTTCAGCACTCTGGGGCATGTTCATTGCCTCTCCAGAAAAGCCAGTTCTTGTTATGAGTGTTGGACTTTGATTTACCGTATATTTCGTCAGTCACAAGGTGGATATCTTTCTCATCTTTTAGTATCTTTTTAATCAGAAAGTGTCTTATAGTTAATGGCATATCATAGGTTAATGGCGATGGGCCTTTTTTTCTTTGATAATGCATTTTACAGTAGATGGCATGTTAGATTCAAAGAAGTATGATCCTTTTTATTGTGGATCCCTTCTGTGATTGATTAAGGCTTCCCTGGTGGCTCAGACGGTAAAGCGTCTGCCTGCAATGTGGGAGACCCGGGTTCAATCCCTGGGTCAGGAAGATCCTCTGGAGAAGGAAATGGCACCCCACTCCAGTACTCTTGCCTGGAAAATCCCATGGATGGAGGAACCTGGTAGCCTACAGTCTATGGGGTCGCTAAGAGTTGGACACGAGTGAGCGACTTCACTTTCACTTTATCTGAGTCTTACAATCTATTTCAAAATGCTTAGTGCAATACGTTTTCTAACTGAAACAGTTCGTGAAGTGTCTTTAGTTCTAAAAAGCCACATGTGTAGTAATCTCAAATTTGATATGAGTCTTATAGGGAAAATGAATGAGCATGATTTTCTTAAAAAGAAAAAAAAAAACCTTTATTTTGCAATAGAATTTTAATTAGCTTCCAACATATGTCACACACAGACCCAGGGACACCGTGAGCTTAGGAGTGCAGCAGCCCTGGGTGTGGGCGTGTGTAGCTGGGTCTTGATTTCATAGACTCTGTGGCTGCTTAGTTCCAATTAGTTGTTAAGGTCAAACTTCACGGGTCAGACCTTTCCTGTGTCATCCATTCCGTGGATGAAGAGAGCCTTCCATCGGCAGTTATGGCATTGCTGTCCTGGGGGCCAGGAAGGCTGGGAGGAATGAGAAGGGATCATTTCTAATTTAAAAAGTCTCCTCCCTGTAACAGTAGTCAAGGGTGATCGTTTCATTCCGTTGTGTGGGTTTTACTTCTTTTACCTTCTTTGGGTGTGTTTGGAACCGAGAACTAACTGAAGTCTGATTTTTAAGAACCATTTCTACTTTATTTATTTTATTTCTATTCTAATTTTGTAGCCTGCAGTGAGCTGCATACTCCGTCACTTGATCGAAAACCAAATAGCTTTGTGGCAGTGAGCGTGACCACCCCACCCCAGGCATTCTGGACGAAGCACGCACAGACGGAGATCATCGAGGTGGGTGCTTCTTGCCCCCGGCGGCTCCAAGACTGCTTCTGGTCCTGGTGGGAGGTCTGCTCAGTGCCCTGAGCACCCGTAGCTGAGGTTTATTCCTGCAGATTGTTTTCTTCTTGCACGAACGTTCAGCACACTGGTATCTTTCATCACACTTACTCCTCTGGGTGGTGCTTTTATTTGCCATGTTGTCTGTAGTCACTCAGTTGGGTCCGACTCTGCGACCCCATGGACCGTAGCTCGCCAGGCTCCTCTGTCCATGGGATTCTCCAGGCAGGAATATGGAGTGGGTTGCCATTTCCTCCTCCAGGGGTCGAACCCAAGTACCCTGCATTGGCAGGGGGCTCGTTACCACAGAGCCATCAGAGAAACCCTTGATTTGCCATATCCTTTACAGTTGTTGATTATCTATTGGCTGGCTGTTTTTAAACAGTGATCCTCTAAGGTAGATTGCTTTTTAAGAGGTAACACCTCATACTCCCTTCTCATCTCTAATTGGCTGCTACTTTTGGACACTTGTGGTCTTTAATCAGAGTTTAGAGAATGTTAATTATCAACCAACCCTCGTACTAGCCACACTTTTTATTGGTTTGTATTTTTATATCCTTTTTTGAGTTGTATGTTATGTGTTTACTCTGTACATGAAATGAAATGATACAGTCACCTCAGGAATTTTACTGGATTTCTTTAGATAATTGAGCACATTACGTAAGTTATGAAACTAAGTGTAGGAGGTGGCTGGTGTGAGCTCCTGTAAGATTTTGTTGGTGATGTGAGTTTCTGTGTGAATGTTGCCCTCCCTGGCAGTCTCCAGCAAGCAGACTGCATTTCTCCTTCTTTCCAAGTTTTACATTTTGCCTGATAGACCCTCTCATTACCTTGGAAATTTATTTCAAGTTCAAGCCAACAGTTCTGGTTTCTACCATTTGTCTAGCACGGCCTACCCACAAAGCACTGGGAGCTGTGGATGACACAGTGAGACTTGAGCCCCGCCCCTGCCTCAGGGAGTCTACCAGGCTGTGGGTGAGGCGGCTGAAGTGAACGGCTCCCTGCAGACGAGCGGAGTGTGGGCCGTGTGAGGGCAGAGTGAGCGGGACAGTGCGTGGGGACGGGGGCCTGTCCCGCTCACTGCGCACGAGACACCGCAGGGGTGCAGGGGGTCTGGCCGCGCCGTAGCCGGCTGGTCTGCAGGTGTGTTTAAGGCAGGTCCTGGGGGAGTGATCTGGGCCCTCACTGGCAGCGGGGAGGAATGGGAAGAAGGGGGCGTGAGAGGGAGGCTCTGCAGGTGGAACTTGCAGGGGTGAATTGTCCCTGGGTGGTTCAGAACAACAGAGAAGGCAGCAGAGCCGGTGCCTGGATCTGGAGCCTCCTTGGAAGGAGAGTCAGAGGGAGTCTGAACTAGCAGATGGAGTGGTTGGGTGGGGCTGTGGCCGCAGCAGGTCACTGCAGGGTGGGGTGGGGATGAGACTGTCCAGCAGGTGGCAAGACATCAGATCTGGAACTGCCGGTACAGACAAGAACTGCTAACAGTTTGGCCAAGATCACTAACCACCACCTGAGGAAGCGAGTTTAATATAATGGCGTTTGAGGTCAGGGCTGGGCTGCCAAGAAATGGTCACCTATGATCTAGAGACTCGCAGCTCATCCTCAGAAAAAGACAACCTTAAAAAAGCTGGACCTCCATTCTTACAAACCCAGGATTCTAGAAATAAACAATTCTGACTATTCATTTCCTCTTTCATCTTTCCATCTGCCTCAGCTTAAAGGAATAGCCTACAGTAGTAGATCCAAATACATCTGAAGTGGTAAGAGTAGTTACAGAAAGTCTTTCCTGCTGGGGGAGGAGCCCTTAGGGTGAGCTCGTGGGCCCAGCATGTGGTGATCTATTCGTGGTATCTGGGCCTACAGGCTTTGTCTTTCTTGGAAAGCAGAGTTTGGCTTGTCTGCATCCCTGTAAAGCCTGTTTGCATTCCTGTTGATCCAAGCTGGTAAGATGTTAGTTAGTTTCTTCTTCTGAGAATGTTGGTGTATTTCAAAAGCAACCACTTAAGGAAAATGCAACTCTGTATTCTGATTTTTTTTTTTTTTCTATTGTAGGGAACCAATGATCCTATATTTCTAAGCAGCATTGCCTTCTTTCAAGACTCTCTCATCAATCAGATGACACAGATCAAGCTGTCCGTGTATGATGTCAAGGACAGATCTCAGGGAACAGTTAAGTACCATGTTGTTGTTCGTGGGATGTTCTTCCCTTCTTTTTTTAAAGCTACATAATTGTCTGGGAGGTGAACATAAGACTGACTTTATTCCTGGCTTACGAATTAATGTCCAGGTGTTTTTGTCTTTGGGAACATCTTTCTGAGCCTCCCACTGGGCTCCTGAGATGAAGTCAGATGTGTTGAGAGAGCCAGCCAGCCGTATCCCCCCACCAACCCACTGCCGCCCCAAGAGCTGGAGGAGAGGCACGGCCTGGGCACTAATGCTGTCTCCCCTCTCCCGCAGATGTACTTGCTGGGGTCCGGAACTTTTGTCGTCAAAGATCTGCTCCAGGACAGGCACCATAGGTTGTATTTAACACTAAGGTTGGTATTTAATTTTGTCTGTCTGCAAGGATCTGGAATCACAAGGTCTGGGGACGGATGGGGAAGGTCGACCCTATATTGAGAGAGTGTCTTACCCTCAACCCCTGTCCCCAGAAGCCAGTCTTGTGGGGAGGTGGTTGTCATTGAGAAGAAAGAGAAAACCTCAGCCTGTCAGAGGGCGTGTCATGAAGCGGAAGTGTGCAGTGTTCATGGGAGTATGCAGACCTAAAGGAAAATCTTTGTGTACCTCTAATTATACCGAATGTATTTGGCTGTCATCTGTCCCCCCTAGTAGGATGTGATCTCCCAGACAGCAGGTATCCCAAGACTTAGAACAGTGTCTGCTGCTCAGGAAATATTTGTGGAAGGAACGAATGAGGGGAGGGAGGGGCCGCCCCCACTGTGATGGGGTCAAGATGTCAGTTCTTCCCAAATTCAGTTTAGGGGCAGGTCCCACCCTGATGGAGTGTTCTTTCTTTCTGTCGCTCCATCTTTTTTTCCCCAAAATAATGTAAAAATTGGGAAAATAGTCTGAAATAGCCAAGACAGTTTTGATGTAGGAGATGAATTCTTGGCCAGTAGTATGACATTCTGAAGATGCGGAGATGACAGCACTGCAGGTGCTGGGGAGGGCTTGCCCTGCAGTGATCCTGTGTGTGTGGAGAGCCTGACTCAGGACGAGAGAAGGGTCTTGGGAGAATGGGTGGGTTCGCTTTGGGGAAGGATGGTTAGAGGAAAACACTCAGGTTCATCCATTGCCAGAGCTGATTCTGGTTGGACATCATCCTTTTTAAAAGGAGCTAGAGATGGTCACTGAACAGTGTGACTGGGGTTGACTTTCCCAGGCACGAGAACCATGAGAATGAATCACAAAGGGTACGGTCAGTGGATGGACGTGACCATGCAAAAACTTACAGCCTGGCTAAGTCCCACACTTCAGATAAAAAACCCAAGGCTTCACAGTATTGCTTTATGAATCAGAGCTTCCTGGGATGAATCGGAGGGGCCCAGGCAGCCGGCAGTCACCCTGAGGGGTCTTGGGGTGAAACTGACCGGGGCTAGAGGGGCCTCAGCTGTATCACGAAGGATTCAGAGGCTTTGGGAATTCCCGTGTGACCTCTGCTAACTGGGGTCCAGACCTAGGCCTTGAGGCTAATCAGAGCTTGAGGGTGGAGTAGATGGAGCAGAAAGGGGTCGTGTGCCAGAAGAAGATGCTCTGGGTCCTGACTCTGAGATGTGTCCCCGTCACTCTCAGGGGAGGGGCAGCCCAGGGCTGAGGGGCCCCGGCCTCCCACGCGGGCGGTGGCTTTGCCCCTCCCGCTTTACTGGCACGTCCGTGCTTCCCCATGGGGCGTTGCCCCCTCCCAGACACGGCCTTCCCTTGCGGCCCCACCTTTGCTCACCTGCTGCCCTCAGAGCCCCCGCATGTGGCAGCTGCTATTGGGCCGACCAGCCAGCCCCATCCTGGTTCCCCCAGGACCCCTCGAGCACCCGGGATGCTGAGCTTTGCATTTAGCAGAAGGTGAAGCCCAGTCACAGCACCAATGCTGAAGGGCACTGCTGATTGCAGGTCTGCAGAGAGTGACCGCGTGGGCAACATCACCGTGATGGGCTGGCAGATGGAGGAGAAGTCGGATCAGCGGCCCCCAGTGACCCGGTCTCTGGACACCGTCAACGGGAGGGTGAGCACAGCATCTTCTCCCTCTGGGTGGGCTGGAGGGCCCTCCTAATGCACGTGGCCTCTGAGTTCAGGGGACGGGACAGTGGGGCCCCTACTGGACATGCCTGCGCCCTCAGGCACTTAACCGGTAGAGAGGGGGCTCCCCAGCCTCTGTTCCAGGTCACAGCTGGCTCCTCAATAGCGGGAGCTGCAGGCGGGAGGGGAGAGGTGGCTTGCGGGTGTGGACTGAGACCCAGGTTGTCTCTGAGGGTGGGTTAAGGTCTTCCTCTCCCAGACACTCCCTGCCCATGGCTGCCTGGGCCCCATCGCACACCTGCGCCCCCCACCCACCTCTCCCTGCCCTCCTCATGCACAGCTGCTCACACAGACACTCGCAAACAAGAGCTCTTATAGCCCAAACACTGGCAAGTAGTCATTGTAAAATACAGAGATCTCTCACCGTACCCAAAACAAGTCTGAAACGTTAGCTATGGAAATACTCTCGGGCCTGTCTACCACCGCCCTTTCATCCCACACAGCAAAACACTCAGAGACAAAGGGAAGTGACTCGGTCAGAAGAGTGCATTTCTAGAAAACTGTGGGCGGAGGGCGTTCAGTGTCCCAGGCGGTGGCCTCTCTTGTTTGTGGCTGGGGCTGGGTGTTTCTCATAGAGCTGACTGTGGATATGAGTTTCAAGGAGGCTTTTATGTCTATGATGCGCCCTGGAGTCCGAGGCAGTTTCGTCATGCTTGTGTGTATGTGTTTTTAGATGGTTCTGCCTGTTGACGAGAGCTTGACTGAGGCCTTGGGGATCCGATCCAAGTACGCTTCGTTGCGAAAAGACACTTTACTGAAATCGGGTAAACAGCTTCCTCCGTGGGTACTCTTGCCACTCGTGAGTGTCCACCTGGGCCTGCGGTCCCCTCCCCCACCTGCTCCGATCGTCACGGATGTGTCCGCCAGTGGTCACCTCCCTGCACACCAGCGTGCCATTCTTTGGTTCAGCGTATTGGGAACTGGTGACCCTCCAGGGGAGGGGCTTCTCCTTCCTTTTGCCCTGTCTTGATGACTCGATGACCAGTGGCCTCCCTACCCAGTCCTAGCACCTCCAAGCCAGGGACATGGTCTGGGATGACAAGACTGCATGTCTCGGGGCAGGAGCATTGAGGCTCAGTCACTCGGTGAGCTTGGGTTTAAGTGTTCGGATTCCCTGGAGATAAACAGCAGGGAGACCTGGGGGTGAGGGCCCCATGTAGGCTGGGGGGGCCACGGCGGCCCATACCCGCTCACTGCAGCTGTCTCTCTCCCGCCTCAGTGTTTGGTGGTGCCATCTGCCGCATGTACCGCTTCCCGACCACCGAGGGCAACCACCTGCGGATCCTGGAGCAGATGGCAGAGAGCGTGCTGTCCCTGCACGTGCCCCGGCAGTTTGTGAAGCTCCTGCTGGAGGAGGACGCGGCCAGGTGAGGCCCAGGGCTCCTGGCGGCCGCCCCTTCCCGCAGGAAAGCTCATAGGCCGGGCGGGTGAGCACGGACCGCAGCCAGGCCTGGTTGCACACCCAGCCTTGCCGCCTGCCTACTCCTCAGCCTGGGCTCAGTTTGCTCAACTGTGTCCCCCGTTTGTGTGTGAGGAAGTCACAAGATCGCCTGCCTGACAGGCCAGCTGTGCCAGCACCGAGCACATGTTCCCCCCGCTTCAGCATTCCTTTTGCTGATTTAATAATGATAAAATGGTATGACTTTTTAACTTCAGATAATTTAGTAGATTCCTAAAAACATTTATAAAATTAGCCCCCCAGAGGAAAAAGTGCATAGTGTAAAAAGTGAAAGAGTGCGAAAGGCTTTTTACAAAAAATGCAAGTCTTGAGATGCTGAGATGCTTGTTTATTTCCCAAGAAACAGCCACTTCAGCCACGTCAGTGTTTTCTGCTGTATTTCTGTATATATGCACAGAGCACTCTCAATCAATTTCAGGGATTAACTCCTGAGTAGGAAAGGGAAATCCTCATAAATGATGAGGACTTTAGGTCTTTTATACTTTCTTCCCAGTTTCCTAAAATGGTTATCCTTTTAAAAAAATCCATTGTGTGTGTTAAGTAGTCTGATTATGCAGCTATTATTTCCTGCCGAGCTGAGATTATATATCATTTCTGTCTCTTTGGCCATGCTGCGTGGCAGGCAGGATCTTACTTCCCCAGCCAGGGATTGAACCCATGCCTCTGAAGTAGAATCGCAGGTTCTTAGCCACTGGACCACCGGGGAAGTCCCATATATTTCAGTTCTTAAACAGCTTTCATTTTTGTGGAGGTCCCAAGTCCTTTCTTTCTTGTCCTCGTCTCCCCTCACCCTCACACCTTTCACATCCGGACAGTTCATCACTTATACAGACAGTGACGGGAGCCATGGCTGAAGTTGCCGGTTTCCCAGGGTCCTTGTCCCAGACCTGGAAAGGATGCCAGTGAGACTCTAGGGCCTGGCAGCTGTGGGACCCCCACTGCTGAGCAGCCCAGCTGCAGGCTCATTGGACAGCTTTATGTTCTGCAGCTCTGCTCTGGGAGGGCGGAAAGGCCCATGCTTCCCAGAACCCAGGGGGCAGTGACAGACCCTGGTGGGGATGAGGAGAGGGGAGAGGGTTGCCCTCAGGCTCTAGTCCTCTTGTGATCTGGGAGGGTCAGACTCCAGTGGGCTGCAGCTCAAGCTCTTGTGGCCCCTGGAAACGTGCATGGTCACAGGGGCCACGGCAGAGCCACTCCCCTCTCCAGTCCTTCGCTGTGTTTTCCCTGAACTAGGTTCCTACGGAAAGCTTGTCTGTGCAGTTTCCACACGGTCAGCGGTTGCCCACCTTTCTTACAGCCGCATGTGGAGCCGTCTGCCGTGCTGCCCCGCTGCTGGCCCTTCAGACCCACAGGGCCTTCCCTGAGCGTCAGTGACACGTCCACGACCATCTGGCCTCCTGGATGCTCAGGACTCCTGAGCCTCTGCCAGGAGGGAGTGGGCGCCATGGCCTGACGTGTGTGTTTTGCTTGCAGAGTATGTGAACTGGAGGAGCTGGGGGAGCTGTCCCCATGCTGGGAGAGCCTCCGGCGTCAGATTGTCACACAGTACCAGACCATCATCCTCACCTACCAGGAGAACCTGACCGACCTCCATCAGTACAAAGGTGGGTGCCCACTCTCATTTCCCAGCTAAAATCCTGGAATCCAGGGTTGCTCACATATGCCCACTGACAGACGCTCTAATGGATTTTTAAAAATAGATTCTCATGTAGATGTCAGTTCTTTCAAAGATGGAGTTTTCAGATCTTAATTAAGACAAATGTGTGAATTGCATTGAAAGTTCCGTCCACGGTGTCCTCTGCCAAAACAAACCACTGCAGGATGAAATGGAGGAGAGACAGGGTCCCAGGCCGTCGGTTCATGTTCCTGCTTCATCCTGGTCCTGCGTCAGCGCAGTGCCCGAAAGGATGTAGGCCTTTTGCCTTGAGACCAAACAAGGCAGGGTTTTCTGGATTTCCTAGTTTAACTGTTTGGTGGTCCTTATACTGATATATGGGCTTCCCAGGTGGCACCTGTGGTAAAGAATCTGCCTGCCAGTATAGGAGATGCAAGAGACGCGGGTTCGGTCCCTGGGTCAGGAGGATCCCCTGGAGAAGGAAATGGCAACCTGTATTCTTGCCTGGGAAATGCCATGGACAGAGGAGCCTGGTGGGCTACAGTCCATGGGGTCGCAGAGTCAGAAAAAAACACGAGTGTACACACACACATATTGACATACAAATTGTCTGAGTGAAGCTCTCCATTTTAAGGCTCAAAAGAGAAAATGAAATACAGACACCTCTTATTAGAAGGTGCCACTTGCTTTTCAAAGCATGTTCAGGTAGATTTAGAAAACGATGATAAACTCACTCCCTTTTGATTCCAAATGAAATGACTTTGGTTTTCTATTACTTTATTCTCCAGATTCTTCCCTTCTTCCCCTTTTTACAATAGAATTTCAGGTTTTCAGGAAAGTCATAAGCCCTTCTTGTGATTTTGACACAGAGCATAGAAACCTGTCCATGAACTTGACTGAGAAGAAGCCAGATACAGGAATGATGGCAAGATGACGGTGCCCTGGGTTTGGCTTGCGTCTGAAGAAAAGATCTAAGTGTATTTCTAAGAGAAATGGCAGTGTTTTCCTAAAGGGACATAGGGACCTGCTGGTGCTGGCTGCCTGTTACCTGGCCAAGTCTGAAACCTATACACCTGGGTGTTTCTGGAGCAGAGCTTATGAGATGTCATTGTGCATCTATGTCCCCTGAGAATCTTGTTAACAGCAGATCTGGGGTTTGGCATCTCTAACGGGCTCCCAGGAAGCTGATGTTGCTGGTCCGCGGGCACCCCCATCAGGAGCTGGGGAACGGTTTGCTGGTCCGTGGGCACCCCCATCAGTAGCTGGGGAACGGTTTCCTGGTCTGCGGGCACCCCTATCAGGAGCTGGGGAACGGTTTCCTGGGCAAAGCACGGAGCAGATGGTGGCCAGTCTTCATTTTCTGTGCTGGCAAAATAAACGTGCCATTTTTCACTAAATGAAATGTTTATTTCTCCTCATTGTCACCGTAATTTATAATTCCTTTCTTTTCTCGGCATGTAATTCTTCACTTAGTTAAGTATTCCAGTTATAGAAGTAACATTGTGAATATCTTGTTAGGAAACACGGTCCAAACTCCTGAGGGTGTGTGTGAGGATGTGTGAGTGTGTGTTCCAGGGCCCAACCAGGTGCCCTGTGGCGCCTGCTTACCGTGAGCGACCTAGGGTGGCGAGTGGGCCTTCTCGTCACTTTCCAGATTGGAGACGTGTCTCTGCTGTTGCGCGGCTTCTTAGATCTTGGGTGCTGGAAGGCTCTGCAGTGGGAACAGGCACTTTCTGGCATGGGCCCACCTGCTTTTTATAGCGGTGCTGACAGCGTGCTGCACACAGTCCCATCCCTGAGTCAGACCTCTCGGCTGAGAGCTGGCGTAGGCAGGCCTGGTGTCGTTCCTCAGCTTCCAAGGGTGGCTCCACCGGCCTGCACTCACCCCTGGGACCCCAGACCAGTCTTCTGGCCAGGAGCCGCTGTCCCTCAGCATTTCACAGCCCCTGTCATCAGGGAAGGAAGCGTGCTTGTGAGCAGCTTGGAGTCCCTGAGGCCTCTGCCGACACATGCCTGCTCACCCACGGCAGAGTCCTCACAGGGTCCCTTCTCTGGGCGGCTTTCTTGCACGCTGGATACAGGCTGACCATCTTTATCTTCTCCCCTTCTGATCCTTAGGTCCCTCGTTCAAAGCAAGCAGTTTGAAAGCAGATAAAAAGCTAGAATTTGTTCCCACTAACTTACACATACAAAGGATGAGAGTTCAGGATGATGGAGGAGCAGGTAACTGCCCCGTGAATCATGTCGCTTCTTTCCCCCACTGGCCCTTGGTCCCTGAGCTGTCGCACGTCTGTCCTATGTGTCTGCTGTGGGGTTGGGCTGAGAGCACAGCAAAGGGACCTCCAAGGCCTTTGTGAGGAGCTCTAGCACCTTCCTCTCGTTTGTCCTCCCTCCAGCTTCTCTTGCATGTCTGGGGCAGAAAACGGCCCACGGGTCATCCTTCTGAGGCAGGGGTGCAGGCTGAGTGTCGTGGGTCGCTGTGTGGCCCCACCCTGAGACCCACACAGGCCCCTCTGAGCCAAGATGAGGGTGCTGGGCTCCAGAGGCCCTCGGGCACCCTGGATGGTGGGGCTAGTGTTGCCATAGGCTGCTTGGAGCCGGGCTGGCGGGGTACCCCAGAGCTTCGTGCATATCCCCGTAGCCAGCTTTGTCCGCAGGCCTGAGCCAGAGTAACGGAGGAGAGCTTTCTGTCATTCAGATCAGAACTATGACATCGTCACCATTGGGGCGCCAGCAGCACACTGCCAGGGCTTCAAGTCGGGAGGGCTCCGCAAAAAGCTGCACAAGTTTGAAGAGACCAAGAAACAGTAAGTTCTCAGAGGGTATCTGTCCTCCTTGTTCTGGTGTCTCGGGCTTCCTGGATTTAAAAAAGAAAAGAAGTCGCAAGGGGACCGCAGAAACGTCCAGCGTCCGAGCTGCTTTTGCAGGGTGGGGGAGCTGCCTGAGGCGCCTGTGCCGCTCTTTGTGCACGTCCAAGCTGGGCGGTGATGAGTGCCCGAGGGCCTGTCCCTGCAAAACAGGCGATTGAAAAATCCGCCTGGAGAATGGTTCCCCCGGCCCTGGCGGACTTGGCGGGCTCCGCTGCCCTTTAGAAACCTTGGTCGAAGGTCACAGGGTGTGAGGTCTGGGAAAGACGGTTTCCTTTCCTGGAGGACATTGGTGGTCAGTGTTCCCAGGGTCAGAGAGGCTCCAGGGGCTGCAGGGAGTGACCAATCAGAGCGGGGAAACAGCGAGGTGGGCGGGGCACGTGGTAAGGGGCGGGGCCTCCGGGAGGAGCTCTGCGGGCAGGGCGAGCTGGTGACTAGAGCTGACAGGTTGAGCAGGTAGGGCGACAGCGGTGCTGGGAGCCTGCTGGAGAGGGGGTGCAGGGGCTGCTGCAGGGCAGGGGCGACAGGGAGAGAGCATAAGCTGAGCTGTCGTGTCCGACACCGGGAGGCATTGGTGATCTTCCCGAACATCGCCTGGCTAGACTTAACCTTGACTGGAGGGCTCGGGTGTAGGAAGTAGATGGGATACGTGCAGCTGATGCCGTGGGCTCCTCGGACCTAGAGGTGGAGGAGGAGTGGGACCAAGACAAGCTTGTCTCAGGCTAGTAGGAGAGATGATGGCAAACGAGGGGAGATGGTGGAGGACACTGGTGGAGCGAGGTTCTGGAGAAGATGGGGAGGCAGGACTGGGCAGTGATCCTGGAAGGGCCAGGAGAAGAAGGTGGCATCGCAGAGAAAGAAGAAGCTGGGGCTGCAGCAGAGCAGCTGGTGCAGAATGTGGAGTTGAGGGGCCCCAACACCAAGGCCCACGATCCTCAGGAGGTCCTGTGGAGCAGTCGTGGCGGCCTGGTGACTGAGTGCACGCACACAGTGCTGGCCGCAGCCTCAGGCCAGAGCCTGGCTCTGTGTCTGGGTGGGTGTCAGGACAGGGCTTGAGCAGGTTGACCTTGGACTGCAGGGGCCGGGGAGAAAGGACAGGTGCAGTGGGCTGAGGCGTGAGCAGGCGGGCAGAGAGCACCCGGGGACTCAGGGTTCAGAGGGTGGGAGGTAGGCCTCAGACTGGGCAGCATCTCTGGGATCCTGCCCACCTTCCTGCAGCCCCCTTGACCTGGATCTGGCCCCACCAAGGGCTCCTCAAACCAGGCCACCAGACCCACCCGAGGATTCACCAGCCTGGTGGTCCCCTGGGAATTAGGGCAAAGACAGCTTCCTGTGCCACCGCCGCTCTGCACGGCCAGCCGCATGTGTGTCGCTGCACTGCATGGGCCGTGTGGAGGTGTGAGCGTGCGACTCGAGCTGGCGTGGGGCCCTGGAGGAGAAAGCCAGTCAAGGGGCTGGCCCTGTCCCAGGAAGGTCGGGGTGTTGATACCAGTTATTCTGCATGTGAACTTCAGGACTCTTATTCCCCAAAGGCTTTTTGTAGTATTTTTCAAATATATAATGTACATGTTTATGTATTTTCCTACTAATGGCATAAAACCGCCTGCAGGAATGGTTTGCACCAGGGGAGCTCTCCTCAGCCCAGGTGTAGCCCACCACATGGGCTTCTCCCTGGGGCTCAAGCACACGCGCAGACGCTGCTTCGACCAGGGAGCACCTTGGGCTCCTAAGCTGAATCCTCCCTGTAGTCGGGGCTTCCTCAAGTTATCTCCAGAATTTTGATGAAAGAGAACTTGGTTTTTACGTTTTTTTGTTTTGCATTTGCCGTTTGCTAACAAACTGCTAATATTTCGTCTTGGTTCTTCTCTTTAGCAGTTTTGAGGAGTGTTGGTGAGTTCTCTGTCTGTGGAGAGTGTGCGTTTGGGTCTTGCTCTCGTGCAGAGAAAGCCTGTCCCCTCCTCTGTGAGGTGCTGCCCCCGCCACGCCCCCGCAGGCTCCTAGTTGTAGTCTCGTAGATGGAACTCCCTTCCAACTGCAATGTTCTGTGATAATGAATAGCCCGTCTCCAGTCTGCTGTTTCAAACCCTCCCAGTCTGGCTGCATCACTCGGAGCAAAGACCCAGCTCTCTCTCCATGACGAGGAGTCACCTAGGCCAGGCAGGTCTCAGGTGCTGAGGCTTCAAGCCAGTACCGTGGTGTGTTTGGGAGTCCCTTCCTGGCTTCTTTTACTGCCATCTAAGGCTCTTCTGTTTTTACTTCCCCTTCACCTCTCGCAGGAATGAAACCAGCTTACTTTTTTTTCCTTTGGCCATGCTTCATGGCACATAGGGTCTTAGTTCCCTGAGCAGGCATTGAATCCCTGCCCCTGCCATGGAAGCACAGTGTCTTAACCGTAGACCAGCAGGGAAGTCCCCTGCGTACATTTTTATATTTAATGGTTAATGGAGATTTGCAAAACAAATTACTAGGGTCAGTTTTACTCCTGGACGGCAAACCAGGGGTTAATATAATCAGATGACTTCTCCACCAAAGAATGAGATGGCAGCTGGAATCCTGGTGCCTGCTGACTGGGGTCCCCGGGTGCTGCTCCAGGCCTCCCCAGACTCACACAGAGTGCGGCCCCGGTCCAGAACAGGGGTTCTGCACCAGGACTCGTGAGGCTCCTGCTGCCCTTGGAACCGCTACCTTCATGGAGCTGGAGCAGCTCAGGGCCCTGGCCGGGAGGGCCAGGGTGCCACGGGGACATGGCCCTGTCCCCCAGCCGAGGCTCTGCAGCTGCCCCATTTTTAGTCTTCGTGCTCACAAGACTGCTGTTCACAGTTGTCCATGAACAGCCACTGTTTGAGGTGTGTCCTTTCTCACTCCTGCCATGCGGCCCCTCTGTGAGCCCCAGTTACTGATAAGACCTGTGTGTGAGGACTCATGGGGAGTGGGGAGGTGATTCCTCTCCGGCCGGCTGGAGGCTTTGTATTTGCTGAAATGGACACACCATTCCACACACACACACGAACGTGCACCTCATGTTATGTGTGTTCTCTTGACTGGGGCCTGGGAAGAAGAGATTTGAAAACTCCCGCCCTAAGACTCGACTCCGCTGAGTGGCAGCTATTCATTGGGCAGAGTGATTGCAGCTTGGAGAGCAGCGTGCACGCCTCATGCTGTGCGGGCCTGACTGCGGCCTGCTGCATGGGCTTCTGACACCTCCATCATTTCTCACTGTGATGTCTGGGCTCGGGGTGTTGTTCGTTCTGGGGTGCTGTGGTTTTCGTGTGTGCATGCTGACCCCGTAGTCTGTCAGGGGGCAGGGCAGGGCCATTTCTTGGTGACCCGGCTTTGGGTTAGCCTGGAAAGAGCCCAGTAAGGAAAGGGCTCATCCCTGATCACATGACCCTCTTCTCCTGGGGCAACGAAGGAGGGTGTGGTCCTCCACCTTGTCTCTCCTCCCCCAGAGTCAAAGGGCAGTTCTTTGAGGGTGTCAGTCAAGGCCCCTCATTCCGTGAAAGATGGGTGCCTTGTATGTTTTCCCCCTGCTTCCCTCGCTTCCTCAGGTGGTCTGAAAAATAAGTTTGTAATATAGGGTTGATTTAGCATTTTAGCCAAGAGACATTCAGTTTATGTCCCCATCTAGAAGGTCCCCAGATGGAGCTGGTTCCCCAGAGGCTGGTGTTTGTGCCGGGCAGTGGCTGAGCTGTGTCTCTGGCGTTGCATCCCAAGAGGCACACACATCGCCTGGCAAGAGACGGGAGGACCGGTTTCCTAAGTCACTGAGGGCCTTGCCTCCGGTTCGGCGCGTTCTCCACACCCCCTTCATCCCTCGGGACAGGATTTTTTAAGTAAGGGAGTCCCAGAGCAGGAGAGAAAGGACAGAAGCCCAGTTTTCTGGGGACTTGCTGAGGTAAACACACGAAGGAGGATGTACGTCTATGCATAGAAAGTTTGAAGTCCTCGTTGGCCAAATGAGAAACCAGGAATCTTTTGGCAAAGTCCAGCCCCCACTGAAGTCTCCTTGTACTGTGACGTGACCCCTTCCAGTATCAGCAGACCCCAAGTCTCCATTTAGGTAACACTTAGAAACTGAACGAAGAGGTTCTTAGGTGATAGAGGGTGGATGTTCAGATGACTACCAGGCTCAGTATCTGTACACATGTGTATAAACACAGTAGAAATACAGATACATGGGAATGTAGATAAAAGACTTAATTGTATTTTAACATTTCAAGCCTCTACCATATAGACAGGATGGATCTCCTGAAATTTACTCTTGCCCGTCAACAACTAGACTAGCCTAGGAAAACACCCCTGAGGAACAGGACGCTTCACCTTGCATTGGGTGCGGGCTGGGGTTGGGAGGGTGTCTCCAGCCTTGTCAACTTGGGAGAACCCTTTTGAATCTGTTCCAATCCTTCCTAGCACGTCATCCAGCTGCCAGTCTATCATCTACATACCACAGGACATCATCAGAGCTAAGGAGATCATCGCCCAGATCAACACCCTCAAAACCCAAGTGAGTTACTACGCCGAGCGGCTCTCGAGGGCGGCCAAGGACAGGTCTGCCACTGGCCTGGAAAGAACACTTGCCATCTTGGCAGACAAGGTAGGAGGGACTCCCCTGCTGCAGGTGGGGTGGGTCCCTCGGGTGTCTGAAAACCCCTGGACACCTCACATGTGCCGGGAGCTGTCCACACGAGTGGGGACGTTGGGATGACCTCGAAGGTCTGTCTGCCTTCAGGTCTGTTTCCCACATGGCCTGGAACGGAGGTCTGGGACTGGCCTGTGGCCATAGAGCTGGAGCGGGGGCAAGGTAGTGACAGAGCCCAGGACTCAGGATCCTCGGTGACGGCTTCATGCCCTTGACTTTGCAGCGAGTGCCGGGGGGCTTGTTGAAGCTGGGAAGCTTCCTCCGCCCCTTGGTAAGGCCTGCTCAGCACGGGTTGGGTGCTCAGAGGCTGGGCGTGCATGTGTCCCTGCAGACCCGGCAGCTGGTCACTGTGTGTGACTGCAAGCTGCTGGCCACCTCCATCCACGGGCTGAATGCCGCCCGGCCTGACTACATCGCCTCCAAGGCCTCGCCCACCTCGACCGAGGAGGAGCAGGTGATGCTGCGGAATGACCAGGATACCCTCATGGCTCGGTGGTCGGGCAGGAACAGCCGGTCTTCTCTGCAGGTGGATTGGCACGAGGAGGAGTGGGTGAGTCCGCACTCCCCCCACCCCACCCCCCGAGCTGAGCTGGCCTTGAAAACGCAAGGCCTTGCTCTCTCTCTGGCCATCGGCCCTGCCAGGCTGCATCTTCCTGGAACTGAGAGACTGAGGACTTGGGAGCTGTGCTCTGACATATCATGCTTTCCCGAAAGGTGGGCTCCAAGATCAGGTCTGTCCCTCTCGTAGTGACACATCACAAAGCCAACTCTGTCGCTTGTTGGGTGTGCTCTTCAGAGGCACTGGGCTCCTGCAGCCCCACCCCAGTGTCCTGAATTCTGTCTGTGTTTCTGGAGCCACCCCCTCCCCAACCCAAGTCATCAGCAGCTCCCCCTCAGAAGACCTTGGTCTCCTGTGACAGTCATGTGAGGTCTGCAGTGGACGGAGGAGGGGATGAGACTGTCCCTTCTGCCTGCCCTGGCCTCTGGGATAGTAACCGGCAGACTCTTCACAAAACAGGACATTGATTTGTCTTTGGAAAAGCAAATGCACCTGTGATAAGGAGCTGTGAATTATCTCGCTGTTTCTAAATTGAGGGCTTTAGGGAGCATGGGGCCCAGGTGGGGGTCCAAGTCGGGGGGTGTCTGGCTTGTGTTCTGTCCCACCCGAGGCACTGACCCCGTGCCCTTGCTCTGGAAGGAGAAGGTGTGGCTGAATGTGGACAAGAGCCTGGAGTGCATCATCCAGCGGGTGGACAAGCTGCTGCAGCGCGAGCGCCTGCAGGGCGAGGGCTGCGAAGATGGCCTCCTGGGCGCCGGCAGCGGCTCCAGCCGGAAAGGTAACCAGGGCAGCCAGGCCTACTGGATCCGACCGGAGGACGTCCTCTGCGATGCCCCCTCCTCGCCATGCCCCTCCGCTGCATGCTGCCCTCACCCGACCACACCCACACGTGCGTATGCAGCCCGGGTCCCACGCATACTGTCTGTCTGTCCATGTGTCTCTAACTCCATGACCCCACGCAGACTGCAGGGAGGCCTCTCAGTAGAAGGGGGTGTCACAGTGCCCGGAGCAGCAGGTGGGGGCCGGGGGCTCTCCGCGTCTTCATGGCTTGTTGGCCCTCAGCCCTCCCAGGTCCCCCTGCTGCGTCTGGAGGGTCGGGTTCCTAAGCATCTGTGGTTTGTCCACCCACCTGGGAACCTGAAGGAGGCGGAATGGTAGACACCTTTCTGGTGAGATTGCCTGTTGCATCAGGGGTGAAGGAGCAGGCGTAGCATGCAGGGAAGAGCAAGCTGGTGGCAGGCCAGCACTTGTCTGTAGAGGCTGGTGGTCGTGGGCTGGGAGCCCTTTTACAGCTGCAGCCTGCTGCCCTGGCCGGTGCTGGTAACTCGGGGTGCGCCCCTCTGCCACACCTGGGGGCCCAGCGGGGTTTATCTGTTCAGCGCCACCTCCAGGTGGGTCTCTCCGTGGATGGCAGGACAGTGGCCTGGAGCAGCCTGCTGCATAAAGAGCCCACCGTCTGTGGAAACGGAGCCTAACCAGGCACTCCATTCTGCTGGCTCCTAAAGCTGGGGGTACCGTGCTTTCTGAACACGGAGGTGCTTGGTCCCTAAAGCTCCGGCCTTTCCTAAGAGCTGGTGGGGCCGTGGGCCAAGCAGCTGAGACCGGCCGCTGCCGCCTGCTCGCTCCCCTTTGGGAGCGTCACGCGGTAGAGGCGAGGCGCTGACGGGCCTCCTGCAGCAGGACTTGTTTCCACACTGGGCAGCGTTCCTTCAAGACAGTCAGGCTCCTGTTGGAGCGGCTTGGTGTGTCAGATGCCCTCCGCACCAGCCCTCCTGCAGTCTGTCCCCAGGCCGCTCCTCTCACGAGCGTGTGTCTCCACAGTGTCTGCGTCCTCCACACTCCATCTCCGAGGGTTTGACTTTCAGTTCCCCAGACCTGTGTTTAGTTCATGGAGCTGTTTTGTCGTCGTTCGTGTTCTCATTTTTTACCGTAAATTGTGTTGCTTTTAACAATCTTTTGAAAGTTCATTGCTCATGTCTCTTTAATATTGTCCTGCTTGCAATTTAAACATATTTCTGGAGATAAAAGTTATTGATAGGAGTTTTAAAAAAATGCAGGAGGTAGTTTGTTTAATGAGGTATACTGTTATGCTCATAACTTATTAAATGTCCTCTTTTTCTAGGCACATCTCGTAATGTTCAAACACACATTTTAGTGCAGTTTTGAAGTGATTTAAACGAGCATTTATTTATGATATCTAGGGCGTGGCTGGTACCTGTGTGTGCCCGACAGATCAGCTCTGTTGTGCTCACAGGAATAGGAAGTGTCTGAGAGTCTGACTCTGCTGATCAGCATTCAGAGAAACATATGAAACCATGTGCCTCCAAAGTACCCGCCTGTGATCCTAAGCATAGCCAGGAAGCCATTCAGACCCCCGTGTGCAGCGGCGGATCAGGGGAACCAGACTGAGACGTTTGTCTTACTCTGTCTCTTGTCCTCAGGGGCCAGACCTGGGCTCTGTCATGCTTCCTGATGCCCTTCCAAGTTCCCAGGGTGGTCCTTTTGGCCTAACGAGCAGGTTGGGTTCACACGTTTATTTATTACCTGTGAACAACAACTCCTGCTTCTTGGAAAGACTTTATTATCCCTTTTCATTCAGTTCTCCACCCCGTGCTGGGTCCTTGGTTTTCATCTTTCATCAGGAAGTTGCCCTGCCTCGACCTTGCCTGGTGGGCGGGGTTCCCCTGGGGCCAGGGCTCAGCAGGACCCACTGGCCAGTCCCCACTGGCAGGAGCCACAGGGGCTCATGGGCCTGTTCCTCCTGGTTGTCTCCCCAAGTGACCCATCTTCACCCCTCCCCCCCAACCTGCCAGGATCTGCTGACTTCCACGACATTCCATGCACACACACTCCTGCTCTCCTCGTCCCAAGAGAGTTATTCCAACCTCGGACCTGCTTTCTGTTAACCTGAGGTCCACGGGTCACACCCCAGGTCGTGTGCCCTTGAGATTACATGCTGCCTGTGTGTGGAGCAGTCCACTGTGGTCAACAAATCTCAAGGGACTCAGTGCCCTAAGGCCACCAGAGGAGATCCCTCCCTCTCCCTGTTACTGAAGATGAATTTGCCCAGCAGGTTTAGCCCCTGACCTCTTCTTAGGCGTAGTCCCAGCCCAGCTGCTTGGGATCAGTGTGGATCATGGAAGCAGGCCTCTAGACCCTTCTCCTCATGGAGATTCGGGATCTCAGAGGTTCTGGGGAGGCAGGAGTTGGTATTCTTCCCAGGTCTGAGGCACTTCAGGTTTTAACCAGATAGATGTTCTGTGTCACAGACCCCATGGTGGCTTCCCTCCTTAGGAAGCAGATGGCCTCGGGAGGTTTGAGCTCTGGTGATGACACTGAAGTCTTCACCACACACAGGTCTTGAACGTTGGTCTGTTTTCTGTCCTGCTGGCCAGTTTAAGAAGTCATGGCCAAAGACAATTAGAGGGAAGATCCTGGCCACCGCCCTCCTGCAAAGTCCAGGGTGTCAAGTCTCCATCCAGCTGGCTCTGTCTGTTCTTGGGGATCTGAAACTGCCTATTTAAGGATCTGAAAACATTGTTGGAAACCAAAAGTTCAGACGTAAAATAAGCTTTTACCCCCAAACAATCCCTTTCAAACTTGTTTCTTAATAAGTGGCACACACAGTTAACCAGGAAAATTTTAGAGTTTTTAAGGGAAAAGTGAAATTCAAGTGAGTACTTCCCGATGCTACTCAGTGAGGGTGAAATCAAGTTAAACGGTATCTTTAAGGGACCCAAGGGGGCATTCCAGTAGTAGCCCTCCCTCAATCATAAAGGTTTTGTATTCGGCTTACGTGGTAAAGATTGGCGTGGACGTGTTTGGTATATGGGTTTTCTGACCGGACCCCAACCTTTTGGATCTCAGCAGTTGACCTCTAGCCCAGGCTCCGTGGCCCATCAGGGCAGTGGGCTCTGAACTGGACGCTTATTTACTGGTCAGTGTCTCTCACTGCACGTCTGCTTCCAGATGTCGTGGGTCAGCATGGGCTCCGGCACATGCCATGCGATGGACGTGGGGGCGTTATCGCACTGTGACACGTTAACCTGCTCTTCCGGAAGAGCGTGTCATGTTGAAGTGTCAGCAACATGAGTGCTGACGCTGGTGTGTTGGGCGGTGTGCTCCCAGCGGCCCCACCACCTCCATGGGACCCCTCGGGAAGAGGCGGGCAGGCCCCTGGCCTCTTCTCCGCTCAGTTGAGCCAGCTTACTGCCAGCTGCTGCCGCAGTTGCTCTAAGCGTTGAGTTGTTGGTGTTTGAACTGTGTGCGTGCCTTAATCATCCATGTCACCTCCATTTCTGTGCAGATTGCAGCCCCCCTCCTGAAGAGTCCAGCCCAGGTACGTGGTTTCCGTTCAAGGCTCCGCAGACCTCTTTTTAATATCCAGGTCGTGTGTGTAGCTCCACTGTCAGATTACCGTGTGCTCCCAGAGTTGGGAGGATCCTCGAGGGGTTTCTTCCTTGTGCGGGATCTAGCAGCTGCCCTTGGGTATGCCGAGGGGCCAGGCGGGCTGGGCACTGTGGCATCCTGCAGCCGTTCAGACGGCTTGTGTCTCCGTCTCTGGGGGTCCTGGAGTCGGGGGCCTGGTTAAGACAAGTTCATGTTTATAAATGATTCTTCCTGTGATTCCACCCGATTCTGCAAGCATCCCGTGAAGGCAGGGAGGCAGATGAGGCGTAGCTGCCCAGGTGCTGTGACCTCGCATCTCGCAGCATCCTCTGTTCTGAGTCTGGCTGCGGCCTCAGACTTCCCGTCAGACCCTGCTGGGGCCTCAGGTGGAGTTAGTGCTAGAAATGGAGTCCTTTCTGCTTCATCTGCATGGAGGAATCGGTGTTTATGACTCTAGTTCAGGGGTCGGCCAGCCACAGCTCTGAGGGAATCCCGTTCACCTAGATACCATTGTCCTGAAGTGAGTCACACCTGTTCGTTCACACAGTTCCGTGGCTGCCCGGGGGCAATTCCAGAATTCAGCAGTGGCAACAGAGACCCCAGGGCCTTTAGAGCCTGAAACACGGAGTGTAGTGCTTTAGAGAGAAAACGTGCCGACCCCTGCTCTAGTTCATATTGCGTTTCCTGAACGTGGCTTGTGGTTCTCCCAGAGCAAGCATGAGACCCCCAGATACGATGTTTGTTTTGTTTTGCTTCCCTGCCCCTGACTGCACAGGCGCACAGGGCGAGACACATGCTGCCTACCCAAGCGCAGCCAGCCAGGACCATGAGCTTCACCACCCTGTTCCCGTGCTCTCAGAGCATCCTCTCACTCCCAGGGCACCGGGCACTCAGCTCTGCTCACGGCCGTTCCCCCAGCGCCCCGGGTGCTGTTGGTGCCTCAGCGGGCAGTCCGATCGGGCACCTTGTAACAGGCCCAGCAGCCTGCTTCAGCCCCTGTTTCTCTCCCCCTGCCCTGCCCCAAGTTTAGTTTGGCCATGAGCAGGTCTCAGCACCAGTCCCCTGGGCTCTCCAAGGCCTGGCAGCTGCTTGGGCAGTTACCTCGGCGCCCCCTCCCCAGCCGGTCCCCAGACTCGCAGCCCCGCTGAGCTCACCTGCATGGCAGGTTGGTGCCTCACGCTGCGCTGTCTCCCTAGGCTCTGTGGCAGTGACGGTCCCCAGAAATTAAGACCAGGGGAGGTGGTGGTGGCCCTGGAGCAGCTCGGGCTCCCTCAGCTCTGCACATCCTGCAGTTTGCGGAGCTGACGGGCGGTCCTGTGCTTCCCAGGCAGCAAACAGCCTGGCTTGTACGCTCTCCTCGTCTCCTGTCAGCTCCACCACCTCCCTGACACTCAGGTGGCCTGTCCACAGTTGACGTCAGATGAACGCAGATGGTTCCCTGCCAATAGTTCCCTCAGCTTTCCTCACAGAGCTGTGTTGAGTCCGAGTTAGAACACGCACATCCTCGTATCTCCCTACTTCCTCCCTTCCGGCCCCTGTTAATGAGAACACACAAAAGCACAGCTGTCTGAAGCCGCGTGGTCCTGGGCTGGCCCCTCAGTGGGTGTTGCGGGTGAGCAGGGAGACAGGAGCTTGTCCCACAGAGGGTGCTGCTTCGTCACTGCTGGTTTTTTTTCATGGCCAGGCTTTCTTGATGAAGGAGGCCGAGTAAACCCCTTCACCAGCCCTAACATCCCAGATACTTAATTCAGGTTAATTCCTTAAATCTGGTTAATTCCAGAGGAAATCTCATTATTGCCCCTGAAGTTCATTTTGTTTAGAAGTTTTAAATTTTGCTCTGTCTTCATGTTGACCCACAGTCTTGTCCCCAGCCGCTGCGCACTTACATAGTCAGACGTGTAGACAGACGGCAGTTCTTTTTTGTGTGTCTGGGAAAAGACTTAGCCTCTGTGAGGCTGTTTCCTTACCCGTATTAGTCACCCCTTCTTTGTGGATTAGATGAGAAAACAGGTAAAAGTGAGGTCTCACAAGTATTCACTAAGGGCTGGTCGACACTACACGAGCCCTGGAGCCACCCAGACACACTGAGCCTTTCTCTGGGCGATGTCAGGCTCGTCTCCTGTTCAGGGCTACGCCTCTTCTCTTTGACAAATTCTGAGTGCTTTCTATTTTTTTTAAACCATTCTTCCAACACTACAGTTTTTTCCAGTGTTTTTTCCCCTCTAATGTAGCAAAACTGAGCCATTCTTATATGAATTTTGTTTAAACATAAGTAAGGCAAAGTAAAAAAATTATATGCAGACAGCTTGTTCAGTCAAATAAGACCACTTATATATTCTGCTCATTTTCAGGTTAAAATGATCGTAAATTTGCATATTACACATATATATTCACATTAAGTGGAAAAGTCAAGCAAAGTTGGCAGCATTTGCTCTCAGAGCATTTACTTCTTAGGTGAAGGATGGTCTGAATGCCTACCTGCCTCTCCCCACAGGACTTGACTGTTAAAACTTAATGCTAAAATTGGCCTTTTTTGATAGTTGTTGAGTATAATTGACCTGGATTCAACAGAGTTATTCAAAGAAACAAAAGCATGGCCTTGGAGAATTTTAGAGGAAGGAAGAGACGTGGGTGTCATTTACTGCAGCCGTCCCATTTTGGTGCGAAGGCCCCGTGGCTCAGTGGTGGGGGCCTGCCCCAGCGTCCCCACCACCGCTCGGCAGCAGCCGGGCCCGGGACTCACGCTTCCCACTCCTCCATCCAGGGCTCCTCGTCACTGTGGTCTCCTTCCTGAGGCCTTCCTGCTGTAGACTTGCTGCATTTCAGCCGCCTGTTTCCGTGACAGATGGAAATCCTCACGCATGTGCAGTGTGCCTTGCGTGCACACTTAGATCGTTTCCAAATTCTGAACTGCTGTGTAGACTCGTGCACACTTAGATCGTTTCCAAATTCTGAGTTGCTGTGTAGACTTGCAAATCTGTGTCGACCATACAGGGAAGTCCTTTTGTAGGTTTTAGGCGTTTCTCTAAATTTGTTTCTCAACAGAGTGTGATGCACACACAGGGCAGAGCTGTGCCCCCTTTTCTCTTGTTTAGATGCTGTTTATCTGAGACAGAGTTGACCATCCTGGTAGCTGCCCTGCTCATGAGGCCTGTCCCGAGTAGGATGATGGCCATGGGCACCCAGTGACCCACACCCCTTCCCAGGAGGGCGCCCTGCCTGGGCCGCACGCTGGATGCTGGGGGGGCTTCCCCAGCGGTAATGAGCCAGCACCTATCTGCTGAACGTCTTCTAGATAGAAAAGACAAAAAGAGCCAAGGCCAAAAATACCTTTCACTCTGTTCATTTTCCCCGAGCATCTATTTTTTAAAAATTGTTTTGGTACAGGGTCAAAGTTTCCTTATATTCCAAAAAAAGAAAAAGAAAAAAAACCCCAGTACGCTAGGAATAGATGACAGGAAGGTGAGGATCGGGGCAGGGACACAGGGGGCTGAGAATGTGGGCTGCCTTGGGGAAGGCTCTGTCCCCAGACACGGGCCGAGGGCCTGAGCCCGCTGAGCAGAGGCTCAGTGCGGGTGGCTGCCTTGCTGCAGAAGCACAGGGCTCCCTGCCCTGCTGCCTGGGTCAAGAGAAGCCAGGTGACAGGTCTCCCGGGGGCCCTGAGAGGGACCGGCCTCAGCAGACGCCACACGCTCTTGGAGCCTTTCTGCCATCGTCCAGGGAGGGGACAGTCAGGAGTGTTTGGTGCAGAGTCCCCAGTGGGTCGGGAGAGTGGGCGGGCAGGCCCCCTGGAGACGCCTCAGGCTAGAAGGACAGAGACAGGCTGCACTGGGCGCCAGCTGCGGGCCTCCTGGAGTGGGGCGGACTGGACAGGGCGGCAGGGCTGGGCTGGGGCCTCCCGCACGCTGCCTTCTCAGGCGCCCCTCCCTCGTGCCAGGTGAGTGGAGCGAGGCCCTGTACCCGCTGCTGACGACCCTCACCGACTGCGTGGCCATGATGAGCGACAAGGCCAAGAAAGCGATGGTCTTCCTGCTCATGCAGGACAGCGCGCCCACCATCGCCAGCTTCCTGAGCCTGCAGTACCGCCGCGACGTGGTCTTCTGCCAGACGGTACGTGCCACGAGCGAGCCCAGACCTGGGCCTGGCCTGCCGGCCTGGCCCTCTTGCGCCCTGGAGGAAGCCAGCAGGGCCGTGCTCTCCTGCGTGTGGCTTTGCCCGTGCGGCCTGCGGCCCGGATGTGGGTGTGGAGGGCGGGGGAGGGGGAGCTAGAGGCTCATGGGTGCTCAGGGGCCGCCGCCCCTGCTCCCCCAAACCTGCCCCAAGGGGCCTGGGGTCGCACAGGCATGGGGTCACCTTTGTTTCTCCCTGCAAAGAAGACGCACAACCTGTTTGTAAAACAGCAGGTGTTACACCTGCTCAGGCACCACTCTGTTCTGGTGATTTCCCTGCAGAGGAGGCAGAGCTTAAATGAGCACCCTAGTTTACAGATGCCAGTGATGTAGTCAGTAGCGGGAACAGTGGCAGCAGCTGGGCGGGTTTGTGTGCTTCCTGTCCCCCTTGGGGCCTGGGATGCCTGCGAGGGCAGGGTGTGACCAGAGCCCTTGCCCAGGAAACTCTTGAGGGCCCTGTTCTCTGCTTGTGCGCCTCGTCATGAGCACCCCAGTTTCCATTCAGCACTGGACTGGATCTGTGGGCATAGAGGGCTTTTCCCGCACCTAGGGGAAATTGTTCTGGGCTTCCAGAAGGTTCTGGCCCAGGAGTAACCCCAAGGTCGGGTCAGGAGCTGAATCAAAACTAGACTGACCTCTAGAAGCAGCAAGCCTGGAGCGCCTTCCCTGCAGCCTTTGTCCCCCATGGCCTCCGCGTTCCTGGCCCCAGGCCCCAAGGGCGTGGGGCTGCTGCGGGCAGAGCGGTGCGGGCGCAGGACGCGGCCGGGCCAGGAGCGAGGCGAGGCGGTGTCTTGTCCCCACAGCTGACGGCGCTCATCTGCGGCTTCATCATCAAGCTGAGGAACTGCCTGCACGACGATGGCTTCCTGCGGCAGCTCTACACCATCGGGCTGCTGGCGCAGTTCGAGAGCCTGCTTAGCACCTACGGTGAGCCGGGGCGGGGGCCTGCTGTGGGGCCCCTCCTGGCCCCTCAGTGGCTTTCTGAAGCACGGGTAGTGCGTGCTGAGTAAAGTGTATCCAAAAAGCTCCCAAGTGTATAACAGAGAACTAAAAACAGCCCTGTATAGTTGTACACACACACACACACACATACCCCCCCCCGCACACACACCACACACACACAGCCCCCTGTGGTGCCTTTGTTACACATCTTGAAGGTTTTTCTAGTTGAGGATAGATGACAATTTTTAAAGAATAGCTTCCTGTGGAACACTTGGGCTGTTTGAGAATTGTTCCTATTAAAACATCTTTGCATATTTTTGTGTACTTTTGGCCCATTTTTGCACCCACTGAATCATTTGGAAGGAAAGTTGGTGGGTCAACAGATAGGAACAGTTTAAACATTCTGGTATTTCCAAATTGTCTTATAAAGGCATTTCTTCTCCTTACCTTCATTTTCTGTTTATTTCTTCTTAGGTGGTAAAAGTAGGTAAATTTTTTTATTAATGTATCTGTTTATCTTTGGAGTTGTAAGACATTGAAGAAATACCTAAAGAAATCCTTTAGATAGAAAATCTAAAGAATGTGGAAAGATTAAAACATCCAAAGAGATGGCTTTTGTTCCTGAAGTTCCCCACACAGGCGTCCCTGTCCCTGCTTCCTTCACCAGGAGAGGGCCAAGAATACAGAGTTGTGCCAGCTGCCCTTCGTAATGTGGCCATGGGACTCGCATAGTGGGGTGTGCTCACGGAGAAGTTGGAAGGCACTCAGGAAACCTCCTCCAGCTTCCCTACCCTCACCCCGCGTCTCAGCGCCCTGAGCCCGTCGCCTGCCTTGCGTGGCTGGCCTGAGCGCAGGGCCCCTCTGCCTGACAGCCCCCTCCCTTTCTGGCCTCCAGGGGAGGAGCTGGCCATGCTGGAGGACATGAGCCTTGGGATCATGGACTTGAGGAACGTGACCTTCAAAGTCACTCAGGCCACTTCTAACGCGTCCACTGACATGCTGCCCGTCATCACAGGAAATCGGTAGGCAGAGTTTTCTGATTCTCAGAACCAGCGCAGTATTTTCATTTGTGTTCATCACACGTGACACGCTCTTCATTTTTGCTTTCTTCTGTATCACTCAGCTGCTCACAGCCTGCGACACTCATTTCACAGCCCCGGGCTGGCTGGTGCCCAGCCGCTCGGAGGTCACCGAGCCTGGCCCGCCCTTCCTCTCCTTGCTCACCCGCCTCCTGCCTCCCGGCCACAGGCCCAGCCCCTCTTCCTCTCTGTTGCAGGGACGGCTTTAATGTGCGGATCCCGCTGCCGGGCCCCCTGTTTGATGCGCTGCCCTGGGAGATCCAGAGCGGGATGCTGCTGCGGGTGCAGCCCGTGCTCTTCAACGTGGGCATCAACGAGCAGCAGACGCTGGCCGAGAGGTGCGGGCCGGGTGCAGGCGTGGGCGCTCGAGCTGGCAGAGAGCGTGTACTCAGTCCTCTTCAGGGCTCTGTGGACCTGTCACCCTGTCTTCACGTTCACCCTGGGCCTGTCTTTGGTGGTGCTGGGACACAAAGATGAACCAGACGTGGTCTGTGACCGCTAGAGGTGGGCTGGTAGCAGGGAGTGGTGGCGCTCGTGAGGTATGAGAGCGCGTCCTGGAAGTGCTTCCAGGCACTTGTGGGTTTTGGAGAGTAAGTAGGAGTTGTTCATATGAGGAGGTGGAGGAGAGACCTGGAGTCCCAGGCCAAGAAGCCTGAGCAAAGGCAGGTGGGGTGAGAGCCACGCCTTGATCCTAAATCCTGTGCCTTGAAAATTCCTTCAGGGTCACCTGGCGGGGAGGCGTTGCGCGTGCCCGTGCGTGCAGGCACGTGTGCGTCTGTGATGGCGGGGGAGGTTGTGTCTGTAGCTGCTGCTGACCTCCTGATCCATGAACACCTTCCTGTTCCATCATTACATGCCTGCAATAGGTATGGTTTAGAATTAAGAGCTATCATAAAGCACCTACTGATAAGAACGCCTGGTCTCCAGGACGATAATTCCTCTTGGGCCTCTTGAGCCCAGTGGTCAGTGTCCACTGGCCCCCAGGTAAGGGGTCCTCCCTCCACGGTCAGACACCTTTTAGTGGGACAGGTCAGGAGCCAGATCACATTTGAAGGAGATTACCTGCTGGCCATGTGCTGGAAAGACATGAGGTCCGATGTGACGAGGTTGTTCAGAAGAGTCCGGGCCAGAGGCTGGGTCAGGCCAGGACAGTGCAGACAGGAGGACCCGAAGGGAGCTGAGACGTGGTCCACAGCAGGGTGGGTGCGAGAGCCAGGCCTCCCTGTGGGTGGCAAGTGGCTGGTATTCCGGAGCCAGAAGGAGGGTCTGCTGGGGGCAGAGGGCACACCGGCCCAGGAAGCAGAGACCTGGCAGGTGTGGGCAGCGCTGAGGCGTCCACCTCAGGAAGAGTGGGCAGCGTTGGGGCCCCCGGCAGGGAGGAGATAACGTGCTGGCGTCTGCAGTTACTGTTCCTGAAGTGATAGTTGTTTCTAGAAGAGGTGTTTCTGCAAAGGGTTGAGGCCAAGCCAGATGGGAGGACATAGCATGCACAGGGGGAGGTGGGAGCAGGGTCTAAACCAGCACAGCCCCCTCGTGTCCCAGGGTGACCCCAAGGGAGCCGGGGCCTGGAGGAAAGGCCATCGTGGGCATCTGGGTGGGCGGGCCGTGGTGGACCCACGGGATGAGATGACCCAGGACTGGGACAAGGCAGATGTGCACGGAGGTCCCTGGGCAGGAAGTACTGGAGGGGATGGGCGTCCAGGCCTGGGACTGCAGAGCTGCGTGTCTGACAGCACCCACGGCTCCCTCATGGGTGGCTTTCCTCCCCACTCCCTGCGGGCCTGGTGCCTGCGTGGAGAAGGGTGGACTGTCCAGCAGAAACAGCCGGTCGGGAATGGTCCCTCAGTGGCAGACTCGAGGACAGGACTGTCGTGACTCCCCAGCCACAGCCCCGCTGCTGTCCTGCTCTGGGCACCTCGGGGATGGGAGCACCTCGCGGAGCAGGGGCTGGGTCAGGGTTGCCTGAGGGCCTGGCTGCCTCTGAGGCATGTCTGTCCCAGGTTATCCCTCCTGCTGATAAAACATGTTGGACTTGTCACCAACATGGACAGATGACCGTAAGCTTAGACACGTAAGGACTGAGAGAATCGGCGCTGTTGCCTGTGATGTGGTCACCTGGTCCTAGAAGCAAGTCACGCTGGCAAACTCATGGTGTCCCCTTGTGACTCCAAAGGTTTGGCGACACATCTTTACAAGAAGTTATCAACGTGGAGAGCTTGGTGCGGTTAAATTCCTACTTCGAGCAGTTTAAGGAAGTTCTGCCTGAGGACTGTAAGTTTTTTTTTTTCACTCACAGCAGATTTCACCCGCTGTCTTTTGTCCCCTGGGGCGGCCCAGCTCCACGACCCCTTCCCTCTTCCAGGTCTACCTCGATCCCGGAGCCAGACATGCCTGCCAGAGCTGCTGCGGTTCCTGGGTCAGAACGTGCACGCCAGGAAGAACAAGAACGTCGACATTCTGTGGCAAGCCGCCGAGGTACACGCTGTGGTGGGGGGAGGTGTTCACAATAGTAATAATAAAACAGCAGCAACAAATTAAAGTCTCAACCAGGAGTGAGGACAGATTTCTCCCCAAGAACACGGGAGAATCCCTGGACGTGTGCCCCGGCCCCAGGAGATGCTGAGAGTTGCCGTGAACTGCTTACGTTGGGGCTGCCTGAGGGCTGATGAGCATGACTCAGAGTCTTCCCCCGGGCGTGTGGTAACCAGGCTTATGAGCAGGTCGTCCCCGGCAACAGCCTGCACAGTCCCTACGTGCTTAACTTCATGGCTCACTGCGGCTTTAAACAGGTTCACAGCGAGGCCGCCTGGACCCGTGTCCTCTCTTTCAACAGTGTTTCCGGTACACTGCCGCTCCAATCTCCTCATTTCTCCTGAAGGGAAGTCCTTATATGTCAGATGTTTTCTCAGAAATTTGTTTGTGGAGCTCCAAGTCCCTGTCTGAGCCCTGGGTACCAGGGCCATTTCAGAGCTCATCATTCACTCACCCTTGACAAGGGGATGTGTCCCCTGGGGCGGCCACACTGGTTCTCATGCACAGAGTGGAAACATTATTAGGCCTAACCCCCTCATGAGAAATCTCTATGCAGGTCAAGAAGCAACAGTTAGAACTGGACATGGAACAACAGGCTGTTTCCAAATCAGGAAAGAAGTACATCAAGGCTGTATATTGTCACCCTGCTTATTTAACTTATATGCAGAGCACATCATAAGAAACGCTGGGTTGGAAGAAGCACAAGCTGGAATCAAGATTGCCAGGAGAAATATCAATAACCTCAGATATGCACATGACACCACCTTTATGGCAGAAAGTGAAGAGGAACTAAAAAGCCTCTTGATGAAGGTGAAAGAGGAGAGTGAAAAAGTTGGCTTAAAGCTCAACATTCAGAAAACTAACGTCATGGCATCTGGTCCCATCACTTCATGGCAGATAAATGGGGAAACAATGGAAACAGTGAGAGACTTTATTTTTGGGGGCTCCAAAATCACTGCAGATGGTAACTGCAGCCATGAAATTAAAAGATGCTTGCTCCTTGGAAGAAAAGCTATGACCAACCTAGACAGCATATTAAAAAGCAGAGACGTTACTTTGCCAACAAAGATCTGTCTAGTCAAGGCTATGGTTTTTCCAGTGGTCATGTATGGATGTGAGAGTTGGACTATAAAGAAAGCTGAGCGCCAAAGAATTGATGCTTTTGAACTGTGGTGTTGGAGAAGACTCTTGAGAGTCCCTGGACTGCAAGGAGATCCAGCCAGTCCATCTTAAAGGAAACCAGTCCTGAATATTCACTGGAAGGACTGATGCTGAAGCTGAAACTCCAGTACTTTGGCCACCTGATACGAAGAACTGACTCATTTTAAAAGACCCTGATTGAAGACAGGAGAAGGGGATGACGGAGGATGAGATGGTTGGATGGCATCACTGACTCTATAGATGTGAGTTTGAGTATGCTTTTGGAGTTGGTGATGGACAGGGGAGCCTGACATGCTGTAGTCCAATGGGGTCGCAGAGTCGGACGCAACTGAACTGAACCCCCTCATTTCATGCATGGGGAGACCCTCCAGCACCCCACACTGGCTGTTAGCCTAGCCAGGACTGGAGCCTGCAGCCAGACGCAGGCAAGGATGCACCTGCGCCTCTGGCCACTCTGGCCGCCCTCCAGGACCTGTGGTGCTCAGCCCCCCACCTGGGGATGTAATTCTGTTTGACCTGTTTGTAGTTCTGGCTTGTGCCCCACTTTTCAGTCGTGAACTCTCCAGCCTGTGGAATTCAGTGATCTTGTCCATGTTCAACCTCGCTTCATTAGTTACGATTTTTATGAATTTGGGTTAATTCACTGTTTCCATAACTCAGGGGCTGCTCAGTCTTAGAGTCTTTTTTTTTTTTTTTTTTAATTTTTTGTCTGCTCTCATAAGACAGCCATCTTCCTCCTGATGGTTTTGGCCAAACTTGCTTGGGTCTTTTCTGTTTTGTCCTTCTCTACACAGAAAACTAAGATCATAGCATCCAGTCCCATCACTTCATGGCAAATGGGGAAACAGTGGAAACAGTGGCTGACATTATTTTTTGGGGCTCCAAAATCACTGCAGATGGTGATTGCAGCCATGAAATTAAAAGATGCTTACTCCTTGGAAGGAAAGTTATGACCAACCTAGACAGCATATTAAAAAGCAGAGACATTACTTTGCCAACAAAGATCTATCTAGTCAAGGCTATGGTTTTTCCAGTGGTCATGTATGGATGTGAGAGTTTGGAATATAAAGAAAGCAGAGTACATAAGAATTGATGTTTTTGAACTGTGGTGTTGGAGAAGACTCTTGAGAGTCCCTTGGACTGCAAGGAGATCCAACCAGTCCATCCTAAAGGAGACCAGTCCTGGGTGTTCATTGGAAGGACTGATGTTGAAGCTGAAACTCCAGTACTTTGGCCACCTGATGTGAAGAGCTGACTCATTTGAAAAGACTCTGATGCTGGGAGGGATTGGGGGCAGGAGGAGAAGGGGACGACAGAGGATGAGATGGCTGGATGGCATCACTGACTCGATGGACGTGAGTTTGGGTGAACTCCGGGAGTCGGTGATGGACAGGGAGGCCTGGTGTGCTGCGGTTCATGGGGTCGCAGAGTCGGACACGACTGAGCGACTGAACTGGACTGGATGAGGCGTGTTGTGGGCCTGCACTCTGCCCTCTGCCAGTGGCACCTCTGCTAGTAGCTGCATGGTCTCGCCTGAGGCCTCCTGGCCTGAGAAGCAGGCGTGGTGCCATCTGCCGTGGTGCCGTCTCCCCGCAGCACCGCTGCTGTTTTTCTGAGAGCAGCACACCCTGGGTCCCGCTGCACGTGGCTTCTGGTAGAGGAGTGGCCTCGCACGAGACGCTCATCTTGTTCTCACAGTGCAGCCTCTTGTACAGGCCTGGAGGTGTTTATCTGAGGCTCCTGTGGCCAGATATTTTAGAATTCATCGGGCTCCGTGCTTCAGAAAGGTGATGGGTGTATAGTGTACAGTGTGTGCACAGGCGTGTGACAGGGTCATCTGGGTGTGATGTGCACGTGGATGGTTTCACATTCATTAGCAGTCTGGGGTCTGGAATCAACCTGCTGAACAAACGTTGCCTTATTGCAAAGTATGAATTAGGGAGTTTTCCAGCCGGCACTAGTGAGAACCTGCCTGCCAATGCAGGAGCTGTAAGAGATGTGGGTTCGATCTCTGGGTCGGGAAGATCCCCCTGAGGAGGTCATGGCAGCCCACTCCAGTATTCTTGCGTGGAAAACCCCATGGACAGAGGAGCCTGGTGGGCTACAGACCATGGGGTTGAAAAGAGTTGGACAAGACTGAAGTGACTTAGCAAACTATGAATATTTATACAAAATGGGATAAATAAAAATTATAAGTAGTTTGACATTCTCTCAGATCTGGGCATGTTGCCAAGTATGGCCGCCACAAACTTACCCGACAGTCTTTTGTTCTAGGGCTTTCTGGACCTGGAGCTGTGTGTCTGGGGTTGTGCCTGGTGGCAGAGCTTGTGCTTCTAGGCACTCTTCCCACAGGGAGCAGAGGTGCCCCCTGCTCCGGAGGGGCTGCAGCCTCAGCCTGCGCAGGCCCTCCATCTTGCTGGGGGAGTCTGTGGGCAGAAGGTGGCCGCAGGGAAGCGGGTCTGCTGTGCTGTCCCCACCTGTGTGGATGAGGAGGCGCGTAGAGACTAGCGGTCTGTGCTCTGACTTCCAGAAAGGCCTGGAAACCCGGTGGGGCTGGGTATCCTGGGAGCTGTGCTGACCGCTGAGAGTCAGGGGTCAGCAGCAAAGGGCCAGTTCCAGCAGAGTTGGGAAGGGGGCAGCTGGTCAGGTGGCTGCATGGACGGCAGGGCTTCTGGGAGGAAGCCGCCTTCTATGGGGAGACCCCCAGCCCAGGGCCACCTGGGCCGTGGCCTGTCTTGAGACCAGCTCCTTGGAGCCGAGGCTGGGCCTGGGTGTGGAGAGGTCGCCACGCACCGCCTCCCCAGGTGAGGGGCGCCCTCGTTTTGCTCCAAGCTGCCCCTGCTCTCCTGTCGGCAGGTCTGCCGCCGCCTCAACGGGGTCCGGTTCACCAGCTGCAAGAGTGCCAAGGACCGCACGGCGATGTCGGTGACACTGGAGCAGTGCCTGATCCTGCAGCACGAGCACGGCATGGCCCCGCAGGTGTTCACGCAGGCCCTGGAGTGCATGCGCAGGTGAGTCCCAGCCGCGCCGCCGCCGTGCTCCGGCTTGACTTTGGAAAACTGCCCCAGGTCTGCAAAGTCAAACCCCTGGCACGGTCCCACCTGGACAGTGTTCTTCCAGTCAGGGAGCGGAACTCCGGGAGGGAAGCGGATGTTCCGAGGCGGCCGCGTGGCCACCGCCTGGTGCCCAGTGTCCCCAGCCACCCCCTGTCCTGAGCGTCCCCCAGGCCCCTGCTCTCCCCGTCACAGGAGGCGGTGTCCGCAGACTGCAGGGCCCCTCTTCTCCCGGCCGCGGGCTGCGTTTGCTTTCCTGAGCCAGCGTCCAGTGAGCCTTTCCTGGCAGCCGCCCGCCGTCCCCAGCCTTAATTGTGTTCTGCCTCCGAGGCCGCAGGCTCATTTGCAGAGGGAACCCCAGGGACTAAGATAAGACTGTCCGCTGTCAGCGATGCCTTGTTCCCAGCCCTGCTGGGAGCCCCTCGCCTCACATGCCTAAAGAAAGGATAAGAAACCTGCTTTCCCGTCTTCTTCCATGCAGCCGCCAATGCTGTTCCAGGCTCGTTGCCCAGTCACTTCTGCTGAGTGTTCCGTCCCATTTGTCCTCTCACCAGACTCTTCAGAGCGTTCGACTCTCTTATCCTTTCTGTGTCTCTGCCGTTTGACCTTCTCACAGTCATGCGCAAGAGCGAGGCCTGAGCGCCTGCCTCCTGACAGGAGCATTTAGTAAAAAGGCAACCGTTTTGTCCTGTTCGGTCTTTCCGAGCCCCCCACACACCGTGACCTCAGGGCCGCTTACCGACGCGCGTTTAGGAAGTTCTCGCCCCCTGCCTTGGTGTCCCCGGTGCCGTCAGCTGCGAGGTGGTGGGAAGGATGACTCTGGTGAGACGCAGGCCCCCGAGATGCAGCAAGGAAGCGAGAAAGACGGAGGGGCTCAGCTGTCACTGTCGGAGCGTCTGGTCCATCAGAGACCAGGCCTGAGGCAGGAGTACAGTTGATGCCACTCCATCCAGGCCTCCACGCAGGCTGGTTTCTTGAACATGTTTGAGGAAACAGTAGTTGATCCTGACAGCCTCTGAGCACAGGGGCCTCAGGAGGCCAGGGGGCACGTGGGCAGCCCGCCGAGGGGCTGTGTGGCACTACCCTCCCAGCACAGGTGGCCTGGGGCAGCTTCTGACACGCAGAGCACTCTCACAGCTTCCATCACGTGCGCGAGTGATAGTCCTTGAGGGAAAACTGGAGAATACAAACGAGCCCCTACTCCCGTGGTTTCATACCCGCCCCGCACCCTACAGAGCAGCTCTCCGCGTGCTTGCTGTTACGAGGAACAGTGCTAATAACGTCTTGACACATAGCCTAGAGCCAGTTACGTACATACACATGGCTGTGAGCGAGGTTGATCCGCACACTGGCTACCTCGCCAGTCCCTGCGTAGCACGGAGAATGCACGCACACACACGTGCAGCTGCAGGTGTGATTCCGCCCTGGCGGAGAAGCCTGCCCTTCTCACTTGACTGTCTTGTGAGCATGTTGGAGGGTTAATAAATGGAGGTCTTACCGGGGCTTCCCTCATATCTCAGTCTGTAAAGAATCCACTTGCAATGCAGGAGACCTGGGTTCGATTCCTGGGTCAGGAAGATCCGCTGGAGAAGGGACAGGCTACCCACTCCAGTGTGCCGGCCTGGAGAATTCCCTGGACTGTATTGTCCATGGGGTCACAAAGAGTTGGACACGAGTGAGCGACGTTGACTTTCACTGGAAGTCTTACGTTTGCAGCACACTGTCATTTATCCAGCTTGCTGTCGTTGAACTGTTGATAACGTGCAGTGTCAGCACTCTGGACAGGGGTGCAGCGAACACCCTGGTTGCCCTGCTCACGTCTGCCCTGCTGACACCTCTGTAGGGCCGTTCGCAGACTCACAGCGCTCCCAGACCAGGCAGCCGCCCGCCCTCCGCGCTGTCACCCCTGGCCCTGTCTGAGCGCCCGGGCCTGGGGCGCCGGCCGTCCCCCTGCGTTAGGGTAGGGACCCTGAGGCTCCGAGGGGAGGGTCCTCCTCCCAGGGGCAGGCCTCACTGCGTGGCCTGCCTCTGCTTCTTGGAAACCCCCGCCTGCCTCCAGTTATGAACATCCTGTTTCTTCTTTGTGCTTTTCTAAATTTTATAAAATCTTCATGGTCAGCGTGTGTTACCTTAACACTTGTTTAAGAAGTTGGTGAAGACAGCTCGCCTCTGCCACCCCCAGGGTCCTCACGGCTCTGGCCCAGGTGCCGTGCTCGCCACCACCCCGTCTGCCTGACCTGTAGGCTTAGGCCACGTGCCTCTGTTTCCATGTCATGGTGACCCCTCCTCCTGTTTTCTGGGTTACCCATGTCGGGAGACATGTCTCTTCACAGGCTGCAGGTCCAAGGTGGCGGGCCCATAGCTGGTGTTTCTGGCTGTGGCATGGCCAGGACCTGGGGTCAGCCCGGCACCCTAAGGAGGCGGCAGGAGCTGTGTCTGTGCCCCTCAGTGGTCCCCGTGCTTTCCCGCTTGCGTCTTACATGATGGAAGAGCAGAGCATGCAGCGGGGGGTGGGGGGGGCGGTGGGTGGAGCTGGGCTAGAGGACACCCAGGCTGTCCGTGTCCTGGAGGCCCAGGGTGAGCAGTGGCCAGTGCTGTGCTAAGTGTTCGATAACCGGCCCTCTCCCAAAACAAAACCAACTACCCCTAAAGTGACCTGTCTGGTCTTCCCATTTCTACAGCATAAACACTCTCACTGGGGCCTGTTTCAGGCTGCCGAGCAACCCTGGGGAGCTCGGAAGAGATGTGCCTGCTTGGCTCTTGCCGGTGGAGCCAATTCCAGCTCACTAGTGGTGCCCCGCTGTCCCCAGCGCAGGGGCTGGAGTCCAGAATCGGCCTTTCTAGGTAGCCCAGTGACCCCTGAGACTGCCCTGGCTGGGGACGTGACCACCAGTGCTCACAGCCTGAAGTGTCCACAGTCACGTGGCATCCGGGCTCCTTCAGGAACCTCCCCTCCGAGCTCTGCTTCTGTAGCTCCAAAGGGGGACCCACCAAGTTTCCAGTGAGCTGGGCTCTTGGTAGATGGTGTCTGGTAGAACAAGGCGCTCTGCTGCTGCTCAGCCTGAAAGCCACAGCGGGTCCCTTGTGGGCTCTGCCTCCAGGGCAACCTGAGGGAAGCGGGTGTCATCTGGGTGCTTCATCAGGAGGCAGCCGTGGCGGAATCAGTTGCATCCTGCCATTCAGGCATCTGTGAGAAGGTCAAACACCCCAATGGTTCTTCATGTTCAGCCTGCTTTCTGGAGTCCATGTCCAGCCGCATGTGCGAGCATGGCCGGGCAGCATGGCGTGTGCTTGGCAGCCCCGGGAGCGAACATGGAAAACCATCTAGTCAGCCTACACGTGTGTGTTTTCAGTAGATTATGGTATTTTTTTCTTATTTTCACTTCTCTTTCTCTCTTTTTTCTTGTAACTGTGCTCGTTTTGTTTTGGTATCCCTTTCACACCTGTTTCTGCATATCATCTTTTCTTTTTATTGTGGCTTCATTCCATTTTTTTTTTTTAATCTTATTTTTCGGTTCTCCTCTTTTTATTTCCCCATACTTTTGGGAAAAAAAAAAAAATCCATTGCATGTGTCTCTTTTTTCTTTATTTTCCCTTTTTCCTTTCTCCCAACCCTCTTCCTTTTCACAGCATTGGAACTCGGGAGGTAGTCACGCAGAAGAACTTGAGCGGCCTGGTGCCCGTCCGAGACTTAAGACTAGACCCCAGCCTCCTCTGTTCCATCCCTTTACTTGCTCTGAGCCCCAATTTACTGATTGTGTGGCTCTTTCTGAGCATAGCGTACCTGGTGGCCAAATTGCGTTGCAAATGAGCATCTTGATGAAAAATTAGTAAGTCACAAGAAAACAAAAGTGCCAGTACTTGTCCAGCCACCGTGTCTAACAGGACGGGAGGGATGTGTCAGAGCATGGCCCGCCAAGAAGTATTTCATGCCTTACAGTTGGACATTCTGTTGTTCTGAACTGTAAACACCTGCCAGATTATTTCACCAGGAGGACGTGTCCGTTTCAATTCTGTAGTTTTCAGCGCTTGTAACATGTTCTTGCAGAGCCCTGTTACTGCTTTGTTTAGCTGGCGTGAAATTACTTGTATCAAACCTCTTACCTTCTGATGTAAAACTCTTTATTACCTGTATATCTCGTGTGCCCTGTTTCCTAGAGAGAGGCATTCTGTCAAAAGAGAATTTGTATATTTGATACTATTCTTTAAATGTACTGCTAACCTTTCCTTTCCTTCTGAAGAGAAATGAAAAGGATCGATGCTTTCTCACTGGCTCATCTAGATATACCTATTCAATAGGACATGTACTTTCTGCTTTCATTTCAAAGCGTGGTCCCTAGAATTTCAGTAGCAAACAGTTTGCAGAATCATCACATTCCTTTTTATGCTCTTCCTTTCAAGTTGGGATGACCCAAAGCTGTGAGAACAGTAGCTCACTGTATCAAATCAGGCACATACAGGCACATAAAGATAACATGTTGCACGTGGCTTTAGAATTACTCTTTTACATCTTTAATGGTCACTGAACTGTTCTGGGAATTAATGCATATAGTAACAAAAGGCTTTTAAAGTTAGATATATTTATTTTTCCTGAAGTAGCAGTTTTCATTTAAAAGTTGGCTATATTTATTTTTCCTAAAGTAGCTATTTTCATTTAAAAAAAAACTTCATTTTTAGTATTTTTAATTTCAGTTTCAAGTCCTGATATCTTTTCTCTCTTACAAATCAAACATGGTTAATAACAACATCATCAAAATTTACCAAAACATGAGACCTAACTTTTGGGCAGTTGTGCCAGATAGAGGTGTGAGAGAGAAAAGGCTACTTTGGTTTCTGTTCTTATTACTCTTAAATTTTGCACAGGGGATGCACCGTGAGGCTTGCAGAACCTTAGTTCCCTGAACAGGGATCACACCTGGGCCTCATGAGTGAAAGTGCTGAGTCCTAACCACTGGCCTGGTTAGGACTTCATCACTCTTTAACATGGCGGTGTCTAGAATGTGTAACCTTAACTTTCCCATGTGGAAAAAGGTGGCCAGACACCTCTGAAGGCAGTAGGGGGCTGAGAGGGAAACCCCACCGAGTCCGTGTGAGAAATAGGCCGTGGCTTCTCAGCTTTCCAGCTCAGGTTATGTTGTGCTTCTGTTTCGGCCTCCAGCCAGCTTCCCCCTACACTGCATTCTATGGAAGTGGGTTTCTCTTCACCACCCTAGAAACACTGGAGGGAATTCAGAGAAGCTGGCTTTTCCAGAAGCTTTCCATAGGCATACACATAACCCGTCCACCAGAAAATCTGGCCTCTCCATTGCCTCCCCCAGACTTCTAGGACTTACTCTGAGGTTTCTCTGGTTTGGCCTCAGATCTGAGTCTGGGTTCTGGGAACAGCAGAGGCAGGTGTGATTGGAGAAGCAGTGGACAACAGACGGCAGACACAGGCTTTACATTCTAGGGTGACAGGGCGCCCTCCTCGCACGCGGGGGCGGGAGGCCCCTCTTCCACCCTGCCTGTCCCAGAGTGAATGCGGCAGCGGCCCCGCGACAGCTCCCACCCTCCTTCAGGACAGGGTCACTCTGGTGAACTGTAGCAGCATGGCCCTGGGCACAGCCGAGGTCCTGCCAGCCTGTGACCCCGGGAGAGAGCTGTGTCCACCGCTTGTCCCCTCCACATGGAGGGGGCGCGCTCTGAGACCACTTTGTTGCTTTACTGGGAAGAGGGCAGGCGGCGCCTGCAGTCACGTGCCTGGCTCCCAGCCCTGCCCCTGGAGTGACACTCTGCTCACCTCCAGGCCAGCAGAGGCCGTGTGTGGATGAGGGGGGCCCTTCTGACCACACGTGGCCTTCCTTCCTCCTCCCAGGTGGGGCCCACTGCCTATCCAAGGGGGCTGCGGCCAGGGGCCTAAAGGCCCCCATAGGATCCTCATGGACACCATGGCCTGCCCCTGGATGGAGTGTTGCCTGCCAGGCCTTCCTGCCCGCTGTAGACTTGGCTGCTAAGATAAGAGAGAAACAGAGGGAAGGCCAGAGGCTAAGATTCGTGGTCTTTCTCTTCAGGGGCCAGTCAGAAGGCAGTCCATTCTCACTCTGCAGTCATGAGGCTGGATGGAGAGAGGAACCACAAGATCAGCAGAGGCTCTGGGTGGTGGTGGTGGTTTAGAACGTCTGAGGATGGAAGCCCAGTGTGCCTTGGGGCTGAGTTTTTTAATGTCACGAAGGCTTTGTGACATTAGGCTAAATATATATGTGAAATCTCTGCTTTAGTGAGGAACAGGCAGGATAATATAAGATGGGGAGATATGCTCAGGAAAGGGGTCACTGGCCCGCTTGTTGATGGTTTGGGTTGACTCTAAGCTTAACTCTGGCTCCAAGACGGCTTCAGCATAGGCGACTCTAGGTGTTGAGGATCGCCAGGACACTCATGTGTCCAGATACATTCTCAATTCTAATGGGGAAGATGCCCTCCAGAAAAGAAAAACCAGAGCCATCATTAAAATGAGTTGCCATGTGAGGTTTCAATACTAATTTTTTATTTGAAAAGTAGATGTTCTTAAAATAATTTGTCAATATACTTAAAAAATCATGAAGCTTTGAAATAATTAAAGCCGTCTTTCTAAAAGTCCATCCAAGACCTTCTCAGTGTGCACTATGGATTCCTAAAAATTATGCAGCCATTGTGATGGGTTTTAAGTGGTTCTACCTTAGGATGAGGTGGGCCAGAAGTGCCAGCTCCCACTGCACAGAGCCACCCCTCCACACCTGAGTGCCAGGCGCCTGGCCGAGCTTGTCTGAATACTGGGTGATAGAGCTGGTGTGCATAAGCCTCATCAGTCAGATTTTGTAAATTCACACCAAATTCAAACAGGAAAGTAAACACGACTTACAAATTAAAGTGTATCTTGCCTGTAATTTCAAGTGTATTCAGCCAGCTAAACCAGTAATTAGCCTCTTTAACATGTAAATAAAAGGTAATGTTGAAGTTCACAAATTATTCTTTGTTCCTCAAAGCAGTCTGACGTTTATCAGTGATAGGTGGTTTCCAAAAAGTGTGTACATTTCTTTGTAAATGGAGAAGCCATATGTGAAATAGTCGGATGAGTTTCCAAAGATTAAAGAACCACCTCTGTAGCTTCTGCTTCCAATAGAATATTTTTATCTGATTACTGGATGTTAAACCAACATAATCTTTGCTTCCTCTGGGGGCTCCCTGCTCATACGGCCCTGGCACTCAGCACAGATGAGACACACCTGGCTGAAGGCTTGGAGGCTCTGTGACAAAGCTTATCTGAGCTACTAAATTACTTTGTAACAAACAGGTGGATATTTTTCTAAACTACCTGCATTTATCTTTTGAATAAAATTGCTGTCTTACCAAAATTATTTTACATGTTCTTGATAATGAGATTGTCATTTTCACCTTAAAAGGCTTGAGCAATCGCCACTGATATTTTTTTTAAATGCATGACATAATGGTCTTCATACAACTTGAAATACTTTTTTAAAAAATCAGTTTCTTGGTAACTGCAAATTTTGCATCTCATAAGGGGATTTTGTACTAAATTTGATAACTAGTTGATTTAACTGTTAGTCTTAGGATAATATAAAACTATCAACTCCTCCTCCTGTGCTACAGGAAGTCATTCCTGTTTGGACTCACCTTTGCCTTTGGGTCTGCTGTTGACCAGAACATCCCCCCGAGAGCTCCCCTGAGGTCCCAATGGGGACATGAGGCCTGTCGAAGGCTCATCCTCCCGCAGAGCATCTGCTTTGCCCACTGGGTTGCCATGACAACCTGTGATCAGTGCAGCAGGAAAGACTGGTGGCAGATTCTCTAGGGAAGGGCCCCCGCAGGCTCTCAGTGGCTCAGTGGAGCTCTTCAAAGAGGTGACCTTGGTGGGGTCACTTCTTCAGGACACTCCAGCACCGGGAGCTGTACAGCCGCCGCCCAGGCCCACAGCATGGCTGTGTGCCCAGGATGCACCTCCTAGGTGGTGGCAGCATGTGAGAGCCACCTTCTGAGCCAGATGGTTTTGCTACACGTTAAAGGAAGGAAAATCAGCATTTGAATTTGAGACCGTTAACAGTCTTTGCCCACAGAGAAAATGCAGCTATTTATAAAGTCTCTCAGCAAGAGTAGCACTGTTCCCACTGAATTTTCTGACAGACCCTTTGAACTAGTTAGGATCGACTTCTCAGATAAACCTGATGTGAAATACATGAAACCATTACCTTAAAAAAAAAAGCCATCCTCCACTTGGATACGTAATGCTTTCAGAAGGGCAACCTTGCATCCAAGACAGGCCATGTCCATCTCTCTGCTTCTTAACTACCTTGTTCAGAAACCCGCCATCTTGCGTGTACTGTTGTAAATGAGTCCGGCACCCATTTAAACTAATCAACTTTTTTTTAATGCTATGAAAATAATCATTTCATCTGAGTTTAAGTCTTTTCTTTTTTCCTTTTTTACTGCTATCATTTCTTGTGCTTGTTTTTTTCCCCAGTGAGGGTTGTCGAAGAGAAAATACAATGAAGAATGTTGGAAGTCGCAAATATGCGTTTAATTCCCTGCAGCTGAAGGCTTTCCCCAAGCATTACAGGCCTCCTGAAGGGACTTACGGAAAAGTTGAAACATGAACACACGGTCTCCTCTCATTAGCTGTTCCGTAATAAACGTGGGTGCCCTCTAGTCTATACATGAATTCTTCAAGAAGACCTGAAGGATTGGTTTTTACTTTTGTGTTTTTAAAATATTTCACTAAAGAGTCTATGGAGCATGTGTTTTTTTGCGTTGGAATCCATAGCAGGTATTGTCGGGCTCACTGCCGTGGATAGTAACAACTGCCCCTTCAAGTAGCCTTCAGCCGTCACCACACGGATATCAGTAGTTACCTGTATGAACCAAGCCAGGTGCATCTGAAATGCTGAAACTTTTTAAAATGCACACTTAGGCAGCTGCTCACCTTATTTTTCTACTGAGTAATTCCAACTTGAACATTGATTTACAACCTACTTTTTAAAAATCCCCATGGAAAATAGTAAACAGTAGTTTAAATGATTGGATCCTGGGCAGACCTCTAAATGTGAACTGTTCAAGGGAAGTTTTGGGAAAAGCAGCTTGCTGTCTCACGTGGGCAGGGCAAGTGCATCTGTGCATCAGCCTGCCAGTGCCTACACAGGTGGAACCAGCAGTTGAAGGAAAGGCTGTAAGATGTGTCAGAAGACAGCATCTGCAAAGCCACCCACGGTGGGGTCACCACTGTCCCTTAGGGAACAAGGTGTCTGGGGAGGTGGTGAGGCCAGCTGTCTCTAGCCCTGGCCCCAGAGCGCAGGACCGCTCATGTGGTATGTCTGATGCCTGTCAGTCAACAATGGGGAATTTTGCATAGAGACAGTGGACACCTAAATATTTTACAAGTAGGTCTCTGGTGGGTTTCTCAATTTTTTTGGCCTTCGAGAAGATAATGCAATCATGTTTGAATGTCTGATGAAAGTGTCTTTAGGTTTGCAATAATTGTTACTACCCTCTACTCGTCTATTATGTAAGATGGCTGTTGAGAACGTTGAACTGTCTCCTGAAATGAGATTTTGAAAGGGATTAATGGGCCATAAGACTTAGGAATTTCATAGAAAATTATGTTTGGTCATCTATTCTAAGATGATGAGTCATCTGCACAGAGCAGAGTTTTTTTCTTAGTTTATGTTTTATCAATTGTTTTTTTATCATTATTATGTTTACATGTTATTTAAAAGGCTGTAAAAGAAATACATGTGGCACATATTCATGATGTTGATCCTAAAGATTTGTGAACCCTTAGGAAGTTCCTGTGTCTGAAATTCTAAATGTTATTCTTTGGGCTCCCTTAGAAATGCCACCAGGCAACAGGTAACAGACTCGGGCCTGGAGAGCACAGGCAAGACCACCCTGTGCAGGGATGCAGGGTGGGCATCAGGTACGGGTGAAACCAGGTGACCTCCCGGACCCCCTCCTCCTCAGGTCAGTTCACACACGGAGCCTGCTGTCTGCCGACGCCCACTGGTGAGTGTGAACTGGTGTGGAGGGCGGGTCAGTGAGGCACACAGAGGCAGGGAAACTTGCCCAGCAAGCCCACTGTACCGCTGGTGTCAGCTTCTCCCGCCGTGTCCATCCCCGTCCAAAGACGGCTTTGTGATGGCAGATTTAGTCTTTCACTTTCACCATTTCATTGTCTGGTTAGCTCTACATTTCCATCTTTACTCACTTTAACATCACTACGTTTTAAAAAAATTCCCTTGAATTTTTAATGTTATTCATATAACTTTCAGATTTTTTTTTTTTGGTCTGAAGAGCATTACCTGCATTTATCAAAAGGGAATATAGCAAATGCTGTGTCATCTGTTTGCAGTTTTGCATGTGGCACCTTTTTGTGAATATTCTCCTAATTTTGTCTACATATTATCGATCACCAGAAGAGTCTAAGACTTGGCTAATCACATAGAAGATACTCTGGTTGCAGTATTCCACCTGAGTGTGACTCCCTGGCTCCTGTGTGACCGTGGGTCTCCCAGCGGCACTGGGCATGCTCGCCGAGGGGGGCCATGCTGCTCACCGCGATAGCCGCGGCTCCTCAGGTCACACGGGAGCTTTGAGTTTCCCGCGGCAGAAGACAGGCAGTGGTCCAGGTCTCTGTAAAATAGGGGTTCCAGCCAGTGTTCCCTATAAGGCCCCCACTTAGAAATGTTGTGACGTACCGAAAACTCAGATGGGTTCTGTCAAAGCGTCTGCAGCTCAGCTGCCTCTGGTTTCCTTTAAAACATGTACAAACATTATACAATACAGTTTTGTCCTTACACAATTGTATTTGCCAACCTTAGTGCATTAAGGTACTTTTATTTATTTGTTTTGGACAGTATTAATAAACATATAGTTACTGTTTTATATATTCTTAGCTCATTCAAAGCCATGTATGCTATAAATGTGCGAGTCTTTAGAATGACAAATAATAAACAACTGACAACATGAAACCCGGCCTGAGTCATTCTGTTACCTGAGGATGGTTCTGGGGCCAGCACCTGGCTGGACCATCACCGATGGGCACTGCATTGAGTGTCTACAAACATGAAAATTCTCGTTTATAGCCCTGTTTGCATGTCAGATTTTGTGTGCACCCTGTGAGAGTGGAGTTCCAGCTAAGCCCTGCTGGCTTTCAAAGCCAGATGCTCTGGGGGCTCCTCTTCCCAAAGCTGGAGCCCCAGGCTGGGGAGCCTGACCTGGGGCTCAGCGCTCACTCTTAGCGGGGGAACCTCTGCAGTGTGTAAACTGTGGCCTGACCACCAGGGATATGGTTTAATTGTATTGCTAGTGTACCTCTCTGCCTGTCTTATTGAGGCTCCTTCTTTTACTTTGGTTGTGGAGTATCTTTTTTAGGTTCTGGTCTTTTTTACTGATGGCTATTCAGCAGGCAGTTGTGGCCTGGGTGTGCTCATGAGAGGAGGTGAGCTCAAGGCCCTGCTACTCTGCCCTCCTGTCCCAGAAACCGAGGCCATGTAAGCCAAGGCCACCGTGCCCTCCACAAGATGGACGTGTGCACAGTAAGTATGAGAGACAAAACCCTTTACACCTCCAGCAGGAGACAGGAGGTCTCCTGAGATCTGTGCTCAGCGTGGACACAGCGGGCAGAGGCGAGGGGCTGGCACCACGCCTTTCTGAGCGCCAGCTAGCTCTGCACGTATCCTCCCATGTCCACGAGTGTGGGCGGCTGGCAGTCCGTCTGTGACTCGCTAAAGTGCTGCCCCGTGGTCTCGCTGCTCACTGTTGCACCCTGTGCTTGGCACACCTGCCTGGGATCTCCCTCGGACAGATTCCTAGCAGTAGAAATGTACAGCTAAAGAATAATTTAACCGTTCTGAAATTTTTGGACTTTTAGTATTACCACAGTACTCACAGAACATTAATTAACCTACCACCTGGAACACCAGCCTTTCCCTTTCTCGTCGGAGCTGGAGATGGCACCTTGTTCCACTTCTATTTCTTTGATTACTCTGAAACTGAACAGCTTTCATACTATATTCATGCTTCTACTTTTGTAACTTCGACTGTTGGTCTTTTTCACGTGACTGTTTTTAATACTATATTCTTGTCGTATTTTGCAGTTTTTTAAAAAACCTATTTGTCAATTGTCTTTTGGTTTCATTGATGGTAAGGGGTCTGCGTGCTAAGTTGCTTCAGCTGTGTCTGACACTCTGTGACCCTATGAACCATTCCCCGCCAGGCTCCTCTGTCCACAGGATTCTCCAGGCAATAATGGGGTGGGTTGCCGTGCCCTCCTCCAGGGGATCTTCCTGACCCGGGGATCGAACCCCCAGCTCTTACGTCTCCTGCACTGCTGAGGTACTGGGGAAGTCCAGGTAGGGGTCTAGAGAAGTGAAAACATACTGTGTGATGATGTACATACCTGTCTTTTCATTTTGCTGCTTATTCTGAAATGAGTCCTGGCTTCCCCAGTGAAGTGACCACTGGCCCCATCCTCGTCCACGAAGAGGCTGCCATGCTGTGTTCTCACTGCGGGAGGCCAGTGTGCTCGTCTCCTTGCACACCCACGGTTGAAATCCACTTATGGTTCCTGCCTTTGCTCTGATACTGAGGTTATGTAAAAAATATTCGCCTGTTCTTACTTCTAGAACTTTGATGGTTTGCTTTACATTTAGAGCGGTTCATCTGGGATGATTTCTGGCACAAGGCGTGAGTTCTATCTGCTGTAGTCAGCATGACTCCCTCTAAGCCAGCCCGAACGTTGCTTCTTTAAAGAGAAGGTAGAAGTTGTAAGCCACTGGCCACAGTCACCAGGCACTTCCTGCTGCCCCTCCTCAATGCCACCCCAGGCTTCCATTCCAGCCTGTAGTGGGTGACTTGGTTCAGCCGGGCTGCTTGGTTCTAGGGGCAGTGACCATGGAGGTTCTGATCTGAGGAAGCTAAGAGGAACTGGCTGATGGGAGTTCCCATTTGTAACTTTGCTGAGGACATAAACAGTCCTGTTGAAACAGTGCTTTTGAAAGGGCCCGCCCTTTTGTTACTTTCTTGAAGGCTGTTCCAACCTGTCTCCTTTTTTAAAAAACTTTTTTGACACAGTTGATTTACGATGTTGCGTTATTTTCTGGTATACAGCACAGTGACTCAGTCCTGTATCTGTGTATATATATTCTTTCATATTTTCCACTAGAGGTTTTCACAAGTTACTGAATATAGTTCACTGTACTATATATAGTAATGTGTATATGTTAATCCCAAACTTCTGTCCCTCGCCCCACCTCTCCTACAGTAGCCACAGGTCTGTTTTATATGTCTGAGAGAGTGTTTCTCTGTGCACGCTTTTAAAATTATGGCTGCACTGCAGCATGTAGAATCTAGTTCCTTGACCAGGGATCAAACCCCGGGCCGCCTGCTTTGGGAGCATGGAGCCTGAAGCCCTGGACCATCAGGGAAGTTCCTATTTCTAAGTTCACTTGTACCGTATCTTAGAGCCCATATATAGGTGACATACGTTCCTGTCTGACTTTGATCCTCTCTAGGTCCACCCGTGTTGCTGCAAATGGCATTCTTTCATTCTTTTCTATTCTGAGTAGTGTTCCATTGTGTGTGTGTGTATATATACACACACACGCACCGCCCCCACACATCTTTATCCATTCATCTGCTGATGGACATTTAGGTTGCTTCCATGCAACCTATTGTAAACAGTGCTGCAGTGAACACTGAGATGCGTGTATCTTTTTGAATTCGTTTTCTCCAGATACATGCCCAGGAGTGGGATTGCTGCCTCATATGGTAACTCCATTTTCAGTTTAAGGAACCTCTGCACTGCTTTCCGTAGTGGCTGCACCAATTTACATGCTATGTGCTTTGCTGAAACATCAACCAGCGAGTTGGAACCATCTTTGACAGCTCCCTGCAGTGTCCACCCCCAGCCTCACACTCCTGTGCTGTAGTCGTGAGGTCTCGCTTCCTGCACAGGGTGACCCCCCCGTCAGGCGGCAGAGTTCCCAGCGCTGCCTTCTGTTCTGGGCTGGCGAGCGCCAGCAGCTGCGCCAGTGGAAGGGCCGGGCCTCACGTCTGGACATCCTCTGGGGGCAGCACCTTCTGGCAAGAAGCCCTCGTGAAACTCTCCATGTGGAGGGGAACCAATGCTTCCTTCCTCCAAACGTCTTCCCTTACAAGCCTCAAGTTTTTTTTACTGCAGTTACTGCTCTGCAGTATATGAACCCTAGTCCAGAAGCACAAAGTTCCGGGAGACAGCACAGTTCAGGGTGCTTGACGTGCCCCATACTGCTCACGGGGGCTGCCCAGAGGGAGGGCAGGGCTGCCCTACAGCTGGTGATGACTCTATATACTTTTAAATGTACCTCCTCTCAGAGGCCCTTTCCAAAAGCAGGAAGTAAGTACATTTACAGTGGATCAAATTGAGTATTTGAGTAAGGAAAACAAAAATGAAAATTCAGTCCTTCAGAGGTAAGATCTGCCTTGAGGTAAGATCTGCCTTTAATTCCCCCGAGCACCCAGCAGCACAGGCACTAGAGGGGGGAGTGATTGGAGAGATGGAAACTTGTATTTAGCACACGCCATGCTCCCAACAGGATCCTGGAAGCAAAAGAGCCCCGGCCAGAATAGAGCATCCAGTGCTTGGCTTATACCGACTGCGGGTGCTGACAGCCACGGGTCGGCCCAAGAATCAGCCCACAGTGTGTCTGGGCGTCAGATGGTGACGTCCCGTGGAGAGCGCAGGTGGGGGCCTTGCTGTGTCCTGAACTGCAGCAGGGCGCTGTGAGGGGAGCCACACAGGGTGCCTCCTGCGCCCACAGCTTAGCCTGTGCCACTCAGGGGAGAATCCTCTCCCCAGTCTGAGGTTGGGCAAATGGGTAACAACTTTGTCTTCTTTTTATTACTGCTCTCACTACCTAGGCTCTGACACAGATTCCACACTCCCAAGCCCCCACCTCGGACACCCTCTGGGCTTCTGCATTACTTGGCACTGACCGCTTCCTGCACCGGGCTTCCAGTGGGCCTTTTTGGCCAGTCCAGGCAGGTCTGCATTTCATCACTCTCTGTTGCACCCTTTCACACACACCAGCCAGGCTGAGGAGAACAGGAAATGTGCTCGCTCTCAGTGAGGAGGAGCCTGCCTGTGTCAGAGAGGAAGGCAGGGTGTGGCACTTCGCCCCACCTCCCTAATGCTCCCCTCGCTCTGGGCCTCTGTGGTTCCCGCTCCTGCTCCTCTCTACTCTGCCCAGCCCTCTTCACTCCCATCGGCTGTTGTCCTCCACCTATCACCAGCACTGTGGTGGTCCCTCGGTTTCTTCTGTCACACTTCATATGCTCCTCCTGAAAAATCTTGTTAGTTTTTCATATAGAATAAATTACCAATTATTTGGTAAGCAGTTACCGAATAATTTGCTAATGACCCTTACATTTCCAGATCTATCCTAGACTCTGCCCAGACTCATCTGAATATCAACCACATGCCAGCCATTCCACCTGAGTGTCTCGTTGGTGTCCCAAACACAGCATGTCAACACCAAACTCACATTCTGTCCTCCAGACTAGCTGAGCTCTCCTAGGATAAATGACCTCCCCTTCCCATCAGCCACTAAGAGCCTGTCTCTTCAACCCATCCCATAATTTCCATCCACATAGTCACAGCCCTGGTCCCTGTCTTGAGTTCATTCTGATCTAGACCACTTCCCCTCAGCTTTCTTATTCCTCTTTTCAAGGCCCATTTCAGACAGATTGCCCTCTTTTACGGTAATTTCTATCCACAAAATGAGCTGACCCTTAAAAAAAAAAAGTTCCTCTAGTCAGTCTTGAATATATACCTATTATATGATGCATATCTCATTCATCATGTCACGTTCATCATGTTACTTACCTTTTACTTTGTCCAGCATGTTACTTTGAGTTTCAACAGCAAGTATAATGCCTCACACAGGAGCTACTCAAAAAAGTTTACTGAAGGGAAAGATGTTTTTGATCAATTGAAATCTTACCTGTTTCATTACTAGACTATTGCTTTTCTCTATATAATAGCTAAATATAAGGAATCAAATTCAACAGGCTCAAGGGAGAAGGCAAGCTTAACAGCATACATGACAAATACCAGGACAGTGGTTTTCTCTGGGGGTGAGCAAGAGGGTCTCTGAAGAATGTCAGGCATTACTGAGGGGTCAGACAGTATCCCACTGATCTGGATGCTGCTTATACGTGACCTACTGTATAGTTAATCGATAAATTATAAAAATACTCTTATTGGGACCAGCCTCACACACCCAGTGGACAGGCCCCAAATTCTGCAAGACAAAAGGCAGTGGCACAATATATTTAAAGTGATAGAAGGGAAAAGCCTACAAACTAATAATAATCCACCCAGCAAAGCTTTCATTCTGGTTTGATGGAGAGATCAAATGTTTTACAGACAAGCAAAAGCTATTTAAAGAGTTCAAGCACCACAAAACCAGCTTTATAAGAAATGTTAAAAGAACTTCTCTAAGTGAAAAAGAAAAGGCTAGGAGGAGAAAAATGAGAGTCACAAAAGGAAAAAGCTTACTGCTAAAGTCAGTAAATTAACACCTTACTGACCAGGGAAATTCTGCAGAAACTAATGCCTGTGGCTGGTGATTGGTTATGTAAGTAAATGTTGAAATGTCTCTGGTCAGTCCGTAACCTTTGGGTAACAAAAGATATATTAATGTGTTTCTAGTCAATAATGTGTTAACCATGTACAAAGCTAGTAGGAGGTTAAAGTAGTAAAACCATCTGTATCCTCAATAAGTAGTTACTGGTTATATAAATATTTAAAATATGAAAACTGGTAGTTGTTGAGGAGAGGAACAAAATGTAGGGTTAGTTACAATGCCTTTGAATTTATGAGATTAGAAACATATATAAAATAATGTACATACACACAAAAAAAGAGGAATTATAACTCTAAAGACAGTCGTCAAATCACAAGGGAAGAAAACAAAAGAAGGAAGAGGAACAAAAAAGAACTACGAAAACAATCCCCAAACAACTAATGAGCTAAATCCTCCAATTAAAAGACAGTGATGGATATTTCTTTAAAAACTAGAACTAATTCATGTTGATGTATGGCAAAACCAATACAATATTGTAAAGTAATTAACCTCCAATAAATTTTATTTTTTTTAAAAAACTAGAACTAAAACTGCCATATGACCCAGCAATCCCACTACTGGGCATATGCCCTGAGAAAATCATAATTCAAAAAGATAAATGTACCCCAATGTCCACTGCAGGGCTGTTTACAACAGGACCTGGGAGCAACCTAGATGTCTGTCAACATATGAATAAAGATGTGGTACATATACAATGGAATACTCAGCCATAAATATGAATACATTTGAGTCAGTCCTAGTGAGGTGTATAACCCTAGAGCCTGCTATACAGAGTGAAGTAAATCAGAAAGAAAGAAACACATTATTGTACACACACACACACACATATGGAAATCTACAAGAATGGTACTGACATGCCTATTTGCAGAACAGGAACATTGAGACAGACACAGACCTGTGGACACAGCAGGGGAAGGAGAGGGTGGGACAGGCCGAGGAGCACCGAAACCTATGACTGTATGTAAGACAGACAGCTAAGGGGTGTTGCTGTATACTACAGGGAGCTCAACCTGGTGCTCTGTGACAACCAGGAGCGGTGAGGTAGGGTGGAGGGTGGGAGGGCGGTTTCACAGGAGGGGACACATGTATACTTACGGCTGATTCTTAACTGCTCTAGGAGAAACCAACATGGTAAAGCAATTATCCTCCAATTTCAAAGGACAAGAGTGGCTGAGTAATAGAAAAACAAGACCTAATATATATACATTGCCTATAAGATACACACTTCTGACTATAGACACACACAGACAGAAAGGAAATGGGAAAAGGTATTTCATGCAAATGGTAATCAAAACAAAGATGGGGTAGCAGTACTTACGCCAGGCCCCCACAAACCTTTAAAATGAAGACTAACAAGACAAAGAAGGACATTTATAATGACAAAGAGACCAAGAAGATATAACAACTGTTATATATGCACCCAAGATAAGAGGGGCTTCCCTGGTGGCTCAGATGGTAAAGAATCTGCTTGCAATGCGGGAGACCCAGGTTCGATCCCTGGGTTGGGAAGATCCCCCGGAGAAGGGAATGGCAACCCACTACTCCAGTATTCTTGCCTGGAGAATCTCATGGACAGGAGTCTAGTGGTCTACAGTCCACGGAATCGCAAAGAGTTGGACACAACTGAATGACTAACGTTTTCACTTTTCACCCAAGATAGTATCTAACAAAAAGGTACAAATCATCATCAGTAACGTAACAGTCGGGACTTTTATATCTCAACTCCATCAACAGATCATCCAGAAAGAAAATCAATAAGGAAACACTGGCCTTAAATGACATTAAACCAGATGGACTTAATATATTTAGAACATTCTAGCCAAGAGAAGGAGAATGCATTCTTTTCAAGAGAACATGGAACATTTTTCAGGACAGATGACATGCTAGGCAATAAAGCAAGCCTTGGCAAATTTAAGAAAATTAAAACCCCTAAACATCTTTTCTGACCACAATTCTATGAGACTAGAAATCAACTACAAGAAGAAGACTGCAAAAAAACACAGACACGTAGAGGCAAAACTATATGCTGCTATAAGCAATGGCTCACTAAAGAAATCAGAGAGGAAAGCAAAACATAAATGGAAAACAAACAAAATGCACAGTGATCCAAAATCTACGGGCTACTGCAAAAGGAGCTCTAAAGAGGCAAGTTTATAGCAACAGCTTATCTCAGGAAATAAGACAAATCTGAAATAAGCAATCTATCCTTACACCTAAAGGAACCAGAGAAAAAACAAAACCCAAAGTTGATAGAAAGAAATCATAAAGATCAGAGAAGAAATAAATGAAACTGAGACTAAGAAAAAAAGAATTATCAATAAAATTAAGATCTGGTTCTTTGAAGACAAAATTGATAAGCCTTTAGCCAGATTCATCTAGACAGAAGACCCAAATCAATAAAATTATAAGAGAAAAAAGACATTACAACTTACCACTGAAATACACAGGGTCATAGGACTATACCACAAAGTATACCCCGATAAAATGGACAACCTAAAAGAAATGGAAAATTTCCTAGAAATATACAATCTCCCAAGACTGAATCAGGAAGAAATAAAAAGTATGAATAGACCAATTACCAGTAATTAAGTTGAATCAGTAATAAAAACTCCCAAAAACAAAAGTTCAGGACCAAATGGCTTCACAGGTGAATTCTACTAAACATTTAGAAAAGCTTCACAGGTGAATTCTACTAAACATTTAGAAGAGAGTTAACACCCATCTTTCTCAAACTGTTCCAAAAAATTGCAGAGGAATGAATGCTTCCAGAATCATTCTAGCCAGCAGCATCACCCTGATACCAAAGGTAGACAAAGATATCACAAAAATGAAAATTATAGGTCAAAATCACTGATGAAAACAGATGTAAAAATCCTCAACAAAACAGCAAACTGAATTCAACAACACATTAAAAAGATCATACACCATGATCATATGGAGTTTATCTCTGGGAGGCAAGGATGGTCCACTGTCTGCAAATCATTCAATGTAGCATACCCCATTAACAAACTGAAAAATAAAAATTACATGACCAAAAAACAAAAAAATCATGATCATCTCAATACACGCAGAAAAAGCTTTTAACAAAATTCAACACCATTCATCATACTCTCTGCAAAGTAGCTACAGAGGGAATAACCTCAATGTAATAAAGGCCATATATCATAAGCTTATAGCTAACATCACACTTGACAGTGAAAAGCTACAAGTATTTCCTCTAAGATCAGGAATAGAAAAATGCACACCTATTATTCAAAATACTATTCAAAGTCTTACCCACAGCAACCAGACAAGAAACAAAATAAAAAGAGATTAAATTGGAAAGGAAGAAGTAAAACTATCCCTGTTTGCAGATGACATGACACTATATATAGAAAATTCTAAAGACACCACCAAAAAACTACTCGAGCTTACCAATGAATTCAGTAAAGCTGCAAGACAAAAACATACAGAACTATATTTCTCTACACTAACAATGAACTTTCAGAATGAGAACTTAAGAATTCCATTTACCACTGCATCAAAAAGAGTAAGATACCTAGCAATAAATCCAACTGAGGAGATAAGAGGCAGAAAACTGTGAGACAGTGAGGAAAGACCTGAAGACACGAACAGATGGAACAGTACACTCTGCTCACGGACTGGAAGAATACTGCGAAAGTGACCACACTACCCAAGGCAGTCACGCACTCAGAGCACGCCTTATCCAAGTACCAATGGCATTTTTCACGAACCAGGACAATTAATGCTAAACTTCATAGGGAAACAAAAAACCCCAAATAGCCAAACCAATCTTGAGAAAGAGTAGCAGAGCTGGAGTTGTACTCCCTGACTTCAGACTATACTACAAAGATTCAGTCATTGAAACATGATGGCACAAAACATACACAGCACAGTAGAGCTGAAGAGGCCAGAAATACCCCACACGTGTGGTCACACAGCCCACGATAGAGGAGGCAAGATCCACAATGGGCAAAAGGCAACACCAGACAGCTTCATGCAACAGAACGAAATCGGCACACTTCCTCTCACTGCATACGAAAATAAAATCAAAATGGATTAAAGACCTAAGTGTAAGACCGGAAACCATAGAAAAAAGAAATCCTAGAACATAGAACACTCTTTGACAAACTAGCAATACTTTTCTAGATCTGCCTTTTAAAGCAAAGGAAACAAATACAAGAATAAAGAAATGGGACCCAATTAGAAGGAAAGTATCGACAAAATGAAAAGACAACTTTCTGAACAAGAGAAAATACTTGACAATGATATGACCAAGCAGGGGTTGATATCCAAAATATATAAACAGCTCCTACAACTCAGCATCAAACAAACAAATAACCTGCTTTAAAAATGGGCAGAAAACCTGAATAGATATTTTTCCAAAGACAACATACTGGTGGCCAACGGGCACATGAAAATATGCTCAGTATCAGTAATCATCAGAGAAAGGCAAATCAAAACCTTAAGATAGGACTGGCATCTACAGAAAGAACACAAGTAACATGTTGGTGAGGATGTGAAAAAAGGGAGCTCCTGTGCACTGCTGGTGGGAATGTAAACTGGTGCAGTCACAATGGAAAATAGTATGGAGACTGCTTTAAAGACTAAAAGTAGAACTACCATATAACTCAGCAATTCCACTCCTGAGTATATATCCAAAGAAAATGAAAACACTAATCTGAAAAGATACATGTACCCTAATGTTCTTAGCAGCATTATTTACAATAGCCAAACTATGGAAGCAACCTAAGTGTTCATCAACAGATAGATAAAGACATGATATATATACATGATACTACTCAGCCATAAAAAAACAATGAAACTTTGCTATCTGTAACAAGGTAGATGAACCAGGAGGGTATTAATCTTAATGAAATAAGACAAAGACAAATACTGTATAATTTATATGTGGAATCTAAAAAATAAAATGAATTAATACAACAACCAGACTTACAGATATAATAGAGAACAAACGAGTGGTTATCCCTGGGGCGACAGGAGGAGGAGGAGCAAGACGGGTAGTGGATGAAAAAGTACAAACTGCTTTGCATAAAATAAATACACTACAGGATATACTGTCCAGCACCGAGAACAGAGCCAGTATTTTATAAAAACTTTAATGGGTTTATAATCTATAAAAATTGTGATCCCTGTGTTGTACACTTGAAACTTATAAAACATTGTGAATCAACTACACCTTAGTGAAGAAATCAACATCTTATTGACTTTTCTGATATATTTAACAGTAAAAATTACCTGTTAATCCATCGTTTAATGAAAACTGAAAAATTTTTTAAATTCCACTTACAATTGCATCAAAAAGAGTAAAATAATTAGGAATAAACCCAATCAAGGACATAGAAGTCGTATACTCGAAAACTACAAAATGTTGCTGAAATTAAAGACAGAAATAAATGAGACGACATCCTATATGAATGGATTGGAAAACTCTGTATTGTTAAGACACCAATGCTATTCAAAGTGTAGAGATTCAAAATATTCCCTATCAAAATCCCATTGGAATTCATTAAGAAATAGAAAAGTCCATTCTAAAATACACATGGAATCTCAAGGGACTCTGAACAGCCAAAACAGTCTTGACAAATAACAAAGTTGGAGGCCTTGTACTTCCTGATTTCAACTTAACAGAAAACTACAATAATCAAATCAGTGTGGCAATGGCATAAGGACAGACACATAGTGCAAAGGAATAAAGAGCCCAGAAATAAACCCTAACGCTGATGGGCAAATAACTTTCCACAAGGAGGAAGACCATTCAAAGAGGAAACAACAGTCTTGTCAACGGTGTTTGGAAAACTGGACGTCCACGTGCAAAAGGCTGAGACTGGACCCTGACCTTACACATATCAGCTCAACTGGAACAGAGACCTAAACCTAAGATGATACAACTCCTAGGAGAAAACTTAGGGGAAGAGCTTTCTTGGACTGGAATTATTTCTCGGCACAGGCAACAAAAGTATTAAACAGATAAACTGGTCTATATCAAAAAACTACACATCAAAAGAACACAACCAACAGAGTGAAACCAAGTGGGAAAAATATATTCAAATCATATATGTGATAAGGAGTTAATATCTAGAAAATGAAAAGAACTAGAATTTAAAAAAAAAAATCAAGCAACACTTTTTATATAAAAGGCAAAGACCTTAATAGACATTCCTCCAGAGAAGATCTACAGACAGCTAACAAACACTTGAAATGACAAAACAGTGCTCAACATCAGCAGACTTGGAGGACAGGGAAATGGGGAACTGTTTAATTGGTAAAGAGTTTCTGTTTTCCAAGATGAGAAGAGTTCTGGTGACTGGTTGCATAACAAGGTGAATTACTTAACACTACTGAACTGTTTCCTTAAAAACGGTTTGGAGAAGGAAATGGCAGTCCACTCCAGTATTCTTGCCTGGGAAATCCCATGGACAGAAGAGCCTGGTGGGCTACAGTCCATGGAGTCACAAGAGTTGGACACCACTGAGGCAGCAGGAGGCACTTGCTAGAGCCCCAGAGCTTTTGACGGCAGAGCCAGAACTGTGGCTGAGGGCTCCCAGCTCCCAGGCCTCTTGATCCTGGCCTCTCTCACTGGATACGTGTGTAAAAAACTACAATCTAAAACATGCCTGAGGGCTTCCCTAGTGGCTCAGTGGTGGGGAATCCGAGTGCCAATGCAGAAGACTTGAGTTTGATCCCTGGTCAGGGAAGACCCCACGTGCCTCGGGAACCTAAGCCAGTGCGCCACACTTACTGACCCTGTGCTCTAGAGCCTGGGAGCCACAACAACCGAAGCCCACGCACCCTAAAGCCTGCGCTCCAGAAGAAAAACCACTGCAACGAGAAGCCATGTACCACGGCTAGACAGCAGACTGTGTTTGCCACCAGAGAAAAGCCCAGCAGCAACGAAGACCCTGGACAGCCAAAAAGAAACAAAATTGTTAAAAAGATTAAGATGGTAAATTTTCCATCATGTACATTTTACCACAACTAGAAATTTAAAATATAGGTACTAGGTATTATTTAAATGCATCATAGACCCATATGTAAGCCAAACCCATGAAGCACTCAGATGAAAACAGGAATAAATTTTCACAAGCCTGGAATAGGCAGAGGCTTCCTTTAGATACACCAAAAAGAAAAACTGGAATTCATCAAAATTAACAACTGTGCTCCAAAAGACAGCATTAAACAAGATAAACCACAAACTGGGAGAAAACATGTGTTTTTCAAAGGCCAGTCATTTGTCTTTAAGTAACTTGTATACATAATGTATAAAATAACGTCTTACAACTCAACAATAAAAAGACTCACTTGAAAAATGGGCAAAGGATTTGAACAGACATTTTCCCAAAGACATACAAATGGCCAATAAGCACACAAAAACATGTGAATATCATTAACCATTTGGGAAATGGTGGTCAGAATCCCAGTTAGATACCACTTCATATCTAGTAGAACGACCACAATCGAAAGGGTGAAAAGTACAGGGAGGTGCTCCTATGTTGGGTGCACGTATATATTTACAATTGTTATTTCTTCTTGCTGGATTGATCCCCTGATCATTACGTAATGTCCTTATCTCTCGTGTGTTAGTCACTCAGCTGTGTCCAATTCTGTGACCCCATGGACTGCAGCCCACCAGGCTCCTCTGTTTATGGAATTCTCCAGGCAAGAATACTACAGTGGACTGCCATGCCCTTCTCCAGGGAATCTTCTCGTCCCAGGGATGGAACCCAGGTCTCCTCATTGCAGGCAAACTCCTTACCAGAGTCTGAGCCACCAGGGAAACCCCTAGCTCTTGTAACAGTCTTTATTTTAAAGTCTATTTTGTCTCATGTGAGTACTGCTACTCCAGCTTTCTTTTGATTTCCATTTGCAAGCAATATCTTTTTCTATCCCTTCAGTTTCGGTCTATATGTGTCCCTAGGTCTAAAGTGCGTCTCTTGTAGACAGCATACATATGGGTTTTTTTCTTGCACTCAACATAGGAGCACCTCAATATATAACGCAAATGCTAACAGCCATAAAAGGCGAAATCAACAGTAACACATTAACAGTGGAAGACTTGAACACCCCACTTATACCAATGGACAGATCATCCAGCTAGAACACTAATAAAAAATGCAACCCTTAAATGGCATACTAGACCAGAGAGACTGAACTGATATCTTATGGGACATTCCATCTGCAAGCAGCAGGATACACTTTCTTCTCAGGTGCACGCAGAACATTCTCCAGGACAGATCACATCCTGGGTCACAAATCAAGTCTTGGTACATTTAAAGAAACTGAAATTGTATAAGGCATCTTTTCTGACCACAACGCTATGAGATTAGGAATCAATTACAGGAAAAAAAAAAAAAACCACACACACAAAGGCATGGAGGCTAAAGCAAATAAGCAATGGATCACTGAAGACGTCAAAGAGGGAATCAAGAACGTAGAGACAAGTGACAACAAAGCACTGCGATCCAAAACCCAGAGGACACAGCGAAAGCAAGTTTGAGAGTTTACAGCAATACGATGTTACTCAGAAAACATGTAAAATCTCAAATAAACAACCTAAACTTACACCTAAAGCAACCACAGAAAGAACAAACAAAACCCCAAATTAGCGGAAGGAAAGAAATCATAAAGACCAGAGCAGAAATAAATGAAATAGAGACAAAGAAAACAGTAAAGGTCAATGAGACTACAAGCTAGTTCTCTGAGAAGATGAAATTAAACCTTCAGCCAGAAAACTGATAAACCTTCAGCTGGGTTTCGAAAAGGCAGAGGAACTAGAGATCAAACTGGCAGCATCCACTGTTGGCACACACTGCTGGATCCCACACAAAAAATTCCAGAAAGACATCTACCTTTGCTTCCTGGACTTTTACTGTGTGGATCACAACGAACTGTGGAAAATTCTTAAAGAGATGGGAATACTAGACTACCTTACCTGTCTCCTGAGAAACCTGTATGCAAGTCTAGAAACAACAGGTAGAACCAGACATGGAACAACAGACTGGATCAAAATTGGGAAAGGAGTTGTCACCCTGCTTATTTAACTTACATGCAGAGTACATCATGCAAAATGCCAGGCTGGAAGAAGCAGAAGATGGAATCAAGACTGCCAGGAGAAATATCAACAATCTTAGATATGCAGATGATACCACTGTAGTGACAGAATGTGAAGAGCAACTAAAGAGCTTCTTGATGAGGGTGAAAGAGGAGAGTAAAAAAGTTGGCTTCAAACTCAACATTCAAAAAGCTAATAAGATCATGGCATCAGGTCCCATCACTTCAGGGCAAACAGAAGAGGAAAAAGTGGAAACTGTTATTTTCTTGGGCTCCAAAATCACTGGATGGTGACTGCAGCCATGAAATTAAAAGACACTTCAAAAAAGAAAAGATGCTTGTTCCTTGGAAGGAAACCTATGATAAACCATGACAGTGTATTAAAAACCAGAGACATCACTTTGCCAACAAAAGGCCGTATAGTCAAAGCTATGGTTTTTCCAGTAGATACGTACAGATGTGAGAGTTGGACCATAAAGAAGCCTGAGTGCTAAAAAATTGGTGCTTTCGAATTGTGGTGTTGGAGAAGACTATTGAGAATCCCCTGGACTGCAAGGAGATCAAAACAATCAATCCTAAAGGAAACCATCCTGAATATTCATTGAAAGGACTGAAGCTGAAGCTCTAATACTTTGGTCACCAGATATGAAGAGCTGACTCACTGGAAAAGACCCTGATGCTGGAAAAGAGAAGGCAAAAGGAGAAGGAGACAGCAAAGGATGAGTTGGTTAGATACCATCACTGACTCGATGGACGTGAATCTGAGCAAATTCCAGGAGACAGTGGACAGGGGAGCCTGGCGTGCTGCAGTCCATGGGGTCACAAAGAGACACAACCTAGCGACTGAACAATAACAGCAAGACTCACCAAGAATAAAAGGAGAGGATTCAAGTCAATAAAACTAGAAATGAAAAAGAAGTTACAATAGATACCACATAAAGACAAAGCATTTTAAGAGATAATACAAGCAACTACATGCCAATAAAAATGACAACCTAGAAGAAATGGACAAATTCTTAGGAAGTTACAACCTTTGAAGACTAAACCCAGGAAAAAATAGAAAATACAAACAGACCAATCGCAAGTACTGAAACTGATTAAAAATCTTCCAACAAACAAATAATCCAGGATCAGGTGACTTCACAGGCGAATTCTATCAAACATGTAAAGAAGAGTTAACAGCTACCCTTCTGAAACTCTTCCAAAAAAATTTCAGAGAAAGGAACATTCCCAAGCTCATTCTACCAATACAAGGCCACCGTCATACTGAAACCAAAATCAGACCAAGATATCACAAAAAAAATTACAGGCCAATACCACTGATGAACATAGAAGCAAAAGTCCTCAACAGAGTATGATCATATTGAATCTAAAAACACATTAAAAGGATCATACACTATGATCAAGTGGAATTTATACCCGTGATGCAGTTTTCAGTATCTGGAAATCGATCCAGATATACAACATTGTTGTATAAATACAATGTTGTGAGATATACACATCAAGAAATTGAAGAATAAAAACCATGTGATCATCTCAATAGGTTCAGAAAAAGCTTTTGACATAATTCAACACCCATTTATGATAAAAATTCTCCAGAAAGGGGGCATAGAGGGAACCTACCTCAACATAATAAAGGCCGTATACAACAAACCCATAGCAAACATCATTCTCAACGGTGAAAAACTGAAAACATCTCTTTATGATCAGGAACAAGACAAGGATGTCCACTCTCACCACTTTTATTCAACATAATTTTGGAAGTCCTAGCCATGGCAATCAGAGAAGAAAAAGAAATAAAAGGAATCCAAATTGGAAAAGAAGAAGTAAAACTCACTCTTTCCAGATAACATGATACTATACACAGAAAATCCTAAAGATGCTACCAGAAAACCACTAGAGCTCTTCAGTGAATTTGATAAACTGGCAGGATACAAAATTAATTAACAGAAATATCTTGCATTCCCATACACTAATAACAAGATCAGAAAGAGAAATCAAGGAAACAATCCTATTTACCATCACATCAAAAAGAATAAAACACCTACCTAAGGAGGCAGAAGATCTGTACTCAGAAAACTGTAAGATGCTGATGAAAGAAATAAAAGATGATACACACAGATGGAGAGATATACCATGTTCTTGGACTGGAAGAATCAATATTGTAAAAATGATGACACCCTCCAAAGCAATCTACAGATTCCATGCAAACCCTATCAAATTAACAATGGCATTTTCCACAGAATTAGAACAAAAAATTTTACAATTTGTATGGAAACATGAAAGACCATGAATAACCAAAGTAATCTTGAGAAAGAAAAATGGAGCTGGAGGAATCAGGCCCCCTGACTTCAGACTACAAAGCTAGAGCAGTCAAAATAGTATGGTACTGGCACAAAAACAGGAATACAGATCAACGGAACAGGTACAAAGTCCAGAGATAAACCCTTATTCCTATGGCTACCTAATCCATGACAAAGGAGGCAAGAGTATACAATGGAGAAAAGACAGTCTCTTCACTAAGTGGTTCTGGGCAAACCGGACAGCAAATGTAAAAGAATGAACACCACAGACAAAAATACTCAAAATGAGTTAAAGACCTAAATGCAAGGCCAGATACTAAAAACTCCTAGAGGAAAACATAGGCAGAACACTCTGACATTAATTACAGTAAGATCTTTTTCAATCCACCTCCTAGAGTAATGAAAATAAAAATAAAGAAAAGGGACCTAATTAAAAGCTTTTGTATAGCAAATGAAACCATAAACAAAAAGAAAAGATAATCCTCAAAATGGAAGAAAATATTTGCAAGTGAAGGAATCAACAAGAGATTAATCTCCAAAATGTACAAATAGCTCAATATCAAAAAAGCAAGCAACTCAGTTAAAAAAAAAAAACAAAAAAAAAAAACACAGATCCAAAAAAACATTTCTTTAAAGAAGACAGATGGCTAAAAAGCATATGAAAAGATGCTCAACACATCACTAATCATTAGAGAAATGAAATCAAAACTGCAATGAGGTATCACCTCATACCAGTCAAAATGACCATCCAGAAACAATAAATGCTGGAGGAGGTTATGAAGAAAAGGGAACCCTCCTACACCGTTGATGGAAAAGTAAATTGGTACAGCTACTATGGAGATTCCTTAAAAAACTGAAAACAGAGCTACCATATGACCTAGCAGGGCTTCCCTTGTAGCTCAGTTGGTAAAGAATCTGCCCGCAATGAAGGAGACCTGGGTTCGATTCCTGGGTCAGGAAGAACCCCTGGAGAAGGAAATGGCAACCCACTCCAGTTTTCTTGCCTGGAGAATCCCATGGACAGAGGGGAAGCAAGAGTCTGACACGACTTAGCAACTAAACCACCACCAGCAGCCATATGACCTAGCAATCCCACTCCTGGGCATGTATCTGGAGAAAATCATAATTCAAAAACGTACATGCACCCCAATATTCACTGCAATGCTATTTACAATAGGCGAGATGTGGAAGTATCCTAAATGTCCATCAACAGAGGAGTGGATAAAGAAGATGAGACACATATATACAATAGAGTATTACTTGGCCAAAGAAAAAGAACAGAGCTAGGCCATTTGCAGCAACGTGAATGGTCCTAGGAACTGTCATACTGAATGAAGAGAGGCAGACAAACAACACTAGAGCGGAATAACAAACAGCACTTATATGCGGAACCTTAACTGACACAGATGAACTCAGCTTTAAAAAAGAAAGTTGTAGAAAACAAATTTACGGTTACCAGGGAGTAAGGGGGGAGGGAATACACTGGGAGATTAGGATGGACATACACATACGCTATATATAAAACAGATAATAAGGACCTACTGTACAACACAGGGAACTCAATACTCTGTAATGGCACATATGGAAAAAGAAACCTACAAAAGGGAAATATATACACACACTCACAACTGAGTCATTTGATTGTACACGTGAAACCAACAGCACACTGTAAATCAACTATACTCCAATAAAATTTTCAAAAAATAAAAATGACTTAAAAATAGTTATCATATAAAAAACAAACAAAAATATGAAAAATAACAACTGTTGGTGATATGGAGAAGCTGCAATCCTCCTACATTGCTGGTGGGGATATAAATGATATAGCCACTGTGGAAAAGTTTGGGAGTTCATCATTTAAAGCTGGAGTTACCATATGACACAGAAATAAAACATGTCCACATAAAATTCATTCATGAATGTTCATATCATTAGTCATAATAGCCCCAAAGTACAAACAACCCAAATATTCATCAACTGATAAATGGTTACATGAAATGTGGTACATTTATATTATGGAATATTACTCAGCAATAAAAGGAAATGAAGTACAGATGGATGCTACATATAGATGAACCTTGAAAACATGAAGAATCCAGTCACAAAAGGTCACATGTTACATAATTCTAAGTTTATGAAATGCCCAGAAGAAGTGAATCTACAGACAGAAAATGTGTAAGCGGTTGCTAGGAACTGGGGTACCCAAGGAGAGAAGGGAATGCCCGCTAATGGAGACAGGGCTTCTCTCTGGAGCGGTGTAAATGCTCTGGAATTGGACAGTGGTGATGGGTTCATGACTCTGTGACTACTAAGAGAAAAAAAAGCCGAATCTTTACTTTAAGAGTGAATTTTAAGGTATCTGAATTTCTCCCAGTGAAGCTCTCAAAAAAGCTATAGCTAAGAAAAGATAGGGCTCTATAACATAATCTGAGTTTCTTAACAAACTTAACCTTTAATAAAAGTTGTGGCACTTAAACAGATATATACAAAAATTTATTGAAAAAAATCTATCATTTTCTCTTTACCAATGAATAATATATAAAATAGACCTCAGTGATGTTCTGCAGCAAGGACCAGTGCTGATAACAGAATTTTCACTTTAGGTGAACTTTTAAGAAAGCAAAGAGCTACAGAACACCTTGCTTGTTCTAACTCCAGTGAACTGCAGATCTATGAAGCAGCAACGGCTCTTCCATCGTTCTTCAATCCTGAAAATAAAACTAGAAACTTGGATTCATATCTGGCTCTACTGTATTATGTGACTGGAATAAAATCACTGTGATTGTAAACTTTTTCAAGTATTTCATAATTTTCAGTCTTGCCTTCTAACGTCAACACCTGCTGTTTCAGTTTGCTCTGAATCCTTTCCTTTTAGGATAAAGGCCCACCACTCAACCAAGGTGATTCTGACATGAATTACCAAACACAGTGCCTAAGACCCAGCCCTGGCCAAGATCATGGGGTCCTGTTCCTTTTCCCACAGGGACTGGTCCAATTCAAAGGCAGTTGTTCCAGAGAAGACAACAGTTCTTTTGTGGAATCTGATTAGTGGACCCCAGAAAAGGAGGTTATCTTTCTTCTTTTGGGATCACAGACTTTAAGGATGTGTGCTTTGGGGGGACACTGGCCTCTTCCCCATTATGGAGAGAGGGCCAGCCTAAAAATGAGGTCAGGAAACAGAAAAACACTCAGGAGAGGAGGCCAGAAGGCCTGGCAGCATAGTCCCAGATTTGGATCCAGCTTTGCCTAATGAGTGGCATTAACGTTTTGAGGTTGTTACTGAATGAATCAGTGCAGGGGAAGCATTTCTTCACCAAGCAATCAAACACAATTTATTTTAGAACTAAATAGTACAATCTGAATAAAAGAAAGTTTTACCCTAAACTTTCCAGACGGATATCTTCTCATCAGGCTGCATGTTGATTTTCACAGTCCCATCCCTGGCCTCCACAGTACTGACAAAGGATGCACAAATTTGTGTCATCTCGTAGAGAAGTCAAGTTGGAAACTAACAATCTTTCCATTCCCTGTGCTTCAGAACAATTCTTAAAACACATCTATTATGTTCTCAGCTCATAACTATTCAATTGAATTTTTATTCTAAGAATAACTTAGAACAAGGGAATCATTTATACCTACTGAAAACCAGAACTCATCCATTTTCTTGTTTCATGGAGGAAAAAACTGGTCCACCTGAACAGATGTAACAAAAAGTATGTTTCTTATTTTGGCTTCTCTGGATTAATGACCAGAGTCCTTTCTTGTATCCATCTTGGTTTCAACATAGTAGTATCAATATCCTTTTCTTCCCCTGAATCTTGATCTGGCATCCAACTGAAAATAAATACACAAGTAAATCACATTTTGGACACCATAATCAAACACAGTTTTGGTAACAGGTGTCACTACATGAGAGGAGTAAACCAGCCTCCAGCATAATCAAAAAGGCGACTGTCCCAGCTCGGGGGAGGAAAAAATAACAAAGAGGGAAAGAAGGCGTTAGAAACAAGAGTTCCATTCATGGTCACAGTAAGAATTCTTAAGTCCAACTTACATTCATCTTTTTTTCTGGAGTACACTCAATATACATTATTCTTCTAACAAAGCTGACTTTCTGATTAAGCTTTATTTGGGTTAATATTCAAGTGTTTTTAGAATCTTTAAATAGTAACTGAGAAAAGAGCCTTGAAATATATGTAACACACAGCCATTTTGAGATTACAAACCCTTAAATTACTACTCATAGGTCAACTGCATATTCTTTCACTTAAGCCTCCCAGTAAGGCCACTTCTTAAGTGAGGCCACAGGATGGAGGGTCCTAGTCAGTACAGAAGGCAGAACTGCAGTCAATACCATTCCACAGAAATCCCAGAGGAATGAATTAGTTTAGAGCTAAACCCTGTTAATGAGGACAACACAGCCAGCGTGGGACAGACCACTATCTCTTCATCTGAGCATCAGATACAGTAGCTAAGAGCCACACTTTCAAAAACCAAGTAATCTTCAAACGAGAGTCATGATCAGGATGATGAGATGCTACTATTAGGAGGGCACAGCCGATTCAAACTGACCATTTTACCTTCACTCTGAGTTACATACCCATTGTTTGAAATAATAAGCAAAATTACCAGCACAATTTAAATCATTTTATTTCAGGTTTTGACCAACCGAAGTTGCAACAGTTATTCCTCACACTGGAGGACTACCAGTGCGTCCTAGTCTTGAAGAAAGGTTGCAAGGGTCTCTTAAATCTGCTATAAGGTTCCTAATACTGCTCCTTCTAGAGTCAAAGTGTGAGTCAAGTTCTGCCTCGTACTGATATTTAGAAATGGTCAGAAGCATGTTAACTTTTTTTTACTCAAGATTATTACAAATGTCTGCAGAAGGCAGATAAAACTGTGGAAAAGCTTTATATGTTCTGATTTCTTAATGTTCTTTGGAGATCAAAGCCTGAGTTTCAGGATAGGAATTAACAGGGAGTTTATTACAAATCCAGTCATTGTGATTAATAAGGACACCTCATTGCCTCCTACACTAACTGTTCTTTATGACTTCTCAATTATATAAACATGATTTAACATTCTTTGAAAGGTCTAAAGGCTTGCATTTTACAAGGGTAACAAAACTGTGTGGGAGAAGGCAAGAAAATCCTCTTTTCCTACATTAAATGACAGGAAAATATGGCAAAGAACTGTGTCACTTGAGAAAGCATTGCCAATTTTAATCTCACTTTACACCTCCCTGGATCTGATTAGTTAGCAAAGTTTTTCTCTGGCCTCCCAGATCATAATATCCTATACGCTCTGCTTCTCCTATCAACAAAAGGAAAGGGATTTAAGTGCTGCTGACCAATCGAGAGCATGTTCAAGTTAAAGTTACTGCTGTTTTTAAAGGGATGTTCATTTTTGTGATTTCTTATTTTCTTTTCACAAACACAAGGCTCCTGGTTTCTATTCCAAAGACCTTTGTGAATCTTTGAATCAAAGATGAGATTTGTAATGTCCTTCAGGCTGTCTCTCCACAGTTCATCACTACAGATTCAAACACAGATGCCAACATTTTTTCCAATCACATTAACATGTAAGGAGCAGTACACACCCTTTAGATCCCGCATTATGGCTGTGCAATCGCCAAATGACCCAAATACAGTGACCAACATCAACTCTTTTCCATTTATACTTGCCAAGACCATGGTCTTAACTCGTTTTTAGAAATTCATGAAGTTCAGCTACTGTGGTCAGCATAATAGAACAATCAGCTGTGGGTTTCCATGAACCTCACATTAATTCACTGGGTGAGAAAAAAGTACATCTTTTTTTCCAAGTGACACCACTGCAACCTATTTATAATTACTAAGTCACTAACATATTTGACTCTACAGAGCTAATTTTGAGCATAAGCTTTTAAAAATCTTTAGCCACTTACCATTGATCTTTTACACTCAAAAAATGAGTATTTCAAAGCTTTGCAGTTTCCTTCCTTCAGACACTGCCGAGGGGATTTTCCTTCCTATGACACAAAAACAATATAAATACAAGGGAAAATTTCTCACAAAGTACAAAGTAACTGTCCAGTGGTTTTTTTTTTGTTTTTTTTTTAAGCTAAGCAAAAGGAGAAAACAGTAATTTATATAATAAATAATTCATAAATCATTTTAACTGTTGGTACCTAAGGAGAAAAAGATAAAATAAGAAATGTGTAAAATAATTTGGGGGCACTTTAAGGATACCCTTGAATTCTTGAAAACACTGGTTTCCATGGGACACTTTTCTTTAAAATGTTTGTATAAAAATCTAGAAACTGACATCTCTAGCTCCTTCTGTGTAAGAAAGGAAGAGAGTGGAGGTGAAAGTAGTAATGGGGTTTCTTCAGTGTTTTCCGAACTTAGACCCTCAAGGAGCCCTGAAGACAGGGAGGACAGTGTGTGTGACACAGCGGCAGAGGCGGGAGAGCACGCAGGTGAGACTTCAGCCACACTGTGGGAGCAAAGGGGAGGCGTCTGTCCTGGAAGCCAGGATCAAGTCGCTTTAAAGTCTCCAATCACATTATCTTTTTATACAAGCAAGTCTACCTGGAACACACCTTTGCTTTTCCCACCCCTTACCTTCACAGTCAAGTTCTCTATTCTGAGAAGCTCACTAAGAATTGGAAAAGGAAAGTGAAATTTTAAACAAAATTATATACACTGGTGAGGGAAGATCTTCCTGGGCGCAATGTGTAATTAACTTGTCTTTAAGCAGTGAAAGCTCATAAGAGCTTAAGAAAATTAGATTGAACCATTCCCTTTCTGCCAACAAGACAGGATATTGTTGAAGTTCAGAAGCAGGTACTGCTATAAGATTAGTGCTATTTCTGATCTTAACAAAATAATAAGACTTTAAAAATCACACTTGATAAAGTAACTGTGAAAAGTAGTTAAGAGCTAAAATTTAGTAGTATTTTAGCAGGTAAATCCCAGACAACCACTGGTTTTTCAGACACCTACTTGCAGCAAGTGGTGGCTGTGCGGCGCTGGCGTGGCCGAGAGGAGCTACCCCACGTCCAAGGTAAGAGAAACCCCAGTAAGACGGCAGACGCTGAGAGAGGGCATCAGAGGGCAGACAGACTGAAACCACAATCACAGACAACTAGCCAATCTGATCACATGGACCACAGTCTTGTCTAACTCAATGAAACTAAGCCCTGCCGTGTAGCGCCACCCAAGACACAGCTGACGGTGGCTCAGATCATGAACTCCTTATTGCCAAATTCAGATTTAAACTGAAGAAAGGCAATGCCAAAGAACGCTCAAACTACCACACAATTGCACTTATCCTCACAAGCTAGTAAAGTAATGCTCAAAATTCTCCAAGCCAGGTTTCAGCAATATGTGAAGCGTGAAATTCCAGATGTTCCAGCTGGTTTTAGGAAAGGCAGAGGAACCAGAGATCAAATAGCCAATATCCGCTGGATCATCAAAAAAGCAAGAGTGTTCCAGAAAAACATCTATTTCTGCTTTATTGACTATGCCAAAGCCTTTGACTATGTGGATCACAAGAAACTCTGGAAAATTCTGAAAGAGACGGGCATACCAGACCACCTGACCTGCTTCTTGAGAAATCTGTATGCAGGTCAGGAAGCAACAGTTTGAACTAGACATGGAACAGACTGGTTCCAAATCGGGAAAGGAGTACGTCAAGGCTGTTTATTGTCACCCTGCTTATTTAACTTATATGCAGAGTACATCATGAGAAACGCTGGACTGGAAGAAGCAGAAGCTAGAATCAAGATTGCTGGGAGAAATATCAATAACCTCAGATATGCAGATGACACCACCCTTATGGCAGAAAGTGAAGAAGAACTAAAGAGCCTCTTGATGAAAGTGAGAGGACAGTGAAAAAGTTGGCCATAGCTCAACATTCAGAAAACAAAGATCATGGCATCCAGTCCCATCACTTTATGGCAAATAGATGGGGAAATAGTGGCTGACTTTATTTTTTGGGGGTCCAAAATCACTGCAGATGGTGACTGCAGCCATGAAATTAAAAGACGCTTACTCCTTGGAAGAAAAGTTATGACCAACCTAGACAGCATATTAAAAAGCAGAGACATTACTTTGCCAACAAAGGTCCGTCTAGTCAAGCCTATGGCTTTTCCTGTGGTTATGTATGGATGTGAGAGTTGGACTATAAAGAAAGCTGAGCGCCAGAGAATTGATGCTTTTGAACTGTGGTGTTGGAGAAGACTCTTGAGAGTCCCTAGGACTGCAAGGAGATCCAACCAGTCCATCCTAAAGGAGATCAGTCCTGAGTGTTCATTGGAAGGACTGATGTTGAAGCTGAAACTCCAATACTTCAGCCATCTGGTGCAAAGAGCTGAAGCATTTGAAAAGACCCTGATGCTGGGAAAGACTGAAGGCAGTGGGAGAAGGGGACGACAGAGGATGAGATGGTTGGATGGCATCACCGACTCAATGGACATGAGTTTGGGTAAACTCTGGGAGTTGGTGATGGACAGGGAGACCTGGCGTGCTGTGGTCCATGGGGTTGCAAAGAGTCGGACACAACTGAGCAACTGAACTGAACTTTTCCTTTCAGCATTATTTTTTCTTTTGGATAGTTTTGGTCACTGCCTCCTATAAAATGTTATAGTAACAACTTAACAGAAGCAGAAGAGATTAAGAAAGGGTGGAAAGAACATGTGGAAGAACTATACAGAAAAGGTCTTTATGACCCAGATAACCACAGTGGTGTGGTCACTCACTCAGAGCCAGACATCTTGGAGTATCTTGGAGTCCAGTGGGTCTTAAGAAGCATTTCTATGAACAAAGTTAATGGAGATAACAGAATGTTTACCTACTGAAATAGTACTAAATTTTAGCTCTTACCTAGCTCACATCATAAGCTCCTTACTGGAAGATTCAGGCTTAAACTGAAGAAAGTAGGGAAAAACACTAGACCATTCAGGTATTACCTAAATCAAATCCCTTATGATTATACAGTGGAGGTGACAAATACTTCAGGGGATTAGATCTGCCTACTAGATTCTTAAATGAATGATGCAAAGAAAGAGAGGAAAATAACAGAATGGGAAAAACTAGGGATCTCATCAATAAAATTGGAGATATCAAGAGCACATTTCATGCAAGGATGGGCACAATAAAGGACAGAAATGCTAAAGACCTAACAGAAGCAGAAGAGATTAAGAGGAGGTAGCAAGAATACACAGCAGAACTGCACCAACAAGGTGTTAATGACCCAGAAAACCATGATGGTGTAGTCACTCACTTAAGAGCCAGATATCCTGGAGTGTGAAGTCAAGTCGGCCTACAAACAAAGCTAGAGGAGGGAAGCAGTTCCAAGATGGCAGAGGAATAGGAGGGGGAGACCACTTTCTCCCCTACAAATACATCAAAATATCATCTGCGTGTGGAGCAACTTCCACTAAACAACTTCTGAGTGTTGGCAGAGGACCCCAGATACCAATTTCTCTAAAATTATGTAGCACAAAGGATAAAGACGAAAAGGGAGAGCAAGGATTTTCGGACGGAGACTCGTCCTGGGGAGGGAGTCGAGAAGTTTCCACACAACAGGAAACCCTCTCATAGGTGGGATCAGTGGGGAGCTTTGGAATCTCAGAGGCAGCATAAAAAATCACCACAGAAATCCTGCTGAAAGGCAATTACCAGCCAAGAAGCAGCTCCCAGGCTTGCAACTGCCCACAGTGAGTGGGGCTGGGTGCAGAGGTGCGTGCTGCAGTCGGTCCTTAGGGAAAAGGCCAGGGTTGAATGCCACGAGGACTCAATGAGGGGACCAATGTGACACAGCACAGACAGAATGGGGAAAACCCAAACCGTGGGAAGGCCAGAGAAACAAAGAAAAGCAAGGGACCTTTCCCTAGGGAAGGCTCTAATGCCGCACCATGACCCCTGGTGCACTCACAGAGCAAAGGGTCGCACCCCTGCAAATATCAAAGGGGAGCTGCTGTTTGTGGCTCTCCCTGGAGGCAGAGAGACAGGTGTAGGACAGCCAGAGGCGAAAGGCAAGGGACCACTGCAATCTCAGCCCCAGGGACCATGTTTCCCAGCAAGCACTGAGCAGGCTGCCAACCGCTAACCACGTCTTCCTGGGATCCTGGATGGTTCCCATCTGCCGGCAGTGTCACAGCCTGAGACCAGCTCCCCTGAGGAAATGCACAGCCCACTGGGACTGTGCCCTCACAGTGCACCCGGGAGCCTGAGCAGCTTGGACTTGGGAGGCACATGCTGCCTTGCGCTGTGGCAGCCCCCGTGTGGTCCATCCACTGCAAGTGCTCCCCACACACGAGTGTTTTGTTAGCAGTGCCCCTCCCCCTCCAAAGCACAGCTGAGCAAGTGCACCCAAATTAGTGGGCATTTTCACCCTCTCATGTCAGGGCAGAAATTAGACACTGAAGAGAGACCTGCAAACAGAGGAGGCCAACCTAAGCAATGAAAAGGAGGGGGGACCGCTCCAGAACCGGCAGGTGCAACAGATTAAAACCCTGCAGTTAAGCTGCGACGGTACATTTGAGGGGCAACCGCAGACTTTGAGAACAAGCACGAGCTGGAACAAGGGAAAATCTGACACTGAACTGACCCCACACTACCCACAACAGCTCCAGAGACATTTCTGATATGTTTTTCTTGTTATTATTTTTAAAGTTTTTGTTAGTTTTTAAATTCCTTTTAATTTGTTATTATTATTTTATCTTTTTTTCCCTCTTTTTTCCCCTTCCTTTGCTTTTCCCCCTCATATTGTCCTAATATGCTTCTTTAGTACTCCTTTAACTTTTTAATAGCCTACTTATATCTTTCTTTAAAAAAACTTACTTTTTAAATAAATTCCACATTGTTTATTTTTATGTTTGACTCTGGCTTTTTGTATATTGTACTTTTGAGAGTCTAATTTTTACTTTAGTTTTTTAACTTTTGCTTTTTGGGCTCTTGTTATTAATTTTGTATCTTTAAGAGTCTGATTTTCAGTATCCATTTTCACTTAGGGATTTCATTACTGGCTTGATTGGTCCCTTCCCTTTTGACTCTCCCTTTTCTCCTGATCACCTCTATCTGCTTTCTCCCTCTTCTCTTTTCTGTATAACTCTGTGAATCTCTTTGTTTCCGGCTGTGGAGAGTTGTTTCACCATTAACCTAGTGGTTTTATCTTCTGTGCTGTGTGGTTGGAATCTTGATGCTACTCTAAAAGGTGGGGACCGAAACCCAGAGGCAGGAGGCTCAACTCCAGAACTTTGGACCATAACAAAACTCCTGACCCCGGGGAACATTAATAGATAAAGGCCTATCCCAAAACCTCCATACTACACTGAGATCAAGCTCCACCCAAGAGCCAGCAACCTCCAGTGCAAGACACCCCACACTAATCCTCCAGCAAAGCAGGAACACAACACTGAACATTAAAAAAATGAGAAGGCTGCCCAAAGGTATACCAAACCCATAAACTCACTACTGGACACTGTACTGCCCTCCAGAGAGACAACATCCAGCTCCATTCACCAGGAAACAGACACAAGTTCCCCAACCAGGAGACCTTCACAAGCCACTGGGCCAACCCAACCCACAGGCAGCAGACTCCACAATTGAGAGGAACTATGCCCCTCCAGCATGCAGAAATCAGACCGTAAACACAGCACACTAAATAAAATGAAAAGGCAAAGAAATACCCAGCAGGTCAAAGAATATGAAAAAAACCACCAAACCAAACCAAAGATGAAGAAATAGGAAGTCTACCTGAAAAAGAATTCAGAATGATGATAGTAAAGATGATACAAAATCTTGAAAACAAAATGGAGATACAGATGAACAGACTAGAGACACAGATTGAGAAGACGTAAGAAATGTTTAACAAGCACCTAGAAGGAATAAAGAACAGCCAATCAGTAATGAACAATGTAATAACTGAGATGAAAAATACTCTGGAGGGAACCAACAATAAAGTAATTGAGGCAGAAGAAAGGATAAGTGAGCTGGCGGATAGAATGGTATAAATGAATGAAACAGCGCAAAAAAAGAACAAAGACTAGAAAGAAATGAGGACAGCCACAGAGACCTCTGGGACAATGTTAAGTGCCCCAACATTCAAATCATAGGCATTCCAGAAGACAATAAAAGGAAAGGATATGATAAAGTACTGGAGATAACAGTCGAAAACTTACCTAAAATGGGGAAGGAAATAGCCACCCAAGTCCAAGAACAGAGTCTCATACAGGATAAACCCAAGGAGAAACACACCAAGACACATAGTAATCAAACTAACAAAAATTAAACACAAATAATAAATGTTAAAAGCAGCAAGGGAAAAGCAACAAATAACACACAAGGGGATCCTCATAAGGATAGCAATCGATCTTTCAACAGGAACTCTGCAGGCCAGAAACAAATGGCAGGATATATTTAAGTGATGAAAGGAAAAAGCAACCAAGATTACTCGACCCAACAAAGATCTCAGTCAGATTTAAAGAAGAAATCAAAAGCTTTACAGACAAGCAAAAGCTAACAGAATTCAGCATCACCAAATCAGCACTTCAACAAATGCTAAAAGATTTTCTCTTGACAGGAAACATGGAAAAGGTTTATAAAACAATAAACTAAATGGTAATGGGATCATGCTTATCAATAATTACCGTAAACATACATAGGTTAAATGCTCCAACCAAAGACAAAGACTGGCCAAATGGATACAAAAACAAGACCCCTATATAATGCTGCCTACAAGAGACCCACCTCAAACCAAGGGACACATACAGACTGAAAGTGAGGGGATGGAAAAGATATCTCATGCAAATGGAGACCAAAAGAAAGCTGGAGTAGCAATTCTCATATCAGATAAAATACTTCAAAATAAAAACTGTTATAAGAGATGCGGGGAGCGAGCTCCGCCCACGGCAAAGGTCATGAGGAAGGAGGCTTGGCATACGCAAAGGCAGGATCAAGCCTCAGGAGTCTCCCTGGAAATTCTCGAGCATCTACCCCCAAAACCAGAGTCTGCCTACTTTCTGCTTTGTGCTCTCACCTACACCTCTGACTTTACGGGGGGCTATCCCCCACTACCTCTCTCTGAAAAAAGAGTTAGCTTACAGCTCCAGTTAATAATTCCTGGGTGTGACAGTGTTTCAACCTACAAACTCCTTTGGAAATCCTCTAGCCTGCCAGAATAGGTTTTTCCGGCCACATGTGATTGTTCAGAGCCTCCCAACTGTGAGAGGCAGGAGATGTTCTAAACTGTCTAAACACAGATTCCTTTGAGTAGTTAAAAGATTGATTAGAAATTGTATTGGTGAAGGGTTTTTCACTTATTGGGCCAAGGACCCTTGAGTTAATTCTTTTCTTGATTGAGCCCACCTCACCTTTGCCCTATAGGAATGCAGCTTTGTCCAATGCTTGTTTAGAGGCTGGTGCCTGACTTTGGAATAATCACCTTTAGAGAAAGATAAGTTTCTTAAAATGTTAACAGACCTCCTGGCCAGAAGATGATGTAATTCACCTGAACTTTTGCATATGATAAGTTTGAAAGCCTGGGTTCGATTAGGACCGGGAGCTGCTGTCCTTGCATGACTCCACCCCTTCCCCCATTATCCTCTATGCACAATTTAAGGCAATTATAAATATATATGCACCCAACATAGGAACATCTCAATACATAAGGCAAATTCTAACAACTATTAAAGGGAAACTGACAGTAACACAAAAATATTGGGGGGCTTTAATATCCCACTCACACCAACGGACAGATCATCCAGACAGAAAATTAACAAGCTTAAATGATACATTGGACCACACAGACCTAATTGATCTGCAAACATTTCACCCCAAAACAATGGATTCCACTTTTTTCTCAAATGTGTATGGAACATTCTCCAGGACAGATCACATCTTGGGCCACAAATCAAGCCTTGGTGAGTATTAAAAAACTGAAATCATTTCAAGAACTTTTTCTGATCATAATACTGTAAGATTAGATATCAACTACAGGAAAAAAAAACTGTAAGAAAACACAAACATATGGAGGCTAAACAACACGCTTCTGAGTTACCAACAGATCACTGAAGAAATGAAAAAGGAAGTCAAAATATGCATAGGAACAAATGACAATGAAAACACAACAACCCAGGACTATGGACTCTACAGTAAAGCAGTGCTAAGAGGGAGGTTCACAGCAATACAAGCCTGCCTCAAGAAACAAGAGAAAATCAAACAAACCACCTAACCTTATACCTAAAGCAACTAGAAAAAGAACAATAAAAACCCAAAGTCAGCAGAAGGGAAGAAATCATAAAAATCAGCAGAAATAAATGAAAAAGATATTGAGAAGATAAACCAAACAGACAAACTGTTAGCCAAACACATCAAGATACAAAAGAGGGAGATGACTCAAACCAATAAAATTAGAAATGAAAATGGAGAAATTACAACAGACAACACACAGATACAAACAAACATAAACTACTATGAGCAACTGTATGCCAATAAAATGGACAACTTGGAAGAAATGAACAAATTCTTGGAAAAGTATAACCTTCCAAAACTCAACCAGGAAGAAACAGAAATTCACAAGCATGGAAAACAGAACTATAATCAAAAATCTTCCAACAAACAAAAGCCCAGGACCAGATGGTTTCATGGGTGAATTCTGCCAAAAATTTCAAGAAGAGCTAATACCTATCCTACTCAAACTCTTCCAGAAAATTGCAGAGGAAGGAAAACTTCCAAACTCATCCTACAAGGGCACATGAATCACTCTGATAGCAGAATCAGATGAAGATGCCACATGCACAAAAAGTAAACTACAGGCCAATATCACTGATGAACACAGATGCAAAAATCCTCAGCAGATTCTGGCAAACAGAATCCAATGACATATTAAAAAGATAATACATCATGATCAAGTGGGCTTTAGTCCAAGGATGTAAGAACTCTTCAATATTCACAAATCAATTGATGTGATACACCATATCAACAAATTGAAAGATAAAAACCATATGATTATTTCCACAGATGCAGAGAAAGCCTTTTACAAAATTCAAAACTCATTTATGATAAAAAATTCTCCAGAAAGTAGGCATAGAAGGGACATACCTCAAGATAATAAAAGCCACATACAACAAACCCACAGCAAACATTATCTTCAATGGCTAAAACTTCAAAGCATTTCCTCGAAAATCAGGAACAAGACAAGGGTGCCCACTCTCACTACTGCTACTCAACATAGCTTTGGAAATCCTAGCCACAGCAATCAGAGAAGAAAAAGAAGTAAAAGGAATCCAGGATGGAAAAGTAGAAGTAAATGTCTCACACAGATGACGTGATTCTCTACACAGAAAACCCCAAAGATGCCAGCAGGAAATAACTAGAGCTAATCAATGAGTGTAGTAAATTCAAAAGATATAAAATGAATACACAGAAATCCCTTGCATTCCTATATACCAACAATGAAAACAGAAAGAAAAATTAAGGAAACAATCCCATTCACCATTGCAATGAAAAGAATAAAATATTTAGACATACAGACACTGTAAAACACTGATGAAAAAAATCAAAGATAACACAAATAGACGGAGAAATACCACGTTCTTGGATTGGAAGAATTGATATAGTGAAAATGAATATACTACCCAAAGCAATCTATAGAGTCAATGCAATCCCTATCAATCTACCAATGGTATTTTTCACAAAATTAAAACCAATAATTTCACAATTTGTATGAGCTACAAAAGATCCAAAATAGCCAAAGCAATCTTGAGAAAGAAGAATGGAACCAGAATCAACTTTCCCAACTTCAGACTATACTACAAAGCTACAGTCATCAAGACAGTACTGGCACAAAGACAGAAATACAGATCAACGGAACAAAATAGAAAGTTCAGAGATATATCCATACCTATGGACACCCTATCTTTGACAAAGGAAGCAAAAATATACAATGGAGAAAAGACAGTCTCTTCAACCAGTGGTGCTGGGAAGACTGGTCAGCTGTGCTTAGAAGAATGACACTAGGACGGGTGCTACCACCACACACAAAAATAAACCCAAGATGGACTGAAGGCCTAGATGCAAGACCGGCAACTATACAACTCGCAGACAAAAACAGAACACTCTCTGACTCACCTCCCAGAGTAATGGAAATAAAAAAATGAACAAACAAATGGGACCTAATTAAACGTAAAACCTTTTGCACAATGAAGGAGACTATGAACAAGGTGAAAAGACAGCCCTCAGAATGGGAGAAAGCAACAGCAAATGAAACAACTGACACAGGACTAGTCTCCAAAATATATTTAGCAGCTCAATACGAGAAAAATGAACAACCCAATCAGAAAGTGGGCAGAAGACCTAAACAGACGTTTCTCCAAGAAGACATACAGATGGCTAGTAAACACATGAAAAGATGCTTGACATTTCTCATCATTAGAGAACTGCAAATCAAAAACACAATGAGGTATTATCTCACACTGGTCGGAATGGCTATCATCAAAAAGTCTACAAACAATAAATGCTGTAGAGGATATGGAGAAAAGGGAACCCTCTTACACTGTTGGTGGAGAACAGTGTGGAGATTCCTCAAAAGCCAAGAACAGAATTGCCATGCAACCCAGCAATCTCACTGCTGGGCATAAACCCCAAGGAAACCAGAACTGAAGGAGACACAAGTACCCCAGTGTTCACTGCAGCACTGTTTACAATAGCTAAGACATGGAAGCAACCTAGATGTCCATTGGCAGATGAATATATAGGAAGTTGTAGTACATATACACAATGGAATATTACTCAGTTATAAAAACTAATGCATTTGAGTCAGTTCTAATGAGGTGGATGAAGCTGGAGTCGATCATACAGAGTGAAGTATATCAGAAAGAGACAAATACTGTATATTAACACATATATATGGCATTTAGAAAGATGGTACCAACAATCCTACCTGCAGGGCAACAAAGGAGAAAGATGTAAAGAACAGACTTTTGGACTCAGTGGGAGAAGGCGAGAATGGGATGACTTGAGAGAATAGCATTGAAACGTACATATCACCATATGTAAAACAGAGGACTAGTGCAAGTTTGATGCACGAAGCAGAGCACCCAAAGCTGGCGCTCTGGGACACCTAGAGGGACAGGGTGGGGAGGGAGGTGAGAAGGGGATTCAGGATGGGGCGGACATATGTATGTCTATGGCCAATTCATGTTGATGTATGGCAAAAACCATCACAATACTGTAATTATCCTCCAATTAAAATAAATTAATTTTTTAAAAATAAAAACATAAGAAGCAAAGAACAAACAAACAAAAGCTAGAGGAGGTGATGGAATTCCAGCTGAGCTATTTAAAATCTTAAAAGATGATGCTATTAAAGTGCTGCACTCAATATGTCAGCAAACTTGGAAAACTCAGCAATGGGCAAAGGATGGGGAAAGATCAGTTTTCATTCCAATCCCAAAGAAAGGCAATGACAAAAAATGTTCAAACTACCAAGCAACTGCACTCAATTCACTAGCTAGTAAGGCTATGCTCAAAATCCTTCAAGCTAGGCTTCAGCACTACATGAACCGAGAACTTCAAGATGTACAAGCTGGGTTTAGAAAAGGAACCAGAGATCAAACTGCCAACATTCATTGGATCATAAAGCAAGGGGATTCCAGAAAAACATCTACTTCTGCTTCACTGACTATGATAAACCTTTGACTGTGTGGATCACAACAAACTGTGGAAAATTATTAAAGTGACGGGAATACCAAATCCCCTTACCTGTCTTCTGCTGTCTCCTAAGAAACCTGTATGCAGGTCAGGAAGCAACAGCTAGAACCAGCCAAAGGGAGAAAAAGATGGCGGAGGCGGAGGTGGACGTGGAGTGCATCTCTCTCCATGGACACATCAGGAACGCACCTTCAGACACAGAAGCGTGTGCAGAGCACCAGCTGAGAGTGGGCAGGAGTGCCCGCCAGTGGGAAAGATACACAGAACCACGCAAAACTCGGCGGGACGAAGGAAGGAAGGGGAACAGGAGAGTTAGGAGAGTTAGCAGGACTGGACCTGCCCTCGGTGGGTGGGGGAACCGAAGCAAGGGTCTGATCCCCACACGGGACAACTCTTTGGGTCAGAGGAGAAACATTTGATGCTGAGAGTGAAGCAGCTGATCTGTGACAGTCTAAATGGAATGAGAATCGCACAGACAATCCTTGCTGCAGCTATACACATCCCAGACAGGTCTCCTAGAAGGCTCAGTGGCTGGGAGCTGGAGCACAGGGATTGTAGAGCAATTCCAGGGCGAGGATTTCTGTTGACTGTGGGGAGACAGCCCGAGGGGAGATGAGGAGATTGTGGTGGGAAAAGCCTGTGGAGGAAAACCAGACACTGAGGGAACGCAATAAGCTCAGTCATGTGTAGGGGATGGAGCCATCACCATAGCATCTCTCTCGCCACATGCCAACACCAGTAGCTGAACAAGAGAGACACTGGCCCTTCAAGCTCTTGACTCAGGAAACAAGGGAGGGAAGTCCCTTTATGTGCCAGGGGAATCCCTTTATGTGCCTGACTTGAGGAGCTACAGAAAAGGACCCAAGCCAGGGAGCCCTCTAAGATGACCCACATGCAGAGGTGGAGATAAAACCCAACTGAAACCAGGGCACCATGGCTAAGGAAGAGGACCCAAAACCTTCCCACTAGCTGTACAAACTGTGGATTAAATCCATACAATCAACTACGCAGACTCTGTATCTATAGAATATATAAAAGGACTTTGAGAACTCTCACAAAAGAAAATGCATGTGCGTTCTGACAGCTGTGGCCATTAGAGGCAAGAACACATAGGAGTAGGACCAGATTAGAGTCTGAGCTGCCCCCACAGCAGACCCAGACACCAGCCCAGTGCTGGAGTGCATTCTAGGGAGGCAAGGAGGACTGTGACTCCCAACAAGGGAAAGGATGCTGACGGCAGAGACTCAAGAAAGACATTTATTATTCTTATATTTTGACTGTTCTGTGGTTACTTCTGGATTTTTTTTTCTTTTTCATCTGCTGTTGTATCTTTTGACTTTATTAGCACTATTAAATCTATTTAGCTTTATAAACTTTTTTAAATCACACTTTTTATTTCTGTTACATACTTCTGCCTCTACATTGGCCTTTCATGGTTCTGTGGGGTTTTCTTTTCTCTTCTTTTATTTCCTATCCTTTTCCTTTCTTTACTTTCAGCTTTTAAATTTTAAAATACTACTATTTTTTCCTACACGTATTCCTTTGTTTGCTTTTCCTACTGTTCTTTTCCCACTGCGGTTAATCTTTAATATGTCTTCTTCGTCTACCTCTATTTAACCCTGCATTTCTATTCTCTTTCTTTTTCTCACCGTATGTGTTTGTTTTGTTTTTGTTGCTTTATTCCCCAGTTGGCACCTTGCTTTAGTTTCGTTTTCCAGTTTGTGCTTTAGGTTAGTTTTGTTCTTAACTGATGGATATTATTTCTGGTTTTCTCTGTTCACGGGTCAATCCATTGTACTTTATTTTTTTTTTGGACCGTTTGGCTTTGCTTATGGGTGTATATTTATGTACGTATATTCCATTATTTTAGTTATCAACTGCCTGATTATGTAACTGACATTTGTCTGTGGTGTGTCTTTTGTTTTTCGTTTTTGTGTTATTTGTTTTAATCTCATTTAATGTCATAACAAACTACCTGTGGAATCTCCATTCCCATCAAGTGATCAAGCCCTGAGCCTTTGGAGTGGGAGCGCTGACTCCAAGACCCTAGACTACCAGAGAACTTGTGACCCTAGGGAGTATCAAATAATGAACCTCCACAAAGCTACCACGTATATACAAGACCCAGCATCACCCAACTGCCAACAGAACCCTGGGCAGGACACCTCATCCAAACAACAAACAAGACAAAAACACAAACCCAATCATCAGCAGACAGAACTATCATCTCACTCAGCCCTGCCAGGGGGTAGGGGGGACAACTCACTCCCTCTACCAGAACACAAGCACATGCCACACCCTGCACAAAACTTATACAAACCACCAGACCGACCTCAGGAGGGCAGAAACCGAGAGGAAGAAAGAACTCAACCTCCAAGTCTCAGAAACAGACACCTCAGACACAATAAGTTAAAAAAAAAAAAAGAAAGAAAATAAGAAAGAGAAATACTGTGTAAATGAAAAAACAACCTAGAAACACACAAGTCCAAATAAATGAACAGGAAGTAGGCAAACTACCTGAAAAAGAATTCAGGATAATGACAGTAAAGATGATCCAAACCTCAAAAGTAAAATACAGAAAATGCAAGAATCAATTAACAAAGACCTAGAAGAAATAAAGAATCAACATACAGAAACAAACAACACAATTAACTGAAATTAAAAATCCTCCAGAAGGAATCAATAGCAGAATACCTGAGCCGGAAGGACAGCCAAGTGACCTGGAAGATAGAAGGGTGGAAATAACTGCCAAAGGGCAGAATAAAGTAAAAGGAATGAAAATAATTGAGGATAGTCTCAGAGACCGCTGGGACAATATTAAACACACCAACATTCGAATTACAGGGATTCCAGAAGAAGAAAAGAAAAAGGAAGGGTATGAGAAAATTTTTTAAGAGAGTCTAGTTGAAAATTTCCCCAACATGGAAGACAAAATAATCAATCAAGTCCAAGAAATGCAAGAGTTCCATTCAGGATAAAAGGAGAAACACACCAAGACAGATTCTAATCAAACTAACAAAGATTAAACACAAAGAAAGAATGTTTAAAGCAGCAAGGGAAAAGCAACAAGTAACATACAAAGGAAATCCCACACCTTTAACAGCTGATCTTTCAGCAGAAAATCTGCAGTCCAAAAGTGATATATTTAAAGTACTGAAAGGGAAAAATCTACAACCAAGATTACTCTACCCAACAAGGATCTCATTCAAAATTGATAGCAAAATCAAAAACCTTACAGACAAGGAAAAGTTAAGATAATTTAGTACCACCAAACCAACATTACAACAAATGTTAAAAGGACTTATATAGACAGGAAGTACAAGAGAAGAAAAAGATCTACAAAAACAAACCCCAAACAATTAAGAAAATGGCAGTTAGAATGTATATATCAATAATTACTTGGAACATAAATGGATTAAATGCTCCTAGCAAAAGACACAGACTGGCTGAATGGATACATTCAAGACCATATATATGCTGCCTACAAGAAACCCACTTCAGACCCAAACACACATACAACTGAAAGGAAGAGGATCGAAAAATATACTCCATGCAAATGGAAATCAAAAGAAAGCTAGGGAAGCAATCCTCGTATCAGACAAAACAGACCTAAAAGTAAAGAATATTGCAAGAGATAAGAAAGGACACTACATAATGATCAAGGTATCAATCCAAAAGGAAGACATAAAAATTGTAAATATCTATGCACCCAATATAGGAGCACCTCAATACATAAGACAAACACAAATAGACATAAAAGGAGAAACTGACAGTAACACATAACAGTAGGAGACTTTAACACCCCACTTACACCAATGGACAGATCATTAAACCGGAAAATTAATAAGGAAACACAAGCCTTAAATGACATATTAGACCAGGTCGATCTCATTGATATCTTCAGGACATTCCATTCAAATGCAGAAGAATACACTTTCTTCTCAAGTGCACACGGAGCATTCTCCAGGATAGACCACATCTTGGGTCACAAGTCAAGCCTCAGTAAATTTAAGACTAGATATCAATTACAAGAAAATAACTAAAAACACAAACACATGGAGAGTAAACAATACATTTCTAAATAATGAACAGGTTACTGAAGAAATCAAAAGGCAAATAAAAAAACTCCTAGAAACAAATGACAATAAAAACATGGTAACTCAAAACCTATGGGATGCAGCAAAAGCAGTTCTAAGAGGGAAGTTTATACAATACACCCCTACCTCGAGAAACAAGAAAAACATTGAACAGACAACTTAACTTTACACCTAAAACTGGAAACAGAAAAAGAACAACAACAAAAACCAAAATTAGCAGAAGGAAAGAAATCATAAAGATCAGAGCAGAAATAAATGAAGAAGAAATTTAAGAAAAAATAGTAAAGATGAATAAAACTAAAAGCTGGTTCTTCGAGAAGATAAACAAAATTGATAAACCTTCAGCCGGACTCATCAAGAAAAAAAGAGGAATCAAATCAACAAAATGAGAAAAGAAGAAGGAGAGGTTACAACAGACAACGCAGAAATACAAAGGATTATAAAACACTATTATGAGTAACTATATGGCAATAAAATGGACAACCTGGACGAAATGGACAGGTTTTTAGAAAAGTTTAATCTTACAAGATTGAACCAGGAAGAAATACAAATTATGAACCACCCAATTACAAGCACTGAAATCAAAATTGTGATCAAAAACCTCTCAAAAAACAAAAGCCCATAGCCAGATGCTTTCACAGGTGAATTCTATCAAACATTTAGACAAGAGCTAATGCCTATCCTTCTAAAACTCTTTCAAAAAACTGCAAAGGAAGGAACATATCCAAAAATATTCTACGAGGCCACCATCACCCTGATACTAAAACCAGGCAAAGACAACATAAAAAAAAGAAAATTATAGGCCAATATAACTGATGAACATAGATGCAACACTCCTCAACAAATCTCTAGGAAACAGAATTCAATAACACATTAAAACGCTCATACACCATGATCAAGTCGGGTTTATTCCAGGGATGCAAGGATTCTTCAATATATGCAAATAAATGTGATACACCATATTAACAAACTGAAAAATAAAAACCATATGATAATCTCAATAGATGCAGAAAAGGCCTTTGATAAAATTCAGCACCCATTTATGATAAAAACTCTTCACAAAATGGGCAGAGAAGAACCTACCTCAACTTAGTAAAGGCCATATATGATAAGCCCATGCTAAGTTGCTTCAGTCGTGTCCGACTCTGTGCAACCCCATAGACGGCAGCCCGCCAGGCTCCACTGTCCCTGGGATTCTCCAGGCAAGAGCACTGGAGTGGCTTAAGCCCATAGCAAACATTATTCTCAATGGTGAAACACAGAAAGCATTCCAAGATCAGTAACAAAACAAGGGGTTCCACTCTTACCACTACTATTCAACATAGTTTTAGAAGTCCTATCAATGACAATCAGAGAAAAAAAAAAGAAATAAAGGGAATTCAGATCGGAAGAGAAGAAATAAAACTCACTGTTTGCAGATGACATGATACTACTATATGCAGAAAACCCTGAAGATACTATCAGAAAATTACTAGAGCTAATCAGTGAATTTAGTAAAGTCAAAGGATACAAAATCAATACACAGAAATCACTTGCTTTCCCCTATACTAACAACAACAAAAAAAATCAGAAAGAGAAATTAAGGACTCAATATCATTCACCACTACAACAAAAAGAATAAAATATCTAGGAATAAACGTACCTAAGGAGACAAATGGAGAAGGAAATGGCAACCCACTCCAGTGTTCTTGCCTGGAGAATCCCAGGGACAGAGGAGCCTGGTGGGCTGCCGTCTATGGGGTTGCACAGAGTCAGACACGACCGAAGCGACTTAGCAGCAGCAGCAGGAGACAAAAGAACTGCGTACGGAAAATTATAAGACACCGATGAAAGAAACGAGATGACATAAACAGATGGAGAGACAGTCCATGTTCCTGGGTTGGAAGAGTCAATATTGTGAAAATGACTACACTACCAAATGCAATCTACAGATTCAACACAATCCCTATCAAAACACCAATGGTATTTTTCACAGAACTAGAACAAAAAATATCACAATTCATATGGAAACACAAAAGACCCCAAATAGCCAAGGCAGTCTTAAGAAAAATGAAAGGACCTGGAGGAATCAACCTTCCGCACTTCAGAATATACTACAAAGCTAAGACAGTATGGTACTGGCACAAAAACAGAAATACAGACCAATGAAACAAGACAGAGAGCCCAGAGATTAAACCCATGCACCTATGGGTACCTTATTTTTGACAAAGGAGGCAAGAATATACAATGGGGCAAAGACAGCCTCTTCAATAAATGGTGCTGGGAAAACTGGACAGCTACATGTAAAAGAATGAAATTAGAACACTTCCTAACACCAAACACAAAGATAAACTCAAAATGGATTAAAGACCCAAATGTAAGATCAGAATCTATACAACTCTTAGAGGAAAACATAGGCAGAACACTCGATGACATAAACCAAAACAAGATCCTCTGACCCACCTCCTAGAGTAATGGAAATAAAAACCAAAACAAGTGGGATCTAATGAATCTTAAAAGCTTTTTCACAGCAAAGGAAACTATAAACAGGTGAAAAGACAACCCTTAGAAAGGGAGAAAGCAATAGCAAATCAAACAACTGACAAAGGATTAATTTCCAAAATATACAAGCAGCTCATACAACTCAATGCCAGAAAAACAAACAACCCAATCAAAAAGTGGGGAAAAGACCTAAACAGACATTTCTCCAAAGACATACAGATGACTAACAAACACATGAAAAGATGCTCAACATCACTCATTATTAGAGAGATGCAAATCAAAACCACAATGAGATATTACCTCATACTAGTCAGAATGGCCATCATCCAAAAGTCTATAAACAATAAATTCTGGAAAGGGTGTGGAGAAAAGGGAAGCCTCATGCACTGCTGGTGGGAATGTAAATTGATACAGCCACTATCGAAGATGGTATAGAGTCCTTAACAAACGAGGAATAGAACCAATGTATGACCCAGCAATCCCACTACTAGACATACACTCTAAGGAAACCAAAACTGAAAAAGACACCAACGTGTGTGTGCCCCAGCGTTCCCTGCAGCACTATTTACAATAACTAGAACATGGAAGCAACCTAGATGTCCACAGACAGATGACTGGGTAAAGACGCTGTGGTACATATACACAACGGAGTATTATTCAGCCGTAAAAACACACATATCTGAGTCAGTTCTGAGGTGGATGAAACTAGGGCCTATTATACAGAGTGAAGTTAAGTCAGAAACACAAGGCTATGGTTTTTCGTGTGGTCATGTATGGATGTGAGAGTTGGACTGTGAAGAAAGCTGAGTGCCAAAGAATTGATGCTTTTGAACTGTGGTGTTGGAGAAGACTCTTGAGAGTCCCTTGGACTGCAAGGAGATCCAACCAGTCCATTCTGAAGGAGATCAGCCCTGGGATTTCTTTGGAAGGAATGATGCTAAAGCTGAAACTCCAGTACTTTGGCCACCTCATGCGAAGAGTTGACTCATTGGAAAAGACTCTGATGCTGGGAGGGATTGGGGGCAGGAGGAGAAGGGGACGACAGAGGATGAGACGGCTGGATGGCATCACTGACTCGATGGACGTGAGTCTGAGTGAACTCCGGGAGTTGGTGATGGACAGGGAGGCCTGGCGTGCTGCGATTCATGGGGTCGCAAAGAGTCGGACACGACTGAGTGACTGAACTGAACTGAAGTGAAGGCATATATATGGAATCTAGAAAGATGATACCGATTAACTTATTTACAGGGCAGCAATGGAAAAACAGACATAGAGAACAGACTTATGGACACAAGGCGTGGGGAGAGGAAGGAGAGGGTGAGATGTATGGAGAGAGTAACATGGAAACTTACATTACCATATGTACAATAGAATGCCAACAGTAATTTGCTATATGACTCAGGGAACTCAAACAGGGATTCTGTAACAGCCTAGAGGGGTGGGATGGGGAGGGAAATGGCAGGAAGGTTCAAGAGGGTGGGGACATATGTATACCTATGGCTGATTCATGTTGATATTTGGCAGAAAACAACAAAATTCTGTAAAGCAATTATACTTCAATTAAAAAATAAATTAAAAAAAAACAGAACTGGACATGGAACAACACACTGGTTCAAAATTGGTTAAGGAATACAACAAGGCTGTATACTGTCACTCTGTTTATTTAACTTCTATGCACAGTACATCATACGAAATGCCAGGCTGAATGAAGCACAAGCTGGAATCAAGATTGCTAGGAGAAATATCAACAATTTCAGATATACAGATGATACCACTCTAGGGAGAAAGTGAAGAGGAACTAAAGAGCCTCTTGATTAGGGTGAAAGAGGAGAATGAAAAAGCTGGCTTAAAACTCAACATTCGAAAAACTAAGATCATGGCATCCAGTCCCATTCAGTTCAGTTCAGTCGCGTCCGACTCTTTGCGACCTCATGAATTACAGCACGCCAGGCCTCCCTGTCCTTCACCAACTCCCGGAGTTCACCCAGACTCACGTCCATCGAGTCAGTGATGCCATCCAGCCGTCTCATCCTGTTGTCCCCATCTCCTCCTGCCCCCAATCCCTCCCAGCATCAGAGTCTTTTCCAATGAGTCAACTCTTCCCATGAGGTGGCCAAAGTACTGGAGTTTCAGCTTTAGCATCATTCCCTCCAAAGAAATCCCAGGGCTGATCTCCTTCAGAATGGACTGGTTGGATCTCCTTGCAGTCCAAGGGACTCTCAAGAGTCTTCTCCAACACCACAGTTCAAAAGCATCAATTCTTCGGCGCTCAGCCTTCTTCACAGTCCAACTCTCACATCCATACATGACCACAGGAAAAACCATAGCCTTGACTAGACGGACCTTTGCTGGCAAAGTAATGTCTCTGCTTATGAATATGCTATCTAGGTTGGTCATAACTTTCCTTCCAAGGAGTAAGCGTCTTTTAATTTCATGGCTGCAGTCACCATCTTCAGTGATTTTGGAGCCCCCCAAAATAAAGTCTGATACTGTTTCCACTGTTTCCCCATCTATTTCCCATGAAGTGATGGGACCAGATGCCATGATCTTCGTTTTCTGAATGTTGAGCTTTAAGCCAACTTTTTCACTGTCCACTTTCACTTTCATCAAGAGGCTTTTTAGTTCCTCTTCACTTTCTGCCATAAGGGTGGTGTCATCTGCATATCTGAGGTGATTGATATTTCTCCCAGCAATCTTGATTCCAGCTTGTGTTTCTTCCAGTCCAGTGTTTCTCATGATGTACTCTGCATATAAGTTAAATAAGCAGGGTGACAATATACAGCCTTGACGTACTCCTTTTCCTATTTGGAACCAGTCTGTTGTTCCATGTCCAGTTCTAACTGTTGCTTCCTGACCTGCATACAGATTTCTCAAGAGGCAGGTCAGGTGGTCTGGTATTCCCATCTCTTGAAGAATTTTCCACAGTTTCTTGTGATCCACACAGTCAAAGGCTTTGGCATAGTCAATAAAGCAGAAATAGGTGTTTTTCTGGAACTCTCTTGCTTTTTCTATGGTCCAGCGGATGTTGGCAATTTGATCTCTAGTTCCTCTGACTTTTCTAAAACCAGCTTGAACATCTGGAAGTTCACGGTTCACATATTGATGAAGCCTGGCTTGGAGAATTTTGACCATTACTTTACTAGCCTGTGAGATGAGTGCAACTGTGCGGTAGTTTGAGCATTCTTTGGCATTGCCTTTCTTTGGGATTGGAATGAAAACTGACCTTTTCCAGTCCTGTGGCCACTGCTGAGTTTTCCAAATTTGCTGGCATATTGAGTGCAGCACTTTCACAGCATCATCTTTCAGGATTTGAAATAGCTCAACTGGAATTCCATCACCTCCACTAGCTTTGTTCGTAGTGATGCTTTCTAAGGCCCACTTGACTTCACATTCCAGGATGTCTGGCTCTAGGTCAGTGATCACACCATCGTGATTATCTGGGTCATGAAGATCTTTTTTGTACAGTTCTTCTGTGTATTCTTGCCACCTCTTCTTAATATCTTCTGCTTCTGGTAGGTCCATACCATTTCTGTCCTTTATTGAGTCCATCTTTGCATGAAATGTTCCCTTGGTATATCTAATTTTCTTGAAGAGATCTCTAGTCTTTCCCATTCTGTTGTTTTTATTACTTCAAGGCAAATAGATTGGGGAAAAGTGGAAGCAGTGACAGACTTTATTTTCTTGGGCTCCAAAATCACTGTGGACAGTGACTGCAGCCATGAAGATGCTTGCTCCTTGGAAGAAAAGCTATGACAAACCTAGACAGCATATTAAAAAGCAGAGAGATCACTTTGCTGACAAAGGTCCATATAGCCAAAGCTATGGTTTTTCTAGTAATGTACAGATGTGAGAGCTGGACCACAGAAGGCTGAGCATGGAAGAATTGATCCTTTCAAACTGTGATGCTAGAGAAGACTCTTGAGAGCACTTGGACTGCAAGATCAAACCAGTCAATCCTAAAGGAAATCAACCCTGAACAGTCATTGGAAGGACTGGTGCTGAAGCTGAAGCTCTAATACTTTGGCCACCTGATGTGAACAGCCAATTCACTGGAAAGGACCCTGATGCTGGGAAAGACTGAAGGCAATAGAAGGGGTGGCAGAGGATGAGATGGTTGGATGGCATCACCAACTCAATGGACATGAATCTAAGCAAAATCTGCGAGACAGGGGAAGAGAATAGAGCCTGGTATGCTGCAATCCATGGGGTCAGAAAGGACTGTGATTGAACAACAACAAATGTGGGATATAAATTCTAAAACAACATGTTCATTACCTTAAAATATTTTGAACAAATATTCAGCCATAAATTGAACACAAAGGCACTTAAACATATGGGACACACGGAAGCACCTACAGAAAGTATATTTTACAATTTAGAGAGGCAAGACTAAAATTTTACTTTAAAATTTCACTACTTTAAAATTTCTTTTTGAATGCCATACCCTGTAATTTTTCTAGTAACTAAACACCCATAAGGACTACTCTATTAAAAAAAAAAAAAAAATCAGAACTGCCCCAGATCGGTTTAGCAGGAGGTTAAAAGTAAATACAAGCTATTCCTGCCAGGGTTTCCCTGGTGCCAATGTAGGAGACAAGGGTTCCATCCCTGGTCCGGGAAGACCGCACATGCCGAGAAGCAACTAAGCCGTGCACAACTACTGAAGCCCGTGTCCCAAAGCCCACATGTCACAACTTCTGAAGCCCAACCAGTCTAAAGCTAGTGCATCCAGAGAGTAGCCCCTGCTCGCCACAACTAGAGAAAAGCCCACATAGCAACGAAGACTCAGCACAGCCAAAAATAAATAAATACAATTATTTTTAAAAAAGATATCCCTGTTTACATGAGCCTCCAATAGCAGGTAGGAGGTGTACTCATGCTAGTGCTCCCTGCACTGTGAGCAAGCCACACAGCATGAGGGGGCGGTGCTGAGGGGAGCAGGGGGCGGTGACAGAGGGGAGCAGGGGGAGGTGCTGAGGGGAGCAGGGGGCGGTGACAGAGGGGAGCAGGGGGCGGTGCTGAGGGGAGCAGGGGCGGTGCTGAGGGGAGCAGGGGGCGGTGCTGAGGGGAGCAGGGGGCGGTGCTGAGGGGGCTCCATTTCCCGGGAGCATGATGTATGCAACACCATCTGGAAAAAGGAGACTGAACTTGGATTTTCTGAATCACATGAGGTTTAATGACATTAAACTGTCAATTCATGAGGGGAAAAAATTCAAAACCTAACATCTTATTACTATTAAAAAAATAACAAGTAAATAAAACATGTACTGCTTATAAACATTAGCTTCATGAATTACTTGACAATATACAGGAAGATCACGGAATCTTCCTCATCAAAGAGAGTTCCAATGCAAAATGAGTCAAGCATATATGTCTGAGAATAAAAATGATTCTGTTCGATGTTAACTTTAAAAGCCCAAACAGCTACAATTAGGTGCTCTAAAAACTGAACAGCTTTAGTGCCAGTTCTCAACACTTCAGAAAAATGTTAATAAGGCTGGCTGGAGTACTACTTAAGTAGAAACACCTGGTATTTAAATTGTGCCTGCGCCTCCATCATCAGGGATTTCCCCTCAAGCAGATTTTTGACACCACAACCCCACCACTACAGTCACTCCCCAAAACCTTTATTTTGCAAGTGCCAGTCACACTCCTAGTTTTCTCTGTGAAAAAAAGCTACAGGATACATCTATGGCATTCCTGATGCCAAGAATTTTGGCCACATTCCAGTCTTCATGGCTGCTTGGACCTAGATTTGAATGGTCATTTACTGGGTTGTCCAAAAAGTTCATTCAGGTTTTGTAATAGAATGGTATGGAAAAACCTGGATCAAGCTCTTGGCCAATTCAATAAATACCACAGTGAACCTCAAAAGTGAACCAGAACAGAGCAGTAAGCTTCTCTGCACTGTTCCTCCTTCAGACTCTGTAATGAGGCTGCAAACACGAACAATGTGCAGAGAGAGAAAGGACTACAATTATACAAAAGACTGTAATCTATAAACTGACGCTTCCTTAAAATGTATTTAAGATGCCATCTTTTTCACAAGCTTTCAACCCATACTGCCAACTGCCTAGTGGGAAGATCCATCTAGCTAAAACACCTAGGAGAGAAATGTTACTTCATCTTCCTCCAACCCCTTAACAATCACTCTTTTATGGCTGAGCTGGATTAACCAGCCATTTTGCAGCTGGGCAGCATCATGTGACTAAGTTCTAGCCAACGGAATATGTAGGGCACTGGAAAGTCAAACTTCTGAGTTGGTCCTTAAGGGAAAGTGGCTTGCCCACTCTCCCACTCACTCCACCAATGTCACCAGGCTTGACGACGTGGCAGCATGGCATTCTCAGACCATGAGTGTGAGAGTAACATCCTATCTCTCATCACAGCACCCAACCCCACAGATCAACAGTGTTTAGATCCATGAAAGGCAGGATCAAACTAGACCCCAATTACAGGCACAAGAGCAAAAAAGAGAATTCTCTATGGTATTTTAAGCCAGTGTTATTCCTGTCTCTGTAACATTTACCTGAATCTATAAACTAATTAATACACTCCCACGCTTATTTGCCTTCTGAGGTCAAGATTGGTGACTCCCAAACATGGCTGTGTCCAAAAGCCAAGCTGGGACACTTTTAATTTATAAGGGAGACAGAGAGCAGTGGAATCTGTACTTTTAAGGGCTCCATCCCCAACACCAGGTGATTCTGATAAAAAGCCAGCAATCAGGAAGCTGTTAACAGAGACACAAGGGAGATAACTTGTAGTTGAGTTTCCTGGGCACAGTTTTCAACCTTTTTGATCTCCCAGGAATCATAAAATCCTAAGAAGTTTATCTGAAAGATGCCTTTTGAATCTGCTTTTTCCTGTGTCTCTTCTCCAGCCCCACTGGAGTTTACATCCTTAGCATCATTACCTGGCATTTCTCTGAGCCCCTACAGTTGCTGGACTCTCTCACTGCAGCCCCAAAACTAAATATTTTATGTTGAATTCTTCCCTAAAGTGAGGTCCAGAAGTTTTTCAGGTGGGGCTCACTATCTGTCAAAAGACTGGGTTAACTTCCTTACTCAAGGAGCAGAGAAATCAAGAACCTTATCATGAATGTGGCTGCCACACAAAGCAGGCATTTCCCTTGGTCTGAGTGCCCATGGGGAGGGCTGGAGCTGCAGTGACGCCAGGGGAAGGGAGGGCAACCTGCTGGGTGTGCATGACTCACTATTGCCCCTTTCCAGTCCCGCTGAAGTGACCGTTCAGGATGAATTTAACACAAACTGCAAATGCACTTCCATTTAAGAGACTGTTTATAAATACAATGACACGTTCTCCTAGTTGACCACATTCAGCAACAAAAAGGCCGTGTACTCAATGGGGGCAAGGAGCGTCTGTGCCTCACATCCTGGTCATTCTCTCTGCCTACAGCTTTCCAGCTTCCCAGAGGTCATTTATCTGTGTCCTGCAATCAGACTTGGCACTCAACTGTTTGCTAAATCAACCCATCACTGCAAAAACCAATTCAGGGTTCTCCTTATCACCAGTGTCCTCTTCCACTTCCAAAGTTTCTTTCCTCAGTCCTACTCTGCGCCCAAGCCCCTCACTCTGACACACCAGGGCCATCGTCCATGGCAACCTTTCTCTCCTCCTCCAGCCCAGCTTCTGGGTGGCCCTCCCACATCTCCCTGATTTTTCTGTACATGCTGTTGTTTCAGAGTCTCCCCACAGCCACCACAGCCTCCACTCCTTTACTTCATCAACTGCTGCTGCTGCTAAGTCACTTCAGTCGTGTCCGACTCTGTGCGACCCCACAGACGGCAGCCCACCGTCTCTGGGGAGCCATAGACAGGCTCTCCCGTCCCTGGGGTTCTCCAGGCAAGAACACTGGAGTGGGTTGCCACTGCCTTCTCCATCATCAACTACTACTCAACCTTTAAGACTCAGAGCAAAGGTCACCTCCTCTGGTGAGAAGTTTCCAAACTCTCAAGCAAAATAAGCTGCACTTGGGCACCCAAGGCACTTTGCTCCTCTACTCATTGAACAAGTATTTACCAAAGCTCACCCAGTCCTTCCTTGTAGCTCAGCTGGTAAAGAATCTGCCGGCAACATGGGAGACCTGGGTTTGATCCCTGGGTTGGGAATATCCCCTGGAGAAGGGAAAGGCTCCAGTACTCTGGCCTGGAGAATTCCATGGACTGTACAGTCCATGGGGTCGCAAAGAGTCAGACACGACTCAGCAACTTTCACTTCACACAGCCCCTGTCAACACCAGTGAACCAAATGTAAATCATCAATTAGCAGAAACACCAATATCGCCAATATCATTGATGTCCATATTTGGGTAGTTGTCTTTCCTTTGAAATAAGGGCAACTTTCTGAAATTACATCTCCAGATGCAAGAATAACCACAAGCAACTTGCTGCAGGGTTGGCAGCACTTGAGTGCAGCAGTGTGTACCTGGGACCTTTGTACAAAGGAGGTCGCCATTATCTTCATTACCTCCACCATAGTTTGGCCTCAGGTCAAATGACATGGAACACAGACCCGATTATCAACAGAAAATTGAGTTAAAGACTTATTGAGCACGGCCCCGCCCATCAGAACAAGACTCAGTTTCCCCCTCAGTCAATCTCTCCCATCAGGAAGCTCCCATAAGCCTCTTACCCTTCTCCATCAGAGGGCAGACAGAAAGAAAACCACAATCACAGAACACGAACCAATCTAATCACATGGACCACAGCCTTGTCTAACTCAATGAAACTATGAGCCATGCCGTGTAGGGCCACCCAAGATGGACGGGTCATGGTGGAGAGTTATGACAAAATGTGGTCCACTGGAGAAGAGACTGGCAAACCACTTCAGTATTCTTGCTTTGAGAACTCCATGAACAGTATGAAAAGGCAAAAAGATAGGACACTGAAAGATGAACTCCCAGGTCGGTAGGTGCTCAATATGCTACTGGAGATCAGTGGAGAACTAACTCCAGAAAGAATGAAGAGATGGAGCCAAAGCAAAAACAACACCCAGTTGTGGATGTGACTAGCGATAGAAGCAAGGTTTGATGCTATAAAGAGCAATACTGTACAGGAACCGGAATGTTAGGTCCATGAATCAAGGCAAACTGCAAGTGGTTAAACAGGAGATGGCAAGAGTGAACATTGACATTTTAGGAATCAGCGAACTAAAATGGACTGGAACGGGTGAGTTTAACTCAGATGACCATTATATCTACTACTGTGGGCAAGAATCCCTTGGAAGAAATGGAGTAGCCATCACAGTCAACAAGAGTCCAAAATGCAGTACTTGGGTGCAATCTCAAAAACAACAGAATGATCTGTTTCCAAGGCAAACCATTCAATATCACAGTAATCCAAGTCTATGCCCCAACGAGTAACGCTGAAGAAGCTGAAGTTGAGCAGTTCTATGAAGACATACAAGACTTTCTAGAACTAACACTCAAAAAAGATGTCCTTTTCATTAAAGGGGATTGGAATGCAAAAGTAGGAAGTCAAGAAACACCTGGAGTAACAGGCAAATTTGGCCTTGGAGTACAAAATGAAGCAGGCAAAGGCTAATAGAGTTTTGCCAAGAGAACGCACTGGTCATAGCGAACACCCTCTTTGGTCATAGTGAACACCCTCTTCCAACAACACAAGAGAAGATTCTACACATGGACATCACCAGATGGTCAACACCAAAATCAGATTGATTATATTCTTTGCAGCCAAAGATGGAGAAGCTCTAACAAGACTTCTGACTCTAGCAAGTCAGCAAAAACAAGACTGGGAGCTGACTGTGGCTCAGATCATGAACTGCTTATTGCCCAATTCAGACTTAAATCGAAGAAAGTAGGGAAAACCACTAGACCATTCAGGTATGACCTAAATCAAATCCCTAACGATTATACAGTGGAAGTGACATATAGATTCAAAGGATTCAATCTGATAGAGTGCCTGAAGAACTATGGACGGAGGTTTGTGACACTGTACAGGACGCAGTGATCAAGACCATACCCAAGAAAAAGAAATGCAAAAAAGCAAAATGGTTGTCGGAGGAGGGCTTAAAAATAGCTGTGAAGAGAAGAGAAGCAAAGGACAAAGGAGAAAAGGAAAGACATATCCATTTGAATGCAGAGTTCCAAAGAATATCAAGGAGAGATAAGAAAGCTTTCCTCAATGATCAGTGCAAAGAAATAAGAGGAAAACAATAGAATGGGAAAGACTAGAGATCTCTTCAAGAAAGTTAGGGATACCAAGAGAACATTTCATGCAAAGATGGACTCAATATTAAGGACAGAAATGGTATGGATCTAACAGAAGCAGATAAGAATACACAGAACTATACAAAAAAGATCTTCACAACCCAGATAATCACGATGGTGTGATCCCTCACCTAGAGCTGCTGCTGCTGCTAAATCGCTTCAGTCGTGTCCAACTCTTAGTGACCCCATGGACTGCAGCCTACTAGACTCCTCCGTCCATGGGATTTTCCAGGCAAGAGTACTGGAGTGGGGTGCCGTTGCCATCTCCTAGAGCTAGACATCCTAAAATGGGAAGTCAAGTGGGCCTTAGGAGGCATCACTACAAACAAAGTTAGTGGAGGGGATGGAATTCCAGTTGAGCTATTTCAAATCCTAAAAGATGATGCTGTGAAAGTGCTGCACTCAATATGCCAGCAAACTTGGAAAACTCAACAGTGGCCATAGGACTGGAAAAGGTCAGATTTCATTCCAATCCCAAAAAAAGGCAATGACAAAGAATGCTGAAATTACCGCACAATTATACTCATCTCACACGCTAGCAAAGTAATGCTCAAAATTCTCCAAGCCAGGCTTCAATAGTACGTGAACCGTGAACTTTCTTATGTTCAAGCTGGATTTAGGAAATGCAGAGATCAAGCTGCCAACATCTGTTTGATCATGGAAAAATGAGAGTTCCAGACAAACATCTACTTCTGCTTTACTGACTACGCCAAAGCCTTTGACTGTGTGGATCACAATAAACTGTGGAAAATTCTAAACAGATGGGAACACCAGACCATCTGACCTGCCTCCTGAGAAACCTGTATGCAGGTCAAGAACAAGTGAGAACTGGCCTTGGAACAACAGACTGGTTCCAAATCAAAAAAGGAGTACATCAAGGCTGTATATTGTCATCCTGCTTATTTAACTTCTATGCACAATATATCATGAGAAATGCTGGACTGGATGAAGCACAAGCTGGAATCAGGATTGCTTGGACAAACAGCAATAACCTTAGATATGCAGATGACACCACACTTATGGAAGAAAGCAAAGAACCAAAGAGCCTGTTGAAGAAAGTGAAAGAGGAGATTGAAAAAGTTGGCTTAAAGCTCAACATTCAGAAAACGAAGGTCATGGCATCTGGTCCCATCACTTCATGGCAAATAGATGGGAAACAATGGAAACAGTGACAGATTTTATTTTGGGGGCTCCAAAATCACTGCAGATGGTGACTGCAGCCATGAAATTAAAAGATGCTTGCTCCTTAGAAGAAAAGTTATGACCAACCTAGACAGGATATTAAAAAGCAGAAACATTACTTTGGTAATGGTAACTAAAGGTCCATCTAATAATAGTTCTGGTTTTTTCAGTAGTCATGTATGGATGTGAGAGCGGGACTATAAAGAAAGCTGAGCACCAAAGAATTGATGCTTTTGAACTGTGGTGTTGGAGAAGACCCTTGAGAGCCCTTTGGACAGCAAGGAGATCCAACCAGTCTATCCTGAAGGAAATCAGTCCTGAATATTCACTGGAAGGACTGATGCTGAAGCTGATAATCCAATACTTTGGCCACCTGATGCGAATAACTGGCTCACTGGAAAAGACCCTGATGCTGGGAAAAATTGAAGGCAGGAGAAGGGGACGACAGAGGATGAGATGGTTGGATGGCATCACCAACTCAATGGACATGAGTCTGAGTAAACTCCGGGAGCTGGTGATAGGGAAGCCTGGAGTGCTTCAGTCCGTGGGGTTGCAAAGAGTCGGACACGACTGAGCGACTGAACTGAACTGAAGGGCAGAATCCAGGTTTGCCAGTCGACTTTGAACTTCACTGGGCTTCCCAGGTGGCGCTAGTGGTAAAGAACTCAGTTGCCAACGCAGGAGACACAAAAGACACGGGTTCGATCCCAGGTCGGGAAGATCCCCTGGAGGCGGGCACGACAACTAACTCCAGTATTCCTGCCTGGACCATCCCATGGACAGAGGAGCTTAGAGGGTAGGGTCTACAGGGTCGCAAAAAGTAGGAAACGACTAAGGCACGTGTGATATCAGATTGGCTCCAGAGAAGACCTGTGACTGTACTGAGGGAAAGATAGCAAATTCCTGTCTCCCATCACAGCACCTAAAACCACAAGTTCAACGGTAGGGGGCGCAAGATACAAAGTGTGAAAATAAAAAAGCTGCCTCTTTGACAGCTTATCCTGGAATACACAGAACTCAGCAACAAGTTCAGACCAGCACAAAGTAAATACAGCATCTATTCAGCCAGAACTGAACTGAGAAAGGAGGTTTCACGAGGCAACATAGTATGCCAGGTTCATGTAATTATCTGCGAATTTACTGGTTCTCATTTTCGAGGGCTCCAGAAACCTGTGATACTCTCCTATATGCCACCAGAACCCAGCAAAGCAGCAGCATTTCGTGTTTCAGGACTCGAGATGGTTTAAACTTTACAAAAACCCAAAGGGGCAGCACCGTTCTCTCCAATTTCACTATTGGGAAGTCAGGTTCCAACAGTGGACTCGCCCAAGTTCATTAAGTTGGTGGACACCTAAGACCGCGAACTCGGAGGCACGACTCAGCCACCACTGGGGCCCGCTAGGGACCCTCCGCCAGCCTCGCCTCCCCGCTTCGGGCCTCGGTCATCCGAGCGCCAGGCCGCGCTACCTTGAGCACGCAGTCAGACTGCAGCAGACACAAGCCCAGATCCTCCTTCACGCCCGCGCACGCGCCGCCCTCAGGCTTGTCCTCGTAATACCGGGGCATGACTGCGCCTCCAGCTGGCCGCGGCCTCCACCCTCTCCTTCCGAGATGGCCCAGACTCCTCAGGACGCCAGTGACGCTGCGGCGGGCGGAACCGGAAAAAGAGCGGTAGCAACCACTTCCGGTGGGCGCGCGGCGAGAGACGTAACGCGAAAGGTATCGCGCGCGGCGTTTGTGGGTCACGTGACGCGACGCGCCCCCTACGTGCTTGACGTAGCGGGGAGGGAAGTTGGCCCAGCGGCTGCTGGGTCGGCTGCTCGGCGGTGGTGGCGGGTGTATGTGAAGCCGGTGGACGCCGCCGCGGGGCTCCAGGTGAGGCCTGCCGACGGCCCCGTCTGCGCGCGACTCGGGCTCGCTGGTCAGCCTTTTCCTCCGGCAACTTGCGGCCCCACATCACCCGGCCCTGGAGTGACCGCGCCCGGTCCGGCTGCTCGGGCTGCGGTGGGGCTGCCAGACACCATCGCGGAGGCTGGTTACAGCCGAATTTCAGATAACAGCGAATGATGTCTGCATAGCTGTGGGTCTCACGCAGTGTTTCGGACCTGCTTATATTACAAATTACTGTTGTATCTGCGATGCAGTTGTAACTGGACGTCATGTGTTTTTATGCTCAATCTGGCCGCCTTACCGGAGGCCCCGAGCCGGCGGGGAGCAGCTGGCGTCCTGGAGGCCTGGGGAGTGGAGCCCGACACTGGGCTGCCGGGGCGGGACATGGAGGCCGGACGATGACCAGCGCCTCCCTGGCTTCAGACTAGTTGGACTGGACCATGATGAACTATTCAGGAAGTAAAACACTATGCGTTTGAGTTTTGCCTTGTTTTTACATCCCATGCTAATGAACGAGTTATTTGTTGGTGAGGCGCTGATGGACTTGTGTGATAAGCCATTTACTTTACCTTGTCGGGAACATCGTTTCTGTTTGGGTTCAGCAAGGGCTTTTCCTTAAAGTCTTGATTGTTAGCACAGATGACAGGTGGACTTTTGATTCAGACTGCCTGAGTTCAAATTTTGGCTCCATCACTATCTCTGCTTCTGGAGAAGGGGTGGGAGGAGGTGGGGAGAGGTGGAGCATGTCTGAGGATTGACAGAAATGAAGTACAGAGAATGGGTGGACCTTGTAAAAGCGTTATTATGAAGGTTCAGAAGGCCACGGGGCAGCCCTTTCCTGAAGTGCAATGGGCAGTTCTCCAGCTCCCAAATCAGCCTCAAAACCAAATTTACTCTGAGTCCTGCCTCTTCTCAGGGATCGGGGCCAAAATGTAAGGTGACTTCTCTCCTAAATAACTCACAAGAGGGGTGCTAGAGGCTGGCAGTTTCTTCTGGTGATTTGTATTAATAATATAGTTTTCCCTCCCTTCTATCTAGGAAGATGTTACCAAGTACTTCGGTGAATTCCCCAGCGCAGGGGAACGGAGTGTTGAGTTCCAGGGATGCAGCCAGACACACAGCGGGAGCAAAACGCTACAAATACCTGAGGAGGCTTTTCCGTTTCCGGCAGATGGACTTTGAGTTTGCTGCCTGGCAGATGCTCTACCTGTTCACTTCCCCACAGAGAGTTTATAGAAACTTTCACTATAGGAAGCAGACAAAAGATCAGTGGGCCAGGGATGACCCGGCTTTCTTGGTCCTGTTAAGTATCTGGCTCTGTGGTAAGTGTTTATCTGCTGGAGAGTTGAGAAATCAATTGAGTGTTTCAGGTTGGACTTGTCATTTGGAGAATCCTGTTGTCAGCGTGTTATGGGTCATAATTTGGGGTTCTCTGAAGCCGTTGTCTTCCTTTCTGAAGTCTCCAAAATCTCCTCACAGGAAAGAGAGTGGTATTCTTCCTGATTTTTAAGGTCCCAAGCAGATGCCAGAGGAAACTGGTTCCTGGGAACTTTGAAAAGCACAGTACAGAGTCACTCCATGTCTTTCAACTGCCATGATAAATACGTAGGGCTTCCCTGGTGCTTCAGATGGTGAAGAATCTGCCTGCAGTGCTGGAGACCTGAGTTCGATCCCTGGGTCAGGAAGATCCCCTGCAGAAGGAAATGGCTACCCACTCCAGTATTCTTGCCTGGAGAATTCCATGGACAGAGTAGCCTGGTGGGCTACAGTCCATAGGGTCGCAAAAGAATCAGATACAACCAAGCAATTAACACTTTCACATTTCTCATAAATTCACTGATACCCAAATGCAAACTTACTGTGAAAAAGGACTACTGAGATTGGAAATTACATTTCACTGTCAGGCTGATCCAGGGCTTCCCTGGTGACTCAGTTGGTAAATAACCTCTGCAGTGCAGGAGATGCATGTTCAATCCCTGGGTCAGGAAGATCCCCTGGAGAAGGGAATGGCAACCCGTTCCAGTATTCTTGCCTGAAGAATGCCATGGACAGAGGAGCCTGGTGGGCTACCGTCTATGGGGTCGCAAAGAGTCAGACATGACTGAGGGACTAACACTTTCACTTCTCACTTTCATCAGGCCCATCCAGAGTGAGGGTTCTGAAAGTACTAATGTGATCTTGAGAAACTGCTTTAAGTTCTCCAATAGTGCAGTGAAAGGGTCTGAACCACTTTTAGTGTCTCAATCATGTCTGACTTTTTGTGACCCCTCGGACTGTAGCCTTCCAGTCTCCTCTGTCCGTGAAATTCAGCAGGCAAGAATACGGGAGTGGGTAGCCATTTCCTTCTCCAGAGGATCTTCCTGAGCCAGGAGTCAAACCTGGGTCTCCTGCATTGCAGGCAGATTCTTTACAATCTAAGCCACCAGGGAAGCCCACCTTTAACTGGGTTTAAACATGTGAGTGCCTTCTCAGTAGTGGTCGTATTCTGAATGCTGGGGCTACCCTGGTGAATCACAGATATATGGGGGCCTCCTCAGTAAACGTCAGGTATCTCAGTGGTAGTTGTGTGTTCCAGGGCGATCTGCATTTCTTAATCAGTTACATTTATTAGTAAGATAGCTTATTTTACATACCTGCATCCCATTCTGGAATGGGCATCTGAAAGGCAGAAACTGGCCTGTATGCTTAGAATGTAGCAAAGTGCCTGAATGCATCTTGTAAATCTTTCTTGCAGTGTCCACAATAGGATTTGGCTTTGTGCTGGACATGGGGTTTTTTGAGACGATAAAGCTGCTCCTTTGGGTGGTATTCATAGACTGTGTAGGCGTCGGTCTTCTCATATCAACTTTAATGTGGTAAGTACAGAAGCTTTGGTTTTTCAGATGCTACTGTAGAGCCTCCCTCTGTTTGCTTCAGAGAGTAGCTGATGGAAATGGAAACTCTATGAACTGAAAGCACGGATTTTGTCCGCCAGGATTACCATATCTCATTCTCCTGTGTTGGCACCTAGAGCAGAAAATACTTTTCAGGGGATGGTCTGCTTTGTCAAACTGCACCAGATAAGTGAATTGAAGTCATGATTATGTCGTATTAACAAAATCCCTGATTTTGCAAAAATGTTTCACAGCCAATTCTGCTGAAGTTGACTGATTTCTCAGTCTGACTCTCTCTGGGTTTGCTGTACCAGTAATAGTGTGCTGAGTATCAATTTGGCGTTTGATGTTTTGATGGGTGCTCTTGTGTGGTTGGTGGAAGGGGTGGACAGGCGGGTGAGCTCAGCAGGGGGCTGGTGGTTGCTGCTGTGTATCAGAGAAAACACTGGAACCTGAGTTGCAGAGAGACCTGGGTTCGAGTGCCAGCTCGGCCATTTACCCTGTCCTTGGAAGATGGACGTTAATTATCTATTTGTGAGGTATTTGAAAAGCTTGTACTATGAAAAGCACCTGGCATACAGTCTGTGCTCAATAAATGGTAGCTGTTAACATTTTGAGCAAAATTGTGAGAGGCTGGCCTCTGATGGATACAGCCTGTTTGCTTTGTTAACTCCTGACCAGTCCAATAGGTTTTGTATGTGCTGGGTAGTCAAAAAATGCATGCACCAGTAATCTAAAATTCTAAGTGAAAGTTGCTCAGTCATGTCTGACTCTTTGCGACCCCATAGATCCCATAGTCTGCGGAATTCTCCAGGCCAGAATACAGGGGTGGGTAACCTTTTCCTTCTCCAGGGGATCTTCCCAACCCAGGGATCAAACCCAGGTCTCCTGCATTGCAGGTGGATTCTTTACCACCTGAGCCACAAGGGAAGCCCCTTAAATTCTAAAATCTGTCCTAAAAAGGATACTGCTAACTAAGATGGCAAATAGATGTGGAAACAGTGGCTGACTGTATTTTGGGGGCTCCAAAATCACTGCAGATGGTGATTGTAGCCATGAAATTAAAAGACGCTTGCTCCTTGGAAGGAAAGTTACAACCAACCTAGACAGCATATTAAAAAGCAGAGACATTACTTTGCCAGCAAAGGTCCATCTAGTCAAGGCTATGGTTTTTCCAGTAGTTAGGAATGGATGTGAGAATTGGACTATAAAGAAAGCTGAGCACCGAAGAAGATGCTTTTGAACTGTGGTGTTGGAGAAGACTCTTGAGAGTCCCTTGGACTGCAAGGAGATCCAACCAGTCCATCCTAAAGGAGATCAGTCCTGGGGGTTCATTGGAAGGACTGATGTTGAAGCTGAAACTCCAATACTTTGGCCACCTGATGCGAAGAACTGGCTCATTGGAAAAGACCCTGATGCTGGGAGGGATTGGGGGCAGGAGGAGGAGGGGACGACAGAGGATGAGATGGTTGGATGGCATCACTGACTCAATGGACGTGAGTTTGGGTAGGCTCCGGGAGTTTGTGATGGACAGGGAGGCCTGGACACAACTGAGCAACTGAACTAAACTGAACTAATGAAAAATCTGACTCTGGAAGAGGATGAGCTGGAGAGAGTGGTGAGGCTGGGTGCAGTTGTGTGGTCTGCGTTTGAGCAGAGGAAGCCCAGACTAGTGTGGTGATTCCAAAAGTAGAGGATGGTAGGGAAGAGGGGGGAGCCCAGGGCCTCTAGGGTGGCCTGCAGGCTGTGGGCTTATGAGTGCCCATGTGGGCTTTGGGTGCTGGTGCATTCCATATGGGACATGCTGAGTTCAGGAGACTTGTTGATAATGAAATAAAGGTTCATTAGACACTGGCGGCGGCGAAGGCATTGGCACCACACTCCAGTACTCTTGCCTGGAAAATCCCATGGATGGAGGAGCCTGGTGGGCTGCAGTCCATGGGGTCACTAAGAGTTGAACACGACTGAACAACTTCACTTTCACTTTCACGCATTGGAGAAGGAAATGGCAACCCACTCCAGTGTTCTTGCCTGGAGAATCCCAGTGACAGGGGAGCCTGGTGGGCTGCCGTCTGTGGGGTCGCACAGAGTCGGACACGACTGAAGCGACTTACCAGCAGCAGCAGACACTGGGGGAGGGAACTTGGAGGCTGCAGCAGTCTGGCCAAAATGAGGATGTGACTGGCATTCTTAATCTGAAGGTGGGAGGGGAGGACTCAGCTGTCTTGAGCTGTCCCGGGAGGAGTGTCAGTGTTCTAGAGGTGAGACCTGGATGAAGGCCAGAAGCCTGGGAAGCACCTGTTTAAGGGCTGAGCAGAGGGGTGGGGCGGCAGCAGGACCATTGAATGGGAGCCCTTGGATGGGCTAAACGCTTCTTACTCCGTTCATTTTATAGCACAGCCTTGGCTCATGTGGAAGGTGTTTTGGTAAGTTCCAGTTTGTTCTACCAAAGCACTCTGATCTTGACATTTTCAGACAATTGAGTATAGGACTATTTTATTAGTACTATAACACCTCTCGTTTCTTTTTCTATTTTTATTTCCACTGTAGGCATAGCATTTTTCTTAACAGTATCCTTGAAATCACATGTAGAAGCAAACCATCAAATTTCCATTACTGTTTACAATCCTTTTTGTTCTTTTCCTTTGAAGACCTGTCTTTCTGTTACCTGAATGTCTGCCTTTTCATTTATTCATCTTTTAAAGGAACCATGAGACCATGCTGTGGAACAGAGGCACGAGCTTGAGTGACTGTTCCTGTGGCTGGAGATGTCGCTGGCCACTCTTTCCTTACTGGTTCCTCCGGATTCCCTGAACTTTCCACAGCGGGGCGGGGGTTGGTGGGGTGTATGTGACCCCAGTCTTAGGCCACAGACCTGTTCCCTATTTGTGTTCACTCTGGGTGATCTCATTCAAGTTCATGGCTTTTAATAGCATCTGCACACATGAATCTGTATATCCCCTGTGTGGACCGCTCCTCTAAGCTTCTAGACCTTCTTTCTGTATTTCTTACTTCTTCACCATAACAGGGCCAGGTCCAAACTCCTGTGCTCTCCCCTTCCTGCACCCAAATCACTCTTGGTGCAGCCACTCCTGCCTCAGTGGCACCTCCATCTTTCAGTGGTTTTAAGGCAGGAGTCTCTCAGTTGTCCTTGACTGACCTTTTCCTCTGGCACCCACTGTCTAGTACTCCACTCTTGTCTTTCGGGCGTCCCTGCTGTAGTCGCCCCAGACCAGCGCCCCCGCTGCCGCCACCCTCTCCTCTCTTCCTCACAGTGACTTCCCTCCTGCCGCTTCGCTTCCATTGTCCCCAAGGTCTGTTCTCAGACTGCAGCCAGAGGAACCCCGTCAAAACAGTAACCCAAACGTCCTTTTGGGAACTCCTCAGTGACTTCTTATTCCACCAAGAGTAAGAGCCAAACGTCCGACAGTGGCCACAGGGTCTATAAGATGCTCCTTTTTCTTGTCCCATTTCATTGCCTGCTGTCTTCTCACCAGTTGCAGGCACTCTGAGCCCCTCCCCCACTCTGTGCTCAAGACTCCTCTCTGCTTGGCAGGCTCTGCCCCAGGGGTTCCCATCACTGCCCCTGGTTCTTTGCCCAGATGTCGCTCTCTCATGACTTGTCATAGTTAACATTTCACCTTGGTAGCCTCTGCCCTTCTGTCCTGCTTAGTCTTTCTCCGTACGGCCATCTGACTGTACTGTCAGTCCACTCCCACTAGATTGAAGGCAGAAATTTGTTTACCACCATATCTCCAGTGTCTGGAATAATGCTTGAGCTATAGAAGATAGTCAGTAAATACGCATGGGGTTAATTTTATTGTATTATGAAAGAAATGTTACCTTTTTTTTTCAGGTTTATCTCCAATAAGTATTTAGTGAAACGGCAGAGCAGAGACTATGATGTGGAGTGGGGCTATGCCTTCGATGTGCATCTGAATGCTTTTTATCCTCTCCTGGTCATTCTGCATTTTATACAGCTTTTTTTCATCAACCGTAAGTAGCAGTTTCTTCTAAACTTGTCATCAGAAAGTCTTCATTGTACCCACTGAAAAAAGACTCATTGTCCGTGTCTCTTCAGCAGATGTCATCCTAACAGACACATTTATTGGATATTTAGTTGGAAATACCTTATGGTTGGTTGCCGTTGGCTACTATATCTATGTAACTTTCTTAGGATACAGTGGTAAGTAATTGATTTTTTTGGTTGACAACACTATGGCGAGGGGAGAAGTTGTAACAGTAATACAGTGAGCTTTATGGAGCTGGCACTGTCCCTGGTGTTTTACATAAATTCTCCCAGTTAATCTTTAGTTACATGATACAGGTTTACTATTCCCCATTTTTCAAATGAGACAAGCCCAGAGAGATTAAGTAATTTATCCATGGTCCCGTAGCTCCAAAGTGGCATAGCTGGTACATAACAAACTTTATAATTTCAAGGAACCATGTTAAACCATACTGATGCTCTCCCGGTTTCTTGCAGGAACCCATGACGAGTTTTTTTTCTCCCAGGCTTTTGGGTTCTGGGTTACCAGCAGGCAGTCAGATGAGGAAAGGGTTGGGTCCAGTGTCTGGGCATGTTTAAAACCTTTGCCGTATTTTCTGTTTTATGATTGGGGGATGGTTCTGAAATATTTTTCATTTTGTAAACATCTGTGTTGGTCCCAGGCCACCTGCTGGACTGGAGAAGCCTAGGGGTGAGAGGTGCTGTGGATGATCACAGATGATCAAGCCCAGCTTGATCCTGCTGAACTCAGGATATGTTTATAAATTCATTATTCAATCCTGCTCTCGGTTCATCTTTCATAGTATGAATGAGAACCGTATTTATTTTTCTTCATGTATGTTAAGAAATGACTGCTATTAGGAGTTAAATTTAGAGATCGTATGACTTGTTAGTGTTATGTGTTGTAGCCCTTTCCTTTACTGTCCCTCTAGATGTTCAGGATCTTACCGTAAACCTAAGTCACTTGGACTCACGTGTGACTGATTCCACTGGTCAGAGAGTCCCCTTGACTTTGTCAGGAACCACTTGCCCCCCCATCTCCAAATTGTAACACCTCGTTTTGGGCATGAGGGAGGTCCTGTCTCTCGTTCGGGAGAGATGGAAGTGGATTTTGGATCACTGTCCTGGTAACTCCCTACAATTTAGAAGATTCTTTGGGCACAGCTCAGTTTCAGTTTGGGGACTACTTGTATGAGAAACACTTAGATTTGAATGCATGGGGTATGGACCCACTAACAGGAAGTGACAAGTGAGAAAGAAAGAAACACAGATATCTGGGGGTGGGTTTTATATTTGAGAGCTTCATTTCTTCCTAAAGTCTGGGATCCTAGTTGAGAGCTCACTTTCTCAAAGTGGAGGTGTAACACTCCCTCGGTCGGGAAATCTCCAACAGCTGAAAGTTGGTTTTTTCCTATAACATCATCCATCTCTGCTGGTACATTAAGATGGGAAGCTTCTGCAGCATCACAGGTTTAAATTCCCCACTTCATCCATTACTAACTGGCGATGTTGACTCTCACCCTTAACCCGGATCCTGGTCCTTTTCCAGCGCTGCCATTTTTGAAAAACACAGTGATCCTTCTCTACCCGTTTGCACCTCTCATCCTGCTCTACGGGCTGTCACTAGCATTGGGCTGGAACTTCACCCACACGCTCTGCTCCTTCTACAAGTACAGAGTGAAGTGAGCCAGGGCGCCCCTTACATCTGAGCAGCAGTATTGGTGAGGTGATTTCTTGTGAAACCTGTAAATAAACTATCATTGTAGATATCTTAAAGGTATAAAGTTTGCAAATTTGAAGAACTATAAATGTTAATACTTAGTACATTCCTTAAAACTAATTAAATGTACATTTCTACAATAAATATTTTTTAAACTAAAGTGTTACCTTTTATTCATAAATATTTGCACACAGAATGATATGCAAAGTACTAAGGCTATGAAGAAAATAAAAAGGTAAAACTTTTTAACAAATTATTTTTGAACACGTATCCACGTAATAGTCATGTGTGTCCCATCCCCTCCCCAACTGTTACTGACAAGGTACAGAGTCACCCCCATTTCTAACAGGCCACATTTTAAACTTTTATATAAGCCACAGGGTCCTAATTTAAGCTTTAAAAGTCTCTTTAGGAATCACTGAACTACAGGCTGTAAATGTCACTAATAGCCATTATTTATGCAAAAAAAAAAAAAAAAAAATACCCAACCAACAAAATGTACTAGATGAAGAGTCCCCCAGAAGCTTTTCTCACTCTGGGAACTGTATAACACACACAAGGCATGAGTGAACCTCTGTATAACGCTGATAATCATGGTCTTAACAACTAAGGCTTTTTTTTTTTTTTTAAAGACTTTCCAAAACACACAAATCTACTATTGTTTTCTAACTGAAAATAGTCCTGGTAAGCTATTATTATATATCAGTGTTAAACAAAACTATAATAATAAAAAAGCTTGGTACTCATGAAGTTTTACCTGTTTTTTATTAGGAGGAGTCTTGAATTCAACATGGCTTTTTAAACTTCTTTATTTCAAATACACATGAACGGTTGTGGCACAGAGAAACAGTGATGAAGGCACAGTCAACGGGACCAGTTATCAGGTTTTCAGTTTTAGCAGCAAATTAGAAAATAAATAATCTGCCTTTGAAAATCCAACAGGACCTAAAATAGTACTACAGTTATTACCAATCCGACCAATGAAGATGTTATAAGGGAAATATGTACAATATATTTCAGGGGAAAAAAAAAAAACATTGGTACAACCTGGAAAAGCAGTTCTTCAGGCAGCTTCTCCCAGGGGTGCTTCCAAAAACACCCCCAATTGCAAAGACAGCCTTTCCAAACGAAGTTTGTTCTCAAGGAGAAATGCTTTAGTTTTTCACCCCATAAATGAAACAATGGTTACATTTAATCAGCTGATCTCTAAAATCTTTCTTAGAAAACACGACCGACTACACTGAAAACGTCAAATCTGCTGGCAGTGCATCTTACAGTACTGTCCACACCGGCCATCATTAAGGCTCAGAGACTGTGTCTTCAAAAGGTATTTTCACCCAAATTTCAGCAAACTGAGCATTTCGAACAAATAATGGAATGCTTATCAAACTCAAGTACCAAATCTTTGATTCCAGGGCAATTTGCTAATCACTAATGCTCTGAATTAAACAGCCTTCCTTGAGTCCAAGAATATGGAATGTTCTCCACAGCAGACAATCCTTATTCTAGAACAGTTTTAGCACCACAGTTCCTAACGTTTTTCCACACAAGCGTTTCCAGGCCAACACTCAGTTTACATTTTTTGAATGACATCTAAATTGCCCACTCATACTCCGAAGCTCCAGCCCTTTCTGGTTTGTTCCTCTGGAAATGCTCTAGCTAGCACCCTAACAGGTGAAGCGAGTGTTTCGGGCAAGAAGAGTCAAGTTTCTGTATAGATAGTGATGATACAGGTATATAAATATAAAAAATGCCTGTTTTTTTTTTTTTTTTAGTAATACTCCTGTAGTGGTCTCTTCAGCACTGTAGGTTCACATGCATTGAAGAAATGAAGCATATTAGTTATGCCATATATATGTTAAGATTACTAATTAAAGATATACAATTCTCAAACTAAATCTCACACACTATGAACACTGCTCCATAGCTTGGAAATGTTTCCTTTCCTTTAGGACTTCAGATACGATTATGACTCAAGTCTTTGACTTTTTGATAACTTTAGCCTCTCATTTTCTTTCTTTTCAACTTTTCTTATATCAGGGCTATGGCAATATAGTCAAAGAAGCACAAAAAATATGGATAAACCAAAATTAAACCAGCAATTAACAGTTTGGAAGCAAAAGTATTTTGGAAAATAAATGAATTACAAAACTTTGTTTAGCACATATAGGATTTGATCTGTGCTTAGATTATAAAGTAATACAGAGCAGATGATTTGATCTCTACACAAAGGCATACTTTTTTTCCTCTTAATAGCTTATTTAAAATAGCATTATTCATTCTTAGTAACAACTGACAGGCTCAGAACAATCAAAATCAACATAAAGTGACACTGATTCCAGGAAAAATATGCCTTACTGGATCCTGCTCCTGCAATGTCATGCTAGCAGTTCCTTTATGAAATGTGCTGCTAAGCTGCTGCAGGTTTTTGCCAATAACCTTCCAATGAAAATTAACTGAGGTCTTTGGGAGAGAATCCCAGATGAGACTTGGATATATAATCTGGTAGGACAAGACTTTATTCATGTGTTTATCAAGAAATAACCCAACTATGTATAAAAAAATGAAACTAGAACACTAACACAAGAAATAAACTCAAAATGGATTAAAGATTTAAATGTAAGGCCAGAAACCATAAAGCTTTTACAGGAAAACATACGTAGTACACTCTGACATACATCACAGCAAGCTTCTCCATGACCCACCTCCTAGAGTAATAGAAATAAAAGTAAACAAATGGGACTTAATGAAAAGCTTTTGCATGGCAAAGGAAACAATAAAGATTAAAAGACAACCCTCAGAATGGGAGAAATAAAACAATAGGCAAACAAAACAACTGATAAAGGATTAATCTCCAAGATACACAAGCAGCTTGTGCAGCTCCAAAACAGAAAACCCAATCAAAAAATGGACGGATGACCTAAACAGACATTTCTCAGAAAACATACAGATGGCCAACAAACATGAAAAGATGCTCAACATAGCTCATTATTAATGCAAATCAGAACTACAAGGAAGTATCACCTCATGCCAGTCAGAAGGGTCTTCAGTAAAAAACCTACAAACCATGAATGCTGGAGAAGATCTGGAGAAAAGGGAACGCTCTTGCACTGTTGCTGGGAATGTAAACTGATGCAGCTGGTACGACAATTCCTTGAAAAACTAGGAACAGAACTACCACATGACCCAACAATCCCACTACTGGGTATATAGCCTGAGAAAACCATAAATGAAAGAGACACATGTAATCCCAATGTTCATTGCAGCACTTTTTACAATAGCTAGGACATGGAAGCAACTTAGATGTCCATCAACAGATGAATGGATAAAGAAATTGTGGTACATATATACAGTGGAATACTACTCAGCTGTTAAATAAAAAAGTGTACATCGGAGTCAGTCCTAGAGATGGATGAACCTAGAGTCTATCATACAGAGTGAAGTAAGTCAAAAAGAGAAAGACAGATATTGTATATTAATGCATGCATATGGAATCTAGAAAGATGGTACTGATGATCCTATTTGCAGGGCAGCAATGGAGATGCAGACAGAGAACAGATCTGTGGACACAGTTGGGGAAGGGGAGGTGGGACGGATTGAGAGAACAGCATGGAAACGTACATTACCATACGTAAAACAGCAAGTGAGAATTTGCTGTATGACTCAGGAAACTCAAGCCAGTGCTCTGTGACAATCTAGCGGGGTGGGATAGAGTGGGAGGGGTTTTCAGAAGGGAGGGGACATAGGTATACCTGTGGCTGATTCATGCTGATGTATGGCAGAAACCGACACAATATTGTAAAGCAGTTATCCTCCAATTTAAAAAATAAAAATAACACACCAAAGGAATCAAGTAGGAAGACTTTTCTGCTTCACCTCTTTTAAATATCATATTCATTTTCTATTGCTGCATTAAATCACGGCAAATTTAAAAGCTTAACACAATACCCATCTATTATCTCACAGGTCTGTAGGCCAGAAGTCCAGGCAGACAGGACTGTGCTCTCTGCTCAAGGTCTCAGAAGGCTGGAATCCAGGTGCTGGTGGGGACCAGGCTCTTGGCTGCTGAAGCAGAGTCCATCTGCAGACTCCTTCAGATTGCTGGTTGAGTTCAGTTCCTGCGGCTGCAGGACTGCAGTTTCCATTCCCTTGGCTGCCGGCTAGGGCCTCTCAGCTCCTTTAGAGGCATTTCTCCTCATGTGGCTGCCCCCATCTGAAACCAGCCATGGTGTCTCAAGTCCTCCTGCTTTGAATCTCTGACTTCTGCTGACAGCCTGAGAAAACTCAGGGCCCACATGATTTGGCTAGCTGTTCCCAGATAATCTCCCTTTTGCTGTACAACATAATTACGGGTCATAATCACAGGTTTCACATACACTCAAAATCTAAAGTCACTGGGGGTCATCCACAGAAGTCTGGCTGCTACAAATACACACTGCTATCAATTAGAGCAATCTTTCCAAACATGCTGTTTGCATATAATCACACTTGGCTCCACGGACAGCACTGTTAGCAGACAATGTTTTCATTACCAGGATACATTTAAGAGAAGACTTCACAGCACTGCTGACGTTTTTCCTAATTATTTACTGATGCAGTTGTTGATCTAAAAAAGCTATAAAAGATATCTCCAACAGTTGAATTAACCTATACATACATGTCTAGAGCCTGCGTGCTAAATAAGCCACGTGCATTCGTGTTTTCCAAAGCTTGTCAATCACAAGCTTTGGAACCTCAACTTAAAGTTGTAGATCTTAACTGGACTCCAATAGCAGAGACAGTGAATGCCGTAAAGAACGCATGAGACTGAGAGCAAGGAATTTAGAACTGGATGTCAGGAACCTGGAAATAGGTCCTCAACTTTCTCTTCTCCCTGCAAATACTCATCATCATTTACACTATGACATATTCTGCATGTCTGCTTTTAGCTTCATGATTGCAGCTCATTATTCTGAATTCTAAAATGTTAATATTAGCACTCTTGACACAGTGCTGTCCTACAGAATTTTCTGGGATGATGGAGATGTTCTACATCTGTGCTGTTCGATCCAGTGGCCACTAGCCATAGGGAGGGCCAGTGTGACTACAGAGCTGAATGTTTTATTAATTTAAGTAGCTGCCCGGTTGTCCAGTGGCTACTGTAGAGAACAGCAGGGCTCCAGAGACAGCATGCCATAGACACACAGAAAAGTAAAATTAGTCCCACTGCTTGACACACTTTTCCCCACTCACTCTTTGGGCAAAAGTGGTTCAGCATCCATTCAAGGTCAAGCATTTACTTTCTCTCTGTTCCAAGTTCCCTAATCTTCTGTCCCAATACTTCAGTCCCTAACCTGATTCTTAAGGGCAACCACCAGAATTGCCTGTTCTTGGCAAGCTTCTAATTGTCTAGTGGAAACCAGGGGAGGAGCGCTCAGCAGAGAAGAGGCTCCATGGACACCTGTACAACAGGGGATGGACAGGAAGCATGACGTACACGCTTGCCCACGGGAGCTTGACATTTGGTCAGAGTGAGTACATGTCTGTGCACACACACACCCCACAAACAGAAACTAGACAGTTGAGACCGTGTGTGTGTGCGCGCGCGCGTGCAAGTGTGTGGCAAGGACAGCAGCTGAAGAGAGTTCAGGAAAAGGAAGAGGAGTGTGGGCTGGAAGAGCTGGTCCCTTCCCACAGACCCTGCCTGGGTACCTGCCGTGTGTCAGGCAGTGTTCTGGGCTCAATGAGGTGCTGGTAACAAATTCACAGGAAGGAAGGGGTGCACAAGGGAGTCCTTGAAAGACAAGATGTGGCTAAAACTCTTCTTAGGAACAGGAGGGATGAGCTAATAAGTTTTCACCCTCAGCTCTGCAAAGCTGCCTGGATAAGGCTCAGTCTCAAGACATGCACCCTGACAAAGGGCCAGGAGCTGCAGTTACTGCCACTCCTCGGACTCTCAGAGCATGGCCTTTCTTCCTCAGGTCACAGTCGGCTACTCGGGAAGCAGAGAAACAAGGGGGTTCTAAACCCACCCCCAGATTTTTACCTCCTGCCACTTGGTTGTTAGAGCAGCAATTTAGTATGTGAAGCTGGTTCCAATATTTTATAATGAGAGGCTATGCTTTTCCAGTGAAATTTCCCTGCCAGGCACTGGGCCAAGGAGAGTTGGGAAGAAAAGGTAAATTAAAGAAAATACGAAGTAAATTTTAAAAACCTTGAGGAAAATGTTTAACTAGACTTTGACATAAAAATAATCATTGTTGGCAACTTGTAACTTTTAAATCAAGAACCATTCAAGTAATGGAAAAAATTGTACCCTATCTGTGTTTTCCATCCTTTTTCACTGCATGACCCTGTACAGAAAATAAGGCTGTTTGAAAGCTATTTGTTCAGCCTGCTGGGTATGGGTGACACTTCTCCAAGCTAAAGGCAACCAGCTAGAACCTCCAGTGCCCAAGGCCTCAGCCATGGGCTCTTTGGAAAGCCCAGAGGGTTTAAGCTCTGCACACCTGTAGCTGTCTGCAACCCACCTGAGGACACCACAGTGGCTGGGAACTGATGTTGATAATTCATAATTTTGTAAAAGACTTCATTTAAGATCACTGACTGCTAAGGCTGATAATATTTTTGTCTACAGTGACATCATGTGGAATTGCAAGTTTAAGAGTAATAAATACTCTCTGGATGTGAATTTACTTACAGTTCATACTGCAACAGAATAAATTATTTTGAAAAACATACACCTGTTACAATACCTTTCACCAAAAACCCACCATTACATTTTTCTTTAAAATTAAACCAATTGTGACTCGTACAACAGCATTACCTAGAAAACATTTTGTCAGAACTCAGAATGAGTGCAGATATAAAAGCCTCAAGAGAAAATGCATCTAATTCGTGGATTTTAGACAAAGATTAATACAGAAAGAAGAGTTTATCATTTTACATATCAGAGGAAATGTAATGACTTCAGTTTATGGTAATTTGGGTTGAAATGCATCACCCTTGCACATTAAAATTTATCAGACTGATTTTTTGTGGCTATACACCATACATAGTATAGTAAAATAACCCTCAAGAAGGACATTGGTCTTTAAAATCCTGGCTTTAAGGAATGACAAACGGCTTTGAAAATATTTTGCTCAGAATCATTGTGATTATAAAAGTACTTCAGTTAGGAAATCAATCTAGAATCATTCTTAAATGGCAGTGCATTTGAAAAATGGCATTAACTTGTAATGTTTGCATTTCCAAAGAAAAATATAGAAAGAACTTAAAAAAGCAAGGTAACTGGTTTTCAAAAAAAGTATTGATTCAAAAATTTACTGCACAAAAATATGTACTTCTTAAGTATTTCTAATAAATTAACTCCATAACGTTTTATGTATATTTATATATTTATATATATATAATCCCTGATCATCTATAAAAGAGGGTCTATAATACTAAAATAAATGAACTTCAAAAGTACCCCCTTCATAAAATGTATTTAACATTAATTTTTCTCAAATTTAATGAATGTAACAATATGTACAACTCTTATGTATTAGTATAATACCAAAATAGTACAAGTCATATTAACAGGCTGTCATAACTGTAAAACGTTTGAGTTGAGTTAAAACTGGAGGACAGCTTAGATTCAAATGAATACAATTATCCGTGGGAGATTCATTTTCCAAGTGGAAATATGACAATCATTTTATCTACAGTAGATTTCGCGAGAGGTAGAATTCAAGTTACCAAAAAAAGGTACGTGCTCAGCTGTCTTTAATCAACAAATTCACAGGGAAAAAATGTGTTGGTTTCTTAGTAGAGATGGTCAGTTTGTGACTTTTTTAATATGGATCTGAAATACAAGATAGTGAACAGCATGATATGGCAATCAATTTTCAATTCGAAAAAGATCTTAAGTATGAAATCCAAATGTTGTAAAAAAAAAAAAAAATGTAGAATCTAATCTGTTCCACTGATTTAATGTATTGTCTTACCTCATTAAGAATGGCCCAAACAGCAGAATTCTGAATAACTGAAAGTCGGAAGGCCGAAATGGGGTTTAGGCTGGGATCCACCATCCCTTCCGCAACACCGTTTTCAAATTTCCCTGCAAAGGAAAAATCAACACTCGCTGGGGTAAGACCGAAACAAGCACGCATAAACTATCACTAACTCAAAGCGGGGAAGGAAAACACCAAAAAAGTATTTCCAGTAGAGGTTTTTACACAAAGGATGGGCGAATTTGTTTTCTTCCTACTACCTTAATTCCAGGTTTAAATTTTTCACAAAGTAGTACATGCTTTAAAACATGAGCAGCAACCTGTTTAACAGGCAGAGCAATACATTTTATTGCACATTTTTAAAAAGTAAATATATTTATTCTGACATCAACTAACACAAGTTTTTAGTAAAATATGACTTTTGTAAGTCTTACAAAACATACTCCTTTCCATCTCTCAGTCTACTTTGAGGATTGAGTCAACAGTAACAAATTTCACTGCTTAATTAGACACACACACACGATGGTTGGCCTTGAGTGATTTCCAAGGTCAAATCTAGGAGGAATTAAGATATGATACATCCTCAAGGCAGGTCTAATATAAAACTCCATTATAAATGACAAGCTCATAAAGCTTTCACGTAAGGATAAGGACCAAGACCTAGAAAAGATAATAAGCTCTCTACTCTACTTTTCTTGCCGTGAGGAAACTGCAAGGAAACAAAACAAAAACACTGTTGAAAAAGTGTCAGAAAAATGGTTGTTCTGAATCACACTGCTCTAAGCCAGAGATTGGCAAACTTCCTAAAAATAGCAGATAGTAAATATTTTAGGTTTTGTGGGTCAAGAGAGCATTTGGGAATATCACACAGGTACTCATATAGGAAAAGAGAAAAACTAATTTCCATAAAATTTTTATTGATGAAATTCAAAATTTCAACTTAGACTCTCCTCCCCTCCAAACTGCCACATAACATACGAGATTTTGATATATCTTGAAGGTTTCCTTTCACACAGCCTAGATAAGATACTGCCAAATAATGTTACTAATCCATAAGCACAAGATTTAATGGAGCATATCCATGACTTGGAAGGTATCTGCCATCAAATTCTATTAAGAGTCTTTTCTTCAAAAGATATATCTACCTTATCATAACATTACAGATGAATCACGTCCAACCAAAGGTTATGTGGAACCTCCTCAATTAGCTTGATATTTCCTGTAGTTTGGTGTCACCAAAGTGACTTGAATGCAATATAAGTTTTGCACATAAGAACTGTTTTATTTTAATAATTTTAGGTTGAATTCACTAAGAAACATTATCAGGTCTGAAGCAAAAACTATTTTCAAAAAGATAACAGTAGTCGAAGGCACTCAAAAACTTTCTCACTTGGAAAATTTTCAATTTTTATTCCAGAGCTTAAAAAAAAATAAAATTTTATCACTGCTAAGCCCCAGAACTGCTGTTTGGTAGGGCAAGTCAGAATATTCAGGTCTTATTTCTGACAAAAATTCACAGAACTGATGTCGATGAAGTCAATGAGAGTGAATAAAATTCACTGGCAATACTACTAGTTCAATAAATTAATCATACACGACAGATTCAAGCACTCTGTAAAGCGTCTATTGACGCATAATAAGGTAACCATAGGCTTGGAATACCTTGCTGCTGCTGCTGCTAAGTCGCTTCAGTCATGTCCGACTCTGTGCGATCCCACAGACGGCCTCCTACCAGGCTCCTCTGTCCCTGGAATTCTCCAGCAAGAACACTGGAATGCCTTATGGCTTTTTAAAACTTTTTATTTTACATTGGAGTATAGCTGATTAGCCATGCTGTGATGGTTTCAGGTGCGCAGCAGAACAACTCAGCCATACACAGACACATATCCATTCTCTCCCAAACTCCCCTCCCATCCAGGTTGCCGCGTAACACTGAGCAGAGTTCCATATGCGGTACACTGGGTCCTTGTTGGTTATCCACTTTAAATACAGCAGTAAACGACAAGCTTTGTAACTGTCCATCAAACCCTTCTCCTGCACAAGTATTTTCACCACCATTCACTGTAACATATCCTAGCAGACTCCACTTCAGATGTACAAATTCTGTGTCTTCTCAACTTGTTTGAAAACACTCTTGCCTGCACTTGTTCTCTACAGACTATGCACAGAGGCCAGTTGTTCAGTCGCTTCAAACCTGGCATTGACTCCAAATAACAAGGCCGCGGTTGTTAACAGATGAGGCAGTAGTATCTGTCAACTCAAGCCAAAAAAAAACCACTCAAATAATTTGCTTGCCTTTTGATTACTGACATTGCTCTCAAGGTCCCCAACTCCTCAATCAAAAGTTATTACTGAAAGTCTAATGGTCTGAAATAAGATTTTTCTCTGTACACGGATCTCTGGCTGTTACAGCTAAACACTGGTGAATGGTTTTCTTGCTTGCTAACTTTGGTTACAGCCTCATTAGAATCTTTTATTTTTGTGAAGAAACTCTCAGTGATATGTTAAATTTTCTAGTTTTTCTGACCATTGCTTTCCTGTGAGCTGGGGATACTGTTGTGAGTGGTTAGTTTGGTAACATATTCTTCAGTACAGTTCCTTTACACAGTCAACACGATGACCTGCCATCTACCTTTGTAAAAAGCACCCAGATTCCACTGTGTTAAAAACCACAGCATTCCAAGTCCACTCTCTTCTTGTTTTTACCTGAAGGGTAATCACTGGTAATTTTCTTTGAAATGCCACAATAGACTGATGTGTGTGGCACATCCACACCGCCAAACTAACGCATCAGTGCTACTGGTGATACACTGAGCAGCAATTCAAAGCGACGGGAGCACCACCTCCATCTCTTTGGCAACTGCTCGCTTATCTCTGCTGTTGTAGCAGAAAGACACTCACAGACAACCCAGAAACAAACGAGCACGGCCATGTTCTAAACAAACTATTCACGGGCACGGAAATGGGGATATTTTCTAATTTTTACATATCATGACATAGAAGGCAATGGCACCCCACTCCAGTACTTTTGCTTGGAGAATCCCACGGACGGAGGAGCCTGGTAGGCTGCAGTCCGTGGGGTCACTAGAGTCGGACAGGACTGAGCGACTTCACTTTCACTTTCCGCTTTCATGCACTGGAGAAGGAAACGGCAACCCACTCCAGTGTTCTTGCCTGGAGAATCCCAGGGATGGGGGAGCCTGGTGGGCTGCCATCTGTGGGGTCACACAGAGTCGGACACGACTGAAGAGACTTAGCAGCAGCAGCAGTACTATTTTTATTTTTTTCAACCACTTAACAATGAAAATAATGAAAAAAGTTTCAACATTCTTTGCTCACAGGCCATTCAAACAAGCAGCTAACCCTTGTGCTGTTACATGATGTATCAATTCTAAAGTCTTAAAACATAATCAGATCAGATCAGATCAGTCGCTCAGTCGTGTCCGACTCTTTGCGACCCCATGAATCGCAGCACACCAGGCCTCCTTGTCCATCACCAACTCCCGGAGTTCACCCAGACTCACGTCCATCAAGTCAGTGATGCCATCCAGCCATCTCATCCTCTGTCGTCCCCTTCTCCTCCTGCCCCCAATCCCTCCCAGCATCAGAGTCTTTTCCAATGAGTCAACTCTTCGCATGAGGTGGCCAAACTACTGGAGTTTCAGCTTTAGCATCATTCCTTCCAAAGAAATCCCAGGGCTGATCTCCTTCGGAATGGACTGGTTGGATCTCCTTGCAGTCCAAGGGACTCTCAAGAGTCTTCTCCAACACCACACTTCAAAAGCATCAATTCTTCGGCGCTCAGCCTTCTTCACAGTCCAACTCTCACATCCATACATGACCACAGGAAAAACCATAGCCTTGACTAGACGAACCTTTGTTGGCAAAGTAATGTCTCTGCTTTTTAATATGCTATCTAGGTTGGTCATAACTTTCCTTCCAAGGAGTAAGTGTCTTTTAATTTCATGGCTACAGTCACCATCTGTAGGGATTTTGGAGCCCAGAAAAATAAAGTCTTGATACTGTTTCCACTATTTCCCCATCTATTTCCCATGAAGTGATGGGACCAGATGCCATGATCTTCGTTTTCTGAATGTTGAGCTTTAAGCCAACTTTTTCACTCTCCTCTTTCACTTTCATCAAGAGGCTTTTTAGTTCCTCTTCACTTTCTGCCATAAGGGTGGTGTCATCTGCATATCTGAGGTTACTGATATTTCTCCCGGCAATCTTGATTCCAGCTTGTGTTTCTTCCAGTCCAGTGTTTCTCATGATGTACTCTGCATATAAGTTAAATAAACAGGGTGACAATATACAGCCTTGACGAACTCCTTTTCCTATTTGGAACCAGTCTGTTGTTCCATGTCCAGTTCTAACTGTTGCTTCCTGACCTGCATACAGGTTTCTCAAGAGGCAGGTGAGTGGTCTGGTATTCCCATCTCTTTCAGAATTTTCCACAGTTTCTTGTGATCCACACAGTCAAAGGCTTTGGCATAGTCAATAAAGCAGAAATAGATGTTTTTCTGGAACTCTCTTGCTTTTTCTATGATCCAGCAGATGTTGGCAATTTGATCTCTGGTTCCTCTGCCTTTTCTAAAACCAGCTTGAACATCAGGAAGTTCACAGTTCACATATTGCTGAAGCCTGGCTTGGAGAATTTTGACCATTACTTTGCTAGTGTGTGAGATGAGTGCAACTGTGCAGTAGTTTGAGCATTCTTTGGCATTGCCTTTCTTTGGGATTGGAATGAAATGACCTTTTCCAGTCCTGTGGCCACTGCTGAGTTTTCCAGATTTGCCAATATGCCAATTTTCCAATATGCCAATACTGGCATATTGAGTGCAGCACTTTCACAGCATCATCTTTCAGGATTTGAAATAGCTCAACTGGAATTCCATCACCTCCACTAGCTTTGTTCGTAGTGATGCTTTCTAAGGCCCACTTGACTTCACATTCCAGGATGTCTGGCTCTAGGTGAGTGATCACACCATCGTGATTATCTGGGTCATGAAGATCTTTTTTGTACAGTTCTTCTGTGTATTCTTGCCATCTCTTCTTAATATCTTCTGCTTCTGTTAGGTCCATACCATTTCTGTCCTTTATCGAGCTCATCTTTGCATGAAATGTTCCTTTGGTATCTCTGATTTTCTTGAAGAGATCCCTAGTCTTTCCCATTCTGTTGTTTTCCTCTATTTCTTTGCACTGATCGCTGAAGAAGGCTTTCTTATCTCTTCTTGCTGTTCTTTGGAACTCTGCATTCAGATGTTTATATCTTTCCTTTTCTCCTTTGCTTTTCGCTTCTCTTCTTTTCACAGCTATTTTTAAGGCCTCCCCAGACAGCCATTTTGCTTTTTTGCATTTCTTTTCTATGGGAATGGTCTTGATCCCTGTCTCCTGTACAATGTCACGAACCTCATTCCATAGTTCATCAGGCACTCCATCTATCAGATCTAGGCCCTTAAATCTATTTCTCACTTCCACTCTGTAATCATAAGGGATTTGATTTAGGTCATACCTGAATGGTCTAGTGGTTTTCCCTACTTTCTTCAATTTAAGTCTGAATTTGGCAGTAAGGAGTTCATGGTCTGAGCCACAGTCAGCTCCTGGTCTTGTTTTTGCTGACTGTATAGAGCTTCTCCATCTTTGGCTGCAAAGAATATAATCAATCTGATTTCGGTGTTGACCATCTGGTGATGTCCATGTATAGAGTCTTCTCTTGTGTTGTCGGAAGAGGGTGTTTGTTATGACCAGTACATTCCAGGCTCAAAATAAGATAAGACACACGCAAGTTGAAAACCATACTGGTAAAGTTTATACTCATTTTCTTGAATAATCATGGCTATTGTTTTTAATTTAATTTTTATCTTATATTGGAGTATAGTTTTTGGGTTTCCCAGGTGGCGCTAGTGGTAAAGAACCCACCCACCAATGCAGGAGATGTAAAAGATGAGGGTTTGATCCCTGGGCTAGCAGATCCCCTGGAGGAGAACATGGCAATCCACTCCAGTATTTTTGCCTGGAGAATCCCATAGACAGAGGAGCCTGGCAGGCTATAGTCCACAGGGTCACAAAGAGTCAGACGCGACTGAAGCAACTTAGCACGCAAAAATGGATTTACAGTGTTCAGGTGCACAGCACAGTGATTCTGTTACACATTTACATATATCATTTGCACAGAAAATATTCAACATATGAACTTCCTAAGTAATGTTTTTATTAAAAAATTATTAATACTTGTTTCATAAAGGTATGTCCATATTTGGACTGGGATAGGGAGTGTGTGCTACAAAAATAGTACTATTTAATATTTAGTTAGGATGTGGATTCAGGGATGAAAAATACTGTGGAACTCGAAACATTTTAACTTATGAGATATCTGAGCTCACTTGATGAGCTCATTTAATTAGAACAATAATTAGTAAATGAAAAGACTGGCGTCATTAAAACCCTCTCACCCAGCAATTTTATGCTGAAGAAATACTCCTGCATGTGCAGAAAGCATATTGAGACTGCAGCAAAAATTGCAAATGATTTTAGTAGCAATGATTAGTGGACTAATTAAATTAGGACATGCTAATATAAGGGAATATTAGGCAGCCAATTAAAAGAATGAAGGAAGAATAAAGAGAATGAAGTAAAGTTGTAGATAATGCAGTTGTAGTTACTTCCATTTCTAAGCATACACTGGAGAGAAACTCTAGTACACGTGCATAAGTTTTTAGACCAGCAAAAAGATGAAGACAAACTTGATGACTAAAGAGAAGAACAGATAGTAATGTAATCATATCTGGAGGTCTACCCAACAGTGAAAATGAATGATCCATAGATATACAGATCCACATGGTTGAATCTCACAATGGTGAGAGACAAAAAATTGTAGATTACAGAATGACAATCATTTATACTTTAAAATAAACAAAATAAGACTATGCATTATTCAGGGGTATATTACATGTGTATTAAAAGCACAGATGGAAACAGTAACCACAAAATTTAGGATAGTAGTTACGTTTTTTTTTCCTTTTAACTTTCTAGCTGTACCCTGCAGTATATGGATCTTAGTTCCCCGGCCAGGGAACGAACCTGTTCCCACTGCACTGGAAGGCGGAGTTTTAACCACTGGATGGCCAGGAAAGTCCCAAGAGGATTCTTATTGCCTATCTCTTTCTTTGGTTCCCTCTGCCATGGGCTACTGTATGGGCTACAGTTTAGCTTGAATGAGGCTACCAGTTTCCTCCCAGTTGTTTATCATAAATCTCCAGCATATTCCACAGCACCCTTGGGCGTGGACTTCCCCAAGCTCTGTTCCAAGTCAGTCCCCTTAGGGCGAGCTACGGAGCTCCGTGTTCTGATGGGCTGCCTCTCCCCTGAAGCACACCTCTGCACCACTGCTCAGGATCCATGGCAAGGACAGCAGCTGGGGGAAAGGGACACTCCTGCTGTTCAAGGTGGTAGCGGTAGCTCTTCATGTCCTGCTGACTTCTCCCAGCATGAGGGGACCAGTGGGCAGGGAGAGGCATGGGGGACCAAGAATTCATGCTCTGCCAGGCCTGCAGCGAAACTCTGCCCTAGGAATGGAGGTGGGGTGGAGGAAGGGAGCCTCAGGTCTCCAAGGGTCTGGATAGAGCTGCTGCAACATGGAGCTGGGGTTGGGCGTGGGGAGATGCCAGGTGCTGGTGGCCTGCCTTTCCTAGTGAGATGCCTTCGCCCTGGAGCAGGAACTGGCAGGAGGCAGACTCAGCAATCATGGCTGGACAAGCAGAGAGGAGCTTCTGTGTCACTGAGCTTGGCCAGAGTAGGCAATGGTCAGAGCTCCAATGCCATAAACAATTTTTTTTTTTTAATTTTTTGATGTGGACCATTTTAAAAATAAAGTCTTTATTGAAATCTCTAACAATACTGCTTCTGTTTTATGTTTCCATTTTTTAGCCAAAAGGCATGTGGAATCTTAGCTTCCTGACCAAGGATCGAACCTGTATTCCCCTGCAATGGAAGGTGATGTCTTAACTGCTGGAACACCAAGGACGTCCCTCTAATGTCACAGACTCTTAATGTTTTTACTGAAATTCAGATGTTATAAGTAAATGGTTCCCCATATGCTGCGCTTTTATGAAAAATAACTGTTACCAGTTATGGCAGAGTCACTAGGAGAAGGTCTGTGAAGCCCTTCACACATTATTCCACTAAAGCATGCTTCTTAAGGGAGGAGATTTTTTTATATTCACTTGAAAAAAAATCAGTTGCTTTTGCTTCTGATGCATGCTTTTGTTCCACAAGTTCCTAGGTCTCATTGCCCAACAGTTCTCTTCTGGTTCTAAATATGTATGAGTTGATGTTTTAGATGGCCATTACCTTCAAATTACTGCAGAGACATTTAATCATAAATGTCTCTATTTTCTATGCTACTTTCATAACCTAGAACATTCTCAGAAATTAAATAACTGACAGGTAATAGGGTTAATAAATGTCTCACATACGCAGCTAATTTTATGAACATTTCTAAAGTGGGCTAAAATATAATCCAAATATAAAAATAATTAAACTCATCAATCCACTAAAATGACACAGAAATTAGTCAGGGTTATTGCACAAGCCTTGAAGCAAAAACTGAGTGACATTCACTGAACATAAAGCTGCTGGAGGGCTTCCCTGGTGGCTCAGTGGTAAAGAATCCACCTGTCAGTGCAGGAGATGCTGGTTTGATCCCTGGTCCAGGAAGATCCCACGTGCCCCAGAGCAACTAAGCCCGTGTGCCACAACCACTGAGCCTGTGCGTTCGAGCCCGGTAACTGCAACTACCGAGTCCGCGCACCCTGGAGCCCGTGTTCCACAAGAGAAGCCCGCACACTGCAGCTGGAGAGCAGCCCCCACTCGCTACAGCTAGAGAAAAGCCCACACAGCAGCAAAGACCCAGATAGCCAAAAATAAATTAAAAAAAAGTATTTTAACAAAACAAAACTGCTGGAGAGAGTTAGAAGAATGTATCTGTTCTGTATACCTACAATAGTAATTGACCAATATAGTCTCTTCTTGCATACCACTAGGAAAAGCATTAATTTAAGTAAAAGAAAATACCTAATCATTCACTGAGTTGATGTCTATCAAGGGACGGGCTCTATTATTATACACCTGGTAGCTCAGGCGATAAAGAATCTGCCTGCAATGCAGGAGACCTGGGTTCAATCTCTGGGTGGGGAAGATCCACTGGAGAGGAAATGGCTACCCACTCCAGTATTCTTGCCTAGGAGATCTCATGGACAGAAGAGCCTGGCAGGCTACAGTCCATGGGGTCGCAAGAGTTGCACACAACTTAGCAACTGAACAACAGCTATACAGCTGACTGTGCTAGGCACCTAGGCTAACTTTGTTGGACTTAATGAACAAATTGGACTTACAAACGGACTCTCAGAACGGAACTCATGCACATGTAGGGGACTTAATGCAGATATCTTATGCTAACGGACACCAAAGGGGTGTGGGATTTCAGGGTGTCTCCTCAGGTTAGACCAGGCAGGTAGATGAACATTAACGGCACAAACCATGGTGATCAATAAAGAAATGTCCCTACTACAGATGCCCAGGGTAGATGGCCACATGGCCTCCAGGAAACTTTTCAATGGGTATCTCAGTAGAGCCTTAAAGCTCAGGAGGAAGGCAGGGCTAAAGACATGGATTCTGGCCCTCGGGTATTGGTGAGACCACGAGAGGAGCCTGCTAAGGGCATCCAGTATGAGACTGCAGAAGGCGGCTGAAGATGGATTATCTGCCAGTGACAACAATGAAACAGCAGAGAGAGAGAAAGAGGAACCAGGAAATGAACCACTGCTCTGAGATCCTAGTTGGGTCAAGATAATAATAAAAGAATGTACTAGAACACGAGAACAATAAAAGAGTACACTGGCATATATAATCCTAAAGCTGCTCAACGTCTGAAAAGAACGTAAAATTACTTCAGAACTAGGTTCAGAAAAGGAAAGGACGTTTTCCTAGTGGAAAGTGAGTCTTACCTATTCTGAAATAGCCATCTTCTAATCGTTTGTCTTTGGTTTCTTTGCTGATGTCCAAACCTTCACTCTAAAACAGAACAAAAACATGAATAATTACTTCTATTTAAAATAAATCTAAGTCATTAATCCATTTTATAAACATAAAGTGACACCTGCAGCACAGCTACCTCTGAAGAGAAAATGCCACTTCAGTCTTGAACCTCAAAAGGCTTATTAATGTTAAGTGTTCTTTTCTTAAACCATCATCTGACTCTGTATATAATATACTGTTGGCTAGGAATTTTAAATTTTAATTATTTCCCAATTTAGATCAATTTAATAGAATGCAGTTTTCTATTAAAAACAGACAGAAGTAAAGAACTGCGTGTTAACTAGAAAGATATTAAGCATCCCCTGTGAAAGTCACTCAGTCATGTCCGACTCTGTGACCCCATGGACTGGGAGCCTGCCAGGCTCCTCTGTTCATGGGATTCTCCAGGCAGGACTACTGGAGTGGATTGCCATCTCCTTCTCCAAAGCATTCCTAGAAGACCAATAATTTTCGGTATTATTCAACAGGCATTGAAACTACATGGTATTTTGGGATTCAAAATACAAACAGCAAGTAAGCATTAACATCAAATAACGATTCATTTATTTTCCCAGTACAAATGTCCAAGTCATCTTCCAATAGGCAACAAAATAAAGGCTCTTTCTATGAATAAGGCAAACAGGACAATATACTAAGTATTTCACAGTTCCAAAAAGAGTCAGGAGGACTCACCACCAAGGTCCTGCAATCACAAGAATTTTCTTTCATGAGCAAGAAGAGCCTCAAATCAAGTTTATTAGTATTCGTTCTCAAAGGAAACTGAGGGGGAAACATAGTCTTACCTTCAAAGGCAGAACCTCCACCGTTGTGTTGAGCAGAATATCCCCTGGATGATCCTGGTTGCCACTATGGAACAAATAACTGGAAAGACAAATAAAAATAAGAATATGAATCAGACTTGACAAAGATTCGGGAAGATGGCCTTTACCTTAGCATAAGGTCGACACTAGAGTTTGTAACTACACATTGTGTGTTCTGAATAGCTCATGGATGTTAAAAAGCTAAGCGGATACGTCAACTCCTCTGTCAGAGGGGCATGCTTGCTGCTAACATAATAATGCACTTAACAGACCAAAAGAAAAAAAAATGATGACAGTTTTTTGTTGCTGTTTACACTGCTTTAAATATATAAACTTCCTGATGGAAAATGACAATTATAGCCACTATAGAACACTACTGTATCTTTTTTTTCTATATTTATTTGTTATTTATTTGGCTGCATTGGGCCTTAGCTGCAGCTCCATTTCACTGTGGCATGCGGCCTCAGTAGCTGTGGTACGCAGGCTTAGCTGCTCCCCACGGCACGTGGGATCTTAGTTCCCTGACCAGGGTTCAAACCTGTGCCCCCTGCCTTGCAAGACGAACTCTTAAACCACTGGACCACCAGGGAAGTCCCATTACTGGATCTTGTATCAGACAAAATGTTCACTAGGACAGCAAGGGGTTGTGGCAAGTTCAGAGACTAGTTTTAGCCAATATAAATAATTTTGGTATGAACAGATAAAATGAATTAACCAATTCCAAATATCAGAATCACTCCATTTGTCAACATTAACAAATCTTTGGATATCATGACTGATTACATGATATTGTTGTTCAATTGCTAAGACCTGTTTACAACCCCATGGACTGCAGCACGGCAGGTTTCCCTGCCCTTCAGTATCTCCTGGAGTTTGTTCAAACTCATGTCTGTTGAGTTGATGATACCATCCAACCACTTCAAATACTCTCTGGGTATAATGTTCTAGTGTTTTGATACTTTGAAAACTAGTGTGTAGGTCCAAAGTGTGTGAGAGAGGGTCGAAGCTGGATAGGGTGCAAAGCATACCTAAGCCTAAACCTAAAACTTGAGTTGAGTGAAGTTCAGTGGTTAAAAGCTCATGCTAAGGAGCCAGAGGCTCCTCTTGGATCTCTCATTTCCTAGAATTCTCATCTTGTGCAAGTTTTGTTAAGCTTTCTGAGCCCGTGTTTCCTCAAAACAATCAGCTATTTCCATCTATGTCACACAGTTATACCAGAAAGTTCCTGAGAATTAACTAAAACTACCTTCTATGTTAAAAATAGTGAGTAACAGTCACAGAATAGTTACGATACCATTACAGTATGGTATTTGTGGGCGAGAATTTGGTTTTCAAATGTCACACAGACCAGGGAACCCTAAGAAGAAGCTGCTTCTAAGCTAAATATACCGAAACTAACTCCCAGAGTTTCCAGATGAGATACATTTTTTTAAAGGCATCTTTGACTCAGAATGTCATATAACCACAGGCCACTCAATAACTCAGCTATAGATGCCAATGGGACGGGGAAGCCACTTTTTAGAAGAGAGCCCATGGATAAAACCTGGAGTTAAGACAGACTGATTCAGAGGTGTTCACCATGTAATTATTTATAGTGAAAACCTCCATAGCACCTAAAAAGTTTAACACTGGAAGATGTACACAATGGTAGAACCATGCAATGAGATACTGTGCAGTCATCAAAATACTCGACTGGCCCAAAAGTTTGTTTGGGTTCTCCTGTAAGATGCTATGAGAAAACCTGAATAGACGTTTGGACCAACTCAATACTTGTGAGTCACAACAGAGTATAATGGAAAATGTAAGATACAAAACTACATGTAGACCATGGTCTTAAGGTCAAAAATACACAGAATTACCAAGAAAAAAAGGTGCCAATATGGTCATAATGGTTTCGTTGGGGTTATGATCTTTTCCTCAGTATTTTTTAAGATTTTTTTTATGTGAATCATTTTTAGTCTTTATTGAGTTTGTTACAACATTGCCTCTGTTTTATGTTTTTGGTCATAGGGCTTGTGGGATCTTAGCTTCCTGATCAGGGATCCAACCCACATCCCCTGCATTACAAAGCAAAATCTTAACCACTAGGCCACCAGGGAAGTCCCTTTCCTCATTTTCACACTTTAAAATTTTTGTATAATGCACACATATGTTACAGAAAGAATATTTTTAACACTTCATTTCTGTATTAATAAATTTGCTACTTCCCCTCTCAGCAAGCAAAAATCAAGTAATCCCTTTTTTCTGTCCTAGGAAGGTCAAGAAAATTCTTATATACTGTTATTTTAGAAGACTTGTGTTTCACTAGAAAAGTGCCCGCAATAGAGTCATCATAAATATTACTTCACAGAGGTTTACTGTAAATATATTTGTTGTTACTAAGTTTGATCTCCAATATATGATCTCTTTAGCAGATTCTTTGATGGAACTGTTTTTATGCGCTAAAAATAAACCCATAAATTGGTTTCCAGCTATTCTTGTTGAAGTGAAAACTGTTGTTTCTAATTCTAGGATGACTCATGAAAATGTGGTGAACAATACCTCTCAGGGCAGAGTTCCACTATACAGTATAAAATGAACATAAAATAACAATAAAACCAATATTAAATACTCATATAAGTGAAAAATATTACTCATAAGTTTAATATGTTTTGCCAGTGATCTTCCCATTGCTTATAACATTTTTATGCTTAAATTCCTCTTTAGAATCAGCATAGAGTAAGAAAAGAAAACTAATAGCATTACATGTGGCTATGCACTGTTACTGACCACCTTAAAAAGAATTATTAAGGTGGTCAAATATTTGACAAATTCTAAAAATCAAATGGCCTTCACAGGAAAACACATAACACCATATGCCACAGGCTCGGAAATCATATTCTATTCTGGGGATTTTATGTAAGTATGCCACAGACAGTCTAGAGAACATACCCAAAACAGGGGAAAGATCGAAGGAATTGTGACCATTAGGTGAAAAATGGGAAAGAAAAAACCCCAAGGTTTTCAAAGTGAACACAAACGCCAAAGCACAGAAAAGGGTTGTAGGACACACGTGCCCCAACGCTCACTGCGGCACAATTTACAACAGGTAGGACGTGGTAGCAACCTAGACGGCCACCAACAGATGAATGGATAAGGAAGCTGTGGTACATATACACGATGGAGTATTACTCAGCCATAAAAAGGAACACATTTGAGTCAGTTCTAATGAGGCAGAGCCTGTTATATACAGTGAAATAAGTCAGAAAGTAAAAGACAAATATCGTGTATTAATACATACATATGAATCTCAAACGATAGTACTGACAATCCTACTCACAAGCCAGCAAAGGAGACACAGACATTTTGGACACGGTGGGGGAAGGAAAGAGTGGGATGAAATGAGAGAAACAGCACTGAAACATATACATTACCATGTGTAAAGTAAACAGCCAGTGGGGGTTCAGTTTACGATGCAGGGAGCCCAAAGCCAGTGCTCTGCGACAGCCTCGAGGGGTGGGGTGGGGAGAGGGGTGTTCAAGAGGGAGGGGACATGTATATACCTAACGCTCATTCATGCTGACGTATGGCAAAAACTATTACCATGTTGTAAAGTAATTATCTTCTAATTTTACAAAAAGAAAAAGAAAAGGGTTGTAAATTCCTCCATGGCATATACTAAAAGTCATCCAGCACTTGCAAAATCACTACCTAGGAATAGTCATACTCTGATAAATTTTATCATTTCAGCCAATTGCTTGGCCGTCCACCAGCTCACAGTCAAATCTTAAGGGATATTCTAAGGTAAGGGCAGGAAACCTAACTGGAGATTCTGAGGAAGAGTTCCACATAAAAGTATTAGAAATCTCTACTAGGGACTTTCCTGGTGATCCACAGTTCAGACTGCATGCTCCCTACAATTCTACAGGCCACAGCTGAAAGATACTACATGTTACAACTGAGACCCGGTGTGACCAAGTTAATAAATAAAAACAAGTATATTTTAAAAAATCCATACTAAATATACTTTCAGAAATACCAATAGAATTTATCTAACATACTAAATGCTGGTGTTCTATCCGGAAGCAACCCACCCATGATATTACTGAGTTGTACGAAATGTATTTTATGTGCGTGCCTGAGTGCTCAGTCACTTAGTCATGTTCTACTCTCTGCAAACCCACGGACTGCAGCCAGCCAGGCTCCTCTGGCCATGGAATTCTCCAGGCAAGAATACTGGAGTGGGTTGCATTTCCTTCTACAGGTGATCTTCCTGACCCAGGGATCAAATCTTCATCTTTTACATCCCCCGCCTTGGCAGGAGAATTACTAACTTCGCCACCCGGGAAACCCCACATATTTTGTAATCTAACATTTAGGACTCATTGATTCCTTATATGTATTACATATAAAAAAAAAATTCTACCATAAATCACATTGTGAAGAAAAGGTCTAAATTGTAAGACCAAATTTTATTTCAATAAGGACCTACCTTTCCACATTGACTGGCTTGTCGAATTTAAATAGGATGTAGTCTCCAGCTACTGGGGTTATAGCCCAGAAGAAGTCCTCACCCATGTAAGTTTTCTCCAGTGTATGACCTTGGTAGACCTTCAAAGAAGTAGATACCTCTGCAGGGGGGTTTACATGGATTTTGAGCAGTAATGGTTTCATGTAATCTTTATCCTAGGAGGAAAGACATATATGCTATTAAACAACATACAGCTTATTTTTTTATTTGTTCAGAATAGCTTCTTTTTATTTAACTTTTATTGGAGAACAGTTGATTCACAATGTTGTGTTAGTTTCAGGTGTACAGCAAAGTAAATCACTTATCAGGTCAGATCAGTCCCTCAGTCGTGTCCGACTCTTTGCAACCCCATGAATCGCAGCACATCAGGCCTCCCTGTCCATCACCAACTCCCGGAGTTCACCCAGACTCATGTCCATCAAGTCAGTGATGCCATCCAGCCATCTCATCCTCTGTCATCCCCTTCTCCTCCTGCCCCCAATCCCTCCCAGCATCAGAGTCTTTTCCAATGAGTCAACTCTTCGCATGAGGTGGCCAAAGTACTGGAGTTTCAGCTTTAGCATCATTCCTTCCAAAGAAATCCCAGGGCTGATCTCCTTCGGAATGGACTGGTTGGATCTCCTTGCAGTCCAAGGGACTCTCAAGAGTCTTCTCCAACACCACACTTCAAAAGCATCAATTCTTCGGCGCTCAGCCTTCTTCACAGTCCAACTCTCACATCCATACATGACCACAGGAAAAACCATAGCCTTGACTAGATGAACCTTTGTTGGCAAAGTAATGTCACTTATGCATATACATATATCCACTTCTTTTTAGATTCTTTTTCTATCTAAGCCATTACAGAATATTGGATAGAGCTCCCGATGCCATATAGTAGGTCCTTATTAGTTATCTGCTTTGTTGTTGTTTTTTTTAATTGGAGTATAACTGCTTTACAATGTGTGTTAGTTTCTGCTGTACAAAAGAATCAGCTGTAACACACGGCTTATTTATATTTAAGAAGAACAATGATTATACATTAAATAGCAAATTGTCTGTGCATGAGAAAAATAAAATTAAATCACTCACCGTGAGTTTCTGAATTTTTCCTGTGAGTGAAGAATGCAGACCAACATGTTGGAAAAGGGACGGTCTGAAACGAATTCGCAGATTTGCCTTCTGTCGATCACAGTGTTTCTAAATATTAAAGAGGAATGTTAGCGTTACATTAGAAAGTGACATCTTGTCCTCCTCTGAAAGCTGAGACATCCTTTAGAAAAGTAAATATTAAAAAGAAAATCCAATTGCATCTCATAATTCCAAGTCATGTGTTTTTTTTTTTAGGGTCCTTTTGGAGAAGTTAATAGATTTTCTACCAACTTAATAAATAGACATGAAAGAGAAATTTAACATAAGCACTTCTAAGGGACGAGATAAGGATTTAATTTCAACCACCTTTTACAAAATGTCAATATCAATTTGGCTTTTAATATTAAAATGCACCAAACCCAGAGGCTTGGTTCAAATACACAAAATAGCTACACAAAATAATACAATGAAGAATCTGAAGATAAGACCAAAATTGTTGCATCAAAGCAATGTGAAAACGGGAGGCAGTAAGTAGACTACAAGCAAGGAAACAGAGTCAAAACAGACAAATCCATCTCGACACAGCTGAGGGACATCTAAATTTCAGCTTCAAGTGTCCCGTGGCCCAGTCTTCCTTCAGATTACAAGCTGCTGTCATGGTGATCACACCTGGAGGACCCACAGCGCTGGCTGGGCTCCCGTGTGTTCACTAGTTCGGTTATGTCCTGAAGAGTTTCATAAACTCTTTCCGTTTTCAGTGACTTTTATAACTTTTGGGTCAAGAACATAATGAAGAAGACAAATGTATAAGGCATTTTGTTTTGAAAAACCTCTGATAATTTTCCGGGTGTTAAAATGACTAATTTTTCTCAAGAGCTTTACTTCATTAGCATTATTGCTAACGGGAGAATAGAGGTGAAATTTTATATATACAAACATTTTGTAAGATAAAATTTTATAAATTTTTACTTACATATTTTAATTTTATAAATTATTATTTTTATATATTTAATAAAAATAAATTTTATTGTTGATTAAAATTAATAAAATTTTATTTTAAAATTATAAAAATAAATTTACACAAACATTAAACATTTTTTTTTACACAAACACAACAGTCACGAGGAAGGAGAGGAAAGGGAAGGGAGGGAGGCGAGGCCAGGGGAGGAGCGGGGAGAGGAGGGATGGTGGGGTCGGGCGGAGGGAGCAGGGTCTGAGGCCAACCCCATCACTCAACACACAGGCAAACAGGTAACACATTTGAGCCTGAAGAGTCAGAGCAGGTCCATAAACCTTTGGAAGAATGTGTGAATTATTTTTATCTCTTTTTTATGGTAACACTAGTTTATAATATAAGTTCCATGTGTAAACATTATATTTCCACTACTTCACCTCCCCTTACCCCCTGCCCTTGCCCCTCTGGTAACAACTACTCTCTTTTCTGTATCAACATGCTTTTATTTGGTACCATTGGTGGGAATGTAAATTGGTGCACCAACTATGGAAACAGTATGGAGAGTGCTCAAAAAATTAACAAGAGAAGTTCCATGTGACCCAGCTATCCCATTTCTGGGTATTTATCCAAAGAACACAAAAACACTCATCGGCAAAAGCAGAGGCAGCCCTATGCTCATGACAACATTACTTACAATAGGCGTGATACGGAAGTAACCCGAGTACCCATCAGTGGATGAATGGATAAAGATGTGCTGTGTATACACACAGACAAATGGAATACTACTCAGACATATAAACGATGAAATCTCTTCGTTTGCAACAAGGATGGCCCTTGAGCGTATTACGCTCAGTGAAATAAGCGTACGCTTGGAAGAGTCTCCTAGACCACCCTCAAAGGGACTGATTCTGGAGCAAGCAAGTGCATGGCAACAGTTTCCTTGACATCCTAGTGGAAGCAACTGACATGCTATGGGCCACAGAAAGAAGAGTCAGAGAATGTGTCCTCATGGTTTTAATTTTTATTTTCAGAGACTTATACCTCACAAGCTCATTTTAGAACCTAACCATATATTAGATAAAACTGCATGGAAGCAGTTAAATGCAAGTATGTTGTATGAATGTGAAGATGACATTAATAGTTCTGTGTCCTACAGTAAAAATTCCTGTAAATCCACAAGGAAAATACAGGTAAGGGCTTACATCATAAAAATGAGTTGATTGAATCAATTTCTATGTTCAGTCATTGCTGGAAAGTAGGCACTCTGCTATTTTGCTACATTCTATGAGTTGCTCTAAGAAAGCTGGTTTTTTTTTTTTTTAAAGAGAGAGAATGCAACAATAGCTTACAAACATTGTTTGTTTTCAGCTACCTATTTAACTGTTCCTTTACAAAATCTGGTTCCCTAGGGTCATCACTTTCACTAAATACATAAAATAAGCCTGTTCCATTCTCCTAAGAGATAAGACTTACTGCATCTTTTTCCGGGTTGCAGACTTTGACCCACAGAATATGGTCCAAGAGCCAGTCGATGGGCTTCTCCTTATAGAACATAAATATGAATTCCACAATCAGAGTGAGGTCGGGTGCTTGAAACATTTTACCTGAAAAGATACTCCCAGTCAGTAACTATAAAAGAAGCCAACCATCAAAATGACTTCAGTGAGTGAAGTCCATGCAACAAATACACTGACGCTTGTGCTTTCAACTATAAATCATTATGAATAATTGTCCCATCTCTCTTGTCAAAAACAAATTTGCTCTAGCTAAGTTTAGTTGTCACCTGATATAAAGGGAACTCAATTTTCTCTACTACAGAATCTATCATACCACCACCAGCCCAAAGGATTCAAGGAGATTGGAGATGTTTCCTTCATGTCTCATTAAACTGCTTCTCATAAAAAAGGAACTTAAGTTTAAACAAAATTTTAACTAAATCAATAAAAGCAAAACATAAGGACTCCTAATTCTGTCTTCACTGAAGCCTTCACAAATATTTTTTGAGTTCTGAGTCTTGAGTTTTGACATAAATGATCAACAAGGTCAAAGCCTCAGCCTCTAATATTTACAGATTTAAAGCATTATAGGAAGTGAAATATTATTCTCTGGGGTGTTTTCTAAAAACCCATAAATTTCCTTCAATCTTCAACTTTAAACATATTCTCTTTAGTTGGATGATTTAGGAATTTTAATGGAAAAAAACCAAACTTTTAAAATAAGCACCCTGACTAGCCCATGAAAGCACCCATGAATACAAATTAATGACTGAACAAGAACTTCAGGTACTACACTGAATACCAGAAATTCCTATTAAAAAGCCATTAATGCAGCATTCTTTTTTAAAAGGACCTCAATCTTGCAAAAGCTCTGGGCTTTAAAACAGGGACTAGAGGCGTCAGAGAAGGAACCAGATGTACTCCCAAGGACCACGACTGGTTCTGTCAGCATGGAAAGTCAGCAAGGCTGCCTTGCAGAACACTCCAGAGTAAATACTACCATGTGAGACCTCTCCAAATACTACTCTGAGCTGACTTCAACATTTTCTACATGGAAGTCTACCTAACTTATTAGGTAGTTATCATAACTACTTAAGTTATTAGTAAATTTCTTTAAAAGCAATCCCTTTCCAGAGAAAAAAAGAGACAACCTTTTTAAGGTGAAAAAACAGTCCAAGATTCTAAGAGTCACAGTTATTTCTGAAAAGTAAATGAATCCGTCACTTTTCTTACCAATGAATCCCAGCTGGGAGAACTCAAGTATCATCCATTCCTCAGAAGAAAGTTGAAGTGCAAAATTCTTTATGGTGTTAAAGTAATTCTGTTTGACAATAATATCATCTTCAAGCTAAAGAAAGTTGAATAATCATATTAATGAATCAGAAAGAGAAGGGAAGATTTAGATGGGACACTCTTTGGAAAAACTCAAGCACACTTTTATAATGACAATCAAGAAAACAATGGTCAAAAATCATGAAAATAAAAATAAATTTTAGGACTTCCCTGGCGGTCCAGTGGCTAAGACTCTGAGTTTCCAATTCAGGGGGCCCAGGTTATATCCCTGGTTGGGGAAGATCCCACATGCCTCATAATGTGGCCCCCAAAAATAATAATAATTTTTAAAAAATAATAAAAGGAAAAAACTAAAAAATAAAAATAAATTTTATTAAAGGGAAATGTAGAAAATAAAATGGCAGATGCACACAGCAAATCAATAAAACCACTCCCTCACTATGAGAAATTACAAACATTCCATGAATTACTCATCTTGGCCCTTTTATGGCTCCCAATAGGATTTCACACTAACCTGTTTTCTTTTCAAAGGAAAAGAATTTTACAGGCCTTTAAAAAAATTTTTTTTTCCTTTTTACATAATACATGTAACAAGTCATTAAAAAAAACCAAAACACCTAGTTTTCCTTCTTTACCCTCCACCCTTCTAGTGGAGGCGACTAAAGTTCAAGGTTGGGTGTGCACCCACTGGACACCTTTAGAATCTACATACAACATGGGGAGACAAGACAGGTAAACCTACCTTAAGGTTCCCACCACTTCAGACTTTTATTAAACTGGACTTTTTCCTCCTAATATATCATGAATATCTTTCCAGGTTAATAAGTATATATTTAAAGCAGTCTCTTCAATAGGTTTATACTATCCCCAGGGATGCATGGACAAATCATCTGTTTGTTCACAGGCAGACACCCAGACTGTTTCTCATTCTTTGTCAATGCAAACAGTGCTTACGTTTCACATCAGTGCTATTCATTTCTGTAGGACTGGCTCCTAAAAGTTATCTTTTTATATTTTAAAAGATATCCTCGAAATAATGAAATAGCTGTAGCAACTCAGTGTAGCCGTTAACCCATGTGCTCTGCCATCACCGTGTGTGTTACGGGCAAGTTCAACAGGGAGTGGACAGAGATCGAGGCTCCTGAGTGTCTGCAAAGACTTCTTCCCCCAAATGTTCAGAGAATTTTAAAGTCACAAGATGATTTCTTTTTTACCTATGCATACATTCTTTTAAAAATATTCTTTACCACTGATGATTTTAATTATCCCAGGGAAACTCTTCCTTTTTCTAATGACACATTATCATTTTCAGTTATCTGCTAAGTAATTTTTACTTATTTCAGTATTTGGGTTTTTCACAGATTTGAGCCCTATAAGCTTTCTTCCTGTCTGTGAAGAAACGGTAGCCATATTTGGAAAGGCATGATTTTGACTGGGGCTTCCCAGGTGGCACAGTGGTAAAGAACCTGCCTGCCAATGCAGGAGATGTAAGAGATGTGGGTTCCATCTCTGGGTCACGAAGATCCCTGGAGGAGGGCATGGCAATTGACTCCAGTATTCATGCCTGGAGAATCCCACGAACAGAGGAGCCTGGACATGACTGAAGTGATCGGCATGCACGCATACAGTTTTGACTCACCAGTATCTACAGGCCTTTGATTATGTTCCAGACACAATCCTAAAGCCTGGGAACTCATCAGTAAACAAAAACACAAGTTTTATACACTCAGAGCTTGTAGAGAAGCCTGGGGGAAAACCAGAGCACAGAGTTCCCACCAGCACTTAACCTTGCTCTCCCAGAGATGCCCACGCTCACACCAAATGCTGACTGTGGATGCCCAAAGAAAAGATGACCCCAGATACCAGGCAATCCCACGTTTTCCCAACAAGCAGATTAGAAAACAAGCTTGGTACTGACTGACATATACAGAAGTGTAGATGAAACAATTCAATGCCTATTTAAATTTAGTACACTAAACTTGGCTATCACAAAAAAATTCACTTTTATATTAAATTAGAAATATTGCTTTGTTCCACTCTCAGCAAACAACTGTGCTTTCTAAAAAGACTTTTCAAGATAATTGTATATCATATACAGCTATGAAAAAACAATACAGAGAGACCCCAAACAGTCCCAAAATACATCTTCTGATAAAACTACAGCATGATATCACCATCAGTAACTTGACTCTGACACAACTCATCCAGCTTATTCAAATCTCACCAGTTTTACACAGACGTAGTTGTGTGTGGGTGTGGTTTGTGTGTCTCTGTGTTTAGTTCCATGCAATCTGAACATGTGTGTGTCTGTTTGCCGGAGCACCACTAGAGCTCAGGACAGTTCCATCACAGGGATTCTCAGGCTGCTCTTTATATTCACAGCCGCCTCCCCCTCCTTTCCCCTCTTCCAAGCCTCTGGAAACCAAGAGTCTGTTCTCCATCTCCATAATTTTGTCATTTCAAGAAAGCTATATAAGGACTTCCCTGGTGGTTCAGTGACTACGACTCTGCCTTCCAATGCAGGGGGTGTGGGTTTGATCCCTGCTTGAGGAACTAAGATCCCACATCCCACAGGGTGCAGCCAAACGTATTTTTTCAAATAAATAAATTTTTTTATAAAGACTGGGTTCTTATTACTTTACTTCTTTCTGGCTGTGCTGGGTTTTCGCTGCTGTGCAAGCTTTTCTCCAGTTGTGGGACTCCTCTCTATTGTGGTGCACGGGTCTCTCACTGCAGTGGCTTCTCTTGTGGCAGAGCACGGGCTTCAGGAGTTGTGGCACACTGGCTCAGGAGCAGCGGCTCACCGGCTCTAGAGCGCAGGCTCAGCAGTTGCGGCGCGCAGGCTTAGTCGCTCTGCAGCAGGTGGGATCCTCCCAGATCAGGGATCGAACTTGTGTATCCTGCACTGGCAGGCAGATTCTTGACCACCGAGCCACCGGGGAAGTCCCAAAACTGGGTTTTTAAACTGAGCTTAATTCCCCTGAGATCCAAAAAAGCCGTGTATCACAGTTCCTCTCTTTTCATTATTTGACAGTCCATAGTATGGAGGCACCAGTTTGTTTAACCAGTCACCTGCCAAAGAACATATGGGCTGTTTCCAGGTTTTGCTATTATGAATGAGGCTGCTATGAACCTTCATGTATAGGTCTTTCAGTGAACATACGTGCTTCTCTGACATCAATGTTTCATCACAGCAAGACCCGCTCTTGGAAAATCTAACATATACCTCATTAGTGATCACTAGTTTATACAGGAAAGTGAAAATACAAGGTTGTTCACTATGCTTTTGCACTATGTACCTGCAGAGTCTGAAAGAAGTGGAATATTACATTTTTGTTCCAATTTTTAAAATGTACAAGGAGAAACCAAAAACTCATGGTGGTTGCCCATGGGGAAGGGAGGAGACATGGGAAGACAACAGGGATAAAAAGGAGACCTCTGTAAACATATCTTGTTTTATATAAGTTTTGATTTGGGAATATTATACTTTTTACAACTAAAAAAGAAAAAAAATGCTAATCACTGAATACAAATGGAAATAAATGAACCTACTTTCATATCAGGTTGTTATTAATGTGGTCACATAATATGAAGAATTGTATCAACTGACTTTCAAATATGGAATTTTGACTATATATCCATATCAGGATATACTCTTCAGGAGGGAAACAAGAATAAAATATTTTTAATTGCATTTAGTAGTTTAATTGATACTGTTATTTTGAAACTGTTCTAGGTATTATTGTTGTTGTTTAGTCAGTAAGTTGTATCCAACCCTGTGACCCCTTGGACTGTAGCCCACCAGGCTCCTCTGTCCATGGGCTTTTCCAGGCAAGAATACTGGAGTGGGTTGCCATTTCCCTCTCCAGGAGATCTTCATGACCCAGGGATTGAACCCATGTCTCCTGCATTGCAGGCAGGTTCTTTACCACAGAGCCACCAGAAGAGCCCATTCTAGGTCTACTATAGAATAAAAGAATTATGTTATTTAGATAATTTTACTAAAACCAAGGCTTTGAATGTAAGAGAAAAGAAGATACATAAAATTCAAAAAAGTTAAATAAAAACATTATAATCTTACACTTGATTGGGATTATCAATATACATGTGATTTTTCGTCCTCTGAGAAATAAGATGTTCCTTTCCTTACTAAAATACGTAGAAGCAAAGACAGTAGCCATGAGCATCTCCAGCGCACAGTGCGGTTCTAAATACTGTATACCGCTAAAACAAACAGGACTCCTTAAAGAAATGGCTGGTTCTACCTCCGGGACAGGAAATGCGCAAGACGTGCCAGTCAATAAGGAAGTGATCCGGGTGATTACCGGGCTTACACGAAAAGAATACAAGAGCCCATTTGAAGAAATTCTCACTGGCTTAGGATGGGCCAGTACAAGCGTCAGTATCAATAATGATCGCAGAGACTTCCCTGGTGGTCCAGTGGCTAAGACCTCGTGATCTCAATGCAGGGGGCTCGCGTCCGACCTCTGTCAGGAAACTGGATCCTGCACGCCCACAACTAAAAGTTGTCATGTGCCACAGCTAAGACCGGTGGAGCCAAATAAATGAATGAATGAACATTTAGAAATAATGATTGAAAGACTGAGGCAAACCAAATCTAGTTGTAAAAATCCATGAGTTCACAACAATACTTTGAAAATGGTCACCACTGCAGACTGCTACGGTGTCAACTTAAAAATTAATAAAGAGAAAGAATCAAGCACTTAATCTTCTTTTCCTTTGTAAACTATTTTTCAACATCACCAAACAGTTAAGAAGGGAGAGTCCTTTTACAGAAGAGCTCTATTTATAAGAACATTACAATTTATAGAATTAGAAAATTACCAGTTGGCAACCTCTAACAAAAAAAGCAATCTGGGGGAAAATAATTACAGAAGCTCAAACCATGCAAGAAATGGCTTCTGGGTAGCTTTTTAATGAAGGAGAGATGAGACTGACACCCCTACACCCATGGATTAAATCTCAGCATCCCTAAAAGTGGGGCAAGCTGACTCAGCGTGCATCATGGTGTGATACAGGAAGAACGAGGCAGTACCACCCACGAAGTGTCTGTATCACCGAATAGTTTTCCAGAAGACCGTCTTCAAGTCCAAGTCACTTGCAATAGAGCACTTTATGAATCCGGGTTTGCGGCTGTCATGGAAAACTTTGTGACAAGCCACAAGCAAAGCAGTGAGGCAGGTGGCGTTTTCTTTTCCCTTTAGATGTACACCTGTGATGACCACAGAGTAACCACTGAGTCTAAGACAGACCCACTGGACATTCTTAAAATTACCCTATTTGTCCAAAAATTATGCCTCGGAAAAGGTGACTATAGCATGTTAACTTCCCTGGTGGCTCAGAGGTAAAGAATCTGCCTGCCAATGCAGAAGACACAGGTTGGATACCTGGGTCGGGAAGATCCCCTGGAGAAGGAAATGGCAACCCACGCCAGCCTGGAAAATCCATGGACAGAGCAGCCAGTCAGTGGGCTCTAGTCCACAGGGCCACAAGAGAGTCAGACCTGAGTGAGCAACTAAACAACAACTGTACATTAAGTTGCAGCCAAACACACTTTGATCCAGGATGTACAGCACCTTTCTGTTATACAAAGGGTCATAGTAAATGGGTTAATGTGTGGAAAGCATGAAGTGTAAAAAATAATGCCTGACCGGATAAGTGTGCAATAAATGTTAGTTCATAGCAGCTGTTGTTTTAAGATCTCATATAATACTGCAGTATCTCATATACTGACCTTGCTTAAGGGAAATTTTCCTAACCACCCTCTTTCTTAACCCTGTCCTTTCCTCAATTTCTTAAACATGAACTTTTCCTACATTCCCTCCCAAGAGCTTTATTGGTTCCATTAATCATTCCCCTGGAAGAAAACTGAAAACAAATTTCAAAAGTAATACAGCTGTACTTTTTAATGCTGTGTATAAAGTTCTTGACCATAATGTAAATATTTATATACTGGGCCTGAAACAAACAGCAAGGTTCAACCACAATAATATTGTGTGTGTGTGTGTTAGTTGCTCAGTCGTGTCCTACTCTTTGTGACCCTATGGCCCATAGCTCTTCAGGCTCCTCTGTCCACAGGATTTCCCCCAGGCAAGAATACTGGAGGGGGTTGCCATTTCCTTCTCCCGGGGATCTTCCCGCCCAGAGACTGAATCCGGGTTATCCGCATTGCAGGCAGATTCTTTACTGTCTGAGCCACCAGGGAAGTCCACAATAATATTGGGGGTATGTTAAAATGCTTCAAAATTATTATTATTATTATTTTAAAATCAGACTTCTCTGAAGCATTTGGAGGAAACCCACTAGCTATATCTAGGGTACCGTGTTTTTATACACACAGCTGTTGTATCCTATAATAGACATGTCATGCCCTATCACCATTTCTATTTTTCATCCTGTGACTCGAGGAAGGGTTCATGCCCACTTGAATACAGCTGGCCCAAGGTACAGCATCACGAGACAAAAGTCTGCCCTCAAGAAGTCCGCCGTTCCACGGGATGCCAGCCCCTTTCCTTCCATCTTTCCTTCCCTCCCCAGTCCCTGCCAGCAGCCCCCTAGCCATTTCCTTCCTAATTCAGGGACTCAGGGCTGCTTCTTGCCACTCTTATCCACACATCCTCCCAGCACCTAATAAACTTTTTATACTGAAAAAAAGAAAAAAGAAAAACCTGACACACTTCATGTGCTATATATACCTCTCAGGGGTATCTGCATTTTGAACAGGGATAAAGATATCTGACTGAAGAAGTGAAATCCCAGTGCAGAAATTTAAGCTTAAATATTAACTGAAGAACACTTGGAAAAAATAAGAGCTTCCTAGAATTACTTAAGCTGTTGCCCACCTGGCTCACTTAAAACCTGCATCACGATGGACTTACTGTTTCAGCCACGCTACTGAAAGTCGCACCTGTGTGCGTGTGTATGTCTGCGTTAGTCACTCAGTCATGTCCGACTCTTTGCGGCCCCATGGACTGTAGCCCGCCAGGCTCTGCTATCCATAGGATTCTACAGCCAAGAACATGACAATAGATGTTGGTTTTATAATCCTGAACTCAAATGTAAATGTATTACTGCACAAAACCACTATCTGCCTTAAGACCACTAAATCATTAAGAGATAAACCAGGGAGTGCAGCTGCAGAGCCCATGCTCTTAGAGATGTGTCTGACCCTTCTGCTCTGCTACACTACTATCATCTTAAATATTTTAGAGTGCTCATGCTTTTGAAACTCCATTCTAATGAAAACAGACCCTCGATATTACTTTTTCTTTAAAAAACTGTGAAAAAAAAACTAAAGGAAAAACTTACCTGGATGTAGTATGTGCCTTTTTCCTGAGCATACATCATTAGAAAACAATAATCTAGGTTTTGCTTTGTTCTCCATCTGAAATAAAAATGTTCAAAAATAAGTTAGGAATCAGACTCAAAGTTAGCAAAAGAAGGTTAGATGTATATTTTATAATATATAACAATGTTATATGCCCTATATATAATATCACATATATTGTATATATGATAATATGATATTATACAAAATGTACAGTTATATATTGGTTTCCCTGGTGGCTCAGTGGTAAAGAATCTGCTTGGCAATGCAGGAGACATGGGTTCGATCCCTGGATTAGGAAGATCCCTTGGAGAAGGAAACAGCAACCCGCTCTAGTATTCTTGCCTGGAGAATCCCATGGACAGAGGAGCCTGGAGGGCTCCATAGGGTCACAGAGTCAGACATGACTTAGCAACTAAACAACAATAGTCATACATTAGATAGATAGGTAGACAAATAAATGGATGGAGCCACACATACATGGTGTATCCACTTAGGAAAGAGTGCAAGAGAATTCACTTTTCTTTAAGAAGGTTTTATCAAAATACATTCTCAAAAACACTAATCCTCAAGATGTCCTGAGGGAAAAAGGAGTCTAATGTCTAGTAAGTTTGGGAAGGACATTTATTTCTTTTCTAGAGACACATTAATATATTAGAAGCATTGAAACATTCAGCAGTAAGTAGCATCTGTTGAAAAAAGTTTTTAATTCAATATTTTCCAAATTTTCTTGACTACAGGCCCTCTTTTCAGTGATATCTTAATGTCTCCATGAACTAGTGCTTCATATATAGGTAAAAGTTTTTTTAAAAAAAATCTTAAACATTGTATTAAAATTTACAATATTAGGTCCTTTTCATGAATTCTTGGTAGCCTACAGAAACACACTGACCAATGCTGAATATAGAGAAGTGGTTTTTTAAAAGCCAGTTAACACACACACACACACACACAATAGAACTAAAGCTCTGAACCACTAAGTAAACTTCTCCAGAAAATACCTTATAAGCTGTTCTGAATTTAATGAGTCTATTCACTGGGGTTTTTTTTTTTTTTTTAAACAAACTCAATCCTAAATGTTTTAAGTAACGTATTCATTGAGAGACAATTAACCAATTATAGAGACATATCTGTCTTTGTGACAAATTAACAACTCAAGAAATACAATAAATCTCTTCCCAAAACATCATTTTTGTCCTTTTTTCTGGTTATAGACAATCCAAAAATGATGCTAATATCTCTTAGATTACTTTGTCTTTAACAACAACACAAGAAAAGCTTCTAACTCCTTCAATGTTAGAGATTTAGAGATAAATAAATTGACTGTTTTATTGCAGTATGATTCTGCAGAAGACTATTATTGTTTTTATTACTTTTATTGAATCAGTTCTCATTTATGTTTCATACAGACATGAGATTTCTATCTGGACTAACTTTGAGTTATATTGAATATACTCTTAAGAAAAGTTATAACAGCACAGAGCAGCACGGTTATAAAATTCACTATGTTGACCAAATTCAACCTCTCATCAGGAACTCCACAGAATTTCCAACCAAATAATCAAAAAGGCATTAGCTCTCACTAATTAGTTCAACCCTAAAATGAAGGCTTCCCTGGTGGCTCAGACGGTCAAGAATCTGCCTACAATGTGGGCGGCCTGGGTTCGACCCCTGGATTGGGAAGATCCTCTGGAGAAGGGAATTGCTGGCTACCCACTCCAGTATTCTGGCCTGGAGAATTCCAAGGACAAAGGAGCCAGGTTATAGTCCATGGGTCACCAAGAGTCTGGACACAATTGAGTGACTTTCACTTTCAAAATGAGTAAAGTTTTGAAAAACAAGGATGACAGTTATTACATATTATACTCACAAAGGTGGGCGATTTTAAACACCACAGGCTCACCTTACTCTTTCTTTAGAATCTCCAAATGTCTCCTTTAAGTTCGTCAGGTCAGGATAATAGCTTTCAGGAGGTGATATTATTTCCACCAAGCCAGAACTGATTTCTTTAGAAAATCTGTCATGAGAAAGGTGGGCTGAGTTATAGAAGTTCTGTGGGATTTTACATCTTAATGATCAACTTAAGTATTTAACAGAAAAATACACCAGTAAAGTATACTGCTACAGTCACAATGTGGTAAGTGAAGCAGCTCATCACTGATTCGTTGAAATTCTAGGCCAACTGCAGGGACTGACGTCCCAAAAAAATTAGAATTCTTAAAAAGCAATCAAGGTGCCGCAGAAAATAAGAAAGAAACACAACCTAATGCATGTGTATGTATACCAATATACACATATATTAGCAAAACCAGTTTTTTCATTTTCAGGAACGCTTAGTTGTGGGATACAGACTGTATGTCACTTTAAAATAGTATTTCTCACCTGGGGGTGATCTTGTCCTGTGAGGGTACATCAAACTATGTCTCAATGTCTGCAAGTTGTGCAAGGATAGGAAAATTTGTCCTAAAGTTTTTAAAATCCATCTTCACTGATTCAAATGTAATTTGCTTTGCATCTGCCTTCTTCCTTACTTCAGGTTTGCAAATCTCCACAAAACACAATTACTTGCCTTTACACAAAGTTTCCTGGTGCTTCACCACCCTTTTTCCTGGGCTTGGTTTTCTTGCACACTGAGCAAGAAGGAACCAACGGAATCCTTGTATAAGCCCCTCAGACCTGCCCATGTGCTCTGTGGGAAGGGGGACCAATGATTGCCTGGTACCTATATTTAAGGATTCTACACCAATTTGTGCTTGTATAAAGGCTGCCAAGAAAGTGAGCAATTGAGGGAAAATCTAACAAATGCACAATTTAATCCTGAACTATGCATATATTTGTAAAAATTTCTGGTTTTAGCATACTGATAGACAAAGATAGAGCCATATTATCCTAGAGTTGGCAAACTCTTTGGCTCCTCTTTTGTCTTGCCTAATTCACATAAAAATACGTCTTTTGGGGGCAACAACAGATACATTTCAATCAAGAAACCCATAGCAGGACTAATTTTATGATATCACTATGAAATCTACAAGGGCAGTGTTATAAAAACTAATGGTATCGGCGATGAAGAGTCGGATAGCATCACCGACTCAATGGACAGGACTTTGAGTAAACTCAGGGAGAGACTGGAGGACAGGGAAGCCTGGTGTGCTGCAGTCCATGGAGTTGCCAAGAGTCAGACATGACTTAGCCACTGAACAAGAACAACAATGGTATCTGCAACTTACTAAGCTGTCCACCTATTACCTGCTACGTGCTCCACTCACAATAAACTATTAATAAACCTTTGCATATTTTTAGACATTATTAGCATTGAGATTTGAAACTGGTTCCTGACTGGCTGCCCTGACAGCAGAAAATTTTTCTCTTGGTAAACAGAGCGTGAAAGATTTAAGTGATCTCATTTAGTGTCATTGTTATTCAGTCGCTAAGTCGTGTCCAACTCTTTGTGACCCCATGGACTGTAGCACACCAGGCTCCTCTGTCCTCCATTATCTCCCGAAGTTCGTGTGCATTAAGTCTGTGATGCTATCTAACCATCTCATCCTCTGCCACCTCCTTCTCCTTTTGCCTTTCATCTTTTCCAGCATCAGGGTCTTTTCCAATAAGCTGGCTCTTTGCATTAGGTGGCCAAAATATTGGAGCTTCAGCAACAGTCCTTCCAATGAATATTTGGGGTTGATTTCTTTTAGGATTGACTGGTTTGATTTTCTTGCAGTCCAAGGGACTCTCAAGAGTCTTCTCCAACACCACAGTTTCAAGGCATGAATTCTTTAGCACTCAGCCTTCTTTATGGTCCAACTCTCACATCCGTACATGACTACTGGGAAAACCACAGCTTTGACTAGATGGACCTTTGTCAGCAAAGTGATGTCTCAGCTTTCTAATATGCTGCCTAGGTTTGTCATAGCTTTTCTTCCAAGGAGCAAGTGTCTTTTAATTTCATGGCTGCAGTCACCATCTGCAGCGATTCTGGAGCCAAAGAAAATAAAATCTGTCACTACTTCCACTTTTTCCCCTTCTATTTGCCATAAAGTGGTAGGACCAAGTGCCATGATCTTAGTTTTTTTTTTAAATGTTGCCTCTCTCTCTACTAACTGTCTTCGAGGTTAAAGACTGTTATTTGATAGTGTTATATATGACATTCAAGTCTTCTCTATAATGAAATACACCAATGTATCCCATCAAGTAACCCGATATACATACGTATACTTTATGATAATTTACATATAAAAGACCAGTGGTAGGTGATCTAATGAACACTGAACTCCACAGAAAAATGAACTATAAAAGGAGGTATTTTCTTTTCACAAAAAGCAAGAGATCATAGTAACTAAAATATTTTCAATTCCAGAATTAAGAACTTACTCTTTCTCCAGGTTGGCTACAACACCATTTACATAATCAGTATCTGTCTGGGAGAGAAAAAAAAAATTATACCAACATTCATGTTTCTATGTTTTTATATCTTTATTTCATATTTAACTTTTAAATCTGAACTTAAATAAATGATTAAAACATTCATTGGAAACATGAAATTTTCAGATAACTTATGGGATTTGCATAAGTTGTACTCTATGACCCTGCCATATATCACTGAGTATTTACCAATACAATAAGCAGATTCTTAAGTTTTTATTGCTTTCAATTGTCTCTGTCTCCATTCAATTCAGCAGAAAAAAGTGAGCACAGAAACTATTTCTACTTCTGCAACATCCAAACTATAAGTAGTGAATAAATACCAGACACAGCATGCAATAGGGAAAGAATTTCCACTTGGAATCATAAAATCTAGGTTCAAGATTTGTCTCCCGAGCTACTGGTCTGTGTGATCTAAAATCACTATGCTGAGCCTCAGTTTCCTATCCTATTTAAAAGAAAAAAGGGTGGGAGGAGATAATATCTCAGAGACTATGACATTAAATGAAAAAGCTATGTAATAAAAAGCTGTGTTATTCTTTATTACTTTTATTATTTTATTTTTAGGCTGATAATGAGAATCCAAGTCAAGAGCGTGTTAACAAATCAGAAAAAAAAGTTTAACAAACCTGTCAACTTCTAAAGTATATACAAGTGGACAGCCAATACTCCCAAACAATTTTAACTACAGTGACAGCTTAAAATGCTCAATTGTTAAAAGGAATCAATGATATATATAATATGATCTATGTTACAAAGACTGCCAAAACACTTCATACTTGAGGAAAACAAAACTCACCAAAAAAGATAAAGCTTTAAGCCTGGATATTACAAAACCACTGAATTTTTTTTTTTAATTGTTTTAGCAGAAGTCTTTTTTAAAAAGTATTTCGACTGTAATTTCTGTTCATTGAAAGTAACTCCTATTTTACTGTTAAAGACGTAAGAGTGAGGAAACTCATTAAGAACGTAGCCTTCAAATTCCTAACAAAGAATTATGGGAATACAACTAACACACAACTCAAAACCCTCCATCCTTCCCCTACACAAACCCAAACACATCTCACCACTCATCAGGCTATGATTTTGGAGAACACAATCAATTCTGGTTTGTGTAACCTTTAGTGAGTTTACTAATACCTGAAATTCAATTTGATAAGCATTTATTAAGAGCCAGTGATCTGCCTACCCAAGGAAATGGGAATACAAGACACAGAAGAGCAGCTCCCTATCCCAGGAGGCTGTCCAAGAATAGTCTTACGTGAACACAGACCTATCATGTAATGTATAATAAAACCTAAAACGCAAGTGATCCATACCTAACAGTACACACAACCCTTACGTTGCACATTAACTGACATTAAGTAGCAAGATTCATTTAAAGGACTATACAGCCTTTGAGATTTTGGAGGCTTCATTGCTTTAAATTTAAAGAACCTTTTTCCTGAAATCTTTTTTATAAAGGTCTGTGGAGATTTTTTTTTAAGATTTTTTTTTTTATGTGGACCATTTTAAAGTCTTTATTGAATTCGTTACATACAGCTTCTGTTTTGTTGTTTTATTTTAAGTTGAGAGGCTTTGTGGGATCTAGCTCCTTGACCAGGGATCAAACCCACACCTCCTACACTGGAAGGTAAAGTCTTAATCACTGCACTGCCAGGGAAGTTCTACATGAAGACTTTTTAAAACGTAATACTGTTACCCAATTATCAGAATGTATCTCTGAATCTATGACTGAAATATTTATTCCAAGGGTATGTAAGTGATACGATATGATTGAGATAGGTGGGGGAAAAGAGTAGACATACATTGAAAAGAAGAAAGAGCATTTACCCCCCTTGGAATATCAAGTCTTTTTTATGGGGTTTTTTTTTTTTTTTTTTTTGAGTCTGGTGGGGTCACAAAGATTTTTTATGGTTAAGCAAAATTATTTTTTAATTAAAACCAAAAGATGTATAAATACATACTGAAACACAGATGAACCCTGAAGACACTAGGCTACGTGAGAGAAGCCAGTCACAAAGGACCACGTACAGTTCATAACTGTACTTTTAAAAACTGTCCAGAATTTAAAAAAAAATCTGAGACAGAAAGTCTCAGAGACAGAGACAGAAAGTAGATTAGTGATCTACTAAGTAGTGTCTAAGCCTAGAGGTAAGCAGTATTGATGAGTAATGGCTAAGGGGTGCAAAATTTCTTTTTTAGATGATAAAAAAATCTTCTAAAATTGATTGAGATGATGGCTATAGAACTCTGACTTTAAATAGGTGAACTGTATGTTATGTGAATTCCAAATAAAAATCAAAAACATAAAACCAAGAAAAAAGTTAAACATAGAAAAAGAAGGATTTCAGACTGTGCATACCAAACTGTGGGTCAGCTTCTCTTAGGGATATATAAGGAAAAGTTTAAGAAGCATAGAAGCAGGTTCAATAAGTCACTAATAGTGACAACTCACCACTGTAAAGTCACACATATGTAACCACGCATCAACATGTATGCTTGGCTTAAGAATCAATTTTACCAGTAGTGTGTAAATTAGATGAAATGAAAGTAACAAATTCCAATCTTTACCTTAAATCAGTAATTTATACAGTCCAATTTAAAAAGAAATAATTCTTTGCCAAATGTCATGGCAGTCAGGAAATTGCAACAGAGTCAAAATATTTCCAGAAACTTTTGATTAAACTCAATTAATATATAAAATATCATATCACTTTTGAATATGCTATAGCTGTTATGTTCTGTGATACTGCAAAGAACAAATATGTGAAACAGAAATCTGAGTAAAAAGATACTTCTACAAATAAATTATAGAAACTTATTTCTAATGGTCCAATGAATAAAACAGAATGTTAGAGGCAACCTCCTATGAAAAATAAATGTTGCAAATGTCAGAGAATTTTAACAGATATCAGCTGTAAAACAGTCACTTGGATGAAAAGAAGAAATTTTAAGCAGTAGATCAAAAAGAACATAAAATTAAAAAGACTGAATTTTAAATCACTTGAAGGTAAAAACTGTCTTTAAAAAACTGATTCTGTGTTTAAAGAACATTTTTTAAATGTCCTTTATATATGGACAGAGGGGCCTGGCAGGCTACGGTCCATCAGGTTGCAAAGAGCTGGACACGACTAAAACAACTTAGTACACTCACACTTTACACACATAAGTAAATTTACTATCTTCTTTCTACTCATTTCATTCCACAAATATTTACTTAGTGTCTACACCATAAGCAGGGATATTTATATCCACAGCATATCCATATCCTCAAACTCTGAGTGCATGCATGTTCAGTTGCTAAGTTGTGTCTGACTCTCTGCAATACCATAGACTGCAGCCCGCCAAGCTCCTCTGTCCACGGGATTCTCCAGGCAAGAATACTGGAGTAGGTAGACATTCCCTTCTCCAGGGGATCTTCCTGACCCAGGGATCAAACCCAGATCTCTTGCATTACAGGAAGATTCTGAGCCACAAGGGAAACCCTTAGACAGGGTATGTGTAAGATAATCCACTGGAATACATCACAGTGTAAATTTTTCTATTTTGGATATATTTTAGAGGGTATAATATACTACTATTAGTATACACATGTACAAGCTGGGAGTATGGGATCAATGAGATGCTGAGCAGGAAGGCTGGGCTCGCAATGCTATACTGGGTGAGTCCTGGTGAGATAGGAAGGTTGAACTAGCCAAACAAGCCACCAGGTGGTAATGAAAATAGGCCACAGAAATAAGGATGCTATCAGCCACCTTTTACAGTTACCTTCTAAATAACCCCTGCTGGCTCTCTGTTGAGGTCCTTTAATGGACTGGAACCTGGTGGTCTGGAGTCGACTGATAAGAAAGTAAAGAGCACGCAGCCCGGCCCCGTGGTGCCGGAGGATGTGGCTGGGGGTGCGGGGGTGGCAGTGGGGCAGCACCGGCCCGGCGCAGCAGGGCTAAGCCCAGCAAGGGCCGGGCCTCGGGGGCGCCCTCCCTGGCACCGCGGGGAGGAAGATGGAGACGCACATCTCATGCCTGTTTCCCGAGCTGCTGGCCATGATCTTTGGCTACCTGGACGTGCGTGACAAGGGGCACACGGCACAGCCTGCAGGCTCCGGGCATCCGCCGGGTGCAGATCCTGAGCTTGCGCCGCAGCCTCAGCTACGTGATCCAGGGTATGGCCAACATCGAGAGCCTCAACCTGAGCGGCTGCTACAACCTCACCGACAACGGGCTGGGCCACACATTCTTGCAGGAGATCGGCTGGCTGCGCGCGCTCAACCTGAACCTCTGCAAGCAGATCACTGACAGCAGCCTGGGCCGCATCGCCCAGTACCTCAAGGGCCTGGAGGTGCTGGAGCTGGGCAGCTGCAGCAACATCACCAACACCGGCCTCCTGCTCATCACCTGGGCCCTGCAGCACTTCAAGGGCCTCAATCTCCGCAGCTGCCGCCATCTCTCGGATATGGGCATCGGGCACCTGGCAGGCATGATGTGCAGCAGGGCCGAGGGCCGCCTGGGCCTGGAGCAGCTCACGGGGCAGGACAGCCAGAAGCTCACGGACCTGTCCCTGAAGCACATCTCCCGGGGGCTGACGGGCCTGAGGCTCCTCAACCTCAGCTTCTGTGGGGGCATCTCAGACACCCGCCTCCTGCATCTGTCACACATGGGCAGCCTGCGCAGCCTCAACCTGCGCTCGTGCGACAACATCAGCGACACGGGCGTCATGCATCTGGCCATGGGCAGCCTGCACCTCTAGGGGCTGGATGTGTCCTTCTGCGACAAGGTGGGGGACCAGAGCCTGGCTTACACTGCACAAGGGCTGGATGGCCTCAAGTCCCTGTTCGGGCGCCACTTGTTGAGGTCCTTTAATGGACCGGAACCTGGTGGTCTGGAGTCCACCGATAAGAAAGTAAAGGAGAGAGAAAGAGGCTGATATTCCTTGGTTTACGCAGAAAGCCAATAAAGCCGCTGCACAGAGCTTGTTCTGTTCACGAAGGCCTCAGGTGCCCTCTAGATAGGGTGTAGGCGCAGAGCGCCTTCTTGAGAGGGTCTTAGAAGCCTGGGCAGGAAAGTGAACCCAGAAGACCTCTGCGCTCCAAGGAAATAGCCTGAGAGAGAAAGAGAGACAAAGAAAGCAAGACATGGGCACCAAAGCTCTGATGGAGCAAAGGTGTTTTATTCAACATTGTGTGGGTATTTACACTGTCTTACAAGGTAGCTATTTTCAGCAGAGATAAAATCAAAACTTACAAGCTATCAAGGAAACATGAGGTCATCCATATGAAAGAGAGAGGGTTGTAAATAATCACTTTTACCATATGGTTCATAAAAAGGAAGAGGGTACTTATCACCATATAGAAAAACTAATGAAGGAAATGCCTGGATTCCTCAGCCCCAGGGAGAGGCTTGCCTCTCCTCTTAATTCCTGAATATTCAGGAATTAATAAGGAACAGAGAATTCCTGACAGATCCAAAACAGCACACTGTTCCTGACAATGCTTCCTGACAGCTCTCCATTATTCCATTGACAGCTTTGCTGAAGTCCTCTGTCCTTGCTCCTAGTGGCTACATTTTCTTCCAGTTATAGGTCCCTTTTTTTTGGCTCCTTGGCATGCAGGATAACAATAATAAATTCTTATTTGATACTGGACATCACAAATGGACAGGGCTTCCCTGGTGGCTAAGTAGTAAAAAAAAAAAAAAATCTGCCTGCCAATGCAGAAGATGCATCTTCAATCCCTGGGTTGGGAAGATCAGCTGAAGAAGGAACTGGCAACCCACTCCAGTATTCTTGCCTGGGAAATCTGGGAAATCAAACCAGTGAATCTTAAGGGAAATCAACCCTGAATATTCATTGGAAGGATTGATACCAAAGCTCCAATGCTTTGGCCACCTGATATGAAGAGCTGACTCATTAGAAAAGACCCTAATTCTGGGAGAGATTGAAGGCAAAAGGAGAAGAGGGCAACAGAGGATGAGATGCTGGATAGTATCACTGACTCAATGGACAGGAGTTTGAGCAAACTCCAGGAGATAGTGAAGGACAGGAAAACCTGGCGTGCTGCAGTCCATGGGGTCATAAAGAGTTGGACACGACTTAGTGACTGAACAACAACAATAAACAACTAAAAAGCTGGGCAAAATATATGATCCAGCTGTTCTCAGACAGTGGACAGCAGGCTGTGCGGGATGGGATTCTCCGAGAGAGAACTGAGCATCACGATTGTCCCGACTTTCACCTGGAGACATTTCCAGATCACACTGCAGGAAGGGAAATCTGAAGACAGCAGCTGGAGAGTGCAGAACAGACTTGCCAAAAGGAGACTGACTGCTGCACAGAAAATGACTGTGTCCTTGAGTGCGTGCTGGGTGGGGACCCAGTGAGAATTCCAGAAAGATAGCGTGTACACATGACAAAAGGATTAAAATGACAGGCATGTGCCACAATGCGGTTGGCAGCTCATAATAAATTGCAGACCTACCAATGAAGGTAGAACCTACCGGAGAAGGCAACGGCACCCCACTCCAGTCCTCTTGCCTGGAAAATCCCATGGATGGAGGAGCCTGGTAGGCTGCAGTCCATGGGGTCGCTAAGAGTCAGACACGACTGAGCGACTTCCTTTTCACTTTTCACTTTCATGCATTGGAGAAGGAAATGGCAACCCACTCCAGTGTTCTTGCCTGGAGAATCCCAGGGGCGGGGGAGCCCGGTGGGCTTCCGTCTATGGGGTCACACAGAGTTGGACACGACTGAAGCAACTTAGCAGCAGCAGCAGCAACCAATGAAGGTAACAAATACCACAGTTAGCGTGTAGTTTCTGAAACAGTCAAGCTATCAACCTAAAGGAAATCAGCCCTGAATACTCATTGGAAGGACTGTTGCTGAAGCTGAAGCTCCAATACTTTGGCCACCTGATGCGAAGAGCTAACTCACTGGAAAAGATCCTGATGCTGGGAAAGACTGAAGGAGAAGGGGGTGGCAGAGGATGAGATGGTTAGGTAGCATCACTGACTCAATGGACATGAATTTGAGCAAACTCTGGGAGATAGGAGAGGACAGAGCAACCTGGCGTGCTACAGTATATGGGGTCACAAAGAGTTGGACGCAACTGAACAACTCATGAAAAGTCTCCGAGTTCATGAAACACAAGAAAAGACTGAAGAACTGTCATAGATAGGAGGAGATTAAGGAAACAAAACAACTAAATGCAATGTGATACTTTGGCTTGTACACTGGATAGACAAATGACCTTAGATGTAAAAACATGGAATCTGAATCATGTCTACAGTTTGGCTAATAGCATTATGTCAAGGTTAATTTCCTGGTCTTAATCATTCAAATGTGGCTACGTGAGTTATTAACATTAGAGTCAGTGCAGTGAAGGGGATATTCTGCATCACTTTTCCAACTTTTCTGTAATTCTAAAATTATTTCCAAATAAAGTATTTTAAAGTGACCTACTAGAAAAGACCCTGATGCTGGGAAAGACTGAGGGCAAGAGGAGAAGAGGGGTGGCAGAGGACGAGATGGTTGGATGGCATCACTGACTCAATGGACATGAGTTTGCGCAAACTCTGGGAGATGGTAAAGGACAGGGAAGCCCGGTGTGCTGCAGTCCATGGCGTGGCAAAGAGTAGGACACGACTGAGCAACTGAACGACAACAAAAGTGCCTTCAAAGAAAAAAAAGCCAGTCAGGCATCTTTTCTACTTGAAGCTCTCAAATGACTTTCTACATCAGCAGTTTGCAAAACAGACCCACTCTTTGTTTTCATAAACTAAAAACTTTACTGGAACACAAGCCCACCCTTTTATTTACATATTGTTTCTGGCTGTTTGGGGGGCTACAACAGCAGAGTTGAGTAGTTGCAATAGAGACTGAATGTCCTGCAAAGCTAAAACGTTTGTCACGTGGCTCTTTACCAAAAGTAAAAACTTTTTGTCAGTTCTCTGACTGAGGGTGAAAGTCAGATTCTTGTGATAGCCTAGAGAGTCCTAAGCGATCTGGGCCAACCCTCTCCTCCACCTGCTGCCCACTGCTGAGCCCCTTACCTTCTCTGCTCCGGTCACACAGGCCTCTCCTTGCTGGTTCACAAAACGTGCCACGCAGTGCTCTCACCTAAGGGCCTTTGCACACACTGAGTCCACTTGGACTGTTAAGCTGCTGCACCCTTCAGGTCTTTGCCCAAAGGTCCTGATCACTCAAATAAACTGGTACTTCCTTTATTATTCACTCTGATTTATTCTCTGCTACCATCTAACATATTATTCATTACCATCTAACACATTTACCTGTCCTTCTTGACAATGTAAGTTTCATTGGGAAGAGGCTTTGTTTCATTCAATGATGTGTCTAACACCACAGTTCGGTAAATAACTACAAGCAACTTTTATAGGACATATAGATACACACACACACACACACACACCTCCTGATCAGCATTTGTGTGATTTATAATCAACGCATAAGTCTGCGTGTGTGTGTGTGTGTGTGTGTGTTAGTCGCTCAGTAGTGTCCAACCCTTTGCAACCCCTTTGACTTAGCCCACCAAGCTCCTCTGTCCATGGAGTGGATGCCATGCCCTTCTCCAGGGGATCTTCCTGACCCAAAGATAAAACCCAGGTCTCCCACATTGCAGGCAGATTCTTTACTGTTTGAGCTACCTGGGAAGCCCAACATCTTAAAATCTAGCTGCTAAAAAAATTACAGGTCAAAAATACTTCTGAAGCACCAAGACAGTTACCTGTGATTTAAATTCAAGAATAGAAACAACTAATAACTAGACAGATCATCAGCAAGTCTGCAAAAGGCATGAACACTATATTCAATAATGGAAAAGGTTGTGAAAAAGAATATATATATATATGTATCATTGAGTCACTTTGCTGTATAGCAGTCATTAACATAATTCAACTATACTTCAACAAAAACTAATCAAATAAATAAAAATAAAATGAAAATATAGAAATGATAAAGGCAATAAAACTAAGAGTCAGTTCTTCAAAAAGATCAAAAATGATAATCAACTGAACAGCATCACAAGAAGTATTTCTACTTTCCCTGATGGCCAGTGAGCTGGCGATCTTAGAGGGGGAGGAAACGGGGAACAGAAAGGAAGGGAAATGGGGGTGGGGGAGGAAGAATGAAGAGAGGAGACTGCTGTTTTCATTCTATTGGACTCTTGTGCATATATAACTTAAATGCACTTAGCTTTGTGCATATATAACTAACACTAATTTTTCAAAAAAAGAAAAGCGTACAGAAAAAATTATTCTTGTGTAATTCCAGACTACAAGTTAAGGGCACAATCCACTGTCTAGTGGGTTTTTTTTTAATCTCCTCCAGTACCTTCCCCATTTTAGTGCTTCAATAAATACTAGTTCAATGAGTAAAAGCATACTTGGAATGAAATCTATTCTTTTGCCTCTATTAAAAAAGATGACAAACAGGTAATGATGCGAGTTTGAGAAAATGTTAAGTCTAGCGATGGCCACCGTTTCTGAGGAAACTGCACTTGTCAGGTGCTGTGGGGTGGAAGCAAGTCCCGAAGCCTTCAGGTCAGAACTCCCGGCTGAACGCACAGTGACTGTCTATCCAACAAAGACCAAAGCGCTCACACAGAGCTCACCCAGGAACACCGCGCTGACGTCACACATGCTCACCGGTGAGAAACAGCTATGACTGCAAACTCTATTTTCGGTAAAACCAAAATTAATAACCAAAATTCTCACACTCAAAAGGAACCCAGTTTGATTCCAGTAATCCAAGGTAACATGCAGAATTGTGAAAACTAGCTATACTTGCAGGAAGCAGCCAGACTCTGTGGCAGTTACAAAAGCATGGTTTTTGATCAAAAACTAAAACAAATCACCAACTAGCCTGTGCCGCCTCCTCCTATAAATCAGGAGTCTAGAGAAAAAAGCCATTTCCTTCAATGATGATTCACAAAGAAGGAACCAACACAGCAACTACAGAAAAATACAAGAAATAAAGAAGAGCTTCAACAAAACCTGTGAACAAAAATAACTACATCAATAGCCACAAAACAGGTGAGAAATAAGGACCAAATACTTCTTCATTAACTTAAAAGAAAAACACACCCAGTTGAAGCTGTTGTGAAGCAGCTGCAGATAGTAGAAATGATTGGAATGATTCTAAAATATACACAGAAATGCAAAAGACCTAAAGTATCTAAAATAATCTTGAAAAGAAGAGAATTGGAGGACTTAATCTTACCTGACTTCAATACTTAAAAGTTATAGTCATTAAGATAGTGAGGAGTTTGTATAAGGATCAACCTACAGATCAATGGAATAAAACAAAAAAAGACCCACACTTATAGGATCACCGGATTTTCAACCAGAGCACCAAAGAAATCCAATGGGGAAAGGAACATGTTTCAGTACCTGGTACAAGAGTAAATGACATCCATATAAAAACAGTGAACTTTAATGTGACCAAAAAATTACCACTAGATGGACTGTAGACCTAAAGCAGAAGTTGAAGTGTGAATTTTTCAGAGAAGAAAATCTTTATGATTTAGGGGGAAGCAAGGGTTCCTTAAGTCATGGAGAGCAACAGTCATAACTGTTGACAAAGTCAGAAACATTGACAAATTAAACTTCATCAAAATGAAAAGGTTGTGCTCACTAAGACAAGGCAAAAAGATGCACAGACTTCCACAGATTGGGGGAAACATTCACAAAATCACGTATTTGACAAAGGAATGGCATCCATTATATGCAAAGAACTCTAAAAACCTCAACACCACCATCCAAATTTTTAATGGGCAAGGTTCAAATTATGATAGATAGAGATGTGACAAACACAAACACGAAAACATTAGTAGAATTCAGGTAGTCTGTAAATAGGTATTTACTGTAAAATTCTATCAATTTTGTTGTATGTCTTAAAGTTTTCATAATAAAAGGTACCATTCCAAAGTTCTTTCTTGAACTTAAAGAAGACTTGACTCTATATACCTAAAGAATATATCGTGTGCCAGGAAAAATGATCCACACATAGTTGTTAAAATCAAGACATATTATAGCAAAATTAGTAGGCTTTAAAACTGAAAAAGAATCTTCTGGGCAATCAGACTAAATATGGATTACTTGTAGCAAAAATAAGAAAGCTGGAATAACATCTGTCTAGTTTCAGCAACAGCACTATACTACTCCCCTAACCTCTTAGGGAAAAAAAAGAAATTCCTCACATGAACCTTTCTTGAGGAAAACGAGAAAATGAACTTCAATCAACAGATTTAAGTAGGTTAAGCAAGTAAGTAGATGGGGTTCCCAGGTGGAGCTAGTGGCGAAGAACCCGTCTGCCAATGCAGAACATGTAAGGGACACGGGTTCAATCCCCAGGTTGGAAAGATCCCCTGGGGCAGGAAATGGCAACCTGCTCCAGTACTGTTTGAAAAGGTCCACGGACAGAGAAGCCTGGCAGGCTACAGTCGCTGGGGCTGCAAGTCGGACACAATTGAGCACACACACCAAGTAAGTAGCTACACTATGAAGCATGAGGACCAAACTTCTCATCGTTGGAGCAAAAGAGACAAAACTAAGGAATGAGCTCGGAGGCCAGAATAAACCCTGTGGTATTGGGCTGCACCTCCCAACAGACACACACAGGATGCACACAGATGTACACTATGGCCGTGTAAGATGCCGACGTTTGGGGAGATCGGTGACAGGGTATCTGGGAACTCAGCATAACTTCTGCAAATTTCCTACAAGTTGAAGATTATTTCAAAATAGTTTTTAAAAATGAAATGTGAAACTTCCCCCCAAAATAACCAATGCAAAAAACAAAAAGCCCCTACCAACAAGAAAATTTAAGAACACTCTTGGTCATCTCCTTGGTCGAAGAGGAAACACAAACCAAAATCACAGATGGTGCAGGGTAGGGGTAGGAAATTAATAGATACAAAAAATATAGCCATTTATAATGACTTTAAATGGACGATAATCTGCAGAAACACTGAATCACCATGTTGTACACCTGAAACTGTAACACTATAAATAAACGATACTTCAATTTCACAAATCATGGACTAATAAGAATTGAAACATTTCACATTAGAACCTATGGGATACAGCTAACACAGTACTCAAAAGAAAATTTATATTAGTTCTTATATTAGCAAAAGGAAAAAATAAATAGCATATAATAAATCAGCATAGCATCTGGGTCAAGATGTTTGCAAAGTATAAAATGGGACCAACAAAAGCAAAAAATTAATAGTGTTAAAAGCAGACATTAATAAATTAGAAAACAAAAGAGAGAAATTATGAACCTAAAAGATGGTTTAGAGGATAATGAATAAAAGCAGACCCACTGGCTAACCCATCAAAGGGGAAGGGCATACAAACAAACACATGAACAAAGAGATTATGGCGGAATCATCACAAAAAGAACAGTACTTTGCTCCACTCTATATGAAGCAAATTTTCAAACTTATAAAATGAACCACTTTCTAGGAAGGCATTTTATCAAAACTGACAAGAAACCTAGGTAGCTCTTACTGTTCTAATATGAAAGTCTGTTAGTATTATATCATCTATGTAGAAACGGGGAGAAAAATAACACATCCACGCCTACACTCGTGAAGCATCTCTGAATGGGGAGAAAACCGTAACAGGCGAGGGGGCCGTACCGAGCGCCGTGCTGAGTGAAGGCAGGCAGAGAAGGGCACGCATCACACGCCACCCCTTACGTGTGGAATCTAAAGAGAAATGATGCAAACGGATGTATTTGCAAAACAGAAACACACTCACAGACTTAAGAGAATGAACTTTCCGTTGCCAGGGGTGGGGTAGAGGGGATGGAGGCGGGAAGGGATAGTCATGGAGTTTGGGAGGATGATATACACACGGCTGTGTTTAAAGTGGATCACCAGCAAGGACCTACTGTAAGTACAGGGAACTCTGCTCAGTGTTATGTGGCAGCCTGGATGGGAGAGGAGTTTGGGGGAGAATGGACACATGTATATGTATGGCTGAGCCCCTTTGCAGTCCACCTGAAACTATCACAACATTGTTAATTGGCTAATGTCCAATATAAAAGCTTAAAATAAAAAATCCAACAACAACAGGCAAGGGGAACAGCCTTACAGGAGAGACTTTTTGGGGTATATAACACACATTTATAATTTTTAAACCATATGATCCTATTACCTGACCAAAAAATTAACTAAGTAGCAAATAATTTTCCCTTGCAAATAAACCATAGAACAAAAAATTAAAATCCACAGCAACTGGATCAATTCTCTCTGGTTATTATTCAATTTGTTTTCATTTACAAATTTACCTGCTCTGCAAATCCTGCCCACAGGCCTGCTAACCAACTAGCACTACTGACTCAATTTAAATCAAAGAACTTAAAGAAAGCATACTAAAGGTCTCTGGCACTCTCACCGCAAAACTCAAACTAGGATGTGTGCAGCAGTAAAACCGGAAACTGAGGAAAAAGCAAAACTTTCTCACGCCAAATATTAAAACACTCCAAGGAGCCAGAAAGTCTCTAAACTCAACTTTTCAGAGACTACTTTTAGGTATTTTCCCAACATGATGAATTTGTTATTTCATTGTAGGATCACAACTTGAAATCTATTGTTTAGGAACTTAAAAATAATTACATATGGCTTTCAGATTGTTTCTAGGCAAACAGGATCTTAGTTGGAACCAACAGAAATTGACTCAGGTAGAATAGTTAGAAAAACAATTTACTGAAGACTACTGGTTAGAATTCACAGAACCTCCAGTGAGGCTGAGGAACCAGGCTAGGAAGGCGGCAGAAATAAAGCGGGGTCAGAGCCAAAAATCACAGAATGGTCACAATGCCATAGCTTTCAAGTCCTCACCATCCATCAATAGTCGGTGCTCTGGACTCTGCCCCTGTAGTCCCTGGAGACCCCAATACCACCACTGTCCATCACCAGAATGCACTGTCCATGATCTCTGCTTCTTTAGAAAAATAATGCTAAACATATTTTCCAATTTTTTGCTATTGGCATTTAGAAGTATAAACTGATCCTGTATCCAGCCACCTTAATAAATTCTCCTCTTACTCAAAGCAATCTGCCTGTTTTGGAGGGGTTTTCCATGTCATCTGAAAAAACTGAAGCTCCATGCAAAGTCCGGGAAAGGAACAGCCACATAGCTGAGCTTAGGTCACATGACTGAACGAGTCAAGCAAATATCTGGCATTTTTTAGTTTCCACAGTGGGAGGAAGACACTTTCTTTCAACAAGATTCATTAAATGGGGAATTCTCCAAAGATAAGAAAGGAACATAAAAAAATAATTTTTGCTAAAATTCAGAGTATACTGTAGGAAAATATTCTGCCAGAAATGATGGTGACAGAAATAACGTTATAGAAATGATTGTGAAATAAGAAATATTATAAATTAATAGTAAAATATATACATAAAAATAAGACAACCAAGGATCACTGGGATACAAAAATAAGAATTATATTCTAAGTATAAGGAAACACAAGAATGATGCAATCTTCAAATAGGAATACCACCCTTGGTTGGTATCACAGATCCTTCAGAGCACGTGGCATTCATTCCTCTCTACTCCTCCTGCAATTTCAGAATGCAGTTACTGAACTCTCAGTAATGCACCAACAGCCAACTGTTCAAAACCTTGAATTTTCTGTAAATATCTCATCAAGTTAAACCAATGGATATTTAAGGAAAAATCATCAGAGAGGAACAAAGAAATAGAAACACAACAGATGATTACTTTTCTGACTCTCCTTTCTTCCCCAAGGGGCATCTTACGGTTCCCTACTTCAAGGAAAAAACACAAAGAACAGAAAGTTCAACAAGGATGAAGAGACTATGACCTGCTTCACTGCCTATGTGTATTCTTGTCTAGTTTTTTCAATTCTAATTTTCTCCTCACATGTTAAAGTAGACTCATGGTAATTCATACTTTTCTAAAAGCTGAAAAGGTTAGCCAAACACAAATTTACTTTGGCCAATTCACTCTAGGTTAATTTCAAATGGGAGAGTAGGGGAAACTTTCATAAGAGGGATGAGCTGGGAGCTGAAGGAGGAATAAGAAAGAAAAAGGAAGAAACAACGTTTAGGGTGAGAAATAACACAAAGGGAATCAAGACCATCCAAGGTCTATGTAACAAACTGACAGCAGAATGACCACAGCCCAGACCTACTAACCCTATGATGTCAAATGACAGTGAAAGTCGCTCAGTCATATCCGACTCTTTGCGACCCCATGGACTATACAGTCCATGGAATTCTCCAGGCCAGAATACTGGAGTGGGTAGCCTTTCCCTTCTCCAGGGGATCTTCCCAACCCAGGGATCGAACCCAGGTCTCCTGCATTGCGGGCGGATTCTTTACCAGCTGAGCCATAACGGAAGCCCACACTATGATATAAAGAACCTTTAATAAACAGACCAGAAACCTGGAAGAGAGGCAGTTTGGAGAAACCAGATTAATTTAGTTACGGACAGATTAAGAGTTGCCCATAAAATACTTCAAATAATGTTATCAAGTCAGCAGTTGAAAGTAGAGACTCAAGAAGAAGCTAGAGATCTAGATTAGGAACCACCTTACACGAAGATCATGGTCAGAGTCATAGAACACACATTTGGGAATAGTATTAAATGAGTCCCAGGCTACCAGACACTTAAGTGAAAACTCTTAATCAATGTTGAACCAAATGTGGGGATTAATAATTTTATACTGGGACTTTCCTCAGTGTGATCTCATTGCACCTCCCTGCAACAATGTTGACCTCAAAGGCATTATTCTCCTTTTAAAGATGAAGAAACTGAGGCTGACCAAAAAAACTACCTGCTCCAATGGCAGAATCCAGACCCTGAACACAGGTCATGTGACTCCAAACCCAGCATTATTACATCTTAGTGATCAGAGAAACAGCTACAGCAAGAGGGCCCTGAATCTTCATAGTGTTCAAAAGCTATAACAAACCTAGACAGCACATTAAAAAGCAGAGACATCATTTTGCCAACAAAGGTCCATACAGTCAAAGCTATGTTTTTTCTAGTAGTCATGTACAGATGTGAAAGGTGGACCAGAAAGAAGGCTGAGTGCCAAAGTACTGATGCTTTAGAACTGTGGTGCTGGAGAAGACTCTTGAGAGTCCCTTGGACTGCAAGGAGATCAAACCAGTCAATCCTAAAGGAACTCAACCCTGAATATTCATTGGAAGAACTGATTCTGAAGCTGAAGCTTCAATATTTTGGTCACTTGCTGCAAAGAGCTGACTCACTGGAAAAGAGCCTGGTGCTGGAAAAGATTGAGGCAGGAGATGGGGAGACAGAGGATGAGATGGCTGGATGGCATCACCAACTCAATAAACATGAACTTGAGCAAATTCCAGGAGACAGTGAAGGACAGGAAAGCCTGGCGTGCTGAGGTCCACGGGGTCGCAAAGAGTTGGACACAACTGAGCAACTGAACAACAGCAAGTGTTTATCTCTGTCTATAAGCTGAGTACAATTTTTCAAATGAATAAGGATAGTTTTTTATTCTATAGTTTTTAAATTTTAAGGCTTTTTTCCTGATAAAAATCAGTGCAAGCTCGTTGCAAAAAAGTTCTAATCTTAGGTCTTCCCTGGTGGTACAGTGCATAAGAATCCACCTGCCAATGCCTGGGACACAGACTTGATCCTTGGTCCAGGAAGATCCCACATGCCATAGAGCAACTAAGCCGTGCCTCACACTACTGAGCCCACACACCCCAGAGCCCATGCTCCCCAACAAGAAAAGCTACTGCAATGAGAAGCCCGGCACCACAACTTGAGAAAGCTCCCACACAGCAACAAAGACCCAGCACAGTCAAAAACAAAGAGAGAGCAATTTTTTCAGTTTTAATTTTACAAAACTAAATGCAATATAAAGTGGTATCTTCCCATAATCCCCGTTCTCAAAATATCTGCTACTAACAGTTTCAAGTCTAAGAAAGTCTAAAAAAGAGGGGATATATATAAATATATACACATATATAAAACTGACTCACTTTACTGCACAGCAGAAACTAACCAACATTGTAAAACAGTGAGACTTCAATAAGAATTAATTTAAAAAATGGTTCCCAGTCTATTTCACGAGACCATTTTCTCCATTCATTTGTCAATGCACTTTAAGAGCTGTATGAATGTGTCATGTGCTGGAATATATTTAAATACTCAAAAATGTTTCTACTGGATCAATTTTTAGAAGCAGGATGTTAGCTCACAGAGGAGACCTGACATTTTAACAGCAACTGACAAACTGCTTTCTAAAGAGGTTGTACCAATTTCTACTGATATACAATGTGTGATTGACAAATTTGATTAATTAAAATGTAAAATTTCTATAACAGACAAAAACATCATAAACAAAGCTCATGCAAAAAACAAACTGGACAAGAGTTAAACAGTCAGAGTTCATTCATATGAAAATTTCTTATAAATCAACACTTACAAATGAAAATGAGCAAAGGCTACTCAACATCACTCATTATCAGAGAACTGCAAATCAAACCCACAATGAGGAACCATCTCACATCCGTCAGCATGGCTGCTATCGAAAAGTCTACAAACAATAAATGCTGGAGAGGGTGTGGACAAAAGGGAACCCTCTTACACTGTTGGTGGGAATGCAAACTAGCACAGCCACTATGGAGAACAGTGTGGAGATTCCTTAAAAAACTAGAAATAGAATGCAACCCAGCAATCCCACTGCTGGGTGTACACATCGAGGAAACCAGAAATGAAAGAGACACATGCACCCCAATGTTCATTGCAGCACTGTTTACAACAGCTAGGACATGGAAGCAACCTAGATGTCCACTGGTAGATGAATGGATAAGAAAGCTGAGGTACACATATGCGATGGAATATTACTCAGCTATAAAAAAGAACACATTTGAGTCAGTTCTAACGAGGTGGGTGCAACTGGAGCCTATTATACAGAGTAAGAAAGAAAGTCAGAAAGAAAAACACCAATACAGTATATTAACGCATATATATGGAATTTAGAAAGATGGTAACGATGACCCTATATACAAGATAGCAAAAGAGACACAGATGTAAAAAACAGACTTTGGACTCCGTGGGAGAAGGCAAGGGTGGGATGATTTGAGAGAATAGCATTGAAGCACATATATTACCATATGTGAAACAGATGACCAGTCCAAGTTCAATGAATGAAGCAGGCCACTCAAAGCCAGTGCACTGGGACAACCCAGAGGACAACCCGAGGCGGAGGGAGGTGGGAGGGGGGTTCAGGACAGGGGGACACATGTACTGCTGCTGCTAAGTTGCTTCAGTCGTGTCCGACTCTGTGCGACCCCATAGACAGCAGCCTACCAGGCTTCCCCGTCCCTGGGATTCTCCAGGCAAGAACACTGGAGTGGGTTGCCATTTCCTTCTCCAGTGCAGGAAAGTGAAAAGTGAAGTCGCTCAGTCATGTCCGACTCTTAGCAACCCCATGGACTGCAGCCCACCAGGCTCCTCCGTCCATGGGATTTCCCAGACAAGAGTACTGGAGTAGGGTGCCATGACACATGTACACCCGTGGCTGATTCATGTCAATGTATGGCAAAAACCACCACAATATTTCAACTAGCCTCCAATTAAAATAAATGAGTTAAATAATAATAATATTATAAATACAAATGGCCCAAATATATATAAACCATGTAAACCCATTCAATAGACAAATCCAAATTAAACAAAAGCAATGTATTATCATTACCTATCAAATTAGCCAAAATAAACTTGAAGAATAGTAACATTATCTCACAGAGCCTGGGGACAGGGTACCAAGCTCTCTCCCAGACTGCTGAAAAGGGACATGAGCAGCTTAACTTCTGCACGGCATCTTGCCCAGGTGTGAAAATTTAATGTATGTGGACTTTACCCAGTAATTCCATGTTAGTTAGGAATTGATCCTGCATCAGTACCAGCCAAGTGCACAACCATTTATTTATAGTCATGTTCAGTGCACTGTGAAAATAGCAAAAGTGTGAAACAGTCTAAATCTGTCAATCAGAAACTAAATCAAGAATGTTAAAAAAAAAAAAAAAAAAGAATGTTAAAAACCATACAGTGGAATGTTACGATGCCATAACAATGATGGTGTGATAGCTATCTGTTTTAGCTTGGGAAAATGTCCATGATACTAAGAGATATACAGAACAATTCCATTTACATATATGTATACAGCCAGGGGAAAAATGTCTTAAGATATATGTATTTCATATTTCATACCTCAAGATATATGTATTTCAAAATAGTGACAGTAGTTATATCTATATGGAGGAATTACAGGCAATTTTTCAATATATATTTCTGTAATGTTTTGAACAATATACATGTGTTTATTCTTTATATATAAACAAGAACATTTTCATTTAAAAAGAGACAGGAAACACTGAAAAGTTGGCAATCAGTGGGCCAGAATCATCAGATGAGGTTATAAAACCTTCTTATGTTCTGAAATTCTATAATAATTAAGGAAATATTTATTCCAGGGTGCTTCTTCCTCATTAAAAAAACTTGCTCCAGATTTACTCTTTCCCCATATCTTTTGAGGAGACTAAAATAAAAGAAATATAGTATTTATCATTAACATGATGTTTGACTTTTCATTTTTTGACTTTTTAAAGTTTCTTTGTTTTGAAATGAAGGACAACTGCTTTACAGCACTGTGGTGGCGTCTACCAACACCACCATGGATCAGCCATAGGTTTACGATAATGTGCTGGACATTGGCAGTGCAGAGAAGGGGTAGGGAGGATAGAAATGATAGAAACACCACCATGGATCAGCCATAGGTTTACGATAATGTGCTGGACATTGGGAGTGCAGAGAAGGGGTAGGGAGGATAGAAATGAGAGAAACCCCAGCCTAGGCTAAACCTTTCTCAGGTTTCAAAGCTCCCCAAAGACATTAATGCAAATCTCCAAGTTCAGGTCCTAGAGCTAAAAATGGAGACTCGTTCGTAAAGGATCTATATATATAATATCATCCAACTGACAACAGATATTGCCATTCCTGGATTGTGAATACAGAAAGGAAGTGAATGCAAAGATTACAAGTTAGATTTATATTTAACTGTCAGATGGAATAGACCACCTAACCTTTGCTGCTGCTCATCACATTTTATACAAAAAGTTTATAAGAGCATATTCAAAATATGGTCTCAATTCTTACAGATTATACATAGTAAAAATATATATATAACAAATAATTACCTCTCCTATGAAGACTACTATAACACAGTCCAACTTCTCTTCAGGATACAGATTATCAATAAGGGAATGAAGAGTTTCTATGAGGTAAGATTTAACTTCTCTCTTCACTGTAGGAATTCCCATTACTATTGAAACTGAAACAAAAAAATGATAGTAATTATATTAAAAGATGTCACAGAGACAATGCAGAAAAACTCCACTATTTCAAAATTATACACTCTAAAATTGATAGAAAGAATTGGGTGATCAAAATATACTACATTTCAGAAAGAAAAATAATCAAAGATATGGGGTATGCCTATTACACAGTAATTCTTTTCCATATGGCTTCTTCGTAAGGAAAGCAATAATGCCAAAGAACTGATAAAGATGAAAGACATTAAACCACACAGTAAAAATGAACAGTAAAGTATAAACAACAGATTTTATTATATAATTGAAACTTAGAAATATTAAACACATCCTAAAAATTAATGTCTCACATGTTATGTATGAGGCGCCCTAAGGAGGACACAACAGCCCTTCTGTGGCTTTTTTCCAAATTCATAACCCCAATCTAACCATGAAGAAACGTCAGACAAATACAAACTCAGGGGATACTCCACCAAGACCAGGAAAGAAAGGATGAGGAACTGTCCTTGACTGGAGAAGACTAAGGGGACCTGACAAGTACAAGAAATACGGGACCCTGAGTTAGATCCTGGAACAGAATAACAGCAACAACAGTAATAAAATGACAGAATCTGAGTAAGAGCCAAGGTTAACAGCATTAATGCTAATTTCCTGGTTTTGATCATTATACAACAGCTACAAAAGGTGTGAATGTTTACAGAAACTAAGTGAGGTAATGCGGAAATTGTGTTCTGTTTGTGCAACTTAAAGTCTTAAAGTTACAGTCAGGTCTACCATAATGCCTGTTTTAAAGCATTCTTCCGACATGATGAATACACTAGAGAACAATCTGAGCATGATGTGGATTTTATGTTGGCTTTTATGCAATTCTCCCCCGGGACAAACACTTACTAGGTGAGCACAGAAAACCGTACCCATTTGGACTGAGTTCAGAAAAGTGAACCAAGCCGGGTAAAAATAATGCACAGCTGTCTCACTTCACTGCACGCTGAGAACCACACCCGTCTATTTCTGGTGCTACAACTTTCCACCAGATTTCAGTCCGCCCACTTTGCACCACTTCACAAAAACCTTCCAGGCTGCAGTCCCTCCGAAGCCCACTTCAACAAGCAAACCTCAAGTCTTCATCACAAGGTATTGATGGAATATGGTATTTCTTGTAGTGTTTACGCATTTCTCCGACACTGAGTATGTGTGACATCGTGCCACCGCTTTGATGAGCTCATCTTTTCTTCGTGTGCAACTGACAGTGTTTTTGAGTGCTGTGATCCTAACCCCATTTTTAGCATTTTATGACACAATTCTGCACAGCACAATAATATTTAGGAACACATATATTACAGTATTTCACAATGTTTTTAAAAATAACATCTTTCAAAGTCTTAGTATCTTAAGTGTTATATATCAGTGGAGAAGTAGCTTGCAAAATTTTAAATGAAGTTTTAATAACGTAACAATTCATTGGAGATACTGTACTACAAAATATCAGCTTTTCCCATAATCCAAATGAACTTTTTGGCCAACCCAATACTTAGAGGTCATAGACTTCTAAAGCTAGAAGGAGGCTTAAAGATTATGGGTCCATGATTTTACTACCAGGATTGTGCAGTTCAGAATACTAAGGTCCAAATAGCTTAAGGGAAACCCCCAAGTGTGAATATCATAATCCTCTCTCTCATTCTGGGCTGAAGAGTTTTCAAGGACTCAAAAAAAGAAGTGCTATATTTGTTTTGAACATACATATTGACCACATTAAACACAAGGCATTATTCTAGGTGTTAGGGATATAAGAGTGGCCAACATAGATAAGGTCCTTGCCTTCATGGGACCTTTCTTACTGAACACATTCTAGAGGATGGAAAAAGATAAACAATTTTTAATAATCTTGATGTGAAAAGCCAATTCAATGGTAAAGACCCTGATGCTGGGAAAGAATGAAGGCAAAAGGAGAAGGGGGCGCCGGAGGATCAGATGATTAGACAGCATCACCAACTCAATGGATAGGAATCTAAGCAAATACCAGGAGATAGTGGAGAACAGGGGAGCCTGTTGTGCTTCAGTCCATGGGGTCACAAAGAGTCAGACATGACTTAGCACCTCAACAACAACAAAAATCTTAAAACGTGGCAATATTAAAAAGAATGTGCAGAGGACAGGGGAAGGAAAGGTACCTCTACAGACAGTACAGTCATGAACAGACTCTCTAATATCAATGGAGCTGGTAACTAACGATGAGAGAGAGAAGATGAAGAAGATGAGGAAATAGCTGGGTGCTGAAGAGAGAGTGGTCTTAAGCTAGTCATGCAAGAGCAAGAATAGAACGTATCCAAAGCAGAATGAGATTAGACTCAGACGAATCAGTTCAGGATCAGATCACATATAACCTTAAATTTAGTTTTAGTTTTGTGCAAGGGAAAGCCATTGTAAGGTGGTAAGTGGGGAAGTGACAGTATCCATTTGCAATTTTAAAAGGTTACCAAACTTCGTGGAGAATAGACACAAAGAGTTAGATGGCATGTTTAGAGAAGAAGCCATTTTTCCCCAATAGACTGTTTTGGACCTGAAATAGATATTCTTTAGTTTAAACCAAGGCACTCAAGGTCTCCAAAAGCATTAAAAAGGAAAGTACTAATTTCAGCTAAATCTACAGAATTAAGAGTATCCATGCCAGTGGTAATTCACAAAATACCATAAAAAAAGGACAGCTCTTTCCTGCCTTCTGGAGATGTGGTAAAGTCTTCTTGGTGCATGCTGTGTGCTAAGTCGCTTCAGTCATGTCCAGCTCTTTGTGACCCCACAGACTGTAGCCCACCAGGCTCCTCTGTCCATGGGATTCTCCAGGCAAGAATCCTGGAGTATTATACCCTCCTCCAGGGGCTCTTCCCAACCCAAGGATCCAATCCATGCCTCTTATTTCTCTTGCATTGGCAGGAGGGCTCTTTACCACTAGCACCACCTGAGTGGCTGGGGAACTTGGGAGGAGAGGACATAATTAGTAACAATGAGTCACCACCACGTGTAACTCGGGTCCTGAGTACCTAGAACTTAGTGTGAAATCTTTTCTGCTTAGCAGAGCAGCCATTTAACATTTAACATGGCAACTGCTCCATCAGCCTGGATCCTGAGTGGTCAGTGATGCATGAAGTCCCCTGCTAACCCTAATGAACATGTACTTTGAGCAGAAATAAATAAACCTTCAATTAATTAAATCTGGGGAGTTGTTAGTTACCACCACATAACCCAGCCTGTCCTATTTGCTACAATTCTTCTTCTGTGGTTTACAAGGTAGAAAATGAAAGTATTCTAAAGGGTCAGAGTTTGGAAGAAAAACTTCAGGAATATCAAGAATAAGGCCGTATCATCCTCCCAGTGGGGGCTTCTCTCATGGCTCAGATGGTAAAGAATCCTCCTGTGACTCAGGAGACTTGGTTTCAATCCCTGGGATGGAAAGATCTCCTGGAGAAGGGAATGGCTACCCACTCCAGTATTCTTTTTTTTTTTTTTATACTTTTTTTTTTAATTTTATTTTTAAACTTTACATAATTGTATTAGTTTTGCCAAATATCAAAATGAATCCGCCACAGGTATACATGTGTTCCCCATCCTGAACCCTCCTCCCTCCTCCCTCCCCATACCATCCCTCTGGGTCGTCCCAGTGCACTAGCCCCAAGCATCCAGTATCATGTATCGAACCTGGACTGTCAACTCGTTTCTTACATGATATTTTACATGTTTCAATGTCATTCTCCCAAATCTTCCCACCCTCTCCCTCTCCCACAGAGTCCATAAGACTGTTCTATGCATCAGTGTCTCTTTTGCTGTCTCGTACACCGGGTTATTGTTACCATCTTTCTAAATTCCATATATATGCGTTAGTATACTGTATTTATGTTTTTCCTTCTGGCTTACTTCACTCTGTATAAAGGCTCCAGTTTCATCCACCTCATTAGAACTGATTCAAATGTATTCTTTTTAATGTCCAGTATTCTTGCCTGGAGAATCCCATGGACAAGAGGAGCCTGGTGGGCTACAGTCCGTGGAGTCACAAGGAGTCGGATGCAACTGAGCAACTGAGCACACTCGTCATCCTGACGTGAGGAGCAAGGTGCGTCGAGTAGCCAAACAGAAATAGAGCCCGAGGGCTGGACTAGGTACTCTGTTCCATTGATTCACTGTCCAGTATTTCCCATTCAAGTATGAACTGTGCATCTGTAATACATCTGTCTGGTCTGTAATGTACCAGACAATCTAAAACCACAGTTGCAACTTACAACATAGAAACTCTCAGACTTAGAGAAGGAACTCATGGTTGCTGGGGAGAAGGCTGGGAAGAGGAGAGAGGGAGTTTGGGATGGACACATACACACTGCGATATTTAAAATGGCTAAGCAACAAGGACCTACTGTAAGCACAGGGAACTCTGCTCAGTGTTATGTGGCAGACTGGATGGGAGGCGAGTTTGGGGGAAAATGGATGCTTACGTATGTATCGCTGAGTCCCTTCGCTGTTCACCTGAAACCATCACAACATTGTTAATTGACTATACCCAAATACAAAATACTGTTCATGGGTTCTCAAGGTAATAATACTCAAGTGGTTTGCTGTTCCCGTCTCCAGTGGACCACATTTTGTCAGAACTCTCCACCATGACCTGTCCATCTTGGGTGGCCCTACATGGCATGGCTCAAAGTTTCATTGAGTTAAATAAGGCTGAGCCAAAGACGGAGTCAAAGCAAAAAAAACACCCAGCTGTGGATGTGACTGGTGTGGAAGCAAGGTCCGATGCTGTTAAAGAGCAATATTGCATAGGAACCTGCAATGTTAGGTATGTGAATCAAGACAAATTGGAAGTGGTCAAACAGGAGATGGCAAGAGTGAACATCAACATTCTAGGAATCAGCAACTTAAAATGTACTGGAATGGGTAAATTTTACTACTTCAGTATTCCTGCCTTGAGAACCCCATGAACAGTATTTTGTATTTGGGTGTAGCCAATTAACAATGTTGTGATCGTTTCAAGTGAACAGCAAAGGGACTCAGCGATACATACATATGTATCCATTTCCCCCCAAACTCCCCTCCCATCCAGGCTGCCACATAACACTTAGCATTGTATCTACTACTATGGGCAAGAATCCCTTAGAAGAAATGGAGTAGCCATCATAAAAGAGTCCAAAATGCAGTACTTGGATGTAATCTCAAAAATGACAGAATGATCTCTGTTCGTTTCCAAGGCAAAACATTCAATATCATGGTAATCCAAGTCTATGCCCCAACCAGTAACACTGAAGAAGCTGAAGTTGAATGACACCATGAAGACCTACGAGGTCTTATAGAACTGACACCCAAAAAAGATATCCTTTTCATTATAGGGGACTGGAATGCAAAAGTAGGAAGTCAAGAAACACCTGGAGTAACAGGCAAATTTGGCCTTGGAGTATAGAATGAAGCAGGGAAAAGGCTAATAGAGTTTTGCCAAGAGAACACACTGGTCATAGCAAACATCCTCTTCCAACAACACAAGAGAAGACTCTACACATGAACATCACCAGATGGTCAACACCAAAATCAAACTGATTATATTCTTTGCAGTCAAAGATGGAAAAGCTCTATACAGTCAGCAAAACAAGACTGGGAGTTGACTGTTGCTCAGATCATGAAATCCTTATTGCCAAATTCAGACTTAAATTGAAGAAAGTAGGGAAAACCACTACACCATTCAGGTATGACCTAAATCAAATCCCTTACGATTATAGAGTGGAAGTGAGAAATAGATTCAAGGGACTAGATCTGATAGAGTGCCTGATGAACTAAGGATGGAGGTTCGTGACATTGTATAGGAGACAGGGAGCAAAACCATCCTCAATAAAAAGAAATGCAAAAAGGCAAACTGGGTATCTGAGGAGGCCTTACAAATAGCTGTGAAAGAAGAGAAGCAAAAAGCAAAGGAGAAAAGGAAAGATATACCCACTTGAATGCAGAGTTCCAAAGAATAGCAAGGAGAGATAAGAAAGCCTTCCTCAGTGATCAATGCAAAGAAATAGAGGAAAACAACAGAATGGGAAAGACTAGAGATCTCTTCAAGAAAATCAGAGACCAAGGGAATATTTCATGCAAAGATGGGCTCAATAAAGGACAGAAATGGTATGGACCTAACAGAAGTAGAAGATATTAAGAAGGGGTGGCAAGAATACCCAGAAGAATTGTACAAAAAAGATCTTCACGACCCAGATAATCACGATGGTGTGATCACTCACCTAGAGCCAGACATCCTGGAATGTGAAGTCAAGTGGGCATTAGGAAGCATCACTATGAACAAAGCTAGTGGAGGTGATGGAATTTCAATTGAGCTATTTCAAATCCTAAAAGATGATGCTGTAAAAGTGCTACACTCAATATGCCAGCAAATCTGGAAAACTCAGCAGTGGTCACAGGACTGGAAAAGGTCAGTTTTCATTCCAATCCCTAAGAAAGGCAATGCCAAAGAATGCTCAAACTACTGCACAATTGCACTCATCTCACACGCTAGTAAAGTAATGCTCAAAATTCTCCAAGCCAGGCTTCAGTAATATGTGAACCGTGAACTTCCAGATGTTCAAGCTGGTTTTAGAAAAGGCAGAGGAACCAGAGACCAAATTGCCAACATCCACTGGATCATGGAAAAAGCAAGAGAGTTCCAGAAAAACATCTATTTCTGCTTTATTGACTATGCCAAAGCCTTTGACTGTGTGGATCACAACAAACTGTGGAAAATTCTGAAAGAGATGGGAATACCAGACCACCTGACCTGCCTCTTGAGAAACCTACATGCAGGTCAGGAAGCAACAGTTAGAACTGGACGTGGCACAACAGACTGGTTCCAAATAGGAAAAGGAGTACGTCAAGGCTGTACATTGTCACACTGCTTATTTAACTTATATACAGAGTACATCATGAGAAACGCTGGGCTGGATGAAGCACAAGCTGGAATCAAGATTGCTGGGAGAAATATCAATAATCTCAGATATGCAGATGACACCACCCTTATGGCAGAAAGTGAAGAAGAACTAAAGAGCCTCTTGATGAAAGTGGAAGAGGAGAGTGAAAAAGCTGGCTTAAAGCTCAACATTCAGAAAACAAAGATCATGGCATTCAGTCCCATCACTTCATGGCAAACAGATGGAGAAACAGTGGAAACAGTGGTAGACTTTATTTTTTTGGGCTCCAAAATTACTACAGATGGTGACTGCAGCCATGAAATTAAAAGACGCTTACTCCTTGGGAGAAAAGTTATGACCAACCTAGATGGCATATTCAAAAGCAGAGACATTACTTTGCCAAGAAAGGTCCATCTAGTCAAGGCTATGGTTTTTCCAGTAGTCATGTATGGATGTGAGAGTTGGACCGTAAAGAAAGCTGAGTGCCGAAGAATTGATGCTTTTGAACTGTGGTGTTGGAGAAGACTCTTGAGAGTCCCTTGGACTGCAAGGAGATCCAGCCAGTCCATTCTAAAGGAGATCAGTCCTGGGTGGTCATTGGAAGGACTGATGCTGAAGCTGAAACTCCAATACTTTGGCCACCTGATGTGAAGAGCTGACTCATTGGAAAAGACCCTGATGCTGGGAAAGATTGAAGGCAGGTGGAGAAGGGGATGACAGAGGATGAGATGGTTGGATGGCATCACTGAGTTGATGGACATGAGTTTGAGTAAACTCCGGGAGCTGGTAATGGACAGAGAGGCCTAGCGTGCTGCAGTCCATGGGGTCACAGAGTCGGGCACGACTGAGCGACTGAACTGAGCTGAACTGAAATACAAAATAAAACGCCTAAAACAATAAAATAGAACACAGTCATGAGATAGCTAAGGCCACTGCCTCGTGGAGTTTATAAACTGACAGAGATATCAACAGTTGTATCAGTTTTCTTCAATTTTCTAGCAAGTTTTCAATCGAGTACTTATTTCCTTTAAAAATCAAGAACAACCTTAATTTGGCATTTCTTCAATTACTCAGTTTGTTAAAAACTAAATGACTCATTGGAAACGGATCACAGAGCAACTGTGTGGTTTCCTTTACTCACAGAACTACCTGTTAGATCTGTGGGAAAAGATTACACGACCGAGGTACCAAGTAAACTATGAAAGCCCTAACAGTTTTTACCTTAGGTATTGGCGTAGCCCAGTGATCTGCACTGCTCTAAGGTGTAGCAGTGAAGCTAAAGGGTCAGATTCAGGGGGAAATCTGAAGATGCTATGCTCTGAAGATAAAAGGGCCCACAGACTAAAAAACGAAGGTGTCTCTAGAAGCTGGAAAAGACAAAGAAATCGACTTTCCTCCAGAGCTTCCAAAGGAAACACGCTCCTGTTGACACACTGATTTTGGGACTTCTGACCTCCCGAACTATAAGATAATAAATTTGTGTGGTCTCAAGTCGCCAAGCTTGTGGTAAGGTGCCACACAGCAACAGGAAACTAATTCACCCATCTTTACCAGTAAACGACCTACTCCTCTGATCTCAGGTCAAATGTATTTTTCAAGACTAAACTCTTTAATAGTCTTTCTATTCATTCTCAAATCATCCTTCACATCATTAACATTGTTTAACTGTACAACTGTTTATATAATTGATTATTTGACTAAAGCATTCTTCCTGTAGTAGGAGGAGGATCACAAGACTAGGAATCACTTCTGATTTTGTGTAACAAAACTCACACAAGCGCATGGATTTTTTTTGGTTGCTCTGGGTCTTGGTTGCAGCCTGCAGTTGCCACAAGCTTTAGGCATGGCATGTTAACTCTTAGTTGAGGCATGTGGGATCTAGCTCTAACCCGGGCCGCCTGCATTGGGAGCACACAGTCTGAGCCACTGGACACCCAGAGGAGTCTCCCCATTTTTTCTTTTAACTTCAGCAAATATTTAAAGAATTACCCACTGTCCTCTACCAATCAGTAATGCCATTCTGATAGGTAACCTGTGGAGGGTCTTTTTTCAACCACCTTGCCCAGCAGTGAGTCCTTCATCTGAAGACACATGTGTTTCTTCAATCAAAGAAATTTTCTTCTACTATTTATTTGATTATTTCTCCCCCTCACTCTCTTTGTTCTCTTTCTCATATTCCTTTTTACATAAATGTCAGAATGTTGGTCTGAACTCTTTGTATCCTTTATGTTGCATTCCAGAAGAATTCCATAGCCAGCTCAATCTTTCTGATCACTAATTTGATCTTCAGCTGTATCTATCCTTACAATATGCAAACTTAAAATACAAATATCAAAATAAAAACACAAAAATGCTAACCGATCCTTTTATAAATAGTCACTTATGAGCTTTCATCTCTAATCCCTCTGAAAATATGTCTTAATATTATAGTCTGCTTGCTCTGTGAGTCATTAAGTCATTCATGATGTTGGTTTTCTTAACTATCTGGGAACCCTCGTTATACAAGACAGCCTTTGATCCATCTGTGCTCGCTGTGCCTGTTTATTGCAGATCTAAATCTGCGGGAGGATGGGTGGATGTGAGAATTCCTTTCCTGAGGAGGTCAGTAGCTGCCCTGACCATCTTCTCCCTCCTTACCCTTAGAAGGATATGCTGGTCTGAGTAGTGTTCCTTAATCAGCCTGACCTCGGAAGAACAGAATTGTAAGCAAAAAGCAGTTTTCTTTGATCTGAAACAACTGAAGCTCCTGGGAACTTCTCTGGCAGTCTAGTGGTTAAGACTTTGTGCTTTCAACGCATGGGGAGGAGGTTCGGTCCCATACGCCAAGTGGTGTGGCCAAAAAATTTAAAAATTAAAAAAAAGGCTCACTGGGGAGTCCACAAAAAAATAATTAAAATAAATAAACTGAAGTTCTTCATGTATAGTGCCTAGATAGGTTTTAGGGCTCCACAAAACCCCAGAAATTACATATAAAATTACTTTTCTAGGAGCATGTTTCTAAGTAGAAGGTTAATAGCTTTCCTAACATAACTAAAGGGTTGTATTACTTTAAAAATATTAAGAACCATTGCCTAAAGATTTAGGAACGAAGATTTTTAAAGAAAATCTGCAGGTTCTCTTGGTCGTTTTCCCCCAAGTTGTCTGCTTTTTCTATCTTTAGAAAACAGTTTCAGCTTAATAAGAATGTTAACTACTGAGAGGCTGGTTGACTAAGATTTTATTATATTTATGATGAAAAAAATCTTTAACAAATGGGATAGAAAAAGCAACTTCAAAAAAGAGAGAGAATGTCACATTCATGAAACAAGAACTGACTATAAAAGAACCTATAAGAGACCTTAGAGGTTTTAAATAACTTTAAAAACACTTCTACTTTCTTTTGATTTGATTCTTATTAATAAATAAATAGTCTAAAACAACAAATGCATGAAATGGCTATGGCATCTTATCCAGATGGTGATTTTTTTTTTAATAAACTAAAACTTTTATTAAAGTTTTATTAGTAAGCATATTGAATGCTACAAGATTCACAAATGGCTCTTTTGCACGAGGATGCTGGTATAAATTAATTTTATTTATATAATATACAAATACTTAATTTGCTTGTAACTATTTAAATGGAGACTATTCAACTAAGAGTAGTAATGTGCATTTTTCTTTTTTCCTCTTATTTTTAAATTATTTTTAATTAGAAAATTAAGATTTTAGTTGCAGTTGCAATATCAAACTCTCAAAAATTAATAGAATGAAGAGACAGAAATGTAGAAGGATATAGTAGACCTGAAAAGTACCGTGAACCAACTGAACATAATTAAGATTTATACAATTTTCACACAATAGTACGTTACAAATTCAAGTTCCCATAGACTATAAACTAGGAGACACTGGAATATATCCAGGGATAAAAAACAATTTTATGGTCTAAAGGTACTGAAATCATACAGTGTGTTCTTATCACTGTGGATTAATGTTAGAAATCAGTATCAAAAGATATTTGAAAATAACCTGCGTATTTTCAAGTGCAATGTGACATTTACAAAGAGATATTTGACTTAGCCATTGAAAGCCTCAGTAAAGTTAATACCACATAATACCCCAAGACACAATTCTGACCAGCAACGCAGCTACAACGGGAAACAAAATAAACATACCTCCTGTTCGTCCATTTCCGATCTGCACGGCAGGTTGAAGGCTTCCTTCATTTTGCAATAAATGAGGCAAATGATAATAAATACTTGGCACTTGAAGAGACTTTTTGCTTGTTAACTCCTTTAATATCTTTAGGGTATCATCTGAAACACAGAAGTATAATCATTCCATGCTAATATCTTACTTTTAGATGTTATGGATGCTACCAAGACAGCAGTAAAAATATATGAAAACTAAAAGAATTTTCTCTCCTAAATTTTTCTCTCATGCTGTGGTGAGTCAGATTTCCATGGACACTTGCAACCAGAGTCTCACAGAGTCATGATATTGAGAATAGTCTAAATAAAGCTAAAAATGTGAGTTAAAGTACTATGAAAAGGTGGGACATGAACTCCTCATCTTTGTAATATGTCAGAACTCGAGCCCAAGGGGACAGACTTTAAACAAGTGACCTATTCATAAAATGTAATAATTATAAATACGACCACCAGTAGCTTCCACTTTTTTATGCGACTACGTTTGCCCAAAATTTCACATGGAAGATTCTTCTTTTAATTCAAGTACAATAATTTAAACAGCACAAGCTGAGAATCTTTGGTACTGTTCATAACTTTTAAATCATTTTTCAGTTTTATGAGAGGAACCAATGAACCATTTAATATAAAAATAAAACCTTGATAGGATAAGGAATATTGTTTTAAAATTCCACTGAACTAGAACTTAACTTTTGACATAAGAAAGTAAGCAGGAAGGACTGGTAGCCTTGACAACAATTTCATATAGAACAATATGAAAACTCCATTAAAATATTCCAAAAATTCAGAACCAAAATTTCACAGAAGAAATGCAAAAGGACTATCATACATGAAATTCAAGTTTAATCTTATCTTAAAGCAACAACTACAAATTAGAAGACAACAATATTCACCTTCAAATTAAATTAGATTATATAATATATATTAAAATTGTGGTGATAATATAATAAATGTTTCAGCTATTCAGAACAGCATAAAAAACCTGAAAACATTTTATCCTATTGTTCAGTAATTTCCCTTTTAGGAATTTAACTTTTATGAATTCAAAGTACCCATTGTAAAACTATGTCTTTTTTATTTCTTGTAAGTCATATTTAAGAGCGCTACTTGTTTCAAATAGCTCAAAGATTCCCCAGAGTTCATCTGAAGTCCATACAGGTCACAACAGAAAGGATCATAAACACCAAGTTAAATTTTAGCCTCATATTGTATGTTTTTAAAAAGAGGCTGTTTCTTCACTATTGTCAATGAAACGTATATAACTGAAATGTAACTTAATATTACTCTCTTTAAATCAAATTTAGCAATTAATGAAATTGCTTTATAATTAACAACAACAGAAAGAGTTTTACGTGGTGATTTTTCTCTCTGTAGAGGTTAATAAATGCTGGCTGGTAAGCAACCGTCGACAGCTTTCAAAGAGAGTAGTTCACGCGACTCTCTGAAAATATAATCTGTCCATAAAACAAAAAACAGTGCCTGTACCTGAAAATTTATTCACTGGATCCTTACTCCTGTTTGTTTCTGCTTCTACACGCTTGAATTGCTGTACAATGGCACTGAGCTCAGAAGAGCGCTGAGAGATTCGATGTTCAGCTATTCGGAGACGTTCTTTCAGAGCAAGAAATTCTCGTTGATAAGCAATCACTTTTTCTAAAAACAAAACTACACGTTATTAGTGCATTTCTTAAAAAAAAACATAAAAACACCATCATAATCAAATCTGAACTGGAACAGCAGAAATTTTAAAGCTGCACTTTTCAGAAACAGATACTCATTTTTGAATTCACTGAGACAGAACTGAAAATAAAAGAGTCTGAACTAACAAAGTAGCGACAAAGCCACCAGCAACACAGTGCTATCAATATCTGTAAGGATGTGAGCACTTTCTAATTAGCACTTTGGAAAGCTAAAGATAGGGAGAAAAAGACAACGTTTTTGGAACTAACATTTCAAGCATGATACCAACATCATTTCTTAAAAGGTAGAGACAACCATAAAGACCCTATTTGTATGAAGGTAGAGACGGATCATTGAAACTGATGATAATATATCTAATAATATAATAAATATAACATTTATAGCATAACCATCCATTTCCATAGGCTATTTCTTCTGTACTTTCTATTCTGCAAAAATTTCCCCAGGCCAGACTGGGGTCAAATTCCTAATGCCTAACAAATCACTCAGGTGGATGTAAGAGGACAACAGTCAATTATTTCAGGGACTTCCCTGTGATCCAGTGGCTAAGACTCCGCTCTCCTAATGCAGGGGGCCTGGGTTTGATCCCTGGTCAGGGAACTAGATCCCACATGCTGCAACTAAGAGGCGTAGCCAAAAACATAAACACAATTTTTTTTAAAGTCAGTTACTTGAATTTGAGACAGTCGCATGCCAAGAAAGCCTACTCTGGGAAATACAAGGGGGTAAATGTAGACACTGAAATAAGAGAACAAGACAGCTCAATATGAAGTACACTGTGTATAAGAGGCCCCAGGACAGAACGGACACCAAAATCTGAGAGATCGCAGAAAAGAAATCATGCATTTATCTTGATCAGCAGCACTGAAAGGAAGCTGAGGCTGGTGAAGCAATTTCCACAACCTCATTAAACAAGAGAAATCAGAACGGTTTTGGCATCTCTATCAAGCTAGATAATCTAAGGCTACTACTAATTTGACATCTAAATGAAACAAATCTTGGAAAGACTACTTTTAATTCATATTGTAATCTCAGTTTTACTTAAGGATGGACTCAGTAAGAAACAGAAGGAACAGAAATCTGCCTGTTTCATAAAGCTAGTCTTAAAAACAGTCAATTGCCTTATTCCTTGTCCCTCACATAAAGGACCACACAGTAGATATCACGTAAGAATTTTGTGGCAAATAAGGTCTTCCTGCTTAACTGTCATGTTTCCTTGTATTGAACAATATAAACAGCTTTAGTTTCTTAATTTGCTGGCTGTAGGAGGGAAGGAAGGAGGCAGGAGTTGTGACTAGGAAAGGGTATACGGGGAGTCTCAAGGTGCCAACAAGGTTCAAGTCATTGGCCTGGCTTATATAAAACTCATTACTATACACTCATGGTCTAAGTACTTTTCCATGCATGTACATTTACAACAAAAGAAATGTTATACAAGTACTATTCACAAACACAAAACTATTAACAATTACACTGTAAGAGGCACTCAAGAGTTATGTGATAAAAAACTAAATGCCTAAAAAATTAAATTTAAAAAAATCTATAAGCCTTTTCCTAGAGCCTGTAATGGAAGAAAAAAAAATTAACTCAGTTATTAATTCTAAGTGGGAAACCCAATCTTGCAAAAAATAAAAAAGATAGACCCTACCCTAAGCTAAATAATAAATGCAACGCCTTTCAAAATAGCAAAAAAATTTGGAACTTCATTTTTGACATGTCATTCTAAAATTCATGTAGAAGAATGTTTTTAAAGGGTCAAAAAAATCTAGAAGCAGCAACGGGGAACTTACTCTGAGATGAGAATGCACTCTATGGCTCTAGAAATGAAAACCGTGCTGACTGCCAGGTGCAGACAGTGGGGAAAAGGCTGACCACACCAAGCAGACTGTGTCCAAAATTAGCATGCGTGAACTATCCTTGAGTTCTTCCCCTCGTTACCTCTTACCACCTACAAGGTGCCAGACAGTGGCTTCTAGACACCTGCCACTAACAAAGGATTAGAACCCTTGAAGAAATAACTTTAAGATAAACTTGGAGCACACTTGGGTCAAGTAAGAAAATGTTATTTAAAAAAGAAAAGCAGGCCAAGGGAATTCATGGTGGTCCAGTGGTTAAGACTCTGCACTTTCAATGCAGGGGGTTGGATTCTCGGTTGGGGAACTAAGATCCCACATGCTCTGCAGTATGGCCAAATAAAGAAAGAAAGAATATACTTCAACTTAAAGAACAAGACAGGATATGTCAAAAGGACACAGGAAGCTCCCCGAGGGGCTCTCACTGGCCAAATTCAGGGCAATTTAAGTATTAAAACAAATATTGATGGTAATGACTTCTAACTTACTAAATAAAGTAAGAATCTTGAGTCCATTTTAATCAATAACAATTAACAGATGATGGAAAAGTGTTTCTTACAGTGGAATGCCAGCTTATAAATTATGAAAAAAGGATGAATGTTAGAAAATCACCCCTCTGCAACTGTCCAAGCAATAACAAATTCGAGTGAGAATCAAACATGGATGCAAGACAGAGAAAGGCAAACAATGTGTGATACAACTAAATACAAATGACAGTTCTGGATGGGATCTGGAACAGGAAAAAAAATGCTATAAAGAACACTATTGGGACAAACCAGTAGAAGACGGATGACAGGGCCTTCCCCAGCAGCCCAGTGGTTAAGACTCCACCTTCCAATGCAGGGGACGCAGGTTCCATCCCTGGTCAGGGAGCTAGGATACCACGTGCGTCGTGGTGTGGCGAAAAGATTTTTTTTTAAAAAAAGAAGACTACAGAGTATGCAACATGGTGCATAAATTTTTAAGACTTGACACCTGACTGTCATAAGAGAATTCCCTGTTCTTAGGAAATAAAATTATTCAGGAGTAAAAAGGCATGATTTCTGTAATGAACTTTCACCTGGTTCTGAAAAGAAACAAGTTTCTACAGATAGATAAAACAATAAGAGGCAACAGGTTCACAATATGCAAAATGCATAGAGAAGTTATAACTTCATCTTAGTTGAAACTTTTTTAAAAATAAGAAGTTTTTTAAAAGTAAGCAGGAGGATGGGATGGCATACAGGTTCGGTCTTTCAGCAGCTCTTTTGTGGTAGGAGGGATGTGGACCTGAGGCCGCTCTCTGCCCTCATGCACATCTTGGTACTTTTGCAAACTACCTTCCCAGAGGCCAGCCTCACCAAGCAGGGAGACCAGCCAGTGCCAGCAGAGGAAAAACCCCCACTCCAAATTCCAATCTGCACCCCATACTTTGGCTTTCAAAAGCCATGCTTTTGAAAAGATGTCTTGGGTTGAGAGTCACACATATTTTCTTTCAGATTCAGACGCTACGGCTACTCTTACTCCACAGCATATAGCTATCAAAGTGCTCAAAATGGGTCATCTCCTGTCTGTTCTTTGCTTCTAACTCCACCCTTTCATATTAAAAGTGTTCTCTCTTGGGAGTTTGGGATTAACCGATACAAACTATTATAGAGACTGGATAAACAATAAGGTCCTACTGTAGGGCAGAGGGACCTCTATTCAATACCCTGTGATAAACCATAATGAAAAACAATACTAAACAGGAATGTGTGTATGTATGTGTATAACTAAATCAGTTTGCTGTACACCTGAAACTAACACAACACTGTAAATCAAGTACACTTTAATACAATAAATTTTAAAAAGTGTTCTCTCCATGACATCAGAGCAAGTCTACACTACCTAACTTAAGACTTTGGGCAGTAAAGCTCTCAGCTAGTCCTGCTTGGAATTCCAAGGGACACCACTGACTGTTCTAATCAGGGAACAGTCACACATGGTTTTCCTACAACCATCCCTCCCAGAGTATCCTCCACTGTCCACCCGAACACAGCATTACTAGTGACTTCCAGAATTTTCTCCACGCATATTTTCCATAGTACCACCCTACTCTCTTGGGGAGAGTGGCTTACCAGCTCTCAGAAAAAGTTCAAACTCTATCATAATAGAGAAAAAACTCCATCAAATTAGTGATATGTGTTTGATGATGTCCTGTTTTCAATGTTACTGACAAAATTTTTATTTTTGTATTTCTTTGAATCATATCAATCAGTTTCTATGGGAGAAGCCGGCAGGAAGCCATGAGGGAACTTTTACACAACCTTACTGAAAGTCCCTGGTTTCGGTCACTGGTTTGTTTTTACTGAAGACTGAATATAGCTTCTTTTTTCTTAATTGTAGAAAAGCACATACCCACATTAGACATTAAAAGTATAAATCACATTCCGTGAACCTAAGAATCTGAAACATACAAAATTTCTAAAGAAACCACTTTCATTTCTTCAAATCAGTAATCAAGTCAGTTGTCTAATGAAAACAGTACCTTTAGGTTTTCAAAGAATTACTAGCTGAACCATATAAAATTGCCAGTGTTTGAACATTTTTGACCAAAAAAAATGGTAATTTCATACGGTTCAACAATAATAGCTTCAGACTCAACAATTCAATTTAAAAATCTATAAATAAATAATAAATCTATAAATCTACAGATGAAAACATAAAGAAGCACTAATAACTAATATCCAATATGTAGTACATAAAAGTCAAACAGAAAACATTTTTTTCATTGTTATCAGCAAGATGTTGGGTGGCACTACTTAATTTAACATTTAAAAACTGGCTTTTTATGTTAAAATTAAAATTATCAAAAATTAAACGTACTTTTAAATTATTTTAGTATTTATTAAATAATAAAATTCTGGCACTGGAAAGAAGGTTGACAAACCATCTGATCCATCCCTCTGTTCTTTGGTAACCACACTGAACTATTTCATACAGAAAAAATTTTTCTTAAATATATGAAAAACTCCCTGTAACAGATTCTAAAATTTAACAAGCTGCACACTTCAGGAAGTCACTGCTTTTGACAACATCTTATTCCACATTCACCATTCTTATACAACCATTTTTAAACAGAAAGGAGAAGGCCTACATGAAATTATGGACACTTTCCCATGAACAGATCTCTTAAAGAAAAAAATGAAAGAACTGGATTCAGAAGATAGTTTAGGAGACTAAAAGCCTAGAAAAGTCAAAGACAGGAGACTGAATGAAACAGGTTATAAGAACAGAAACTGAAGACATTTCTAAGGAGAATGGATAGCTAAAAATTACAAACAAGATGTGGTATCTCACTGTTTCTCTAATCTTTTTGAGCATCAGAACCACCAGAAAGAGCCTGTCAAACATAAAATTCGGGCCCCATCCTCCAAAGATTCTGATTCAGTAGGTCTGACATGTGTATGCTCAGTTGTATCCGACTCTTTGTGATGCTATGAACTGTAGCCCGCCAGGCTCCTTGGTCCATGAGATTTTCCAGGCAAGAATACTGGAGTGGGTTGCTATTTCCTTCTCCAGTCTGACACAGGGCCTGAGAATCTCTAACAAGCTCCAAATTGATGCTGAGCCACTGGGTGAGTAGCACTGACAGACCCAATACTGTCCTCAACGTGGGTCTAGACTCCAGCAGCCTGCAAATTAATACTGTTCTGCCCCCTACCCCCTTCTCTCCTCATGTAAGAAGCAAAAAGAAAACTCGGGGCACTCACTGTTATGTAATTCCTGGGGTCCCAAGATCTCTTCTCTCATCTCTCAAGAGATGAGATGTTAAGAGCTCCAAGGAGAAGAGGGGTTCATCAAAAATTTTAGGTCCATAATCCTCAATTCAGGGACTTTGCTGGTGGTCCAGTGGTTAAGAATTCACCTTGCAATGCAGGGGACGCAGGTTTGATCCCTGGTCAGGGAACTAAGACGCCCCATGCCAGAGAGCAACTAACCCCATGCACTGCAACTAAAGACCCTGAGCACCACAGCTTAAAGAGCCCACGGGCCGCAACGAAGATCCCATGTGCTGCGACCAAGACTGACACAGCTAAATAAATACACCGCTCTAAAAAAAATTCCGAAGTTACACCTGGGGACAGAAAGGATTTTGAAATGTTCAGCCAACACCTATTTCCAAGGTCTCTTTTAAGAGTTACAGGAATGAACAAGATCACTGCCTACTTTTGGAGTCTTTCAGTCAGAACCCATGACATAAACATGAACTGTGAAGAGAACTTGTACCCTTCTAAACTCAAAAGGGAAAATGGGGCTCACAGATATAGAGAACCATATATTTTATTTACATTAAAACAAAGAATATAATTCAATTTGTTCCCTTACATGATGTTTTCACTATGCTTATACAACAGGACCCTAGTGAATAACAGATATGCTACGGTTGAAGAGTCTTCTGGAACATGATCACTATTTGTAAGTTGTCCCCTAAAGTAATATAATTATTAATGACGTCATTCAAAACAAAACAAACTTCCAAGTAGAGGTTTAACAGGTAAAAATCTATCCACTGACCTTGTAAAGCACAAAACCTTAAGATATAAAATGATGTTGCATATACCTATCACCCACACTTTCTTAGAAATATTATCTTCGTCTAAATAGTTGCAATCACTTCCCTTGATTTCCCTTGAAGACAGGGTAGTCTCTCTTTAGGAATTTTACTATCAAGTCCCAAAGTCCATTATCATTGTGAAATGAGAAGAAAAACCATAATTTGCATAACCTGGGATAAAGGTACTTAGCCATAACAACAGTTCTTTACTTCTAAAAAATATAAATGATTTTATGTAACCTGATTTTGTCAAATTCAATAAGCCGTAAGGAACTCAGGGTAAAAATCACCAGATGGTTATTAACTATTTTCCTTCAGAACTTAAACTTATTGGCAGACATTTTCCATAAAGGTGTCGCTTTGCTCCCAAAAGGAAAAAAAAAAAAACATTTGTATTCTAAAATATAGGGGCTTCCCTGATAGCTCAGTTGGTAAAAAATCCACCTGCAATGTAGGACACCCCAATTTGATTCCTGGGTTCGGAAGATCCTCTGGAGAAGGGATAGGCTACCCACAACAGTATTGTGGCCTGGAGAATTCGCAGAGTCAGTGAATTATATAATGGTGACTGAGTGAAATATATAATGGTATATATTTTTCTACGAAGAATCTTTCAAGACAGAGCATTTTATTCATTAGAATCATCTTTACTTAAAAATAATAATACTGGTAATTAATCAATTCTATCAATTCTACCCAGTGGACTGGCTCTACTAATGAATGTGCTACCTGGACATGACTACTCCTTTTATGACCAATTTCATGATTCTTTCTTCCATCGCCTCACTTTCCTCTTTTCCTCATTTTCCACCTTTTCCCCCTCCTATTCTTCTGTAAAACTCTTTTCAAATTCTTCTTTGTGTCTTTTTGGACCTTTCATTTTCAACCACAAACTTCACACCTCTCACTTCTTCTTTCACATATTTCCACCCCCCCCCCCCATCCACTCCACGATATCTTTCTCTGCTGTCTGTTTCAAATTACCAAGCACTTTATTCTCCAATTGACGTAAATAGGCCACTTGCCTGGAGACCCTAACTTTGTAGTCTTTTGTAGTCTTTAATGAATACAAATGAAAATTTAGGATTTTTCCTTCTTGTACTCATCATGGCAAAGAGAAGAAAACTGCCAGAGGAAAATGTTTCATAATGATTAAGATAAATCAGAACATGAATGTGGAACTGTAAACTCTTAACAATGTTGATCAATTCAATCATAAAAGTGAAATCTCATACTACAAGTCTTTAGATGACAATATCCTAAATGACTTTTCTCAGGTTCAAGATCAGGCTTTCCAATTACAGACCAAAACAGAGCAGACACATTTCTCCCTATCCTTCACACTGCTGCTGCTGCTGCTGCTGCTAAGTCGCTTCAGTCGTGTCCGACTCTGTGCGACCCCATAGACGGCAGCCCACCAGGCTCCCCTGTCCCTGAGATTCTCCAGGCAAGAACTCTGGAGTGGGTTGCCATTTCCTGCTCCTTCACACTAAGTACAATGAAAACCCTGCACATTATATATTAAGCATACAGAAAACTCTACACAGCAGGAAGAAGACAGCAGACAGAAGAGATCCTGGGACCCAAGGAATTACCTAACAGTGAGTGCCATGAGTTTTCTTTCTGCTTCTTACACTCCAGACTGGTATCAGAGAAGCCAGCATCCTGGAAACACCAACAAGAGGGCACAAAAATGCCCCAAGAAAGTCTCACTCTGTCTACCAAAGTCCAAGGATGGCCTAGTAAGAGAGAAAAAATGTTCTACAATAACTGTTCTATTTCAAAGACTATTAAAAAAAAAAAAAAAAAAGTCCCATCTCTGCTCTATAGGCAAAAGCCATGAAGGGAGCCTAGATGTCTACCCCTGCCTAACTGTAACAAGGACACAGACACACACACACACACACTCAGGACTGAGTGAGAGGCCAGGACTTTCATTTAACTTGCAGCAGTAATGAATACCCATTTGAGGTGTTAGTGGGACCTCTCCCACTGCCAGCTAGAGTGGAATCAGAAGAGGCCAAGTAAGAAGACTGGACTTCTCTCCTCACCTGGTGGTAACGAGGTAACATTCCCTTTTTCCCTCTCAGAATGGTGTCAGAAGGGGGTCAGTGAAGATGGACAAATTAAATAAGACCCAGATTCTCATAATACCCCAAATGCCCTGGATACAACTGAAGTCACTTATCATGTTAATAAACAGACAAAGCTCAACTTGAATGAAAAAGGACAATCAATATATGCCAACACTGAGGATGACACAGATGTTGGAATTATCTGATAAGGATCTTTAAGCAGCCATCATAAAAATGCTTCAACAGGCAAACTAAATAAATGGAAAAAATAGAAACCTTAAGCAGAGAAACAGAAGACATAAATTATAAAAACAAGTGAAAATTTTAGAACAGAAAATACAATTGTTGAAACAAAAATCTTAATGGATGAGCTCAATAGAAGAATGGAGAGGGCCCCCCAAAATATTGGTGAATCTTGAGAAAAATAATCAGTATAACCCAATCTGAACAACAAAGAGAAAACAGACTGGGGAAAAAAAAAAATTAACAGAGGCTCAGAAACCTTTGGAACTAAAACAAAAGATCTAAAATCTAACATTCGTATTATCAGAGTCCCAGAAGGAAAAGAGAGAGGGCAGAGTGGGAAAAATATTAGAAGAAATGATGGTTAGAATTTCCCAAATTTGGCAAGAGACAAACCTTCATAAAGATTCAAAAAGCTGAGAAGATCCAAAACAGGATAAAGCCAAAGAAACCCATGTCAAAAAAATGCCACAAATAAACATCAAAAAACTAGGAACAAAAACATCTTGAAAGCAGTCAGAGAGAAATGACACATTATCTACTAGAAAAAAAAAATTTTTGAATGACTGCAGATTTCTCATCAAAAACCATGACAGCCAGAAGGAAGTGGCACTACATTTTCAAGCACAGATCTTCCTCGAATTGTTATGGAATTACATCCCAATAAAGCCAGTGTAAGCTGAAAACATTATTAGTAGAAAATGCATTTAATACACCTAACCTACTGAACATCATAGCTTAGTCTAGCCTACCTTAAATGTGCTCAAAACACATTAGCCTACAACTGGACAAAATCATCTAACACAAGCCTATTTTTCAACAGTGTTGAATATTTCAGGTAATTTGTTGAATGTTGTACTAAAAGTGAAAAACAGGATGTTTGTATGGATACAGCATGGTTGTAGGTATATCGGTTATTTACCCTCATGATCCAGTGGCTGATTGGGAGCTGTGGCTCACGCTTCTGGCACTGCCCAGTATCATGTGAAAGTATTATACTGCATATTCCTAGCCCAGGAAAGATGAAAATTCAAAGTATGACTTCTACTGAATGCGTATAGCATTTGCACCATCATAACATCAAAAAGAAGACTTCTGAAAGTCCCTTGGACAGGAGATCAAACCAGTCAATCTTAAGGGAAATCAACCCTGAATACTTGTTGGAAGGACTGATGCTGAAGCTGAAGTTTCAGTATTTTGGTCATCTGATGCAAACAGCCAACTCATTGTAAAAGTCCCTGATGCTGAGAAAGACTGAGAACAGAAGGAGAAGGCGGCATTAGAGGATGATATGGCTGGATGGCATCACTGATACAACAGACGTGAATTTGGGCAAAGTTCAGAGACAGTGAGGGACAGGGAGACCTGGCCAGCTACAGTCCATGGGGTCGCAAAGAGTCAGACACGACTGGGCAACTGAACAAGAACAACATCAAAAAATCATTAAGTAGAACCATCATAAGTTGGGGACCATCTTTACTGGGGGAAAAAAAAAAAAAAGAATATCAACTCCAATTTCCATATCTGGAAAAATTATCCTTAAGGAATGAAGGAGAAATCAAGATACTCTCAAAGAAAAACTAGTGGAATTTGTCATCAGCAAACCTACCCTGACATGATTGCTAGAGAAAGTTCTTGAAAGAGAAAGTAAATGACAGAAGAAATCTTGGAATATCAAGAAGAAAGAAGGACCTAAAAGAGCAAAAACACAGGGAAACACAATGGATGTTTCTTCTGTTTTTGAGTTTTTCTTAATTATGTTTGATGACTGAAAGCAAAAACATCTGATTTGGTTCTCAGTGTGGAAGAAATTGTTAAACCAATTATAAACTGGGGAGGGAAAAGGAGTTTTAAAGGAGATAAGGTTTCTACATTTCACATAAACTGATAGAATGCCAGTGGCTGTAGACTGTGATGTCATGTCTGTGCATTGTATACCTAAAGCAACCAGTAAAACATCTGTACAAAAGGGACACGTTCAGAGACACTATAAAAAAATATTAATGGGATTTAAAAAGAAATGTTCAAGTAACCCATAAGAAGTCAGGAAAAAGACAACAAAAACAGAGAGGAAAAACAGTGAACAAAATAAAATGACAGACTTTAAGCCTGACATTCCTAATCACACAGAATGTAAATATTCTACATATACCAATTAAAAGAGGGGTTGGAATAGTGAATTAAAATACACGATCCCACTACATGCTATCTACAAAGCTGACATGCACAGCATGGACTCTTACTCAACAATAAAAAGGAATGAACTACTGAAGTAGCCAACAGCTTGGATGGACCTCAATTTTGCTGAGTGAAAAATGTCACTTTCAACAGGTTATGTACGGTATGACTCCATTTATATAACATTTCCAAAATGACAAAATAACAGTGATAGATAACAGATTACTTGTTGCCAAGAATCAGTGATGGTGGGGGATGGAGGAGCAGGTGTGACGATAAAGGCGGCACAAAGGGAGATCTTTGTGATGATAAAACTGTTGTTCACCGTGTTAGCAGCAGTGGTTATAGGAATCTGCACATGTGATAATGTGACATAGAATTATACACACCTATAGTACCAATGCCAACTTCCTGATTTTGAATCTGTACATTATTCCATAGAACTGTCACAAGAAGTAAGCATTTGAGGAAAATGGATCAAAGTTACCTTGCATCTCTCTGAACTGTCTTCACAGCTGCCTGTATTTCTATAATTCTTTTAAATAGTTTTGTAAAGCAAAACAAAAAAGAATCAACGAATGAATAATCATTTCTGAAAACTAAAAGGAAGCACAGCATTTTCATCAAGTTAGTCATTCATCTGGGAGGATTTCATCATAATGAACCATAAGAACCCAGAACATCCTGTTTTGCTAAAAGGATGGGTAACAGCATTCTTTTGTCTATGATGTGATTGTACAATGGGATTTACTGAGCAGGTTCACAAGCAGATAAATGATAAAGGCTTGTGGGCATACTAGAGTGATCAGAAAGGATTTTGGAATGAAAAAACTTCATTGGACTAAGCATTCTAAATTTAATAATGAAAACGTTTACAATCAAGGTGCAAAGAAGATGGATATACTCTCTTCAACGAAATACTGAGCTGCAAATGCTTTCAAAAATTTTGTGTTTTGATAATAGAGGTCAAGAAGAACTAGAAGCAACGAATGATGAACTAGAACCCATTAGACGTGCATCTGAAATCTGGAATTAGAATTTACTAGCAAGACGTGTACCAGGGTCACATCCTGTAGTCAAAGGATACCGTCCATTTTAGTTTATACACCTAGCAAAGTGGAAACAGGAGAGTAAAAATGTGGCTTTGCCATGCTTAATTTCGTTAAAATTTACAAGAGAGTTGTTTTTCACTGTCCTTCTATTCTTATGTATGTATTATTTATAAAATCACTTCCAATAAAAGTAAAGATGTCCACAGGACCCAGACGACTGGGTAAACACTGATGTCTATTTTTCCTGGTAGAATGAGGACTTTTAAACTGGGTTTAAGGAAATGAGCACTTCCCTCCATTCACAGTTCAACTCTTCCCACGTTATCTAGAGCAAACCTCAGTGGATGGGGGTCTAGTCCTCAGAATCGCACTGGACAACACAGAAAGGACCAGTGAGTTCATCAAGTTTCCCACGGTCCCACCCACTCTAATAGTTCCTACAAGGTCAGCCACATGGTGAAGCCAACGTGACAACTCCTACATCTGGGGAGGTAAAGAGGACGGAGGGGACAGTCATCCTCTTAGAAACAACAGAGGCTGCAGTTGCTAAGAAAAATACCCACATCCTGAAGTTCTCACTTATAGGCTGAAAATACCTCTCGAAAATTCCTTGGGCCCCACTCATCCACCCTTCTGAATGTTGAAGCTTTTCATAGGCTCTGAAATTTCATCACCTTTGCTTACCTTAGTATAAGGTAAGTACCTATCCTCATCTTCATCCAGATGCCATTGTAAGCCCTCATGTTATCCCCCACCTGGATCAGAACACAACTGTTCCCCATGCCTTCTTGCATCCCTGGACTATCACATAGCATATTTCCTAAACTGAAAACCCTTAATTCTCTCTCTGCTTAACTCTCCAACAGTCTCTCTTCAGTTCAGTCGCTCAGTCGTGTCCGACTCTCTGCGACCCCATGAATCGCAGCACGCCAGGCCTCCCTGTCCATCATCAACTCCCGGAGTTCACTGAGACTCAACGTCCATGGAGTCAGTGATGCCATCCAGCCATCTCATCCTCTGTCGTCCCCTTCTCCTCCTGCCCCCAATCCCTCCCAGCATCAAAGCCTTTTCCAATGAGTCAACTCTTCGCATGAGGTGGCCAAACTACTGGAGTTTCAGCTTTAGCATCATTCCTTCCAAAGAAATCCCAGGGCTGATCTCCTTCAGAATGGACTTGTTGGATCTCCTTGCAGTCCAAGGGACTCTCAAGAGTCTTCTCCAACACCACAGTTCAAAAGCATCAATTCTTCGGTGCTCAGCCTTCTTCACAGTCCAACTCTCACATCCATACATGACCACTAGAAAAACCATAGCCTTGACTAGATGGACCTTTCTTGGCAAAGTAATGTCTCTACTTTTGAATATGCTATCTAGGTTGGTCATAACTTTTCTTCCAAGGAGTAAGTATCTTTTAATTTCATGGCTGCAGTCACCATCTGTAGTGATTTTGGAGCCCCCAAAAATAAAGTCTGACACTGTTTCCCCATCTATTTCCCATGAAGTGATGGGACTGGATGCCATGATCTTCATTTTCTGAATGTTGAGCTTTAAGCCAACTTTTTCACTGTCCACTTTCACTTTCATCAAGAGGCTTTTGAGTTCCTTTTCATTTTTTGCCATAAGGGTGGTGTCATCTGCGTATCTGAGGTTATTGATATTTCTCCCAGCAATCTTGATTCCAGCTTGTGTTTCTTCCAGTCCAGCGTTTCTCATGATGTACTCTACATGTAAGTTAAATAAGCAGGGTGACAATATACAGCCTTGACGTACTCCTTTTCCTATTTGGAACCAGTCTGTTGTTCCATGTCCAGTTCTAACTGTTGCTTCCTGACCTGCATACAGATTTCTCAAGAGGCAGGTCAGGTGGTCTGGTATTCCCATGTCTTTCAGAATTTTCCACAGTTTCTTGTGATCCACACAGTCAAAGGCTTTGGCATACTCAATAAAGCAGAAATAGATGTTTTTCTGGAACTCTCTTGCTTTTTCCATGATCCAGCGGATGTTGGCAATTTGATCTCTGGTTCCTCTGCCTTTTCTAAAACCAGCTTGAACATCAGGAAGTTCACAGTTCACGTATTGCTGAAGCCTGGCTTGGAGAATTTTGAGCATTACTTTACTAGCATGTGAGATGAGTGCAATTGTGTGGTAGTTTGAGTATTCTTTGGCATTGCCTTTCTTTGGGATTGGAATGAAAACTAACCTTTTCCAGTCCTGTGGCCACTGCTGAGTTTTCCAGATTTGCTGGCATATTGAGTGTAGCACTTTTACAGCATCATCTTTTAGGATTTGAAATAGCTCAACTAGAATTCCATCACCTCCACTAGCTTTGTTTGTAGTGATACTTTCTAAGGCCCACTTGACTTCACATTCCAGGATGTCTGGCTCTAGGTGAGTGATCACACCATCGTGATTATCTGGGTCGTGAAGATCTTTTTTTGTACAGTTCTTCTGTGTATTCTTGCCATCTCTTCTTAATATCTTCTGCTTCTGTTATGTCCATACCATTTCTGTCCTTTATTGAGCCCATCTTTGCATGAAATGTTCCCTTGGTATCTCTAATTTTCTTGAAGAGATCTCTAGTCTTTCCCATTCTGTTGTTTTCCTCTATTTCTTTGCATTGATCGCTGAGGAAGGCTTTCTTATCTCTCCTTGCTATTCTTTGGAACTCTGCATTCAGATGCTTATATCTTTCCTTTTCTTCTTTGCTTTTCTTTTCTCTTCTTCTCACAGCTATTTGTAAGGCCTTCTCAGACAGCCATTTTGCTTTTTTGTATTTCTTTTCCATGGGGATGGTCTTGATCTCTGAATCTTATGGACAGAGAAGCCTGGTGGGCTACAGCCCAGGGGATTGCTGAAGAGTTGGAGAGAGCTTCAAGGAGAAGATAACGGTATTTTGAAGGATGAATGGAATTTTATCAAATGAAGAAAGAGTAGGGTGGGTCTGTTAAGCCTGAGCTAAAAGAGATAAAACTCCTAGTGTGTTTGTAGAACTCTAGGCAGTATGAGATCGTTGACACAATACATGATTTTGGGCAAGAGTAAGAGAGACTTACAGTCTGTAAGCTCAACAGTCTATTGCCGTTGTTTAGTCGCTAAGTCATGTGCAACTCTTTGTGACCCCATGAACTGCAGCCTACCAGGCTCCTCTGTCCATAGGATTCCCTAGGCAAGAATACTTAAATGGGTTGCCATTTCCTTCTCCAAGGAATCTTCCCAGCCCAGGGATTGAACCCACATCTCCTACACTGGCAGGTGGATTCTTTATCATTGAGTCACCAGGGAAGCCCCTAAAGACCTTTTGTTTATATGAATTATAACCCATTGCATGTTAACATAAAAAACTGTATCAAAAGTAACTACATTTTCCAAAATAAAAAATTTGGTCGAGTGAAATCTGCTCAAATCTCTAATATTTGGCTTAAAGTACAGCTGAATTCTTGTATCTGTTTTTCTGCTATTTCTTATGAGAGTGAAAAAGGGATATAACCAAATAACATATCAGTGTTATTAGAAAAACAGTCTTAACTTCATAAATTTCCTGAAAGGGTCTCAGGAACCCTCATGGGTCCTTGAACCAAACTTTGAGAACCACTAATCCAGAAACATGAAAGCTTACGTACCCCAAAAGTTAACATTGCTCTAACTGCTGGATTCCATTGATTAGCACTTTATTTAAGATTTTCATGCAGTTACATTCTATTAAGTAAGACTGATCTATTAATCTCCTTTTTTTAAAGCTATTCTTTTCCACTACTGGCTAAAGAGCCCAGGGCACCTTTATCTGTGTACTTCATTAAACAATCAAGTCTAGAGCTGGGCAATTACTCACATCCTTCAAGTCTGACTGGCAGTATTTCTAAAGCAGCACACACACGCAAAAAAGTCAGTTAGCTAATGTCCTGTAATAACCCAATGTTCTCAATTTAGTCTCCACTAATATGTCAGCCGTGAATAATATCCTTTTAGAGTTAAGAACACCTCAAGCACAGATTCCAGACAACCTCTGAGCAGAATACATTTCCTGCTTTCCAACCTGGAAAAATTAGATTAGGAAACTGTTTTAGGAAATGGATGCTGGCCAACTGAGCTGAACATAAAATAAATACCCCAGGCAAGTCCAAGGGCCAAATGTGCCAACTTTAATATATAAACAAGAGAGGCTACTGGCCAACTAGGCAGAAAATGGGTCTACACTGTAGCCCTCTTCAGTTCCTATGTTAAAATTGGGTCCTTATTTATAAAATCTCGGATGTTAAAGACTTTAAAAAAAAGAAGTTCAATATGGCAAAAAACTTTGCTATGCTGTGATTTTGTGTGTATGTATTTAGAGCTTGAGGGCTTCCCTGCTGGCTCAGAAAGTAAAGAATTCACCTGCAATGCAGGAGACCCAGGTTCCATCCCTGGGTTGGGGAGATCTCCTGGAGAAGGAAATGGCAACCTGCTCCAGTATTCTTGCCTGGAGAATCCCATAGACGGACAGACGGGCCCCGTGGGCTACAAACCAAGGGTTTGCAAAGGAGTTGGACACAACTAAGCAACTAAACAGCAGCAACAATTTAGAACTTGGAGAATCACAGGTATGGTGGTTCTCTATGCTGGCTGAGTATCAGAATCACCTGAGGGAACATTAAACAAATGCTCGGGATGAAACTTCTCTGGTGGCCAAGTGGCTAAGACTCTGCTTCTATTGCAGGGGGCCCAGGTTTAACCCCTGGTTAGGGAACTAAGCTCCTACACGCTACTTGGTGTAGCCAAAAGGTAAAAAAAAAAAATTAAAGTAAAAAAATTTTTTTTCTTAAATGCTCAGGGGATTTTTAACTTATGGCATAAAAGACTGAGGGAGCCCACAGATTCAATGCTTTCTCCAAAAAGCAACTATAAAGCTACAAGGGGTGGGGGGGAATCCCACCATTTCAGCACTATGGGAAATGAACCAAAGACAGAGTAGACTGAGAAGAGTTTATTCATGAAGACGACGGCACTTAGGGGGAAGAACAGGCTAAGTCTTTGATTGTCTTGGCAGCAGCTACTCTCTTGCCTCCCCAGCTATACAACTTCAGAGGTTCAACGGGGCAGACATAGGTCTGGACACGTGCCAGTTCCCTGGGGCACGGCGGGTGGGTGTGGGATAGCGACTCATCAGATTCAGTGTTGTTGGTCAAAGTGTCATCTAGAGGCAGGTGCTCAGGGAGGGCCAGAGGCCGTGCAAGCCTGAGATGCTGCTCTGTTTGGGGAGAGCACTGGACTTGGACACTGCAGACCAATCAGAGATGGGGCAGGAGCTCTGGGCACTGAGACAGCTATGGGGGCTTACAAGGCTCTTCCCATCTCCCAGGTTGACAGGGAACTGTCAGCATGCACAGCAGAGACCAGAGAGGGGCCTGGGCACCCACACACACCTGCACACAGAGGAACAGAAAGAGGCCAGAGGAGGAGAGGAGAGCCTCAAGTCTGACTGCCCCGCCAGCCACATGCACCGCCAGCAGGGGAGGGAGCTTTACTGCTCCGAGCGCTTGATCACAACCTCTGAGCTACCTGAGGCTGGGCACAGTACTATGCAGACATACGTGCAATCCCACGAGGAAACCAGGCTTAAAAATAAAAATACACCAAGACAAAAGTGGAGAGCATCAGTAGTCACACTGTGGAGAGACAGACTCAAGAGATTTAGTCCAGTCAAGGTACTGAACAAATGAGCGAACAAAACCACTACCGCCACTGTCAAAGGTAAAAAGAAAGAATCTAGAGCTGCATCAATATACTTATAAAAAAAGCATGCATGCACGCTCAGTTGCTTGGTCGTGTCCGACTCTTTTGTGACCCCATGGACTGTAGCCCGCCAAGCTCCTCTGTCCATGAGATTTCCCAGGCAAGAATATTGGAGTGGGTTGCCATTTCCTCCTTCAGGGTATCTTCCCAACGACCCAGGAACCAAACCCACAACTCCTGTGTCTCCCACACTGGCAGGCAGATAATTTACTACTGAGCCATCTGGGAAGCCCAAGTAAAATATACAGTAGTCAACAAATACATGGAAGACAAGCAAAGAAGAAAGGAAGGGTGACCCACAGTGAAAGTGAAAAGTGTTAGTTGCTCAGCCTTATCAGACTCTTTGTAACCCTGTGGACTGTAGCCTGTCAGGCTCCTCTGTCCATGGAATTCTAGGCAAGAATACTGGCGTGAGGAGCCATTCCCTTCTCTAGGGGATCTTTCTGACTTGCGGGTCAAACCTGGGTCTCCTGCATTGCCGGCAGATTTTTTTTTACTGTCTGAGCCACCATGGAAGCCTGGGTTAAACAGCAGTCAATGGCAATATCTGAGTGTTCCCAGATGTTGGATTTAGCAGATGAAGATTTCAAAACCGCTACTATCAAAGAACTGAACAAAACCACATCTGAAGGATTAAAGGGAAGTGTGATGAAATTGATGCTATGAATAGAGAAAACAGAGAGGAAGAAATTATAGAACAAAATGGAAATTCTGGAGTTGAACAGTAACTAAGATGAAAAATTCGTGGTAGGGCCTCAACAGCAGATGTCTGGTGGCAAAAGAATGAGTGAATTTGAAGCTAGAGCAGGAGAAATTAACGAATCTGAAGAACAGAGAGGAAAAAAAGATTAAAGAAAACTGAAGAAAGCCTTATAATATGAGATATCACCAAGTACACCCAGATGAAGAGAGAAAATATATGGAAAAATCAATGGCTGTCCCACAAACTAAGGAACACGGGGACTTCCTCAACTTGAGAAAGAACATCTACAAAAATACTACAGCTAACACTGCACTGAATGTTCAGTGATCAACTAGACGCTTTACCCCTATGATCAGGAAAAAGGGGAGGATGTCTGCTCTCACGACTCCTACCCAATATCATATTGGAATAAAACAAGAAAAGGAAATTAAAAGCACATATTCAAGGACTTATCTGGTGGTCCAGTGGCCAAGACTCCACGCTCCCAATGCAGGGAGCCTGGGTTCAGTCTCTCTTCAGGGAACTAGATCCTGCATGTCACAGCTAAGAGATCGCATGCTACAACTAAGCTCCAAGACCTCACACACTGCAGCTGAGACTTGGCACAGTCAAATACACAGAAATGAGTATTTTTTTAAATAAATAAAGGTAATTGTACAAATTGAGAAGAAAGAAGGACAAGTGGCTTTGTTTGCAGATGACAACTGTCTATGTAGAAAATCGCAAACATCAACAAAAAAACTCCTGGAAATAATAAGCAGTTATAGCAAGGTTTCAGGATACAAGGCTAATATACAAAAACCAACTGCATTCTTACAGACCATCAACAATTGGATTTTGAAATTCAAAACACAGTACCATGTACATTAGCAGTCCCCAAAATAAATAAATCTAACAAATTATGTCCATGGTCTCTACCCAGAGAACTACAAAACTTTGCTGAAAGAAATCAAAGGAGATCTAAATTGATATTTCTTGATATCAGTTCTTCCAAATTTAATCTATACAGTAAGATGTCTGTTCTCCCCAACTTAATCTACAAAGAAAAATCAATAAAGCCAGAAGGTAGTTCTTTGGTAAAAATCCTCCCACAGGAAAAAAAACCAGGCTCAGATGGTAATGAATGCACGGTTGGTTCAATATCATAAATCAATTAATACAGCACATTAATAGAATAAAAGATAAAAGAACATGATTTTCAATAGATGCATTAAAAAGCAATTGACAAAACTTAACTATCGGTACTTCCCTTGTGGCCCAGTGGCTAAGACTCCCACACTCCCAAATCAGGGAAGCTGGGGGTTCAATCCCTGGTTGGGGAACTGGATCCAACTTGTCACAGCTAAGAGTAAAGACTTTGCATGCTGCAACTAAAGACCCTGCATGTTGCAACTAAGATCTGGCACAGAAAAATAAAATATTTTTTAAAAATCCAAAACTTGTGATTTTAAAAAACTATAATTCACATCATATTTAATGGGAACATGCCAGTTTTATTCAATGTCACACTGGATTGTCTAACCAGTACAACACAGAAAAAGGGAGAGTTGGGGGAGAGGGGAATGAAGAAAGAGAAAAAGAAAGATAAAATACATTTTAAAGGTTTCTAAAGGGATAAAGGCAATAGGTAATATACCAAGAATATAGGACTCCATAGCCTTACTGGCTGCTAGAAGATAGTAAGAGCATTTTTCTTTTAATTCAGAAAAAACAAAATTTTCAACTTAAAACTCTTTACCCAGTCATCAATGAAGTATGAAACTAGGATTTTAAAATATTCAAACACGGACCTATTCAGGAAGCTGCTGGAGAACATGCAAAGGAAAAAAGCCAAGAAAAAGAAACACTCACAATCTGGAAAACACTCCCCAGAGGGTGGAGCTGGTGATGCTTTAGTCCCTCAATCATGTCCAACCCTTTTGCAACCCTGCAGACTATAGCCCACCAGGCTCTTCTGTCCATGGAATTCTCCAGGCAAGAATCCTGGAGCAGGTTACCATTTCCTTCTCCAGGGGATCTTCCCGACCCAGGGATTGAACCCAGGTCTCCTGGACAGCAGGCAGACTCTTTACCACTGAGCCAAAAGGGAAGCCCTTCCCAAGAGGGAGACAAAGGGATAACTGTGACTGCAAAGCCAAAAGACAGCTCTGCAGAGGCCTGGTGTGTGACCGTCCAGATTGGAGAAGGACAGGGAGTCTCAGGAAGGAAGTAACTGGGAAGAAAATAAAACTGGTGAGTTATCTGGTATGCGAAAAGATTTGGAGAGAACTACTGACAGACATATGGCCCAGAGAATCAAGTGGAATAAAACAGGCACGCAGAAAATGAAACCAGAATAAAAACTGTTTAATATCGGGGAAACAAAAAGCTGCACACTGAAGGAAAGGTACACAGACAATACGCAGCTCAGAAGGTATATTTATTCAGTCTCAACAATGTAAATATGGTATCACGATTTAGCTGAAAACTGTGATGTGATTACACTGGAAGAATGAGAAGGAAAGAGGAAATCAGAGCTAAATTTTCATCTATAATAGGAAGTCCATAGATGGTATCTAGGAGAAGGCAATGGCACCCCACTCCAGTACTCTTGCCTGGAGAATCCCATGGGCAGAGGAGCCTGGTGGGTTGCAGTCCATGGGGTCGCTAAGAGTAGACACAACTGAGCGACTTCACTTTCACTTTTCCCTTTCATGCATTGGAGAAGGAAATGGCACCCCACTTTAGTGTTCTTGCCTGGAGAATCCCAGGGACAGAGGAGCCTGGTAGGCTGCCATCTACAGGGTTGCACAGAGTCGGACACGACTGAGTGACTTCACTTTTAACTTTCATGCATTGGAGAAGGAAACGGCAACCCACTCCAGTGTTCTTGCCTGGAGAATCCCAGGGACGGGGGAGCCTAGTAGGCTGCCGACTATGGGGTCGCACAGACTCGGACACGACTCAAGTGACTTAGCAGCAGATGATATCTAAAAGATGTCTAAAAAAATTAAGAAAGTAGTATACACACACACACATATAATTTATAAATATGGAACTGCCAAAAGAACTGAACATATAATAGGTTCTTTTAAGATTTAGGAGATTTAGGAAACTAAGAGACTAAAAAGGAATGAAACTGGATGTTAGTCTTCCAATATCACCTTTCAGAGTTATCCAAAAAAATTTTAAACTATGGGCATATTTTACTTCAATAAAAATTTTGACTTAATTTGAAAGCACACAACACACACACATGAGCAATAATACCACTGTCACTGAAGGACCTAGAAACCATGACTGGAAGAGCCACTCTGCAGTACAGGAGGACGAGAAGAAACGAAGCCCTGAGGAAGCCATGAGATGGCAGAACTCGGGAGCAGAGCCCGTGGAGAAGAGGGCACGAGGAGGGTCAGCAAGGCCACGCCCTGGGAGGCGCTGCTGGGAGGCTGAGCGCATCCGTGCACCAACTTCTAAGATCAGGCCACGCGGTGACATACCGGCTGGAAGGCGCCACGAGGGTGGGCAGCCCGAGATTATGGGACTGCTGAGTCACTGCAGCCAGAACCTACGGGGCAGATACGGCTGTGGCAAAGGGGGCTAGGGGAGGGACATTCACAGGAGTAAAGAAGGTCAACAAGCCAGGGTTAATATCAAGTACTCAGGATGGAAGATGAAGATGAACAGATCCTGGAGACCTCTGACATGTCAGGATGAGAAACTCAAAACTGCACACAAAACGGGTCTGTCCTCATCTTACACAACCTCTCAGTAGCATTCCAAGTGGCTGATGACTTCTCTCCACCTGAAATTGCTCCCCTGAAGGCAACCTTTCACGCCACAACCCCTAACATTCTGCCTGCTTCTCCGTTTTTCCTGCTCCCCTTGACCTCAGTGATGGAGTGTGCCAGGACTCAACCCTCTCACTTTTCTCGTCCATCCCCAGGACACTCAGTTTGTCTATATGCCAATAACACTCACACTTCTTTGTTTTTAGTTTTTGTATAGGAGTATAGTTGATTGTTTGGTTTTGGTGTTTTTGTTTTTAATAGGCGTATGGGTGTACAGGGCTTCCCAGGTGGCGCTTGAACTCACTTGCAAATGCAGGAGACTCCAGAGACACAGGTTGGGAAGATCCCCTGGAGGAGGAAATGGCACCCCACTCCAGTATTCTTGCCTGGAGAATCACACAGACAGAGGCACCTGCTGGGCCGCAGTCCATGGGGTTGCAAAGAGTTGGACACGACTGAAATGGCTTCACACACATAACATACTTGCTTTACAATGTCTTGTTAGTTTCTGCTGTACAGAAAAGTGAGCCAGCCATAGGTATACATGTGTGTGCTAAGCCGCTTCAGTCGTGTCCAACCCTTTGCAACCCCACGGACTGCAGCCCGCCTCTGTCTGTAGGCTCCTCCGTCCATGGGATTCTCCAGGCAGGGAATACTGGAGTGGGTTGCCATTTCCTCCTCCAGGGGATCTGCCCAACCCAGGGATCGAATCTGTGTCTCTGGTGTCTCCTGCATTGGCAGGTGGGTTCTAGTGCTACCTGGGAAGTCCTACATGAATACACACATCTATCCCCTCTTCCATGGATTTCCTTCCCATTCAGGTCACCACAGAGCACTGAGTAGAGTTCCCTGGTAGGTCCTCACTAGTTATCTGTTTTATACATGGTATTGATAGCATATATGTGTCAGTCTCACTTTCCCAACTCATCTCTCTTGGTATCTATACAGAAAATTTTTTTTTTCTTTTTGGCCACACCATGCAGCTGCCAGTAACACCCAAATTTCTATCTCTGGCCTAAGCACCTCGCGTTTATCACAGAACTCACAATGGCATCTCTACCCTCCTCCCGACGCCCCCATCCTCGCACTGCGCCTCACCTGGGCTCACTTTCCCTGATGGTCTTTCAACACACCAAGCTCGTTGTTGACTTGTACACATCCTGATTCTCCTGCTGGGACTCCCTTCTGCCTGCTTCCCTGGCCTCTTATCACTCAGGCCTCGATTCACCTCCTCGGAGAGGCCTTGTCTGACCACCTGCATGTAAACAGGTGGCCCTCGGGCCCACCTGTCACTGTCCACCCCATTCGCGTGTTTCACTGCCAGCATTAAGTCATCGAGTCTGGTCAGCTGCTCAGCTATGACTGTGCAACCTCTCCCCACTGAGCATCTCGATTATCCACAGGCACTATGGTAGCAAGGATGTTGACCACCACACTGCCAGTACCTGGTGAAACATTGCCTTGTCCACATTCAACAAGCACGAGGTGAATAATAAATTAACTGAGCTAAAGAGACAAAAACAAGCAATCTGAAGAAAGCTAGTTTCAAACCAAAGAGCACTGTGGCAATAAACCACCATTATCCTATAACTGGGGTTAGTACATCGCCTTCAAGATTGAATTCATCACCAAGCAGGGAAAGCTGTAACACTCATGGGTGCATTGTTCAATTACTCAGCGATAGTTTGCACATTAACTTCTGGCCAGTGTATCAAAAGAACACAAGAGGCATAGTTCACAAGCAGGAAGAAACGTCCCTTACAGAGGGTGACGAGGGCATCTGCAGTGTTCTATTTCTACCTTACCTTTATCTTGAGTTTTCTGATAAGGAAACTCCAGTGATCTTTACTCTTTTTATCAATCAGGTGAGAAAGAGTACAGCTTATTTCCCTTGAGAAGAGAGTTGATTAACCTTCTAAATTGCAATCAACACACTAAAAAGTAACTTCCTTTCATGACTGCGTCAGCACAAGCTTGCCACCACCCAGGGAACAATTTCCCCTTCTTGCTGGTTGTATTTCCTTCTTTAGGAATTAACTGCAACCCTGGGTTGGTTCTATGCAGTGTTTAATGAGTGCACTGGATCACACTCTCTCTCAGGTACACAGGTTCACAGTGATTCTGAGAACCACTGAGAACTTCACTTCCCATCACGAGCAAATCGGTTTCCCTGTTTTGCTCGAACATGGCCAGTCATTTTCTTTGTGTGTGTTCAGGCACTTCAGTCCTGTCTGACTCTCTGTGACCCTATGGACTGTAGCCCGCCAGGCTCCTCTGTCCACGGGTTTCTCCAGGCAAGAATACTGGGGTGGGTTGCAACTCTTATCCCAGGCTAACTGTTAATAGTAATAATAATTACTCTCTAGTTCATCAGTTTGGACAATAAATTATATGATCATCCTAACTATTGAGGAAATAAATGATGCCCATTAAAAATATTATCTACAGCTGAACAACTGATATGTAATCTTGGAACACTCTGACCTCCTTAATGAAGATCAACTAGCCATAAAACTCCTATGACTCAATACCAAGAATAAAGTGTGCGCAAACACTGAAATGAGGACTACAATATGCATGTTAAAGACGTCAATAAAACTAATAATTCAAGAGGTTTTGTTATCACGTGCTAAACGTTAACTACCATGTATACAGGGACAAAAGAGTCAAGGCAAGCTGTTGAATGAACAAGGATGAAAATGTCATACAGCTAGTTCAGAAGAACTTGGACCAATCTTATAAGAACAGAACAGTGTAAAAGATGACTGCAGAGTAACATCTGCAAAAATGATGGAGTAGGGGCTCCAGGTGTTTACGGACCTCAGAAACACTGAAATGATGTGACTGAAAAAAAAAAAGACGAGATGTTACTATACCTGTAGAATAATACTTGCGTAGCACTGTTACACAGATCACTATACAATTTGTGTAAATGTTATAAAACACAGAAAGGTTATGTCTATACATACATATAATTTATGGGCATTAGCATGCATAAATTAACGTATAAACACTGGACTAGAAGGGCACACAGACATGACATAGTCTGCCGGGGTCAACGCGGGGGCAGAGGCAGAAAATGCGTGAAAGAGGTCAGAGACGCATGCCACGCTTCGCTTAGTAACAGTTAGAAGACTGGAAGTAAGTACGGAAATCTGGGGGTGGGGGGGAATACTTCTGTGTCATTCATTATATTTTTTCTCTATACTCTGAAATTTTCAAAAATGGGGTCAGGTAGGGTGGGGACATGGTCACTGTCCTGTAAGAGGCTCACTGTCTAGACTTAATCCTAGTTCATTTTTGCTGGCTGCCAGAAGTCACTGCTTCTTTTTATAAATATTCATGCTCTGAAACTACTCAATTAACATGTCCCCAAATGGCAAGTTCCATAATTGACAGGATCCACCTTTTTGTCCTTGGAGGGGGGAAAAAACCCAAAAAACCTGTTTGCTTACATTTTACCTTCAAGCACTTCACCCGGTCTTCAGAATTCCTCCATGACGTTAACAGGAAAATGAAAGGCAAAAAGAAAAACAAAAACTCAAACCCCAAACAAAGCCGGAAAGGTGACTTTTCCAAAATCCAAGAGCAAGCTCTAAGAGAACCAAAGGCTCCAGGCTCTTGTTTTTACCAATGATAATACTGCCATCGTTCCTCAGGAAAAGAAAATACTATCAACAGCTTCGTAACACTTTTAAATATTCTCCACATTCACCTTGCCTTTCACTTCTAAAAAGGAATCAAGTCCTACTCTGCCAGAGGAAGGCTGGTCATCTGTCATCTCCAGAGTTCTTTCTGCACCTTCTGTTAATCCAAATATTTAAACATTTGTTACAAGTCAAAAATTTCACACATTCCATGATACACCTGACCTTCATTATAACTCACTCCCCGAAAATGGTTTCAAAGTAACAAGTTCCACACTGCAAACTTACATTTTCTAAATACCTATAAATCTTTTTGCCAGCAGCCTCAGGTTCACCTTAATCAACTCTGTTATAAACCAAACTATGTAAGTCAAGTCTAGGACATTCTCCTCGGTGATTTACTCAATGTCAAGGTCCTTTCAGGCTAGCACAACTGAAATAGCCTGCTTTTTAGGTCCATAATAAAAGGAAAGATACTAAATTTGATGTTTGATAAAACACATT